>NC_053450.1:138331293-139536302 GCF_015227805.2 Hirundo rustica | reverse complement strand
CCGAACCGGTTGGAGGAGGGGAGGGGGGCCCCGTGGGAGGGTTTCTCCCAAAATCTGCCTGAAACCACCACAAAAGTGCAAGTGTTAGAAGCACTTTCAAAAATGAGAAAGGTGTGAAATGAAAGCCCTGGTAATGCTCATGTTGTTTTGCCTTCAGTGCTCTGGCACAGCATGTGCCCCAACCCACCTGGGCTCCAGGTCCTGGTTGGGAGATGTCAGACTGTGCTAGTGACACTTAGTTACAAATACATGTGCAAAAACATAATGAAGGGCCAGCAAGCAAAGTCATGGGGCAAATATGGACAAAGCAAACTGCAACAACTTGATAAGATCAGATAATTTCCAGCCAGCATCAATAGATCTAGACATCTATATATATGGTGCCGTGTATTTAGACACCCAAAAGTTCTTGGACAACTACTGGACAATTGGCTTCTAAAAGTAGTTCAGCTGCAAGGAAGGAAGAAAAATGGCTCTGGCCTGAACATGTTCATTGGTTTCAAGGTACAAAAAAGAGAATAAATGACCAGTTTTAACAGTAGAGGTGATTATGAATGAAGTCTGAGTGGTGCAGCATAATCATAGATTCATGACAATCTGAAATGAGCAGGCAGGTGACGTGGTCTGCTGATGACACAAAGTTATTCAGACAGAAAAAAAACTAGGGCTAGTTCTTAAGAGCAGTAGAAGAACCTGAAAGCGATGATGGACTGGGCAAAAAGAAATAGGAAATTAAGTTGAATTCAGATAAATATAAAGCATAATGAAAACTTGTTTGACCTGACAAGCAAAATCTTGGGCTATAAGTCTCATACTAAAATTGCCGGCTCAAAGTGCAGCAGTCAAAGAAATGAACCAAAGGTGAGGAATCACAAGAAAGGACCAGAGAACAAGCCAGCAAACAATGTTGTGCCTCTGTAACAATGCATGATGAATTTGAATTTCACTTGTTTAGGTAGCTCTGGTCCACAGATTTCTGTCCTCAGGGAACATAAAGGAACTGGAAGAAGTTTAGAGGAAGGGAAATAGGATGGTTATGGATATAATGCAACTTCCATTAATTACACTAGAATGCATTTGCTTAGCCATAAAGGAGAGTTACTCTGTAAGAGCACAAGTGTCCTAGACAAGGTGAACATAACAGTAAGGAAAGAGTAGATGGATTTCAGATGAAAAATTCATATGCCCAAAGCAAATCAAATAAGGGTTTTTTTCCTCATAATGTAGACTAAAACGTACTATTATATTATAATATATGTATTATATTTAATAACTTATTAAAAGTTATTCCTTGCTGCAGAATTATGACTTCTAAGTGTCGTTTTCACTGGACCAATGAGACAAATTCCATGAAGAAAATTATGGAAAAATTAAATATATATTTATTTCTCTCTCAAAAAATGTCAGAGGTGGAATGGTAGAGCTGGAAGGCCTTATTCCAAGCTTGCTCTGTGCTTTTACTGCTCTCTAGCTGCTGGGTACTGCTCAGGGCAAGGCCCTGGACTGCCTGTGGTTGTGATCTGGCTGCTACTACTCTTGTCAGAGAAGTGTTGAACAATAAATACACTTTCCCACATTTTATATTAATTATTTAAATACAAATATAAGAAAATCATTGAAAAAGTAGTAAAATGACAAATGTCTTACCATGAAGTAGTGGATCCTGTGGTAGTTGTTGTCCCACTAGGGTCTGTCTGGGAGATACATATCTATATGTTTTGTCCATCTGTGGTAGGCTTGAATATTTTGAACAAACATCACACTGGCCAAACAGCAACTTTCTGTGAAGTTAACCTGCAGTGTTCAGCCTGACAAAGAAGTCAAAACTGGTATTTTATAACTGACCCAGCTCTGCAGCTCTACTCTGCCAGCACAAAACTGACTGGAATCTGGAGGGCCATCATGCTCATATTAATTTACCAGCTAGGATAAATGAAAAATTTTTGCTTATATAAGATAACCAAATTAAATAATTGCTGGCCTTTATGCTACTGTTTGTAGAAAGTGCACTGGGGCTTTGTTATTTTTCTTTATTTCTTAGGATTAATTGAGATGAATATGATAGCTCCTGAAAACTTTACACAGTATTACAGAGATAATGCCAGTTCATCAGCAACTTTAGTCACAAATTTTTTGACTGCATTACAAGTATATATCCTTCCTCCAGCCCCTTTGAGAACTGTACTTCCAGTGAATTAAACACATAGAGGCAGGAAGATTCAGGAAAGTAGAGATGAGGGAAAGAAAACAAACAAAATTGAGTGCCTGCTTAATCTCCCTTTGGTCCCTGGTTAAAGGCCAGACAGCCTTGGTGAAAACACACCTGACTAAAAGAGGAACTTGAACACTGGAAAAATCCATTGTACAGAAAGACACAAAGCATTGCAATGCACCATTTTGGGGAAAAGTGCATGGATTAAATATGAAGAAACAAGTGTTCTCCTGAGGCTGATGTTTTTACTCATCTTCTGCAACCACGTACTGTGTGGTATATTTAGGAAACGTTCTCTCACAGTTCTTTGCTCAAAAATCCTATAAATATACATCCTACTAAATTCTGGTGTTCTTTTCCAGAAAATAATTAAATCCTCTTACAGTTGTTTTCTTGGTGTATGTCTTCTTTAAAGGTTTGTGCTTGACTAAAGCTTCCCTCTTCAAAAAGCAGACACTGAGAGAGCAGCACTGCCAAGAAATCCTAATCAAGATTTAGAACAGCCTGTTGCTATGGAAATAGCCATGGCATCCAATATGACTTCTGCTGTGCTAAAAATAGGTTGAAAAAACTGGGAAGTCTGGCCTGAGTAAAATAAAACAACAGAGTAAGCAAATTGAGTGAATTACATCAATGATACGTTAATGGTGAAAATTTAGCCTTTATTAATTATGCTTTCATTGGCTCATTTTTGCCTGCAGGCAGAGGAACTGCCTCCCATCAGGCAGGGTGAGTGCAACAGAGAGGAATTACTTGCCCCCAAATACCCAAAATAAGTTCACTATTTTGCTGAGTATATGTTTAGTTCAACTGCTTGTATATGCTCTCACTCAGCAGTGCTGACAATAAGGGTTGAGAAATCATTACTTAAGTCTGCAAAAAATAATGTAGTTTTTGGAGAGCAAAGGCTCCCTGCTCCAGGGGACTGTGTGAATGGGGACTGCAGTCAGGGCTACTGATTATTCTCATGGATTTGCAGGGCCCCATAAGGTCTCAGCCCCACAGAAAGCCTGTAGCCGTTTACTCTACATCCCAAATTAAACCAGGTGCACTGTACATGTATCATTTCTGTCCCATCAAACTCCAAGACACGGTAGTCTGCATCTCCAGCCCACCCATCTGACAAGCCCCTTGTGCCAGTTCTGTACTTTCAGCTCCATCACATCCCATCCATTGACTTAATTTTGACCTTCTAATACTCAACAGCTCTGCCACTTAAATTGATGCAAAAGCATCCTGCTGCAAGGAAAAAATTGACCACATGTTTAGGAGTATCAGGGTCTGATCCCAATCTATTGCAACATCAGTTCTTGAGACTCTTGAGCCCTTCTTTTGTTTAATTTGATCCCTGGTTAAAAGATTATAGAAGTTGAAGATACAAGTTGACATTTGTGCCTGGAGAGTTAATGTCCTTGGAGGTGAATCAGGATGACTTGTACCTCCTTCTGGTCCTGGCTCTGGATATTTTCCACTCCAGGTAGATCTCATCACTTTGACAATGCTCAAGAATGTGGAGTCAATTTAAAGATCAAACCTCAGATTACGGAACAGGAGCTGAGTGGCTCATGCCAAGCATGATGTGTAGCACATCCATTTTGGGGCTGTTCATGGGCATATGGAGATTGTGGGTACAATGGTGACTGAATTCTTTACAACAGTGGTTTTATAGCACTTCCACTTGCTGGGCAGGATTGCCTCACACTGTATAGTGCAACTGCATGTACAAAGTGCAAATGCTGCTTTTCTGTGTCTCCTGCATCTGAATATCTGATTTTAGACCTGAGCAATCATCTGGCTGCTGCAAAACCTTCCTGCAAAGCTATATGCTTTTGGAGAAAGATGTGATATTTGATGTACAACATGGAAAACCCCATGTTATACAGAGTGCCTAAACCTAGTATTGGCAGATGGATCTTAGAAGTCTTTGGACTGTATGTATTTGAATCCAAATCTTAATATCCAGCTGATCCAATGCAACTCCTAAGCCATCTTATGCCAGTGCCAGTGATGACTACAGTGAAACTACTTTTAAAAAACTAGAACAAAATTGTTTAGTTATCCCAACTGAAATTTGCACCTTTTAATTTAACCTGATATGGCCTCAGGATCAAAAAAAAGAAACAGGAAGAGTTAAGTCCGATGCTGGTAGAAGGACATGCCCTAAAAGCCTGATTATCCAGATGGAACAGATAAATCTGTTACTCTTTCTCTAAATATCAACACTGCATAATTAGCAGCTGCTAAAATAATGGAAGCCAATTGAAGAAAAACATGGTATACTCTACATTCATTTATTAAATACCTTATGTTTCCAAACAGAGCTTTCCATATTTGCTGCAAAACTCTGTAGCCTCATGCTTTACACAACTGAGCAAAGATGACAGGACTGAAATGAGCTATTACTATTTCCATCAGGAAGATATGGGGAACTAGTCTGTGTCTTTGAGGCAAAAATATATATTCATCAAATGGAAAAGCTTTAAAAAGCAGCACTATCTAAGATATCAGCATCCTGTCTCCCTTGGAGACAGCTAAACCCCATATTTATCTAAATTATCTTGGTAATATGACAGAGTGATTGCTCACTAATGGTCAGTAACAGTTTTCTTTGTCATTTTCCTAGTCATTACCTCCTCAGAATGAACTCCAGAATAAACTGCTGATGCATCGTGACTAGAATATAAAGCTTATCATCACAACAGAAACCATTTCTATTAAACTCACAAACCTGTACGTTGGACTTCTAACGTTTTCATTTACAAAAAATAATACCCCTCTATTACAAACTCTAGAGATGAGCTCCAGATGAGCCTAGAGATATCTTGTTCTTAAAACAGAAGTAAAGTAATATTTATTTTGCACAGTTGTCTTCTATTTTCTTTCTTTTCTCCTCACAGCTATTCATGCACAGGAGCCACATCCTCTGCAAAGAGCACAGCTCAAACCAGACCAGTTTTGTAGGTACTGTATTTCACAGACTGTTCAACTGCATTTTTTAATTTGGATGCTTAAGTCTATTTGCCCTTTTTCAGGAGCTGGAAAGAATCACTGATTACACAGTCTGCTCGAATCTCATTTTCCCTGCTGAGTCTGAGAAAAGCCCTCATAGAAAGCTTGTGTACATGGCAGCTGCTTGACTCCTCTTCTCCTCTCAAAGACTGGAAATTTTCAATGCTGACATCCATTGTCTTTATTTCAAATTAAATGGAGATGATTTTTTCAGCTGCCAAGATGGAGGAGACAAAGAACTCAATCAGAAGGAGCCAAAGCGTTGCCTTGTGAAGCTGCCTGACTTTGACATAGTGCATCAGCCTAGAAAAACTGTGTTAGGGTGACCGTAAAGGAGGATTATATCTTCCCCAGTGTTACAACAAATGGATATGAACTGAACCTTCAGGGAGTCCTAAAGGCCAAAGTGCTGAGGAAATGCTGTGAAGCTTCCTTCTACACTGCATTGCCTGACTTCCTTTTCTGCAAGAGGCAGTCCTGTTTTTTTGGTGGGCAAATGGTCACTGCCAACATGGGCAGCCACAGAATGACAGAGGTACTTCCTCTTGTGAGCTGTCAAATACTCTTCTAACACTGGGGAAAAAAAAAAACAAAAAAAAAAAACCAACAACAAAACAACACCAACACCAACAAAAAGCACAAATAAGCTATACATATAAAAAGCTATCAATACTATTTTAAGCTCTGCTTTAATTAGGATGGAGGCGAGAATCACAGCACACTTTGACTCCTAAGGAAGTGGGACCCACCTGGAAAGTCTGATATTTTTAAGTTGTTAGGGCACAAGGAATCAAAGAGATAAAATTTTTCTTTCTCTTATAACAGGCTACCAAGCCACATGATCTCCCTTGAAGTAAAGAAAATTCCGTTTATCTTTGCTAACCTAGCTTGACCACAGAGTTCAGATCAGGACCATGGAGGAGGTCAGCTTGACCATGAGCTCAGGTCAGATCATTGGAGTTCGTGACCATGGAGTTCAGGTCATGTCCTCAGTTTAGCTAATCCACAGGTGCACAGTTTGCAAAAGAAGAAGAGGGCACAGAGCTTCTTGAGGGGCCTTTCATAGTTGACCCCCAAGAACAGGCAGTGGTTACTTTACTGCATCCAAGTTTTTCCAAAAAAAGTGTTGTCTGGTAGCATCATGAATGCTCCTACCCCCAGAGCCCTGGAGTAGAGAGATCAGGGAGAAGCAGCCTTGAGCTGGGCTTCTCTGCTGAGCCACATCCTGGGACTCTGCAACGCTCCCCTCGCCAGGGTTTGGGCTTGTTTGTGGATGATGCAAAACACTTACTGCCAGCAGCTTTCTGACACAACTTTCCAAGAAATGCACATGTCTTCTTTCTTTTTTAAGGGAGGGGAAAGACATGAATCTGAAGTCTGACCATGATTAGATTTTTCAAGCGTGGGTTGGTTAATTTCTACTGCCTTCCCTAGAACCCAGTAGTGAAGATTTGCGTATTTCTGTCTATGTGAAGAGTAGATCTCCTTGGCAGGCAGTGTATTTACCTGATAGGACAATGAAGGACTGGCACAGAAAGGAAACATTTTTCCCTGCCAGAGTGTTGGTGCATGTCTATTCAACTTCTATTTTCTTATTTTCAAAAAGCCATCTAGCATCTGAGTGTAATCAGTCTCCTTGAAATCTAAGAAACAAAAGGGTGAATCTGTTTCACATCCTGAATGAAGATAAGACTAGGAGGTTATCCTGAGCTTTATGTGTCCTGCCCCCATGGAGTGAGGGAGTTATGCCTTCAGCATCCACAGGAAGAATTCCCACTACATCCATGGATTACCATGGATTATTATCTATTATTCTGAAACTAGATTTATTTTCTAGATGTAGAGTATGAAACACAACATGAACCTGAGAGTGTAAGACCCAACAGGCTGAGCTGGACAAAAGCTTAAGTGAGCTCATTGCCATATCTCTAGTGCCCAGCATTGCATGGATATGCACATTTGGCGTTTTGTGGCAGCAATGGATTCCACAGTTTCATTATGGGTTCTGTAGCAAATTACTTCTTCTTCTGAGACTTGCTGGAAATGTCATTTAATGTCCTTTAGTTGCTGCTAGTGAGAAACAGTGGCTACCTTTTCACCTTCTCTATACATCTCTTTCGCAAGTCAAGAGTTTTAATCTGATCTGATATGGAACATATTCCCACAGACAAGACTTGAATGTTAAATGACTAATTTGCAAATCAAGTAACTTAATGAAATGTTTTTAAATAAAGCTAATACGCCTCAGAAGAATACCTATTTTAAGATGGAGATCAGTTCAGATCGTACTGAAATAGGTAAGATTATTTTCACTGCTCGATCCTTTGCTCTTGGGACAAATTAGAACACTCAAATATTTGAAAATATATATATTGCAATAAAGAAGCAGTAAAAATATCAGCAGGAACCACCTAAGTATGTGTGAGAGAAGTGAGAGGAGGTGGGAGGAAAGGGAGTACGGGTTTAACCTAACATAGAAAATTCCCTCCCCAAAATAATTTGAATGCAAAAAGAAATTAATCTATTCTATATATTTCCCATTATAATGAGTTATTTTTGCTTCTTGCTGTCAATCATTTCTCCTGAAAAAGACTCCAAACCCTCAAATATCTTGCATCATGCTATAATGAATGAACTAAAATTAAATGTAACAGAGGGTTAAGAATAGATATTGAGAATTTTTGCTAAATTTATCAACCAGAAAAGTGGCAAGGGCTAATTTATAAGAAAATAATTTCATTCTCCAAGGTGATTTAGTCTATCTTTCATGACTGTGTCTAAGAAATTAGCAGGCTATGTAAGCAAAATAGCTCTTTTTAAAATGTGCAGTAGATCTTCAGACAGATATTTTTGGCCCTTTAGGAGATGTTAATCTATGTTTGCACACCCCTGAACCCAAGTTTTCAAGTGGCCTTGCCTGAGGGGTACAACAAGGTAGAGGAAATAGGAATACATGAAAGAAATACCCAACTTGGTGAAAGGAGAAGTCTCCTAAGAAACGAGCCCCATGCCTGGGATATGTCCTGCTGGTGACACCAGGGTGCCAAAGGGGATTTATCACCCAGGAACGAAGGCCAGGGGTACCTCAGGGCATCCCCTCTGGCAGTGAGAGCACGCAGTAATCACTGCTGATCACATGTGGGGTGGTGGACAAAATATATCCTTTCATCATCATCATCATTATTATTATTATTAACAATAATAATAATAATGATAATAGCAAGAAGAAGAAGAAGAAGAAGAAGAAGAAGAAGAAGAAAGAAGAAGAAGAAGACGTATTTACAGGGAGACTGAATTTTTGGGAAAATAAGTTTTGCTATTTTGAAAATGAATGGGAGGCCTTTTTGACCTTAAATGACATGCACAATTCTCTAATCCTCTCAGAAGCAGACTTGTCACGCCACACAAACCATTTAGAGGAACTCCAGGCCACTCTAAAATCAGGGGGCATATGATTAGCATTAAACCAAAAAGCATTTTAATCCTGCTGCAAGATTAAAAGGGTGCCGAAAAACAAAGTGGTGTTCCTGTTCCCCTCTGAACAAAATATTTCATTTTATAACAACAGGAAGCTCTAGGGAAGAAACACCTGCACATTGAGGGAGATGAGCATGTGGCTGGTGGACTTTACAGCTTTTATCCATCCAGCTATTAACTCCAGGGCAGTTGCTCCAAATCTGCATCAGTATCGCTGGAAACAGCTCCTGGTCTCCAGCCATCAGACCTTGCTCAGTTCTCAAATGGCTTATCTGTAGCTCCCTAATAGAGAGGCTTACAAATAAGTGGCTCAGCTTGGTAAAAGCCATTTTATAAGCTGCCTGCTACAATACAAAACTTCCTTCTTTGATTAAAAGGTACTAAATTTATGGGAAGACAGCAGTGATACACCTTCCTGATGTTTATTGAGAACAAACTGATTTATGAGAGCAGAGAATCCAATAAAAATGTAGAGATTGAGTCAAAACTGTTTTGGTGGAGCTAAAAAATATGCTTTTACATATTTGTAAATGATGAACTTCTTCCTGGACTTAGAGACACAAACTAAACACTTTTTAAAATCTCTCCCTCCTTAAAAACTGTGAACGTGGGGCTGACATTATCCTATTTAATTATAACACCTGGCTGACCATCAACATCCTGGGCTATTTCTTAGTGCAATGGGATCAGAAGTGCTCTGAAGGTGACTATTTCTTTACTCTGGACTGGGTGATCTGGGGTGATCAGGCTTCTATTTTTTATAATGCACAACAATACTTGAAGCTCCTAAATCCAGACCATAGGCTGAATCTATAACGAGGCATTACTGTGATGTTGCCATTCCTTTGTTATTTTATATGTTGAATTTGGTTTTGAACCAAGACTGGATAGGGATTTGCCCTTACTATCCATCAGTTTTTTTCAGTATCTATAATACAAGCCATGATAAGAAACAAATCCAGAGTGCTGTGCTAAGATGGAGCACCTATATTTATTCTCTTATATATTTTCCATTGTTCATAGCGAATTTCCACTCCAGCTAGTGGCAGTTATAGTATATTGATGGAAGGTGATTCAAAATCTTGAGAGAGAGGAGACAGAAAAATCAAAGGGAAAGTTGCAGATTCAGCATCTTTATTACAGTATAATAATATAAGAGTGTATATTTTCTTTTGAAGACATTAACATGTCACTTGCTTTGGATTCTTGGATTTAAGAAAAAAAGATCTCAACAAGCACTTGATGGAAAATGTGCTGCAGGAGAGCCTGGTGCTATGGTAACAGAGCTGCATGCTCGTGTGAGCTGCACTGAAGCATCAAACACCAGCTTTGCTCCCATCGAGTTCCACTGGAAGAGCCACCATCATTTCAAGCATGATGAAATCACTCCTTTTGTTTCTGTGTCAATGCAGGATAGTCTTTTTCCAGATAATTTCCCTTCAAGGTAAGATTTTTAAGGGAGCATGCATACAAATGATGTCATTTAAAATTGAAAATTTCTTTGAATACACCTCTTCTACTTGGGGTTGAACACCCAGATACCTATTTCTGCATCTTAGATTTACTCGTGGTTCTATTACACTACTTTGCAAATTGTCCATGAAATACAAGGACCTAAATGTGTATGCCAAGGACCTGAAAACGACAGACGTACTTTGCCCTGTATTTACCAAGCTGCCAGTGGTCTCACCAGTCTGCATTTTTGAGGTCTGAGTTCAGGTGTGTGCAGGCAGATAGCAATTCCTTCATATTAAACTTCAGTGACCATTAGTCATTTCTGAAAATGTAAGCTGCTGACTGTGTGCATACACGTGCTGGTGGGATCAGGGTCCAGTGGTGATTAAAGCCAGGTATCTTTAAACAGTCCCCAAATCCCTAAGGAAATTGCCTGACTTGAACTATAAACCTCTGCAACTTTTTCTTAATTTGCTCTTGCTTTCAGACCCTCGGATAGTTTCATTGATAACAAACAAACAGAATGAAGTTGCTGATTTTAAATTGATTGCAAATGCAGCAGTAAAGCCAATTATGCCTAATGTCGTAACGTGATAAGTTGGTGACAGCAGAGAAGGGAAGGGTACCTTGCAGCTCTGTGTTTCTAGGGTATGTGTGAGGTAGACCTGTCTTCGCTTTAGGTTTAATTTGGCTTTAATTGGATTTAATTTGGCTGCAGTGTGCCCAGAACCTTAGGGCAGGGATTGTTGGCTCTCCCATCTTCTGTATCCCATGAAGAAAGGTGCTGTAGGTACAGACCTATCCCACCCCATGTGAGAGCCTCCCTCCCTGCATTGATGACTCGGGGGGGCCTGCAGGTTCACGGTGTAGCCCAAAGAAGCCTGCAGAGGAGGCAGCTGAGGCTCTGTTCCCAACCTGGCATGCTTCTCATTCCCACAGTCTGGGAAGCTGAGACCAGAGGTCCAGCAGAGGTGAGCAGGAGATAAAGCACACCTATAACACACCTTATTAAACAGAAACAGCCTCATGATTTAAAACTTGTTCTAGAGAAAGCCTGCTGTCGTCTTTTACCAGACAAGACAATAGTGCTCATTTTTCCTCTTTAAAAGAAGAAAAATGGAAACTGCAAATAACACTGTGGCCCTTAAAAAATGCAGGTACAAACATTGAACTGATGTACTGAACAGCACTTCAGCAAAGACCTCCAGGTACGCGAATACCAGACTCAGTGTGATGTTAGGACAGTTAAGAAACAAGACTCATCTCTCTCAGAGAATTTTTTGGGAAGGAAATTAGTTTCTTTTTGTTTGCAAATTGCTCCTCAGAGAGTTGTTCCCAGAACTGCGTACGGCTCAGGGTGTTATGGCAGCAGTTTCCTCACAAGTGAGGCATGGATTGAGAGCAAGTGTTTACACATTTAATATGAAACAGCAGCAAGTATCAATGCAGAGGTGCAGAACAATAATAGGATATTGCTCATGCTACTTCCTTGAAGTGCTTTTGAATATTATTAGATGCTGTTGGGACCTGTCATTTGGTAAAAGTTAAGCAAGTGCATGGATTACAGCAAGAAGTGGGCCCATGTCATGATAAGAACTTACAGGACATCTTGAAGATATTTATAATGACTTTCACCCTGTCCATGTTTAAAACAAGGTGTTACCCTTGCTGTCCTCTTATCTCTCTCTAGTTTCCTCCTGCAGTGCTCAGGCAGCCGTTGCTCTCCTGGCTCTGAGGAGTGGAAACCCAGAGGAGTCATTGTGGGGAGCAGCACGGAGCTACTTCAAAAAGTCGCTTAGGGCAGCTGAAAGCAAGCTCCCATCAAAAATGTGTCTCATGTGCAGGTCTAAAAATATCCCTGCATAGTCTGTGAGAGGTGACAGCCCATTACAGCCTCCATCCACCTTGCCTTTGCTCAGTGTCCTCACAAGGCACAGAGCAGCGTGGCTGCAGAGCACCACTGGAGCTGACCAGGGTGAGCCTGCCCATGCCCCCACGAGGAAAACAAGCAGCCACTGAAAGAAGGCAGGTCCTTGTACGTGATGGTGTGGTGGTTCAGTGCAAATAGTTGTCCAGGCAGCAGCCTAAGACAAGTCAATATCTGTAATAAGGCTTATCATGCTTCAATAACCACTGCAATCTGCATAGGAAGGTTCATGCTGGATGAAGGGGAAATGTATGTTCCTGAGGGAAAAGGCACTTTAGATTAAATTCCCATTAACTGAAAATTATTTGCTGGTAAAAGATTAAACCAGTTGGCAACTGGACAAAAGACGGGTGTATGGCAGGGAAGGAGCACATAATGTTTTCTAATAGATTCAGCTGAGGTTTGTGGTGGCGATATTCAATGTAAGCTGCACTAAATATTGCAGCTTTGCTTACAAGCATTGCTACTTTTTAATTGCTTTTTAAGAATTTTCATAATATTTCTTCAGAAGACAGCCAAGACAGATCTGTTGGAAAATAGCTGGAGAGACTATTTTTATATCTTTAATTAAATATTATAAAGAAGTACACTTCTGGGGGAAAAACAAACAAAAAAGCGCATTAATATTATAGTGTGGGGGTTTTTCCCCCCAAATGTGTGGTTAGGCTGTTAGAGATAAGAGCATTTATGATTTTCCATATAAATCTGATGAAACAGCGTCCTAATTTACATTTCAAAGAAGGAATTGGATGAGTGAATTGTGCAAGGAAAGAAAATAAGACAGAAGAAAAAGAAAGAAAACAAAGTGAGAGAAGCATCATATAGCTACGAATACCTCCTGGAGCTGCCCTGGAAAGAGCATTCACAGCTCACTGTAGCTTCATGCCTGACAAACCAATTTTGACCATTTTACTCTGGGAACAAGAGCGTGCATTCAGGGATGAGGGGGAGGATTTCAAATGCTTTTGTTACTGAGTATTGGCTTCACAACACTAGTTAATGGCTCTTTAGCTGTGCCCCTGCAAACAACTCTTCCTCGACCAACCCGAGGAGCGTGCACCCGTGCAGACGGAGCCTGGCTCCCGTCAGTGTCCGTGGGAAGCTGGATCCGGTGTCCCTCGGGATGTCTCCGGCACTGAGCCCCGCACCCGGCGAGACTCGGCGTGAGACTGCCGGCGGTGCCGGCGCGCAGGAAAGATCCGCGCTCCCACTTTCCACAGAGGAAAGATTTGTGCTCTGACCACAAGTCAGTAACTGAAGCCCAGTGTGGAGAGGGTGTCTGCCTCGGACGCCCTGCCTCCTGCCACCTGATCTCCCAGCCGTCCAGTCCTTCCCTCCGCTTCCCAGCCAGCAGCAGGCGAGAGCCAGCAAGCCCCAGCTGGAAAGGGAACAGCGTGGCCGAGACGGAGTGAGTACAATGATTTAAATGGAGCGACTTGGACAGTTGTCAGTGGAAAGGAAATTAGCTGGAATCTGAATCTAACTAAAAGAAACTACCCAGATTACTGACACGGTAAATTGGATTAAAATTAAATCCTACGGGAAAGTCGATGGAAAGCGGTAAGCAAGCAAGTCAAAATGACAGCAGAAAGAGGCAGATGCTCTCTGAGAGCTTCTTCAAGAGAACCAGTCAGAAGTAGAAAAGAAAATTTAATTGAGCCAATCCAAATCTAAATGGTAGAAAAATAAGGGGAAATTGGAAGAGATTAGAGAGAAAGCCAAAGGAAAATATTTTTAAGAAGGTACACAGTCAGTACACAAAACAGCAAATGGGAGGGAAATTAAAGAAAGGAAAAAGCACTTTTAATTATGTCTTAAAGTAAGTGAAATTAAGTGCCTGGGAGTAGGTTTTTTTATAGGATGCATTTGTTTACATGGAAGTAATTGACATGAAGACGTTGTTTTTCTGAAAACCGGATGCTTTTTTTTTAACCTGTATGTGCTGTTACAAAGCCTTTGAAATGCGTGTGCCCTCACTCCGTGCTCTGAAAAACACCGGTTTTTTTCTCTCTCTCTTTTCCTTTGCAGGTTCATCCCTTACAGAGGAGCGGCTCGGGGCTGTGGGCAGCTGGAGCTGCCTGCGTCCTGCCAGCCTCCCACGAGGGGCAGGGCACGGGGAGCCTGTCCCAGGGTGAAAAGCTTTACCTTTCCTCGGCCATACCTGCAGTACCACTGGATGTCACTGTTGTTTCATAAAAGACAAAAATCTTACTGTGATCTTTTTGAGAGATAACGTTTTGTATATAAATATATACATGTATTTATGTTCTCTTTTCCACAACTTTTCTGCACAAGGATTGAAGTTACAGGAAGTTTGTGCAGCCTTCTGCCTCTCACTTACATTTTTGATTACTATTTTTAAAAAGACTGTGTGTATGGGTCCTTTTGTGGCACTCCAAGAGGCATCTCTTCCATTAAGGCTTGCTTTCTGCTGTAGTAGATGTAGAGTGTGGCAGAGCTGCCACAATAGATTTCAGTTGTTTGGGGTTTTCTTTTTTTCCACTTGTTTTATTTCCAGGGAATTATTTCAACTCACCTCAGCTGGACTGATTGCAGCTGTGTTGGGGTGGAGGGGTGAGCTGCCAGTGGAGCAGCAGCATCTGGTGCTGTCTGTGTGGAGCCCAGAGAGCTGGGCACTGCCAGGGCAACACTGCCCATAAATCAGGATTACCCTGGAGGCATCTGCTTCCCTCCACTGTTACAGAGCGTGCAGAGACTGACCCTAAATCTCCTGTACCTCCTGTCCTGAGAGTCAGTGAGAAACTCAGACCCTATTCCTTACAGAGGAAAGAGCTCTTTTTTCTTCCCCATTGATGGCCTGGGGTTGTATTTAGCTGGCCAAATGAAGACAAATAGCTCTCTTTAGAGTCAGTGGAGAGGAACAGGCTATTCCAGGAAAGTGATTCATCCCATCTGATAGAACACTTGTAACAGACAGGTGAGGTAAGTAAAGGCTTTTAGGCATCTATTTCTACCAAGTAACACCACAGAAACGTTCAGTGACCAGTCACACAAGAAGATTCCTACCCATTTTTCCTGGTATAGGCACTTCTACAACAGATTTTTTGTGAAGCAGTATACAAACATTTTCTACCAAAGTCCACCCCATTATTAATCATCTTTGAGACAACCTTCTATGTATTTCCCTAATGCTGAACATGCCAGAAAAGGCACATGATGCCCAGTGACTCACCCCAAACTGCCCATCAGGAGCTCTGCTATCTCCATCCAGGGACTGAGGATGAATCAAGAGAGCCCTCAGCAGCCCTGCTGAAACACGCCAGGAGCTGACCCAAAAATTTGGCAGTATGGACAGGGCACTGCTGTGCCCAACAAGGCTTCTGGTGCCATTTCATAATCAGTGCTGCAGTTAAGGGGGGGGGGGGGGGGGGGGGGGGGGGGGGGGGGGGGGGGGTTTCTTTTGGCGGCAGCTTCAAAGACTTCTGTTTCAGTCCCCAGATCCCACAAGTTTATCTGGTACACTGAGGACAACAAAACTTGTTACATATTATAGAACATGAATAAAATGCAGATAAAGTGGTCCTCTATTTGCCTGAAAATAGTTCAGCTCTGTTAACTCTTCTCCTTCTCACACCCATTTCAAGCAGCAGTGTTACAGATTTCTTTAGGACATCATCGGCCTTCCCCAGCATGACTTGTCCATGCAGTGAGATAGCAGCTGTGGACTTCTGTACAGAAGCAGAGTATGAGAGTCCAGCTCCTCTTAAGGAGCTCTTAAGGGTCAGGCAAGTCTGAATAGGGTAAATAAGGAGAATAAGAAATTTCTAACAGTTGCCTGTATTGCTTAATGGGAGAAAATGAGAAGAAGAGACAAAGATTGAGAATAAATGCCTATTACTCCAGTGAGGAGTTAACATATTTGGGGCTAAAGGTCATAAATGCAGACTGGCCTAGGAGATTTGCCAATTTTAATTAAAATTATGCTAAAACAACAAGGAGGAATAATGTGTGCTGTGCAAATTTGAACAGGAGAGTCTTGAGTCCTGGCTGTTTCTAGCAGGACTCGTTTAATTTCATATCCATAAAGGAGTGTGGAAAGACTGCTGTCATTTAATTCAGCACAGCAAAATGTCTGAATCGTGCAAACTTAGTTTCAGGGAATTGTAATGATAAGACATTTCTAAAAATAAGGCTTTATAGAGTAATAGCTCAGAGTGGAGCTCCTCTGGGGTGTGACAGGCAATTTCTCCATTTCCCCACGGTACAGACCTCTGCCTCCACCTGCATCTTTGGCCTACTGCTACCTACAAAGACAAAGGTGGGGAACTTGTCTCCCCAGTGTGGGCACACGCACGCTAACTGCATCTTCTGGGTCTAATTTTGGTGGTTCCCAGGAGGTTTGTGCCTGTGCCTGGGGCACTCCTGGGAGCTGCGCAGTGCTGCGGGGCTCCAGCCCGTGTTGCCCCCAGCCGCGGGCGAGCCGGGCTTTCAGCGCACCCTGCTCGCCGCCGTGGAGCTGCCGTACGGCCGGGCCACAGCCCGCGCACCTGGCAGGCAGAGCTGCAGTCACATCCTGTGTGATTGCAGCCGTCTGCAGAGTGCCCAGAGAGACGTGCGAAGTGTGGGGCAGGGTGAGTTTCCTCTCCGCTGCCTCCTCCGGGGCTGCGGTGGTTGCACGATGCCCCAAGGCTGCGGGAGCTGAGTAACATCCCTGTACCTTCACTTCGTCCGCAGCTCCGGGGCTCCCCAGGACACAGGGCAACACTAAAAATATCAGGTTTTCTATATTTTTCATTGTATGAATTTTCCCCATTTTTTCCCCATTATTCCCATCATTCAAAACCCGACTAGTGATTTACAGAAGATGGAACAAGCCTGATCCTTCCCTCATCTATTTTCTTCCCAAGCTGTCTCATGGTACACGTTCCCGTGGCAGCCGCGGAGCTCTAATCTGCCTCACGCTGGTGGCTCGGGCGCTTGGAGACTGTCACGGGCTGGGAGCCGTTGTTCCTCCGCGCTCCACAGCGCAGCGAGGCCGGGAACAGAGCCGGCCCTGCGCGGGGACTCCGCCGGCGCGGGAGCTCCTCCTCGCGGCTCCCGACGGGGAGCCCCCTTCCCGCTGGCAGCGCTTCCCGGCGGGGAAGCGGCACCCCGGGCGCGGGAAGCTGACAGCATCGCTGCGCAGCGTCCTTTTAGAAAGTTTTTTGCATTTGCCGTTATCTCCATGAGTCATATGTATGCGAATTAAAACACGGCTGGTAGCCGCTAAATAGGTATTTCTTGCCAAAAATATCTGCTCTCTGGAGTCTCCACCCTCTCGCGTTTGCAAACTGCGCCAGATGCCGCATAAGACATCCTCCAAAATGTGCTGGCACACATACCAGTATCAGGCAAGAAGTTCCCTTTGATTTTTTTTTTTTTTTCCCCCCCATGATTTTAGGTTTTTACTTTTACATTTCTAAGCAATTAATTTTTTGGCTCCCATGTGGGATCAACAGGTGTGGAACGACTGATACGCTCCATCTGGTTGCTGCTGATAAGGTAATCCTGGGAGTTGAGAGCAATATCTCCAATAAGCTTAAACCGCAGCAGCCTAATCTATTTGCAAGGGAGAACAAGCCCTGCAGCCAATATTGTTATTTCACGGGAACAACTGGGCACAGACAGCGCTTTCACAGGAGAGGTAGGAGGGTTTTCACCCTCCTATTTTTCCCCTGGGAGTGATGATTCACTCGGTGCTGTTGTACCCCTTCTTAGAAAAAGGAAAATCTTTGCTTTGAAATTTGCCCCCCCCACCCATAATTTCTGAATCAAATAATCGCTTTGCTTATTTACATCCCCCTCACAGGTCCTTATTTAATCTTCCCCAAGGCAATGGGAAACTTTGGATTGGCTTTGGGTTGATAATAAGTACTATTTTCTGTAACTTCCATGAAACTACGATATCTGTTGAGTTCTGATGCGTGTCTTGCATTCTGGGGTGCGATGAGAGCAACGGGCTGTGCTTGGGGTGCCCTCTGCAGATGAAGGGCTCTGTCATCTCCGCTCAGGTTTGGCTTTGTGGTGACAGTCAGGGACTGTCTGCACACAGAACCGCGTCGCCTCCCTCCGGATGTTGTCCTGGTCTATGGCACGAACCACGCAGCGTCGTGCCTACAGCATCACAGACCTACGCCCGCGCCTTTCCTGACGCCCATTTCATGGGATTTCAGCTTTGGGGTTTATTTATCGATGATTTTCTGTTCTTAGCTTTCAGTGTGTGCTTTCCCTATTGAAAAACCTCCTCTAGTGTTCCCCGAGCCAAACTCATGCTGCGGGGTCGGCAGCCGACCCACGCCGCCGACAGCAGCCGGGCGGCCCTGCTGCAGCTTCCCGGGGAGCCACGGCGATGAACAGCGTGCTCCTTCTGCTTTGGGCTGCGGGAAATGCACAGGGCATTTTTAAGCCGGTGTCCTCCAAGGGAAACAAGCAGGCAGTGCTGTGTCGGACGCGTTTCCCGACGCGCAGGACGCGGTGATCCCGCCCCGTCACCCAAGGACACTGGCGTGACGGAGGCACCTGGACGGGAGCCGCCAGCCCGTGCTGGACTCCATGGTCCAGTAATGAGCACGAGCAGTGCCCTGCAAACACGGCGCTGATGGAGTCACGGCATCATCGCACCGCACAATTTCATCGCTGCTTCTGTCGGCCACAGCGACATTACAGCACCTGATTTAGACAGCGAATGCGCTCGTCTGTAGCCCAGCGGGCAGCGGGGAGCCCTCAGTCTGGGAGGAGGGGAAGCGGGGAGCATCCGGGCTCTCCTGTATGAATCGTTAAGCCTTTCCTGGTTTATACCTCGAGCTGCTGCCGGTGTCAGACATTACCCCATCTGCTGGTGAACAAAGCAAGAAGCTCGCCAGCAACGAGGGGGAGTTTCTGCATCTCGTCCCCCCTACCGGAGGCGGGGGACAGGGGTGTCTCGGCCATTTCTGGTGCCCAAAGCTCCCCAAGGGTACTGGGAGTCCCTCGTCCTGCCAACTCATCGTGGCGAATCCTTCTGCCTCCACCTGCTGCTCGAGACCAAACACACTTTTCCTGCCCCCAAGGTTTATGTCATTCCTGGATTTACCAGATGAAAAGTTAAGATTAAACATACATAGTTGATTCTCCGGACAGGGCTTCATCTCTGTTACCTCCTTTTTAAATCCCCAAAGACATCAGGACACAGAAACAAGACTTTTCAACTCCCAGATAAGAAACAGGGTTGCCTCTGCCAGCACTTTTAAAACTGACTCTTAAGAGAAGTGGCTCTTTCCCATCCCTGCAATGTTCAGTTCCGTTGTCCTCCTGCCCAGCCCCGGGCAGCCCCAACAAAGAGAGCTGTAGCTGAACTCAACTCAACATCCCAGTTTTTCCAAGACCCTGTTGACTCTCTGCCACCAGTGAGCCAGCACTCATATTGGGTGCTCAGCTAAGCTGCTCCTGTTTGCAGCAGAGACAGCAAGTGAGGAAGGAGTGAGCTTCAGTAATGACATGGAATAGTTTATGTGACGCTCACATGCATGCCTTTTGGGACAAGCACAGGACACAAAGGTGATGGGAGGGGTCTGTGTGCTGCCAACCCATCTCAGAATAAATGAATGAATAAAGCCAAAATTCTGATTACTTTTGCACCTGGGTAGTTTCACTGGTGTTAATTACATAGTGGAAATGGAGGATCCATGTAAGCAAGATTCCAATCAGTCACTGATATTTAGCTCTGCTTCAGGTCCTCTCTATAGTGTTGCTTCTGTCGAAGTGAAGAATGAAACAAAGAGGGGAAAACCTAAATAGTGATTAATGAAGAACAGTCCTTATTTAATCAGAGCTTTCAATTCAGACTTTGTAATTTAAACTTCAGCAATTGTCCTCACAATTTTGGCATCTGCTCATCTCAGCCTACACACTATCTTTGAACTAACAGCACAGCTTATCTTTGCAATTAAGCATTCAATGTAGCAACAAATCTTCAATTTGGTGTGAGTCACTCAGCTGCTAAATCAAACAATGTGTCACAAAACAAATCAGTTTCCTCCTGACCTCACAGGATGATAATAATGACTTGTGAAACCATCTTGAGATTTCCTTGGTATAATTTGCTGGTACTTTCTGACACATTCCTTTTCATAAATAAATGGGTTCTGCAGCAGAAACAAACAATTGAGAGTTGTTAATATCATGGAAATGTAAAAAATTTACCCCAGAACTTTTTTTGCTAAAAAAGCAAAATATTTTTCTATAATTAAGAGCTGTAAGTACAGGGTGAGCCAAAGTTACAACTACATTGGGCTCAGTGGGTGGGAAGGGATCTGGACTCCTGTTATGGGGGTGGGCAGTGATGGCTGGACAGGGTGGACACTCCTGGTGAAAACAGAGGCCCCGTGCCTCCATATACCAGACACATACCTGCTGCTCTGCATCACAAGTCTTCATATGTGCAGTCAATTAATAGAAGAAATCCATAATCTTCATCTCAACGTAGTCAAGATGACATCTGGTGTCATAAAGTACCTAGAAAGTGCATTTCTGCACTCAGCCAGAGAATAGCAATGGTGGGGTTGTTGTGATGTGCAGCCCTAGGGCAGCCTGGGCTCCCAAAACTGACACCACTATTTCTTACAGGTGAAATTTCTGAGAATCTGGATTTGGAGTCACAGTGGATGCAGGTGGTTGTGGTATCACGGCCTCATTGCAGAACAGATGACATTCACTGCAGAAAAGGCAACTACTTAGAGAGACTCTGAAAGGACGAAAAAAAATCTCATTTGTTTTGCTCATGTGCATTTTAAAAGTTTGGTTTTGCAAACCTTCACTTTCATTAGCACCATTGACTTCACTGCCTTCACTTCAGCAGCCCAGGCTTTTCTGAAACAGAGTACTCTCCTGGTTGTTCTGAGCCTGAAAATGCTGCAAAGTTTCTGAGCCATCTCACTAACAGATAAAAATGAAAATGAACTGACTCCCTATACGGTGGAAGGATGATGGGTATTTCCATTTTATACCTACAGGCCACTCCTGCATTGTTTTCATATCTGTCTTCACAACTGCAGTTATTTTTTAAAAGGTGAAAGCTGAGATATTTGTCGATCCTACATCTCCAAGAGCTGGTAGAAGCATTCTGCATGTCATGGTAAAGACAGATCACACAGCCATAGGACTGCGCCCTCCATGACACATAGTCCTAAGGAAGTGGTGCTACATGGATCACACCTCTCCCAAATATTTCAAAGAGATGATTGAAAAGCAGTTCCCTCCAAACTCATGTCAATATTATCAGTAGAAAACAAAGTAATTTCATCCAACCCCTTCCAGCCAAAGTCAGTTCAACCATTATGCATAGCAGGTTTGGGTTGGGAGGGTGCTAAAGGCTTCTCTGTGTACTCACCCAGGCCACCACACCTGGTGTGGAACAGGGGAGCATGAGCAGGTGGGTGGCTGGGCAGTGCACACCCTGACACCAAAGTCACATCCTAGTTCTGGGGTTTTTTTCCATCCCTGCACATGTTTTCTCCACCATCTCCAGAATGCTTCCAGGAATGACCCCTGATGGGAGAGCCAGACTTGGGAATTTGGGGATTCATCAGCAGAACTTCTTCATCAGAGACCACATGAGTGGCCTCTCTACTTCTAAAGAGACATAGCTTTGTGAGGACACTGCCTCTGTGTGTCCCACCTCTGATACTTACTTTACAATTTACCTGCTGAGGAAAATAGAGTGGCTGGGAAAGTTCCTTGCAGAGCTATGGCTGTAGGCACAGGGCAGGCCCAGTGCAAGTGAGCCTTCAAAGCAGTCTTTTAGTGCTGTCAGAAGAAAAGTGGGTCAGACCTTGCAGCTTAAATCTTCTGGGACTTTGACTTTAGTTAAAGTGTGAGATATCAGCACTGCCCCCCCACCCAGACATACAAGAGAGGGGACGTGCTGCTATTACTGCTTACTGATTCAAACCCCCAGGACGGGAGCTCCTCTTCCCCGGCTGCCTGCCTCAAGTCACCAAAAACTGCTCTTGCGACTTTATGAATCCATTCAATGAATGCCCAAATGGCATGCCAGGTGGAATGACAAAAAAAGGACTTTTCTTTACACTGCTGACCAGAAGGAAGCTCCTCAGAGGGAAATGTCATGTTATCCAGGCAGCTTTACCTCCAGAAAGTCCTTGGCTTTGGCAGTGCATGATCTTGGGAGATCCCTGTGGAAGCTACCAGGCCACTGCAGAGCAGGGGAACAAACTGAAGACCCAGTCTCTTCAAGCAGAAACAGATATTTCACCACAAATTTCCACGGCAGCTGTGTAATAGATTGACTCTTAACAAGAAATGTTGTTAAGTGTCTGAGGGCAGTAAAATGCTGACAGGGAGATGTGTGGGATGCAGGAACTGGGAACTAGTGTCACAGTGAGTGGTGAGCTAATAGATTACCTCATTTCACATTTACAGAAGATGGATATGGCAGCCTTAAATAAAATAGTATCAGCTGCTTTGTGCAATTTATTTTAACTTCTGATTGAGTCAAAACAGCTTTTTGCTCAGCCTGGCAGTTAGTGCAATTTTATGTGTCTGTTTATGTAGTGTTTTACCTGTGCCAACTCTCACAAGTTTTTCAGCTTTCCTTTAATATTTGTGTTCTTCTAAAATCTCAGTTCCTGGAGATAAGTGGCATCCTTAGAATTTCAGTTTCTGCTTTATTTTATAAATTTTAGCCAAGAATAATTTTTAAAATCCTCAACTGCAACATTTGAACTCCATTCTCATAATCTGTAGGATGAGACCATATGTTTCAATACTTAACTTTCAAAATATTTATTGAGGCTACAGAAAGGACTGAAATGCTCAAGTGTTGTGACTTACATGCCAAGTATGAGTTTTATATTCTGGATGGCATATACAGCCTTGTGCAAGTGTTAGTCTATTTCTAACAAATCTGTACCAAGTAACTGCCATATCACTGGTAACTTTCCCTCCTTTGGAGTTTTTAATTATCTTTAAGTTCTGTTCATTTGAAAAGCATCCATTAAGTCCAGCCAGCATTCAAATGAAGATGATAAGCCTGAGAGTACCCTCAAGTATACAAAAAATTTACAATTTTTATTTCTTACCCAAGAGTGAAATAAAATTTTCAGTAAACCGTGATCAGCCTGTAGAAGTAGCTGAGTGGGAATCCACAACTTATAAAACCTGTGTGATTGGGTAACTGTGAGTTACCCTGTACTGTAAGAGCCCCTGTGCTGGTGTCACAGCTGCTCAGAGGCAGTGCTGCCCTTGCCCCAGGGGACATGTCCATGCTCTGGGTGCTGCAGCAGGTGCAAGTGGTCTTTCAAACCTCACAGTTCACATCTTGTCCCAAGTCGCAGGGAAAGGAGAATCAGCACCTTCATGAGTGCTTATAACTGCAGTTGGCTCTGCTTTCCTCCCTTTGCATCCATAAGCCTGAAGCAAAATGCCCTGGGTATGGTGGACAGGTAAATGCTGCTTAAATATCAGCAGATCTGCCTAGTGTAAGGAGAGGAAGTTTGTTGAGCTTTGTGTGATTATCACCAGTTTCACTGCTCAGGAGTCCAAAAGCACATGCATAACGTGACTGAACTCTGACATATTTGCTGTCATACACCTTTGGCCAAAGAGTAAACAGGTAAGTGCTCAGAGCAGTGACAGCATACCAGCAAGGGCAGTGCTTATACACCTGCTGGTGGAGTACAAGAAGGAAACCAAAATGCATCCTGAATCTGTAGGGTAGAGTTGCAAGGCACCCATGCTCACAGCTGGCACAGTTCAGGATGTTGAATCGCTCAGATCGGATACCCGTAAGGATAAACAAATTGGTGATTACAGCACCTGATTTAGACTGTCACCATGCCACATGTCCTAGAACATTTAGTCACCTACTTTGCATTCGTACAGAGATGCACCAATTTTAGGAACAAACATTTAAGGTGGAGCATTTATAATTATAATTTTTAAATGAGGCACAGCGCAGCAGATGGTATTTTTGTTTGGGGCTTTGACACAGCCTGTCAAAAAGAAAAGCTAACAAGGCTGGCTCCGTCATAGTGGTAGCACAAAACATATTTAAGATATGAGATAGAATTTAGTATCTTGGGGGGCTACTTTAAAAAGATGATCTAACAGCCAGCTAGTCTATTTTGCAGCTGGGATCACTTACACTCACTTGGCAACAGTGTTATGGCCATGCTGGCATCTCCTCAATGTAGCAGCCTGCCTTCATTTCATTTTTTTTCTGCAGCTTTTTGATATGGAAGCCAATTGCAATTTGGGTTGTGAGCGCAGGAGCATCAAGAAGAAGGTCAGCCAAGGAGAGGGGCTCATCCTGTTGTGTTCTGACAGTCACGCACCATCTGGGAGTAGGTTAGTATGCACTGTATGCAAGGTATGCCAGTGTCAGGTGAAGAAATCATGATCTGACTTATGCTGTGCGAGGGAGAAAACACACGGCATAGTCCTCTAGATTTCCTCGATCCTCCTAGATTTCCTTTATTTATTCTTAGTTTGAGGGAAAATAAAGAAGCCTTACAGCTCTAAGAGTTTCCCCATCCTTTATCATGGTGTTACATTAAGCTGTTCCAGTTATCCTCTCCTAAATTTACATGTAGCTCTATAATTAAGCTGGAAGTCAGTGGCTTGGTTGTCTTTGACTACCTGGGCTTCTGCATGTGGTTGAATTCAGCATAAGAGTAGTTCATATCTATACACACATATATCTGTGAGGTAAGCATGTAACCCACATTACAGCAGAAGTCAATAATGTTGGTGAAATGTAGCCTGTGACTGAGGCTGTCACAGATTTGGTTTCCCTGTCAGAGTGTGCTTCACCCCTCTCAGGCTCCAAGGGCCAGACTGCCCACAGCCATGCTGGTTGTTTGGGAACTTGGCCTTGGGAGTGGGTTAGGCAGCTCTGCTCCCCAACACCCTGATGCAGCTGAAATTAGTGGAGCCCAGATCTCACTGGCCACATCTACATTTCAATGTCTCAGACATCAGCAGAATCCCACGCTGGATGATGTGTAGAATTTTCTCTCCTCTGAAAACCTTGCAGGGCCTGGATTTCACAAACACTCTACTGTTGTGCCTCCACCTGGGGCTGTTAACTGACCAGCACTCCCTGATCAGGACCAAGGCACTTCTGGACATCCCTGCTAACTCCCCTGGATCAGTGGGGGCTTCTGGCATTGCACTGGTTAAATGAAGGCTTTGTGCTTGCCTGAGGCTGCATCTGAGCCCCAAGTGCTTTACCTTTGAACTGAGCATGTACATGATTCGCTGGGTAG
The DNA here is from genome assembly GCF_015227805.2 of Hirundo rustica. Taxonomy (NCBI): domain Eukaryota; kingdom Metazoa; phylum Chordata; class Aves; order Passeriformes; family Hirundinidae; genus Hirundo; species Hirundo rustica. The sequence goes on along the minus strand of NC_053450.1, from coordinate 139,510,960 downwards.
TTTTAGCATTTAGTAAGCAAAATTTTATGCTGAAAATAACTGGTTAATAGAATGATTTAAACATTAAGAGCGAAAATTCTGCTTAAGCAAAATTATATCATTTTCAGTCTTTTACTGAACTTTGCCATCTACTGTGGTGCTTTCACAGGGAGTCACTCCTCTGCCTCCTGGCTATTGTAGAATACTATATTTTTTTAGGACCCTTCAAAAACTGTGTAATTAACATTGTTTTCTGTTTCCCTGACATTTGTTTAGCTCTTTTGTCAGTAACTAACTGGCAATGAAGTGGCCTGCACTCAGTTTCTAAGTACTCCAACAGAAAGCACTCGACTGATACCAGTTTAAGACTCCCTCTGCCCCCCAGGGAAGCCTGCAGTGCACTGTCTGCGTATCACAGCCGAACAGTGGTGCTCCCTCACCAGCAAAGGGCTCTCGGTGTGCACACAGCTGGACTGGGTGTGCATTTGCTGAGCCATCTGGGGCCTGCTGCTGCTCACCCCAGGAGCACCAGCCATTCCCTCCCACTGGTGACCTGTGGTACTGGTGTGCTGTGATGCCATAAATATCTGTCTGGCTCTGGCAAGACATGTAAAACAGGTTTTCTCCAGAAAGGCTCTAGGAATTGTACCTGATTGGAAGCAGGCAGCTTCCAATATGCATGACCTTATACCTGGGAAGTGTCAGCTTTCAGAGCAATTTATATTTACTACCAGACTAGGCTAAATGCCTCCTAGCTAATTTGGTTTATTCTATCATAAATTCTATCGTAAATTTGCCTGCACTCCTGAGTAAGTAATGCTGAGCTGACCAGACTGGCTTTCTGCATGACAAATCTAGATCCATATACTACCTCTCAGTTTGTGACTGCTCAGAGCAGTCAATGTAGGAAGATGTGGTGGTGTTGATTTCTCAGGGGCTATGGTAAGTTTTCAAAGGAAGCAAAATGTCTATATAATGTTGTCATTGACTAAATTCCAGTTTTGGATTAGGGGAGCAACCAGTGGAGCAATTTCATTGCTTGTCTATTACAGAATGCCACAGGAGGGCAACCTGCAAGTTCTAATTTGTGCTGAGTGATGGTAATACGAGTGCCAATGTTCATCCATAAACAGGGACTGTAGGTATCACAAATGTCCTCTCTGTGTGTACTGATTTTGGCTGGGATGGAGTTTATTTCCTGTGTAGCAATCCAGATTGTGCTGTGCTTTGGATTTGTGACCAAAACAGTGTTGATAACACACCAATGTTTTGGTTGTTTCTTAAGAGTGCTTGCAAAAATACATACCTTCTTTACCTGTTCTTTTTGTCATGCTCCTCCCTCAGCAAGTGTGCTGTCAGTGGCCAAGATGCTGGCAGGGACAGAGCTGGGACAGCTGACCCTAACTGACCAGAGGGATATCTCATACTGAATTATGTGGTCTTCAGAAATAAAATCTGGAGATAATAAAAGAAGAAAGCGGGGATATTTGGTGCTCGCCTTCCAAAAAAACTATTAGGTGGGATGGAGCCCTGCTTTCCTGAAAATGAGAAATTTTGACTCTGGAATCTAGGTATCAGGTGCAGGAATTGCTGGTCTGATAGAAAAAGACGTGCTCTGTATGTCAGAAGAATGCACTTACAAGGGTCTGTTTTTCAAACACAGCAAAAACTTTTCATCTCCATCCACATCTGCACCTCAAAAAGATTAAATCAGAAAATGCACAGAAGCTTGAGCGCTTTAACCCTTCTGACAACAGTGGGGGTGCTGAATGGATTTCTGTGCTGAGGTATGAGTGAGCTCATACAAGCAGCAGCAGTGCTAAATGACATTTGTACAGTGGCTTGCGGACACGTCGTGATCTACTTGTTTCTGTGTCTTTCAAAGTCATTTCTTTGCAGTGTCAAAGATATTTCTTTACATTGTCACCAGTTTGTTAGCTCCTGTGAAAAAGCCAGGGAGCTGGATTTGATGGGGATTGCAGAAAACACAGAACTGGCTGTTTTCCTTCAAATCCCTGGCAGGACTGACTCTGTGAATTGGCAGCAGCAGCAGGAAGAATGGACAGAACCCAGTCCTCTTGCATAGCCACACAGGCTCCTCCACCTTCCCTCCTCACTCTGCCCCTGCCTCTTGGATACAGGATTATTCGTGTTTTCTTAAGTATTAGGATGGATCTTTCTTTTAGTGGATCAAAACGTGAATGACAATATCTTTATGGGAAAGTCTAGTTTCTGATAGGCCTTTTTCAGAAATGAAAAATATATAAATAAAATAGCGTTGGTAAAGAGTATTCCTGCACAGCTATTGTTACAGGAATACCGTAGCCTGTTTTAAGTTATATTGGAGAAAGACAGGAAATATTCTAGAGTCTTGAACAGTCTTTAAGCTGTTGTCTACATCTGTCCAGTCATCCTTGGTATTTCTGTCATGTCCTTGTCTGTTCCTGTGCTGTTCTCTGTCTGTCCCTGCGATTTTTCTTGTGTAATTTAGGAAAATTAAAATGCAAAGATCTCAGTTGAAATAATTACCTCACTGAAAAATCAGTGGCTCAAGACAGGCCTTAAGAATTCAGGCTCACTTAAGGCAGGCATTTGCAGAGGACCAGAAGCTAACACATCACCACAGAGGCTTCCTATTTTGAGGTGCCACTCATTGTCCAGCTGAGGTTCCCTCTATCCTCCACAGCTTTCTCTGCTGACCCATGGACAAGGGAAACATACCCCCCTGAAAAAAAAAAAAAAAAAAAAAAAAAAAAAAGACACACCTGTGTTTTAGTTCCTTAAGAGTGACTCTGGAGAGGACAGGAGGGAGGAAGGGTTGCCCAGTGCCCACTCTTGACTACTGGGAGCTCCATGGCTGCAATGCCACCTTGGGGTGTGAGCCCAGAGTCACAGCATGTCTGGGCACCTGACAGACACTTTGTCATTTGTGGTATTTCTTCACGAGACTAGACGACCGCCGATGGCAAAAAGAAAGAGCCTGCTCTTTGTCTGGGAGGGAAAATACTGCTTTATTCTCCAGTCCTGCCCTGCTTGTCTGGAGATCTTCCCAATAGCTCGCCGGTGCCAGAGAGAGCTTGCCCCCCCGCCCCCGTGCTGGGGCTTTTTCCCCAGGGGACAGGGCTCAGAGGCAGGGACAAACCACTACCCAATCAGGGAGAAAGTGGGTGGGAACAGAGTTGGGTTCCAGCTGAGTAAGGACAAACTGCTTGATTACAAATCCGACGAAACACAGTATTAATACATCACAACAGTCATTTAAAATGTTCTGATCACAGCAGCAGGAGGCAAAGTAACATTCCCGCAGGGAGGAAGAAGGTGGAAGATGTTCTACCAAAACACATCGCCATCACCTTATGTGAGTGATGTCCACCTGTGATGACAAGAGTGAATGAGGCAAGTTCACATGTTATTACAACAAAACCATGTCAGATTGGGCCAGACTTTACCTTCTAAACTAGATTTTTTTGCTATTTGAATCCTTTCTTGTCCCCACGACTGAAACAGGAAGGAGCAGAAGGTGGCACATAACTGTGAGTGTAATTATTTTCCCCAGATCCAGAGTAGAGATATTTCACATTTCAAATGTAAACTAAAGGGGCGTCAGGGAGATGCTGCAGCTGCCAAAGCAAAGCCAGCCCTGGCATCCACATTCCTTCCCCTGGCAGATGTTCTGTGATGCTCTCCTGTGTCAGAGCAGAGAGAAAGCCTGCACTGGGCACCCAGATGGTCTTTGCTACCCAGCACATGTGTTAGAGCACAACTTGTTGTAATCACTTCTCATCCCATGGGCCAATGGAGACTGGTTTTAGGGAACACTCACACCCTCCTGGGCAGTCACATACATCTACAGTGCTTGCCCTGTCACATAACTGCTTGTCTCTGTAGCTGGCATGTTGTGGAGGTTTAGTGGCCTTTATAAAATTGTTATATTCCAAGTATTCTTGTTTGGAATCCAAATTTATGAGGGTGAAATATGAAGTTAAGAAATTGGGTTTTGGACTATTTTCAATCTGGCCTCTTACTGAACTCTCAGCTGAATGTCTCTTAGTGAAAGCTTTCTTTCAATTCATTGAAAGATGCTGTGATCTGCCTTGGCAACATCTTATTAGAATGCCAAGAACAAGATCAACTGCTGTGCTCTGATTTCCATTCCTGTGCTGTAAGTGTATGACATTTGCTCACTCCGGCCATCCTGCCACCACACATTGGACTTCTGAAGGTCCCTTCCAGCCTAAATGAGGTCCTGATTTTATGGCTGCTCAATGACAGACTTTCATACACAGCTCTGCATCTTGAACTGAATTACTCGTAATGAGGGCATTTGTTAAAGTTGTCCTTTTAGGCTATGTCAATGTTTTTAGGTTTCTTTCTATAGACATTTCCTTGAATAAAATATCTCACAATCTTTATTCTAGTCACATAAAAGATTTATGTATCTCTTTTTTTGAGAGGAGTAAAGAGAGACATTTTTTATGAGAAAGGGGGAGTGATGCTTACTGACTCCTGTTTTGTGTATTGAAATTAGATCTAGTAAGTATTTTATATTTATTTTACCACTATATTGCCTTCAAAATTACATGTGCTTGGAAAATTTAGAGACCTTTGCCACTCTCGGTATCTCATTTCTTCCGTCCCAGAAACTAACATGTCTTGGTATTTCCAGTGGTCTTTCCCCACCATGAGAAAATAACTGATGCAATTTAACCACATTTTGGTGCCTCTTTTTTATTATATGGCTCACAACAACTCAAGGTCGGGGGCAATTTTTCATAGGGAGGCACTTCTACTGAAGGAGGCAGAAATAGTATGCTTAGAACAATTTCTAAGAACAATTTTGCAACAAAACAGATTTGGAGTATGACTATGAGGGCAGACTGAAGGAAAATTAATATTCCTCGTGAATTTTCTGTGGAAACCCAACTTCAGAGGTGACTGGATGAACTTGTCCTAAGCCCATTGCTGTCCCTCAAAGCGTGACTGAAACGTACATTGTCTCATGCTCTTTGCTCAAAGATGAAAACTTGAAGCTCTAAGAAATACCATCTCCTGGTACTTAGGAACCTGACTGAACTCTCTGGCTCCTTTTGCCTTCCCGGAGGGGCCAAAACTCACACTGCAAAAAAAATTGTGGGCTCCCCCCGCCACCTCGCATGTCACCCCTGCTCACAAGGAGTTTTAGTTCCTCCTTGTGCACAGCTCAGCTGACAGCACCCCTGCAGCTCTGCCAAGGCTGCCTCTGCCACCCAAACCTGCCCACCTCCATTTAAAACAGCACTAAAAACATTCTCATTTTGCTAATTTCGTAGTAAGTGCATGTTTTGAAACTGAGGCAGAAAGAGGATGTAATAGCCATAAGAGAAACAGCTGCCACTGTGCAAAACATGCTGCCAAATCCACAGGTTGAATTTCAAATATGAAGAAAATATGTGTGACTCCGAGGGTTTTGGCCGTGGGAAGGAGCAATGGCTGCTGCTCCACTCTCCTCTGCTGTCGTTCCCACAGTGGGTGAATAAGAAATCTTTAAATGCCTTCATTTTGTTTAAGTCTTTTGTGTACAAATTTTGCAGAGGGACTCCCAGCTGTTGTAGGTATAGTCCTGCTGAACAACTGCTCACCTTGTAAAAGCTGCCACTAATAAAATGTTCTAGTGATTCTCTCTTTGATCATAATGTTTTCAGTGATACTCTCTTCAAACAGTAGCTGCTACATACACTGATCATCTTAAAGAATATATTTTTAGTCCTATTTTATGCTTTTATAGTGCAGGAAAAGAAGGTGGCTCCAAATTTTATGGTATTTACCTTGTGGTGTGTGGCGTTGCCTCTTTTAGTTACTACTCTCCTGCTGTTAATTCCTGAATGTTTAGTTTTTCTCTTTGGTTGCTGTCAGGAATAGGGCTGAAGTTTTCTGAGAAGTTTCTCTCACTTATTCAGGGGCCATTTTCCATTTGCAGCTTGTATTTTGTGTCCTGCTCACCTGCCATTCCTGCAGCAAGGGTAAGGCATGGCCACCTGCACGACCTGAGAGGATTATGGGTCCTGGCAAGGTCTGGCACCTCAATGCCATCAGCAACCTGGCATCCAAACTTCAGCTATTTGTTTAAAATGAAATCCCCCCATTTTCCAATCCTAAATTTGTGCTCACTAGCTTGTAAGCTAAATGCCCTCTTGGAGTAAGAGGATGTGTGGAAGTAATAAGGAGCTGATGTGTCCCAGCTGTTACATCCTCACTGTCTCTGCTCTACTTTTTGTTCCTTTACTCTGCATTTTGACAAAGACCAGCTTCTGCTTTTTATGATGAGAGCCCCCAGAGCTGCATGTAATGCTCAGGTAGATACTGTTCCTTTTCACTCTGCATCCGCTCTTGTTTGTGAAGATGATTTTATGGGATGGACAGTGTGGTGCTTTTTAGCCCACGCCTTAGATGGACCTGGTTAAACAGTCCTATCCTCCCACTCCCTACAACCAATATGACTTTATGTCTGTTTGCAGACACATTATCCTGAATGTTAAACTCTTTTTGCTGTCATTCTTTACTTGCAGGGTCTCAGAAAGCACCAGAACATGAGCTATAGATGCTGCAGTTTTGTTTTGTATGATGAAGTCCCTTGAGCCTTGTACCTTGCCTTATCCCATGCCTCGCACCCAAGCAGAACCCAAGGAGTCCACAGAGTTGCTCACAGGAGAAAAAGAAGAGTGTTTTAAGCCCCCACCATCACTTTTTGCCCTTTTCTTTACCCTTTGCTGTCCAGTCCTTGCAAAGCCAGAAATAAGCTGTGGTGACTTGCTTTTCCCATCCCATGCCTGCTCAGAGGGGGCTGCCCCATGGGTGTGACAAAGTGCTGCCCACACAGTTCTCTGCACCAGGGCTGCTCTCAGTTCCTGTGCCTGCCCTCTGCAGCCTGGGCTAAGGGCAGCCCGAGGGGAGGGTGCTCCATGTGCACTCTCATCGCCTAAAACCGAGGTGTAAAACACCCGTCCTGGAAACACAGGTAGTTCCTTTTATTCTGACTACCAAAATGTCTCCTGGAAATAACGGCGATAGAGTAAAGGAGAGGCATAAATACTGTGCAGCATCCTTATATATTCACTTACTTACCTTGCCTACCCAATCTTTTCTATTATTTTGTAACCATCATATAAATAAAGGAAATTTTCCTTCCACTGCCACCCACATCTTTTACTTTATGTTGCAGTAGACTTGGAAACCACTTGGGGGGAACTTTTCCCACTGCAGTTAATTACAGGTAAAAGACTGTATTATTAAAAATACCTACTGATCTGACTCAGCTGCTTTTATGAGCACTGCATATCACAGCAATCCAGCAGATTTCCCTAAGAAATGTCAAATACTTAAGACATTTGCAGATAAGGCATTCTTTAGATTTGTTACTCTGATCGTATAGTTTGGGAAAGTTTGTGTTTGAGTGAGGGTCTAATAAATCATTGAACTGGCACTGAAAGACCTCTTTTAGTCTTCAACTGTATCATGACCTAGACAAAAGGAGAAATGTTGTTTAGTTGCGAAAGAGAACCCGGCGGTGCTGTGAACAGTTAGAGTAACGTCAAGATAGAAATTGTCGGGCACAAATCAGTGTAGATTTGTATGGATTTCCCCGCTCTCGCTGCTTTACTGTGAGCAGCCTTGGGGCCCTGCCGGGCAGAAGGTGCGAGCGGAAGGAGCGCGGAGGGGCGCGGGCAGCGGCGCGGAGCCGCCGCCGCGCCACCAGGGGGCGCCCTGACCCGCGGCCAGCCTGGAAAAGCTCCCGAAATTCCCGAAATTCCTCCTGCCAGGCGGGGCCGGCGAGCTTCCTCCGTGCTTACGGGTAAATGGCACCGGGGAGAGGCCGCGCATCCTGCGGGCACGGGCCCGGGAGCACCCTCCGTGCCCAGGGGTAAATGGCTCCGGGGCTGCTGCCGTGCCCGGGCGGGGAATTCGCAGGGAAGCGCCCCGTGCCCGTCTCTGCCCTGTCTCTGCCCGTGACTCCCGCTTTCCCGGTTTCCAGCCCGGCTGCGGGAACCCGACACTGCCCCGTGTCTTTGGCCCATCGCTCAGTTGTGCCCCTCGAATGTTCCCCTCCCTGCTGCCGTGTGCGGCCTTGCCCGGCCGGGCTGCACAGTCAGGTACCGGGGTCACAGCATCTCTCATGCTGAGATTTTTTTCCCAACACACCAAGAGAGTAATCCAATATGCTTCTAAAAATGGCAGGAATCAAAAATTACTCTGTATGAGGCCCAGTCACATCCTTTATGTCTCAAACTACATCTAAATCCAAGAACAACCTTACTTAAAATAAGTGGTCAATTGAGCATTTTTACAGATATCTAAATACCTGTACCTGTGGCAAATCACGGAAATATCTATGTATGTTCCAGTGAAACCAGCAGAGCTAGGTCCAGGGCTGAGGTTAAGATGCAGCTGGTTGCTGTCCAGGACTGGGGCCCGTCCTCTTCCTCCTCCTCCTCACCTCATGGAGCCATGAGGGGAAATGCTCTGAACAGAATTTTTCTTTGTGAGGATGTGGAATTCTGTGGCAAAGGCACCAGTGTCAGGGGAGAGGAGAGGAGAGGAGAGGAGAGGAGAGGAGAGGAGAGGAGAGGAGAGGAGAGGAGAGGAGAGGAGAGGAGAGGAGAGGAGAGGAGAGGAGAGGAGAGGAGAGGAGAGGAGAGAGGAGAGGAGAGGAGAGGAGAGGAGAGGAGAGGAGAGGAGAGGAGAGGAGAGGAGAGGAGAGGAGAGGAGAGGAGAGGAGAGGAGAGGAGAGGAGAGGAGAGGAGAGGAGAGGAGAGGAGAGGAGAGGAGAGGAGAGGAGAGGAGAGGAGAGGAGAGGAGAGGAGAGGAGAGGAGAGGGGGGAGAGGGAGGGGAGAGGGAGAGGCTCTTCCAAGATCTGTAGGTATCTTCCAAGAGCCTTGTCCGAGGATACCAGAGGGACCACCAAAGTCTGTTGCTCCCTCCTGCACCCCCCAGGGAGCGAACAAACCTGCAAACAGGTGCAAGGACTAAGAGTCACAGAGGATTTTGTTGTAAGTCTTTGCCATAAGGTAACTCTCCAGCATTGAAAACGGGAGACTAAATGCAACACGCATATGCAAAGATCATTCCAGTATTTAGCTTTCCTTTTCCTTTTTTAGATAGAGCAAGTCTGACGTTCACTTGTAGAAATCATTGCTCCCCTGGGAATTGTGTACCTGCAGTGTAGCTGAGACGTTTCATGGTCTTGTGTTATTGAAGCTGAGGCACCCTGTGGTGCCTAAGTGCTGTTGAATGATCTGGGGGTGCCGTGTCAGCCTTTTAAAGGCAGAAGAGCATTTCTTTAGGCTGCGATGAAAGGCTTTAAATCACAGCCACCGATGCAAAAGAGACTCACTAGACCTCACTGACAGCCACAAGTGGGGGAAAAGCTCCCCAGAGGGAGCAGGGAGGAGGCTGGGCTTCAGCAAGCACACACATCTTTTTGGAGCAGGGAAAGTTGGAGAGCTGAGGGGAGGAGTATCTGCCACTTTACTGCTATTTTAGCACTCTGCATCCAGCTGCCAAGCTGATCAGAAACAGGACAGGGGTTTGATGGCCTAAACTTCTGCCACTGTGGAAAGTGGAATTCATCTAGGTCTCCCGACTGCCTGGCTGTGGTAGATACTCTGGGAGAGGGACACGCACACACTCACCATGGAATATTTGGCCCTCCAGACTGCTGCTTTCCTTGCTGAAGCCAAGGCAGCACTCTTCTTTGCACTTCCCACAACAGAGACAGCACTCTCTAGGGAGGGGGAGCACCACAAGGAATGCCCTGGCTTCTCAGTTTAGCCACCTGTTGAACCATGACCCGTGCTGATGGTCCTTTCTTCGGGCTTCTTCTTCCAAGATACATATATATATACACACACATATATGTATATAAAAATAATTATTTTTAAGGTTGGGGTTTTTTTGTAATAAATATGATTTTGTGCTCTCTGGGCTTATGCAGCTGCCCTTGGTGGAAGGTCATCATTGGGATTTGCAGAAATTTGTACTGTAAAGCCTTTGCTTTGACTGGACCAGCAGGGGATTTCTACCCAGGAAAAACAGCAGATTGGCACTTGGCATCTCCCTGGTATGACTTTACACAGTTTACAGAAATCAAAAGAAATTACCATGCCGGGGCTCAGAGGCCCAGAGCTGTCTGACCAGCTCTTGCAAGGATTCCAGTTTGCCCAGCAGCATTGGGAGAACTGTCAAGAAACTCCTCAGCTTCTGACTGGGACATCTTGAGCTTGAGGATTTATATCACCCTTTGAAATGTTTGAGTCACAGCAAACATTATTTCTATTATGACAAATTTTTGAATAGAGATTGAAATTATAATTTTTCTTCTTGCTGTAGGAGTACGCATTTTCCTTTGCTTCCTAGTCTAGAGGCTTAGGGTTGCCTGGTTACTCTGACTCAGAAACTCTATAAGGTGTCTCTTGGTGAAGGAGCAGATACAATTTGGCAATTAGAGAAGCTTGATTTGTCATTGAAATGTAGAAATCCTTAGGAAAAAATAACCATTTGAAGAGCAGTTGCGCAGAATCCACAGTGAGAAAACTCTCAGCATGTACACCAGTACTGAACATTGCTGGTTTGCTTATTGTAGAGGCATGGAGGTCATTAATAATATATGCAATAATTAGGAATGTTTTTCAGTGTTCAATTAATAGAATCCTGTTCATAGCATATATGAATTGCAAATGTGATCAGAAAAGCATTTTTATTGAAGAATTTCCCCGTGGACTAGTGCTATAAAAAGACTCCATTCAGCCAGCAATCTGTTCATCTTGGGCTGGAGTTAAAGGTACATGATACATTCAGGTGAGGGTCCCAGTACAGCCAGCACAGCCAGCTAAAGCGTGTCTTACCTGCTCGAGTGTACACGTGGCTACATATAGATTTTTATATAGACATGTGTGCCTATAAATGTGTGCAGATGTTCTTACAATTATACATTTGTGCCAATTTGGAAATTTGTGATTGGAGGAATGTTTTTATTTTGCAAAGTATTTCCTTTAGAACTGAAGCCATGTTGTTTCAACAGTTGCTTCATAGATGCCCTGTAGTTGTTTGCATTTTGATGCATTAGAAAACACTTCAAGAACAAGGAGGGTTATTTAATGGTCAGGAAGGTGAGGAATGTTTGATGAAAAAGTCAGATCTGTGGACCAACTGTTTTGCTATCCAGGGACCAGAAAGGCTCAGCTACCATAAACTCTAAAAGGTCAGAATTTGATTTAATGAACTGAACTTTCAAGACAAGCAATGTTTTTCATACAGGATATCCCCTCAGGCTTGCTTTATTCAGATAGCAAAAAATGCAGAACAAATAGACTGACAAAAAGTCCTGGTTTGTATATCTTACCATGTTTTTAATCAAGTGTCACCACTATACGCTCATTGGCTAAATTTTGGATACCTCATGCTGTGTTTAGTATGGGTAGGGCACTACCTGTTTTCTTTAGAGTCTTATGTTACGCTCAGTACTGTGTCCTACATCACCAGGATCTGAATCATTGTCTGCAACTTGTGCACCACGTCTGCTCACACAGTCTCTTTGGACACGGCCCAGTTGCAGTGGGCTTAAACACCTCCGTGCTGTCGGGATCTCCCACTTCTCAGTTTGCTTTTTGCAGTTCTTAAAATGCAATGGCTGTAATAAAGAAACAGAAAGCCACAGGTGTCTGTCCTTGTCATTAACAAATAGGGATAACTCAAGAAAAACATACATCACCTAGGGTTATTTTCGGATGCATATAACTCACTGTAACAATCATTTTAAATGTGAAATGGTGAAACTGTTACTTAGTCATGGTATCAGGAGGTTCTTGCCAGAACTTTGATAAAGAAAAATGATGGCTCTTTTACATAAGTTTGTTGGGTTTTTGTGGTTTGGGTTTTTTGTTTGTTTTTTCTACCAGAGTCAATTGCAGTTAATGAAATAATCAGAATACATGTATTTTTTGCCAGGCACAAGGCAAACCTACAATATTCTCTTCAGGGATGGTATGTAATCTGCTTACTATGTACTTTGGGAAAAGTACAAAAAATGAGATCATTTGCAGATATCACTGCCCTCCAAAAATATTTACATTAAAATATAATAAATGGAGAACAGCTCAGGAAGCCTTACTGCAGCAAAGTTGTGTGAGCAATGAGGTGGGACATGCCATGCAGAGCATGGTGGCTGGCAGGAATAACTGGAGTTTATGTTAATCTGGATTAGTTCTGCCAGTTAAAAACTAGGTTTGCAGTTCAGGTGCTTGAGGGAGATCTGGGCTGGCCTGTGGTGGATCCTCTCCTCTGCTCCCTGAGGGGCCCTCCACGCTCCACAACCACCCAGAACAGGCAGGGCCTCAAGCTTGGCAGTGGCTTTCCTTCTGCTCAGCATGCAGTGGCAACAGGGAAGGGAACAGGGAAAATTAGATTAGGAAGAATCAGACAATAGAAAAGAAAATGGCATAAGAGATTGCACTGGGAGTTTGTTTTTGCAGATCACACACCGTCAATCTGCGACCAGAAAAAAGAAATAAAATCTGGTCACCACAACAAAGCAGGATTTAACAACAGGAAAGTGAACGTCAGGATACAGATATTGTGAGTGAGGGCTTCCTCCTGACTGGCTGCTCCTTCTGTAATGACTTATGAAAGCAACGATGACCTATTTGTGTTCTCCCTCTAGGATTCTCCTCTCGGTTCCTTTCTGAGTCAGTCTGTTGGGTCAGAGGCGTATTTATGTTTTTGTATTATGATTCACTCACATTAAACATTATTATTCCAACCACTATTACAGTTTTGACTGGTATATCTTATGTTCTATTTTCTGAAGGCAGTAGCCATGTTAACTCTTGGAGTCAAAATAGAAGGAATTTCATTAACTTATTTTGCATGTTTTCACTGACCTCTTGTGTGCAATATAATTTGTTTATATGGATAGTTTATTTAGAAGGACTTAAAAGGGAAAACTGCTAATCAGAGATACATTATATTTTTATTCCTGGCTGAAAAAACTATTTCTTTATTAAGAATTACATTTGTCTTGAGTGAGAAAATGGTCTCACATATTTTACCTGTCCTGTTTTGACTTACAGAAATTGCCATAGTAAAGAAAGACATTTCCAGGTTGTCTTTCTGCTGCCAATGACCCAAACATGGATTTTGGTGCTCCCTATTGAAGGGGAGAAAGGAAGCAATAAGACCCAAGTGGAAAGCCCAAAGATAAGAAGGATCTGTTTCTACCCCAAATTTCTTAGAGCATCAAGTGCTTCTTTGTAACATGGCAAGTATCGTGGTACCCAAGGAAGATTAATTTAACAAAGCCACCTGAAATATACACAAACCCCACACAGAAAAATCTTTCAGATTCAGACTTGGATGTAAAAAATTTACAGAGAAATAAAGAAAATACAGTGGAAAGGAGGCTGACTTCTCAAGCCCTGAGGGTCTGACAGTCTTCCACCAGAATTAGGTAAATAATTACAATTTTTTAAAATTATAAATTATTAAAAAATACACTTGCCCCAGTGTTGGCCTAAACTGCAGCCCTTGGGACAATCAGGGTGGTGGCAAGCTGCTCTTTCCTGCATTTCTGATTTAATTGTAATACAAGAAAAGGGATTTTATTATTGTTCTTTCTTGCCTAATGAATAATCAAAGTTTTTCACATCTTCGGATGGAAACATGCTGGGATGAATTTTTTCCCTAGTTTATGCCCACTATTAACGCATTCACATATGAATGCATTCACAGCCTCACAGGGGGTATACCATTAGTTGAGGTTCAGGGAAAGAATAAATAAATTAATAAGAGACAGTTGTAAATACACATCCACATACATAGCGGTGAGGTTCTGGCCTCATAATTGGAGATCCTTTGTACAGATTTATCCACAGCCTGGTACACTTCTGGATTCCTACTGTGAATTAGTTTACCCTTTTTTAAAAGTCACTTTGTTACCTATCTGGTGCATAATATTAATGATGTTCTCAGCAAATGAGGACAATTATAAACACCAGCGATGACAGAGAAATAATCAAGGATCAGGAAGTTTCTAATGGGAAAATGGAGCCTCCCACAGAGAATTCTGCTTAAAATATCATCTTTTACTAATTGATACAGTCACTGGTGTTGGAGATATTGTTGTTATGCACCTGATTTAAATAGAGTCCAATGAATAGTTTAATCAGACTAGGAATTTGAAGTGTTTATTGTGTTTTATTTTCTGAAAGAATGTTGTAAAAAGAGTATTTTAGAGATGCTGAAAACTCAGCAGCTAACATCAGTGATGCCCCAGCTGTGTGGGAAAGGACTGGAACAGTGCAGTTTCATATTGTTAGGTGGCCTAAATACTCACCAAGGTATATCCACCTCTGCATGAAGGAAAGGTTTTGATGATTGCCTGAATTGTTACTTCCCAGAGACCAGCGCTACTGGAAAAGGAGGAGGAGATGAGAAGAATTAACTCACCTGGGCAGCGAAGAGGTCCTTATGAAACCTGCAGTGGGGTGGGCATGGATTTGTAAGAAAATTTCTGAAACGTAGCAAAGTCCAGGCTGAGTTTCCCAGGCTCCTGTGAAGGATTAAATGCAGGTTGCAGTGGATTTTCTTGTGCGTGAAGCTGTGAATGCAGAGTGATAATATTCACACAGGACCCCGGGACCCTGGAATCCATTCCTGACAAAAAGTAGGCTGCATGTATGTGTTGCTGCATGTAGGAGTTAGTTACTTCTCTGCTGTGGAAATATCCTCCTCAAAGTTATTTTTGTATAGCCATTTTTTCTCTCAGTATGTGAAATGCCTTAAGTTTTAATTGCCTCTGATGTTTGAGCCTTTAGGATTCATGGTTTTATGGTCCACCTTGCAGCTATTTATTTCATACAAATTCATGTAAACAAAAGCTGATCTTTTTCCAATTAATAAAGTCCCTTCATTTAACTAAGGAAACTAAAGATAGACATTTCTATCAAGGAACTATTTATTTCAAATATCTTCATGCATTATTACTTAAGGGTGTAGGAGGAGGAGGAGGAGAGGGAAGGAATGCATTTCTCTCTGATTCAACTACAGATGTGCAAAACCTAAGTTAAGCCGCCCCTCCAGCTCCCTTCCTAGCAAACAATGGTTCTTGGACACAGTTTTAAGATCACTTTTTCATCTTATTGTTGACTTTCTCAGCATTGTTGACTTCCTCAGCATTAGGTTTGAGGAGAGAAGTAATGCCACACAAAGATCTGGCTTAGTGGGAGATGGCAGCAATAGCTACAGGAAGCTTTTTTTATGCCTTTCTGGAAGCAGCATATCAAAGGGTAAAAGCTTGGCTACAGAGGATGCTTATTGTTCCAGGACAATAGCACAGACACCCTCACTTGAGATGGTTAAGGTTTATTTTTCATGAAGCCTTTCATACTGTGGCCAGAAAATGCCATCCCATTGAATGTTTTGATGACAATGTACTGATGTACCTTTCCTCAGCAGGAGCTTCTTGAATTCATAATGTACACATGGTCAAACAAGAGACAGAAACACCAGGATGTTGCCATTATTTCCAAGCTGCAGTCACTCTTCCCAGATTTTTTAAATTAAGCTTGAAAAAAACCCACATTAGCAATAATGATACTCTCTGCAGAAAAGGGTTTTTATTTCTGCTCTCCTTAGTCCATCCCTAATGGCAACACACTGTGTGTCCACTCAAAGTACAGATATCTCAGAGAAGCTCTATCAGGAAGAAGGAAGTTGGGTTGCTGTTGCTAGAGCTGGGGTTTCCAAGGTATTTTAGCTATGCATTGCTTTACTTTCAAAAATGCTTGTTTTAGATTTTAAAAAGAGGCTGAAGTTGCTACAGGTTTTCTTGTAAATTAAACATTTTAGTTCTCTTCAGGCTGCTGCCCTATATGATGAACCTTAACAATGTTCAGTATAATCCTAAGAACACAGTATATTGCCAGCATCAATCAAGACTAGAGCTGCAATACTATAGTCATCTATAACACCCATCTACAAATACACATACATTTAGTACATTGGTAACCTCTGAATGGGAAAGGTAGCACCATCAGAACCTTCCCTAACTCGGGAAAAAAACACTGCCAGATATGACCAAATAAACTGAGACAGAAGCTGACTTGGATTAGCATCTCATGCCAGAGTACATTGGAGTACATAAGCTTCTTTTTACATTAAAGGATTTCTAGAACAAGGCTCATATTTCAGAACTTCTTGATATTTCAGTCTCTTGTCTAAAGGTCTGCCTGCAAAAAGCAGCAGTTCACTCCATAGTGACTCACTTTAGTGGATAGAAGACAGAAAACCTCCCCAACAGCACTTCACTCTGAGTCACAGTTTTCCAAAGTAACATCTATTCAATGTACATGGACTGGCTGTCATCTTACTTGATCAATTAAATTCTGGAGCATTGCATAAACATCATCGAGGAAAGGTGCAGCCTGATGGATTTGCAGCTACAGTGGGCATGGGATACATCTTCATAACAAGAAAGTTACCATGCAGTACCAGCCTCCTGCTTTTAGAGATTTTGGCTGGATTTTTTTTTAAAATAACTGCTATTATGTGATAGAGTCTTTAGGCAGCACCTAGGAGATGAATCAGGGATAGCTGGATATAATTGTGTATTTAAATGCACATATATATATATATATATATATATACACACACACACACACCCCCGCACACACACCCACACATACACACCACACAGACATATATACATACAAGTATATACATCATATGTATAAACACATGCACAAAGTATTTTTCCACATAAATTGCTGTGCATTTTGGTTGGCTATACATGAAAGTATGGTACAAGAGAGAGCTTGAAGACCTTTGGCAGAGAGTTATGACCCACTGCTGGCCGCTTATTGTCAATTCTCCCAGAGGGATTCTGGCTGAAGTCAAAGCCGCCTTCATGGGGCAGGAGAGCAGAGCACAGTGAAGAGCACAGGGTGGCCAGGAGGAAGGTGGTGAGGGACTGCAGGCACAGGGACAGCATGAAGAATAAGGACTTCACTTACCTACTGACAGTAAACTAATTGCATTGGTGCAAACTTGAGACTGCCACAAACTTTTATGAAGTGTTTCAAGCATATTCAAAATAAGATTAAAACAGAAAATTATCATTCTGGAATACTGGGGCAAAAAATTACAGCATACCCACTAAAGTTCAATGAAACTTAGCAATTGCAGTTATTGACAGACCTGACATACAAAGGTGTTTTTACTCATAATTAAGTAGTAATCCTGCTTAACAGCATTCTGGGAAGAAAATGTGGCTTTCTCGGTAAATGCAACAGTGGGGCTTTTATCCCCATTAACCTTTAGACTTATACATAATCAGCATTGTTGCTTGAACTTGAACTTTGACATCCTTGATGCACAAGAGGGAGAAATTAATCCCATCACAGAATCATTTAGGCTGGAAAAGATCCTTAGGATCACGTCCAGCTGTTGACCCAGCACTGCCAAGCCCACTACTAAACCCTGTCCCTAAGCATCACATCTACACAACTTTTAAATACCTCCAGGAATGGTGACTCAACACTTCCCTGGGCAGCCTGTTCCAATGCTTTGCAAGAAATTTTAGTAGGTGTTTTATTTGATGCCTTAGATATGGAGTGTAAGAGGAGACAAATTGTGTCCCAGACTCAATCAGCTCTATTGATTCTGTGTTTGTAAAAGCGACCCAGGGAGGCTCACAGAGATGTTGGCTCTTACTCAGATGCATACTATTTTGGGGAGTCTTTGCAAAGTAAGTTGATGATACTTCCCAGGTTTCCACAGTTGCCTCCCTCATCCCTCCCACATATCTTCCATGGTGGAGTTCTCCGTCTTGCTGCTTTTTTCCCCAGCCCCTGCAGCACATGAAAATCATGGCTGTTCATGGTTCCCGGCACAGATTTGGCTGGAATGTGGTGTGAAAGGCAGATCTCTTAGTGAACTACTGTGATGTGTACAGCAGGTTTGACAGAAAGCTCTATTTCACCTGCCTGCACTGGGCTCAGCCCCTTCACCAGGTCATGATGCCAAACCCCCCCACATGAGATGTGCTTAAGACATGAGAGGAGTCTCTCTATGATGACAGAGCACACCCCAAGCTGTGGAATCCCGCTGCCATTCAGAAACATTTGGTGCCATGAATGAAGACATTGACACGGGAGAGCTGTCCTTGCACATTTAAGCAGGGTTAAATAGAGGGTTTAACTAAGAAAGTGTTTGGAAGGAGGTCAGGTCTCATCTGTGCGTGGCTTTGGTGTCTGTTTCTTGAGTCAATGAGGCCATTGGGGGAACATGAAATGGTGCTTGACCACGGTGCATTACTGCTACAAATAGTTTACTACACTGATGGTTGCTATGGACTGCAGCTATAATGCAGGGCAAACCACAAATTCATACACAGAGAAACATATGGATATTCATTTCTCAAAGAAAGAATGTTATTTTGTTGAGTGGTGTAGTTGATTGGCTTCAACAGCAATCAGACCAGCTATGTATCTTGGGAGGTGTGATCACACAGCATACATCACTCTTGTGCTATGTCATGTAAGTTTCTGAGGAAGAGAAAGAACTGAAACGGCTAAGTAGATGTGCTGATTTACCTCAGTGATAAGTGACATTTCAGGGGCAGAATAAAGGGGTGGTTGGATCTCTGAGTGGGTTGGAGTATGATGCACAATTTTTACCCTCACCATTGATACAGTGAATCTCAGCTGCTCCTCATAACTTCACAGTAACTGTCCAGCTTTCTGCAGTTGTTTTTGCATGGAGCATCTTTAAAGCTTCTCCTCACATTAAGCATGACCTGCCACAACATTAGCATTATAATCCATACACTTCATGGGTATCCAGTCTCACCGTCGTACAGATTTTCAACTGTGACAAATTATAGACCCCAAATTCATCATAGCCGCATTTAATGGTCTCCAGTGCTGGAGTGATACTGTACTACCTAACACTTCATACCTATGATTAATAGCCTTAATATTCATCTCACTATACACATACATTTTACCTGATACTGATAGTATGCTGACTTCCTTAATTTCAGTAATTTAGTGTTATTCCAATATTTAAAAACTATATCAATATCAGGTGAAATTGCAATCCATATATTATTTAAATAATTTTAAGCTTCCCGTCACTTTACATGACATCATTTCAGTTACATCCTTGATCAATATAGAGAGCATTTAGTCATAAAAAAGAATGAGTTAGTCAGATGTACAGAGTTTTCAAGGTCACTGTATTGTTAATAAAACTTGTTAACTGACACAGGCATTAGTCATAAAGCTGAGTAAATGTAATGATTAAGCCACTCACAGCTCCTCACCATTCTGTTATATCCTGTTTTCTAAAGAGTGAATTTTGTATTGTGGGGCCTAATTTAAACCTACTTAAGTCAGTGGAAAGACTGCCTGTGGCTTTGCTGGGTTTCCTAGCAGACTGCCACTAAATAACAGAAGCACACTCATGAAAGGAGCAGACAACAGGCTGGTAACTCAGGCAGACTCCTACACATCAGCTCCTGGCAGTCTTTAGCTGTAACGTTCATCTCAGCAAGACAGATGGAGCTTGACCAAGATCTAGGTGGAATTGTAATTACGTTTTATTCCTTCAGACACTTCTTACTGCAGAAAACACAACATCTTCCTTGCTGCAGAAAGAGTAGACTAATTATTTCTTGAACTTGTTGGGGGGGTTGGTGATCTCCCACTGGTAGGCTGGTGCCCACTCGCTGGGTGCAAGGGAACAAATGAGAGCATACATACAACGTGCAACCATACAAAGTGTGCAATAAACAGTGAGCAGTACCCAAATGGATACACTTCAATTTAATGAAAACCCTATTCAGCTCCTGGGAGAGATCACAGAAGATAGAGCTCCCTTTTAATG
The DNA here is from genome assembly GCF_015227805.2 of Hirundo rustica. Classification (NCBI taxonomy): domain Eukaryota; kingdom Metazoa; phylum Chordata; class Aves; order Passeriformes; family Hirundinidae; genus Hirundo; species Hirundo rustica. Next base: position 139,491,066 of record NC_053450.1, on the reverse strand, counting down.
ATAAGAAGTGCATTATTTCTGTGTACCTGACCACTCTACACTGAATACTATCAGGTACGATGGGTTCAGTTTAAGAGTGAAGGGGTTTTTCTGGCCTGTGTCTATTCTGCCTTACTCAGTCAGTCACCAGTGATGTAAGATCAGGCATTTGAATTATCCTTGCCTGACGAAAAGTTGGGAGGCTGGAATGAAGTCTAAGGCATTGGCAGTGCCAATATGTACAATACAGGATGAATCATGTCCTATGTGGGATCCCACATCTCACCTAGTATGAGACATCTTGGATACCTCTAAATTTGAGATAGTCATCCTAATCTCCCTCAGAAAATGGATGGATGGCAACTACCTCCTGTAGGCACTGTCTTTAGTGTGAAAGGAATTATGCCACTGAATCCAGGGAATATACTGAATAAGTCTCCATTGACCATACAAGGGCCCAAAGTAGAATCACCTACATGTAGGTTTCCACACGGGGAGATTCATTCAAGGCATTCCCAAACACCCAAAAGCATCTCCTGCTGGGTACCACAAGACAGGAGAAACACCAAGTTGCCAGTATACAATGCCACTAAAATGGGCAAAATCCCTCCCTGGCAATGCCAAACCACTGCAATACACTCCAGAGGAAGCTGAGTCTGCCACAGACACCGAGGGAGAGCAAAACCCTTCAATGAGTAGACTGTACACTGCAGTCCCCTGTCAAAGTCCCTGTAGGGCTGCATGCAAGAGAAAATGTCCAGTTAAGTGGACAACTTACTAACCACAACCACACTTACATGACATGTATAAAAGGTGTCTAGTGACTCCAAAGAGAAAAGCATTAAATTCACTGCAAAGTAGCAGGAGACAGGCAGTACCTCATCCAGAAAGCTGATCTGGTGTGGAGCAACAGGGCAGAGAAGTCTGGCATTACACAGAGCCGGGAAAAGCAAAGCATATGAACAGTGTCATCAGAACATCACACAGCACAGGGACAATGGCAGCACGGCCAAAGGACTCCTCCTCCTGGTAGTAATAACAACAAAGGAGCATTCAGTACGAAATTCAAGACACTCAAAGGATGTATCTGGAAGGTTCAGCAGCAGAGACTTTGTCCTTCAGCGTGATTCGTTTATCAGAACAACAGCCCCTGCTACAGCCAGCTGCCACTGAAACAGCTTTTTCTAAACAAAGCAAATCCTAATCCAGCATGGTCTGAAGAAAGGAAAATTGTGGGTTTGGGAGCTGGACCTGAAAAAACCAGCAGTTTGTGCACATGGCTACATTGCTGTCAGCAAAGTATTTAGAAAAAGGAGCTACAAAATTCTCTTAAAAATCTGTAGTTTATGTAAGTAAACAAGTATGGAACCTTCCTACATTATTGCAGAGCTCCTGGTTCATGAATCAGTATGGAAACACGCAAAATTTAGTTTCATCAACAGAATTATTTTAATAATTTAAAATTATTTTTATCTCTTTTGTATTCTACTTTTCCCTGAAAAATACCTTTTATGGATCTTTAACAATATCTTAATAGGCAAATATAGCTGAATAACTGAGGAATATCTTTTTTCAGCATCAGTGATGTGTTCATTATACTCACATGATAGTCATCCCTCTTCCTATTTTGCTTTTTTCTTTGTCTTCCCATAATCGTAGGCTGTAAAGACTAAAAAAAGAATAAAATTGGCACCTAATTTTGCATGTACACTTTTGTACAGTTCCCAGCACAACCTAAATTGATGCAAGATGCTGTCACTCCTGCCTGTGCTGCTCAGGGAATTCAGAAAGACTGGGGAGGACAAGGCAGAGGGGTTTGCTCAGGTGGGTAGCAGTGTCTGAAGCAAAACACATAACCATAGGGAGAAGAGAATTCAGAGCAAACGTCAAGGTGAGGGGTGATGAATGTCTGGGATGTCAAAATGGAGCACGTGGTTTTTGCTGGCAGAAATGATTATGAAGCTGAAAGAATAGGAAAAAAATTGGGGGCTTTAACAAAGGCACAAGCACAGAACTAGTGGAAAAGGCAGAGGAAAACTGTAACACAAAGTTTCTGTGTCTGATGGAGAAGCTGAGAATAAAAGACAAGGAAGCACGTGGGAGAGATGGGTAAATAACATTTTTGAGGACACGAATTCTTTGGGCTTCTAAGTGTCTCTTACTTTTGGTGTCCTACTTGGAAGCAACAGGTTGAGCTGACAAATCCCCCTGAAGGGGAAGAGCTCCAATCAGGCTGAGCGAGAGCTGGACATCAGGCGTGCCAAGGGGTTACAAAAGAAATATGAGAAATATGCAAGCCTAGGAGACATCTGTGCATCTGAGCCACTGTTGGTACATGAGCTTGTTGTGATCATTCTTTGTAAGAGAAGAGGGAGAGAAAATGCATCCCTTGAAGGAGAGAGCAGAGAACACTAGAAAGGAGGATCAGGAAATGCATTTAAAGCTTTCTTCAAGATCTGAGTTTGCTACGTATGAAAGCTGTGACGGTGACATTAAACACAAACAAACTGAATGCTTATGACAGATTTGATCTCTACACTGTGCCACAACTTTTCTTCTGAGCAGAGTCAGCTCTGTTTAACACAGCCCAGCTATTTTAGTTAAGGTTGTAAAGAGGAACAGCCTTTGATATAATTTATTTGAGTTTACCTGGCTCCATGAAATTGAACAGAGGTGAAGACCTACTGAAATTAAACAGACATATAAAACTATACCAGATGTACCAGAGACAGAAATACCCAAGATCTGCCCTGTGACATTTTGGGTAGTATTTGAAGAAGCAAGGATTTTTTATTTGCTCGTGTACACAGTGATGCTGCAATAGAACCAGCAAGCTGTGCAGGTGGGCAGGGGAAACTCTGGACAACTCCTGCCCTGGTGTTAAAACCATCAACTTCATTTCCCACATCTAAACAACTCAGGAGACTGTATTAATTTTCATATAGGAAAAGGTCAGGTCACCTCAGCTTTGAGTTTCTCTTTTTTTTGTCTATTTTGCTAAGAAAAAATGCAAATTATAAAAGAGCCAAGAGGAAATTTCACACAGTGTAAAATGGCTTTCAATAACCATGCTTCTATAACCTGAAAGTTCATCATAACCTGCTTTGTGAATCACCTTTTACTGTCATTCAACACTATATAATCCTTTGTCTTGTAGAAGGTGAGGAGCAGTATCATACATGGGTTTCTTAATGCTATCAAACGTATCTGAAGACTGTAAGACTTTATCAACATCCTGTTTCCCATCAGGAGGAAGCAGGCAGGTCTTCCTCACACAATGACAGCAAATCAAGGGACAGGGAGCCTGGGAGCCAGACCAGTGCCTATGCAAAAAACGTGCCCTTAATGGTTTGCCAAATATTACATTGGGAATTGACAGCTAGGCAGAAAAGCGGATGAGTGTGGCTTTGTCCTGGTTTGGGACAGGGGTGAAGTGTTTCACAAGGATGGTCTTAGTCTGTGTGGTAGCATGTTTTTTAAAAATAAAGTGGAATGTTTGAAGGAGATGAGGATAATAATGCTGCCATCTGCCAGGACTTGAGCTGGGAAAAGTGATTAAAGAGACCTGAAGGGAGCTGAACAGCCAGGAGAAAAAGCTGAAAGGAGCTTTAGTTTGCAGCACAATGCTTCTGGCCTCTGGCTGAAAAGAGAGCAGAAGCAAGCAAAAACCACTGCGACATTTCCAATGAAAAGACAAACCTTTTGTACTACCTGCAGGGTGAAAAAGGGCAGTAAGCACCTGGTGGGACCACCAGCTGGAAAGCAGGGAAGTGAACGGGCAGTGGCAGCTCTTGGAATGATGAATGCTTTTTTGTTCCTTAAGAGTTTTGTATCAGTGGATTGCTGACAGCAGGTCTCTGTTTCCCTGGTATGAATATGAACCAGATCCTGACTTAACACAGGCCAGCTTATTTGCTGGCCTAGTTTGTATGAGGCTGTGGACTCTCCATCCCACTCTGGCTGAAGAGGTGTTTTTGCTATCAAAAGTTTTCTTTCCTAATATGGCTCTAATAACACATTCCTGGTAGTGCAGAATTAATTCTGGATATAGTCAATGTGTGGTCCTGTGTGCTGTTATCAACAGTTTCCCATGCCAAGAGTCCACCTGGCTTCCCACCAGGTTGTTTCTCCAAGGGGTTGTACAAGGGCATGGACTCTATTGCTGACTTTCCAGATTTGTTATTGCCATTTGTAAAGATTTGGCATGGCATCAAAACCAATAATCCAGACTGTCAGACTGGAGTTTTCAAAGAAGTCATTGAATTCAGAGAGAAATGGAGACTAAATTCCTTCTCTGGTGGCTATGCAAATCAGTAATTTCTGTGCTAAGAATTAGCTTACAGTTTGCCTCTCATTCAGTAACTGATAACCCCTTCGTCCCCTAGATGTTCTTTTGGGTCATATTAAATTACAGTAGAAAATATGTTTTCCACGTGAGGAGACAACAAATGAGCAGAGGAAAGTGGGAGCTCTGCTGAAGCAGCCCCTCAAATGCTGCAGTGTTTGTTTTATGTAAATGTACTTCCTTTTATAATCAACCTGCTTGACACTTCAAACATGCACACACTTTTGAAGAAACACTATCCAAATAATTTACTTCCAGAAAAAGGCAATTTCCTGCAAAGTAAAAGCAGGAACAGCATAAAAGGTGCATAATACCCAAAAATCACAAGTAGGCAGGGAACTTTAATATATATATGTGGTTTCTGCATCTTCTATTGAAATCTATGCCCACTGGGTAATTCTTATCCTTAGTAGAAATTGAGTTTGGGGCAAGAACTACAAGATGCATACTTGTTTCAGCTGAAATCACAACTATTTTAAATAGATGGGATGTATAGAGCACTAGTTGATCAATCATCAGAAATGCACGAGTTTTCTCTAAGCGCCTTAATACTATAATAATTGGTTCTGAATGTGAAAGTAATAAATAAAATCCTCATTGTTTTGTTCTGTTTTCTTCCCCAGAGATGCCAAGGTTTTCACATTTTCACTCTCACATTTTTAACAACATAAAGAATATGCAGCTCTATCTCATCAATTTTTGCTTGTTATCTGCTTGTCCATTATATTGAATTACAATGTTGTTCCTGAGGAATTAAGAATACTATCTACATTTACAAGGCAACGAATAAAACACCAAAGAAAGTAGTTTAGTTTGTGTGTAAGAATTCTTGTCTTACATGGATGGGATGGCAAATCCAAAATATCCAATCCCTACACAGGCAATGATTGTTTGTAATATGACTTTGCAATTCTAGTTGTACTGTAGACAACAGCTGCATGGAAAGGTCATGCAATGCACAATTCCAATCTACAATTCATCATAAATCCTAGAAAGAAAAATGCATCCAAATGACACCTAGAAAATAATGAATGCAGCTTTATGCTACCAGTTCTTACTTACTGCGATTTTGTTGGTCATGAAAACAGAATAAATAATTAATCAGAATAAAAATCACAAAATCTGTATTTTGAAATATTTAGCTGTTTCTGAAGGAAAATTACATGAATTGTGAAACTATTCTTTCTGACTTCAAACACAAATAATTTTGTGGGGATAATGCTGGCCTTGCAATGGAGCTGCTAAGATACAAATCAAGTTTAGTAGCAAGTTTCTGTAAAAGAATTTTTTTAAAAAATCACAGAGATAACAATACTGCTATAAACAAAGAGAAACCAAAACATTGTAAACCAAAAGCATTAAAGGGAATATAAACATAAAATACATTGCATACAGAGTAGCACTAGCCAATTTTGCTGGCTTACACAAATCCTGTGTATTTGCCAAATAAAACACGAAGTAGGAACAGAGCTGGACAGGTGGCTGCTCCAGTGCTGCTGTGATTTTCCTTTGCTGATGTCTCCAAGATGACTTCTTTGGAAGCACACAGTCCTTACCCCCCTACAGCTTAAGAAAAACTTCCATGACAAAGACATGGATATGATATTATTTTTACTACTGAAGTATGTCAAAACAACCTGGCTTTTATCTGTAGTACCGCAGCCAGTCTAAACTCCCTGCCAACATCATCTGTCAAGCAGTACAATAGTGTTCAGTCAGGCAGCCTCCTACCCTGCCCAGTTTTGGGAACCCTGCAGCATCCAAACCCACCTCATGGCCACTGCTCTTGTCACCTCTGCGGAGCAGAGGGGAGAAGGAGCCGCAGGGAACCGCCACCATGGGTGTTTGCCAAGCAGATCAGCCAAAACCAGGTTTTTAAGTCTTCTCCATGATTCAACATCATTAAGTAAGGGCACAGCAGGTGAACTGTAAGCAGAAGAGCGAGAGGTCACACATGTGGGCATGACAACCCACACTGTGGAGGGACCGGAGAAGCATCTGCATTTGCTCTTCCTCTGAACAACTCCCCAACAGCCAAGAAGCAAAGGAACAGGCAAGCCCTAACTTCACACACATTTTACACCCATAGATCTGAGAGACACTCAGTGGTTTGCATTTCATTAAAAGACTTCCATTAAGCAGGCTTGGCAATTTTCTCTTTTAATTGCTTCTAAAAGCAGCTACTCATCTGCTGGAAAACTTTGCCTTCTGCAGCTACGAGGCTGCAGGAATGATTCTGTGCCTTCTAGATAAGATATGTATATCTACATCACACAGAAGATCATAAATGCACATTTCAAAGACATATATGGCTATTTTGGGTACAATGTAATGTTTTTTCATGCATTGATACAATGAAAAATTTAACCTAATTAATATATCCAGAAATCTAAAGTCCAGTAATTTAATGGTAAAATATCCAGTTTGATTTGTTCATATACTTTCAGTGACTGAAACAGCTAAGTGATAAATAAATGAAAAACAAATTTTAAAAAATCTGCATAAATGGAGAGACAATGCTTAATCTTCTAGGTACTAAAAGAACCAAAAGATTGAATATTGCAACATGATGGCAGCCTGCCAACCCAGTGAATGATCACTATCTTTTACTAAATTTCAAGCATTGCTAAAGCTAATTTCTGAAAATGCTCCTTCAGAATTGGAAAAAGTGGGTTTCAACCTGTCAGAAATCCTATTTTATTGTAAAGAAGCACAATCAGCTTGAAATAACTTCTCTGCAGACAGGCAGGCAGATCTGTAACCCTGAATGGAATCAACCGCCTTTTTGAAGAAAAGCACTCACAAATCCCCACAAAATTTAGAATTTCTTTTAATGGTTCCTTCAGAATCCAATCCAGTACTGTTTTTTAAAAAGTCCTCAAATTATTAGAGAAAAACATTACAATTTTTATAAGGTTTCTTTCAACTGTGCACCAGCTCAAGTACTCACTAAACACAGGCAGGAAAACTTCTTCCCAACCAGCTCTAAACAAAATTATTTTCCTCATCACTGTTACCACGGTAACTCTGGGCTGTGGGGTCAGAGGAAAAGCCAAATGCCTTTCTATTTCAGCAGCAGGTGTTAGTAAGGAGGGCTTGCCCAGAGTTAGCTATGATATAAATGAATCTGTGTCCTGTGCTCCTGGGCAGGCCTTGGAGCTGCCTGGGATCTGCCTACAGGCTTTCAGAGGATAATGGGAAGAATAAGTTCTAGTAGCAAGCACTCTTCATAGGATGATAGGATCATTCAGGAGGTCTCCAATCCGACCTGCTGCCCAAAGCTACAAGATCAGGGCTTTATCCAGGAAAAGCTCCAAGGATGGGAATGGCACAACCTCTGAGTAAGCTCCACTGTTTGACTTCTCTTGGGGAAAATTTTTCTGAGTATTCATTCTGAGCCTCTCTTGTTGGAGTCTACGACTGTATCTCCCTCCCACCGTGCAGCACTGTGAAGAGCCCATCTGTCGTCTCCATACCCTGCCCCTGGGTGCCAGGCTGACAGTGGGACACTCGCCGCCCCAGCCTCTCCTGGCTCTGCAGGTGCAGCCACAGTTTCTTCTCATGAAATAGGAGAAGAAAGAGGGTGTGTGAAAACACGTCTCTGGACAATTTCCAAAGCCACAAAACCATGGAAATAATTTCCTTACTTCTTAAAACCAGTGAAAACTTTAGAAGTGGGGCTCAAAAGGCACCCAGCACTCGAGAGAGCAAAGCTGCCCTCAGTTTGAGCTGAGGGCCCTGAAGTGGTTCAGTGAAAAATCTCCAGCTCTATTTTTTTCTGATATCTGGACTTCCTGCTTTCAAAGGACTTGTACACAGTTCATTTAAAGAACATAAGTAATTTTCTTACCTTCTTTCCACCTCATGTTTCCATTACACCTGACATCGTGAGTCAGACTGGTTACCCAAAGGGCAGCTTTCCAACCCAGGAGACATGGGGAGACGTGAACACACATATATGATCATGCAGGAACCTACCAGGACTCGTACATCAGTAATCAGTCATTAAAAACCACCAGGGTGACAACTGAAAATAAACTAAGTGAGCCTAAGCTATCTGTATTTATGCAGATGCAGAATGTACTGAGGTTGTGCTGGATGAAATGTTCATGTAGCACCATATTGAGCAGTGAGTGATTAAGGTGAGAGAACTGGGTGATTATGCAAAGAGAATTATACTACTTATCAGCCATCCAGAGGTTAGGGATTTAAGAGTTTTCTATCCACCATGTTCAGAGATCTTGATGGATTTGTCTTCTGTGACCTCTTCTATGCTTTTTGAACCCATGATATGCACAGCGATCTGTTAAAATGAGCTCCACAATTCATTTACGACATATGCAGAAGAGAACTTCATTTATTTTAAGCTGCTGCATGATGGCCACCCTGGGTGTTCTGTAGTTCCCACACAACAAAATCCAGCAAATTCCAGACTCCTAATTACCTTTGAATCATTCAAAATTTTTTATAGGCCTCATCACTCTTTGTGAGTCATCTCTCTCCCAAGGTAAACAAATTGCACTTACACAGCTGCCATTCTCTGTCTCTCATCATTTTTGTTCCCATTCTTTGTATCTTTCCTATACCTGTTAGACACATATTTGAGATGAGGAATTCAGGAATGCACACACATAGTACAGATGAGCTATAGGATTTTACAATGACATAGTAAAATGTGGTCTATTTATTTCCTCTTGTTTTCTAACATTGTGGTTACCATTAAATTGAAAGAATATAGAATGGGCTCTACAATTTTGACCTCAAAATTGCAATCACTGAGATAACAGAGCTATTTCCCTAACATGAAATCCTGAACATAGTACATACCTCCTCTGATGAAAATATAAGGAAAATCCAGAAAATGATAATGGCATGATCTGATCATAGAAGCTGTAAAGTTAGTTACTTTATACGTTTAATGGGAAACCTGTTCAGTTTGGATTAGTAAGGACTTCAGAAAATCACAACACAAAAGGCTGCAGACAGATTTAATATAAATGTGCTTTATTGCAGAGAAGTTACATTATTTACATGCTGCAACACATTACAACATAAATCTATCAAGTATTTCATGGTGGATGCTGTTGGTTGCCAGATAACGTTGTCATAAGAACCACATTATAAAGTGAAGAGACTTACAGCTTTATATACTCTACAACTTGGAGTAGCTAAAATTTTAAAAGTCAAAGGCAGTGTTTGCTCAGGCCTGCCCGTTGTCATATGCATGCAAAAGCCTAAGGAGAGCAAATATAAACGTCTTGTCTGGTTTCAGGTCTATGATGCCACCAAAGCTGATGATAGGTGTGTACTGATTTATATTTTAAAGCGCGTAATCTTGCATAAATTATACAAGTCTAATAAGATTGGTATAAATCTAATTATTTATAAACCATGGCTCAGAAATAAAGGAGATATGCAGCTTGCACATGCATTTAGAAGGACAACCTAGCAAATGTTTGTGACCTTCATGTTTACTGTCTTTTCTCTTACCAGATCTGCTAGAAAACATCTTCATAACATCTTTACTCTAGAGTTGCACTTCTCTTGGCTGAACAATGACAATGAAATTCCAGAAAAAAGACATCTAAGCAATCTAGTCAATATATGCTGGTGGAGAAAAATCTATGAAATACAAAACATTATTTATGTCTAACTTAGTATGTCTTCATTAAGCAGTGCTTCTAGCAGCATCATAGTGTAATAGGATAGCTGAGTGAAGTTTGGCCCCTTATTTTCTTAAATGTGAAATAATTTAAGTCCCAATTGCATCTGTAGCCCAAAGATCAGTCGCTTAATAAATTGCGGAAAGCTTTTTTGTTTTCTAAAGGAAAGTTTTCCAATTGTGTCAGTCTTAGGGGATGTGACTACAATGAGCCTAAAGAACCACAACAGACCGTTTTTAAGAAGTGAGGGAAAGGGTCAGGATGAAAGAAATCTAAACCAAAAGAGAAAATACAAGCCAATGCCTTCCCTGGTTAACCAGCCATCGCTTTTTGCTTGCTGTGCAGCCGGGCTGCCTTACACCAGCCAAGGTATGGGCTTTGTTTCTATGTTTTTAATGAAGTTATCTTTCCAAACAGAAAGAAAGGGAAAAGAAACCAAGCAAGTACAGATATATAGCGGTGGCACAGACACAGTCATGCACAAAGGGCTTGATCCTGCCAGTAACGCAAGGGGCAGTGGTACTGTGCGGACACTTTGCCGATGCGGATCCCCTCATCCTCGGTGCACAACGCACCCCTACACGGCTCCTGCAGAGCAGGGCATGGGCAGTGTGGCCTTGCTCAGCTCCGAGGTAAAGGATGGAGGGCCAGATGAGCAAGGGCATGAGGGCTGGTGCCTGCTCCTTGCAACCACCTGTCTCCAAGCGGGGCAGTGAGTACATACAAATATTTCCTTTTATGATCCTTCTGTGGATGCCCACTTCCAACCTCACATTCGGGCTCCCGTAAATGAGCCAGGGCAGCCTGCCATAAGCTGTCCCACCATCCCAATCCCAAAAACCCCTGCTGAGACTGCAGAACTTCCCTTCAAGGATAGGAGAGGTGTGAGATGATCAGCATTTCAGCAGGTTTAAAATTGTACATTTCTCTGCACATAGGGTCAGTGTGCTCCTGGAGGCCTCCCAGAAAGCTCTTTTCCCAGGATAGACTTCTTCCCATGGAAATACAGGGTTATTTTCTCTCAGAAAAGCTGATCAAGTCCCACTGAAGCTGACAAGACAAGTTATAGACAAATCCCCATGAGTATCTGGGACTGGGAAGGGAGAATCTGAGCACACCAGGTCTAATCTCAACTCTTTTCCACACTTACACAGAGCTGGATTTGGGCTGCACAGAGGATGCCAGTGGCACTGCGTGTGCAAAGTGGGTGCACTGATGTCTGAAACACCCAGACTCATATGCCTGACTCCCTTCCATGGGTGGAACAGGGATTCTGGGTTGAAGAGTCCCCAGTCAGATCTCCTAGACCATAATTATGCCCTAAAAAAGAGGGGTGGGAGAGTCAGACGAGCCCAGGGTAGTAAAGACCTAAGTCAGCGCATCCCCATGGTGGAACTGAGCACTATCCTGGATAACCTGGTTAGCTGGGGCAGTTCAGTTCACTTAATTTGGAATTAATGAGCAAAATTTCTAAGTGAGGTAACATGTTTAGACAGCACCAAGACCTGAGTCAACTTGTCCCCAGCTGGCTCAGGTGTTGGAACATTCCAGGATTGGGCTTAGCAGTGGCAGTAGGAAAAGCAGATCCGTCTTGATCTGTCAGTCTAGACATTCCCATAGACTCCTCTCCATTTTGAAGGACAGAAAAAAATCCTCTCATGCCCAGGTTGTCTAAGTCCCTCTGCTCATTGCATTTTATCTTAAGCCACTTCTTCTATGATGCCACAAAAATCAGTTTATACTACATATGTGTATGTGCATGTGTGTATTAGATATGACATTTATATATATATATTAAACATATATAAATACCTATTTTTATATATATTATATATATATTAAACAACACATTCTATTCAATCATCCACATTTCATGTTCTTCCACCAAATCCCACCACTTCTCTCAAAATGCACAAGTTCTTTAGGACTGAGCTGTCTTTGTTGTGGAGTACATTACGTGTAGCCAATTCCTGTGAACAGCACTTTACTGGTACTGCACTGAGATTGCTGGGGCTGTTTCATTACTACTGATACTCCTCAGAACCGTTCAACACGTCCTCGGGCCCTGATGGTGAACTGTCACTAAGATTCACAGCTGTGAATGGGCCACCTATGAATTAAGCTCAAATGCACGATGAGGACTGCAGCTATTGCTGTAAAGAAGCACTGTATCAAACACCAACTTTTACTGTAAATGTACATATAAATTTAAAAAAAGTCAAAGCATTTTGGAGAGTTGGAGAGAGATACCATCATTTCTGTTCCCAGTATCGCTTACATTTGCATATATGGGGCAAGAGTAATATTTTGGAATTCTCTCCTCATTACAAGAGCCAATGTTTTGAGGTTTGCCAACAGGGATAAACAGTGGAGTGTTGTTCCATAAATAAAATATCTCCCAGCGCTGTCTGATTTTAGTAAAACAGGTGATAATTTCTGGGGTATATTCATTGTCATTCTTGCTTGTCTTACTTAACAGTATGAAATACTGAACAAGATCATCACCGTTGATGTTTAAAGTAAGATTTCTTGTCTCCTAGATGATATTTTCCAATAAGTAACAAAAGACCCAAATAAGTTGTCCTAGGACTTACCAGTATATGCAGCTAAGATGACTGAATTTCCACTATTAACAAAATCCATGAGCATTAACAGGGAAGTGCATAACTTACTGCATATAAAACCCCTGAATAATACAGTATCAAATTATAAATATAAATAACAGAGAGTAAACAAAAAAAACCCCACTATATAAATCACAGGAAAGAAAAAAAAAATAATCTCCAAAGCCCAAAAGAATTTCCCAATATGAATTACGGCTTCCATAGCCAGTGAAAGATTACTGCAATTCTATATATATAAACAAAAAGGTCTACAGCAGGTATTTTAACTTGCAGTTAGAAGACAGTATCTGCGGATTGCATAAATATGTTGTTGTGTCACAGATTATCAAAGTTATTTGCAAAAATTATACAATCTGGAATGCTTTAATATGAGACACAACAATGTACTTAAACACACAGTAATAAGAAAATTAAAGCAACAATTTTATAAAATATTTTGGGATGCATTTAGTTAGCAGCGCTATTTAGATTAAATATGTAAAGTGAAAATTCGTCACTTCAATAAGCTGCTCGTTGATACCCCTTTTTGCCATCAGGATATCTGTGTCCCACTTCTGCTGGATCTTTAAAGTCCCAAGGGCAAGTTACAGCCAGTTACAGCATCCAGAAATAATTTGGTTAAGATCTACACTGTGCGTTTGTTATCATCTTATTATTTTTTCTTTTAAAAGAGAATTGATTTCACAAAGGCAGATTTCTTTCATTGACACAGTAAAATCCTTGGAGCAGGGACCATATTCTGGGCACTGCTAATCACATTGTTGGCACTCAACATATAAATAATAACAGCAATAACAATAATTTACTTTGCTGAACTCCTACTTATTTGTAGTGCTGATTCCCTTGATTTAAGTGATGCTCCTTAGGGATTTTCAGATCCTTTTGGCCTAAGTCCCCTCTGTCTTTTCTGTTGTCTGTCTTCTCAATGTTGCTACTCTCCTCAGTCTGAAAGCCTCTTATTTTCGAGGTGCTGCTGTTTTATTTGCACTTATAGCAGAGGTGTTCAATAAAGCTACACTTCTTTCTGCATTTGGTAAATCTGCTGTATCATACTCCCAAGGGCAGACTTCAGCTCGAGATGCTAAAGGTTGCTGTAGGTAACTACTTGGCTTATGGGAGTTAGATGAAAGCACATTTCCCTCAGAAGAGGCAATTTTTTTCTGTTCAGCCAATTTATTGATGTTTTCCTTTTCTGCTGTTTTCTGGGGCAGCTCCTCCCGCTCCCCAGCACGGGAATTAGGTGTATACCTATTCACAGTCTCACACTTCTGCCCAGGAGAGACCTGGGACTTGGAATTTGACTGATTTTTTTCATTTTCAAAGATCTGCTGCTCTTGTGTCTCCTGAGTGGCTGCTTCCACCTTGTCTGAGCTCTTTTGATTTGACTGTTGGTACCCCTCAGGCGTCTTCAGCTTATGATGAGTCTTCCCCTTTGGCTGGGAAGGGTGGTTTTTCTCTGGCTCTGAGGAAGCAATAGACACATGTTTTTGAGCTTTAGAGTCAAAAGGCACAGGACCAGGAATTTGGTCATATATCTCCCAAGGACAAACTTCTCTTATGTTGAAATTGTCCTTGTTCAGAGACTTACCTGGGCCTGTGTCTGGATTTGCAGGTGTTTGACTAACCCTTTGCTGTTTAATAATTCCGGATTTATGGGTTTTCTTTGTTTCTTCAGACTGGGTAGAGTTTTTCCGGTGAGAATCCTTATGTTCCCCTTTATCGGAGGCTGAGTGCTTTTTGCTGGCCTCCTTACCCTTCTGCTGAGATTTAGGAGATTTAGTGCTTTCTTCTAAGCTCTGTGTTTTACCTGTTAGTCCCAGAGTCTTTTCCTTGGCACTAGCAATAACACTGAGGGATTTTTGTAACACAGACGTTCGTGGATGCAGAGGCTTCTTATCGGCACTTAAATTATGCGCACTTACTGATTTGCACACCAAAGGGACTGACTCAGTGGAGACAGCTTCAACTTTTTCAGGAGCATTTTTGGTTAATTTGTTACCATTCAAGGAGTCTAGAATCGTTTTCTCAGCAGCTATAACTTCTGCACTTTCTGTAGTTAAGCCATTTGGTTCTTCTGTTTGATCCCTAACATGATCGTAAGTGCTGTGGGACTTTTTTAAGGAAAAGACTCTGTTTTTCAAAGTCTCTTCTTTTGGCTTTGCAGAACTTGTGGAATCCGGTGGGTTTTTCTTCAGTGTGGCCAAGTTCTTCACAGCACTGTGCTCCATCGGGTCCTTTTCGTCCCTGGAGCACTGCCTGGTGACCGTCTCAGGGATTTCTGTAATACGCCGCATTATTGAGCGCCCCAAGCCCTTTTTAGAGCACCTTTTTTTCTGGAGATGTGGATTATTAGCAATCATCTTTTTTCTTTTATAGATTTCAAGCTGAGCGTATAGTTTCTTCAACTCATCCTGCAAAGCAAAGTGAATGGGAAAACTAGTATCCACACAGTGAACACAGTGAAACAAGCAGCCTGATGAAGGCAAGACCTACTGCTCTAAAAAGGGCATTAAACTCATTTCACTGTCTTTTCTAATTCTTGAATATGCCATTTCTCCATCAACTCGAATCCCGATTTTTTCCACTTTAGAAAAAATTCAACCCTTGTGCTCAAACATGTTACTTTTCACAGCAAGCACACTTCAGATTCATTTATGCTGTTTCAGATTTCATAGTGCTATAGTGTATGCTTTCCTGCTGAACTCTATAGCTGTTTTTTGTTCTCAGAACATAAGGCCTTTTATCATGTAAAATAAGAATAAAGTAGTTTTTTTCCATTAATCAAGTTTTTAAAATTTTATCTTTATAGTTATGTATGCTTATGCATATATTACATACAAATGACTAATTAAACTGAAACCAAAAGTTGTTTGCACTTCAAGATAATTGAGAATCTATCTAAACTGCGTAACAGCTCTTGCTGAGCATGATTCCTCCTCCTTAGCCACCATTATAACTTTTACTGCAACTAGTAATGCAGCATCTCTTCACACTAGTAAATACTTCCCATGAGAGTTTACATGACCTGATACCACAATCATAAAAGATCTAAGATGGCATTTTTCAGCTGATATCTGCAAAGAGAAACAAATGCATGCAAGTTGGAGTTTTCTTGTAGGAAAAAGTGTCCTTGAAAATGAATGCTATTTAAATGAGTTATATGTACCCGAATATCTTCAGGATCCAAACTATGTTCACTCCATGCTGAGTTGATACTGCTGTTCAGATAGGATCCAGACCGACCCATATCAAGCTCATCTTCATAAGCTTCTGTAGCTATATCATCTCTTGGATTATTGCTTGAATGTGAAAACTGTAAGTGTTCACAAAAAATATGTTGCCATGAGTACAAAAGTTTACTTCAACATCAGTGTAAGAGCTTACAACAGTTTTTACGGCACAATGACCCTTCTATAGATTTAATGTGATTCTAGAACGCAAAACATTACTGTAAGCTTCATTGGCTTAAGTAGAGTCCTATAGAGTCTCAGTATTGTATGGAAGGAACTCTTATTAATGATGGCTTAACTTGATAAGTCTTAGAGATCTACATAAGGAAAAAAAAAAATCTACTTATTTTGATACCTGTTTGAATCTCCTTAAATGGCATTTCAAATAAACTGGCATGAAAATAGACTTTCAGACATTATTTCCAATTAGGCTGCTAAAGCAGTAAGACACTATTTTATACAACATACATCTTAATAATCCTGCAGAAAGCAATTCTCCTATTTTAGATCCTAACCCTGAAAAGGAAAGGGTGGATAAGGTGGGGAAAGAAACCAAACATAAAAGAGAAAAAGATAAAAGAAAGAAACTAATGAAAAAGTAGACAACTTTTTTCTTCTATGTTTCACCAAATCCTTGAATCAGGAGCTAGAGTGAGGTTGTCATTACTGTTTTGTTCATATTGATTCATTCTGCTGAAGTTATTATTGTCCACATAGTCATCTGTCTTCAGGACTTTGTGAATAGAACTAAACCTTGTGGATCTTAATTCTCTGAGTTCTTTGGTGTGTTGGAAGAAAAGTCTGTGCAGTGTAACACAGATAATAAGCTAAAAATGAAAGTGTTGATCAGTAGTTATGAGTCAGCTTCTTAAAGGTCAACAAATTTTCTAGGCTAGTTTAGAAAGGCTCCTCTGAAGATAAAATACATGAATATAAAATAGGAAATATAAGATTATTGCTAAAGACCAGAAAAGTAATTTAAAATAAAACAAGGTTATGCAGTATTAAGGTTGCATCAATGAGTCCCTTGTTACAACTGTTCAATGTACATATATTTGGGAGGCATCAGCATGCCCTGTACTGACACACAGGGAAAAGGCAGGAATAGCAGCTTCATTAACCAGAAAATTCATTAACCTGAACTGCTTAATGCTCTTTCTTCATATGTAGCTTTCACTTTTACTGCTATTTTGACTTTTGTTTGATTAATATGATTACTCATTTCAAAATCCATTAGAAAGTAATTACTTTTGCTGGGGTACTGTCCTAAGAAGGAAGTTCCACTCCATTGCTGGGGACTGCTGCTAGGGACAGGAGGAGCCACCTGCAGGTCTCCTGTCCCCAGTGAGACACTGGGGCTTCGCTCCTGGCGCCCCACGGGAGGTGTCTGGGCTGCAGCTCGGGGGCTTTCTCTGCTCTGCCCTGACTCCACCTGTGCCCCCCCCCCCCCCCACACATCCTGACACCAGTACCACTCCTGGCTCCTTGTCACAGCCATGTCTCCTCCCAGTATGCAGCATCTGTCTGTCCCAGGCTCTGACTTGCAAAGGGTTCTCTTTTTTGAGCTTGTAACTGCCTGGTTTAAATCCCTACCTCCCTATCTCCTGATTCCAGTGTTTCTATGCCCTTGCCTAAACTCTTTGTCTGTTCCCAGCTTTGGTAGCAGCACAGTCACACAAATACCTAAAAAGAAAAGCACAGTTAGGCAGGTTCCTTTCCTTCTTATATTAATCACATCAACACTTTAAGTACTTTAAACTCCTGGAATTCTGAAAGCTGAAAGAAAGAAACTTTGAAAATAGTTTATACTTTTTAAAATAAAAACAATACAGCTTTCAAGATAAAATAGCCAAATTTTACATCCTCCTTTTCTATCAGTTGCTGCTAGATGTACACAGAATTGGTTCTGCATGACAACATTTATGTTCCTCAGTCTTGGCAAAAGAAAAGAGACAGCAGATTCAAATACCTTAGGGATCAGAAGAAGCCCAACAGTGACTGTCACAGTCAAATGTGTGTGTGCAAAGAACAGCATCAGCATCCAGTCAGACTGAAGTCTTGAAGCAAGAATGAATCTGAAAATAGAATTCAGGGTTGCAATTCACTGCATTTCTCCAGTGCATTAGATTTAATATCTTTAGTATTCCTTAGGTTCCTTTTCACTGAAAGGCCAAACAACTGGTTTTGTTCTGTACTGCTTTCATACAGACTAAAAATTATATCCATACGCTTTCACTATATGCTAAACAACTCTGAAAAAAAAAATCAACAACCCAAAATATAAAAAGAATCAACAGACCTTAAATTATCCTCCTTATTCCATCTTTCTCACTCTATTGAGCTGTCCTTTTGTTTTGTGTACATTGCAGAGTTTCTTTGGCCTGAGTTATGGCAGCTTACATACATTAAGGAGCTGAAGGGATGGTTGTAGGTTAAGCACATGTACTATGATGAATTGCAGTGCACCTTATAAACACAGGATGTCCACAGATCACAGCTACTGAGTACAGCTGATAAGCTATCCAAGGGAGAACTGAACTGAAATGCTTTTTAGCAGGGAGCAGAGAAATGGTCTTTATTGCAGGACTGAGCAGCTGAGTGCTGCGGGGTCCAAGAGCCTGTGAATGCTTGGAAATGAGTGGCTGAACTTCTCAAACCAAACAGTGCCTTGCTGAGCTTTCCAAAGGAGTGGTACAACAAGCGGTGCAGTTAAAGCTGAAGCATGCTTGGCTCGTCTGCTTTAGTGAGCTCCCAAAGACAGAAGCAGTAAGCAGTGCAGCGGATGAAGGGATGTACTGCTGGCTTGCAGTTTCCAGGTTTACAAAAATCATTCAGACAGAAATGACATTTGCAACTTATCCAAGTTCACAGATGCACATTTTGAAGAAGCTTTTGTTAACAGAAATAGTCTGGCATGAAACACTGGCTTACATGCTGTAATAATACAGTCATAATTACTTGTTTAATACTTTGTAAATGCAATGTTTTATGAACACAACAAAATATTCCAATTAATTAATTCCTAGAGAGATATGTTGCTTTGGGGTGTGCAGGAATATGAGGAGGCTCAGGCCTGAGATTTAGCAAACTGAACACAACTGAACTGATGAAGATGACACGAGAAACTGATGGATGTAACAAATAAGAGAACAAAAAGTGAGCAAAAGTTACAGACAGTGCTGTAAAGGATGGGAAGGTTTCACAGGTGGTTAATAGGGAGTCATTTGAAAGATGGCCAGACTTCACAGGTAATTGAAGGACCTTTGAGGGAGCAAAACTTGCAAAGTCAGTGACACTGGTGTAACCACATCAGTAATGGCAGATAAGATTGTGACTACCTAGCTAATGGCATCACAAATGCCAAAATTTGAGTACAGATGTAGCAAAACTGTGACCAATAAGAAAATAAATAATGAGGGTGGGTTGTTTATTTGGGAGAAGACAAGGACTGGGACAGATAGGGGATAAGGTAGGTGGGGGAAAAACAAGCATGGAAAAAAGGGGGGGATAAAATGGCTAGTGACAAGTAAGCAAGTTGTTGCTGAGCTCTGTACCTGACGTATCTCCCATCTTCTCATTCAATCCTTCTTATGTGTGACACCACCCTCTCCATGGTGTGCACGTGCAGTTGATGAACAAGCCTCAGGCAGCACGTGGGTCACTGCCCCTGGGAAGACCCAAAGTGTCAGTGCAGGCCCAGCTGCAGAGGAGGAACAGGACCAGGCTGCGAGTGCCGGACCTGCGCTGGCCCCTGCGGCCAGCCAGGTGCTGTGTGACTGCCCTGACGTGGATTTGCTCAACCTGCATTGGAGCCAGCAGCAGCCAGATCCATCAGACAGATGGGAGAAAACACCCACATCCTGATGGCCACTGGATTTAGTTAACCCTTAACAGATCCAATGCTCAGATTCTGTGAAGGATCTCATGCTTGCTTTAAGCTCGAGACCTTGACTGATTAAGGTATCCATGCCATACCATGTCTCTGAACGCAAAATCGCTTTTGTAGTAGCCATTCAGCCCTAGCAAAGATAGGATTTCTATTTGAATGAGATTTTTTCCATGTAAATTCTGGGCTTCTCAGTAATATAAGAGAAAGAGCAATGCAGGAATTTAATACTATGCAGATCTGAAGATAATCCAGAATCCTCTGTTTCTGAAATGGGAATACTTTCAAAGGAAAACAAAACACGAACAGTTCAAGGTTTTATTTAGTGCTCTCATATGAGCTTTGGGAGTTTTCAAACTGGATGGTTGCCTTGTAGGTGTCCTTCAAGGCTCCAGTACTTTCAGCTTCATGACAATTCAGGTACGTCATCTAAATCTAAGTTGTACATTTCTGCCCTTCCAGTTGCATCCAGAACTTGGCAAAGAAGATGGGGGGAAAAAAAAAAAAAGTAGAGAAATAGATTAAGACTTGTGCACACAGAAATGGACATAATCTCAGGAGGGATTGTGTACACTTTTTTTCAATCTTATCTATAAACACTGCACAATATTTCTTCAACAAACCAGCATATATCAGGTAGATGGGAAAGAATCAATATAAAATGTACATAAAAAAAAAAAAAAAAAAAAAAAAAAGGAAAAATAGGATCAGCAGACCTTAGGCTGCAGGCACAGGATTGTCACTAAGACAAACTGAAAGACTTAATCTGTTTGTGTCTCCATCATAAGGTACGTATTAAAATGCTACATTTTCCCCTTTTCCCCTCTCTTCCATCCAAGGTTACTTGCTTATTGTTCTATTGTTAAAAGAAACTTGCAGCCCACAAAATAACTCCGAACTATATCTTCTAACATGGCTCAGCACTGCTTAGGGATATAAATTAATATAAATTAATATAAATTAATGGGGGAAAAATTGACTGAGAAGCCACCATATTGGTTATAATAAGCTCAAAAGTGAATTTTACATCTATCAGGAATTAAAAGAAAAATGCTTCCATCAAATAAAGATTTTAAACAATAACTTTGCAGATGTTTGTGTTAGGGAGTATAGATTTTGAATGTATGTGGGTGTTGAGATACAGGGTTAAGAGAAGAGGAAGGAAAAGAAATGGCATGCCTGAAAAATGCAGTGAACTGTATAACAATGATAAGAGAAAAGAGCACCAGGAAGGAACAGGGATGAAGGATTTGCTTTGCTGATATTTACTCAGAAAAAACCACGAAAGCAAAAATCAAGAAGACAAGGAGGAATGTTAGTGCCAAGACAGACCAAGGAACAGAGAGGAATATTTGAAGAAATGTAAAAAAGATAAAAACTTAGATAAAGTATGTTAGGAGGCAAAAGATGATGTGAGAATGTCAGAAGAAAGTCTTAAGAGTTTTTACAGGATGAGATGAAACTCATGTTATCTTGCTCTTTTACATTTTCTAGGACCAATTTATTTTTACAAGGTACTCTGTAAGAAAGCCAGATTTAATAAATTTTCATGTAGCAATAGCAAAGACCATTTTTTATTTGTTACTACCCAAGTAATTTACAAGTATGAAATGTAGAGCTCATTATAGAGTTTGGAAGAAACATGGGCTTTATATTACTGATACAGCATCATATGCATAACAATTTTTTTTATGTCAGCATATAAAACACTATGCTTCATGCCCAAACCAATACAATACAACCAGCTGCAGCTCACCAATCTGTTGCACACCAAAAAAAGTACATACAAACCAATATTCTTACCTGCTGTTTTTCTAGGGATACAAAACAGTGAGCAGTATGTAGATGACTGAAGACAGACAGTTTTGCTATACCTAATTTATCATATATACTGAGGTTTGAGGCAAGAAAATATCACCTAACTATATTGGAAAAAAAACCCTAATTATAAAATTTCATGTTCTTGAATCCCATGGGAACAGTTTTAAGTTTAGTAAGCACTTAATTTGCAGAAACAAATATTTATAAGACCTTCCATTATGCATCCTATCCCATTCACCCATTCTAAGTTGTATCATATGAAACCTGAAAGATAAATGGTTAATTACTAGATCTACAGATCACTTGCCTAATTGTATGGAATATAGCAGAGATAATGAGCTCATTGTGAACTGCAACAGCCATATAACGTGGCTCATGAAATGCTGATGGGACTGTCCGCACTGCATAGCAGAGATAAACACCCCACAAGAGGAATAAAAATTCAGCTGTGAGAAGAACAAAAAGAAATAATTTGCAATTAGTTTTATAGATGGAAGGAAATTTGAAGCACTACAGTATCTTCTGTATGTGTATCTATGCAAAGACAGTACACATGTATATAAGTAACACATAGGCATTCAAACTCTTTCAGATATTGTCACTGTAAATTATGTATTTGGCTTTAATTTTACATGTCTTTTTCCAGATCAGGAACCTTTGCATTCATGGTATTTGTTTTTCAATTGACAGACTGAGACCATGTCTAAAAACATCTTGCTTGCTTTTATAATTGGTACTACAGAAGTCTGATATAACTTCAAATAATAAGTATTTTTAGTTGTAGCTCTGGTTCTTGTTACAGAGGCAGAAATAGTGCTACTACCAGACTGTAGGCTTTTTAAGACAAGACTTTCATTTCAAAGGTTTATAACTTAGATAAAACAATATATTTTGTGTTTAAAAAATTCCTCTGTTCATGACAGTTAATTCTGCTGGTACCCATAATATGACAAGTCACTTCAGAGGTTCTAATGCACTTAAAAACAAATGATGTGTTTCTGTTAGAAGAAAAATGACTAAAGGAAGAAAGGAGAAAAAGTAGGGTGTCTGGATCAGTCTAAACTATTCAGTTAGAGGTAGCTCATCCGCACCCAGCAGATTGCCACCTTCAGCTTCCAGTGGACAGCCTGATGCGACATCATTTTGATCTTGATATGAATGTAGTGATTTCCTAACCATCTTGAAAAAACTCCCAGAAAAAATAGCCCTACAGTTCTGTCATGTAGTTATGAATAGAGATGGTGCCAGTCCCTCTTGCCTTGCAGTCTGGGTTGACAATGGCTGGAAGTGTTTAGGTGTCACCCAGCAATGTGCAGTTCCATGTTAGACCCCAGCAATGTCAGCACTGCTCCAGATCAGCTTCACACACTATGATCCCATTGTTACTCACATATTGCTTTGGTCTTGTTGAATTTTTGCAATAAAAACTACAATTAAATGCCGTATAAGAGAAATTTAATTCTATTAAATAATAGAATACTAATTCTTTTTCAGACCTATTTTTGCCAATTATTTTTCTATACTGTAACTAAACCTGGTGATCAGTGACATCACCCTGTGGAAGTGATCAGCAAATAATTACTGGTCTGGTTTCAGTAATGACACAAATGCTTGTGAACCCCACAATTAACAACGGACTAAAATATAGCATCAACACTGGATATCTCATTAGAACAGGTCCTCCCATTCCTCCATTTTTAGTAGTTCACAACTGCTGTAACTTACCTATAGTATATTGTTATACCATTTTGAAACTCCTAATTTTGCTCTTAATTCCAGCTAAAATCAATAAGAGACAAGTCTGGATAAAATGAATTCAGTTATATAAATCTCTCTGTGCTATGACAAGAGTTCAGTTTGAACTCTGAACAACACTTTGCACATTTCTTCATGAAAAATGTATGTCCTATCTCCAAGATCATAACTTTTACTAGAACAAATCCTTCATAGACCCAGCAGCCTTACCAGTTACATAAACCCAAACACCTGAAGCGGCATAATCCTTCCATACTGCTGGTTTTGTGTTCTTCCTCACCAAATCCTAACAATAATAAACTTTCTGATCTTTTGACTAAGTAATAGTATGATTTGAGGCCTTACTGAGTGTCAAAATGAAAAAAAATCTTGGTATGAATTTCTGAGACGGTGTCCCAGCCTGGGTTTGAGCTCAACAAGAGCACACATGTAGGTATGTTTTTCCCAAATTACTCATACACTTGGGCAAACTGGCTGCTACTTCCATTTCATTTCTAGAAAATTAGCTATGTGATAAATGAAGTCTATCATTCTGGTTTCTTAAAAACCTCCTGCACAAAATGACTTACCAAGCTATCTTGATCATAAAGTCTTTCCTGACCAAGTAGAATACAAGTTTGGCTTCAATGAAATAAGAATAAAGATGTTTTACAAATCTTAGCAGGTGTGGGTGTGTGTGTGTGTTTGTTTTTGGGTTTTTGTTTGTTTGTTTGTTTTTGTTTTATTTTTGGGGCTTTTGGGGGGGGGGTGTTTGTTTGGTTTGTTTTGTTCTTTAGGTAGTTGCCTCACATATGCAGAATCATGGCACTGAAATGTATTGCTCTTCAAATGACTGTAATTTATTGCTTTAATTGCTCCATAATGATTTAGAAAAAATTGAAAAGCAGAAATTTGTAAGAATTAGGCTGCTAAAGCCAGATCACTGTATCTTACTGTCCTGTCTTCTTTGGAAACCCTTCATACTGACACTCTTCGGGAGGGCTCCTCTAACATGCCAGACAATGCCTATTTCCTCACATTTTGCCTTTCATCCAAACTTCCCCCACTCCCCAACGTGAGCAGGACAACTGAATAGATGAGCTAATTGTGCAATAACAGGCACCTTCCATGGTCTGGTACCCATGGTCTGTTCTTCTTCCTCTTTCTCAGCTGAAGTAAGAAGGGCCCCAAATTTCTTTCTGACTGAAAAGATCAGTTACAAGTGCTAAAAAAAGTTTGGCTTTCAAAGAAATAAAAATACCCATATAAAATTTCATGTGCTGAAGGCATTCTTACTTGAACTAAAGAGTGAAGGCCAAATTTTGCTTACTTTTAGAAGAAAAAATAAAAGATCTGTAATTTTGAATTAGTGGATTTTGGATTTTTTTTGCATATAGAACAAATGAAAACGAAAAAAACCAAAAACCAACCCCATACTTCCATTAAAAAAACCCAGCACCTTGCAACTAAACATTTCAGTTAGCTGGGTTAAGTAGGAAGGCAGGTAGCGTCTGATCTTCACATCTGATTAATTCTGAAAATTTCAGTTTTCAGTTTCACAATCATAGTTACAAGGAGTTCTTAAGACAAGAGGCAATTTCAAAGTATTAAAATACTGGAGCATAACAGTAGTTTGTACCATTCAGTGCATAATGCTTTTAGAAAAGCTTTATATTTAGAGCAGAGTTGGCATTCCTGTCTGCAGATAATAATTACTGTGACATCTGGTTTGGAACACAAATACGGAAGAGCTCTTAAAACATAAGGTAAAATAACAGAGTTACTTTACTTGCTAAGTCCAACATTACACTAATTTCATCAGCAATGACAAAACAAAACAGACTGATAGAAAACCAATTTATTATCTAAACCACTAATTAAACAGCTTAAATGTATCATGTAAAAGCTGTGTTTGGGGGAAAGTCAAGTTCCTATAATTCACTACAGATTGTTAGTGCAATTTGCAACAAAAATCTGAAGGTGTTATAAATTTTTGCTGCATTATTTTCCTATATGGCCTTTTTACTTTCTCAATATAAAATAAGGTAACATATTAATCTATTTATTCCTCCAATGAATAACAAAGATATAACTAACAATAGATAGATAGATAGATAGATAGATAGATAGATAGATAGATAGATAGATAATTGAGTACATCTGGCCACCATGCAGCAAGGTTCTAATGTACAATTCATCTCTGATTAGGTGGTTTAGCAGCACTTTGCTGCTTTGCAGGAAATATCTTTAATGGTCAAAATCTGGGAAATGTGGTATGAAATTTTTATTTGGCTTGCTGAATAATTTTCCACTAAAAGTCTGGTGTAGAAAAGTGACTTTCTGACCACTAAAGGAGTGTCTTAGCACACTGCATACCTGTCAAGAGCAAAGTCAAAACAGATGATCATGTGTTGTTCCTATGATTTAGCACAAGGTTTATAAATGATCCCATTTCACATATTAAACGCAAAACCAAAAAAACCCTTCCTTTCCCCTTCTGAAAAAAATATGGAAATTCCTAGGAGAGAGAGCTGTCAATTTTTCTCTGGACAGCAAATCCAGAGTCAAAACAATAAAACATAAAAGAGCTCTGAAAAAAACCTTGCAGTAGTTACTATATAATTATCCAAAACAGGCATTCAGATTTGGGAGAAAATCTCTGATAGATAAGAGGTTAACAAAAGGCACAGTTGCTTTAAAGGCATAAATGGATACAGATATGAATGGAAGGTAGGAGATGAAAATCTAAGGTGACCTCAATATGTCATGTGCACAAATGAATTAGTCTTTAAATATCTCTCTTCTTAGTCACTACCTACTTCTTATCCACAGAACCTTTTATCTGGTCTTTGCATTATCTGATCAACCTGCTTAGTATATTCATTGGTGCTTAAAAATCAGGATTCTTCCTTGTCTTCATGATGCTGATTGTGTTTTTAGAAAATTAAGCAATTTGGAGCACTTAGCTTGATCATCCAATACACTGGGCCAGACTTGTGTGATGCCACTGGTCTGTTACAACAAAGAGTGTGCCATGTCTGCTCACTTGAGGTCTTTTTAGGCCACTGCTCATATTCTGCACCTCCTGATAATGAAGGACAAGGATTTATATCCACAGTTTGTGGTATGTATCTGCTTTACAGAAAACGATGGACTCAGGGTTGTTATTACTGACTTAATCAAATTTTCTCAAAAGATCTGGGTTAATACATTTTCTAGGTTTTGCTAAACATGCAGGGGTCTGTGTTGCTCTGAGCAGAAGGAAATCCCCACGTTAATCCATTGCTGCTTTCACTCCTGCTATGCAGATGTCTGTACTTCACCTAATCAAGGCTGCCTAGTGACAAAAGCTCTGCAGTTTGTTGCAAATGTCATTTGGATATCTAGTGAATGACAGGAAAGACTGCAAGGGGGGAAGTGGTCTAGCACACATGCAAACTGACTTCTATCTCTGCTTGTGCCTCAGGCTCCTATGTATATGAAAAAAAACCCATTTGAAGTCCCCATTCAATCCAAACTTTGCAGAGATGATAATTTTTTTGCAGAAGTGGGAGCATTTTTCTTGCTATTTGGGTGCCAATACACATTTTTGCTGCGATTTGCAGCAAAAATAAGCATGCAGGGCTGCATTTGGAGCCAGTGAGACCACACAAATGTTGCAAATATATTTGGCTAAGCTCTGTAACAGAGCCAAAGGCATTGCAACATGGACAACCACATTAAATGGACCATATAACCCTAATCTCACTGTGCCTCAGCTTTGCCTGTGTAAAATGGGGATAATGCCACCCTGCCATTGCAGGACAACAGTGGAAATAAATGTGCTCATATTTGTGAAGAGCTTTGAGTCCTAAACTGTGTGCTTCCTTCCTGCCATGGTCAGGAGGGGAAAGTGAATTATTTCAGATTATCTTGGCTGCTTCTCAGTCCCCCTACCTTTCTCTTCATTCTCTTCCTCATGCCAGCCCCTCGGTGTGGATGGCTGTGGGCTCCCTGCAGACAGGACACCCATTCATGTGCTCACTTGCACTCTGATGTCCAGAAACTACTAGCAAAAAGAAGGCAGCCCTGAAAGATTAAAGCCCATTTTCATGACTCTGTATGAAGCTTTATGTCTGTCTGATTGCACTTACTTGTTTAAAAAGCACCCCAACAGGCCAAAACCAGGCCACTGCCCCCCAGGGATGCTTACATTAAAGCTGTGACTTACCTAAGTTCAATTGGTATTCTGAACTTTACATTGTTGGTAAAATAGCGCTGTTCCAACAATTATCCCATTTTTTCCCCAGGTTTTAAACTCTAATTACTGATTACCACTCTACTTACATCCATAACACAGCTACGCCAGCTCATCTATTTCTCTACCACACTTCCCTACATTTGAAATCCTGTTTACTGGAATGAAGTGAGCTATGGATCTGGAAGCACAGCTCTTCCATCCGTTCATTCACTCAGGGTGCCAGCTGGAGCTGAGCATGCACCATTTTAAAACTGGAAAAAAATTGTGTCCTCGATTGCTCCTGCGTTGCCAGCCAACGCAATCGCTTTCTGCATCGCTGTGTCCAATCTCCCACCTGGAGAGTTGCACCATGTCATAGGAGAAGCTTTTTTTCTTCAACTGAAAGGATTTTCATATATTTCAATGAACTGTGATTACAAGTCTTTAGTGTTGAGTTATTCCTAGCAAATTATAAATTACCAGAGGTTTATCTGTCTCTCCCACCATATCTCAGCATCATTTTAATTAGCTATGCACAGCAATAAAGAGAGCTATTTGTGGTGAAAGAATTGATGGTGGCAGATTCAGACTCTTTTTCTTCCCAGAACTTCCATAGCCCATGGCTGTGAAGGCTGAGAAAGAAGAGTGGGGTCCTTGGGCTGGTGGGAAGCCCATCATACTCTGTTCCCCACACAGTTACAAGATTGTCTTGCAGATCTACTCAAAGTGATGCAAGGGACATGCAGACCATGGGCTGTGGGTCCCATGGCTTCAGGGTGCCCTAGAGATGGCTTTTGCTGGCAGTGGAGACATATCCACTGACGTGAGTGTGAAGCCACAGACCTAGGAGCCTCACTGTCCTAAACACATGCCAGTCTCAGATCTCTAGTAACTCCTCTCATTTCTGTACTTCTTTTAACCCTTATACTCAAGCATTTTCTTAATTTCTCTAGACAGATGTGCTGTCCTGCCTCATGACTTCCACAGCTCACTGTTGTAATTAAAGCCAGCTGGACACTCTTGTCTCCATGTGCCCCATCATCCTCTTCACTTGTGTGTGGATGAGAGGGAGAACAGGACCAGCCGAAAACTGGCTGAGTGTGGGGCCTCTTCTCTCACATCTTAAAGAGGATGCAAGCAAATTCCAATGGCATCCAAAGTATTTAAAATGCTGGAAAGATTTGGAGCAGTACCAGTAGCGGACTCCAAAAGGAGTGGTGCAAAGACAAGAGGAAGTCAGAGCACCTTTTAGCCTCTCCCAAACCACAGGGGACATGCAGAAGCAACTAAATATGGCAGTCACCAATACATAAACACGTGGTCCAGGCAACACAAACGTGGTTTCCTGAGCAGAAATATTCTGTAGAAATCATGCCTAAATAAAAGCTATGGGACTTCACTTATCATGTAACAGGTAACAAGAAAGGTAAAACAAGGGGGTAATGCAACTCAAACTGCTAAACCTGGGAGTTCCAGCAGCACTCCCCACCTTTGGTGCTGTCCCTCAGACTGTTCCAGATTTACCTTATCCTAGAGATGAGTGGCATCTAACTGCGCAGGGTGCCGTTGATGTGGACTGTGGAAGGACTGCTGAAGAGGTGCACAGGGTGGCAGGAGCAGTGGTTTACAAACAGAAAAGAGACAGAGCTGAAGGTAGTTTGTAAAACACCATTCTTTTCCTACTTCTGCTGCAAATATTTTATACCGCCCTGGACTTATCACCTAAAATAAGCTTCTCACAAGTGATCACTATTTTTACATGATACATTTTTTGAGTGTCTAATGTGAGAAATGAAGCCAGATCCACTCCAGTGCTGAATTCTAAGCAGCTCCTGGTTGTTCTTTCCGAAGAGGAGGATATAAACGTTACTCTGAAAAACCAGTCCCTCGATGTTTCAAGACAGACACTGAAAATGGGTAATTTTGGCTTTAATCTTTGTGCATCAATGCTAAGGGGAACACGTTTAAAAACATCCATTTGGAAACAAGCAGTTCTTTATTCATTGCATGCTCTGAACCACACACCCCAAATATGGCATAGGGCCATATCAAATGGGGATAACAAAAAGAAATAATATTCACTTTTTCACTGAATGCAGCAGAGAGCCTGTAGAAAATCTAATGAAAGGGTCTCATAAGGGCCTCACAATGCCCTAGCTCAGAACTGTACGGGTAGTCTTGATGCCCAATTTGCCAGAGCCTGTCCTGGCACCTGATGTCCTCTTCAGATGTAAATATTATGTATGTTAAATATCACCAAATGAACAGTGGGAGGGAGTTCTTCTGGGAACAGCCCAAAAATACTCACTTTGTTCCTTTTTCTAGCTGAGAGCATGCAGTAATTATGAGGAAGTTTCATATTTGAAACCCTCCTGATGCCCAAGACCCAAAGCACAACCTATGGATGTGTGGGCCATGGCAGCAGCTCAGCGCAGTGGAGCAGCACTGCTCCTGCCAGTCAGAAGTCAAACAGGTGCAGGGGAAAAACACCTCCCTGTGCCTAGTTAATACCTGTCATTCACTTCTGGTCTAAGTAAAAACTGGAGAACACACACAGAATGCATGGGGGACTTTTAAAAACCTCCCTATCCAATCAGGGTGAAACTGGCCCTGTTGAAGTCAGGAACCTGTCAAGATTTCATCGCTGCTTTTTGTTTGTGCTTGTGCATGCATGTTTATCTCTCTGCCTACCTTTGCCTCCTCTCTCGGGCTTTGTTCATTAAACTGATTATATTGGCTCTTTTTCCAGTTTCTGGGAAGCTCTTTTAAATCCTGTGCCAATATCTATTACACTTATAGGATGTTTTCCCCTCAGGATAAAGAATAACAGTTTGATTTGCGACACTGCAAGCCCTTAGGTACCAGAAGTTTATCACTTGGAGTTGTTTACTAAGTCAAAATCCGATGGTGACAGGTAGCGGTACAGAATATATTTAGGCCACAGGAAAAAGGCTTTGTAGGAGAGTATTTTCGAGGCCTCAGGTCTTTCTTTGCAATCTCAGACTGTCAACCATGCCATGGCTTTTCAATGAGACAGATGTCCTGACCTTGAAAGGGATGCAGAAACTAACACAAAGGAAATAAAAGAATAAGGCAAGTAACCAATAAGCTACACACAAGTATCCAACCCCATGGAAAATGCACACTAACTTAGAAACGTGAAGGAAAATACACAGTAACTTACGTTACATTATGTAGATAAAATAAGATTTACTGAATGCTAATTTTTCTCATCAGCATATCACTGAGTACAGAGGCAATGCTAGAAATGGTGATAACCATTGTGTATAAGTCCCTCTGTCTCTCACAGAGACCATCCTCTTAAACTTAATGGAAATGTAAATATAAAACATTCACCGCAATAAAAGTCTCCGGAGATAGAGTCTAAGTAGCGTGATTAGTATGGAAAATGCTTCATAAATCCCAATTCCAATAATCTCTGGTAGCATAAAGGATTCATGACTTTCTAGCAGAGCCTTGTTAATTCTCACTTCACTAATCTGTGACCTTGAAAATTCCCTGTCCGCATTTCAGTGAAGTGTTGACAGCTGAGTGAAATAGGGAAGTATTCCAGCAAGGGCTACAAGTGACAGAATATATCACAAAACAGTCACTAGATTTATAAAAAAATACTGTGCCCGACTAAATAAAATGAAATAACAAGTCTTCAATAAATTACCATCCACTGCATTTTGAAATCAAATAGCAGAATCTATCAATTAATTTATCACATATTATACTCTGCAAGGCTGCTGCCATAGAAATAAAAGGAGTTCTGTGTTAAGGACATCTGACACATTTCTGAGATGAAGTATCTAATTTTGCGACTAGTTCCTATTGACTGTAAGCTTTTCAGGCTGCTATTAGGAATAAAAATCTTGAAGTCACATGCACACATACATTTACACATATAAATATATATATATATATAGACCACACATGTTACTAGAGTCTTGTAGGTGCACATCTCCTGGTACCACTAATATGACTGCATAGTTTACTGAAGAGGTGCATAATTCTGTTTATGAGAGAGCGTGGGTAAGAAGACAAAATGACAAAAAAATAAATTCTGGCCAATTTTCCAGGCTCAAGAGCTCACTTCGCTTCTACTACCCCTGAGGGTATTTTGAAAAACATACCTCAAAAAAAAAAAATCCTTACTTTTTTCCAAAACTAGGCAGACAGCAACTTATGTAATCTCTTGCCAAAATATGCAATTGATCATAATTGGGTATTAAGATCTGAATTGTTAATCTCTACACCACCAGAATTATAAAACCCAGGGACTAAAACCATTTGTTGCCATTATGCAAAAACCACCACTATCAAAATATTAATAAAACTACACTGTCAAATGCATCAGCATTTCGATCCAAAATGGGTTAGTGCAGATGACATCATCAAGTATTCCACATCTAATTCTTTTTTGTTAATTTTACAACATCTCTGGCAATGCTAATATTCCATTACTGAAAGTACACCCTCCAAAAGGACCCAACTTGAGGTGCATTTCAGAACATTCTCCTTTCTACTCTTCTCTGCGTGGTTTACCAGTGAGCATATTGACAGATGGGTTACCCCTGTGCCTGACTGCCTCTGAGATCTTACAGAAGGGAGAGAAAAACAGAGCACTTGGAGCCATGGAAGCTCCTCAGTGAAGATGGAAGCAGTGTTTTCTTATACACTGACTTTCTGTACGCCAGTCCCAGAGAAAACACTTCAGTCCATCTCATCTGCACTCTCATGTGGAGAAGCCACCATTACCTCACCCTAATCCTCAGTAGCAGAGCTCTGTCAGTGGGATGTCCATGGGAAAAGCAGGGAAAGGGCAGAAAAGTAGGAATTTATTTCAGATTTCAAAACACTGAAGTATTTGAGACAGCGGGTGGCTAGCCTGAGCTGTAAAAGAAACACTGGCTCTAGGTGGAAGCACTGCATGGGAGAAAGCACATTACACTGTTTAGCTGAACCCTGGCACAGGAAACACACTGTTTCTTACAAAATTAAGGAAACGAAAACTAACCCTTTCTCTGCTTTATATGACTTGTGCAGGGCATCATTTTTAGCTCCTGCCTATTCCATGCACAGAAAGTACATCTAACAAATAATTACGCCTAAGTTCTCTCCCTCCTCACACAAGAATTCTGCCCAGTTCTGTGGTGCAAAATCAAAAAGCCCTCATTAAACTAGTCACAATTTCTCTCTTCAATAGCGGAAGAACCATTGAAGAACTTCAATAGTAAAAGAGCTACTTCTTCCTTCTCCCTTCAAGGATGAAATGTCTTGAGCACCTATCACTTTGTTACTATAATCCAAGTTACAAACCTTTGAAAGTCATAGAAGTGTCAGTATATTTTGTTTTAGTTCTCAGCCCATTTAAAAAATATATATATGCTGATATTTTACGGCAATAGTTCTCACATATTCAGCATTCTAACAGAACTTGAAGATATTCTAAAAGAAAAAAAAAATTAAAAGGCAACCAAACTTTATTTTAGAAATTAAAGATAAGATAGAAAATTAACATACCAACAGCCATCATGTAATCCCAGCGGTCTATGAGGCACATATTGAAGATCAGATGGTCAGATGTTTGCCCTTGACCAATGAGTGGAATGTTTCTCTCCAAATTTTGGGTTATTGCAGAAGTCCATCCAATGAGAAACCAAAAGACTACCAGAAGAATAACAGACAGCATCCTCATCACTCTCCCACCTGTCATATATGGAATACGCTGAGCTGTTCGGGACAGGAATACCTTCAACACCCTGAAAAATTCAGACAGTGCAGAATTAAGAAGAGCAGTAGTGTTACAGGAATTAGACTTTCATTTTATTTCGGTACCAGATTATTTAAAAAACAAATCAACAGTCCTTCCTCTGACAGTACATACAAGAGCGAAGTTTGGAACATTATTACTTTCATATTAATCATATTTGAATGGAACTGACTGCTGCCCAGAGAATGTTACACAGCAATAATATAAAATATTAGCTATGCTTATGCTGGAGACGCGCATTTACAGGCTGCCTTGTCAAGCTGTTTTGTACATTCCATCTCCTAGTGGAAGACTTCTGTCTTTGAAAGATGAAAGGTCATTTCCATAAACCAGCAACCTCGTACGTGAGGTTTTATTCCATTTTGATGCTGTCTCTTCATCCCCAATCCTGCTGTTTCCAGAGAACAAATTAACACATCTTAGATATTTTTCCCACTGAGTTTAATGCTGCTGAGACAATAACCCACCCATCATAGAAATGACTGTGGAAGGCACTTTGCTAATTAAAAGGAGTTTGATTTGTTTAGAGGTAACAACATTTTTTTTGAGCTAGGACAGAATCATCATAAGAAAAGCCACACCACACATCAAGCACTTATACCACATTACAGCTACTGAACATACAACACTCACTTCAAAAATAATTGCACCTATTATTAGGATAAATTTACTCTCACCAAGAACTGTTTAAGGAAATAGCACCTGCATTTTCTATCCATCACCACCTGCTAATGCCGAAAGAGGCCCACCTAGGAACATGAGAACAACCTAGATTTGAGGAAATCCCCTTGGGAAGAAGGAGTAGTTTGATTCTTCATGTAGCACAAAATATCTCTCTGTGCTGCCTGCACCACAGGATCTGCCAGATGCATCTTATGGAGCATTGCAGTGCTCCTGCCTTCCCTGCTAAGCTAACAAGCATGAGCACTGAGGAAAGGCTGTCATGGAAATTTTTATGTACCCAGACCATTAGAAGCAGATGAACTGAAGTTTCAAGGCTGTTTTAGACACTTGGGTGAGGAGTTTTTCAAAGTGAAGAGTTCAACCGTTTCAGCGATTTTGTCCTCCAAACTACAGTGGTTCCTGACTCCTGAGCATGTCCAGTCTTGATATCCACTAAGAGACAAATTATCGCTGAGGTTTTGGGATCGTGATTTTTTTTTCCTAAAGTTGATTTTTTAAATGCCCTTGTAAGCTCTTCAGTTATTTCAGTGTACCACGCATCAAGCCACCTCCCAAGACACTCTACAACCAGGCCTGGCTTTTCAGCAATACAAAATCACACTTCAGATTAACATTTATGCTTATATTTGTCTGAGAGAAGGCAGAAGCAACCAGTGTTGCATCTCAAACAACTAATAGAGCAGTGTCTTTAGAGGCAGAAGCACAAAAGGTTTTTTGCATCCATAACAATGAATCAGCATCTGACTACAAACAGCCTTCACAGTGTGCATTAGGTGAAGTCAGAGATCTGAATATGTTCAACATTATTCAGCTGTTTCCCTCCCAACAGTCACTCCACAGGGAGTCAGAGTTTTTGATCTTTCCATGTTTGATAGATCTACTGCTCTCCCTTTACAGATGCTAAGTGCCTTATGTTGGAAGCAGACTCCCAAAGACTTCATCCAGGAGAGACAGAAAACTCCACAGAGGAAAGTCAGGCCATTTCGCTCCATATTGCTCAGCCACAGCACTACTGTTCCAGGGCAGCACTGCTGAACCTTAGTTTTCTAAACACTGAATTCCTGATTTTTCTAAAATTAGGAAGCAAAGGCTTCCCTTCTCCCTGTTGTGAATGGTGGTCAATAGTTAGCTTCTCTGAAGGGAAGAAAAATGTATTGTTTTTTGTAATGAACCGGTAAATTTCACAGCTATAGTTTCTCATTTGAGAAAGATCTCATCGTACATTTTTATGAATGTTTAATTATTAGAGAAATCACACAAACCAGCTGAGAACTATTAGAAAGTTTTTGTATTTTGGCTCCAAAGTAAATTCTTGATGATTCTGCTGAAAGTCAACATGTGAGCCTATTCTGGGCATAATAGAGCAGAACCCATCAGATTTTTTTCAGTACTAGTTCATTAACTGCTGCCTGTGAGACAGCTTTCTAAGGGAGAGACATGGGCTGCTGTTACATTATTTACCTAAGCACAGTGAAACAAATAATATTTTGCAATACAGCAGTCAAACCCCCTCCAATTTGGATCAAATCACTTTTTTTTTTTTCCTCCTGTTTTTCACAAAAATAAGCATCCCCTACCACACTCATTTCTACCTTGGACTCGTAGGCTTACATGTAAGCCAACCTTTATGCTTCTTTTTTCAAACATTCTTTTTCTGAAAAGCTGTAAAAAAAGTTGGGTTAGATCACTAATGTTGCAAATCTCCTTTTCAGAGGTTGTGGTATAAAAGCAGTCAAGCAGAACACAAGCTCCCAAGTTGCAATTCCTTCATCCTCCTGCCACAATGTGAATCCAAAGCCTCATTGCTCTCCGCCTCAACACTGACTTACATGCTCAGTCTGCTCTCATCTCCTATGCGTTATTGAACATGTATCAAAGCAGAGACAACTGCCCAGGAGTTCCTCTCCCAAGGGCACATCTTCTTACCAGACTGGAGGTTTGTTATCTTTCCTCTGCCTCTGACTCATACAATCAAAGTTCACTGTAAAAAAGTTGAATTGCTGTAGTATGAGACCAGACTGCCTCAGCAAACACATGGTGTTTGATTACTGATGCCCTCTGTCAGTAAACAGGGAAATTCTTGATTCAAATCCCTGCCCTGATTTCCAGGTAGACAATGTTCAAGCCCCCCTTTTCCATTTGGTTAAAATCTCTATACTGAGTCAAACTAGCTATTGAACAAATAAAAGAGAATTCTTACAGGGAGGCAAGAAGTGGGACAAGTGGGCTGCATTGCTGCTAGGAAATCAAATATGGCCTAGGTCATCCCTGGTACTGAAGCCAACTGGCAGAGAAGAGGCAGCATCCATGCTATTGCCCTCAGCATTACAATTCAGCAGGGCAGAAGATGGAGTCCAAGTGCCCAGGAATATTCTCAGATGCTACTTAATTTATGAATATAGATGTAGCATCAGATTCAAGTTCCTGAGCAAATTAATGTTTAATTATGAGTATCAAGTAAGGCAAACTGGATAGACTTTTCCTCCTGTCCTGTCTACAGCCAAAATAACTGGCAGCACCAGTCAGTGCTCCGGTAGAAGCTCAGGGGTCTGTTTGAGACATATGACCTCTGATCTAAAGCAGAAGAGGAAACTTAACCATGTTCCTCAGCATCTTCAAGCTACAGTCCCACATAAAACCACTCTGCATATGAAATCCAGTTTTCTGCAGTGTTGTTGGATAACTGAACAATCATTTCCAGTCACATGTCATCAGCTCTGTTTAGGTCTGATCAGGCAGATCAGATCGAACACTGCAATGTGTTTTACCTGCTTTTCTGGAAGACACAGCTGCCTTCGAGCAGAGCTCTGACTCACAGACAGCTACAGCCAGGATTAAAGCTGATATGCAACAGCCATTCCTTTTACAGAGTAAACAGAAGGTGTAGCTCAGGCTGAATGGACTGCCTAGAGACCGTGGCATGTAACTCCCAACTCTGCTGGCTGCACCATCAAGTCTGGGGAGAATTAAGCTGCATGGTCTGAGGATTTTCATTGGGGTGCCTGGCTCTGTACAAATGGAGAAGGGGAGGGCTTGGTTGCAAACACTGAGAGCCAAGGGAAGCCCAGCAGCTGGGAAGGGGATCTGAAGCAGAAGGACAGAGCACACTGGTTCACAGGACTGTCTGGGAACACCAGCTTAGATACATCAAGTGAAGAACGTGGCTGCTGCTGTAGTTATATCCTAAGATGCCATGTGTAACCTTAGAAAATAAATAAAACCATATTAAATTTTCATGTCATATCAACAAAAAGATGGCCCCCAACCTACCACTGACTGCATAAACAGCAGGAACAACAGGTGAAGGATCCTGCTTTGACAGCAATGACCTGGCAGAGTTTATTTTTTATTTCTAGCATCTGTCATTTTGAGACTCTACTGAGTCATTGTGTCAAACTGCTCTGTTCCAGACTGGTGATTTTTATTATGATACAATAGCTACATCAGAAAGATAACAGGTCAAGCCCTTCAGAAGCATATTGCCCTCCTACAATGCAGGGATTATGTCTTATCTACTTTTCTGGACTAACTGTGAATATGCCACTAGTTACTTTGAGTTAGTAAACTGATGTAATTCTATTAAAAGTGAAAAGGTGCCAGTGGGACGTGTATGGCACCATGTTGATACAAAGGAGTGCCTACACTTCACACTTGACACACAGACACACACACATACACAAATACTGAGTGCAGGTATAATTTCCACATCAGGAAACGTGACTGAATAAAGAATATCGACACTTAAGGCCCAAGACCTCGGCAATCATATTTAGATAGACTCATACCATCAGTTTACTGGCTCTTGCTGGAAAGGATAAAACCTGAGAAATTAACAGCTTGCTAAGCAACTTCCCAGCTGAAAATGTCCAAATTAGTCATTGTCTGCTTCCCAAGTGATTTCTCAAGACCTCAGCACAGAACAAACTAGAAGTGCAGTACTAAAGAGAATACTTTTATGGGATGATCTTTTGCTTTATTGATTCTGACCACATCGAACCTGAGCAAACCTGGACTAAGAGGCATGACATGTCAACGGCACAACAACAGCAGAGCAAGACCAGCATCAAGTACATCATGTCCTATTCAGTGAAAATATACAACAACTAGAAAAAGAAGATTTGGCAATTATGTGAGTGCATGGATACTTCTAAGAGTCCCCATCTTGTGTGTAGCCAGAAAACTGCCACATATCACTGACAGCCATCAATTTATCTCAATTCCTTCACACTATGCATGCAACATCTTACAGTGCAGATAACAGGAAATCTCCCACCTTTTTACTTCAGAAAAGATTTTTGCAATAGCAAATACATGTCAAGAACACTTCCATGAAAGACAAACACTTAGAAGAATTGACTAACCTGTCCAAATGCACTGGATTTTGTATTGAGTAACAGAGCACAAGAGTGCCTTTGTGACCAAGAAGGCCAATGCTGGCATGGGGTGCCTTAGGAACAGCATTGCCAGCAGGTTGAGGGTGGTGATCCTGCCTCTCTGCTCAGCCCTGGTGAGGCCACATCTGGACTGCTGCGTCCACTTCTGGGCTCCTCAGTACAAGAGGCACATGGAGCTCTGGGTGGCAAATATGACTGAGGGACTGGAGCATCTCTCTTATGAGGAAAGGCTGATGGACCTGGGCTTGTTCAGCCTTGGGAGGGGATGACTGAGAAGGGGCCTCATCAGTATCTGTCAGTATCTAAAGGAAGGGTGTCGAGAGGATGGATCCAAGCTCTTCTCAATAGTGCCAAGCAATAGGACAAGAGGCAATGAGCAGAAACTGATGCACAGGAGGTTCCACCTGAATATGAGGAAGAAATTCTTCAGTATGCAGATCACACACTGGAACAGCTCGCCAAAAGAGGCTGTGAAGTCTCCCTCACTGGAGATATCCAAGAATCACGTGGATGCAATCCTGTGCAATGCGCTCTAGGATAACCCTGCTTGAGCAGGGAGGCTGAACCAGATGACCACTGAGGTCCCTTCCAACCTGACCCACTTCTATGAAGGCTGGTCTGCACACTGAGGCCACTAATGGTATCATAAGCTTGCTCCATAGTTACAAGGTAAACTATAGGTACCAATAGAACTGGAAATACAGGGAGGGAGATTGGGCTGCAGGATTGTTTCCTCTCTACTGGAAGTGTACTTGACTTCAAATCCTTACCTGGAGGTCTGTGTTTAATAAACGGCAATATTAATATGTGAAGATATCTAAATGGTACAATAAAAATTCCCAATCAGATTATTTTGTGTACTGAGTAATGAGAAAAGCAGTGCTGTTTCTGAAACATTTTCTGCAATGTTTCTGCTGCAAAAATATTTTCTGCAACAAATTATATTTACTTTCAAAAATGTGATTTTGAAGGTACAGTTTCCTTGACATCTTCCCTAGAGTTTTATAGTGATTTGCTATTGCAGGAAATTAATGCAATACAAATATATAATCTATGGCTAGAATAACAAGCTGTGAAGATGTATTTTACCTCAGTGCTTGGTAAAATCTACCTCCAGCAGGCAAAGAGACATGTCATGACTTCATGCTAACCTACTCAGCACAGTATTTTCCCAGATTAGTTTTAATGCTA
The DNA here is from genome assembly GCF_015227805.2 of Hirundo rustica. Classification (NCBI taxonomy): domain Eukaryota; kingdom Metazoa; phylum Chordata; class Aves; order Passeriformes; family Hirundinidae; genus Hirundo; species Hirundo rustica. The sequence continues at coordinate 139,451,517 of NC_053450.1, read as the reverse complement.
CACATATAAAGGTAATCCTACAGTGCTTGAATGAAAGTTCCCTTTCTGGATAAACACTGACATAATTTCCAGAAGTTTGAGCAGACTGAGGAAGGTGGGAGGGAAATCACGTGCACTTCAAGGAAAGGCTCTGGGTATTGGGAGGCAACAGGACAACAATAGATTTCACACTGCAATCAGAACCACTCATTCACTCACTCCCATGTGAGCAGCACTGGACTAACATTTTCTTGCATATTTAATAACATGGAAAAGGTCTAAAAATATTACTTGCTTTGATGAAAAATTATTCATTTGAAGTAGTTTTGTCTGCCAATCTGGAGGTAAGCCTGAAGTGAGCAAACAACATTATTTCTTTAAATATAGCCAAGGATTCTGACATTTTTCATGCTATGCATAGATTTTATTTTCTCCTTTCACCTGCAAGTCCAAATTCCCACCTGAGAGAAGCTCAATTTCCTGGTGGATTATAGAACAAAAAGCTTTCTTTGCCTGCAGCTGGTTCCAAGAACTGCAGCTGGAGTCTTTTGACAGACCAGCTGAGCTTTGCTTTTCCCCAGTGCCTTCTTGCCCTCCAGCTCATTGCCCTGATGCCTGCATCTGTTCCAGATGCCTCCCAGCTCCCATTGCAGGAGATACTGAAGCTTCTGCCTCTGTGTGTGTGTTGTTTTTTGAAGTGCTTTGGTTTGTATCATCATCTCATCCAGGTAGGTCTCATCAGAAATGGCCACTCCTCAACAGGATTTGCCCATCCTGAATGTGTGCTAATGGATGCATTAAGCACTGGGGAGCTGAGAGGTAAGAAGGCTCAACAAGGGGACTTTCCATGTCACGTAACTAGGTTTCAGTGATGCAGACCAAGTCTCCTTATTTATTAAATCCTCATCTGCTTTGTGCTAATGATCTCTTCTAATAAACCACTTACTGCACTAATACCCCCATGAATCCTGCTGAGATTAGCAGAACTACAGAGTGCCAGTGAAATGTCTGACACTCCACTGTCAAACACTGATGAGGCAGAACTGCTACAGAGCACACCATAAACCATTAAATAAAAAGCCCATCAATCTGTCCCCAGACAACTAGCAGTGACATGTCACAGAATGGTTAGGTTTGAAAGGGACCTTAGAGATTACCTCATTCCACCCTGGTGTCATGGGCAGGGATGTTGTCCACTAGACAGGTTGTCAAAGCCTCATCCAACCTGGTCTTGAACATTTTAATGTCTCCTCTCTGTCAACTACTTGGGCTTAAGGTTACATCAGGCAGAGCTCATGACCACAGAATCTGATCCCTAAAGTTCTAAAAATCCCAGGTCCTTGGGACAGGCACAAAGCCATCTCTTTCCAAGTCTGCTGCTGAATGGTTAACATAGCCGTCTCAGTACTTTCCTCCTGATGGATATGTTTAAATAACTACATCCCTCACTTAGTGAAAAATGAGGTCAGGTCCTCAGACGATTTTCTCCATAAGCAAACCAATCTTGTTGAAGTCTTTTCCTTCACTCAAATTTGTAGCGATTTAGCGACAAAAACTTTACTTCACATAAACTCAAGACTCCTGCCATTAGTAGTTTGGTCTAAAGATTATAAATCTTTCAGCCTATATAAGGTCTGGCTAAGTTAATTATTTGCATTTTAAAATTCATCAGATGGTTATTATCTTTTTTGCAAATCCAAAGCCATTGAGTTCTTTACCCTTATCAAAGACTTTCAGATCAGGCAGTACAAAAGATCTCAAGGTCAATATTTATCAGGAAGCTTACATTGTGAAAACAGATGCAAGAACTGCCTCCTGGTAATATTTTCCTACAACCGGTCAAGAAGGTTTTCAAGGCTTTCATTCCAAAATTTTCTTCACAGATTAATGTGGAGTGGAATGTACAAAAGGCAACCCCCCTTGTGAACCTAGCTCACAATGTTTCATTTAACAAAGGCTGAAGCTAGGATGAAAAAGTCCCCTCCTTGTTAGTGCTGCTCTATCTAACATTGCTCCTCTGCCACTGAAAACATTCACAGATTATTTCAACAACCTTTTCAGTTTTCAGAGGCATTTTCTAGCATCATCAATAAGGTAGCTGGGCAAAAGCTCATACCAAAGCTCATACTTTTGTTCTTAACATAGTCATACTACAAACAGGGAAAGTCTTGAAATGGATAAAACACAAATCCAAACCAAAGTAAATTTGAAAGTGGCTATTTATATTGATATAGACAGATCATGGTGCTAATAACACCAAGGTTGGGCTTCATTCCCCATGGGCCAGTCACTTAAGAACTGGACTTGATGATCCTCATGGGTCCCTTCCAGCTCAGAATATTCTGTGATTTTCTTTCCTTTCTTCTCCTCCTTAAGTTCACTGGCAAGCATTGTACTTCTGATCAGAGAATTATAAGCCCCACTTAAAAAAGACAGTACTTTTCCAGCATTTTTAATGTGGCCAGAAAACCAAAATACCTTACTCTTCTTAAGCTAAAGGTGGTAAATATTCTGATCCATTTGCCTGATGTGAAAAGTTGCAGCTTTAACAAAGATGTAGCAATCCACTGGAGCCGTACTATGTCTTTCACCACTTCTATAAATGTATTAGAATAATTAATTCAGCTACTATATAAGAAGATGCTAAGACTCTTCACTGGATCAAAAAAAAGTGAATAAACGTTTAGTGGACTTGAGTGAATTCACTCTGCTAGCAGTTTGTTACTGAGACACACAAAGCAATCACACGCAGACAAGAGATTTTCGCAGAGGTTCCTCTGATCCAGCTCCCAGCTGAAAGAGCGGAGACAAGAGAGCCCTTTGTTTATTTTTATACATTTGTGGGTCTAGCAGAAGATTGGCTTTTTGGGGTTTCCACTCCTCAGCCTCAGTGGCCAGACTAATTGTCAGTTACAATTGTTTTCAGGTTAGAAATACGCAAACAGAGGACAGAGAATGAAAAACAAAGGATTTGTTTATGTTACATCTGTGGGAAAAGGTAGAAAACTGCTCTTAATATTGTACAATAACTAAAAAGATCTGACTCCATTTAAGAAAATCAAAAGGCTCAGAAAAACCAGGGTAACATCAGTTATTTATTTTAAGGACTGAACTATATATCCATAGTATATTTACAGATCACTATGCTTTCTTTTTTGAGAACTGCACTAAACAGTAGTCAGTAGCTGAAGGAAAACAACCATAATTTCACAGATAAATTATTTGTTTTCACATTCACAGATAGACACCACATTGTTTTACCCTTTGTGTCCTACTTCACTAGTGGTTAATGTGATACTGTAACTGTTAGTTTGGGTGTGGTACATTGTGGATTTGAACAAGATAAAAAGCTTTCACTAAAAATATCTCATCCTTTACTTATTTTTGGTCCTAATTACATAGCAAGTTTCTACACTAAAGCAGAATGAAATGAAATGTGTTGCTATGTGATATCTTTTTTCTTATTAACTGTTTTAACAAAATTAAAACCTATTTATTAGTGTTCTTCTAATATTGATGTTCAACTATGCTACTGAATTTTCTAGAGCAGCATCTGAGATCCTGCAGCTTGCAGGGCAGATGTAGCTCTTCATTTCACCAAGGCTGACAACAGTTCATGGCTGAGATCCCTGGGACCCCATTAATGCACAGACCAGTACAGACGTTTGCACGCTCTCCACATCCACAGCAAGGAGGAGCTTCCCAACCCTGCTTTAAAGGAACAAATACATTTTGATTTACAAGATATAATCACAGAGTTTGGGTTTGGCTTTGTCATCACAGAAGCTTCAGCAACCTAATGATTTTTTTGAATATTCCACTTGCAGGAGATGAAAAGCAGGAAAATTGATTTCTCCTTGGAAGTCAATTTGTGTTTCCTTTATAAAGTTTCTCATGATGATGAGATTCTTGTGGATCTTCAAACTCCATGTGATGTCTGGGATTACCTATATTTGTAAGACATTAAAGATACAATTTTTTAAGAAACAATGGGGTCGGGAGACTTCTCTGACAGAAGTGTTATTTCTCTGTTGATCTACAGACTGCTGAACAAGCTCAGATCTGGGAGACAGCAGAAGATACTAGTGGGAGACATGGAGCAGACGCAGGAATCTGGAAACAAAATTCCTAAGAAACAGAAGATTGTGGAGAATTTCATGTAACTTCAAAATTCATGAAGCCAGATCAAATCAAGACCATCCTGCAAGAGCATGACACACAAATCAAGAATTAGGCATAAGCACTGCTACTTCTGGTACTTCAATGCACCTCATTGCTTTGAGGTTTTCCATTAAAAAAATAAGTCAGCTTATTGACCCATCAATCAGATTTTCTGAGTTTTCTCTTTGTCTTTTTGGGGGAGGATCCTGCAGGAGCAGCTGCACACAGTACCAAGGTGTCACTGACTGTGTGTCCAGCTGCATTTACAGAGAATGCTCAAGAGAAGTATTTTTCAAATAAATTGGTTTAAGCATACTGCATTGAAAAAAAATACAATATAAAGAAGGAGACTAGGAAATGATCTCTATCCATGAAGCACTGATTAAAGCACCATACACAAAATCTTTTGACACTACTCTGTCTCACAGATTTACCTGCAAGCACTTCCTTATCTGCTGTGCAATGACATTCTTACACACTACTTTAAAATGGCAATTCATTATTAAAGATGCAGGAAGCAAACATCAGCAGTCGAAGGGTCAGGAGCCTGTCCTGTCTTTGTACACTACAACAAGCCACAATTTTAATGCCCTTATATCTTCTGGAGTGTGTTTTTGCCCTTTCACTTTCCTCCTGTCAGAGTGTTCCGGTGCTGGAACTTACTGTGAACTGGTTCAATTGCTTCCATTTTGAATGACCAGAAGCATGTACATCTTTACATACCCAAATAAAGCCATATAAATGTTCACTTTTTAAACATATTATCCTCCTAATCTTATCACTTCATTGATAATCATAAATATACATTTCTTTTGAACCATGAGGACAGAGGAGGATACACTGAAAGATCCAGTCTTTGATGAGTTGTGCTCTCACTTCGATACTTTCATTGCCATGCCAGATAATTAAACATCTCAGATGTAGCAGAAAGAACTCGTCTTGACTATTTTACTTCCTTTAGGTGTGAGAAAGAGTAATAATCTCACCTACTGGACACAATCCTTCCCTCAGATCCACAATGCAGACTGCTGTACTCAGCAGAGCTCAGAAGAGGTGCTGGGTTGCCAACACCCTTACTGTAAGAAGCTAAGTTGATAGGAGTTAATGAAATGTGGTACAGAAAGACACATAACACATAGTGTAAGCATTATTTAGTTATAATATTTGTTTCTAGTTTTGTGCCCATTTTAATAAAACAAATATTTACCAATTTATAACATGATTGACAGGCAGCAGTATTTTGTATCAACTCTACTGCAAAAGAAGCTCTTTATCAGCATTGTGTTTCCCTTCCACTTGTGGAATAAATATTAACTTTATCTTCTGGTTGTGCTAGCAGGTATCATGGCTAAGACCTTCATGTGTATTTGAAAGGAAAGTTTATTCTTCAGCTTGCATGCAAAAGATAAGATTCAAACCACTTTTATAACAGATAAAATCAAGAACATCTCCACCTGTCACAAGATACAGCAGTGTCAACACCAATAGGAATGGATACTATGAACAATGTTAACTTCATTGAATAAAATTTCCATGCTACAAAATATTGTCATTATTAAAATATTCCTCTGTAAATGTGCACCTGGAGTAGCTTACATCAAATGGACTGAAAATGCTGGCAAGGGTATTAAAGCTCATCAGGCCTCTGGGGAGTTATTACATCTGTGGTTGATTAACTCACAGAATAGCCAAGGTTGGAAGAGGGAAATTGAGAAATTCTCTGATACAACCATTATTCAAGCCAAATCAATGACACCAGGTTACTGAGGACCTTGTACAGTTGGGGTGTGAGTTATTAAACTGTGTTAAGCATCTCCTACAGAGGGTAAAGCAAGAGGACAGTTGCTGGCATGGAGGAGCAGTGACCCTCTGTAGAACAGAAAGTCGAACATGAAGTTAAATAGCAAAGGTTTCCACAGAAGCTTCATGTCTTTCACTGCAAATTCCAGACTCTCAGGAGATACTTAACATGAAGGAACAACATCATATATGAATATGCCTCTAATCTATCAATATAGGGGTGCAGGTATGGCTATTGGAGGTTGCAGTACTACTACAGACCTCTCCTTGCTTTGCTAGTCATCTTATTTTACATTCTCCATTCTCAAAAGCAACAATGCCAAAGGTTCCTTCATTACTTCAAACTCCTGTCTTTTCTTCTAAATACAGATGACGCAGAGGACAAACAGACATTAGTTCATAACCAAGCTGAGAGTCACATGAATTCCTTGACAAACTGCCCAACTTACTTGTTTCCTTCACTAAGAAATTTAGAAAAATAAAACTCTACAGTAAACGTAAGCAGACCAAAATAGAATTGTTTAGGTGCTTTACTATGCCAAACACCTCTCCTGATGGAAGAACAAGTGCCTGTGTAAGAAAATGAAGATCAGTATATGCGAATCAGTTTCTCAGCTAAAGCAGAAAAAAATTCTGGTCAGAAAAAAGTCAAATACAGAAGAAAGAGAAGGATGCACTTCTTCACTTTATAATACCACAGTAACAAGACAAATAACTCAAAAAGCCCCAGTTGTATAAAACTGACACCTGATAAAATGCATCCCTATGGATTCCTGTGCTGTGATTAGCTTCAGCTTGACTTGTGCAAGCAGCACAGTGCACAGCAGTACAAAACAGCCCCCTGTTTTGGAATATAAAATAAAACATACATTTATAAGAGTTTTAAATTATAGTAGTCTGGAATCATTGTATAGCGTCAGCAATATCTGATGAAAATTTGATAAGCTTCCATGATCTATTGCCAGGTAAATGCTCAATCAACTATGTTTACTCTCAGCATGTGTGACAATCAGAAAAAAATGCTAATTAGGTTTATTGTGAGTACTTTTGAGGAAGCTACAGTTTCTTGGAAACTGGTTTCCAAATATCTGTCTGAATTTCAATTTTGTGAAAATAATTAAAGTCTCATGTCTTGATAGTTACTTGCTGGCCAAAACCAATCCCATGCAGCAGCACATTCCAGGGGCCCACTGGCTGGAAAGCAGCTTTGCCAAGGATGACTAGGGGATGGATGCTGGTAGACATCAAAATGACTATGAGCCAGCAGTGAACCCTTGTGGCAAAGGCCACGAGCCTTCTGGACCATACCAGGCAGAGCACGCTCAGAAAGCTGAGGGGGTGATCCTGTGCTCTACTCACCGCTGGTGGGACCAGAGCTGGGGCGCTGTGTCCAGCTCCAGGCTCCCCAGTACAAGCAAGACATGGACATCAGGGAGATAAGCCCTGTGAAGGGCCACAAAGATGACTGAAGGCCTTGATCACATTACAAGGGGAGAAGCTGAAGGCTGGGACTATTCAGCCTGGAAAAGAGAAGGCTCAGGGAGAAAACTTACCAATATATATAATTATCTGATGAGAGGGAGTAAAGATGACTGAGCCAGACTCTTCTGAGTGGTGCCCTATGTCCACATAACAGGCAATGGGCACAAACTGAAATCCTGGAAAATCCATGTAAACATAAGAAAAACTTTGGAGAAATTCAGAACCTGACTGTACACGGCTCAGAGCATTCTGATCCAGCTGAGCCTGCTCTGAGCAGGTGAGTTGGACTCTATGATCTCCAGAAGTCCTTCGCAACCTCAGCTTTTCTGTGGCTCTGTAATCTTGGTGCACTTGATATACAGATGTATAGATGGAAGAAACTATATTTTCTTGGTATGCTTTCTGTAACGAGCTTTTTAATCAGAACTTAAATCTTAAGATTTAATATGCTTTAGAACTGTATTAGTATTAAAAGCTCGGTTAGGAGTAGAAGCTCTTTTGTATAACTTGTTCTATGATCTTCTGAGCTTTGACTGAATGTTTTACAAGGTATCACAAATTATGCTCTTAGGGGCCCACTAAAGTACACATTTTAACTTTTATTTTTCAAATTTATTACTATATAGTACTGTCACCCATTCTAATGAAGAGGGCAGTGCAATTACTCAGACTCTTCTGCATGGTTATATACATCACTGCAACATACAACTTCAATAAATAAATGAAACATTCTCTTTATTTGTCATTCTGCCATAAAATACTCAAGTTAAAAAGCCAACTGCAAGAAACACTAACTCTCATCTTCTATGTTTTGTCTCACAGAGGAAGAAATAGCATCTGCCACGCTGAATTCCACAAACTGTTGTTTTCTGTTTTCACCATAAAATAATGAAAGAAATTATATTTTAAATTGCAGTCAAAGGTTTAGTTGTCAAGGAAAACAAGAATAATGTTCCCATTTAATGAGACACAGGAGAGCTAATCTAAATGCCAGAATTTTCAGGACAAAAGAGCAACAACAGTCGATTGCTATGAGATAGATAAAACTCCTGTATTCTCACTGAAACCAAATGTAAAAGATGTAAAAAATACAGGTACAGGCAATCTCCACACACGGAGCAATGAGACCCTATTGCCAACAACATGGACTGAACAGAATGGGAGTAAAATGCAGTAAGTTTGAAGCTCCATAATATGTACAAAGATAAACTAAGGGCAGAATCCCATCTTCCCTTTGTGGTCACATACACATTAGAAGTGTTGATAGCCATGCTGTTTTTCAGAGAGCAGTTATTTAAAAAGAAATATTGCAATTAGAGAGACATCAAATAGTGCTAAGAAATGCAGTGGCAATGACCCTGCTTCACAACAAATAACCCAAGGAAGAAAACAGGGGGAAAAAAGGAGGAATTACTAAGACTGCTTTTTAATTAAGAGACATTGACTCCAGTTCAGACTTGGTGACATCCATGCAACAAGAGCTAATTATGCAAAAAACAGATATGGACTCTGGAATATAACAAACAGCTTAAATGTGGTGTTTCATGTAGCATGAAGATGAAAATAAAACAAATAAGCCTGGTCTAACTGAGCATGGAGACAAAAAGGAACAGAACATACACTTTGTTTTCACTGAAAACAATCTTGATACATAATTTGGTTTCTGTATTCTATCTGATAATCTTGCAAATGACCTTGATGCCTCTAACTTTTCATGCTAACGATGAATGATGACAGACCTGAGGCTGTCCAGGGCAGGGCGTGCTGCCAGCTCTTCATACATCCGAGCCTGCTAGGGCTGCATCCAGGCTGCAAGCCCGGGGAACAGCTGAGCTTCAATGCTGACTGCATTCTGAGAAGACAGCTACAAAACCTGTCTCACTGCTTTTGATTTCCAATACCTTTCAGGGTACTCAGTTTTGCTGTTTTTGACAGTCTTGTGTTTATTCCAGAAACCCTTCTGGGATTTGGGATAAATAGTATTGTTTGGGTTTGCAGAATGACCTTTGTCATCCTTTACTACAGCCACTATGCTTCTAGTAAAAAGGTGAAGAAAACAACTACAAAGTTCACTCACTTGATTTATAAATATCACTTTTTTTCTTACAAAAAAGCCTCCCAGCTGAATTCTCAAGGGCTTTGGGTTGAGTTTTTGTTTGGCTTTGTTCAGAAGGCCCGTGCACTCTGGCTGGACTCCAGATGTCACAGACAGGACATAGTGGCCGCTCTGCGACTCTGTTCAAGAAGGTGTTAGTCAGCTGAGGGGTTCTGCATCTTTAGGAAAATGTGGCAGAGAGCTACTGCAGCTGGCAGCTGTGCCCTCCCTGCCACACAACACTGGATTGTGCCCACTGGGTAAAGCAGAATTTGTCTCTGCATGATTTCTGAACACTACAGAAGGAAAACAAACAAAACGCAGGCAACTCTCAGTTCTCTGTGGTCAATCTACCTTTCTCGGCACAAGCAGCAGGTTAAGTGCTTCATGGTGCCTGGAGTTAAACCCAGGCAAACTGTGCATGTGCAAGCAGGAGCACTGAGGTGGGGGCAGCAGGCACAGACAGTGGCAGCGAGCTCTGGAACATTTCAAAGTGCAGGATTTAATAGGAGTGGTATTTCAGACAGACAGCCCAAAGAAGGAGGGAACAAGAGAGTTTGTAACACACCTATGAGAAAGAATTTGTCTTGTCATTTGAGGTGGAGAAACTGAGCGACAGACCCGGTTGTGGCTGACATTCAACTGAAAAAAACTCAGGAAGGAATTACTGGGATCCCAGAATTAGCCCTTCAAACAGCCACTAGAATTTGTGCAGCAATTAAATTACCCAAACAGAACTTGGGATCAGAAGATCTGTGGGGCAAAAAGGCATGTGAAAAAATCTACAATAAACACTGTACTGCACCTGATGGTGCTAGACAAGACATCTATATTCTTCAAACATCAGCCACAGTGTTTCAAGAAAAAGATGGCTTACCTAGAGCTATGTCTGCTTAAAGAAAGACTGAAGAGTGACACAAGCCTGCCTTGTCTTACACACTGCACAGGTCTAAACCAGCAATGCTGCTGGCTCCATGGAGTGATGAATGAACCAACAAAGGATCATAAGATTAAGCTTAAGGTGATCTAGGGCTCACGAGTCAAAATGGCAGCTGAAATAAAGCCTAGTGCTCAAACTAAATGTACAGCTAATGTAAAATAATTGTAGTTTCAGAGTTAATTAGTGATGAAACATCCTATAAGTTGGCAAGTTAAATATACATATAGATAATAGATAATTGGAAATTACTTAGTTTATAGCTTTTACCAAAAAAAAAAAAAAAAAGTATGAAATAAGAGGATAATATCATGCCTCATTCTTGGTCTTGCTCAGCTTTGGAGAGGCAAGGAACAAACAACTGAGGAACATTCTGGCAGAACACAGCACATTCATAAGAGTCCAAATGACCTATGGTTTTACGGTGATTTATGCTGCTTGCCACAGGGCAATAGCTTAAACAGAGAGAGTCACTTGGTGCAGACACAAACAAGCAAGGAAGGAGATAGTTCTGGTTCTTCACAAGGCAAATAAAGTCAGCTAAATATGCAACTCTGCCTCTGTAGGGCTAAATACAAATATGAATTAGAAAGAAATATTTGGGTGCCCTAACCAGGGAAAACCTGAAGGACATGGACTAGGCCAATGCTAAGGCAACTGTGCAATAGTCTCATCTTCAAAAGACATTACAGGTGTGGCACAGAAATGCTGTATTAGCCAAAAAGCACACCAGCAGCAAGACTGGAAGTATCATCCCTATGTTAGTGAGATGCACACCTCAGCTATTTGTTAAGAGTTAGGGTTTTTTTCAGTTTGGCCTCAAATTGTGCCAAGGGAGGTTTCGATTGAATATTAGGAAAAATTTCCTCGTGGAAAGGATTGTCAGGCATTGGACAGGGGAAGTGGTTGAGTCACCAACCCTGGAGGTATTTAAAACGTGTAAGTGTGGCATGCAAGAACACAGTTTAGTGGTGAGCCTGCCAGTGTTAAGTTTATAGTTGGTCTCAATGATTTTACAGCTATTTTTCAACATAAATGATTCTATGATTCTGTGTTTGGCACACTGCTGCAGGTTTTTACAACTTTTAGGTATCCACATGATGTTGTATCTTGGAAAAAAATCAAAATAGCATTTGTTTGGGTAGTCCTGCCCCATGCTTTTATGCATGGCACATACTCACATTCTCCTTTGGGCAAGTTTATCTTTGAAAGTTTCAGCCAGAAACACAAAAGCCACTTGTTAGCACAAAAATTATTCAGGAAGAACTCCAGGACAGTTATAATAGTTTTCCAAGGTCCTAGGAATCTTTGATGAGATTTAAGAGTTCTGAGCAAAGATAAATACCAGAATGCCACATGAGAGAAACAGCAAGCACAGAAACAAAGTTAAAAGACAAGTATAAATAGTCAGTGGGCATCACAATCATGTTTGCCACCCAAATTAAAAAGAGCATGAAAACACAGAATGGTCAACATGGATTTTGTGCCTTGCTCAACATCTGTGGTCCTGATGGTGCAGCTGCGCAGCACATGAGTGCAAATCCCAATAAAGAATGCAAAAAACAGTAGGAGTTTGTTGATTGGGCTTTCAGACTTCAGGCAACATCTTAGGAAGCAAACCAACTGTGCACCAGCCAATATTTCTGAGGTTACACACTGACAAAATTTCATTACAAGAGGCTGAGCCAGAGACAAAACTGAGCATTACTCAGTAAATGTTCTTTCAAACCCCTACATTTCCATACATTCCTACATGGCAAACCAGCCAGTGTCTCTTTTTCCTGGGTACAACTATGTCATGGTTTACCCATCAACACAAATGGGCTTTTGCTCCTCACAGGCCAATGGCAGCTGACACTCACCAGAAACCATCAATTGCTACTTTAACACAAGTTTGACAATCCCCTTACAAGGATCCCAGAGCAGCACAGGCCATTTTCTCAACTAGCAAAGTATCATTTCCAACTTGAATAGAAACCTAGAACTGAGATTTGGTCATTGCAGCCACATTCTCCAAAGCATTTGGAAAAGTGCGGAGGAGCAAAGTCCAGAGCTGGATTATGTTAATCCGATTTAAAAGAAAAAAAAAACCTGTCCAGTCTAAGATAGAAGGCAGACTTATTGCTGAGGCAAGATCCTGCTTAAAGCAATTAAGGCTTTTACTAAGGGATGACTAGGACAGTGTAATTCCAGCTCTTTTATCAGTTTCAAGCCTCAGAGCACAATATGGAGTTTTGTTCAAAGCCAACGAGAGAGTAATTTCTGAGGTGCTAGAGAAATATCTCAGGAATATATGATGGTCATCTACAGACTGATAGAAACCATAGGGGAGCTAGAAAATACATGGTTTAAGAAAAATAATTAAGTTTTAATACATAAATTTAAAAAACAGTAGCATAAAAAAAAGTTCTAAACATTTGTCACATGCAAAAACTAGAAAAGCAATTCAAGGAGAAGAACAGAAGATCTGCAAAAATGTGATCACAAATCTGATTGAAACATCTGGAATTAAACAGTTCATAGATTTTTAGCCTTGTTTCAGTAAAACAGAGGTACCAATACGTGCTAATACATACCAACTTTATTGTTGCTAACCCTGGTGAAATTGCCACAGTACCTTCTGACACTCCTCTTTGTTTAGAGGCCGTGAATTTATGTAGTTTCAACTAAAGTATGATTTCAGACATGTAATGCCTATTTGCATTATTCACAAGTGAACAGCAGAAAATAATACCAAAGAAATGCTGAAAAACATCTATGACAAAGACCCTGATCCACATAGAGCAACAAGGCAGAACCAGTGAATCCCTGGTTGCCAATGCCTGACATTTTTTAGAACAGAATGGTGAAAACATGAATACATGCACTGGTAAGGACTGATACCAGTCAGAGAGGCTTAATGGTTGTATCAAAAGTCAGGGAAGGAGAAAAAAAAAATCTTAGTAAGATTTGTGGTCACAAGAGTGGCTGCCACTTCCCAACAACTCTGCGCAAGTCAGTACTGGAGGCACAGCCTGCCAAGAGCAGGGGCCTGCCCACCAGCAGCCCTGCACTCACACAAAACTCTAACCTCCCCTAGGCACACCTGAGAGGAGCAGGTGGCATCTCTCCAAAAGGCCAGCAAGGGGGAGAAGGATTTTTTTGCTCAAGAAGAACTCAGAAGAAGAACAGATGTTGCTGCAGCAGAGGCCAAGAGCAGAACATGGCTCCACCAGGACAGCTGTGTTGCCCTGAACCACTAGAGCATAGCACTGCTGATGGCTGGGGAGAGACTCAGAGATCCCTGAGTAATGGAGCTCAGCATTAGAACTCATAGCTAACTCAATTCACACATTGGAAATAGGCACTCAAAATTTTACACCGATTATTAACAGCTAGGATTTTAGATTTGCCAGAAACAGAGGCTCCAGCTTGAACCATATACAGGAAATGCAAGTAATGAACAGAGGCTCACAGTGTGCAGGGCTCAAGAGCATACAAAACTTGTCCGGTGCTGTAATACTCTAGAGCAGAAAAACAGTTTTAAATTTTAATACAATTTTCTTTGGTAGTAAATATTAAGTGAAAATGTTACAGATTAGTTCTAAAATGAATAGTTCAATACTTACAACTGAATTAATACTGAAACTTTCTACAGAGCCTACTTTGTATGTATTCCCAAGCTTCAAGCAGTCAAGGCAGCATTATCTTGGTCTTTCCAGCTCAGTTCATGGATTCAATATATTGCATGTAAAATTCTTAGAGCATCTCATGCCTCTTTCAGAAAAGCATCTATGAGCATAACTCACCAACATGCAGAGTGGTACAATGCTGATTTACCCCATGCATGTTACAGCAGAGCAACACAGTATTTTATGTCACCAGTGCTTGGTTACCACTGATCAGATACTTAGTTCTTCGAGAACATAATGGTAATTTTTTTCTTCATAGAAATCCAGAAAAGGGCAACTAATATGTGAGAATATTTGGTCCAGGGACTGGTTTCCCCAGTACTTAAGATCTACATTAGAGTAAGTGATCAGGAATAATGAATGTCAAAGCAGCTGCTACACTCCAACAAACAGTACCACTATATGTCATTTCGGTCTATAAATATGCTTAATATCTTAATAGATCTGCACTAGAAATAATGTTTAATTATAATTTTTATTGCATGTTTGTAAAATAAAGGCCAAGTATTGGACTAACCACTAAATTATATAGCTTGATCAGTTGTATAACACAGACCACTACATTTTTTCTATTGAAACTAACTCCTGCCATTCATAGTAGTACTTAAGGACAGAATCTTCCAAGGAATCAGTCGTGAACTGAAAGCAGCACAAAAAATTCTCATTGCTCCTCCAATGTATTTGGATTTTTCAATAGCTAAGCACCCTTCTGAGAAAAATGTATACCAGATTGCTCATCTGAATTTCTCTGGCTCTGGCTTCCAGCTACCAATTCTTATTAAACCTCAGTCCAATAGATTAAAGAGTCTTTTGTGACTACTTTTCCTCTCCCTGCTTGTTTATACACCACAGAAGTCGTCATCTCTCAATCTTCTTGCGGATCTAATAACCAGATTAGCTCCCACAGTATCAAGCATTTTCTCAGCTGTCAAATACTTTCTGAACCACCACCACCTATAGTATACCTCCTTTAAAAATGCATCTCAAGAATAGGACATACTGCATCCATATGAGTTTCAAAAATGTTCTCTCCTATTGAAAAATCAACTCCCTACTGATTAACCTTCTATTCTCCATAAATTTTTGTCTTTAAATAGTCCCTAGTTCTAATTTGCATTTTGGCTGCACTCAAATGCACCTCTTTGACTCAGACAATAAAAACATGGACATGGCAGAGATGTTTAATGCTTTTACTGCCTCCGTCTGCAACACTGATGATGGGCTAAGAGGGTCCCAATGCCCTGAGCTGGAAAATCATGGCTGGGAGAATGAAACACTCCCAGTTGACCCTGAACTTCTACAGGATCTGCTGCCCCAGCTGGATCCTTCTAAGTCTACAGGGCCTGATGGGATTCATCCAAGAACAAAGAGCTGGATGATTCATTGCAAGGCTTCTTGTAATGCTTTTTGAACAGTCTTTGGAATCTGGGGATGTCCCAGTTCATTGGAAGATGTCTAATATTGTCCTCATGTCCCAAAAAGGATGACCCTAGAAACTACAGGCTTTTTAGTGTCTCTTCAGTGACTGGTAGAATTCAGGAAAAGATTATTCTGAGAGTTATTGAAAGACACCCGAAGGACAACTCAGTTGTGGGTCACAGTCAACATGGCTTCATGAGGGTAAAATCCTGCTTGTCAAACTTAATTTCCTTTTATGACAAGGTAACTCACCTATTTGATCAAGGAAAGCCAGTTGACATAATCTTTCTGGACTTCAGCAAAGCTTTCAATGCTGTCTCTCCCAGACATCTTCTGCACAAGATGTCCGGCTCACATCTGGATAAACACATCATGTGATGGATGAGCAACTGGCTCATGGGTCTGAGACTGAGTGGAAACCTCACAGCTCTCTGTGAGGGGAAGAGGAGGGTCAGGCACTGATCTCTTCTCTGTGGTGACCAGAGACAGGACCCAAGGGCACAGCCTGAGTTTGTGTCAGGGAGGTTAGGCTGGATATTAGGAAAACTTGGTTGGGCACTGGAACAGGCTCATGGCACCAAGCCTGTCTAAGTTCAAAAAGTGTTTGGACAATGCTGTCAGGCTCATGGCGGGATTCCTGGTGCTGTTCTATGCAGGGCAGGAGTTGGACTTTGATGAATCTAATGGATCCCTTCCAACTCAAGATATTTTATGATTCCAGTAAAGAATACTTTTCATTACTAGACTTTCTAAAACAGAATTTACTATTTTGCCAAGCTTCATTATCCACAGATTTTGTGAGTAATCATTTTGTTCTTGGTTGTTCGTTGCAACTGAAAATGCTAAATAGTATCAAGCTTATCCTCATCGTTCCCAGTAGCCCACCAGAAGTCTCCTCTCCAGTCATGATTCTTCACTGACAATCAGTGTATGTGATCTGCAAATCCCTGCTTCCACTGTGATCAGCCCATCTGTGAGTCACATACTTCACTCCCTCATCACGCTTCTCCACAAATAGCTGTAACTCAAGTATTGCAGTGTAATGCCTGGTTTCCCTTTTATGCTGTAATCCCACCCAGCAGAGTTTCAATGACCAATTCCATCCTTCCCACATAATGAGAAAAACCAGTCTGTAGCACTGTTATTACTGGCATCGCAAATGCACGCACAAATGCACAGCTACCTGGAAGGTATTGGCTCCCAGCACAAAGTTTTGCTACCTGAGGGAGGTCCTGGACTTGGATATCCTTGGAAAGGATAGGTTCCAGTTCCAGCTCTAAAGCCCTTCTGCTACCGTGTTAACCTGATGTACAAAACTAGTCCTTTCTCACAGTATCCGCCAGGGTGTTCTTGCCTGCCATCAAAAGACATTTGAGAGGTCTTGTGACACCTGTGGATCATTACAAAGTGCCTTCCAACTCACTGCTGGTTTTTTTCTAATCAGGATAACAATGTAATTGAATATTAAAACAGATAATTTCTTCTCTTTGAACTTTCCTAGCCAAACTTAGTCTGCTATGATAAAGCAGAATGTTTGCTACATTAAGGTGATTAAAACACCAGCCCATGGAACTGTACAGCTATAGCTACAACAATTTATATAAATTAAATATTAATAGGAATATGGATGAGAATATTTTCCAGGATCTCAGTGCCCTATTAATCTTAAATACATGATATGCTTCAGATTTTTTTGCTTTAAGATAATGTTTATTAGTCCCACTTTTATATGGTGCTCCATCACAATTAATTCTGCACTGTATTTTTTAACAGCTGTGCCACATTTTGCTAGTTTATATATAAGAAAGTAGATATTTTATTCAGAAATATGAAACAGAACCATGATACAGTCTAGTTAAGGCTAGTTACTGCTTGAGACTGGCAAGGATACAAAAAAGCTAAATAGGATTTTAATAATGTAGGTTTTATTGAGAAAAAAGCCACAGTGCAACAGAATGTGACTCATTTAATCTAGAAGAACTGCAACAACAAGAATTTCATCTTGAATGTGCATCATGCAAGAATGCTATATGGAGTTCACTGTATCATGCCCTGTTTTGTTGTATAACATAAAAAAAAGTAAACAAAGTAGCAAAGGTTTGCAGCAGACATGAGGCATGAATTATACTCATGAAATTAATTAATTAGGTTAAGGCATGCTAACAAGAAAACAGATTTTTCCATGACTGGTCTAATTAATGAAACTTCATTCCTTATGAACTCCTACTGTATGTGCAGACACTTTTTCAGCAAGCCCAGCTTCTTCCCTCCCTAACCTGCATCCCCCAGCCTCTCACTCTGTACCCCAGCCCTAAAATCCTCGTTTCTCTGCCATTTTCTCCAGCAGCCAGGCCTGAGGCACAGTGTGGGAGGCACCAGCACAGTTTGGGAGTCACCAGCACCGTGTGGCAACCAGCACCATGTGCCCACCGACCACCCAGGGCAGACCAGGCAAAGAAGGATCTCCTGGTGCTGCAGGTTTCAGCCTTTGCTCTGTGGGAGCACACATAAGGTCTGTTTTCTGCCCCAAAACTGTTTTTCGCAGAGCTTTGTAGGACTCAGTTCATACAACCTCAGTTGCTAAAACATGCCACTTCTAGGGAAGAGACAGAGAAAAGATTGGAATAGTTATAGAAAGCCCCTATGATGTAAAAATCTGTACAGCTTGACCAAACCACTCATTTTCCTATATTGCACAGACTGAAATCCTGTCAGTCAAGTTAAAGCAGTAAAAAACCCAAACAATTCAACAAGGCAGTATCAGACCAGCACTGTGGACACTGCATTTCTGCAACAGTAACATGTGCCTTGAAAACAATTCTTCCTCCTTTTGTTTCATGTGAGATAACGACTACAGAAATCACTATGGACCACATCCAGCAGAAAAATCCAACAGTGAGTGCATCTGTCTAAAGGTATTTCACTCTCACCTTCCACAAGGAAAAAGGATCATTTGATAGGAAGTAAATCCTCCCCTTTTTTTGAGTGCTCAACCAACATAACCACTAGGGCTTGACTCATTTCAAAAAATAGGGTGGTTCACCACTACAGCCTGTGCTCATCTCACTTTGCTTGCTGATTTAAGCCGAGTTACACAGTCACCACTCTTACAAGACAAAACTTCTCTCTGCAGTGCTTCATCACTAGTGTTCCATTCCACAGAACCACTGGGTAGTGGAGTATTTGCGCTATGGTACCGTCACCTATTGGCTCTATGAACAGTGAAATATTGGCCATGCAATAATCCAGCCCTACAGGTTCCAACTGCCAAGGTACCTTCTGCTCCTTTCTGCATCACATTCCCACCAGACACTTCTAGACAAGATCATCTGTATCCTCTTTCCCAGCCCCAGCTCACCTAGGGGAGGTTATATATGCCATGTGTTGTGGTTAGGAATGGTATTGCCCAATTTAGTGTTCTCACTGTAAAACCCCAGACCACGTGCCACTTGCCCACTTCCCCCCACCTCCCCCTGCAGCAGGATGAAGATAAGAACTGGAAGTACAAAAAAGTAAAGATCACAGGATAAGAACAATTTAGCAAAACAGCAATGAAACAATAAAAGAAACAGTAACAACAAACAGTACTAAACCCAGAGTTTTAGGCAAACAATTCACGGGTGAGTGGTCCCCATGTGCCACCCACGCTCCACCCGTGGTTCCCCATGCACATGGTGTGAGGTGATATCCAACAACCCAGGGTCCTGGCTGTGCCCCTCCCAGCTGATGCTGACTTTAACCCTGTCCTGGCTGGAACTGGACATCAAGTCCTCAACACTGATGCTTCAAGAAGCAAGCTGACATCTTCTTTGGGCTCTCTGCTAGCATGAGTCTCCTCTTTAGTAAGATACTGAACCACAACTCAGAGAATCACAGAATCTTTGAACTGCTTACAGTTGAAAAGACCCTTAAGATCATCAAGTCCAACAATAAATCTGACACAAATTAACCACAAATCCGTGTCCCCCACTAAAACATACCTCTAAACACCCACACATTATCCACACTGTTTTTCTCCTCCTTTCTTTACCACCTCCAAAACCTGTAGGAAGGTCCACTACTTGCTCCAACTGTACCAGATGGCAAAGCACAGCAATATAATCTTAGCACAGCATTTAGATGAAATGCAGAATTGCATCATAGTGTTAACATCTTGTTCTCCCACTATCACTCCCATCCCACCATCGCTGCTTACAAAAGTGTGGATTATGTCATTGTCATGTTTCTCATACCTGAAACATCACCTTCCCCATATCTTCTCTTTCTCCTCACTTTCCCACTCTCCTCTCTTTCTTTTACTAATATAAGAAATGGAGATCCCCATGAGCTAGAGACCCCCATTCCTGGGTTTCCTTTTCCTAAAATATCTGAAAACTATCCTATGTATGCACACAAGTGCATACATTTGTCTGTATGTATGTTACCTAGTTTCATTCTTATGCTTTAGTCCAGAATTAAGGATTCTGTATTAATCCTGCCACGAAGGTGACAGAAGGTCACACAATATTAAAAATAATGAGATAACCTGTTCATACAAAATACAGAGTTTGAAAAAGGACACAGAGAGTCTTCAGTTACAGAAATATACTGAAAGGTGCAACATCAGCAGCTCTTTTAAACCCAGAAGATTAAATTTGAAATATCATTATTTCTTGACAGAATTATTTTGAAAAATCCATTGTTAAGGAAAGTATTGTATTTTACGTTCAGAGCTCTTCAGTTAGATTTCTTAAATTAAGCTCATTTCCATGCCCCCATCCTTCCACCCCCATAAACATCAGCTCGTTATTTTAAAAATGCACAGTGAATAAGAAAGAGGCAATTAAGGATGAGGCACTGTAGAAATTGACTGTGACGGGTGTTCAAAGAATGAATCAGTACTTGACTTCCCTGTTCTTTTATTCTTCCTTAAGCATCTGCTTTTGACTTCTTTTCTGATTTCCCCTTGGTGCTTGACCCTAACAAAACCTCCGAGACCTCCTTAGGAAGTGAGGAGCTACGGGAAAATTTAAAGAGCTATAAAAACCCCAGGAATGTCTAGTGACTTCTGCCTGGCTTTGATTAACCTTCATGCTCCAATGCTACTCAAAGCACCTCATTTGTTGAGAACTAGAGTATTAGACTTTCTCATTATCATTAATAGCTACCTTTACACCATATTGGTTTTCCCATTTAACTCAGAAAAATCACATGTTCTTTGTTGGCAATTGGTTCTTCCCCCAGGCAGAACACAGCTTAGCTGCAGGAGGGAAGCAGTGCTTGTCAGGAGTATTTGTGATGCCTGCAGTAAGATATTCCTCCACCTTTTAAGACCTGTGGATCAAATTAGATTTGCCAAAAATTTCTACCAAATTTCTATTAATATCACATTGTTCCCAACAGCATAATTGCTGTGAATGTGTATAATGAAATATATATCTAACTTGACTCAGTCTTTTGCAAGGCACCATCTAGGAGTATGATATTAAGTACCAAATTTGATACTGAGATATTCAGCACTAAAGAAGACTACAATATCAAAAATGTAGGAAAGGAATGGTCAGGATATCTGGGTGGAAAACAAAAGATAGATTCCTAGAGAAAGTAATTCTAGATTAACATACTAAATAGGTTTTTTTCCCTCTTTGGGTTACGCAGAGAAATACAGATTTATTCAGAAGGCCAGCCAATGCCCACAGCAGGATTAACAGTGAATCCAGACCAGGTTGCTCAGGGTCTTGCCCAGGATCCAGCTGGGTCTTGAAAATCTCCAGGTACGGAAATTCATAACCTCATGAGCAACCAGCTCCACTACTTCATCACCCTGACACTGAAAATGCTTTTCTTGTATAACATTGACCCCAATATTCATTCATATGGTATAAAGTTGAAATCTATTTCAATTTGTCAATGTCTTTTGCTCTCCCACTTTACACTGCTGTAAAGAACACAGCTTCACCTCCCTGTAGGTGTTGGATAGCTTGTGTTAGGCGCATCCAATGCTCTATCTTCTTCATGCTGAACAAGCCCTGCTATCTCAACCTCTTTTGCAGGACCAGTGCTCCAAGCCCTGACCATTTCGATGGCCTTTCACTGAACTCATCTAAGTTTGCTAACATCTGGACACATCATTGCAGATATGGTCTGAGTGAAGGAGAATGATCACTTCCCTCAGCCTTCAGGCTACTGTCCCATTGATACAGTCCAGTCTGCTGCTATCCTGCATTGCTTTGTGATGATCAAGGATGAGGACGTAGTGCATTCTTGGTTTCTTATTCAATTTTGTTTTGTTTACTGACCCTGTCAGCACAGGTGCCAAGTAACACCAAACAGCTGGATGAGCAAAGCAGAAGATTTTCTTCCCAATTTTGCAGCCTATCCTCACTTAATATGAATGGAAGATCAACAGTCCTGTCAGGGTAGCTGCTTCCTCACATCATGTGCAATCATACAATGAAGCTGGTAGAATAGCAGAACTGCAGTGACAACATGAGCCACTCAGTCTCAGGCTTTTTATCTGTCTGAGATATAGATAACAAAGCATCCAAGCGAAGCCCCCAGCTCTTCCATGTCTACTGCTCTACTTGTTTTACTTTTTGCGTCAGAAATTGTTCCTCAAAATACTATGGGGGTGTGGGATTTTCTTGGTCAATTTCAATGCAAAGATGTGGCCAGACACAGCATTTTACAATTACAGTTTTTTTACAAGCCTAAGTAAATGCTTGTAACCAGGGACACAAATTAAAGGGACCTACAAGAAAGAGCTCTGTTTTAATGGGAAAACAAGGGTTTCCACCTAAAATGTGACAAGTCAATAATGGATCATGAAATGCGAGATATTTTCAGTTCTCATTCAGTTTATGAGCATAATATCAAACCTCCTCTAACATGCCAACACAGTAATGAAACGAAGATAAAAAATGAGTGAGTGTACTTCATCCAATATGTTCAAGTAACAATATACTGCTTATCTCTTTGCTTGAATAAAAATACTTACAGAATTTATCAGTATTTTTTTTCATTAAAGTTTAAAGAGGGAAAAGTACTAGGATTTTATCCAGCATACACAGAAAAGGCTTCAATTTTTAAGGGGACTGTAGGAGTGGGAATTGAAGTTGGGCCTCTAAATCTTAAATCCCTGAGTCATGTGTGAATGCACGGCCAAGCCCATGGAACCAGAATTTGCCTCATACTTTTGCTAGCAGGTACTGATGCTTGTGAGTGTGTAGCTTGTCTGCTATGACTGCCTGAAGAAAACAGCCCTTGACATAAGAGTCATAAGAAAACACAGTGAGTACACAGACCACAGTCTATTGCTTTACCCACCATTGCTGTGTCTAAACACTTCAAAAGCATCTCTCTACAAACACTTCATCAGAAAACTTTTGAACACTCTATGAATACTTCTGTGTTTTTTATATTCAAGGAAAACACATTCACCTCCTGTGAAAAGGGGTTCTTGCACAATTTAACAGTTAATGTATACATATTTTTCGTCAAATCCTGTCAGCATTCACAGCTCTCCAACTCAGATTAGTCGCATATAATTTGAGCAGGAGAATTGAGGAGAAATACACAGTGGGTTTAAAATCAGAAACAGCACTTGTTTATGATAATATTTGCAGCCCTTCCATCTAAGTACCCACACAGATTGCACAAACTCCCACAGAGATGGAAATTAACATGTGAAATACCTGTGCAGCTTGAGTGTCACAGTTCCATAAACAGTAGCAAAGCCCAGAAGACGAACCCATCTTAGGAGAACACAGCGAAATATACTTGGCTCAAAATACAAAATGACAACCTATAGAACAGAAAGATAGAGAGAGCTTCAGTACTGCTTTCATGAGAAAGTAGTTCTTCATTCAAATGCAGAATAGTTGCAAAACAGGACAGCAGACACATTTCAGCTCGTACTGCTGTATATTTAGATTTTCTAGTAAAGCGTTGGGATGATCAGATCAACCAGCTGGCACAGTTCTAGGCACCAACTCCCTTTTGAAGGGAGCTGGCAAAAGCCCTGTGACAGACTGGGAAGTGACAACACTTTTAAATGCAATTCCACTGACTTTTCTTAACTGAGTGAAAACATGTACCCAGAAAGGAGGCTAGAACAGACGAGGACTTTTTCCTTGAGCTATTCAAGTCATATGCAGCTGGTTTAATTCTGGTTTGATAGGCTGTATTTACTAGGTTACACTTCAAAGTCATTCCTAATAAACCTAGCAAAATGATAGCTGCTCATTTTTCTCTGCCAAACTAAAAATGATTTCACTAGCCTCTTTCTATCTAAAATATGAAATATTTATGACACATTTAACTCTTTCCTCCCCATATATTTCACCTAAACTATATCAAATCTCCCTATGCATCACCACTTTCTTAAGGAAAAAAACCTTTTTTTTTCACCTATGCATTTCTCTAATCACAATAAAAAAAGTCCTACCAGCCTTTTGCCCTGTCTACCAAGAACCATCCACAAGGACAATACTCCATTAGCAGTAAAAGAAAGCTACCACTGTAGGTATAGTGCATATAGAAGCTTCACTATCAAGTAAAATACTACTCTTCCCTAAAACAGGGTTGCTAAGTGACTTCAGTCACAATTTCAATCAGGAATCCATTTCTTCTCATTCCAGCAGACATTGTCCCTGGTGTTCTGAGGGTTGTTCCCATATTCCTCCCCACTCATTTGGTCCCACCAGGAGCCTGCTGTCCCAGGGATTTGTCAGAAAACTGCCCCTTCCCCATCTGTAGACCCTGCCTGGTCCAGCAAACCTAGATCCCAAGCATTCAATGGGTCTGACCAGAACCTGGTAAAACAACCCAATGCACCATAGTACAAATTAATTAGGTAATCCTGGTCTAGAGAAAGCAAGCACTGAAACACTTCAGGCCATCTGTCACAGCTTCATTTACAGTCAGTACATTCTGGCAGCAGTGGTAGTATTGGGCCTACTGGCTGCCACGTATTATTTTCCTAAGTAAATGCTCTTCCATGTGGGAATTCAAGTTCAGGATATTGGCCAAAAGCCCAGGACTACATCCTTTGGGTGACACAGACTTCTTCAGAAGAGTGGGGGCAAAAATGGCAGATGTAGGCTGGGAGAGATGGAAGCTGCTGTGTTTCGCTGGAATGCTTGTTTATACAGAAGAATCAAACTATTTCTTTTTAAAATATGATTTGCTGAAGCAAACTGTGCTGCAAAATGTAATCTGCTTTTTTTTTACTGTTATTGGACTGACATAGAATCACAGGATGTACTGAGTTGGAAGGGACCCACAAGGATCATCAAGTCTAACTACTGGCACTGTATAGGACACCCCAAGAGTCACACCATGTGCCTGAGAGTATTGTCCCAATGCTTCTTGAACTCAGCTAGGCTGGTGCTGTGACCACTGCCTGGAGAGCCTGTTCCACTGCCCAACCATCCTTTGGGTGAAAAACCTTCTCCTGATTTGACGTGCTTCAATGTAAACATTTTCTGGGATTCTGACAAATTGTGCATGTAGGAAAGGCAGCAGCTTTTCTCCTTGGAAAATCAGCTGGAAAACCAAAATGCATCCACATATGCATGACCATGCTTGGGCAAACAGAGCATCAGCAAAAAAATTCTCAGAAAGATCTGAATGGCAGCAATGACCTCTTTTCCTAATACACAGTTATATACATTAGGACAGTTGCAGAACCTGAGCAAAGTCTGTAGCAGTAACTTGTCTCCTGAGGTTTGCCAGAGGGTAAAAACCACCATGTTTCATCTTTGCTTCTTTCAAACAAGGAAAACAATGTCAAAAAAAAGACTGGCATACAGGGACTCTGAACATTTCAAAGTTGATTTGAAAGCAGAATTTTTCAGATAATTGAAATGGGAAGGTCTGAAAACTCTCCAGGCATAGAATTTTCTGAACAAGGGCAACAGCTCTCTTTGCCATGCAATCTGACACAGCATTTTCATCTGCCGCTGCTTGTTGAAACATTAACTGCTTGTGTCTAGAACATCTCATTGATCTGCATTGAATCATTTGTATGAGCAGCTGAGGCATTTGGCTAGATATCAGCCAAGAAACCACCACTTCAAATGCAGCCTGGCGTGAGCTGGCGTGACAGCTCACCAGGAAGGCTGCAGAGGCAAGGCTCTGTTGGAGAAAACTGTTCTCATTTTCCTGTCTGAAATAGACACATTTTAACTGTTCCTTCACCCACTGGTGAAGGATACTGCAGAAGTAAGACTTCATCCAAGTTTGAGCCTCTTTTGGATCTTCCTGTGTTTATATGATGGAGAATAATAACAGTGCCTTCACAAGGGCAAGCATCCATTTCTACCTCTTCTTGCATGTGGTCTGTCATGGAGCCAGGCTTTGAAGAGGCAGAATTGCTATATGTACATTTTGTTTTCTTCTTAGGCATTGCAGAAGATTATTCTAGAACATGTCATTCCCATTCCCATCAGGGCTCACCAAGATGTTCAGGTAACTGTCCTCTCTAAGCTCTTGTCAGAATTATGTCTCTTATAAGCACCATGAATTTTAGAGGTACAGTTTTTAAACAGAATTTTAAATGGAACTATCTTTAATAGATTTGACAGAGGGGGCTGTAGAAACACTGCCCTGGAAGCCTTGCTCAATTTTTTAATCCAAGTGGAATACAATTCTTGCCATGAATCTGGTCCAAAGTATGACTGCTGCACTCCATCCCTCACTCTCCCTAGTACAAAAACAAGCAAGAAACAAAAAACAAAACAAAACAAACCCATACAAACACACAAGCAAAAACCAAACCAAAAACCCAAACCAAACCAAACAAACACCAAAACCAAACCAAACCAAACCACAACAACAACAAAAAGGAACACAACACAGGGAAGCCTTTGGTTTGTTTTGTATCAGCCTCTTCTACCTTATCAAAACCCCCATTCCCTCTTGTTATCCCCAGAGTTAAATCTTCTTTGAGTGACAACAAATGTGCAGCAAAAGGTTGCTGAGCTCCAAGTGAGGAGTGTAGGGTGAGCACCAGATTCAACCCACATAACCAGGCTGCTCTCAGCAGAACAAGGGAATCCCTCAGTTCTAAAAGACTACCGTGCCCACCAAAAATCTGACAATATTTCATTCTCTCTTTTAGCATTTATGATGCATTAGACCATGATCTTCTTAAAAATGCTGGGAGGCTTTGCTGATGGATGGAACAAAACAACTTTACTGTTCATAAAGGAATGTGTTATCGTCAGTTTTGCCAGCTCCTGGCATCCATTTAAATATTAGACACCAGTTTCTGCTACTTAAACAAAAAGATCTGGGGAAAATTATTTGGGAACCAGAAGAAGATAAGCCAAACAGCGGCTGTTCATGTCCCAGTTACTGCAGCTGTGCGTGAGACTTCACGAACTGTGACTTGTCTTTGTCACTTGGACAAATGCATTTAGATGTTTGCTTTTAAACTCAGTGTGGTTTAGGCTGTTACTCTCCTTGCCAAAACATTGTTCTAGTAGTCACACTACCACTTGTGGAGTCAGAGATGAAAAGACTTCCTAAGGTCACCAGCTAACTGTCAAGTGTGCTTAGAGTTGGAGAATTACGGACACGGAAGAGGGACTTAGCTCGCTGACACAGCGATCAGCCAGCTCAGCTATTCATCTGACATGATGAACAGACACACACAGCCCCTAAAGACAAGAGCTGAAGTCAATAACAGCACTTCACACATTACAGCAAATTTTCCTTATTGGGACAGGTAGGAAAGCAAAAGTGCAAAGAGAAC
This sequence comes from Hirundo rustica, assembly GCF_015227805.2. Taxonomy (NCBI): domain Eukaryota; kingdom Metazoa; phylum Chordata; class Aves; order Passeriformes; family Hirundinidae; genus Hirundo; species Hirundo rustica. Next base: position 139,424,236 of record NC_053450.1, on the reverse strand, counting down.
TAACACTGAACAACTGAACATTCAAAAACATAACAGAGTTCATACACACACACACACACACACACACACACACACAAAAAGGGAATTAATGAGTTTTACAGGCTCAGTGCCATTGCTTCTTAAAAGATAAATAGCATTTAGAAAGATTCTTAAAAAAATAATCTACCTTATTACAGCCCTATAATGTTAATAGCGAGCAAAACTGTGCAGCGCAAAATGCTCTTTTGTCTTTCTGATTAACTGTACTGTGCACATTAAAAGATGGTTAATTCTGCCCTTCACCTTGGCACCAGATCCAAGCAAAAATACTTTACTACTGTGCACTTCCCCAAGGTGCACTGACTGGGATTGAGTCTGCCTAAATCAAACATATAATTTCTTCTTATAGTGTTTAGGGGATCTAGTAAATTAGACCACCTAATGCAAGTTCCACAGATAACCCAGGGATAAAAACAAGTACCTTTAAAAAGTTCAGCTTCAGCTCCTTGAAGAGGAGTTTGGCCTAAAGGCTTCAAGTACACATCTCCACTGACTAGAAAGGCACTACAGCATTTATTTTAGGGAACTTGCTTCACTATATGTCAATTAATAATCTGCATTAGGAGGACTAAGCCAAGCTGTAGCAATTTTAGCAATTATATATTATAGCAATTTTATAGCCAGCTGTAACAATTTTGTAATGTATTTAAGATAAGTACTTTTTACTTCAATTCTTAAGTCATAGAAGTCAAATGAATAGATCAAAAACTCATTTTCCTCTACAGTCATCAAATTGCTATACTTCATGTAGAGAGGAAATGGGCAACACTATAATGTCTCAAAAGATCATAAGCCAAAGAGCTTAAAAAAAATATATGCATTGTCAGTGCCAAAAATCCTAAAACTAAACATGAAAAATTTTGAGCAGGACCTTAACTCCAAAAGCCCCAGAGAGTTCAAAATTTTTGAACTCTTCTTTTTTGAACTCTTCTTTTTTTTGTCCTGGTTGTAAAATCATGCTAAGGTTTAGGCTGGAATGGACTTTTAAAGATCATCTAGCTCCTAGTGCTGTGGACAGGGATGCTATCCATGTTATATAGATGAAAATGAAATTCAGAGCTTAGAATTTGAGCATCAGCATCATCTACTGATGGATCTGAGGTGCAAGTCACCCACACTAGACAAAAGCAATGCAAAAGTAATATTTTTTTTCTCATTTGCAAATACCCAAATTCATCTTAAAAATGTGCTCACTTAACCCACAGAACTTTACAGGAAAACTATCAACTTTTTAGATTGAACTTCAGAATTTTCTGCAAGTACTCTGCACAGTTCAATGCAGGACATGAGACAGCCTTTCAAGATAATGCCTTTTGGGCTAATTCCATTAACAAGCATCTAGGAGATACTGTGAAGAGATCCATCTGATCTGTTCCACTGCCCAACACCATCTGCCCTTGCCTGACTGCAACAGCTGTTTAGGGCTGTCTCTAGGCAATTCTGCTATGCAACAAGCCATCAGATACTTCCTCTCAGTATCCTGCCGTGCTGAGGGATGGGCAGCCTTCCTCCTTCTGCCGTGCTTCATTAGTTTCTTTCAACATGTCAAATATCCTCCAGGATATCAAGTCACCTATTAATGCCTCAATCCTTACACTGAGGAGGGATTTCCTGCAGCAGAGATGGCGTTTGCAATGTTAGAAAAGCTTGCCATCCAACCTCATAACAGTCTGGCACTACGCTTCCTAGGAAAGGGACCAATCCACTTCTATGTGGGCACGTTGCCATCTTAACAGATGGGATGAATGAAGGCATTCATGAGCCTGTGCACACTACGGGCACCACATACCCCTGCTCGAAACATGAGTCACAGCTCAGATCATCTGCTTAAATATTAGCCACGGCACAGCTCCTTATCCAGCCCTGTACCAGCCACAAATATTTCCACTGCAGCTACACACAGCATTTTAGAGGTATGACAGCAGCTGAATATATACTTAGGCTAATTACATAAGAACACTTCCTTCCATTTCCATCCCATTTTTTTTAAACCACATGTGCTTTTTAAGATGTTACATCTTACTATAATAGGCCTGTGAGCACGCAGTACCATCAAACCCTGCTATCCTTGCAAATATCGCAATTTTAAAGCAGAGCTGCACAGATCATTAGCTCAAATGCCACTGTAAAGCACACATTTGCTGCACAAAACCACAGTAACTACTTAGTAGGTTTTATTCTTGTCTCTGAATTGGAACTGAATCAACCTCCCAGTACACAGCATTGGAAGGACTCTGCTGCTGGGGGCAATGCATTTCAGGTAAGATGTATGTCACAAGCAAAATCCTTGCAGCCATTTAAGTAAGGTCTTCTGGGCTTCTTCATAAAAGAAGACAAATTTTTCCTCATCACCCCCACAAACTCCAGCTTGAAATTTGGCCTACTGAAATCCTCTTTCCCCTCCCAGTATACTTTCGACTGTATATTGGTGTTCCTTTCATTGCCGATTTTATAATTTCTATTAAATACATATTAAACCTCTGTCTGTGTTTCAGCAAAGACATGTCTTGCCTGTAAAGTCTTTCGGAAGGCCATGATCCAGTATAAGCACATAACCACCAGCACTGGAGTAAAATAAAAGGGCAGACTTCCAGAACTTTGTTCATCAGAATGCGTTGCTATCAGTAGGTTTTATTACACTATGGATTCATACTCATCAGACAGTAACAACAGATCTCTAAACTGCTACTGGAACTTTTAATTCAATTATCTAAATTGATACCTATTTTACAGTGGGGTCATTTCACACACTGAGATATTTAACTGGAGTTTAAGCAAACAGAACCTTCAGGATCATTCTGGTTTGACAAAAGACTGCATACTCAGGATGTCTGTTACAGATATATCTTCAATTATTTTCCCTCTTTTTTTTTTTTTTTTTTTTTTTTTTTTTTTTTTTTTTTTTTTTTTTCTTTTCCCCTCCTTCCTCTGTTTATAAGGGAGATTTCAAGTAATTATTGACAAGACACCCTGAATAGGCTATTTTGGGGAATATAAACGTCCATGTGATTTCCAAGAAGCTGTCATGTATTTCCTCCAATTTAAAGAGAAAAAGTGATAGGCCACAGATCCTACCAGCTCTGGAAATATTTATTTATAAGTGATTTGAACACATGGCCTGAAAATGCATTTATTCACCATAAATTCTAGCCTTTGCTTAAGCCTTACTAATGATCCAGCTTCACTGTTCCTATTTCCTTTGGCCTAATGAATAGTATTCTAAAATCAAGTAATGAAAAATTAACAACACAATGGCTTTAAAAAGAGACATGCTTGCATTCTGTAGACAGATTTGATCACAACAAATTAATTTTTATGCCCATAAGACCCACAGAGTAGAGAAGAGCAATCCAGGACTTTTTCCTAATAAAGGACAAAACTTTGTCACAAAACGGTTCACTATCTTATGAGAGACACCAACTGATGCCCCCACTGAGCTGGTTATAAATGCTAAGGGTTGAAGGGTACTCCAAGTGTCAATTCACAATCAACAAGAGAAAAGAGATACAAAGAAAGAGAGCACACCAGGTCTACACCCTCTCTGGGGAAAAACAAAGCATAAAAACAAGTCCTACCAAAAGGACTAGACCTCTACCCCAGGCTGCTGTGAGAACTCTCTGAGGAACTGAGGAGAAACAGAAATCACCTTGAACACCAGACTATCAAGTATGTTCTCTGCATCTACTTCCAAACACAGAGATAATGCTTAGCTTTTTAGTATAATAAAATTAACTATTTAACTTCAGCTGCAAACTTTTCAAATACAAGGAGAGATTTCAATGGTACTGGCCCAGGGAGTGGTGATGCTAAACAGGTAAAACATGATCATTCAGGCAGTGTGAGGTCTCCCAGGCTAAGGGGCTACAGGCACTGAGGTGCTGGAGGTGGAAAGTCCTTAGGGGCAAATGTTTGTCCAAGAAAGGTGTCTTCTTGACCTCTGCTGGTTATTGGATGCTTCTGTAGGAACAGTAAAAGACAGGGAGAAGGTCTGAGGCTCAGAAGTTCCATTGAGACCATGCCTAAGTGTAGCACAATAAACAAATTACCTAACACTGAAAAATCCAGGCTGAAAAAAATTTTATTAGTTTTTATCATGTCCCATGTAAGGCAGAAGAGAATATAAAGTCTGAATTGCACACTACGCTTTCCCTGCTCTCACTCAAGTCTAGCTCACCAGTACCATAAAGCAAAAGAAGCAAATAAATACGTTTCAGAGGGTCCAAAAAGTAATGAGCTTGGTTGGCCCAAGTGACCTTACCCACCTCCTTTGATGTGCCAGCTATTTCTCTGTCTTTGGTACATGTCTGTCCCTCACATATACGTTGACTCCCTCCTGACAACCTCACAGTCCTTAATACAGTTACCCTAAAAGTAGCCTGAACAGCCCAGAAGTCAGTCCCTGAGGACCTGAGAGTTGGCTCACCTCAGCAATTCAGACACTTGAACTGGCCAGATGTGAACTTGGATGGATGTCTGAAATTTCCACTGAAATCAAGACACTATTTCAGAAAGTTTGAAATGTGTTTAAACAAGATTCTTTAAAAACAACAAAAACTGTTGTGTTTGAAAATTTAAAGCCTACCAGAATCTACCTAGCTGACTGTGTACAGAGCAAAATGCTTTTCCTGAGCCATGTAGGTGACCAACCACGGCCCAAAAGCACAAAATTAATGCATAGTAATTGATCAGATTTTAAACATACTTAAGGGCTAGTAAGGGAATCAGGAGCTGTTGACTTCACTGAAAGGCAACTACCAAAATATTTTAAAAATATCTTTCTTCCTGTTTTCAAAAAGAGTGCTAAAAGCAGTGTATATAGCACTGATGATCTGCACTCTTTCATTTGATGTTTTTAAACTTACACGAAAAGGTCTTCAATTACTTTCCAGTTATATACTGAAAGATACATGAAAATGTGGTTTTCCTGATGAAGCAAGTGGTCAGGTTTTGAGTGAAGGTTATTAGATGTGATCTGCCAGCAGCAACACTAAAAGCAAAGATGAGCAGAGGGGGCATTCAGGGCTCCAGCTTCATGCACACTAAGGCTGAGAAGAGAAGCACAAGTGAAATACAGAGAAGAAGCTGAGCTCCTTAATCATTCAAAGCTTCTATTTTCATAGTTAGCATTACATAGAAAAAACATAATTCAAAATTCATAGAAATAATTTCATCAGAACGTTTTATCTCAGCAATGTATAGGCACGCCAAAAATTGTTCATGCTGATGCAAAATTTAAAAGTGGAAAATCAAAGGAAGCTGCAAAGTCAAAATATCTTATAAAATATTTGCTTCTTCTGCCAGTTAGCTTTTATAATCCAATTGCTTCCTTCATCTGTTCAGATACATTTTCTGCCATGTGACATGCTACTTGGGTAAATCACAACAGTCAACTGAATGTCCTAGTTTACCTACTTCGTATGTGAAAAAAACCCCTAAGCTTACTTATTGTGTGCATTACTATTGTCTTTTCTTATGACCAAAGAAACAGAAAGAGAAACTTTTTAACAAACTGAACCATATCAAATGAAAAAATCCTGATATCTCTTCAGCCTATTCATTTGTCAAACAACTGACACATTTTAATAATAGTTTTAAGGATATGCATTTTCATTATTTTATTAAAACCAAAGAAAATCCAACAATTAATTTTAAAAGCACATCTGTGATTTTAGGAAAAAGGAATCTTTTTAAAACGTAATGTAAAATAGTCTATATTAAAATAAATCTTGCAAGAGCTGCAGCTAAATCAAGACATAATAGATTAAATTATTCAGAGCAATTTGTCAAGTATACTTAATGCAAGACACAGGTCATAAAAGAAACTCACATAGACTTTTTGATCTTGTTACACTATAGCTGAAATCCCTACAAATATACAGTGTAAGGCGTGAGGGGGGGGAGTGTTATTTGAGCGTTTCCAAATAGTGACTCCTACCTGGGGAAAAGAAAACATGCAGTATTTTAGAGTTCCAAAAATACATATCTCGTCATCTTAATCTAATAAAGCCAGAGAAGTAGTTAACACAAATTCTGTGAGAAAAAAAAAAAAAGCTATCTGATGGTTTAGGTTCTTCAGAAACACCTCCTGCCTTGCTGTACAAGCTCTCTCTGAACTACATTTTGGCATGTTCATGAGTCAAGGTAGGAATTTTATTCACATCAACTATTAAGATGGTTATTTGGAAAAGGGGACAGACCACGACTTTGAAATTTGCTGCTAAACCACAGCAAAGAGCAGGACAAAACTGTCTGCTCTCCTCCTCAGGACAATTTTTGTTGGTATTTATTCTGACAACAAGCAATTTAGAAAAACTCTGTCTACAAAATACCAGCCAGACATCTCAATCCAGCCGGTGCTGATTAGTTTACTGCAGACATCTCTGCTGGAACTATTGACTTTTCATTTTCAGCTTATGCACCTGTAGCAACAGCAGCAGTGGGCACAAGCCAGGACCACGGCGTGACCAGCCTCCAGAAGAAGTGCTGGGAGCACTCCATCTCCTGATGTTCCCGAACGAAGACTGGATGCCCGTCTGATAAATCTGCTTTAGGTAAACTGAAGCTACCAGTAATTGGATGAATTGCAAAAATGAGTGGCATACTCTGCTGGCATGATCCACATTAATCTTCAATCTACAGTAATCATATCAAGCAAATTATGTTATTAACATAATTAATTCATTATCGGTAATTAATGAAGTCCAGAAGAAGCCAGCCATATCTGCAAATGCAAAATTCACTCCACTGTAGAAACTAGGGAAATAGGAATGAAACATTATTTTTCTTCCTAGTAGGAAGACATCTTTATAGTTCTTAATCACATGTATATGAACACTTTTACCTTCCAAAAGAATTTTTTGGACAGTTTACTTGGCTAAGAGGGCCAGAGTACTTATATTTTTTTGGTCTAGTCAAAAGGAAAAAAAAAAAAAATAATAGAAATCTATGCATGAAAAATATTTATACAGTGTTGAGCAGATATTGAAAAATTATTATAACCGAGAAATTAAAACAAATTTAGCAAAATAAATTTCTATGTTCAAGATGATCAGGCTGTTCATTTTCTTTCAGTCACATATGCCACCCAGGTGATTTTTAAAGAACAGCATATAATTAATCACATGCTTGTATAAATATTTGAATACATATACACTTAAATGCAGAAATAGATTTGGTGCATTGTTGTGATTTCTTTTTTGCCTGTAAAATCATGATTCTCTTTCAAAAATTATTTTTCATGCACATTGATTCTAAAGCACATTGATTCCAAAATAGCAGCATAATTTGAGTGTATCTGTGCCAATGTTTTCTGCTTTATGAAAAGCAACACAGATCAGTATCAGTCTCCTGCAATCCTAATCAGCCCTGAAATACACTTTATTGCAGAACAATTCACAGAGCGTCTCCATGAGACATAAAACACTCCTTCACACAGCATGTGAGCAAGTCTTACTCTTTATATTCACTCTCACTACATTCAGCTAGGGTGGTTTGATATTATAATGCAGCTTTTTCTATTGGGACTAGAAATCTGGAGCAGACATTCTACACACCTGTGCCAGGGAATACAAGTGAATCATTAAATTCCAAGACAGTCAGCCCAAGCTCCCTCTGTATTCAATGGGGAGCACCACAGCAGAGGGCAAACCACATCATCCTCCTACAGGCCCCTGGTGCTGTCCTCCAGAGGGGCCTACTTCCCTCCACAGCCTATGGTTAAATATGATATTCAGAGTTAAAATTAATTAAAAAAAAAAAAAAAAAAAAAAAAAAAATCCTGCACTGCAAATAGCCACTCCAAAGTTTTACTCAAAGTTTTCAGTACCCCCTCTTTCTCAAGTGCAGGCAGCAGCTAGTAACATGTCAGACCATGTAAAGCCCATCCATCAACTCTGATATACCAGAGAAGAGAATGAGCTGGAAAAAACCTTCAGAATTATTTAGCCTAATTTAATATTTATTGCTATTTTAAGCTGGGTGTCTCAAAGGAAGCAAAGAACTTTAGAATACTGGAATGAAATGGACCTAGAACAAAAGTTATGTTTCATGGATTTTAAGGCAACTCTTGAAAAATGAAGAAACACAGAAATAAGATGGTATAGAAAGTCACAGAGACATTAGCACATTAAGGGCCAGGTTCTTAATGGACATGTGACATTTCCATTAGAGAAGAAAAATTAAAAAGTCCTAAAAAGGAAGATCTAAAATGCACTGATCTCAAGATTAAGCATACAAGCTGTCATGGAGCAATCTCAAGCAATGTGTTAGCACCAGACCTGGATGGACTGAGAAGAGCCTGAGAAGAACTTTTTATTACAGACCTCAGAAGAATATTTCTTTAAGAGTTTGAGAACAACATATTCGACTCTGAAAGAGCAGTCTTCAAAAGCTTCAACACGTGTAGGTGGCAACCAACAAAACAGAACAACTCAGAACAGAAATCTCCCCTTGGAAACACAGCATGGAAGTGGAAAGTAGGAGAGATGAATCTTGAAGCAGATTTTCAGGAAGTAGAGTATAGACTTGAAAAACTTTAAAGAGTCTGTGGAGGTCATTGCACAGCTGATCAGAAGTCTGAAGTACAATGATGCAGGACAGAGAGGAATCAGGTTGCACAATGTGAAATTATTGACTAAGAGAAACGAAAGGTAGTAAATTCTCCTCTTGGAAACAAAATCTCATGACACCTCAATGATCTCTATAGCTGCTCATGACCTGAACTATCAGCAACAGTAAAATCCCTAAGGAATCCCTAAGGCACCTTTCATCTTCCGAATATTACATTTTCAAATTGCATTTTATAGCCTTTGCATGCATTCAGGTTTTCCAGAAAACTTCATTACCAAATGGACTTATTGATGAATTCTTATTGCTTGACACAGGCAATTTCTTTTTCAGAAAGAGACACCACAAAAACATTTGACATGTAAGGTTGCATTAGACAAGCATATCTTTGATATTTAATGTCTTTTTCAGTTATCATTAAAATTTTGAATAATTTTCCTCAAATGATATGAAGTCTTTTCAGGTCCTAAATATTTGAACTTAGACACTCCGAACAACCCTAGGACTTGTAGTTAGTTTTGCTGTACTGTACTCCCTCTGTAACTTACGGTTTGTTGAATGAGATTGTAGCTGCCATTTATTTCAAACATGTACGTTAACTATAAAGAAATTTATTGTGAATGAGGAAAAAACCTCAGAGGAGCAAATTTGTATTATTTTGGAAATTTAGTGCCATTAGACAAAACAACACACCTGTCTGCAGTGCAACAATTTGCAGGTTTCTGAGGAAAGCTCTTGACAGTGAATGATTTAACCTGGAAAACAACCAAATTCAAGCTACGTTTTTTCAGTGACAACAGTTGAGGCCCATATGCTACTTTCTGCTCATACCTAAAAATAACTTACCCATTCCCTGAAGCAGTTATAAAGCCAGATCACTCGATTTTAACCAACATGTAATCTAACCAATGGGTACAACACCTTTCCTACTGTTCTGTACTTGGATTAATACTTGTGCTTATACCCATTTAGTACTGCTTAAGGGAGCAATGTGAAATGGAACAGTATCAGCACAACAGGCTAAACACCTCCCATGCTATGGCATGCTAGAGACAAATCAGTAAAACTTTCTTCAAGGTGGTATAAGTTTGTATCTTCTGAGCCAGAGAGGGGAACAGGACCCAAGTGTCATGTCCAGAAGGAAAACATTAACAAGAGGGATACTGAATAAAAATGCTGTCTATAGGCTGGGGGTTTTACCACCTGTACTTGGTAAGAGTGAAGATTGTATGGTGTACTTGAAGAGAGTTCAAGTCTGCAGCTCTGGTGAAGGAAGGCATTTTCCCATGCAGAAAAACTAGGCAGGTGATAAGCACAAATCCTTCCCACCTCAGGACATCCAGCTGCCGAAGCAAGCAAAGCAGGCGTGCTGGTGTCTGTGTCCCTGACTGAGCACACAGCCCTCTCACGTAAAGAGTACCTCACTTGACCTCAAGGCACCAAAACTGAGCACTTCAATCTGTGATTGTAATGCTTACCTAATGGTAAGTTGAGTGCTTAAAAGACTTGCCATGATAAAAATTGAAAGTGTATGAAGAAACATGTTCCCTGCTAATGGCTAAACTATTCAAGCATCTTTGGTCTCCTCCTCTGAGAGACACCAACCAAAATACCCATAACCCGTACCTGCTGGTTCCCCTCTGTTGCTGCAGCTGCAAAAATAAGGCATTAGAAACAACAGACCTCCCAGAGGTTACTTATTTGCATTCCTGGCACAGCTCCCTTGTACGGTCCACGAAATGCATTCATTAACAGATAACAAAACAGCAGAAGGCGGCTTTCTTCAAATGTTCCACTCCTTCCTGAGCACAGGGGGAGTCCTCCAAACATTTCACTGATTTATCGAAGAAAAGGCCCACCTTCTAGCAGGAGAGACATATTCCACTGCATTTTGTCGCTAGGCAGTCCTCTGCATTTAACGGCAATTATTTATTTATATGAACTTCCTTCTCCACCCTCCCAAGATTCTTGTACTAACTGTACAGTAAAAACGGCATAAAAGCAGAAGGGCAAAATATTTAAGAGCAAAATTAGCAGTTGTCACCAGAACTAAGAATGAGATGGCAAGGAGAAACCAAAATAACTGGCAGAGGGCCAGGAAGAAACATAACAATTTTTTAAAAGAGAAGTCAAGCTGCTAAGATAGATAGAGAGATAGCAGTGAGATAAACCAACCAAGTGGTGAGACTTCATATGTGAGACTGCCCAAAACAAATATTTCAAGACTCATATTTAGTTGAGGAGCTGTGAGCACTCAGAAGGCCATGACCTTCTTTTTCTTCAAGGTTCTTGAACATTTACTATATATAACACAAGTATTTATGATTTAAAACAAATCCATTCAGGCAGATTTTGACAGGATTGCTTGTGACACGTCTGAGAAAAATGCACTACTTTAAACAGTCTGAGGAAATGAACCTAGCAGATTCAGTGTTCATGCCACAAAATTTCATCTACTTGAGAACAGATACACATGAAGGGTAAAAAACCCCATTTCTTTGAACTTGCTTAGATAACTCAAGATAACTCAAAATCCCAAGAATGTCTGCTGTGCTCTCGAGACCAACAGAGCACTCAGTGTTTAGCAACTGGAACTTCTCTGTGCTCTATACAATTTTCTCTCTTTCACTCTGAATGCTTTCAACTTTTTTCAACTTTTTTCTGTTCTCTAACCTATTTCTTAATGATTTAAGACTAAACACTACTCGAAGATAGATCAAGGTTCCAAACCTTTTCTTGCATTTGTTGAATGTAACAGAGAATTTTTCTCCCCTTTACTGTCTTCTCAAGAATTCATTCTGTTGATGTCCTTGTTTAATCTGATCTGTTATTATTATTAGAACTATTAACAGTAACACATTCTAATTATGGTATCAAATATAGTTAGTTATCTATCAATTTCACATCTACAAGTTCTTGATCACATCTGATGTCTGCTGTAGACACTGGAGAGTCAAACCAGAAATGAGTGCCTTGCACAACTACACCATTTGATATGAAAGGCTTTCGATGTTATCAGGTTAGCCTAGTTCATAGACACTTAAATAATAATAATATATTAGAAAAATATAATATACTAGATATTTCCTTTTCAGATGCGGTAAGTACTGATGTCCCTTATCCTAAACATACGAGATATCCTGCCTTAGAAAAGAATTGCTCTTCTTTATTTGTTAATCCCACAACCAACTGCAGTAATTGCAGCTCATATAAAGACATCTCAGCTCAGGATCAAAACAGATCAGGTTTCTTGTCCTGCAAATCTAGTAAATTGGAATGTGTTTTGGTTCCAGAAAAGTCACATGAAGAACAGCTAAAAGAGAATTTTATTGTTTTTAATGTATTCTTGGTGACATCTGAAATTGGCAGATACCTTATTGTTGTCAATAATTAACTTATTAACCTTGCTTAAGGCTCACACAGTAAGCATTTAGAGTATGTTTCTGATTCAGCTATCTTTCAGAATTCCTGGGTCTTCAAACAACTGAGCATATGAGATTCTAACAGAGCCTTACATTGAATTAATGGTTAATAAACATGTTCCTTAGGGTTTTAAAATACTTGTTACGACAGCATTTTGCCTTCTTGTAGCAACAAATGGTGACTGCTTGAACTGAGTGCCTGTCACTGTGGCAGTAATTTATTCTGATTATGATTTCAAAGATGTAAAAATGCCTTAAGGCTTGGAAAGCAGATACAAGTTTAATAAATATAGATATAAATAGCTGACTAAATAACCCACTACACAGACTTTTATAGATCAGCTCTCTACAGATTTCAAGGAAATGCCATCAATAAAGACAGAAAAAAGGATAAGCTGACTCCATGGTCCAGCAAACCCTGTCAGATTCTTTAAAAAACCCACATCTCAAGGGTTCAGTATGCTGGTGATGCCAGATTAAGAATGTAAGAGAAAGAGTTGAACATTAAGAACACTTTCTCTGTATATAGCATTCCAGTATGTGCTGGGAATTGGGTTGTTAACAAATTAAGCAAGATTTTTACATTCAACAACATACTGCTAAAATATATACTTTTTTTTTTTGACTCTGATTAATGTGACAACTTATACACTTGAATTGACATAGAAGAAGAGGTCTGAAGGTTAAATCATAGATCCATGCTTTAAAAACTGTGGTTATTTAGAACAAATTATTTCCTATAGAAAATTACAAAATTTAAAAGGAAGAAAAAAGTCTGAACAAGATAAAAAGCTTGAAGGAAAAGTGAGAAGGACTTCCTCATGCCAGCATAACTTCCTTTACCTTTCTTGGTAAATGTCACAGAATCACAGAACCACAGAATATGATGAGTTGGAAGGGACCCACAATGATCATGGAGTCCAGCTCCTGGCCCTGGTCCAGCTCCAAGAAACACACCATGAACCTGAGAGCATTTTCCAAATGCTTCTGGAACTTCTTCAGGCCGGTGCTGTGACCACTTCCCTGTGGGGGCTGTTCCAGTGCCCAGACACTCCCTGGGTGAAGAACATTTTTTAATATCTAACCTAAGCCTCCCCTGACACAATCTCAGGCCATTCCCTCAGGTCCTGTCACTGGTCACAGGAGTGAAGAGATCAGTGCCTGCCCCTCCTCTTCCCCTCACAAGGAAGTTGTAACTGCAGCGAGGTCTCTGATCCGCCTCCTCTTTTCCAGGCTGAACAGACCGAGAGACCTCAGTCACTCCTCACACAGCTTCCCCTCAAGGCCCTTCACCATCTTTGTTGCCCTCCTTTGGACACTCTCTCATAGTTTAATATTTTTCTTATATTTATTTTATCTTTTTAATATATCTTCTAATGATTTCAACACAGTCTGCATAAGTACTAGCATATGCTATACAAAATATATCCATGTGATATACATTTAACAAGTTTAAACATTTCTTTCAGTGAAAATGATCAAAAATGCTTTGATTATATAGGAAAAAACTGTATCAATATAAATTTAATAGAAAATAAGAAGTTAAACGAAGACCTAGTAAAATCCCTTTATGAAAAAATATTTCTTCTCCAAACTTTGTAAACACCACAAAGTAGACCCAAACCTCTTTGTAACATCATCTCAGTTGGCAAATGCTGTCAGAGATGAAGCACTGCTGCTGGAACGGGGCAGCCAGCCACGGCAGCAGCACAGGGAATGCTCTCCTGTCAGAAATTCCTAACACAACTGCATTCCACCACAAAGCACCAAGATTGCAGCACACCCAAGGAACACACTCGGCCTTTGTGGTGGATCTGCCCATGTGCACCAGTGCGACACATTCACAATTTATGTGTGTGTATGCTGCGACTATGGCTTGCATTTCATCCAGTGCATTTGGCCCTTCAAGATTACTTTTAAAACCAATGACCCTGACACTGATAAAGTTTCCAAGTATTCAAAGTAAGTGCTTAGGTTTACTTTTGCCTGCTTTTTGGCTCACTGCCTTTCTCACCAGCCTTGAGTCAATCTCACATGGGACATACAAAGCAAGGACCCTCTACTGTCTGCAATATATAAGAGAAAACAAGGCAAGTAACCCAGTAATCATTACTTGCCAAGGGGTCTAAGGCATCTAAAGGACTAACTTCAAGGCTATTTGCTGATGTAAGCCACAAAACCCTTGTCTAATCTAGTGTGTATCTGAGCCCTCCCAACCCATACCAGTGCCAAACTATGTAACACCTAACTCCTTTCTGAGCCCTCTTCAGCTGGTAATGTGTAGGATCCAGTCTTGCTGGCACGGACAAACCAAGGACTGAGTAACCCTACTCAGACCATGGAAAAGCAGTTTTAAATCCCTGGTTAGTTTGAGAGGGTCCCAAGTCCCTTATGTGTAAAGGCATGCCCCCCATGAGGCAGCTCAGGGAGCTGAAGCTGGCCTGGTTTCAACCCACGCCACCAGAGCTGCTCCAGTTTACGTGGAACGCTTCAATGCATTCACTGGCACAGTCTGTACCTTACGAGCTCAGGCCAGGCCCCCAAAAACAGGCAGGTTCAACACCGTGTCTATTCAGAAGAGGACAGAAATATTCATTTGAGTAGAACTGGGACCTCTTCTTGCTGTTGCCCCTTCATATTGCCAGCTTTTCCACTATTCCCTCTGTTACCTTAAATCCCACAGACTGATGCTTTTTACTGAGCGCAATGAATTTTCTTCTACTATTTCCAACTGCTTTGTTTATTATCTAATGCATGTCTTCTCATACAAGTTGGGTGCAGCTCTATAGAAATTAGTAGAGCAGTTTCCCATAGAACCAGTATTAGGCTTTTTTCTATTAGTATTTTTATGGCTTAATATTTTTAAGAATAACTCAAATATTCTCAGATAATTCTCATAAAGTACCTATACTCTCTAAAAGTATAAGAACAGTTGTAAGCTACCAGTCCTCTGAAGATATGAGAAATTCACCATTAACTGTGTCCTTGCTCACATCTTTAATAAAATATTTTTAAACAGTTTCACTGTTGTTATTATTAGTAACAGTCATTTGTAATGTGATTCTTACCCATTGATCAGGACCCTGCTGTGCACGGCACAGCAATGCCAAGCATCCCTGTACCAAAGGGTTCATAATTTAAATATGAGATGAGAAACCACACATCAATACAGAGGAAGCAAAAGGAAAAGAATAAAAGATTTATCTTCTACAATTATGTAAGTGGTGTTTTAGGAAAGGAGAAGAAAGCTTGCAAAGAGTAGTGAGAAATAACTGTATGCAAGCAAAGAACAAGCACTGAATGTACAATCTGTGGTTTTATAAATATGTTCTATAACATGTTGTTGTGAGAATAAGAGTCCTGACTGTATTAAGGTACAAGATGTCATTTGTGTCTTGTTTTCATTTTTATACTGTTTGGTTGCTCGGTTTTGGATTAATTTTCCAGTTTCTATATTAGACTTTTTGTTGTGTTTTAATTCTCAGGGGAAAGTTCTCTATTCTATTTTCTCACTATCATTTTTTTCCTTTTCTCTTTACATTGCTTTTACTGATTAAATCACATGCAATAAGGCTCTGGCATCCTAACTTGTTTAAAATATTAACATCAAATAGTAATGAAAATTGTGAATGATTGAAGTAATTTAAGTTTGATAAATTACCATGTAATGATATGTAAGAGAACTGTATAACTGCATAAAATGTTATTTTCTTCCACTTACAACCTTATGTGGAATTAAAGATTCATTTCATCCTTTAATTTTTTGTAGGTATTTTGTCCATATCTATCACCTTGGAATATCTTTAATTTTTTTTACCTTGGAAATGCTGCCATCCATTTCTGACAAGAGCTTTGATTGAATTGACATATTTCTCTTTGCTGCCTTTTTTTGTTTGTTTGTTTTATTTCTTTTTTCCCCATCAAAAGGGGCACAGCATCATGCCACTGCAAGAAATTTACTCTGGATTCAGATTTCAGAGCGATCAGCATATGGATACTGTATACTGGTTATGAAGGACATGATATTTCCTAATAGCTTCCTCAAAACTTGCATATATTTGCAGATCTGTGTTTAGTCCCACAAAGCCAGGAAATCTAGAAATTAAAGAATTTATATTAAAAAAAACCTCTGAAAACAGTGCTTTTTATATGTGGTTCTAATAAGCAGAGTTATATCCAAGAAATGAGAAAGTTCATATCATATAGGAAAAAGCTGCTATTTGTAAAGAAGAGCTGCTTGCTCTAATGAACATCTTTTGTTGCATCTGCAATACTGTTGTTGCTTTTAAGAACAGAAATCTCATCTCTCCCTACTGGATATGATGTAGATTTAGAGCCAGGCACTAGTCACTTGAATGTCTCCTTTACAGAAATCCATCTGGCTAGTTACATGGCAAATTTTTGACCTGCTGGGCCCTAACTCTACATTTTTTAAACCCTGGCAAACCAGAATTTTTGTATTTTTGCCAGATGACTCTATTATTATCAGTACTAGCAGATATACAGAATAGCTTATACACTGGTATTTGTTGATGTATTTTGATAATTTCATATTGCAACTAATATGTTATATTGTAAACTTGTCTCTACTCTCATAAGAGTTTATATTACTTTTGCCAGTTCTTCTCTACAAGCAAAAAGCTAATTTCCTATTTACATTGGATGATATGTAGTCTTGGGTTAAAAGCACTGATTAAAATTCCACTGATCTCTAATCTCAGAGTTTAGAAAGGAGATGTTTAGAAGTGCTACACAGTAATAAAAACTTTGCGCTATCAGTATTGTATTTCTGTACAATTTTTTCAGTTCGAAGATTTCACTAGCTGTTATATACTTTTGCCTGCATACTGCAAACTGCTTAACTTCTGGCAGTTGATATGAAAAACCATAAAGATACCATTGCCTGCATCCTCTCAGTTCTCAGATTGTAGAATGACCATGGGGATCATCTGTGATGGATGAAGTCTCCTTTCTTAAGGATCTCTTCCAAAAACATCAACTCTTCTCTTTCTCCATTGTAATGCACTGAATTTCTTATCTTCCCTAATCATTGACCACTAATCATCCTTCATGGTGCAACACTTAAAATCTGAGTAGATGGTTAGGAAATACCTAATGCATTCATACATAAAAGAAGAGAGACTGAGAAGAAAAACCAAAGGAGAAAAAAACCCACATAATTCAGCCCCTGTATTATTCACAGGAAATAAGCTTTGAGATGGAGACTCTCTTTTTCTTTTCCTCTGTGTTGATGCAGAGTAGTCTGTCAAGTGACATGGAAGATGATGGGTAGGATATAATGTTTTATCACTCACCTGTACATATTATACTGATCAACATCTTATCTCAACCTCATATTCCAAGGCATGGTGAATTATAATATGACCAGTTTCCCCCTGACAGCATTGGTTTACAACTGCACCCAATTTCACATCAGAAAGAGCATGGTAGTATCAGCTTGTCTAACTCAAGTCTTCCTTAAGCATGAACTGCTTCTGCTTTCGTTCTGCTTTAGATTCTTGTTGATGCAGATCACAACAACCACAAAAGAACTGAATCCAGCAAATTCAGCAAGATTAAAGACAACCTACAGGCCTTTCACTTGACTGTAGGTGTTGTTCCTTGCATCTTGGGTATGAAAGCATAAATAAACAAAAAGAAAAGGCATTTGATGGGAAAAAAAAAGGAACATGCCCCCAACTTTCACTGAAAGACACTTGGATAAGTAAAAAAGGATGACTGAAATTTCTGTCTCATCAACATTCAGTCTCTCAGGTGCTAAACTAATGAGAGAAGATAAATCACTGATGCAAGGGCTATGCCCTACTGAGAATATGTATGTGGTAACTGAAATTTTTAATATTTTCCTTTCTGGCACAGTGCAATCCTAGCTCCTCTATACTATCACAACCTCTTGCCTCTTTAGTTTTACAATTTAATAAAAATGTAGTATTCTGTCTTTCAATAACTTCCCTGTAAAAGTTCTATCACATATTTTGAACTAATACATGAGAGTAGCTTTTTCTCATGAGTCAATTTTTTCATTAATTTAAGTCACTAGAGTAAAATTCAAACATATTCTAAGCATCTTGCTATCAACTCAGTTCACTTGCCAAGTTATCAATGTGATCATCAAAATGTTTGGCTGAGCAAATGATTCCAATCCTTTCTAGCTTATATGCACTGAGACCCACAAGAATTATATAAAAGATATATAAAAGGCTAAACATAAAAGAGTTTCTTCCTCTTTTCTAACTCTAATTCAGCAGAAACAGTGGGCCAAATGAAGGCTTTCGGTGATTAAATTTTTTCATCAAGTGTTCTTCAGTAATTCTTTGGCATGGAAGTGGTCCTGCTGTGGTCTCCTGCACGAGTGCTTGCCAAGCACCAAACAGTTCAGCTTTAGAGGGCAGAGCAATGAGGATGGATTATTAGAGCATGATTCCAGGCTTTAGTATGGAACATACCAGTCCCAGCACTATTTTCCTCCATTTGAATGCACCTACATTTTACCCTCTGATAATTTTTGTGTTTCAAAGATTTTTATGATCAGAAAAGAGTTCCCCATAGTTTTACTTTTCAAATGTAGCACATTTTTAATTTGTGCACATGTTGCTGCTCAAGCTGTATCAAAAAATTTTAAATCCCCTGGCTAAAAATCATGCACCGTTTTTCAGGACTGTAGTCCGGTTTTACATCACTTCTTTGAAAAGAAATCTACAAATTCATATTATGTATAAGTTCATTCATGCAAGTTACTTCAATGGAACTATGAGTAAAGAGGAAAGATCTTGCTCTGCTCCCCTCACTACAAGATTAATTCCTCTGAATGAAGGTCTGGCAAGACTGCACCACATAAGTGCCTGCTAGCTGGCAGTGCAGATATTAATTTAAAATAAAAAGGTCAACAAAAACCCAACGTGGCAGTTGGCTCAGGTCACTGGCTGCTGTCCTTTCCTCTCCTGCTCTCAAGTCCTTCACACATATACTTGGCTAGTCAGTGAACCCAGACTCATACAAATGTGCCCTTTGAACTTAAAAAAAGCTTTCGGAGTAGCAAAACCAGCAATGCCCTCCTACAATACCTACTACACCTTCAAACTGGCAGAAGGGGAAGATCAACTTTTGTCATGGTATGACAAGTAATGCCACAAAGATGAGCATGGGAGTCCAAGATGTGTAAGAATAAAAGAGTAAAATCAGTACATATACCTTCACTGACATATCTTCAGCCTGCCATGTATAAGTCCCATGATATGTTCCAGCAACGTCCCATATTTTATCACTATTCAGAAAACCTACAACCATGTGACTGTATTGCCTGCCTGCACACTGCCTGGTTGGGTAGTCTCCATCCCTGCAGACTTTTCAGACCTACTGGATAAAGCCCTTAGTAACCTTGTCTTGTATAAGGTCTTACAGCTGACTGTCCTTCGCGCAGGAAGTTGGAGTAGAGGCTCCTGAGGTCCCTCCCAGCTTAAGGTAACCAGGGAACACAGCCCACAGACATACACAAACACAGAGAACATACACAAATACTCCTCACCAAATTCCACCCATATAATCCCTTAGAATTTATGAGGTCATAGCTCTACTGAGTTTCCAGTACCGTAAACTTTTGTCATATACACAAGAGATGCCAATATGTAACTAAGATCAGGAGACATACACCTCTGCCCAATCATAGTTCTTAATGTGGATAATCACATATATAACAGCCTCTAGTTATCTCCCTGACATTAGCTGCCTGAATTTTTTAGGATAGCTATGTAGATTAGTGAACAGAAACATGAAGAACCATTACACGTATCTTATTTTTTCTGACATTTTAAATAAACATATTCAAAAAGCAGAAAATATTCAGTGCTTGCTTCCTATCAGTAAAAACAGTCATAAACATTTTTTCTTAGAATGGTTCAGGACAAGGACACGAGTGTTTCCAGTACCTGTGAGGTTTCTGTACTTTGTAGCCTGTAATGCAGAGGCTACCCCAGCTGACTTCTGGGTTTTGCATTTAAAGTAAGCTGGGTCTCAAGAAAAAAGATCATGGTTTACTGGTTGCATGTTAACTCCAGAAAGTATGTTCATCTGACAAGGACATTGACCAAGAGAGACTAACTACTGCATCATCTTCTGCCTGGTTCCCTCACCTCTACGCCCAAGCATACAATGTACATATAAAATCCTTGCAACATGGTATTTAAAATCTGCCTTTTGCATTGACTGGATACTGTCACCGAGACACACAAAGCAATCACACGCAGACAAGAGATTTTCGCAGAGGTTCCTCTGATCCAGCTCCCAGCTGAAAGAGCGGAGACAAGAGAGCCCTTTGTTTATTCTTTTACTTTTTATACATTTGTGGGTCTAGCAGAAGATTGGCTTTTTGGGGTTTCCACCCCTCAGCCTCAGTGGCCAGACTAATTGTCAGTTACAATTGTTTTCAGGTGAGAAATATGCAAACAAAAGACAGAGAATGAAAAACAAAGGATTTGTTTATATTACTTCTGTGGGAAAGGTAGAAAAACTGCTCTAATATTCTACAGTAACTAAAAGATCTGACTCCATTTATGAAAATCAAAAGGCTAATAAAGAAACCCAGAAAAACCAGGGTAACAGGATACCTAATCCATTATGATTCAAATAAACAGAAAGACCCTTTCCTAGAGTACTACAGAAATCTGTAGTGATTATTTTAGAGCAGACATTTACAATGTGTCCTTGGACTTCAGTGACATGAACACCAAAGACAGGCATGTTCTTTACCTGAACAAGAATAAAATTATGACTGTTCATTCTAAAAGCTTTGAACGCTATTTTTGTGAGTAAAGGTAATACAGTTATATCCTGAAAAAGAATCAACCTGAAACATCTGGGGTATCAGAGCAGACTTCCAGCACTAAATGTGTTTGAAAAGCAAATTTTTCAGTTGGCCTCAGTACACATCAATGTTTGGAATAAACAGTGACTGTGTTTCTGTAGCACATCCCTTATTTGAGGGCCAAATGCATGAGTATTTTGTAGGATTCTATTTTCACATTCATTAATGTCAAAACCAGAGCTTTCCAGTGACCTTGCTCTGGTCAGGACTGTTATCACTAAGGGACCTACCACAGTCTCACGCTCCCAAACTTCACAGCTCATTTCTTCCATGTGAACACACATACAGATCATTTGAGGGGGAAAAAACCCCATATCCCTATCTGAGCTCCATGACTCCCCACTTTCTATTACCTCTCGTAACACAAAAAGTTAGGTGATTTTAGCTTGAGTGTGAAAGAGGGAGTAAGACAGCCCCAGAAACTGATCTTAACACACACAACAAGATGTCTGAGCACAAAGTTTATTCCAGGATTCGTTACTGAACTACTTCATGAGCATCAGGAAGTCAATGTCCCCCACCCCACAGCTCCATTTCTCTAAACTGATAACAATATTGCCTTGTTATAATGTGCAGTTTGGAAAAACAGGGGAAAGCTGTAATGAATTTGGACTTTTTAATCAAAGGAAGAGAAGAGTAAAAGAAAAAAATCATAAGTTTTTAAAAAGATACTCTGCAGCTTCCAAAGCTAGTCCATCTTATGATCTAGCTGACTTCACTGTTACAAGGTTCAGCTTCATTGTCTAACAACTTTCACTTGCTGGAATTTAAATCTAGTACTTCTTATCTGTTATATCAAGAACATGGAGAAGAAATTATTCCCTTGGTCTTTGCATCATCATGCTCACTTTGATCACTGACTGTCGAAATTACATCATATCATTATATCATGCAACCTGCTGCATGTATTTTGGAGTTTCAGTTAATGTAGACTAGCAGTATGGGAGCTATTTAATATAGCAGGTAATCCTAGCTTCCTAGGGTGGAATTCATCACCATTTGAGGCAAGTACCTCAGGCTTCATTTATAGTCCATGAAGTGTTGGCCATGATGCACCTCATCTTCAAGTTCCGAGTCTAAAACAAGTCATAAAAGGCTCAGTTCCTCTTCAGGATTTTGTGAGCATAGGGTGACTGTCTCAGCTATGGATGCACACATAAAAAACAGAGACTCAGAGAATTTCATTTGCAAGGGAACTTTGGAGGTCATCTAGTCCAGCCCCCTGCCCAAAACTAGGTCAGGTTGCTCAGACTTGTGCCCAGTTGAGTCCTGATACCTCCAAAGATGGATTTTTCATAAACTCCAGACAAAGCGTTTTGGTAATTGACAATTCACACAGTTAAAAAAAAGTTTCTTCATATCTTGTCAGAATCTCCTATTTTTCCACTTGTGCCCATTACAGATGTCTGTAATCAGCTGAGGTCTGACCCTAAATGCAATTAACAGGCTACTCTCTTACAACATTGTGCTACTGCTCACTTTATTTGAAGGTATTTGTAGCAAGCAAAGAGTCTTTAAACTTGCACTGTGTTCCAAGCATTAGCAAGACAGGGAATTAAGAAAGGTCTAAAGGTTTCAAAGCAGTTAGTATTTCTGGACAAGGAAAGCAATGAAATTCCTCCCCTCAAATGC
The DNA here is from genome assembly GCF_015227805.2 of Hirundo rustica. Lineage (NCBI taxonomy): Eukaryota > Metazoa > Chordata > Aves > Passeriformes > Hirundinidae > Hirundo > Hirundo rustica. The sequence goes on along the minus strand of NC_053450.1, from coordinate 139,401,697 downwards.
CAAGTACTGAAATTAAGGGACTCATCCATAAGATAGTTGGGTTTTGGCTTTCTGTTCAAAATCTAAGAACTAAGAAATATAAACAAAATCAATTAGAAAGCCTAGTGTTCATTTGAAGGAGCCAATTATCCATTGATAATTGGAAAAACTAAGTAAAGGCCAATTAGAGGTGTTACTATGAGACTACAGGAAACATAAGAAATAAGAGTTTCAAAAATGAGAGCTGCCCAGCAACTTCTGAGTAAAATCTATGCATTTGTAATAGACAAAGCTCAACTGCCTGCTTATAATTCAGGAAAGATCAGTGTTGTTATGAATATAGCAGAACTTGAATAATAAATTTAGGTGGAGACCATCATTTGCACTTCCCATTTGGTTAGAAGGGCATTGTAACAGCTGTTTTTCTCACCAAAAGCAGCTGACTGGTGATATTATTTTTCAATTAATGATGTTACACTATGAATAGATTACTGCATGTAGGCATGAAAACAACAACAATTAGTGAAAAAAATTCAGCAATGTAACAAAGTAGGTTTTGGGTTCCATTTAATTGGAGGGTAGGGAGAGTCAGAGATGCAATAAACCCCTTCTAGACACAGTGAAATTTGTATGCTGAAAGCTCTCAAAACAATCTGAGACAGACTGAGCAAACAGATCTAGAAAAAGAAAGAATTAGGGAAGTGTAGAAGAGTGGAGAACAAAGATGCCAAAGACTTAAAGCAGTGTTGAGAATATCTAAGGGGATTTTGTTTTGAAATAAGAATGTAATTTTGCACTGAATCCTCACATGAATAGAGATTTCAGTTATTTAGAACTGAAAGGCCATCCCTTAATATCTTTACATTGTTACATGCACTAAGCCAAGCTGTGTAATTCCACACTTGGTTGAGTGTGAAAGTAAAGCTTTTTAGTTTTACGTTCCAAATCACAATAGAAGAAGAGATGATAGCAAAGGAAAATAGCCTTGTGTTGAAAGACAACACCCAGTTACTGCAGTGGTGCTTATGAACTCCATTCCATACGTTAACTCGCATTTCACACTATCTGGGGAGAGCACAGCCTAATTTGGGTGTATAAGATGTGAGATTTACATTAAATAGTCTTAGAGCTCTAATGTACTCTTCTAGCATAAAATGAGGATCAAATCAAATAGCTGAAACAATGACCTCTGGGCACATATTACTGAGCACATCTTTAACCACATCATTAGGTCACAAAATATTCTCAATTCCTCTCGGAAGCAAATAAAAACACCAAATAACACAAAGGGGTAAATAAATATGACCCAGGAAAAACAAAATCTGCTTTGCAGGTACATGACTTATGACCAACACGTGTATTGATAATATATGCTGTACACCCTGCTATGAATGAATATCAGCGTGAATGTCAGCTGGTGCAAACAAGACTGTTTAAAGCTTGGGTTGTCTTTCTCGTGTCATTCTGCTCTGCTTTGTGCTCCGTTCCCAGACAATAAGCAGGTGAGCACATTTAGATTCTGTCCATGTACAGCAAAACATCAAGAATTCCCATTCCAAGGACTCACCCCTCATAATTCACACCTCGCAGCTTTTCTTTCTTAAAAAGACTATGCTTTATAGCTTTCACACATTTACTGTTTCATTGTCTTGCCCTGAATCAGAAATTGATGAAAACTTCCTTGCCATGAAATTGAGGGACAGGGATATTGGAAAGCTGATCTTTCTGATCTTTGATTTTATGAAACCATATTTTTCTGGTTGGTGAAATCAGGAATAATTTCTCTGTCTGAAACTGCAAAGGAACTCCCACTACCACATTTGCTACATCCCTCCCCTAAACCCCTCAAAATAGAAATGATAAAATTGCTCTCTTTGTTTTCCCCCAAATCTGTAGGAGTAACAGCCTGATTACCAATTCCCTATATTACTAAGAGAAGAAAGAAAAGTGCCCCAGCAAAGAGTGTGGGAACATAAAACTGCTAGAAGAGAGAAGCCATGTCGTACACTTTGCCTGTTCATTTCCATTAGAATGTGTTCTCAGCGGACAGTTTTATATAGTAGGAGCTGGAGATGCACAGAGAAAGATAAACTCTGGTCAAGTATCTACATCCCATCTGAGACATGGGCTAAATAGGAATTTCCATCAATTTTTCTTTCCTCATAATACATTAAACTGTCATTTTGCACTCGCTGTACATTTAACATCCTTAACGTCAGTGGGGAAAAAAAAAAGGGGGGGGAGGAGCTTAAATGTCAATGAAGAGCTGAGGGGACACTTGGGTTGTTGAACTTTACCCTCCCAGAACCACTTCTCCCCCTGCATTTATAGGCTGCGGATGGTCACCAGCTCTTGCATCCAACAGCATGGTCCCTCAAGTCAACTGCTGAGAGAAATCTTTCTCCACAGTGGTGTCTCAGTGTCCCAGGTGCTGAGCACCTGAAGCATGAAGACAGGCAGCCACCAAAGAACGTTCATCCTTTGTGAAACACAACAAATGGAGGACCAGGACAAGAGCTGGGAAATGAACTGAAGAATGGGTGACAGGTGAGCAGACCACAGACACAACTCCAATGAGCCATGAAGAGGCTTCTCAGACTCTGGAGCTGAGGCTGTACAGACACTGACTGGTTCTAATTGAGCATCTGCCTGAGGAAGCCATTACCTGGCCCCAGGGTTCTCTGAGACACCAAAGAGGAGATAACCATGGAAAGGAAATCCCTTACACAATGCTTTAAGCTACTAATTTCTGTAAATGCTCCACAGCACCATCTGAGGAAGCAGTGCATAGGCTTTCTGTTCTGTTCACTGGAAAGATATATGAAAGAAGCTCTGAAAACCCATCGGAGAAGTATTTATTGCAAGGTGTAAAAAACTTTTGTCCAACATGAAAAAACCAAGAACTTTAATTTCCTTGACTTCTGCAAAGTGAAAGATAAAAAAATACATAGAACTATCCTAAATATGCACACACTTTTCCTTAGAACTGAAAGACGCACACTATTAAAAAAGAATGTATAAAAATTCCACCAGGGTTTGTGTTTATTTATAATATTCTTCACACATTCTACTGCAGTTTATTTCCTGCTTGTTCTGCAGCAACTGAAGAGTTTTGTTATCTAGCTCATCTTTCAGTAACTACATGATGGTCTGTAAAAGCGTAGAAAATTCTGACTACTGAGGAAAAGAGAACATAAACACATTTTAAAATAGTCCACAACTCTATCTTTGTCTCCCAACCTGCATGCTTTCTTGCCAGCTTCGTTCAAAGTACACTTGGATGTCTTGCTTTATCTAGTCATTGTCTTGGGTTTATGTGGCAATTAGCAAACTCAGTTTTTCTGTGACTTTTGAAAAGAGAATGGACCCATATTTCTGTGAGTTTTGTGATATATTTCTCATGTGACTGTGAAATTACTTTTTTTTTTTCACTTACAGGATAAGGGTAAAGCCATCTAATTTCCCCAAAGACATGGTATTGAAGATGCCACATACCTTCAGAAACATCAAAATACATGCCTGTAATACACTGAAATAATTAATCTCCTTTATACTACATTCCAGAGAAATATTTGGTATAATCAGTGTCTTTCTTTTACATACCTTGCTTTTTTCCCCCATACCATAGAGCAGAGAGATATTGTCTTCCAAAGCACAATCTCCTCTTAAGCCAGAAAACCCCAAACCCTCCAATTAAACCACTGGCAATTTCCACCAAATTGAAAATGGAGATTTGTTACAAATATAGTAAAACATTTGAGTGTTTTTAAGAATATTTACAGAATACAGCACATTCTGTAGTCAGATTAAACTAACAATTAATAAATAACTTTTACATTTATATTTTCACCAGAGTAATTCACAAAATGTTTTAAAATGTTGGCAAGGGTGTATTTTTTTTAAAAAAAGTTATAGTCTGACTTACTGGGAAGTACAGAAGAAGTGATCCGAAAAGAATGGTTTCCAACAGCACCAGTCCTGAAGCCCTGATACTCTAGAAGACAAAAACCAACACAAAATATTAGAAAATTCTCTGTTTGCCATTTTCATAAAGGTACCTTCACTTTTGTCAGTATAACACTTCCACAGTAATGTTCATTAAGCTGTCTGTCATGCTTGCATGCTCCACGCTCTTTAAATCACAGGCCCATTACAGTGGTTGTGTTTTACACAGTTCAATTTAAAAAATCTTTTTCCTATGTTAAATAGTATTCAACAGACATTAGCTGGATATGATTCGAAACTGCTAAATTTGCTCTCAACACTTAGGGATCAGGGAAATTACAGACATGAATTTAACTGTAGAATTTGTTCTGCATTGTTTAAATTTCAAGAAGTCCCTAGAATATTTTTGCTCAATTAATATTAATGACTTGGCTTCCATAATCAGTATGAATAATCTACGATTTTACTGAATATAGAGCATGGCCTTAGACTGAAATGCATTTACTTTCCCTGAAATTTCTGTACCAAGATGTTGATTCATTAACTTATCAGGATTGTAAAATACTACGCCATTTCCTTACTACATGTTGGTTAAGAAAACCAACATGGTTTTCTTAAATCTTAAAATTAAAAAAAAAAAAAAAAAATCAATTATTTTTCTTAATACAAAGTATGGTCCAATAAGTTTGATGATTTATGTACAGTGCAACTGTGCCTTAGAGCCTTGTCTTAGTGACAAAACATCAGCACTTGTGAGAAATATGAAACACTTGTGAAATTCCAAGGGTTAGTGACTCAAAGAATTGACCACTGCAAAAGCAGAGGTGCTTTGCTGATATGTGAGGTGCAGCTCAGGCGCAGAGGCTGTGAGCACCAGATGATGACCACAACAAATCAATCTTTGTTCAGGAAGAAGCTGGGTTTGAGCCAGATAAGCCAATGGGAAGCAGATCCTCAGAGGTGGGATAACACTTTTTATCATGCCAGTGCCCTCCCTTCCATGAGTGGCTCCAACAGCATGCGAGACACTGGCAGAGGTCAGTGAGCTCATGTCCCTCATGACTGAGCAATACTCAAACTACGAAAGAATACTTTTTTTTTTTTTTCTTATTGTGTACAATGAATATACCAGAATGGCCAACAAAGCAACTGAAATGAGCTTCATATAGAGAAGATGGAAATTATCTAAAACATCTAAAGTGCTTTTAACTCCAATTTGGACGTTCTTTTCTAAGTAAGTTTTTCACATCCTGATCAGTCTTTTCTTATCAGGCTTGTTTCTGGGCAGCATGATCATAGACAACCTGCTAGGGCAAAGAACTTCAGCATTTCCAGCTCTTCTTCCATAACAATAAATTATCCCGTGATTTTCTTCTCACTTGTGCTCTGGTAGGGACCATTCTCTGTGAATTCTATCTACGCACTTCTGCTTCCTGCCTTAAAAGAAGCGTGGTTTACAGAGCAATGCTGGAATTCAAAATGGGCTCGAATCCAGGTTTTGACAGTACTTTCACCTCAGCCTTTGGTACCAGGAGAACAGGGGTGGGTTCACCTAATGTTTACAGGTATCACTGCTCTTCTAAACAGGATTCCTTGCCAAATGGAATAGATATTATAGCAGAGATGAGTGCTATCCACAAGGATGAAGAAAAGCTCAAAACTTCAAATACAAAATAGTACAGCTATTTTTACATAAATACAGAGAAAAGAAAAAAAAATAGGTTGGAAATTGAAGTATAAGCATTCTCCCAAACTACATTTTTGAAACTGTTGGTTTTCTTTACTGCAAAGAAAAAGAGATATTTTAACACTTAAAATATTTTTATTTCTTCCATAATGACTACTATTGCCCAAGAAGTTCAGAAGAAAAAATTATCCAGCACTCAAAATTTAATAACAGGGTTTAACTAAAAGAAGAAAACCAAACTAAAGCAGAATGTTCCAAAATTAATTTACTGAAAATATTTTATTAGCTATACAGGTATTTCCAGAAGTCTGTGAATAACAGTTTTTCCACCGAAAGCTGAATCTCCCACTGTATGGACTTTGCAAACACAGGTCCCTAAGGCATGGCTGGGCACAGGATCACAAATGCTTCACTTTATGGGCATCTGAAACATACACAGCAGTGAATATGCCCATACACCTAGGAAAAAAAGCCCTTGCTCCTTTAAGAAAATAAACGAAAGAAAGGAGACCAATGATTGCCCAAAGTCTCCACCAGCTGGTATCCGCCTGTACAGGCTGCACAAATAAAATTCTCCAATGAAATTCACAGAAATTAGGGCATTTTAGGACACAGCCCTGAAATTTCATACAGTGAGAATTTCTTCCACTTGCGTGTAATATTTGTGCTTTTTTATTATTATTATTTCTTTTTTTTTTTTCTTTTTAACAGCTGCTTGGGGTGTTTTGCATCTGTCCTGCTTGTTGGCATTTATTCCTAGTTTTACTTATTTCTCTGGCTGTTCATCTTACGTTCAGTTTGTTTATTGCCACTTTCATTTCTATCTTTTCTTATTTGTGTCAGTAGAACTGTCCTTTCTGGATTTCCTTGTCTCACTCGATGGTTACACATTGATGACACTGAAGCAATACTGCAATTTATTTTGTTTCTAGCTTCATACTAACTTGCACACTTAGCTACCTATACCATTCACTTATCTAGGTCTGCAAAGAGTACAGTTTCTGAAGGACTGATTTATGTCTTGGGATTTGCTCAGTCTTCCATCCATCCATTCTATCCAGGTCACATTAGTAGCCTTTGAGATAAACAGTCATTCTTTATCCTTGAGTCTGAGAAAGTAACACCATTTCTGTGAAAAATCCCATTAAGAAATAAAAGTCATACATGCCTCTTGGCTACTGCTAAAGGGTCATAAATAAATGTTTAATAATTATTTGCACAAGGGAAATTTTAAAAAGTGTAGCTGCCCAAGGTGCATCAAGTGTAACAAAACAAAAGCTGAAATTATGTATAAACAAGCACAGATGATGCCACATTTCAACTATTTGTTGGCCTAAGCAATCCAGGAAACACAACAACATTAATTAGCACTGAATTTTTGAATGTCATCACATAAATGGAGTGATATGAGTGTCAGAGTATTTTCATAGTGGAGAAAAAAAAAATAAAAGCCAAAATACAATTAAAGTCATCCTGTATCAGTTACATTATGTAACACTGAAGTAACTGAACTGCAGACTTTTGGTGTTAGTCCAGGAACTGGACCAGTGCAGGCTCCTCCAGGGCATATGTCACTGTGTATTATATGAGCTTGGTACCATGGAAACCTAGTGAGAGGGAAATGTTACCATATTTTGATTTTTTTTCACTTTTGTTAAACAGTTCTGCCACTTCTGTAATATAAAGAATGACCAAAGAGGGCTGTGATTTACAGAAAATTTCCTTTTACAAAGGTCGTTTCACCAGAATGTGAGATTGCCTTTCAGATAAATAAAGCATAACAGAAAAAAAATATATATCTATCACATAGAAATATTATTTTATATTTATATATAAAATTTATATATATATAATAGTAAAAATCATATTAGAGAAAAATTCAGATACACTTTGGTCTCAACTTTGAATACATTCATATATATTAAACTGGAAGGGGTATCTACACTCCATGTGTAACTGAAAAGCACATATGGATACACGACAATGGTAAAGAAGCAAGGAATACAGAGAACAGGCACAGGTTTGTTCTGCTGTGAAAAGCTGATATATTGGAAGTGACTAGAGAAATTGCTATGCAAACAGTCCCAAAAGAAGTGAAATAAGAAGTGTAGCTAAAGGTAGATGGAGAGGCAATGTGCTCGCTCTGCAGTGCTCCCAGGAGGACCCTTGAGGTGCAGGGTCCTGGCAGATCCATCCCATCTGCACATGAGGACACAGGAGGTGTGATGAGACCTTACAGGACTGTATTCCCAAATCTGTCTCTTACTTCTCTGAAAAAAACCCTTCCTGGTCAAATTCTTTTTATTCCTGGTACAGGTGGTTGTTTACTTCTATTAAATGAAAGAAGTGAGAAGAGATTTTTTCAAGTTGAAAATACATGGTCTGAAGTGGAGCTGGTTGAAATGTTTTATTACCAGTGGCTTTTCTTACTAAAATATACCTTTCCAACAAATAACTTCTTTCCAGTATGACTATATTTTTGTCTTGATTTCCACATGCTGTTTTTCTAAAGCCCATTGAACCTTCTTCCTCCATCTTATCCCATTTACCTTTTCCCAAACACAAAGACATTGTTATCTTTCTTAGTGAAAGAGCTGTGTGGAAAAACTAAGGGAGTACTAATTTTCAAGAATTTTATCTCAATTAAAGCTTACTTTTAAGAAATAGAAAGCAGAAATTCTGTCCCCAAGGCTGAGTAACAGCAACATGTTTGGCTCTTCTGTTAAAAGATAGAATTTGGACTTCCAGTTCCCAGACACTGATTTTAGGAGTTACAGAAAAGAGTGGAACTACATTTCATAGTGGTGATTATCCTAATTTTATTCACACCTGGAAGAGAAATATTGAGGACTAAAGAATGGGCACAAAAGCAATAGGAAGGAGTTCTCTGAATCCTCTGTTAGTACCCTACAACAGTAGTGTCATAAGTTATTTATTGTCTTGATAATAAATTCAGGGACTGATTAGGACTGCCACCCAGGAAAACAGAAATGTTAAATTCCATAACAAGGCTTTGCTTTAATTTTATAATTGTTGGTTGAGGTACAAAACTCAAATAACTCATTCCCAACTAACTGCAGGAAAAACTCATCAATTCAAGGGAGAAAGAGTTGTACCTCTTTTGAAAATCTCTCTGTAAAATAATAAAGAGGAAATTGTGTGTCCTGCTCTACCTTTCATCACACTAACAAATACTTTTAACTTATTTGAACCCTCCTAATAGAATACAGATTACACGTACAGAAATAGTCACAGCAAAGGCCAATTTTCCAAAGACAGGCCTATGTTATGGGCTGCCATTTAAACTGTAGTGACAAATTGTTGGAATTTTCTGGCATTTGCAGGTTTTGTGCAGTATTCCTAAACCAAATATAATCCTCATGTTCTTTCATTTCCCTTTCAAGCTTTTGAAGAATACTTACATGAAAGTTGATTTCTTTTCCTATTACTAGTTATAGCTGAGCTCAAACAGCATATAATTACTAAATTTACATTTTAGTTGAAAAAAAAAAGTCAGGAAAAGCAAAGGCCATCAATCATAAAGCAATTTCATTAAAAGTACACAAGATGTCAGGCATCCAAGAAATCCCAAAATATTTTATTTTTCAATTCATGTGGCCCTTGATCCTTTCTGTTGAGATATATTATGATGAAGGTAAGGTGTTCTGCATTTAGAAACATGGGCATTGCTGCATCTAAGTTGCACTACACCACCTACAAGACAGACATTTGAGAAAATAGTATTTGCTGGTGAAGAACCCTCACAGTAAAAATGGTTATTGTCCCAGGGACATCTTTTCTTATAAGGGCAGAAATTCCTTCCTTGAGGACATACTTCTTAGATCAAGATACCTGCTTCTCATCAAATAGTGGTGAATATATACATGAAAGAAAATTAGTAATGAAGTAAACAACCAAGTTCAATTTCAGTCTATTTACAGCTTTATGGTTAATTTAAAAGATGAATATTACAATGACAATCATCAAAACTCTGGATCACTTAAAGTGTCTATTTCACTAGGTTATGCATGCAATTAACACTGAAGTATGTTCCTCTGTTTAGTTTACAAATAGCTCCAGAACACCTGAACTAAATTTCAGCTTTCTTATTCAACCTATTACAGAAGATAAACCACAGCTCACTAAAATTGTCCGTGTAAATTGTAGGTCAATTACAGAAATAAATTGTTTATGGTAAAAGGATAAAAAACCCAACCTGACTGCAAAGTTTAAGATTCATAACATCTCAGAGGAAACAAACTGAAAAATATGTGAGAAGCACTAGAATAAATCTGATTGAGATAAAAAAAATCTCATTATTTTCATGACTTAGAAGGCAAATTAATTATAGAGGAAAATCATTATATTAATTTCAGATCAATCAAAACCTCATAATTCTGAAGGTTTTAAATCCAACTTCAGTTTATTTTATTCACTTTTACTGTACAAGAACCAAGGGCTAAACCACTCCAAATTAATATAAGGTATTAATTTCACAGATTGCATCTTAGAAATCATAATCCCAAAAATGGTGAGATTTTTCAGCTCTTCAGAATTTATTAAGATAAACAATCTCTCATTAAGTTTAGCTCATGGAACGTATGTTTCACTGTAAATAAAAGCACATTTGTCTTTGAAGGAAATACTGCTATACACATCTTAATTATTCTTCTTTCCAATGTATTGCTGAAAGGCCCAGCCCCAGGGAAGCCTCAAGGTAGTGCAGACTCTGCACAAGGAGAAAGTGAAAATGGCCATGCTATCTGCACAAAGTTAAGAGTTTAAGACAAGGGACAGCATATGGATAAGGGCAGACGAGAAGAACAACAGAACAAGGCAATATCACATTTCAGAACTAGCAATTAGTAGTCCCAGCCAATCATTATCCCACTCTTAGTCACATACTTTGTCAGCACTTAAATCTGAAGAAATGATATGGAGAGCAGGGGGATGCTTTCAAAAAGCCTCCACCAAGCATGAGGAAAGTATGAAGGGAAGAAGGGGTGTTTTTTGGAAAAGGTGACAAGATGAGGCTGGTGTTGACACTTCTGCATCGAAGAAATGGCATTAGGAGACAGAAAAAAGCTCATTTGGGAGTTGAAAAAAACCAGAGATATACAGCTCATGTAGGATGTCAAGAGGGATATGCAACGAGGACAACGGAAAGTGGCAGAGCAGTAAATCATGTGCAGCATCATTTCGAACAGACAGCAGCAGGCTGTGAGTGCATCTGCCACGGCCAGCTGAAAGGACATCGCAATAGTCAAGACACCAAGCTGAGACAATAAACTTAGGGCTGCAGACTAGCAGAAAACATGTCTTAAAAGCGAGCTCAGAAGGAGTTCAGCAAGGCTTAGACATAGCCGGGGGCACAGCGAGCTCCAGAGTCCAAAATGGCATTTGGTAACAAGCAGGTTGTTACAGTAACTATGAAAGCAGTAGCTGGGATGTCCTAGAGGGAAGCTGGAGGAGATCAAGGTTTCTCTTCTGCTATATTGAAGTTGATGAGAAGATGTCAGAGAAAAATGTCATAATTTTATTCCAGATAGGGGAGGCATGGCTGGGACAAGGAAGGCAAAAAGCAATATGACCGTATTCATAGCACAAAGTTCTAATGAGAAGCTGACAGAATGAGCCTGCTTCTGAAAACCTTCAACTTTTACCCAAAAAAACGAAGAAAAAAATGAAGAACAGGAATATGTCTTAGTCTGAGTGATTTGTTTTTAGCTTGTACCACATGCTATAGCCAAAATCAACCAAACAATCAAAATATTAAAAACAGCATGAAGTTTCTCTGAACATTCTACCATTAACTAAAAGTTTTGCAGTCACAAATATGCAGTAAGAAATGCAAGACATTTCCTAGAATAAGGTTTCCAATACAGTTTTATTTCCACTATTTGAAAGTTCTCATGATACTTTTTTTTTTTTTTTTTTTTTTTTTTTTGTGTTTTCGTTCCCCTGTTTCTTAATTTATGTTACTTCTTTCTTCTCTCTGGGTAAAACTTCTAAAAACCCCTATTTTCTCATCTTCGTAAGAGCTTCTCCTTGGTTAAATCATTTTTTTTTTTCACATCAAAATGGGGTCTTACTATTAGACCCTTAAAACAAAAAGAAAGGTCTGCTTCAAACAGAAGCCTTCTCTTAGAGAGGGAGGCATGCCAAAGACCTCATGCAAGCCACCAGGGATATCTAGCATTTGCTATTGCTATTGATTGTACAAGGAAGGTTCACAGCAGGATACAACTCCAAGACAAAGAGCAGGATAAATAAATAATGTTGCCGTTATTCTGCTGACATGATAGGAAGTCTCTTCCCAGCAAATCTGTAAATGCCCATTCAGGAACCCAAATGAAATTTCAGACAAATGCAATTGTCCTAAAGTTACTGCATCAAAGAATCAGGGGGGAAAGATTATTACCACATGACAGACCATTCAGTCTACTCAGATACCCTATAAGGGCTATAAATACAAGACTCAGCAGGCATCAGAGAGTAACAGCAAAAATCTTAGCAGTTTGCTCAGTTTAATAGATGACTCTGAAAAAACCTTGGAAAAACTTTTCCATTATATAATAGTTGTCATTGTTGGAAAACATTTGCTGGAATTCAAGAATTCAATTACTTAATTTTTCATAATTTATTTTTAAAGTGAAGTCATAGTGTAATAGAACTCAATGAACATAGGCCTTCAAGGCTACTACAGGTTTTTCTTTGGTGACAGCTAAATCCTTGGCCAGCACCCTACACTGAAAGTGCTCTACCAGCTCCATTCATTTGAACTTTGGGGCTCTGTGTTGCAGAGTTTTGTGGAGTATTGGTGAAATACAAGGTAACAATGATTCACAGTCTGCAAGGTCTTATGCAGCAAAACATTAACAAAGCAAAGGCCAGGAATCAGTTTCAATGTCAAAGTGGAGCAAATGTGTCACAATCCATGGCTGACTCACATCACTTTGAAGGCAGTGCACTCCTTAGAAAACCATGAATGTTTTCCATATGGGCCCCCGAAGGTGTTGTGCAATTCAACTTTGTAGAGACAAGCATTGGCTTAATATAAAGTTATACAGAAAAGATTGAACCCTTAGAGCTACTCTGAGTATTGATGAAAAGTTATTTTTATGACCTACCTTATCCATTAGGAGCAGAGTCTATCTAGAGCACTTTGTTTTTGCATTCTACAACACGGCTCTTCTCATTAGCTCTTTTTTATGAGGCTGAACTGAAACCAATGGACATATTTCATACCTAGATCTTAATTTTCTTCATGCTTCAGTATTCATTAGGCCTAGAGTGTCTATAGTTTATTTTTCTATTCACAAGTACTTGAGGCCGCTAAACTGTGTATTAGTATGCAAATACCAACTTGTGAAACCTTTGGCCTTGCGAAGTGAATACACGCAGTACTCTGCAAACACTGCAACCATGCCTACCAGTGCCTGCTATCTTTGGGAATGCCAGCAGCTAGTACATCCTCCCTGGGACTCAACTGCTGCTGCAGGTTAACAGCCCCTCCACTTCTTATCCCACCAATACAGGACTCTTAAATTATTTATGTGGGAGTGAAGAAAGTACAGCATTCCTAAAGGCACATCTTATCTACACAGAAAAATGGGAAGGGACATGCAAATAAAGGAAAGGAGAATTCCACTAAAAACAACAGTTTTGAAAACAATATTGGCAGTGTCTTTAAACTTGCACACCTGAAGACTACAATAAACTTCCTGAGAAATCAGAAGAAATGGTTCTCACCCTAGGACAGGATGAAGAAAGGGTGTCTAATGCACTGCATAGAATGTGTATATGCTGAGTGAACTATCAGGTATGCCCACCAGAACAGCATGTAAAGGCAGCTGCTCCATCTGCGCAAGATCTCTTCCCTCTATCAAGTTTCCACTTCAGCTGAAATGTCAGAAATTGTTGTCTAGGGAGAAAAAAGCAGAATGTGCACCAAAGATGAAAGCCATCCAGGCATAAGCATATCAAGATGCCACGGTGGAGTCAAAAAAAGGAAAAAGGATTGGCTGATTTACATTAGAAAAAGAGGTATGTTTGCAAAGCCAGCATGCTTTAATATTTAAAGATGTATCACACATCAATAGGCTGTGATTACCTCATTCTAAATTACTGTATCCTATCACAGTTCCAGTAAGGGTGAAAAGACATTCTTGCTTTTTCAATATTAGAAAGGGGAACTACAGCAAAAATTTGCATGTTGCCTTTCCATCTATATGCAGTTCTGTGCAGTGTTTAAAATTGCACTGCTTAGGGACCATCTTCACAGTTTTGAAATCATATTTAGCAGAACACTTAAATATATTTACACTAAATAAAAAAAATGGGATAGTGGTGGCAGAGTGTATCTAGCCACCCTGAACTCCAAACTGAAAATCTGTATTTGACAGAATAAAAATCATATAAAAACAATTCGTAGCTATTATTTGCCATATTTCCCTCAAGAAAGGGAAAATTATTTATTCCTCTTGATGATTAGCCATATGGTCCTGTTAACTGTATTTCCCTTGATCAGCATTCAGGATGTATATTTTCCTCCTCTTATTAAAAGTATTTGTATTTCTGTATTTCCAACAGTTCCTGAATGTTCATAAAGAAGGGGGTGGGGGACGGTAGGGGTGGAGAAGATCAGTACCATAAAACATTCCCATGGGCTCTATTCCGATGGGCTTCATTCCAATGGGCTCTATCACAGTCCTTCAGCACTGTTAATGCCATATGAAAACACCATTCCAAATTACTTTGTTGAACTCTAAGCGTTTTTCCATTATTTTTCAGAGCTGAAAACAACCTTTTCCATGTGTGCTCACTACTACCAATTTTACCTTGACATGCTGGATTTAAATCCAGAGATACTGGCCACCGGTGCACCAGGAAGATGGAAAGACCAGATGCCCTGCTCACTCTCTGTCCCCCTGTTTTCAGAACCTGGCAGCACCACAAGGTAGTGAGGTGAGGGCAAAGTAGTTTGGCTTTAATGCAACTACTCTGAAGCCTTTAGCATTGATCTGAATGAGAATTCCCAGCAAACAAGACCCCTCTGAAAAGGTCTAGCATGAGTCAAGGCTGGCAGCACATTCTCATCTCTCTTCATCACAAAGTAGCAATTAGTCTCTTCCACTCTATGGCTGAGATCAACGTCTCTGTTCTCTTTGCCAGTAGAGGTTCTTGGCATTTCTTAAGGGCACTTGCAATTCCTCACAGCAGTTGTATTCTGCCCGAGAGCTCCCTGTTTGAGGTGGTGGGCTGCCATGCAAAGGTCAGTTATTTTCATCTCTTCTTTCTGATTCATTTAAAAACGCAGCCTGGTAACTGATGAGCCTTTTAGGTTCTCTGCAGGTAATGTCCTTCCATAGTCCAGTACTTCTATGAAAACTGCATTATTACAATGCAGCTGGTTTTCTCTTTAAGGCTCAGGTAGATTTCTAGTCCTATGTTAAGTATGAAATTTAAAAAAAAAAAAAAAAAAAAAGTGATTATTATTCATAATGATTTACATGTTCAGTTTCTTTCCAGTAGCTTTGCTACCCTTACACTGCATGCAATCAGTGCTGCAGTTGGTCACTCCCTGTTTGAGCTCTCCCTTGCTCCATACAGCATTGCACACACAGATGAATTCTCCTATTTTGTGGATGCTTTTTCTTACAAAATCACTGTTCAGCTTTTCATTTTTGAGAGTATTTGTTTTAATATCCATGATTTCTGCCCTTGTCTAACCAGCTACTTTTGTTAGCTTAGCCTCATACTTTTTGGATGTGTTTTCTGTAGTGATGTTTGCATTATTAAATCAATAATAATGCCACAGCACATAAAAATGTTTGTTAGTATCACCTTGAGCTGTTTTGTTCCTTCGTCGTTCAGCTCAGAAAATGTTTTGCACCTCTGTACACAGCCATGAAAATCTGACTTGGTAAGGCTGACAGTTCTGCCAGATCCTCTCATACTCAAACTCCGTCAAAGCCTTTGAAAACCAATGAAATAAGAGGAGCCTGTTCTTTTATAGACTCCTCTGTCATTGCAAAGACACATAAAATGACCATCAACAGCACTGAGCCTGTTCCTTGTTTTGCATCCAGTGTCCCTTTAGTTCTCTGATACTTCAGAAGTCTCACCATCTTCCCAGGTCAGAGTCAGGAAAATCACTGTCAGAGCAGTCAAAATAGAATTCCAATATTGTCACTAATGAGGAAAGATTTCTTTTTCCCAGGTTTCATCACACAATCCCCTCAGTGGCATTAAACTGGTGCTGTCAGGTGCTGTCAGCTTCTCTGATGGGATTTCATAAATTTTCATCTCCCTTGAGTTTTTGAGCCTCTTGCACCTTGTGTCAATATCAGGTTCGTGGTTTCCAGCTTTCACTACTGATTGGCACGAGGGCTGTCCACAGCAAAGATTTCTTTGAAGTGACCCACACATCTGATTTCCCTTCTGTATTAGCTATGAGTATTTTTCCTCTTTTCTCTTTGTTCAGCGTATTTCCCCCATTTACTCTTCTGCTGAAATGCTTTGTCTTTTCCCATCAGAGCAGTAGCATCTCCTCTTTATCCGTTATGTTTTTCATCTTCTTCAGTCTTTCCCTACAAAGCTTTTCACTAGTGGTTTAGCTTCTGCTACTCCTTCTGTGCCTTCTTCCAAATTTTTTTGTTCTTATCGTTTTGGAGTTCTTCCTTCTCTTGGCAATGGGCCACCTTTTCTGTCTGTGACTTTCTCCAGTTATGACTCTCGCATTCAATAACATCACTGCTGAGCTGATCTCAGGGCTGCTGAGTCACTTTCACCTGTGTTTGACAAAGCCTCAAATGAAATTCCACAACATTGACTGGAGCTTTATCACAGTATCTTTTTGCCATTTCATTTTGTTCATTTGGCCAATTCCAACTACGGCTTGAAGTCACTACTTTGCAGATGGTCAGAGGTACAGGTAGTTTGGATCAACTGTGTTTTGGAAGAACAGCTGGATTTTGTCTTGTCACCTATCAAACGTGCAAGTCTACATGAGTAACTACTAGGTTTTCAAGAACAGACATGAAATCTAACTTAATGACTCTTTGCCAAGTGAACAAAAGATTTTCTGATTGAGATTCTAGTGTCCTACCTCACTTCATGGCCTGTGCTTCATTATTAAAGAAGCTGAGAGTGATCCTTCCTGATCTAGCTTCCAAGCTTCCAACAATAAAATTATGGCGTTGCTGCACCGATTTTTCACCAAAACTACTGTGTTTAAACACCCTAGAAATATAGAAACATATGTAGAAATACAGAGAGAGAAATATCCTCCATGATTTCCTTCCTATTTGAATTGCTTTATACTTTGGGATCTGTGTTATTCTTTGCCAATGAGTGACAAAGAATATCATTGCAACTACTTTATTTTTTTTAAATGATTGAGAGATCCCTTGAACATTTGAGAGACCCCTGGATCCTTAAGCCCTCTAGTGAAACCCTAAGAGGAGCCACAAATATTTATCTTTGTTGGCACATCAACATCTCACAGCTGTACATGATTTTATACTGTATTTCCTGCCCTGTGTTTTCCTCTGCCACCCCTTGGTTACCTACAAAAAGTGCAGCTCCCCTAGACCCTTGAGACCAACATTTTAAGAGCTTGTGGTGGCAGACCTTGGAAGAAGTACTCATGCTCATAATCTCCCTTCACAGAGCTACAAATACATTTGTAGAGCATCACATTTTCATAAAAGCCCACTTCCCACACTTTCCCATGCACTCAGTAGTTCTATTATTTATTACCACTACTCTGAGTTTGCAAGTGTCTAAGTTGGACTTAATGATCTTTAGTTCTTGTCACTATTATAGGGAACCTTTATAAATACAGATGTCACATATCCTATCTTCTATTGCTCCTCTACTGCTATTATTGTAAACTTATTACACAGTAAATAGTTGAGTAGTTTTCTAGACAGAAGTCTGAAGAGGGTTATTCAGAAGAACCTTAAGAAGTTCTAGGAGAAGAGACTTAAAACTTCAGAAACTCGTAAAAGTCCCTCTAAAGAGAAGCCTTGCTTTTAAAAGCCAGTCATCTGGCTTGCTATAGGCTTTGCCTATTTATTACCATTCATTTTGTCACAATCTGAGCGGGAACTCATGAGCTGGTATTTACCAGGTTCTCTGTAGAGTCTAATTACTACAGCCCAGGTCAGCAATAAAGATCATGTCAAAATGGAAGTTGTATCATCACATTTTGCCAGTAACACTTTGGCAGTAATTGTCCTAAAGTAATTGTTTGTTCTCATGGCCATGCTCTGTGGCAGTGCAGCACTCCGTCTTTTACTCGTGGTAGGTCTTTCAGCAACTGCCTTGGATCTCACATATATTCCACACTGTTGACAAAACTAGGCCGATGGCTATTATCCATTTTAAGTACTGCTTGGTTATAAGAAGTGCAACCAGTGTGATCTGAATAGCTGGCATATTTCTTCACTTCCCTAAAATACTTATGATCTGCATCTGCTCTTACAGATGTGTTGATTTTTTTTTAAGACAAAAAAATGTCTTACACTTCTGTCATAAGCTAAAGGATGCTTATGGACCTTTATAATTCTGTTTGTGAATTATTATACTCAGAATATCACTGCCAATGTGCTTGAGGTGTTTCTTCCCAAATGCTTTCTGTTGGCAGACCTTAACTTTTCATGAGCTTAGTTTTTTGAAGGTAGTAATTACCAGGAGCCCCCATGAAGTACAAGCATTGAGAAGTCTTCTGCAGTCACTTTTACTGAAGAGGTAACCTGGTCCCATTTACCTTCTGATTTTACTGATCAACAGTGGGATCAAAATGCCACATACCTGTTCTTCATTCCTTTCAGCATTGAAAGGGCCTTGATTTAACATCTTTTATTTTCAACTCCCATCTTTTGCTCCCTCAAACACTTTGAAGTTTGCTTCTTGATATAGTAGCAGTACACTGTTCTTTCTGTTGAAATGTTGCATTAAAACCTATTTTTTGCAGCCATTTGAATATTGTAGTGCTACACGTGGGAGAGAATCCAAAGAAATGCTCTTCTGACTCCCACACAGCACAATGGAAATGAGCAGTTTAACACAGCAACTTTAATCACAGACATATACACTAAACTAATTGTGGTTTGCTTCACTAACAGTTGGAAATTCTCAAAAAGGCAGATATTTTTAATAAAATTCAATATGTGTTCTTTCATTTTCATGATTTTACCTCCTTGGCAGAGAGTACATAGTAAGCCACTAGTTTTCTTCCTTCACTCCAAATTTCTGTCATTTCCCAATGTAACCAGCAGTTTTCTTATGCAAATACTCATTGTTCTCAGTATGCTTGCCCCTCATACAACTTCTCATTTCATGGTAAACACACAAGATCATTTTCATGCTGTACCGACAAGATAAAGAACACTGAAGGAATATCCAAGAAAAACTCAACTGAATGACATGAAAAGCAATGTAAAATCTATCAGTTTCTATTCCTTGAAAACATCAATCATAATGGAAAGGTTTGTTAACCACCATATTATCTCTTTTGTCTCATGTTTCCTTCCCTTTTCCTTGTGAGATACATATTTAGAGAAAAGTCGGCTTTCCTGTAAGGTACCAAAATTGTAACTGAATCCATCTCTGGTCAACTGAATGAACTGCAATGTCTCAAAGGCATCATTTTTCTTTCAGAAAAAAATTGCTTTGTTTTTTGTCTGATTCTCACTTATTCACATGTCATGATTTCTAATGGTAAGAAGGAATCTGGAAAAAAATAAGCATACTCTTTTCCTAATGACTGAAAAGCACTTCAGAAACAATGGAAGACGTGTATATGACTCTTTAGTATTTCTTTGGTATCAAAGATTTCATGTGTCTCTTTACTCATAGACTACTTTGGAGACATAACTAATCATCACAAATGTAAAATGTGCTTTTCATGACCAGCAGGTTTTGTGAAACCCAAGATTGCTGGGTTATGTCTAATAAAGATATATCTTTTTACTCTATCAGAACATATACAGGTGTACAAGTGCAAGAGTGAAAACTGCTTCTCAACCTATTTGTGAGAAAACATAAATATTTTCTATTAAAAAAATCAATATTTCAGTGTGCAAAAAAGAAGTCATTAGCTTGTAATAGCTACATATCACTTTGTAAGTCTAGATATAGTTTCCACTCACAAGAAATGCTTGTCATGATGTTGTCTGTGACACATCACCAGAGTGACAGTGTCTGAGTAACATCACCAGATTAAAACCTAACAAAATCCGTTCTTCTGCTAAGCTAATGTCAAGCAACTAAGCAGATGCCAACAACAAACTTTTCATAACAAAAAACTTTATGAATACAATTAAGTCTGTAATTTGAATCATTTAATATAATATCATTAAATACAAAGACACTGTCAGAAACATAACAGGGAAAAAACCCCAATGTTATTGCTCGTTCTGTGATTTCCTGACAGGATATTAAAGTCTTCCAAAATGAGCCATGCATTTGTAACACAGACACTGCAGGATCAGGAAGACTGTGGGATCAAGTGTTCCAAAAACCAAAATGGAAATACTTATCTATTATAGAAAGTGGATGAAGCTATTAATTTCAATAATGTAGCATACTGTGTGCACACCTACGTTTCCCAAATGTAGGTAGTGAATATATGCCAGCTTCAGTTAATTTCTTTTTTGCAAATTTGAAGTTCCAGGGAATATTCTCCATTTACTGAGGTAACTGTGACATTCCAAGAGATATTTCCTGATTTACAGTGAGGTAAAAGCAGAAAGTTCATTAGCTTAGTACATAAATGCTGCATCAGCAGTTTACAGACACTCTTTAGTATACTCATGCTTTAGTGAAAAAAATAATAATCTTTAACTATAACATTTAAACTCTCTAGGAACTAGGATTATTCAGAAAGATTTCTCTTTGCCATAATTATTTTCCAGCTAATCTCTCAAATACATTGAAACCAAACAGCATTCCCAGTAGTGGCAATGCAGAGACTTTCAAGATCCCAAGTTTCTAAAAACTCCATCTCCCCTTAGATATGTGCATAAGTAATTGGCCTGGTTTTCCAAAATTACTTAACAGTTTCCTTGATTTTTGCTGAGCATCTATAAGTGCAAGCATATTTCACTGTAAGACACAAATTGCTTAGTTTTTCCTTTTTACTTTTTTTCCCCAAAACCACATAAACCATTTAGGAAAACATTCCTGTTTGGAAATCCCATTCTCCCCTTGAGCTGCGCTCCTTGCCTGAGAAACTGGCTCTCAGAATGGGAAGCTATACACCCGAGACAGAAGAGCGTGTACCACACAGCGAGGAGGAACATCGAAGTAGAACACACGGGTTTACCTTTGCCTTGCGGAAGTGGTAGACCACCAGCATGCTTATGAAATCCAGCAGCATACAGAGCGTTTGGAAGGAGATGATAGCCAGCCGTAAATACTTGTCCTCCTGTGCATAGCAGGGAGTATCATCTGTGCAGAAAGAACATCCTTCTCTGCAGGGTAGGCACGTGTAGACTTCTTCTGACAATTCACCACCAGAAAAGCGATTTTCTGCATCCTTTCCTGAAAGTATCAGAAGAGCGAGGGGAGACACCTTCAGTTGTACAGGATGGGGAGTTCATCACCTGGCCTCTGCTGGGTTTCCTTTCCCTCCCCTTCTCTCTCAATAGGTTATAAAATAGCTTGGCCAGAGATGCTTTTCTCTGAACCATCCTTTGTAACATTCAGAAAATGCAGACCAATGAGGAAAAGTGAGCTTATTAAACATGAAATGCTTTCTTGTTATATTTAAAGTGGGCTAAATCTGCACGGGAAATTCTATGAAGAAGAATTCTGAATGGGGAAAAAATTACATTAAATATTTGGCAATAAGGAAAGGATTTTACACAGACAGATTAAGGGCAGACCCATTACCTACCTAATGTTCATAGTACAATCACTGATCCTACTTCAGATTGTTCCTCAATTTTATAAAAATGTTATCAAGTGAATTAATGAGCTTCAAATTAGATGAAACCCTTCTTAATTAACATTTGTTCCACAGGCTGTTGCATGATTGCACTGCTCTGTCCCCAAAGCTAAACCAGTGCACTTAGAGTAAGTATAGCTTTCTGTTGTTCACACAAGCACATCAGGAAGAAAACCTATTGGAAAGTTAATATTTTGTCTAGGAAAATCAATGACTCTTTAACTGACATCTCATCCATCAATGTGAACCCATCAAGAGCGCACACAGGATTCCTAGTTTTTCTGATTCATGACAACTGACCATAAACCCCTCTAAGGCTGCTTACCCTACAGGCCATGAATAGAGTTAAAAGGTGAAAGAGAAAGGGGGGAAGAATATTATTAAATAAATGGAAAAAATTAACTTGTTGAAAATGTTTTTTATAGGCAAGACAGCCTTAGGAGCTCACAGAAACAGAATGTGGCTGAAGCAAAATCAATGGTGTGTTATAATGTGTGATAAGTCCTCCCCCTTTTCACAATGCTAGAGAACCACTCCAATTTCTTTGATCAAAATTCTCCTTCTCTGTCAGTGAAAGTAGTAAATTATACATTGTTGAGTCCTTCAAGAGACAACCTACACCTATGCTGCACATACATGTAGGCTTATGCAACTCTCTTCAGACTTTTAGCTTGAAACAATTGAAGCAGAAGGTTATCTACAAGGGTAATTACTTCTTGCTTTCTCAACTCTACATCCGAATGCACAGAAGCCCACATCTGCTGCCAAGCAAAGCCTGGAAAAGGGATAGAGGCCATGCTCCTTGTCCTGAGTGTAGAATGCTTCACTCCCACATCCCAGAGTGAGTAGAGAACAGGATGGTATTTCTCATGCAGATTGTGAATTTCTCCTTGGAACTTTATTCTAAACTAAGATGTTAGAAACCTGAATATAGCAGAGTAGGGCTGACTCGTGCTGGAAGTCAGATTTTTAGATACAAGGAGTCAGCAAGAAGAGATCTTGTGCTTTTTTGACCCAGACTGTGTGAGGCAGGATTGGAAATCTTGGAAAATAACCACGCTTTGGCATACCAAGCAGACAGAGAACCTCTAAGGAACTCTAATGTTGAAGACATTTTAGGATGCAAACTTCTCTTCAGAGCACGCACCCATGGACCTCAGCCCATGATCATTCCAAGAGCTTTAACAGAAACCACCTTCTCCAAACCTAATATTGGATCCCTGCTTTCTTAATTACAGCTAGAGCAGCAGACCCACACTGTCCTCTGTGGAAGACAGAAGTCAGTCTCCCACTTCCCATCTCCATATCCAAACCAAGCATGCATTCCCTACTGTCCAAGTTTTCCACTTCATTTCATCAACATTTAAGCTCATGCCAACCTGCTTTTCCACCACGTATCTGCTCCTTTATCATTACTATAGCTGCTGTTCAATTAGCCCATATCTTTAAAACCTCACATTTCTGAGCCCCATAAGCCATTTGTTAATACATTTTTATTGGTCAACTAAATAAATTATTTGCAGTAAAAATACTTACACAGAAAAAAAAATATATAATTCAAGACCCACAGTTATGAGACTACTTGTCATAAATATTATATGAATACAGCTTGATAACTTAGCATGATCCTAAACTTGATGCACTGTTGAGGGTTAAGTTTACTGTAGAATTTTTTCCCCCTCCCAAGTTGCTAGGAGACTAAGTGCTGAGTGCTTAACCTGGACAAAAGAACTGATAACTTAGTTTGGGGGAGGGAGAAAAGCTCCCGGAGAGAGCTGAGGGTGGGGGGATCTCGCGGCTCTCATCTTCCCGGGGGAGCACCGATCGGGCCACGGCTGGCTGCTGGAGTCCACGGTTAATGAAGGGGTCTGGTCCTGGGAATTCTACCATCTGTTGGAGCACCCAGGAATTCGGAGTTTCTTCGCTGTCCTGCTGGATTTTGGGTCAGCCCGGGTCCCGCCGCTGCGGCTTCTCCGGCACTGCCACCTCTGCCTGCCGAGGACACCCCCTGCCTGCGGAGGACAGTCCGCCGCGCCCGGCTTCCAGCCATCAGCGCCGGAGCTTCCACCGTTTGCCCTCGGGGTTCTTGGTTCTGTTCTACTATTGTTATAATTGCTGTTGGGTTTTTTTGTCTGTCCTGTTATATTTACTAGTAAAAGACTGTTATTCCTTTTCCCCATAGCTCTGACTGAAAAGTTTTGGGTTTTTTTTATTCTTCCAAAATATAATAACACGGAGAGAAGGATTTGAATTCCTCATTTCCTGGAGAGGCCTGCCTCTCCTTAGCAGACACCTGTCTTTT
This sequence comes from Hirundo rustica, assembly GCF_015227805.2. NCBI lineage: Eukaryota > Metazoa > Chordata > Aves > Passeriformes > Hirundinidae > Hirundo > Hirundo rustica. Next base: position 139,377,826 of record NC_053450.1, on the reverse strand, counting down.
CAAACCAAGACAATGCACTTACTTTATTTCTGAAATTTTCAACCTTGAAAGTCATTGCAAATATACTATATTCCATTTTATCAAGCAGTTTCTTAGCTGAATCATATGTGGGAGTATCTTCATGTGGATGCTCATCACATACTACAGGGATAACAGTTAAAGAAACTGCATGTTGAAGTAAATATCCCACAGATATGACTTCATAACAAAACAGCCAGCTTTTGTTTAGAGTGTCTGGTGTCATGTTTAGAGATTGGGATGGGCTGCACAGGGAGCTGGTGGAGCCACTGTCCCTGGAGGAGTTTAAGGGAAGACTGTATACGGCACTCAGTGCCATGCTCTAGTCTATGGCAGTGTTTGGTCATAGGGTGGACTCAATGATCTCAGAGGTCTTTTCCAATCTGTTGCTTCTTTGCTAATGTCAGTTGTATGCAAAGGAAGATCACTGATGCACATCTTTTGCACTGTCTGCACTGCCAGCCAGGACTGATTTTTGTGGGAATATCTTTTGACTATCAGATGGAGGTGGAGGTGTCTGAAGAACAACCACATGTGGCACTCAGAGCTCTGGTCTGGTTAACATGGTGGGGGCTGCTCACAGATTGGACTTGGTGATTTTAGAGGTCTTCTCCAACCTACTGGATTCCATGACTCTATGTGATTCTTACTTATAGCTAATGAAAGAAAGATTTAAAAAAAAAAAAAAAAAAAAAAAGTCTACATGAAATTTTCCACAATGCAATGAGGAACAATTGACAAATCCCACACCCCTTTTCTTTTTTTCTTGTTTTTTTTTTTTTCTCCTCTCCTTTACAAAAATAAAGAACTTTTTTTCTCTAAAATAAAACTTTTCCTCTAAAATAATTTCTTGGGGAAGAACTGTTCATTATATATAACACTGACACGAATCTTGTCCACCCACACGCTTGCCCTGACTATATGTCTCAGGGTACAGCTGCCCAAAACATAGTTGAACATTTCTGCCCTTTTTGTCTGGTCCTGTCCCCTCACTGAAGTCAGTGTAACATCAATTCAAGACACAGACAGCCCAAGCCAAGGCTGGAGGGGCCTCTAACAGAACTGCTAGACATTTCATTGTGCCCTGTACTAACTCAGCAGCTCTTTGGGATTACATCTCCTGCAGTGAATAAAAACAGTTTTTCTTCCTCAAAAGATGACAAAATATTCTAGACACCAGTAAGGTAGATGGACAAGAAGTAATTTCTGCTCTGTGCAAGGCAGCAGCAGTTTCAGCAATGTCACAAATGAGATGAAAGTAACACTGTGCTGCAGGAGTTAAAACGGAAAATGAGGAAGGTGTAAAAAAAGAAAAGAACAGAAATAAAATGTAGTAACCAAAAAATTGAAAGGATAAAAAGGAAGGAGAAAAGCATAAAGCAAAGTAGGTCAAAAGTAGGAATAGGGACACAAATTACATGAAGCATAATAAGATAAACCAAAAAGCTTAAATGTTTCATCTATTTCCACTCTACCATTTATTTTTTTTTCCTAGCTCTCCTCTCTTCCATCCCAGTATAATTTTTCTGTCTGATTGGTCCATCTGTTTTTGAAATGTTCTCCTGAGGGTAACTCTTCATCAGCTTTGGGTCTCCTAAGGACACTTTGCCACGCAAGGGATGCCTCAGCAGCTGTGACATATCCAGCTGAGATCTTCCTGCAAAGTAAGAATGGCACCGCAGACTGCTGAGAGCAGGGCAGGGACTGCTTTGTCCCAAACCAAATCATCCCGCACTCCAGATAGAACTCGGCACATGGACACAGAGAGCACAGTGCATGCTGAGCACAGAGCAGAACAAAAGACTGATTCTGCTCCTGTTCTATAACAGAGTAAATTAGGAATGCTACAGTTGCATCAGAGATGTTGCAGAAACTTGGTGAGAATGTAACTGGACCTCTTGGCACCAAAACCTGGTCATCAGACATGGTCATAAGCCTCACCCCAGAAAGGGATCACTGAAGTCAGTGACAACCTTCATGTGTGCAAAGATCTGCACGTGTGGATTCTATTGAAGAACCAAAGCCAAAGGGCAGCTGTAAAAAATGAGAATTCCTGTTGAACTGTAAACTCTTCTTGAAAATTTTTATGTGATCATGATAGTGTTCAAGAGACAGCAAAGTCCCATATTCAGACTAAAGAGCCACTTCTGGTGCAAGCAGGGCAGGTTCTACATCCAAACAGTACGAGCTGAGATTTTCCGCAGTGTGGATGATGCACTGCTAAAGAGCAAACTTCAAGGCTGAACAAAGCACTGTTGTTCTGCTATTTCAATGCAAACCTCATTACTCCATGAGGCAGAGAACAGAAGTGCCTTGGAGAAGGGTGTTACAGGAATGTTAAAATATAAGTAATCATCAGTTAGTCTATTCTACCTATATTAATAGTGCTACCTAAAAATGAGCCATTAAGAGAAAGTGCACAACCATGTATTCAAGGACTTACAGGTTAATATAACCTGTGTACATGAAATGTGCTTTTTTCTAAAATCAATTTCCAACCTCAAAAGACACCCTGGAAGTATGGTAATAACTTTGTCCCCTTCTAGTACCCAAGGTCCTCATTAACACATGCAGAAAAAATAGAAAGGCTTTAAATATTTTGGCACCGTCAGTTCTGAAGAATGACCACAGACTTGGGAGAGAAATGCCCTCCTACCTGGCTTCTAATTCAGTAAGAGAACAACCTGAATTCCAGCTGTGCCCCTGTCCCACACACTCTTAGGGAACTTCCAACATGCGCAGCCTCCCTGGGAGCAGCAACACCACGCTGCTTTAAGACAGAAAAGCAACAGATTTGCAGAACTTATCCTACACAGGACACTGTTTATGTCATGTCACAGGTTCCCACAGAGCCTGCCAGTAAACAGTTCTTTCAGACTCAAACCAAAACACTAATCTGGGCCAAAAGCAGAACCATTCCCCCACTCAAAAGCTGGACACCTCAGACACAATGTGAAACTGTAGTTATCCATAATTTTCTGTGGTGCAGAATCCCAGCATCATTGAGAAATGCTCCCAATTCAAGACACAACACAATCCAATTTTTCAATTCAGTGAAGTACAAAGCCGGACATTTTTTTCTATCTCCTTTCTGATATCTTGAGACCTGAAAATCTTTGCTGCCTCTTTATTTTCTTCCACTAGGAATACTTTCTAAATGATTAACATTCCTATTCAGTTTCATCTCTTTTATCATCAGATTTCACCAACCTAGCTCCACAAAAAGATCTTTAGGTCAGACAGCTTCTGTCAAAATTGCCTGCAGAATTCGTGTCTAGAATTCCTATGTTAACATCATTTTGAACTACCAAATACATACTACAGCCATTTCAGCCATGTCATTTTTTTCCTCTTTTCTTTTTACGGACTGCAGCTGTGTGACAGAGCCAAATTTCCTTTGAACCACAGGCTTTTCTTATTACTTTGGTCATTTCCAGTCTCACTGTTCACTTTTTGAAATCATCTATACAACTTGGCAGATGGAGCTGCATCTGGATGAATTTAAAAAGTTCTTCATTACTGTTCCAAAACTCAGGTTACCTCAGAGCAACAAAGGCTCAAATCAAACTGGCCCCCTATGTCCTACAATATCAGCATTTACAAACTTCCTTGAGACAAATTTCACTTTATTAGGAGCTAAATAGCCATTTTAAGGCTCTCCATTCTATAGCAAATGGAGAAATAATGGAGGTATTGCTTTATCCATATCTGAAGACAACTCACCCTCCAGGGGAGCCATGCTCTTGATGCTGACTGCAGTTGAAACTAAGGTGACTAATACATACCAAGCATATATATTTTGCACAACTGGTATGAAATAAAGTTAATCTCATCCCTAATGATCAATGTTGTTATGATCTCTAGTCACATTTTTTGTTGTGTGTTCTATGGCATTTGGTATGAAGTTTTCTTTATATGCTCTCTTAAGGAATTAAATCCTAACTCAACCAGAACTCACTGCACTTCAGGAAGAACCAAACATCCTCCTTTCTCTAGCAACAGATTCACACAGCCCAGAGAAATAGTACTAGCACAAGGCTGCCTTCTGCAACACTTTACAGTATGAAAAGACAAGGAAAACACTCAGCAGATAAACTGTTGAACAAACCGTGTTATTTATTCTACAAATATGTACAGGAGACATATCCTCTATATGTGTGTGTGTGTATTAAGGGATGATTAGTACCAGAGGTATTTCTCTTGGGGAACAGAAACAGCTGTTTTCACACAAGGCAGGAGATAATACATGCAGTCCTGGACCAAGCTCGGTGAAAGTCACTCACTGCCATTCCCTGGATATCTCACACAAACTGATCTCACAGCAAGAGCTGATTTTATGAACCTCTGACTAAAGGATGGTGCAAAGAAGCTGGACATGAGATGAACCTGAAAGCAGGAGGCAGAGAAGGATGTCCTGCTACACCTCCAAGCAGCAGCTTTGCACCTGCGACTGCAGCCTGAGTTCTACCAGTACAACTGCAATAATTTCTGCACAAAATCCATACAGAGATTTGGTCACATGATGACAGTAATAGAAACCAGCTTTGGGCATGCAGTTTGTTTATCTTCCCTGAGGAGCATCAACCAAGTTCTCTTTCTCCTGTTGTGGGCAATTCAGTCTAAGAACCACGCAATGTGTGTCCTGGGCAGGTGTAGGATGTATGTTATCCATACATCCAGCCATACAGACTCCCAGGCTTGAAGCATCTCTATTACCTCATCAGCACATATTAGAGTTTGGAGGTTCCTTTGAATTCTCTTTTGCAAATGGAGTAAATGAAAACAATTAAAGCCCGCACAAAGCCAGAGGCTAGGGCATTCTCATTTCCTCTGGCTAAACAGAAAATGAGTAGATTAATTTCCAGAATACTTGTGCATGAGCACAGATGCCAGAAATCTGTATTTCCCCTTAGCAAGGCTTCTTTTCATGTTTTTTAATTTATTTACAAATCAAATATTCTTCAAGTGGGTATGTTTTACAGGATCCTCAAGAGCATCGTGAATGACAAACCAAAGGGCTAGAACTCCTTAAGTGATTATATAATCCAAGAGTTGCAAACCACTGGGATTTTACTGTATAACCCTGATGAGGATAAAAAGCAGCCCTGCATTATTAATGCTAGCTCTGTTTTCTTTTTTTTTAACTCAAGCAGAGGCACTTACTCTGAAAGCTGTTCACTGAGAAGATGTTGGGGTGATAGAATCCAGCCTTGCAAATACATTTGTAGGCTCCAAGCACAAATCCAAGGCCTTTAATTGGCATGCACTGTGAGAAAGGAAAAAAAGAAAAGTCATGCAGAGGATCACACAACTGTATACTCAGATGTACGTTCAAGCATAAAAACATTACAAGATACTCTGCACAGATGTCTAAGAACAAATAGGCAGTCCTTACAGACTGACAGTATTTTCTCAGCAGCTTTTCCCATAGTCATATATCACTCCAGGTTTTTTGCCTTGTTGTTCATCTCCAAAAAACAGCAAAGACAGCTGTAATCAAGCCTGTCCCACTGATAAACTGACCAAGTCACAAATTTGACTCTTGCACATTTGATCTAGGCAGATATTAGACAGCTGTGTTTTTTTCCTGAAGGATTTCCAGCAGTTTTCCCCAGGACAGCAGGTGGGTTTCAGACAGCTGGAGTTCACACTGTGTGAGGAAGAACATGAACACCTGCAGCCAAGCCCCAACCTTCTGCTGGAGGCACCTGCCAGTGCACCCACAACAGCAAAATGGAGCTCGCCCAGCTAAGAGAAAGACAATAACTTGTTAGAGAAAAATGGCTGCAGACATAAATCTGACCAGGCTGAAAGAGAAAAAAACTATCCCAACAGGAGCCCCATAATCTTAAAACATCTTGTAATTTTACAAGGTAGCAATACATGAATCAAATTTTGTTTAAACTCAGCTTCACTCTTGCTTAGTTTTGACATGAGGTCAGCCAAAGCAAATTTATTACCATGACAGAACATCTACTGTCAGACCATTCTATACATCCAAAAGTCCAAAAATGGACTTTGCCTAGTACAGAGGGAAGAAACAGTCTAACAACATAAAGGAAGGAACACTCATAAAATGATGATTTCCAGTACAGTTTATTTCACTTCATCAGATGATAGTAGACTGCTAGACTAGATGTCTTTCCTGTGAGTACAGGTGCACCATGAATATGAACTAGACATTGGCAGTTCCTCAATGACCCATTGAATGGTTTAACTAAAACAGCCTCTGTCCTCTCACCTCCATATTTTTCACTTATTTGTGACTATGACTTTAGGATATGCTTCAACATCTAACTGCCTGTGACTAGGAGGAAGATGCAGAGGAGAGGGTTTCCGTAAAAAATACCTGTATAAAAATATCAAATGTACACCAAAAGAGAACAGTCTGCACAGCAGACACTCTAGAAAAACTCAGGGGAAAAAAAGCTGAATTTCTTATTATCTCAGCTTTCAGCTTTGTGACATAATTCTGCCTGATGTCAGGAAACCATGTTGCTTGTCTTTGCCTCAGTTCCCCAGATGGCATCATCTTCTCTCACACTCTTTGCCAATCTGATGTCAGTGCAGGCAGTGCATGTCTGTGGGTGCTATTGGAAAACAGCTAGTAAGTAGGAAACTGGTGTGCAAGAACACTGGAAATTCATTCAGCCTTTGTAAAAGCAAGAAAGAAGAAAAAGAAAAAAAAGAAAAAAAAGAAAGAAAGAAAGAAAAAAAAAAAAAAAAAAAAAAAAAAAAAAAAAAAAAAAAAAGGAGAGAGAAGGTCCAAAACTAATTTTTTTTTTTCACACTTTATCTTCACCCTGCAGAAATATGACTGTTGATAGGGTGGAGGACAGGAAAAATTGAAGTGGAATGAGAGTGTGTGCAAGTCCAATGACAGCCAAACCTCTTTAACCAAGCACAGAAAGTTAGTTAAAATAGTAAAAAGAATTTTTCTGAGAAAAATTCTCCTCTGCATTCTGGCTTTTTGCTTTGTAGGATGAAGGTACATGCTGCTGTAGAGAATGCACTTTCCTTTTGAAGAAAAGGAAGAAAAGAGTAGCTCCTACTGTATTATGAGAATTATGCAGCACCCCAAGTACTGTATCCGTTATCCTTTGCCACTGAACAAATTTATAGAATCACAGAATTGCTCGTATCGGTTATGCTGCAGGCTCATGAACCTTTTCTGCATTAAAACAAATGCTTTACTGATGAATCTTTCACAAACATCCAATATTCACACCAAACAAAAACCTGTAATTTTTATTTTATTGTCACTGACCAGTCTAGAACTTGAAAATGGACAAAATACTTCAAATGCTGTTATCTTGCATTGGTCTAGGACATCATCCTTTTTTCCAGAATTTGGCAGCTGTAATACAACTTAAAAACCATCATCAAATTGTTTCTTGCAGTCCACATGATCCCAGGCAAAGGTGCAATAGGGATCAGAATATCATGTTGACAGGTGGGATGGGGAGAAGGAGAGAAAGAAGCCTAGATCCCTCTAGACGCAATTTCAAACTCTGAAATTCCACTGTGCTCAGCTTTGCATGGAAACAGAAGTATTTACAGCCTGACTTTTTAAAAGAAATTGCAGCACCTAAGCAGGAAAAAACACTAAATACTATGAGGCCAAAAATGGGAAAAAAAAATCTCTGGAAAGAAAAAACAAAACAAAAACAAACAAACAAACAAACACAACAACAACACAAAAACACCCCTCTTTTTACAAAAGACTTAACAGTAATGGTTTTAACAGTAAATGGTGACAAATACAATGGTGCAAAAAGGTAATAAATAAACTGTTTTCTGCTGTACAAAAGGAGTTTAGCAAACAAAGTCCAGATTTGTTTGTTCTATTTATTTACAGATAAAGGCTTTTCCTGTCTGTCTGTAGGTGAATCTACAGGACACACAGCAGGCACAAGCAAGCAGCTTTTGTCCTGGTTCCAGTGGCCCCAGTGGCAGACTGAGCCCAAGCCTTGCAAAGCTGTACAAGCCCAGCCCACAGAAATGGCCATGGGCTTCAGACCCTCAGGAGCACAGGAACTGAGTAGTGCACAATAGGCTCTGTAGACACAGCCAGTAAAATATTCATGTGCTGCTAAGTTACTTAAGATTTGATACATATAGAACTTAGCATTGAATAAAAGCAGACGTGTGAAAAATATCTGCTTCCACACAAGCCAAAAAAAAAAAAAAAAAAAAAAAAAAAAAAAAAAAAAAAAAAAAGGAAGCATAAAACTGACCTGGTTTCAAATTTTATTATAAATGTGAAAGCACAGCTCTGGTAATAAATCCACCATATTCCTGAGTATTTTTGCCCCATCAGTAGTCATCAGCTTTTAAAAAATCATGCTTTAATCAATTCATAAAAGCAGCTACCTTAGGTTGGATCAGAAGCTCAATTTAGGCTTGTATCACACCTCCTATGTGCCAGCAGCCAGTGTTGAGGCAAATAGTGAAAGATGCAGGTGGCTACTGAGTGATCCTTCACTGATATGCCCTTCAGGACACCACACTCCTAAATGGAATTTGTATCGCTTTAACTTCCAGTTCTTATAGATGGCTTGGTTACAAATAAGATCAGCTTTATCATCATGTTTGCTAAAGAGAGAGTAATTGGTGTCTGTAGAATTCACAGAGAGCATTTATTTCATCTGTCTCTTCCCTGGTATTATATTTTTAGCTTTACAGTATTAGTATAATGTAATGACTCCCAAGCTTTTTATAGTAAGTTTTAAATAATACATTCAGCTCAAAAAAACCTTAGGTATTTTGTGAATGTTTATTTTGAGATTATTTATAAACAAATAGCTCTTGAACCAACACAAGATTCTAACACATTTAAACACAACATCTAAACCAGTTTTTTAAAAGTCTCTATTGGTTTAATTTTTTGCTGCTTGTTGTAAAGGATAAAGTCAGTAAAATCTAATGCGATAAAGATTATCTCTGTTGGAAAGAAAATAAACCCTTCAAATAACATGTGCAATTGCTTTGGAAGGCTGAGCCAAATCTTCTGGCACAAGAGGGACAAAGCCATTCATCAGATGTGATTAGCCAGAAACCAAGTGACAAAGTATTCAGCAGACACACAAAGCAGGTGAGATATCCAGAAGGGAGAACAGGGCAAAAACAAACAAGCAGTTCAAGAGAAAACATGTCCCAGATGTAATTTAGAAACTCAGATAAAGAACTAAACAAATCCATACCGTGGAATTCTGGAGCAGAGAGGTAAAACCAGTAGTTTTATAAATTAAGAGAAAGAAAAAGAACGAACGAACAAACAAACGAACGAAAGAAAGAAAGAAAGATAAGAAAGAAAGAAAAGACTGAAAATACAGCCAGTCTTGAGTGGTGTACTTCAAGTTTTTCAAAGAGCTGCTTTCAAAATCTGTATTTCCACATGCATACAGCAATGAGAATGTCTCCTTTTCTAAAGTCAACTCCTTGTTCAAAGGACGTAGTAAGAGCAATGTCACGACAGGAAAAGGTCAACAAAGATAATACAAGTAAGCCCATGTTTCTTTTAGGGGCAGCACATAAAGGATTTCTAGAAAATGCAATGTATAGAGTCATTTTGAACCTGGCACACAACAGCAGCTGGAGAAGGTTGGTGTCCTACAAAAACCCAGGAGGATTTTTCTGATACCGTTTATCACTCAAGTCAAGCACACTCACTCTTAAAAAAAGAAGAAAAAGGCAAAACAAAACACACAAAGAAACCCCACAATAACAATAATAATTGTTGAATAATAAATATTTTTTTAATAAGATAAAAGCCAAAATCTCTTTGCCTAAGTCAGTGATAGCTCTGTCATTGAAAAGGCTTTACCCATTGTCTCTTCTCACTTTATTTACCCTTCAAGACCAGAGTGTTGTGTTAGTGTGTTTGCAGCCTCACAAGTGAGCAGTGCATCCAAGAATCCATGCATCCAAGAACCTTGTGCATCACCTGGAAGGCCCTGCTTGCCTCCAGAGAGTTGGGAGGCAGCCAGCTTGCCAACCACACCACTCATTAACTTTTCTTTTCAAACACAACATTTTGGTTCAAAGAGACAGGACAGGGTTGGCCACTCTATACCTTCACTGCTGGGTTAGTTAGGTCCCTGTAGCTCTTCTCCTCCTTCTGAATGCATTGGTGGAGTTAATTACTTTTTATATTCAAGTTAAAAATGTGTTTTCCAGCAACAAGAGACTTAGAATAACATTGGTTTGTTTAAATCTGAGTCAGTCAAAGAACAGCAACAGATGATCTGATTCAGCTTAGAGCAAAGGTAGTTGTCAGGACAATGTTTTTCTTTATAGTTTGATGCTTTGCTAAAAATTCTTCAGTGCTTTTTAATTTGGTTTTTCATTATTCTGATTTTGTTAAGCATAGGATGAGAATAAATAGTGATGGAAAGGAGCCTCAGCTCATTCACACAAATAATGATAGGTGACACATGACTACTGACAAACCATGAGCAGAAAAGTTAATGTCATTCACTAAATGTAAGGGACTGTAGAGTCTTTAACATCTAATTAACTTCTTTTGAAATGTGTCTCAGTTTGATGATCAGGTTTGAGGACACACAGAACTGACTCCCTTCTGGTTCTGTTCTCCTTCAATTTAATGGTGATGGTGTTATCACCCCCTTGGTGGAGAAACACTACAAACATGCAAGCACTAGTGAAAAAAAAACAAACGGTGGAAGTGCAACATCTTGCAAAGAAACTAAGAGAGGAGATCAGAAATATGTACAAATCATAGTACCTTCTTGGAAGATGGTGAAAGGGGAATAAGTTTAATTTAGCAATGTTTGAAAGCAGGGCCATGGTGGGGCTAAGGAGCAGAAAACTCAACAGCTGTTGTCATGCACATGGAGAACCCATGGTCTACTTACAAACTAAGCTTCCCATAGTCAGGATTCTTTACAGACAGATCAAAGTACAACAATCACAGGAATTTTCAGAGGACGGGTAGCTTGGACACTCACAGGTTCTCAGCAACGATATTTTTAAGACAGATTTTGCATTACTGCTGAAAATATCTGTGCAATATACAATCAGACTACTTTAAAATAAAAATCTCTTTATTTGATAGTGTGGAATTGACATTGAGAACCTGAATATCATTTTAAAACTCATCAGACTTCACTTCTGGTTAACATACTAAACAATAAAATTACAATGTCTCCTCTCCTATAAAACTGCACTGCAATTACAGGGGAACCTGTTAACAGACACCAAAGGGACTGAGAATTTTATAGCCATTAAATAATGCAGAGTAATTAATTCAAAGGCACTTTCTCAGGGCCAGATATCCTTGGCTTTGAAGATGAGTTAAGACATTTTTCACCATTAGCATAGGTTAAACTTCATTTAGAGCGAAGTTTAGTTCACTTCCTCAGTATCTTAACCAAGAGAGAATTCTCTTCATACTATCTCTAACTCTTTCTTCCTATCACTAGTGTAATTGCAGGCTCCACACATGGGAAATACTAGAAATATCAAACATTATCAGCAGAAGACTCTCCAGAAGCTGTCAAATAATATGCCAAAACACACAGAGGCCCTTTACCTGTGAATGTCTGGCTCTGCCAGCTACTTCTGCATTCATCTGTAGCTTGGCAGCAACTGTTGCAAAGTTTGCCTGGAAGATGAGCCACACAGTGAGACAGGGGATTAAGAAAGCTTGCCAATATCTGCAAGAATATGAGTCATTTCCGAAAACATTTGGGGAGGGGGGCAGGGAGGAAAGCTGTATCTATTCCTGATCTCTACAAAAGACGCAGTGTTTTAAGAAATGCAGAAACCCCTAACTTTGTATTACTTATCAATGTCAATATTTTAACCAATTTTTCAGTTGGTCCATCTCTGCCAATAAATGCAATTAGTGGCTCTATGACAATGCAAACTAGTTCTGTTCTGAAATCCATTCTGCACGCTTATAAACTTTATTAAAAATATTTATTTACAGTACTAAAACCAGACTTCCACATTTTCTTCTAAAGGCCAGTAGGAAATACTAGAATAGCCAATCCAACCCAGTAACTCATCACAACAATTGTGCTTAAGCACAGAAAACTTATACAGGATAGGAAAGAGTAACAGGGGGTGGGGGTGCACAGGAATTGCACAGCTCATCGCACAGAAGGGCACAGCCAAACATCCAGGAGACTGCACCATTCTTTGGAAAGAGTCTGACTGTTGAAGAGCTTCCAGCATGGACAGCCTGCTGGCCCTGCTAGCAGGGAAGGGAAAAAATTTCATATGGTTCATCCAACAGCTAACAAATAGCTGCTATAATCAGTAGATAATTTAGACTCATAATTAAAGAGGGGAATAAAACTGTATCAGTGCATGATATTTTAATAAGTTCACGTGGACAACATTGCTAAACCAACATTTTCTAGCCAGCAGATGTATCTGTCATTTATATTGCATTTCCTAGCAACCATTCATTTAATTACTTCTTTATTCCTAAACCATAATTTTTAGGCTGATTCCACACACTAGGTAAGACATACATAACCACATTGAGAAGATCTGCAAAAATTTGCGTCTGTTCTTCCAGCCCACAATCACTTTCTGGACTTACTGCATGGTTCCAGGCAGTGCAGCAGGGGTCAGAAACTTGCTAAGTTCCCACAAGCTTCATGAAATTAATATCCTGCTAGAGAAGAGTGTCCCTGCTGAGGGGGAGACTGCACCACAAGGACATACCTTTTATTAGACACCAGAGAATGCCCTTTGAACATGCCACATTCACAATGAAAGCTTTAGCTGGCATTGGTGCTGTCTTAGACATCAGTGAACAGCATAAAGTCCTCATAGACAAACTCAGCAGGAGTGGAATGGATGAGGGGACAGTGAGGTAGATTGAAAACTGGCTGAACATCAGGTCCCAGAGGGTGATAATCAGTAGCACAGCGTGTAGCTGGAGGCCTGTCACTAGTGGAGTCCCCCAGAGTTCAACACCAGACCCAGAATTGTTTTATTTATTCATCGATGGCTTGGATAAAAGGGCAGAGCCTCCTCAGCAAGTTCACTGTCAACACAAAGCTGGGAGGAGCGGCCCATTCCCCAGAGGGCTGTGCAGCCCTTCAGAGGGACCTTGACAGGTCAGAGAGATGGACAGAGAGGAACTGACTGAAATTCAACATGGGCAAGTCCTCAAGAATCATCTGGACACAATCCTGTGCAACGTGCTCTAGAACAACCTGGACTGAGCAGGAGTTTGGACCAGATAACTTGCTGTGGTCTCTTCCAACCTGACCCATTCTGTGATCTGTGATAAGAAAATATATTAGGAAACCAGGCTATAATAATGTGATATTCCTGTGCCTTGGTATTCAGCCCATCTTTAGGACTCCCACTATTTTTCCAGAGGTTTTGACTACTCAAGACTGCCAGGAGTCTTGAGTTGAGCCCAACTGGGTAAAGTTGAATAAGTTATGTTCCTAGTTACAAAACTATTTCTTACTGAAATTCTACTTGCGGAATTTAGGTGAAATATGGTTGAGAAGACAGCTACATAGAGGCTCAAATTTTAATAGATTTGGTCAATTTCACACCATTCCTCCCCTTTTATATTGATGTCACATTAGACAGAAATTTAACGAAAATACCCACCTCGTTACTACTTAAATTAAGACACTGCATCTTCTACCACAAAACAGAATCTGACATAGTCAACTGCATGAGTCTTTCTGTCTATTGGGTGGTCATTGGTAAAACTAAACACACAGCTATATTCTGTCCATCAGCAGCATGCATTTTAAATGTGTATTTCTTTAATTTGAAAAGACAGTCAAGTCCTGCAGCAGAGCGCTCGCTCTGTCCACTTGATCAATTTCTTTTCATTAATTTTGTTCATTCTGGACTGTAGCCTCTACAGCTTGACAATGTGTCAACTCATCATGAAAAGTTAATCTTACATACAAGATACTATCAGAATTTCAGTTTTTCTATTTGTCAGCCTCAGGGTTGGAATGCCCATCAGAACCTAAGTTCAGTTTCTGGGTTTAACCATGATCTGAGCTCTGTTAAATTACACATTCTTCTTGATTGCTTTCAATCCCACAGTGAGATGAAGCACCATATTGTTGCTGTCAGAAAAAAAATCCTCTCCAAATCCCACTACTTGACAGCAACAGCTTCATACTGATCTCCACAGCCTGGAGCTGCACACTCACTCATTACAAGGCACAAATCCCACAGAGGTGCTGCATGTCCCACTAGCACCATGAAAACAGAGCACCCACTATTTGCCTACATAGCTCACAATATGAGCTATTTGATAGCTCATTCCACCTCTTCTTCAGCACTAGGCAAGCCCAAGAGTTTTTAAAAATGCTTAGGGTAAGACAGTTAAACTTTTGGGCAACAAATCAGAAACAAAATGTTATAACAACCTAATATGGAACAGTCATACACTTGATAAATTACTACCTGTCTGGCTGCATACTGCTTCTCATCCAGGACACCTCAGAGATCAGCCAGGAAAATGAAATCCTGCTTTTGCTCGGAATACTTGCCTTTTTCCTGCAATCTTTATCAGATTTGGTGAAAAATGTCCTAATTTTGAGTAGCAACTGTTCGATAGGCAAGTCCTATAGGTCTAAGGCTAGCCAGAGGGTTGGTGACCAAGCACCATACATGAAGCCACCATATTCTAGACAGACCCCTAGAAAATATTTCCTCTATTCTTTTGCTTCACTTACTTCAAATCTAGATTGTTACTTTTTTCCAAAGCCAATGTAGCCTTGATGACTCATATCTCACTCCTCCATTGCCTTCTGGAGCTGGAGGGTTTGGCCATGAATGTAGATTCCTTAGAAGTTTCATTCTAAATGGCTGCTTTTGATATTTAATTATGCTTCTCTCTGCCCATCACTATTTTTCCTTCAGGTTTGCACTTATTCCAACAAGGCTATTCCTGTGCCCTGGTGATTAAAACACACTTTTCCCTGTTCTGCTTGACTGCCATTTCCTGCCCAAGCTGAGCTCCTCCTTCATACAAGGCTACAACTGTCCTCCATTCAACATCAGGAAAGCCACACACCATAAAGCTGCCCTCTGAAGGTCACAGTGTCACATGAGCTTTCAGACAGCCCTGCAAAGAGCATTCAGACTAAGAACAAGGGTTGTGGCCAGATATCTATAGGAATGGAAATATTCCCTTGTCCTGTCTCCAAGAGGGAGTCCCTATGTCACAGAGTTCTCTTGCATCCACAGGAATTCTAAGTGGATGTCTGCTGGAGCACATCACCCACAGCTTAACCGGTCCCAGAGCCCTGCAGGGGTTTTGGGACAGCGTTACCCCAGGGAATCCACGGAACAGTCCAGGCTCATAAGTGTGCCAAGGTGGCTTGAAATCTTGGTAGCAGTCCTCCTCTTTTGTGAGATCTTTGAGCAAGACAGCTTTCTTCTTGTATGAATCTATAGTATAACTAATCTTTATCACAGAAGTGCAGCCACATTTAATCAGTCTTCTGAGATGTATAACACTACACATTCCAAAACAATGGTTAAGTTCAAATGTAGGCTGGAAAGATGAAATACATATTTTTTTTTTCAATTTGTTCAGTACAGCTTTCCCTTGGTTTAGCAACGCCCTGTTTTTGAGCCAAGGTCCCAAACCTTGAGACAGATTGCCCAATTCCAAAAGGAGTTCCCTGCTAACCCAAACAGCATATGGCCACACCACAGAGATGCACAATGATGTTCTGGCTTGCAGCACGAAGCTATAGCAAAGCATTAGTCTCTAGAACCAGAAACTCTGGAACTTTATATTCCTTCCCCTGGCAGGGGAACTACTGATAACACTATTTGAAACACACATGACTGCAAATTTGGAAGCCAGTTTCCTAGGAATCATTAAGAATGTCAAGACATCAGCAAGTTTACTTGCACTGCAATTATTTCTTCCTCCAGCACTGGCAAGTACACAGTAGCAGAAGAGTAACACTAAAACTCAGAAATCAAAGTGGTCTTCAGGCAGTACAGTACCTATCACTCACCAATTCTATTTAATGAATGTGCATGAAAACAGGGCTTAATGAATAACAAGTAACGTGGTACATCATCTGAAGAGAAAGCAAGCTGGACTTTTCTCTCTATTATTCAGCAGCTGCCAGGAGCTGATTCACAAAGCATGATGGACTAGATCTTTTCTGACATCATTAAAATTAAAAGTGAAATTGTTTTCCGTTATTAATTATAGAAATGTCCCTCTTCAGCGCTCTCAGAAATGGTGAAACAGCATCTGCTAGCAGTACACTGTAGACATATAAACCTCAGCAGACAACAGGATGCTTGGAAGAGTTTGCCTCAGACTGAACAAAATGTCAAGTTTACTTTTCATCTGACAGAGCAAACCCATTTTTATTGGAAGCTGCTACAGAAATAGCACCAAAGACCTGCCAGCCTTAATGTGACACAGTCGTATGCACACAGGCACTCACCCTCTATCATTACTTTGTAACTCTCATTTTGAAATAACTTGAAGATGTGGCAACAGTTACCACTTCTATCCACTAGAAAAATCCTGGAGACCAGTGAAGTTACTGCCGGCACAAATCAAGGAGGAATCAAGTCCTTTCTCGCATCCATAGATTTTAGCTGGTAACAATGTAGATGTTATACAGTTCACAGTGGAAGAGGAAACTATTTCCAGATTTTGTTTCATATTTATAAATAAATAATAGTCACAGTTTATGGGGTTCATAATTCCAAAACAACAATATTATAGCACAGAAGCTTGTAAAATAACCTTACTACTACATTTTCTGTTACTGTTTTCCCCCCTCTGTCCTTTCATCTCTCATTCTGCCAAAGACAACACATCACTAAAGACATGGGACTTGTGACCCACTTCCCCAGAAAAGCCTCCCACCTCATCCCCAGGAAGGGCACAGACTCTCCATTTTCCTCACTCCAACAGACTCATATTTCAAACACGAAGCAAGACACAAGTCCAGGAACCAGCCCATTTAGTCTGAAGAGCCTTTCCAGTTCAAATGCACTGATCAGTATTTTTCTCAATCTTCTAAAAGTGCAATTAGGACATAAAACTGGGTCTTCCAGATTTCTATCCTGAGACTTGAAAAATTCCATCTCAACCATTCCCTTTATTAAAACAGACACACAAACAAACCAGCACAAACCATAAAAACAAAAATTATATATATATATATATATATAATAAAAAATAAATTGTATTAACATGCTTCTGCATGGTAAGCAAATTATAAACCAGCAAAGTTTGTAGAAAAGGGTTTCTACGGAATTTTCTTGAGTCTGAGCAAACTCTCAAAAAGTACTGTTATTGCTTCAGAGATTCCAGGAAGTTTCTGAATTCTATAAACTAAAGTTGTAATTCTATAATACAGTGAATACAATCCCATAATATGATAACTATATCCAAAAGTTCCATCATAGTTATCTTATTATAGGATTGCATTCACTGTATTATAGAATTACAAAACTGCCAATGGACCATGGCAGAAGCTCATGGTGAAATCCTACTCTCTCTCACATCAACCTTTCAGTGAGACAGAATATGTAACCAAAACCCAAAAACCCAGAGGCAATGTTTTGAAAGCTCAAAAAATTCAGAAACATCGGAGGAAAAAGCAAAGCGTTCTCTATTGGCAGCACGAGAGCCCTGCAGAGCCTGCAAGCTTCCAGGTCAAGTTTGGAGGTTCTTGGTAAGGTTCAAAATGTTCAAAAGTTCACAGTTGTGGTCACTCCAGGATAAATGCTTCCACAGACTCTTACTGTGACCTACTTACTAACAATCCTTACTTACCTCTCACCAGGAAAATGTTTCCTTTGCTTATTTACAGGCTTCTTTCTCACTTGTCTTGCAGATGATACTTTGCCTCATCTATGGACTTCTCTGGGGTGGGGAACTTTCTGTTTTGATCCCACTTTCCAATTCTCAAGACATCTCAGGATTAGGGATTTCATACAGCCTTGTACCATGAGAAATGTTTTGGTGGAGTAGTATATATACCTGGCTGTTTAGTCAGCATCATACCCATTGGGGAATACAGAAAAAGAAAAAACTCCCCCCCCCCAACCCAACCAAACAAAAACAAACAAAAAACCCACAAAACCCTCACCAGCTTTCTTGATCTAAAACACCAGTAACTTGCCATTCTAACGCAAATATTTTTAAAGTATTCCTGTGACATACAGAAAGTCACCTAACAAGCTAAATTGTACTTGGGTTTTGCTATCTTTTGAGACTGTTATGCTGCTATAATTACTCTGATTTGTAAAAAGAAAAGCCCAAACAGTTAAATTTTGGCAGTGATGCTGGTAATGACAGAGCAAGTTATAGACACTAAAATTAATTATAGTCAAACTAAAGCAAATTTGGGAAAGGTATTGGGATGCACTCAGCATTTGGCTACTTTTCAAATTGCAATCCACCGTGTTTATAGGCTTGTGGTAGAGTGATTAGTTTTGTGAACACAAAGTTCCCTGTGTAAGGACCAAATGGGAAGACATGAGTGGGCATTAAACACCCCCACGTACAGAACACATCCCTGCAGCAGCAGCCAGGTGAGTGCCAGTGCCCCTTCATTGTATTAATACAAATTATTAGCATTCTTAAAACTGTCTTTCTCCCTAGAAATATGCACAGGCTCCTCAGCCTGTGTTATTTATCCTAAATAACTCCTATTATAAAACTCCAAAATAAATACACGGAGAGTGAAAAAAAAATCTCATCTTGTACTAGTCTCTCAGCAATAAAAGTAAATACTATTGTTAACTTACAATAATAAAAATGAATTATATAAATCCACATGATTACCAACCATATAAAGTTAATATGAAAATGGACCCCATACAGTATCTTTCTCCCTCATACTTCTTGCAGTCTCTAAATCTTCCAGACAAAGACATTTATCCTGTGCTGATGAACCCCAAACTAGAAGTGAGGAAACATTTGAAAGGCAAACCAGCTTTTAGTGGCATATCAAAAGCAGCTGAAAATACACAGCAGTTCATCGAAAAGGACAATTCTTCAGGAAATTATTAGTGGCTATTTTCAGAATCACAATAATATGCATAGAGCTGCACAGAACAAAAGACATATACAATCTTTGTTGCATGAAGTTTATTGTAACAGACACTTGGAAGACAAAATGAGAAGGATCCAATTCTATTCTCATTTGCCCTTATTTTAAATAAACCAAAATTCCAGTGACTCCAGTGCTTCCAGTCACCTCACTGAAACTGCTGGTTAACAATGCTTGAATCAAACCCACCTTGTCTCCTTCTGCTTTTATACTTTAATTTATACTTAGTTTCTTTAATATAAACTAATTTGTTGAGACTATTAAGAAATCATAAAACCTAAAGGATGAAGATCACCTTAGCATTAAGTGCCACCTTTGACATCAGCTTCCAGAGGATTCTAGAAGGACAGAAAGTAGGGCACCCCTGCTACTACTGCCAAGTAGCAAATAACACTCATTAAGCCACAAGACTTCCCAGGTCCCCACCAAATTCCAGCTTTATCAAGGAATACTTTCCTAAAACTGTTTAATGCCAAAATCTTCCTTTTCAATCCAGAGCTTGAGCAAGCCCCTCTCCTTGTTGTAAACTGCAAACTCGCCTTGAGGGGCCAACCAATTGCCAAGTTTTGTCATTGAAACAGCTGGATTTCAGTGTTAGCAGGTGGGAAAAAAAAAATCCCTGAGCTATTCTTGAACTCAATAAAGTGGATTGTGCGATCTTTGAGGGAGGAAGAGAATTATACAATTCTATGAGTGCTTACCATGACAACCAAATATACTTTGGAATGTTTATTTATAGCATCACTTGAGATTACAGCAAAAGCTGGCTCAGAACACAATCACAGAATGGTTAAGGTTCGAAAGCGTCACTCAAAGTCTCTGGTCCAACCTCCCAGCTTAAGCAGGTTCCCTACAAGCACATTAATTTGGGCTGTAATCCGATGACTCTCGAGTATCTCCAGTGAGGGAGACTCCACACCCTCTCTAGGCAGCCTGTTCCAGTGCATGGTCATCACACAGAAAAGATGTTCTTCTCATATTCAGGTGGAACTTTCTACACATCAGTTTCTGGTTGTTGCCTTTTGTGCTATGCCTGACTCCTATTTTATTAGACAACCAAAATAGCTATTAAGTTGCAAAATCCTTTGTTGGAAAAAAGCAGTTTCACTGGCAGAATTAACAGCCCAGAGGCACTTTTCCCTGTCAGTAAATTAGCTGTTTTTACACAGCAGTAACATTCATCTGAGCTGTGAGAATTTCCCATTTCAGTCATCACCCTGATCTCTACGAATTGCATCCTCTTCCTTCACTGTATAAATCCACTCTACCCTAACTCATTTTTCTTGAGAGCTGCCTGCCGGACTGAAAATGTCATCTTTCTC
Source organism: Hirundo rustica (assembly GCF_015227805.2). Taxonomy (NCBI): domain Eukaryota; kingdom Metazoa; phylum Chordata; class Aves; order Passeriformes; family Hirundinidae; genus Hirundo; species Hirundo rustica. Next base: position 139,357,416 of record NC_053450.1, on the reverse strand, counting down.
AAAGCAGAGGTCAGGTTTGCCTTCTCCCGCCCTGTCTGCAGCCCATTTGCTGCCTTGGAGGGTTTTCCTACCTGCACAACTTGAAATTGTGCCAGTTAAAACTCTCTCTTTCTCCTTTCCACTTCACATAGTCCTTCGTTCCAATTTTCAATTCAGTCCAAGACATGCTTCTTAATTTATACAAAAACTGGGGGAAAGTCACAAAATATTTTTAGGCAACCACCCTGGAACTCATATTCCTTACACATCTCCTTAACTGGATGTGTCAGCAGCTCCTTAGAAATGAAAATTATTAGAATATTCTTCCTATTAAGATCACATTTCAGATTTCAGTCAGGATTCAAAATTTCATCCTTTAAAATAACCACAGAATTCTATTAAACCCTTTCACAGAGGTAAAAAGCACTTGAAGACACTAACTTTGGAGAGATTTTCTCCTCATCTGCTCTAACACAAGTAGGTGTCATGGTTGCATTTGTCCTATGGCTACAAAAGAAATTTCTTCATTGCATGGGAGAGTCTGCCACCTTCCCTACCCTGATTTGCTTCTTATGCTGGAATAACCCCTTGGATTCTCACGGCTGTTTTGCTGGTGTAAGAAACTATGAAAATGAGCAAGACAAGTAAAATATAGCCCTAAAATAAGGTGCATAACAAAGCTGTTATCCTTTGAAGATATCAAGTGTTTCTCAGATTTTGGAGGAATCATTTATACAAATATTTAAGCCCTCAAAGCCAAAACATTTACCAATCATTTAGACATAATCATCTTGTCACTTGCAAAGAGCTCAACAAACATGGCATGGGGGAAACCCCTCAGTGTAATTAACATTGCGTTGAATGACAACTAAAGAAAAACATTATAAGCAGTCTCATTCAAACCTGAAAGGCAGTATCTACTATGTCAACACTCGCTTCACCAGGAAGATTGATTTTCCCCATTATTATTCTTAATTGTACACAAGTAGCTTTCAGTTTGATTTCACTGACTATTTTAATCATAGCCTGACTTTGAGGTTTTCTGTTTGGCAGTGTAGCCCAAAGTTTTATTCTCAGGAAAGCAAGAGATCAAGCCACATTGCCCGACAGCACTGTTAAGAGATCTGATGGTCAGAATGGAGTGGAAGGAAAGGAAAACTTACTATAATTCTTATTAACTTTCAATTTTGTAGGTAAAAATTTCAGAACAGTAACCAACTATAAACAAACCAAACAAAATAGTAAATACTGGTTCCACTCCAATAATCATGATATTTTTCTAAATCCACTGTCCAGTCTTCTGAAGGAATGTAGCCCCCAAAGGTCTTGTTTTTCTGTCAGTGTTGTTAAATTTCTTAGAGAGAAGCAAACTGCAGTCGTGCTTATATCGGTTATAATAGATTTCCTCTACATTGACTGCAGAGATGCAAGCAGAGCTATCTGTCAATGTACCATTTTAAAATATAGACACAACTGTTCTCTAAGCAGCACAGCTCTAAGCTCTGAGATGCAGCAAGGTCTCACCAGCACATCTGAATTCTGCATAAAGTACTATTAGTGTCTGATTAAATATTAATTACAAGAATGTAGTTGAACAGCATTTAACTGGGGAGAGGCCATCGGCAAATCACAATATTTCTGCCAAAAAAAATACCTAGCACAGCACTATGGTACTTTCTGCCCTATTTAATGTGGATCACAAGGAGGTAGTAAATGGTCTGAAAGCATCAATCCCACCCAGCGGCAAAGGCTGCGGCCCATGGTCCACCCCAATTTTACCAGACAGAATCCTGCCTCAAAAGCATGCCTGGGAGATGTGAGTATAATTTATTCCAACAAGAGCAAGAGGAAAGTGTTCAGTTCCAAAGTGAAGTTAAGCCTGTACCTGGGAAGCCAACAGCACAGATGTTCCTGACCTCCCCTGTGTTCCCCCTCCCCTCCGGCCTGATGGAGGATTTGGGCACCTGTCCTCACACCCAGCTGCCTCTTCGGGGTCCCTGCTGACTACACAGGGACCACAGCCACCCTTCTTCAGGAGGAAAGGACCATCTCTCAGGCTATCCACACACATTTCCTGCAGTCATCCTACTCAGCAGATCAAACTGAAGACCCTTCCCACACCTCCTCATGCCATATCCCACGGATGTGCACCAGATCTGCCTGCAAGTGCTGATGGCAGCAATGCAGCTTTGACACCAACTTTTCCCAAACAAACCTATATAATGTGAGGGATGTATCACAAATACTTGAATTTTACCAACTGAGGAGAGCAGAATCAGTGCCTTCATTGAAAAATGGGAGTCATTCCTGTTGTGTTAACTTACAGCTACGAGATATAGGCTGAAGGAAAGCTCTAGTACTACCTCAGGTCAGGGCTGAGCAAATACTTTTCAACTTTTATTTGCAAAATAAGAATTGTCAGGGTCATATTTAAATTATTTAACTGTCTGAATCCACTACAGTGAAAAAATACTGCTGAGGAGAAGGTGAGTTTAAATTTTGTATGATTAAAACATGGATTCAATAATGGCTGCAGAACCGGTCATTTCCAAGTGGACACTAAAAAACCAGGAGAACCTACACGTACCACTGAACTGTAGGCATCACAGGTGCAGGTCCTTCTCTTGTGTTGAAGGACCCAAACTTGCATCTCCCATCCCCAGAGACTACTCCAGCACTCAGAATTATTCTGGGAGTAGTTTGTCTCAGATTCAATAGAGCAATGTAAAATAATGATCTCTGAGCATTTTAGTTCAAGTGTCTGAATGTGCCTTAGAAGAAGCATCTCATCTCTCAAATGCACCCTTTAGCTACCAGGCAGCTAATCCATTCACACCTCCTTGGTGCTTCCATGCCTCATGGCAGCACTCTAAGTAATTTATTAAGTGACACATAGTAGGGTATAGTTGAAGTGTCCCATTTCCTCACACCAAAAAAACCTGTTACATTTTTTATCACATACTTCCCTCCTCAAGGTGCCCTCTCAGTTTTCATGTTTCACCAGAGCACTGAAATATTTTATAGCACTCACAAGAGCACTGGATGGCAGAGACACATGATCCCTGCCCAAGAAACTCACAGCCTGGAGAAACAAGCAGGGACGAGGCAGCAGAATAGCAGAAGCAGTCAGTGTCAGAATTTCTGAGCTCTGGGATACGCCCTTCCCAGGCTTTTGCCCAGGAATTCACTTAGTGTTGCATCTTCTCCTGTCTGCCTTCTGGAGCACTTGCCTTCTAGAGGCATCTTTGCAGTCCTGAGCTGTGTCTGCAGAAATTACTCTGCTAATCTTTTTCTTTCATTTTTTAATTTCCTTCAGAATCTTCTTCTGCTTCTGACTTTTCCCTTCTTTTCAACTCTATTGTTAGATCAGTTTGATACGATTACCACTTTTGATTAATGAATGAAGAACAAACTCAAACATACTGTTCTTCACAATAACACAGGTCACATGAATTGCTTAAGAGTTAAGAAGTCATCAAGCAGAGGGTTATGTGAACTATTTTGCAAAGAAACTACACAATCTAAAAAGAACAGCAACTCAGAAGGCATCTTTACATTGGCTGGAGAAGCTGGGCATCCTCAAGCAGGATGAACCAGCTCCCTACAACCCCGAACAACTTCTGTCCACTTCCCCAGGCACTTTGTCTCCAGAGATCTCTATCACATAGCATTTTGGTGCCATCAGAGCAGTTGCTAATGGAGAGCTGGTAAGCTCCAAGGGAAATAGAAACAAGGCCTGCAGGCTGGTAGAGCACCACCACACTAAGCGCTCCCAAGGGCTCCGTGGGAAATGCTTCTCCCACCTGGGCTCTCCAAGAAACAGTGCTGCAAACAGCACCACATGAAGTAGTATGAAACAACACCTGGGGACAGAATTTGACAATGTTTTTTCAGTCCACTCATTTTTTGCTTGCAGCTGCCGTAAATACATGTGAAATTGCTCCATGTGATCCAACTTCTTCAGTTTCTACACTGGCTTTTAGAGTAATGGAACCAGCTGAGCGTGTTATTTTTTATTTTAGCCATTGCCTCTGCATTAAATAGGTTATGTTGAATGCTGAAGGCGAATGAACAAACAAGGTATCTTCTTAAAAGCTGACTGTAGGATTAGCCTACTATGAGATGAATGCCACGGAATCTCACACTGGGCAGCCTGGATTCAGGCACTCTGGAAATGCAGACACCCTGGGAGAGCACAGGCTTTTAACTGCAGATACACCGGTTCCTAGCTTACACTTGTTACTGCTCATCTCCATAGAAATGAAAGGACTTACATCTTTTTAAATAACTGCTTTAGAATTTTCAAGCATCTCTTACAAAGACAATTTAAAGCATTCAGCCTGTATTATCTAAGCTGTTAGAGCAGAGAAGCAAACAAACCAACATCATTCCCCCTTCTTTTCCTAATGCATTTTTATGTTCTGCATATTTTTAGCAATACACTTTTTAAACTGATAAATTGAGACCTGCAAGAACTATTTGTACATTACATCTAAGACTACTGTGCCATTTCTCAGGAGTCACAGGGAAAAGTTTAAATTCTCTTCTGTAGTGTTGCCTTCCTTTCCTTTCCTATATTTTTAAACTTTTTACTGTAGTACTTGAAAACAAAACTGACCAAGAAAGTCCAACAATTAATTCCAGAAGCAGTTATTGCAACAGAAAGTTGGTCTAATAGATTTAAAATAGACTAGTGCTCCAATGTCCTGGCCTCACACACTCAAGTCATAAATTCTAACTCATTCTTTGAAATCAGAAGCAGGTTGCTGATGCAGACAGATCCAGTTTCACCTGGGAGGTAATGAGGTGAAGTCATTGTATGGGAGAGAAGAAAAATACATCCAGCTGACTACGCAGCATTTAACTCAATGGCTCCCTGGAGGGAAGCATCAACAGCAGGGTGCAGCTGACAAGTGAAATGCTGCTTTGTGTAACACTTTACTACCCATTTGTGTGCTATAGGAATAGCAAATCGTCAAAAGGCCACATAGGAACAGAGCTCCATCAAAGCAATCTGCAGAAGTACCTTTTGTGGTTAGTAGGCAAGAATTCAGCAAGCTCATGGGCTGGAACAAAGCTTTGTCCCTTGAATTTTGTTAGAAATTAGTTTTCTGAAAAATGCTTGTCCAGGTTGTGCAGTGCTTCATAGTATTGACAGAATACAAAGTCCCTGCTTTTAGACCTTAGACTACATAAAGGGTGCTTGGCAATAGGATTCACCATCTCTCCTGCTACTCTGGATGCCATTGTTACCATCTAAAAAAAAATCTCTGTAGTCAGTGCAACGAAGGAAGTCAGGTTTCTTAACAGATGTACCTCATCTTTGATTGTGAGTTCCAATCATCTCACGTGGCTGGGACTCTGACAACATCTCCTGCCTGAAACACATGAATTTACCCCACATCTTTCACCTCATGGAGACCTTCCCCTTTCCTTCACTCTTTTCTCTTCATAAAACACACACGATCAGAACATATTTGTGACTTCATTTGACAAGCAGCTCAAAATTTTCTGAGATGACCTAATAGTCACACAACATGGTTGGTGAATACATCTTTTCAGTGGGAATCCAAGCCAAAATTACAATAGAAATACATCCAACAACAACAGTCTCCCCCCACTCCTGTCACTCACAGACCTAGGCTGTTGTGCTTATTACTCACTGAGCTACGAGATTGTCCCAGCTCAACCCAGGTGGCTGACCTCTGGAACACTTCTAGTGGACTTCTAGTTTAGTAAAATGGTGATATTGGAATGTGTTGATATATTTTTGACAAAATTTGACAAGCTCTGATTCTCTTTATCCCAAGGCTGCATTGGACACTATTACAGAGGTGCTGGACTCTATTTCAGCACCTCCTTACTGTTGAGCTTTTAGATTTCTGCAATCACTTCAACTGTGTGACCTGGATAGAAAAGTGATTGTAGAAGTATGGAAATTTCCTATATGTTTGACATTTTATCCCTTAAAAGAAATCATCAGAAAAAAACCCCCAACATTCTATTTCTTAGAATTATCTCTATCATAGCACTACCCTGGCTGCAGACTGGGTCATGTCACTACAGCTAATCAAGAGCATGTCTCCTGTGTCCAGCACCACCACTTGAGAGAAGTATATCAGATAAAAGTCATTAGCACACTAATAGCTGCTGCAGGTACCCAACAACAGAAAGAAGATGGGCACCTACTGATTGATGGTATCTTGAAAAGACAGAGAATTGCCCAAAACTTGCTTTCTGAGTAAAGGGATTCTAATATAATTTCCAACCATTTCAAAGTATCAATGAAGCAAGGATCATTATACAATCCAAACAGCTTATAGATCGTTAATGAATTTATCAGCAGCAGAAACCAGCTTTCTGAGCAAAATTTATCCAACAGCCCGACCATCAGATACTCTATCCTTCCCCCATAAAAAAAAGGGGGGAAAAAAAAAAAAAAAAAAGGCAAAAAAGCAAGCATTAATAATTGCCATAATTGTTCCTTCATGAACCTTTCCCAACCAGAGAGGTCACTCACCTGCAGTATAAAAGAATCTGTCCTAAAATCCAAGTGTCCAAAGATAATACAAATCAGCCTAAACAGTTTGGTAAGTACCACTGTCCTACTCCCAGCCAAAAAACACATTAGCATTTGATCCATCATCCGCCACCTTTGTAGCCTTGATAGCAAGCTGATCTGCATTGACCTGCACCTTACCACTTTGAGAATCACTGGAAATTGGAGAATCACTGGAAATTTCCTCACAGCTGGGGGACTGCTGCACCTTGTTGAGACAGACACTGTTAATCAGACTGTCTTCAATCTTACCAAGGCTGCAGATGCAACTTTACAGGCATAACAGGAGAATGGCCTACAGAGAAATGCTTATGAACAAAAAAAAAATGTACTTTCTAGTCTTGTTTTTCTGATGGATTCAATTCAAGACATTCTGGTTTGCTATGTTTAAAAGCAAGCACACAGCAAGACACCTATATTCTTTCTCCCACATATGAGGAACACTGCTTTGCTGTTCCCTAAGCACTGCAACAATGATGTCAAAAGATTTCTAGGAGAAATAGAAGTCAGAGTCTAGGACACAGCAACATCTATTTTCTTTTTCCTCTTAGTAAGTCTCCAGGGTTTTAACAATTATGAGATGCCTTCGCTAAGGAAGAATTTCAATGTCAGAAGAGAAACACATGAATAGCAAGAAAACATAGGAATTGAAGTGCCAATTCACTAAGGTAATTTTATAATTTAAAAAAAAATAAAATAAAGTTCAAAGTTGACTAACCTTACTGACAAATAAAAATGTCTTTGATTTGTGTGCTGCTACTCCTTCCAGTGAAGATACAGGTAATGAATTTGCATTTGTGCTTACCTGTTTGAATTTAAGATTTGCTTTTTGGTGTATTGGGAAATTCTAATAACACTCAAATAAGATTTCTAATTAGCAGACATGTATTTACTCATTCAGCTAAATTGAGGACTTTTTGATTTTTTTTTGGTCTGGAAATGACATGATTTTTCATTTAATTTCTCAGTTGATGTTGACTGATAGCACACGATGCTGATACTTCTCTAGAAGTGACTATTTAAGAGGATTTAAATTTTATATACGTTCTTCGTTTTTGATTGTGCAGTTCAAGAAATGCTCTTATTTAGAATAAAGTGCTTATATTACGACCATTTAATTGCTCTCATAAATAACAAGTCATGCTTTCTTTAATTCTCTACCAGTATAAATAGGTATCATTCCAAATATACATTATCTTTATCATTCATAAGAATGGATATAAATCTTTAAATGGAAATTTGATATCTTTTCATAATATTTTTCACATAATACTGTGGAATGAGTAAAAGTTTCAGTGAATCTTCCATTATTTAAACTCCCACATATAAACAGCTAAGCAGTTTACCAAAAGAAGTAACAGTGCAAACAATGAAAACCAAATGACAAATGCCTAATAGATGGATATTTGTAAGATAAATAAGAGTACAGAACATATGAGACAAATATGTTCCAAGAAAACCAACAGAGATTCCTTGAATTTGGAATATTACATTGTGGAGAAAATCAAGGAAAAAACCATATCTACAAAGTCAATTTCTAAAACAAACCTGTACATTTTTCAGTTTTTTTTCATTTTGTCATGGGTTAGTACAGTTTAGTTTTTTAGTTATAGAAGAATGTAGAGTAATTTTCCAGGTCAGGACCTGGGAATTGCTTTAGAAAAGACAGGGACCTATCAGAGGGTTAGCTGGAATATTGGCATCTGTTCCGACCACTGAAAATTGTTAGCTGCAACTTTGGGAAGTACCATATAAACCCCCTTGATTTCCTGGGGGTGGGTCCTTTTCCTGATTTCCTTTGGCCAGAGAGAGACAGGTGACATTGAGCTGGGCCTGCTGCTCCCCCCTTTTTGGGGGATGGGAGCTGGCCTGAGGCCTGGCCGGATTCCATCGGCTCCCGGTGAAGGGGAGGGAAGGAGAGATTGCTGCTTTACAACAACTACCTTCTCTAAGTGGAGCAGGGAGAGATCTCTGCCGGGCCCTGATAAGAGCTATGGGCACTATTTAGACTGAGGCCACCCCGATTTACACTGAGGAGTGGACTGAGAAGGCATTTATGACCCTGCCTGGGTTTTTTTGTGATTCTGGACTGCCCGAGTGCTCCGATCTCTGATGTTTCTGTGAGTCCTTCCTCCCTCACCAGCTCGGCCTTGAACATCTAACACCACAAGCTACAGAGAGAGAGACAAAGACTCTGGGCAGATTTAACTTTTTCCTAACAACATGAAGCTTCCAGAGCTTGGCCCTGCTCTGAAAGAGAAAAGAAAGAAACAGAGTGAACATAAAGAAGAAACAGCATGAAGTCAGTAGAGTGAGAGTGAAAAGACTATTAAGACAGAAAGTTGAAAAGTTCCTTTCTGATTTGAGCCATAGAAACGAACTCTATATTTAGATCATTCCTTTAAATCATAGGAAAGATATGCATTTAAGGAGATGATTATATAGATTTGTGTGTGGATTTAAGCAAAGGTGTTTGTAATAGACTAAGTAATATTAATCTTATAAGATGCTTAAACAGAGATAAAGATGAGAAGCCCTCTACACCAGTGAAGAAGTGAGAAGATATCTCTGTACCTTGAAATGAAAAATCCTTTGCCTTTAAAGTTATTCATCTTTAAAAGCTGACACCCCAATATGCAAAAGTATAAAACCCATGACCGATAAGCAGCCTAAGAACCTGCTAATGGGAAGGATCACAAAAGCAGGTTTCTCCAAGTGGCTGTTTTTGTGACAGTTAAAAAACCCACAAGAGAACCATTTTAAGTTATCAGTAAGATCAATGACTCAAAGAAAGACTCTTCTCCTAAAAAATAAAAAACTATTATCAAATAGTGAAACTGACTAAAAATTACAAGTTTTGTCTCTTATGTTGTTTTGTAGAAAAGTGAACAGTTTGTAAAGGGAAAGAAGAGTGTTTTTAGAGTTTCGTTCTATTTTGGTTTAGGTTTTTTTCCCAACTTTCTTTTCTATTCTTTTAATTCATATTAATAAAACTATTTGTTAATTTTTAAAGTGGAGCCTGCTTTGCTTTTCTCCTAATCTCTCTCCCAGAAAAAAAAGTAAGTACTAAGATCAGAATTTAATGAACGTAAAACCACTACACAGTTCTAACGAGTATGCATTAAAAAAAAAAAAAAAAAAGTTGTGCAATAAAGAATTTAAGTTAAATATGGTCAAAGTTAGTAAACCCCTCTTGCATTTGAAACAAGCTTTAAACTGATATCAACATGAAGACACTACAAATTTCTGCAGAAAAATAGTTCATAGCATCCTGTTTTCTTTTTGCCTTAACTAGATAATTGGTTGCATAACATCTTTGCTGTTTGTTGTTTACTCCTTTCCCATTTCATCACTCTTTTAAACTGCTAGACTAAGGTTACTCAAGTAGTGGTAGTTTCCTTCTTTTATTTTTCTTTTTTTCCTTCCCTCACAAGATTAATTGCATATTTATAGATACCACAAATCTTTCTCAGACCATATGGGAATAATTTCAATCTGCCCCAGGATCATTTGTCATTATTGGCCATTCATTCCCATTAGAAGCTGTTACCCATCCTGTTATTCACCATTAAATTGAATTCCAGTATTACCTATTCAATGCTTCACAGTTATGCTGGGGTTTGTCTCCTGCCATTTGAGCAATTTGTGGCAGCAACAACACCACCACCTTAGAAAGCTTTCAGAGAAACTGCTCATTCAAATGGTGCAAAGCAAATCATCTTATTCATAGACATATAACACATAATTCTACCAGCTGTACTATTAGACTGCCAGGAGTAGCATTATGTATGTAAACCAGTGATGCTGGAGCATGGAAACCAGACCACAGAAACATGAGAGATCATTGGTCTCTCTGCTATCTTCTAGACTAAAAAAATCATCTTCCCATACTTAGAATGTTTTGCTTGCAGAATGCATGAGCCTGTCTCAAACACAAAATATACTTCACACTTCAAGGGATTTCAGTGTGAACTGTGAACAGTTTGCCTCCAGTTCTGACCAGCTGCAGCTTCTGACTGATGGGAAGGAGCAACTACTCGCTGGGTGTCTGTCCTAGGTTACAATGTAAGATGTGTAAGTATGTATTCTATCACTATCTACATGAGCTGTTGAAACTAGGTTGGGCAGTGTTTCCCTTGCCCCCTCCCTCCAGACTATCTTCTGTTAATGGCCCATCAATGCCCTGCTGCATGATGCATAGGTAACTCTCTCCAGGAGCTATCTCTGTTTAATGGCTAATCAAGGATCCATTACAAGACTGATAAAATGATATCAGCCCATTGTGAGATGCTCTGCCCAGGGGGAGGAGCCAGGAATTCCCACCTGGATATAATCTGGGATTTGGGACAGCACAAGCAGCCTTACCCATTGGATTCTCAGAGGACAAGAGCTACCAGACCTTTGTACAGGATCACTGCTTCAACAAGACCGCTTCATCTGGACTGCTACCACTGCGGTGTCAGATTGTATTCTGATTCTGTCAGTGATCTTTTGTACTATTGCATTTTTTTGTTTGTTTGTTTTTTTGTTTTGTTTTTGGTTTGGTTTTTGGGTTTTTTTTGTTTGTTTGTTTGGTTGGTTGGTTTTTTGTTTGTTTGTTTGTTTGTTTGTTTTTTCCTCCTATTAAATTGTTTTTCTGACCTGGAGTCTCTCACTGGTTTTGCCTTCAAGCCAGCACAGTGTCCCAGCTCTGCCTTATACCATGGCTCCGAGGAGCTCTCTTGCTCAGTCACAGTTCCTTCCTATAGGGGAGATAAATGTTGCTCCTGGGAAAGCTGGGGGAAGCAACCTGCAGCCTCACTTCCCTCTTCTGATTCCCTTTGTTTTCTGATTTTTCCAACACAGCTCACCAAGATATACACCATGCCAGCAGGTGAGGACCATTCCTGATGACCATCTTGTGACACTCCTGGGGACATGCCAGCCTTGGTCTCCATTGCAGACTCCCTGGACTGTCATTTCATGACCCTGCCATTAGCTGCATTTCTGAATGCCCTGCACTGGATCCTTTTCCTACCATTTTCCCAAGTTATATACTATAAATATTACCCATCTACTTGCTCTGAATTCCGTGACTGATTGTTCCATTACAAATCACATCCAGCTGTATCCTGATGCCATTTCTGACTAAATTATCTAGACTTCTTTAAATTTATTTTTTCACATTGCAATAGACTTTCTAGGATAGCTTGTCTGATCAACATCTTCTACCGGCACCCCACTGAAAGGGGTGGAGGTAGAAGTTGTGATCAGAAATTCATATTTCTGTGACCCTTATAGGACTGCTTTATCTCACAGTGGAAGCAAGGAGAGAAATTTAGGATGGCCCAGCAAACACTGAGACAAGCAAAATAATCACACAATAGTTTCCATAATTGTCCAAGGCTGTTGCCTCTTCTTCATTCAGGACACAGGATAGACCTGGATTTGGGACAAATCTCAGCGCTGACAGTGCCTGCTTTCTGAGTAGCCTTTGCTTCATTTGCTGCTGTAGTTGAGCAGGACACTGAAAATGAGGCAAACATTAGAGGGTTTGCAGGACGATATCATGATTCAGTTAGCTATGAAGAACAAGGTCCTGTTCCAGTCCATGCTGCAAAGGGTACTGCAGTCAATCTGGCAGGCTCGAGCTCACCCTGCCAATGAGCTGATCCAAGACTCCACATCCGGAGCACAAAGCCCAGGCCCTGTGCAGGAACTCAGGCTCTTGGCTGCATGTAAAGTGTCTGAAATCAGTCTAGTGAAGTATTAAGAACATGACTTCTACTGAGGTCTGTTAGGCTGAGCTCCATCATAGTTAGGGATAGTTCATGCCCTGTCTCAACAGTTGCTGCAAGGCAGCTGTGCAGCTTAGGGCACTCCTCCTGACAGCTATCCTATCAAGATGGGGAAAATAAGAGTTTTCCAAGAGGCAGAGATTTGCTAAAGCCTCGGCTCAAAGGATTTTGGTTGAACCAAGCAGCAGAGATCAGAAGAAAGAAACAAGTACCCAGCAGATGCCTTTGGAATCACACATTTTTGCTGCTGTGAGGGAAGCCAGCTGAAAGTCTGATAATCACACGTGGTATGACCAGCCAGACAGGCGCACGAACAAGAAAAGATGGCATACAAACAAAGCCGAGGAATATAAAATGGAAAATAATTCCAGGGAGAGTTATCTTAATTGTGCCTCTAAAACTTCTGTGTAAATAGTCCTTCAAAGGTCACCTCATGAGAAATCTGAAATAAATGTTAGGCAAGAGTGCTCAGCAGCCTGCAGGTTTTCACAGACTAGGAGCATCCTGCACATGAAGCACCATCCTCATGGACTCACCAAGCGCTCATTCACCCTCCCAGCCACACAGACCCTGACACCACTCAGCGCTGGCAGCAGGAACAAGCTCTGCTGGCTTCCCTGCGCAGCCACCCGGCCCCAAAGCACTATGCACACACCAGCTACATCTTGTGTGGAGGTCACCCGTGTCCCTGGCTGCCGCCTTTGACAATGGATAAAAACAACTGCAGTTCTTCCTACATATCTATATGCAATAACACTGCTCCACGTATTTCTGCATGGCCTAGTAAACACAAGGTGCATTGCACACTCAGTTTTACTTGTGTAATGCTAGATCTAAGCTACATTTCCCAACGGTGTTTTACAGGTGAATTAACCTGTGAATATTCTAGGACACACACTGTGCCGGTTTATTTTTAAACAGGTAACTACTGCATTTCATTCTAGCAAGCCTTTCCCTTCATTCTCATTAAAGGGAAAAGATGTTTTCACAGGGATTCATAGAAACTGAGTAAAGGATGCTATATATATTATGAATCCTGTGTGGCTCCCAGCTGTCACAAGCCTTCAGAGCTAACGCAAAACAGGAAACACCCAGCCAACATTTCAATCCATTTAGGAAAAGAAAAAACAAACCAAAACCCAGAAACAAGTGTTGGGTGTTAATATGTTCTTAATGACTTCAACAATAACCTTTGAATAAAGCTCTGAACAGTTTGAAGATCAGATGGCATGCGCCAAGGTGACAAGAAGAAACTGTCCTCAGACACAAGCCATTGTTTTCCTTTCACTTCTTATGATCTCTGACCCTGCTCTCCAGTGATCATACACTGCAGCTTTCCTTTTATCTAAAAAAAACCCTCGAGGACATTACAATAGGTGAAGTGATAGTGCTGTAGACATAGCCTACTTCTCTTTTAGTGTGGCAGTTCTCTGAAATACTCATAAAATATGCATGTTTTAAGCTTCTTCATGGCACTGACTATTGTGCTAGTTAGCTTGATGAAAGCACTGCAACAAATTTAAAGAGACACTATCAACTGGTTTGACTCGAATTCAGCATGTATTTGGAAGTCTTGCATGTTAAATCTAATAACAACAAAAATGCATGTTGCAACAAATAACAATATTTATTCAGAATAAACTGAATTCCTTCAAATTATCTTCCACAAATTGTGAAGCCCCTTCTAAAACATGACCAAAAAAATAAATAGTAGCAAGAATTATGTAAACTCTGTCACATAATCAAAATTATGGAATTTCTTAAATTACTTTAAATGTTTTGCTGTTTTTGCACAAGCATCGCCAAGCAAAGATCTTTCTTTGTTCCATTGTTGCTATCTTCTGAAGAGATTGCTCTAAAGAAAAGATAATACTGCAAGGAAGCTCAAGCACCTTGTTTTAAGTTTGAAAACTTTTTGGTCTCAGTGACAATAACCTTCCCCAGCCTTCAGCTCTGAGTATCCATTACCTCAGACCACTCAGGATGACACCCAAAAATGGCAGGTGGACTTCAGTCTTAACACACACTCCATTACTAACCTTAATGACCCACCCACCCATCCCCTGCAAAAAAAGTCAGAACTTGGCTCACAGAGTACCGAAGGCCCTTGGTCTGTTGACAGTGTCCCTTAACAAGAGCTCACCAGGCTTTTACACTCTTTGAACAGATGCTGACACCTGAGGAAGGTGTAGAACTCAAGTACTGCCGACCTTACTGCAGCGGTACTTGGCAGGCATGTTGGTGACGACAGGAGCAGGTCCGTGCCCAAGGCAGCTGCTGCACTTGCCTAGTTGAGCATCCTGCCACCTCCACCATTTTTCTAGCTGTTTTTGGAACAGAGCAGTTGTACAAGACATGGAGAGACATAGATTTAGGTCTCTCTTGTCTGAACATGATTCAACCCTCACCATGTAAATCCCAAGAAAAAGCATTAATCACCAGACTCTGCACATGTGACAGGAGATGAAGGGCAGAAGGAGGTAAGAGTGCTCCTCAGCCATGTAGCTAAAATATTATTAAACACAATTAAAGAGTCATTGTACAAGACCCAGAAATTACATATGCAGGAGGAAGAGGACAAGTTTCCTCCAGATCTAGTGAGGTCTCTGACCATCTGGCTCCAGAACAGAGCTTTCCACAACCTTTTCTCCCATCTGATTCATCTTAGTTCCTTGGTTACACAAGTCAACAAGAAGAAGGTTAGAGTCCCACCTAAGAATAGCACAAGCCAGGTGGCATGCTACCCCTCTGATCTAGTGGTTTTATATATTATCTCAGAAAGAATAATATTAGAATCTGGTCTCCTTCTTCTTGTCCAAGAGCTTTAATCACTGAGCCATTGCAGCATGAGGATACTAGCTGGAACTGTTCCTCCAGACGAGTTTTATGGTGAGGCATGGTGAGGTTCCACAGGAAACATAAAAAAGGCTGCTCATAATGCTGGGGGGCCTCAGCATGACAGAAAGAAACCTCATTGCTGCCTTCAGTGACTTGCCAGAAGTCATACAATGGGGAACTGAATCTAAATCTGCTTCCTAACCCAGAGCCCTTTCTGCTGCATCTTCTGACCTCCCAACTTTCAGTGCTGAAGTAGAGCCCAGCCACCCAAGATTCCTCAGCTTTACTTCAGTTTGCCTTGCAGGCTCCTGAAGCTCTTCAGCGCATTCAAGGAAAGGACAGAGGAGAGAAAAAGCCAAGTGCAGGAAGATTCAATGAGACAACCTGCCCAGCCTCTGGGGAGCCTTTTCAGAGCACATGTCTGTGGACACACGATCAAAGCAAAACTGATTTTTGCTGTTACCTCTCTTCTCTAGGTCTTTTGAAGAGAAGAAATATCATCTCACAAAAAAGGTAAATATTTACTCTTGTAGTTTATACAGCACATGATCATTATCCCACTTTGGCTTTTGTTACACCTGCTGGTACACTTCCTACAGCTATTGGAAGGTAGAAGGGCTTCTTATTTTCAGACATCAGCTATTTCAGCCTCTTAAAGATTTTTCTCTCTCCTTCTCAGTTAGCTTGCAAAGAATTTTTCTTTAACAGTCTCCTGAACTGTTGTCCATGGAACTTGGCAGTCCAAGGAAGAATGCCACCAGAATAATCTTTACCGCCATCATCTTTTTCCACTTCCTGTCTCCCCCAAGAAGATAAATCAAACTATCATTTGAAGATTTTCCCTCGCATTTGTTACCCCTCACTATTGTCTACTTCAAACTCTGTGCTACAGAACATTTCCAGTGTACAGCAGATAACACACTGATAGAGAGTAGGACAGTCTTAATGCCAGAAAATTTGTAGTGACTCATCTTCATGAAAGCAAACCATGTGAGTCACAGCCATGATGACTCAGAAGCCTGAGAAGAAGGCACCTTTCTGGGAGGAAGAATTGAAATTCTCTTACTTTTCCAAATATATAACTTAGAGAGGAGCTTCCCATAGGGGCAGATTGAATCGGGGAGGGGAGGAGCAAGGATTGATGTGGAATTCTATCATCAAAAACTAAAGAGACAACATGTGTATTACTGAAAGAAAATAAACCCACTGGTTACATGGTGACTTATCATACTTCTTAGATCTCCCACTTAATACATAGCTTCTTCCTTTTCTTGTAATGGGAAATTAAATGGAGTTAGGTTTTCTGTTGAAGTGCTTGGTTGCTTAACTCTGCTGGCCCTTCAATAATGATTTCATGAGTGACCACAGGGAAAATAAAACTTCTAAGACCTCTGTTCATTAAAGCTGTCAGCAGAAGTGGATAAATATGACACATTGATTAACAAATTTCTATGGTTTTAGATGTCAGCATGATTAGGCATTTATGCACTGTGCTCCACACGATGGTAGTAAAAGTATCAGACAGGATAATCTGAAACAGCATGAACATACAAGTCTGCTTATCATAATTTACATATAAACTAGAAATTATAAGTCTACTTATCAGAAACTGTGCAAAGATCTAAAGTCACAACCCAAATGTGATGGCAGAAGTCCTGCTAATTCCCAGCTGTGGGCCATATGTAGGCTATGTGAACCACAATGTGCAACAGTTTCTTTTTCTAAACAATTGGAAGATGGTCTCATTCATTTTTTTTACTGCTGCCCACAGGGTTTGCACTGCTGTTGATTAAACTGCCCTTTGAGTGCTTCCGGTGTTAAAATCACTTTATTCTTCAAGATTCAGCCCTTGCTGCCAGATTTGGCACTAGAAATCTGATTTTCCTTCCTTCAAATTGAGCATCTTACCCATGGCTGTTCTGGCACTGTCCTTTAAGCACACTGTCTCATGGACTAGACTAATCAATGGCTGTCTCTAAATACCTTCTCTTCAACTTGCTTCCCATTCCCCTAAATTTCTTTTTATGTTTCAATTCCCCACATTTGACTTAAAGTTATGAGGCAATGTAGCTTCACTTAAAACCTCAGCAAAAAGGTTAAAGTTAATACATTTTACTTGGGAAGACTAGGAATAGCTAAATAAACTTCTGAGGGCCTTCCAGTGTGAATCACTCTGGCAGTCTATCAGGTTGATAGTCACAGTGCCTCAAATAAAAAGCAGCAGTCTGAGACCACATCAACATCTGAAGGCACAGCTAACAGCACATGTCTAAAGCATGGGCAGTCACACAGAGGGCTGTGCAAAAGGCTGGCCGTGTTCAAGTACTTCACAAGGAAAGGAGGCACACAAACATACTAAACAGACAAGTTTTGCAGATGTTCTGTGAAGAACCTACCTGTTGTTAATTATCTTGAATATTTAGCCCAACAGTCAGCAGGGCTGGCTCCAGCTGCCACTGCTGAGGACAGTGCTGCCCTGGCTGTTTATTCTGCCTCAGACACAGCTGAATTACTGATGGCCTTATCATTATTAGCTGGTAAAGGTGGGTTTGTATTAAAGCTTAGGATGATGCAGGTAATGTACCTGCCCACAATCTCTTGGCAGCACCCTGTGGCAGGAGTGTAAGTCTCTGATAGCAGGGACACATAGAAGGCTGGGGGTAGCAGTGCTTCAATCTACCATACACAGGTTTGCTAGGAAACATCTGCCAATTCCCTGGACTTAAATTCAGATAATTGTTTTTCTTCCTATGGATGCAGATGGAGTAACGCTACCCTCTGACATTTCTACTGCTACCTCAAAGGTATCTGAAAATCTTGGTAACATTTTCTCCAGCAGCCTGCTTTTGTGTGTGTTCTGATTCCAGAGCCCCTCAGCTTGATACACTTGAAAAGACCCTGTTAACAAACACACCAAGTGCCATCTCTCTCCAGAAGCAGGTCATGTGGAGGAAGCCAAGCCCCCGGTCCCTCTGCACAGCCAAAACATTCAATCTGTCTCCTTCACTCTTCTTCATTAGGAGACCTGTGGCAGGTGTGAATCAGCAAAAATTCCACTGGCTAATAGAAATTTTCAGACCATTTTCTTGCAGATTTTCTACTTCAGTTGACACAGACATATTGCCCTTCAGTTCTCTGTTTTCCATATTTTTTGGTTACCTCTTAGAAGCAAGCTTGAGGTCACACCACAGAGCACTTATCTTGAAGCAGCAAGTAAAGGCAGCTTAGAAGAAAAAGAATAAAACAGAAGTACAAAACAAGCTGAAGTGACTTGCTAATCTGTGTGTATGTATGTGACTGCATGATACTGCTACTTTTTCTGATACACATTACTAAAATCAGTGGCTTGAGGGCTGTCTGCAGAAAGAGAAACAATTGATTAGAGATGCACAAAATCCTCTGACACAAGTGTGTTTATATTTATAAAAGTCCTACTTCCTTGAGCACAGGAGGAATCAAACAGCAGGAGACAGTGGGTGTGTGGATGCTGCAGGACGCAGTGCAGCACAGAGATACCATCTTTAAGCAAGCTGGCTGGCACGCTGGGAGACCACGGTACTGCAGCAGCACAGAGCGCCAGTTTGGACCAGCACATCCACCCAGGCTGGCATGCTAACACCTCAAGACTTTCAAAGACGTTATTTCATTAATCCCTGGTTCCCTGACTGTAGTGCTAAAGTCAAAGTCAGTGTGATGGGGGCATGCTGAAGCAGGTTGCAATGGTGGTGTTCTCAGCCATTGTGCAAACCATGTGGAAAAGGCTCAAGCAGAAGCAGAGCCACCTGCCCATGCTCTCTGCAGAGCAGTCAGGCGGCACAGCCAGGACTGAACTCCAGGCTGCTCCAAGAAAGTACAGCTTTCCTGAGCCAGAGTGGCTCTTTCCTAATTTGGGTGCTCTTTCATATTTAAGCATCTTCAGTGCCACTGCATGTCCCCCTGCTATTATTTCTCCCACTAGCTAGAATAACTTCTATGAGACTTCAGGAGCTATTGCAAAGTAAAGCTGGGATGGAGAACAGTGGAGCCACTGTAGCTTAGAAAACACGCTTACACCTCAGCAAGTACACACATATAAGGAGAACTGATAAAAAGAACTTCAGCAGCTTCGGGAGTAAAACCTGGATTAGGCTCAGGCTTGTCCATACTCTCGTCTCAATCTGTGAGCCCTCCAGTCTCCCAGTGCAAAAAACTTTGCTCTTTCCTTAGCTCTTATCATTCTCTCTGCAAAAACTCACTCAAAGATGCTGAGTGAACAGGGAAGACACTTATTATCCCCTGCATCACACCCTACCTTAACAAGCTGCTTCTGCAGGCAATTGATAAGATCCTGAGTTACATCAACAACAGAAATGGGAGCCTCTACACAGCAGTGCTAATGCCTCTATTAATCCACAACCTCCATAAAACCAAGGCCAAAATTCAGGTCCTCACCAGGAGACTCCAGGCACAGCCCAAATCAGACATAATTAGCAGACCATGTGTTTAACGATAAGGCATCAATGCTATTCAACACCGAAATTACTTCAGAACCACAACTCACAAAGGCTGTATGTTTTAATTATAAAGCTATTTATAGCCTTGATAAGAGGATAGAACTAAGTCCCTTCTGCCTATCCCTGGCGGCTGAGCACATGGATGCTAAAGATTCCCCTTGCATTCAGGGATCAGGATAACCCATCTAAATTCTCCAGAACAACATTGCTGATGAAACTCAATTCACAACTGTTGGCATTATGTTTGAATATAAATAAATACTGCTAGAGACATCTGTCTACACCTTAAGGTACTAGACCAGTGTCTTGTTAAATTTGAAATAAAAGAAATTGTAAATGGTTTTCACTGCTTAAGAACACAGCTCAGAATACAATAGTATGTACAGTGGTTGTATATATAATACATAGATAATTGTAAACATGTTCTGAAGGAAATTAAAACTTTTTATACAATGTTCCTTACTATAAAAATATGCAGAATTAGATTATATTGTGATTTTTCTTGTTTACACAGCCAGCTGAAACATAATGTAAAGTTATGTGGATAAAGGAGCATATCTGAATATATCTTTCAACATCCTAGATGTTGGGCTACACTGAAACTGGAAGAATCTATGGAAACCTACAGTATGTCATATTCAGAAGTTAGCTCTATAAAATCACTTTACAGTTTTTTAATTCTGACAAAGTAGTGGACTATACCAAAAATGGTGTCACCATATTGCAGGCTGGAATTACAGCACGATCATTCATTTGTAATCAGATTTTCAGAGAGAGAGAAGTGTAACAGAGATAGGTGACATTGGGAAAAACAACCCCTCCCAAAGTATTTTCTATAGCAAAACATTCTTGAGCTCAGTATCCAGAAATTAACAGCTTGTTAAGAGAAGAGTTACCAAAAGATTGGGTGAGAATTAGTGAGAAAGTAAAAATAACCTAAGCACAGCAGACAAGGAAGAGGCCTGCTAATTCAAGTCAGAGATGTGTTTTTCAAAATCCTGCCTTGCTAAGCCTTCCTGAATCAATAAAGAGATAAGCGAGATAACTTCCTATCACCCTGTCCACAATTTCCAGTTCAAAATACAGGTTGGTTGTGTAGTCTTAAATTCACACTTGCATTGCAAGACCTAACATCATTCTCCCTATCCAAGAGTTTTTCAATTAGAGCTTCAAGAAATACCCTACATGATGAGCAGAAGTTCCACAACAGTTGGATGGGATTGCTCAAATAAACATTAAGGACATCTGTTCATAAAACTAAACAGATCTTTGTGGTTTTATATGCGTAATATGCTAAAACTGGATTGCAAGTGGCCAAATTCTGCTCTCAATGAAACTTAAACAACTTTGGTGATTTCAACACCACTACGTAATTATCTCAGTTGATATGCACCACTTCTGCCCATTGGCAAAGAACTTGCAATATGCACAGGGTGAGGTGCTTTCCATGGTTGATATTATCTCCTTTCTTTGTCTTTTCTCTGGTAATTTTATTTCCTGCTAGTTTTCAGTCTACTATAATTTAGCCATTTCACATCCCTGTGCACATTTTTCACCAAGTGAAGAATTACAGTTTGATAAACCTGTGCTACCAGAAAGGCAGAAATGGACAAAGGACAGCATTAGCACACATTTAATCCACTCAACTCCTTCGACTCAGCCCAACAGCACAGTATGAGCTGGTCACAGCCATGAGTAACAAAGTGATTACCAAAGGAAGTAAGGAATTCCTTGATTAGTATTTAGTTTCAGATGGTAGGTTTCTCTCAAAGGTACTGAGTTCAGTTACAATTTATCAGACCTGACAGCTTTTACTTACATCTTAGAACAGATTAATTTCCACCACAGCAGGAATTACTGAGTGATATTTTGTGCTTTGAATTATGCAGCAATCAGAAAAGTTATTTGTATTTTCTCTTTGTGGCCTTGAGATTGGTGAGCCACAGCCGAGGCCATGATATTGAGACATTAAATTTGAAGAATTAGGGATTTTATGAAAGTTAAGATAATAAGTTGCTGAATAGCTGAAGTAGGTAGATAAGCTTTGCTTGTAGTTAACAGAGGCCAGACCTTAGATAAGATATCCCAGGTTTAGTAACTAATTGCTTGTCAGCTTTATGTTTATGTAGCTGTGCTTGTAACAAAACGCTTGTAATATGCGGTAAATAAGATATAAATAACTGCAGACTTCCTGCTTAAAGAACCCATTCAACATAGGAAACTATAAGTTCTACCAAGGATTCTTTGTCACAAATGCATTGAAAAGGTAGAAAGGTCAGGATGAGGAAGACTCATTTTACTTCCTCATTTTTGGTGACCCCTCCTCAGAACAGACCCCCGACCAATTTTAAGAAACAAACTACACATGCTTAATAGCCTTTTTTCCAGTTAGCATACGAAGGGAGGAATGGGAGGTGACAGGGGTATGAATATGTATCTGTATTTTGGGTATTCAACACTTTTGTAAATAAAAGGTTTGTAATTACCTATGAATTTCGCAGTGTGTATTAGGGAACTATCCCGCGTGCTGCCCGGCCGTAATAAACACACACTTTCTAACTTTAAACTGTTAGAGAGTTTTTGTCCATCACAGTTGGGTATCGATACTAGATCAATACCCATATTTCTCTAGTAAGTCAATATGTCACTTGATGTGGCCTAGACCTTCCAAATTAATATTTCACTTTACCGACTGGTCTTCATCCAGAACAATTTTAAGGTGGCCCACTTCATCAAGTTACCGGGTCCTGACTGATTCTAACTCCCAGTATTTTTGGATAGGAACATGTGTCTCGGTTTGAGAGACAGGTATCTGCTAGGGAGGGCCAGGGCCTCTCTAGGAATGGGGAATTCCAATCCCCTCCCTTCAAGTTATTATAAATTAGAAAATTAAAGGGGCTTTTCAGGCAGAGGTATGGGGAAAGGAATAACAGTTCTTTCCTAGTAAGGATAATATAACAAGGCAAACAAACAACAACTACAGCATTAACAATAAACAGAACTCGGAACCTCGAGGGGCTTTGTTTCACAAAGCCCAGGGCAGTCTGATCCCTTGGGACCCCGAGAGCACCAAGCTGGAGTGGTGCAAACTCCTGGGCTGGTGGATGGAATGGCAGGATGTCCCCAGCAGACAGTGGGTGCAGGGCTACAGCTTAGCACAAAGAGCAGTGCTGGAGAAGCCGTGACTCCCAGGCAGGGCTGGCCCCGCTCCAGCAGGGCAGGCAAGGGAGCTCTGAATTCCTGGGCACACGAGCAGACCAGACTTTCTGTTGACCATGGACTTCTCCCGTAGCAAACCGCAGCCTGGGCGTCCTCTCTGATGTCCAGAGCAAAACCAAAAAACACCTAGCTCCCCCAGCCCTGTCCTTTTCCCTCCTCAAAAACTCGTGTCATCTTTCCCCTCCTGATCGATTGGCCACATCTTTTGTGTTGATCAAACACCATCTAAGTACCAGTACTTTTTCTCTTAGCAACTTATGGGGAAAAATTCTTTAAGACAATAAGGAACAAACCTAACCCCCAATGACATGTTTCTCAGTTTTGGTTTCATTGAAGTCCAAAATCAGGAAACATTTCACGTATGCATGAGCCATGGCCCTACAGTAAATTAACCATCAGGTTTAGATTGTATGGGGGAAAGAAAGCAAAACCCACCAATATTTTCTTTCAATAACATTAATACATTAATTTTTATAACTATTAGCCTGCAATTATTTTGAGATAGAGGAATACTAAGTGATTTTGTAATCTTTAGCATACTACTTTTATGTCTTTGAAGAACTCAAAGATTAAATGTTACACTGCAAGATTCAGTGAACTCAAATTTCCACAGCTCTCCACAGAAAATCGTTCAAGGCTGGGAAAGTTAATACCTCATGGGCCAGCAGCAGCAGAATACCGGCTGTGCTAATGGAACACAGCAATTCTCAATTACCAAATAGGAGAAAGCATTTTATTCTATTCCTGGCAAATGGCACAATAGAAGATATTAAAATCACATAACTTCAATTTTATAACATTTTTACTTTTCTTTCCCCTTATTTCAATTTGGATGCAATATTAGCAACCAATAATTCAAGTGCAGCCAGAAATAGAAATCAGAACCTTGTACTAGCCAAGAATAGCTTAAAAACATTTCAAAGGCTATGAAGCATTAACCTTCTCCTTTAATTTTTTAGAAAAATTGTTATATACCAGATCCTTAAGTTATATTTGAACTGGGGAGAGGCAAGACGAGAAGCTGATATCAAAGAGTCACATCTCACAATTCAGGGTAAGTAAATACTCTGGCAAAGGCATAAATGATACAAGGTTACATAAGAATTTCCAAGTACACCCTAAAAGCTCTTTCTGTAGCAGCACCATAAAGCACTTTGCTACCAACTGCAATATACTCGTCTCATTGCTTTTTACACTGCATGAAACCACTGTGATGAAAAAAATATCATTAAGGCTAAATTTGAGCAAGGCAAGTAAACAGGGACCACACTCAGTCCTTCTGTGATATCACACTCCAGGGGCAGCAAAAGGGGATAAATATAAGGCTCTATTCAGGCTTAATCTAGAAGAAATTTAAATCTGGGGAGTCAAATAAAATTGTCCTACTTTCTGTCTCACTCTAAAGGATTCTCAAAATTGACCAGAAAAAGACTAGAATCTCTTTTAAATATTCATAGAAACAATACAAAGTTGTAGCAATCATCCAGTGATCCCACTACACATGAAATTTGAAGTCTCTATTTTTTTCAGTACCTACACAGAGATTAAAAAAAAAAAAAAATACTACGATCTTAAAAATCTTACTTTGTTCCAATGGTGGTGTAGAATAACATTCTGAATTTTGTAGTGTAGCTGTCCAACACAAGCTTCTATGAGATGCCATGTCCAAGTCTCCTTGAGGTGAGGAGTGCAACAGTGCAAACCCAAGATGACAGGAGTACCCAGAGTATCTCTCCATACCAGTGAAGGGATTTGTCACCAGTTTGACATTACTGCAAGTATCATCAAAAGTCTTATGAGCTCTTGACCATTTTCACCCAAAGAAACCACATGACTGAGGAATGTTGCCAGCTGGCCATATGGATATCAGGCAGTGGGATTTTTGGCTGTGTTATTATGACAGCTCAGCAGGGTCTCAGACAGCTTGATATTTCATACATTGAAATAACATATAGTGCACATGGCAACAGGCAATACTGTTTTACCACTGACTGTGGTAACTGCACAAAGTGGATGAGTTAAAATAATAATGATGATCCCAGTAGTACAGACAAGGTTGAGTAGGCAGGTAGATCTAGCAAAGCTAACAAAAAATAGAATGCTTTCAATTAAATTGCAGTACTTGCTTCTTTAACTGAAAATAACTAGATTTGTAACGACAGTATATAAATTTTTGCCTACCATAATAATTTGAAACAACTACAGACTTCAGGTGTACACAAAACATGAAGGAATAAAAGGAGCAAATTTCCCATATTTTGGCACTGGGCACAAATATGCACGCGGAGTGTGAAAAGTAGCAATTGCCTGACGTGATGCACTGGGAGATGTACTGGATAAGAAAAGACCTATGAACCAAGATGCAGGGTAGCAAAGCTTACCCTGTGTGGATCTGTGGGGGAATTCTGCTGTTGGATCATGTTCATGGCTTAATGGCCCTGAAATTGTGGAGGCTAAAAGGTAAGAGCGAGCTCACAGCTCGCCATGGAAAGATGCATCATGCAGAGGTGCTGCTCGGCTCCAGGAAGAGAGTAACTGCACACAGAGAGAGTTGCAGAAAAGTCAGTAAGGCCCCTTGTTGGTAGGAGTTACCAGCTCACGACAGGCAGCTCAAAAAAAAACTGCAGAGAAAAGAAGAAATTATCATCCACTCTTTTTTTCATCCTGAAAACCCAGGGTTGAATCATCTGCAGCACAGCCCCAGATGAGCAGACCAGTGGGCCAGCCATGCATTAGGAACCACTCCTGGCTTGAGGGACAGCACAAGGTGACTTTAGCAGAACTCAAGAAGCTATCAGCCATTGACAATCAAAATATAACCATGCATGCAGCAGACATAGCAGAAAAATAAAATGTAACCATACTCAGCAGAAGGATATTTTTTTTTCATCTTCTCATGTATTTTTGTGTGATTTGTGGTGTAGATTTTCAGTTTTAACATGAATTTTTTTTGTTTTCACTTCTAAGAGATCCCTGTACAGTTGTGTGCATCCTGTCCAAAATTTGCTTTTAAGAGGATCTCTTTAAAATAAAAAATAATAATAAAAAAGGATAGGTTTAGGATTCAATAAGGCATGGTGATAGAGAACAAAGGGAGACTTCCAAAAACTAAGCAAAGGAGAGAAATTAGGAATTCACTACTGTTTTTAATCCTTCTCATTCTCCATACCACCAGAAAGCTACACTGTGCCAACAATGCTCCTACTTTCTGTTCCACACATCCAGAGACCTCATCTGGCATTATTATGAGCACCCTTTAAAGAAAACTGTCAAGAGGACAGGACAGTCACATTAAATCAGACCAACATGGTACCATGGCTAGGAGGAAATGTAGGAAAGCCCATATGGACTGGAATAATATACAGCAATATACTCCTCTACAACACTCCCCCAACTTCCAGCGCAGGGGGAGGAGGCAATATTGCTGAATTTCATAATCCCCATTTGATTTAATCCCCATCTGATTTTGCTTCCTTTCATGTATCCAGACAGTTTTTGAACATACGTGAACTTTTAGCCTCCACAGTGCCCCCTCTCAAGGAATTTCAGGGCAGAACTACTCAGCAAACAAAGGAATTGTCTCTTCTTTTCGTCACCCGCTCGATACCTTTGGTATCTTCCTTCACAGACTGTCACTATTATGGAAAGAGAAAGTATCTCTGGTACTTATTCTCCACTTGAGCAGGAAGGACTAAAGAAAATAAAACAGATGTTACTGTATACAATAACGAACCAGTGTTGGAAGGGAAAGACAATGAAGGATGGTGTTCTCCTAACAAGCTGAAAAAATAGACCTCTCTTCCCTGAGACAGAGCTGTATCCAAAAGGCTACAGCAAACAATTCAAGCTGGTGGTTGTGATTGTAGTCAGTAGCGGAGATCACAGGGCTCTGCCTAGCTGGGCTCTTGTTAGAAAGGCATTGCCACGGGTCACAGCCAGAGAGGAACCTGAATTGTTTCTGGGTCTCTCAGCCTCTCTGGGAGTGATGGGAGACAACATTATATACACTATATAACAACAGACTAATTAATAAAATTACTCACATTCAAAGGAGTTATGTGCATGCTCCAGTATGTATTTATATCCAGCAACTTAACAAGAATTTTACATAAATGCTGAAAGAATATTCACAGGAGAAACAGAAATAAATGCTCATATTTTTACAAGAAAACTCCTTCCAACTGCATTTCTCGGGTGACCATGGCAGGCAATTAAATATGTGAGGGTCAATAAGCATGGACTAAGAAAATTTAACTAATATAAAGCAAATCCCAAGGAAGAGAGCTGAAAGTAATGAGAAAATAACCAGCCTACAACAAGAAGAAAAATTGCAGAGCTTTTGTCACCACAGGCATCCACTAATGTCATATCATCCTGGGAGACAGACAGTAGATTCTGCTTAAAAATAACAACCACAACTATGAATACACAGGGAGCAGAGCTGGCCTGTACTTGAGATCCCAGGAAAGGCACAGTCTGTCTGATGGCACACTTTGGGAACAGCACACTTCGGGCTTAGAGGCAGATGTCATCTACCACAAGAATTCCTCCCCCATTCCAACAAGGAGAGCAGCCCTGCACTTCTTGCACATGATACACAAAATCCCCTGTAGACACCTAGCCCATACCGTACAGAACTGTTTAAAAAAGATCTCTGAACTTAAGAGATATTCACCTATTTTAAAAACAAAGCTCCACTTTGACTTTGCTGCATATTATGTTTTAGATTTTACTGCTTTCGCATTTTTCTGTTTTGTTATTTGGCGAAAGGAATAAATATCCTTTTCTGTTAACCCTTCTTTAAACAACTGTCTGTCCAAAATAAAATGCACATCTTCAGCATCTATGTTATGTACACACATACACACAGAGCCAGCCTTTTCACATTCACTGTTTTAAAGAGAGCCCTCAGTCAAAATCAGGCACATTCCCAAGACAATTTTCAACACTCTGTCCATCTAATGTAAAATTGTGCTGTTTGCACTAATACAAAACAAGAACAGAGATATGTTCAGCAGAGAATCCAAGATCTCTTCCCTTTCCTATTTACTCACCATCTCACTTGACTGTTCATATCATAAGCATCTCACACTATGTGTTTCATCAACACGAAATTCAATTTAATGCTTAAATAGTAAAAATAACCAGACATTAGTAACAAGTAAGGGCAACTTTAGATTTTTCATTCTGATTTTAATCCCATTTGATTTAGTTTTGATTACTACCTGTTTACTTTTTTAGTAACTGATTAAATTTGGGAATGATACTTGATGACAAATTGTGCATTCTGCTTTTCAAACATTATCCACTGGGTTCTGCTGGTGTTTACCATACCAGACATGTATTCCAAGTAGTGTTTTCACTGACTCTCCCACTCGGCAAAATCCTGCTTCACTAGAGGTATTACTGATGTTTTCAAAATGACAGACACCAAGCAAGCAAACAGGGAGGGACAAATCACAATTTTTGATAATACAGCTGGAGCCAGAAGAAAATTACTTTTCCCCCACAAGATGTACTATACCAAGCAGGGGTAAGGAACTGAGACTTTTTATCCCAGTCAAGTCAGTACTGAACTCTGATCAGCCTCGTAGGATTTTGTGTGTGTTGATTTTAACAGAGAAATCACAGACATGAATATTAATAAATAAAGTTAGTGGTTTTGCTGTTCTCAACATAGCAGAGTATCAGTTCTAGAAAAATTACTCCAGAAGAGCAGAAACAAAATTTCATAAGGCCACAGGCCTTTCATTTGTTCTACAGAATTATCTTTCTTCTGCTATAGTAGAGACAGTCTAAGTAGACCATATTTGTTTTCCTGAAGTTTTGAAATGTGCCTATCAAAACCCATTACAACAGCAGCAGCCATTCCTACTAGAAGCCATTAGCCAGCAGGAAATAACAAAACTGTTCAGACACAGGCAAGAAAATAGAGCAAAAATTAGAAATGTGCAGAGAAGAAAAGGCTAAAAATATCAATGAGCAAGTTTCCAGATATAACCAAAAATTACAGTCATAGAAAATATCTATTTTTCAGAAAATTCTGGTTCTACATAGGCAGTGGTTGCTAATTAAAAGCAAAATATGTTGCACTAAACATGAACAGAGGAAACTCTCAGAACTTGGTTGAAAAAGCTGAGAATACTTTTGAAGATCACAGATCTACCCTTTCTGTGCTAAGAGAGGCAGATCTGCTTCTCCCAGGCCAACAGTTACATCAGATGAAGAACTGTCCTAACTCTATAGACCATAAAGGATTCACAATATTTCATATATTTTTCCATTTACGTTTATGACAAGATTGATTTTGACCCACCAGGTTGTCCTTTTGGAAAGATTTAACTGTATCACAGAGGAGAGAGAGAGAGAGAAGCATTTGGATGACAAGAGTAGCCCAGGGCAGAAGCAGGTCAACATCTTCAGGATAATGGAGATCCAGCTACTCTGTTTGGAATGTGGGCCAAGATATCTAGAAAATTTATTACAAAAGATTTAGTCCTAATCAGCCTGCAAATTGTTCCCACCGTTGATCTTAAATTGTTCAAGTTGATGGGAGCTTCAGCAACTGACTGTGATCTCCATGCTCCAAATTACTGACCCAAGAAGAAGCGCCTATGGGTGTCTCTAACACACAAGAAATGGGTGATGATATGGCTACAGAGCAGACAGGAACAGGACGCTGCATCTCTTTAATGACTCACTCATTTGGCTGGACCTTATTAATTTGTAGGTCTTGAAAATTAAATGCTGTCAATTTTAAAAGGCCACAGAACATGCGATAATCGGTTTTATCAAGAAAGATTTATAATGAACAGCAACAGCTAATATTTAGAGGCAATTCAAACATTCAATGAACAGCCTTAGAATTACAAAGTCATTTCTTCTATTACTAAATACGTGTGCTTTCTCTTTTCCTGTTTGCAATTTTTGTAAATTTTTCCCCTGTATTCCTTATGGCCACTTAGTAGATGTGACAGGGACCTGTTCTGTGTCAGGTTCCATAACCCAGTGCAGAGATTACATTTCACATTCGAGCTCCAGAAACCACTTAATTGCTACAGCTGCAGCTGGGGCAGGGGGGCAGAAAGAAAACCTCCTGCCCTGAGAAACAGCACAAAACCATCCTGACCATTTCTATTAGGATGCCAGGATATTCTGTTTTCAGAACTGTCCTAGCCAGACAGGGATGTCTAGACCTGTTATGTAGCTACTACAGTCATGAAACTTCATCTGTGCCCTGGTTGCTGGTGCTGCCAGGCTACTGCTGAAACTACAAAGGGAAGAGTATATGTCCAAAAGGCTACACTGCCCTTCTCCTGCATTTCCCACCTTTATAAGTGGGACAAAATTTTACCCAAAATGATGATTCAAAATTCTTCAGTTCTGAAGAACAAGCATTAACTCCTAGAAGCAAGAAATCCAGGGCCAGCAGTCTGGGTAGTGTTATTCAAGTCTTCTGATATTTAAATGAAAACCAAGTTCAGGGAGGTAACTCAGCCATATATTGAGGTTATCTAATTTGAATGAATAAATTCAATCATCTTCTTCCTCTAGGAGCAAATGCATAAGTAGTTAATATTAAAAAAAAAAAAATCACAAAAGAGGAATATATGGAAAACTCCTCCTGATGTAGGAAATGTAGAGTCAAACTTGGAAAACCACTGTTTAAAAGCAAGGCATAATCAAGAAAAAAGTGCTACCAAGACGACATAGGAAAAACGGGAATTTCATAGCCAATTAAGTAGGCTCACAGAGCATGCAATCTGAATTTTACACTTAAAGGAGCAAGAAGCTAAAACAGATGAAAGAGTGCCAGAGAAAGCAGTTACACAGAACATGACTGAAGTTCAGATCTTCAGAAAATCCGCAGGAATCTGCTAACTGCTAATCTGAACTTGAAATCAGCAAAAGGAAACTCTGAAGGACTTTTGAATGATTAGAAATCAGTGATCAAAGATCATCACCAATTACTTTTGACTTCTATGACATATATGAAGACAGGAATACTGCAAGAGTGAAGAGACAACATTAATATCATATTGTGGCATTCATAATTAAAAGGTAGCGTCTTGTCTTAGCATCCAAATATCAGAAAAGATAAGGACAAATAAAATGTCAAAAACTGCTACAGGAATGAGTTAAAGGTTGGGAGATAATGAAAATATAATTTATTTTAAAAAATAAAGTAACAATCAATTATTTTCAAAAATACTTTCCTGCCAGACAGACTTCTATTACTGGTTGTCTTTATTCAACAAAATGACCTGAGTGATTTCAATTACTAGAAATTGATGTTACATAAGCTCAAAATGTAAATAAGTTTATTACTTTTGCTAGTTAAAGAATTTTGAAACAACCTGTTGCCTGCTATGGTTGGTAAGAGATGACTCTAAGAAATTCAACTAGGACCAAACACCTTTATAGAAACCTTATTGAAACTGAATAAGTAATTACAAACATGCTGCGGAGGCAAATTAATATTTTTAACTGAAGTGATACAAAAACAGTGGTTCCTCTCCCTCCTAAGTTTCAAAATTCAGTGCATCAGGGCAACTTCACTGATTTCAGGTAATTTATCCAAGACTCACTTCAATACATCTGACATGCAGCACTGGCACAATGCCTCTGAGTAACACATAACAGCTGACAGCATCCAGTTCAATCTGAAGTAAATATATTTGGGAAGTTTTAAGAAAAACCATACCTAGGCAAGTTATATTGTTGAACATTGCCTCAGAAGAATCTTAAGTAAAATCATTTGGTATTATGCCACCTGCTATTTTCAGTGACACTTTTTAAGTGCTGTAAGATGAAATAGACATACCAGTGACTGGCCAAACAAAAAGACAATCACAGCTGGTTCAAGCAGGTTCCACCTGCTTAGGGAAGCATCCTAACTACATACCGGAGAATTATGGATCTGAAAGTGCAGTTCACTTCAAATTTCCTTTTCTTTTACTTTTTCATATCAGTTACAGGTATACAAACCCAATACTTCCATGTAATTCGTATTCTAATTTCTCAAGAGCAGCAAAAAGCTGAGTTAAAATATCAATGCATAGAGAACTTATGAAAACCACTTTCTATTTCACTAAATGCTCCATTCAAAGATACCAATCAATTTTTAAAATTTTTTCTTTCCTAAGTTTTGATCCACTTAGAACTCAAAATGCCAAAGGCAAACATTCCAGTCACCTGAAATACTAATAGATAACATAATCTTTGACTATAATGCCACAAAAAATATCAAATAGTGAAGTAGGGATATTACATCATCTCTGAATTCAGCCGTGGTGAAGCACATTCTGGAATGTGTGCCCATTCTTGGTGTATACATTTTGTGACAATCAGTGGCACACAAGAGTAAACCCAGAGATAGACCCATAAAAATGAGCTAAACACCAGAAAACGGGCTTTTCAAGAAGACTTACTTCATGATAAAACAAGGCTGAATAGTTTAGATTGAAACACATTTTCACATACAAGGCAAACGTCATTTGATTACCAAGTATCTATAGTACAAGTTAGCCAACAGTAAAGGAGATACAGAGTAAGAGATTTTTGCTGAAAAAACTACCGTGCCACCAAACAGTTCATTTTCCATTTGAAATCTAAAAACAAAAGGGGATCTTCCTCTCAGGAACATGGTGAGACTCTTGGGTCCTTTTATTTAATGAGAAATTATTGAAAGCTATTTTCAAGCCTTTTTTTTTTTTTTTTTTTTTTTTTTTTTTCCTTTTATCCTTCTACCTTCAGTCTCACATCTTGGCAGCCTTCTGGTTTCTTAAAATAGAAAAACATTTCAGACTGAATAGTACTTTTTGCTAGGTCTGGTATTAGCTGATTCCAAGGGATTCCTTGCTGAAAAAGTCAGATTCAATGATCCTTGTGGCTCCCTTCCAACTCAGCATATTCTGTGATTCTGTGAACTTGTGCTGCAGAAGTGTGTTTTGGGTTTTGGCTCCTTTTCTCAGGAAACTACTGCACAGAACAGTTTCACAAAAGATGTAACAAAAAAAGCCTGGGGTACTCTCAGTAATAACATGAGAATGCTTCTTGTTCAGTCCCTATGCCTGCTACCACTCCATGATTTCTAATTCAGTAATTCAGCTGGTGCCTTTGATTTCTGTTTGTTTCACCTTGAAATACTTACAGTCTTTGTGTCCTGCAAAGGTGGGAGACAGTGAAAGAGCAGCTCCAGTCTATTACAATAATATAGTGAACACAGCCATGGAAAATTTCCTGAGAGCAAGAGAAAAGCAATCTGAAATAAAGTAACAGCAGACTGATGGAATATGGCTATTCCTTCTGTAAAAATGGATAGCAGAATACCTTAGGGGTTTTTAATTTAAAAATATATGTCTGTTTTTAATGTTCATGATAGGTAAGGCTAGTTGCAACTAGGGTGACAATAAGAATAATTCCTCCTAAGAAACAAATCAGCATCACTGTTCATTAAAAAAAAAAAAAAAAAATAGAAATAAATTATTTTAGAAGCCATAAAGACACACAGAAAACTAGATCTTTTTCTTGCCCTTATGAAGCCTTAATGAAAAATGAATATCCAATGGCAAGTCAACTGATCTTAATGAGAACAAGCTGTGGATACAGAGGGCAATATATCTTATCTGTGTTAACCACCCAGTAAATATTCTTCTTTCCTTTTTCAGCAAGGAATTCCTTGGAATCAGCTAATACCAGACCTTGAAAAAAGTACTATTCAGCCTGAAATGTTCTATATTTTAAGAAACCTGAAGATTGCCCAGATGTGATACTGAAGGTAGAAGGATTTAAAACAACAACAACAACAACAACCAAAAAAACCAACCAAACTTGAAAATAATTTCTCATTAAATAAAAATTGATGCTTTAAAATATACTCTGTCTTGTTTAACAAAGAAATCAAGATTCCTAGGTTCTGCAAGTCTTATATTTAAAAGCACTTTTTTCTAGTATCACCTGGCTATACCCATTAGCCTGTGAATTGAGGTGTAACAAACATACAGAAGGGCAATAAGCATCTTTCTCAGAAAATGCAATGGAAATTGTCCTGTATTTCATTAAATTTATATTCATCATGCTTCTAACAACAAAGTTGTGATACAATTTACACATCATTCTGAATACATAAAAAGCTTTCCCTATTTCTACCAAGCAATGGTAGAGACAGTGACCCACAACAATAAAATTCTAAAATTTCTTTCTGGTCTATTAAAGCTAATCAGTCCTACTACTGTGACAATGCTGGTAAGTCAAAAAATGTGAATTTTAGTAGGGAAAATATAATTTTTGCCAGAGAAGTGTTGGTGTTGGGGGTTAAGTTTTCCTATAGAATTTTCCCCCCCCATAAGTTGCTAAGAGACTAAATACTGACAGTTAAAGGGTACTTGACCCACACAAAAGGTAGTAGATCACTTAGTTTGAGAGGGAGGAAAAGGCTCCAGGAGCTGAGGGCGGTCTCTTCTGCCCTCGGTCTCAGAGAGGAGGTCGGGCGACTGCTGGCTGCGTGAGGAGTCCATGGTTAACGGAGGGCCTGGCCCTGGGAATTCTATCATCCGCTGGAGCGCCTGGCAGTTCAGAGCTCTTCGCCTGCCCTGCTGGAGCTGGGTCAGCCCCATCCAGCCGTCGCGGCTTCTTCAGCACTGCTCACTTTGCCTGCCGGGACACACCTGCCTGCCGGGACACCCCCTGCCTGCCGGGACACCCCCCTGGCTGCCAGAACACCCCCCTGCCTGCCGGGACACCCCCCCTTTGCCTGCCGGGACACCCCCCTGCCTGCCGGGACACCCCCTGCCTGCCAGGACACCCGCCTGCCTGCCGGGACACCCCCTGCCTGCCGGGACACCCCCCTGCCTGCCGGGACACCCCCCTGCCTGCCGGGACACACACCCCTGCCTGCCGGGACACCCCCTGCCTGCCAGAACACCCCCTGCCTGCCGGGACACCCCCTGCCTGCCAGAACACCTCCCTGCCTGCCGGGACACAGCCGCCTGCCTGCCGGGACACCCCCCTGCCTGCCGGGACACCCCCCTGGCCTGCCGGGACACCCCCCTGGCCTGCCAGGACACCCCCTGCCTGCCAGAACACCCCCCTGCCGGGACACCCCCCTGCCTGCCAGAACACCCCCCCTGCCTGCCGGGACACCCCTCTGCCTGCCGGGACACCCCCCTGCCGGGACACCTCCCTGCCTGCCGGGACACCCCCCTGCCTGCCAGAACACCCCCCTGCCGGGACACCTCCCTGCCTGCCGGGACACCCCCCTGCCTGCCGGGACACCCCCCTGCCTGCCGGGACTACCCACCGTTTCCAGCCATCAGCCCCCGGTGGAAGGAGTTTTTTCCACCGTTTTGGGTTGGTGCTCTCGGGGTCGCAAGGGATCAGACTGCCCGGGACTTGTGAGACAAAGCCCCTCGGGGTTCTTGGTTCTGTTTATTATTATTATTATTGCTGTTGCTGTTTGTTTGTCCTGTTATATTTAGTAGTAAAGGGCTGTTATTCCTTTCCCCATAGCTCTGCCTGAAAAGTTTTTTTAATCTTTCAAATTATAATAACACGGAGAGAAGGGATTGGAATTCCCCATTCCTAGAGAGGCCCCACCTCTCCCTAGCAAACATCTGTCTTTTCAAACCAAGACAAGAAGAGAGACTGAAGAGATTCTCAGTAGATAACAAATGAGAGCCACAGGTCTCAACCCATCTCTGATTTCCTCAAACCTCTTTTATTGACCCCACCACGA
Source organism: Hirundo rustica (assembly GCF_015227805.2). NCBI lineage: Eukaryota > Metazoa > Chordata > Aves > Passeriformes > Hirundinidae > Hirundo > Hirundo rustica. The sequence goes on along the minus strand of NC_053450.1, from coordinate 139,321,815 downwards.
AACAAACTCTAAATATGGCTTTTCTTTCCTGAGGAGTCTCATCGCACTAGATGATACCTAAGCACCCTCAGCATTGTCTGTATGCTTTTATCAGTCTTCAAATAAAAATGGCTTGCCTTGTGTCTGTCAAACATAATTAAATTACTTAGTGTTCAATTACTGAGACAAATACTGACAAATCCATTTGATTACCACAGACAAGGCTATGTCGTCCATTGTGGTACTTTCCTCAGGTATTTTCCTCTTGATAGTGTTCATACTTTTTGGACATTATTTATGAGGTGTGGTGTCCTGTATGTATCTATGCAACACGCAGGAAATCTTATCTTCAGCATGACCAGGAACAACTCAGCTGCCTATAGCTAACCAGGCAGCATAAAGACCTGTGTGGATTTGAGTAAACTGCCCCAAATTCTGTGTTACCTTTCTTCATTACCACTGCTAACTGGTCTAGGCAGATGAAAGTTCACACACAGAACCACACAGAATGTCTTGGTTGGAAGAGACCTTCAAGATCATTGAGTCCAACCCACGCCCTAACACCTCAACTAGATCATGGCATTGAGTGCCACATCCAGTCTTTTTAAACACATCCAGGGATGGTGACTCCACACCTCCCCAGGCAGACTATTCCAGTACTTTATCACTCTTTCTGTAAAAAACTTTTTCCTAATGTCCAACCTGTATTTCCCTGGACACAGCCTGAGACTGTGTCCTCTCGTTCTGTCAGCTGCTGCCTGGAGAAAGAGACCAACCCCCAGTTGTCTACAACCACTCTTCAAGGAGTTGCAGAGAGTGATAAGGTCACCTCTCAGTCTCCTTTTCTCCAGGCTAAACAACCCCAGCTCCCTCAGTCGTTCCTCACAGGTTTGTGCTCCAAGCCCCTCACCAGCCTCGTTGCCTCCTCTGGACACGCTCAAGCATCTCAACATCCTTCCTAAACTGAGGGGACAGAACTGGACACAGCACTCAAGGTGTGGCCTGACCAGTGCCGAGTACAGAGGAAGAACGACCTCCCTGCTCCTGCTGGCCACACCATTCCTGATCCAGGCCAGGATGCCACTGGCCTCTTGGCCACCTGGGCACACTGCTGGCTCATGTTCAGCTGCTGGCACCAGCACCCCCAGGTCCCTTTCCTCCTGGGCACTGTCCAGCCACACCACCCCCAGCCTGTAACGCTGCAGGGGGTTATTGTGGCCAAAGTGCAGGACTCGGCACTTGGACTTGTTAAACTTCATCTCGTTAGACTCTGCCCACCCATGCAACTGGTCCAGGTCTCTCTACAGAGCCATCCTATCTTCCAACAGCTCAACACATGCTCCCCGCTTAGTGTCATCCACTAATTTACTAATGAAAAACTCAATACCCTCCTCCATGTCATCAATAAAAACATTGGACAGAACTGGCCCCAGCACAGACCCCTGAGGGACACCACTGGTGCCCGGCCCCAGCTGGATGCAGCACTGTTCACCACCACTCTCTGGGCCCGGCCATGCAGCCATTCCTAATCCAGCACAGAGTGCTCCTGCCCAAGCCACGGGCTGCCAGCTTATCCAGGAGCATGCTGTGGGAGTGTCAAAAGCCTTGCTGAAGTCCAAACAGACAACATCCACAGCCCTCCCTGCATCCACCAGGTGGGTCACCTGGTCATAAAAGGAGATCAGGTTGGTCAAACACAACCTACCTCTCCTAAACCCGTGCTGGTTGGGCCTGAGACCCTGGCCAGCCTGTAAATTCTGTGTGATGACACTCAGTATAAACTGTTCCATTCCCTTACCAGGTACTGAGGTCAGGCTGACTGCCCTATAATTACCAGGATCCCCCCTCCCACCCTTTTTGTGAATGGGTGTCACACTGGCCAGCTTCCAGTCATCTGGAACCTTACCAGTGAGCCAGGACTGTTGATAAAATAGTGGAGAGTGGCTTCACAAGCTCATCTGCCAGCTCCCTCATCACCCTGGGATGGATCCCACCTGGGCCCATAGATTTATGAATATCCAAGCGACTCAGCAATTCTCTGACTGCCTCCTCCTGGATAACAGGGGGATCATTCTGCTCCCTGACACCATCTACCAACCCAGGAGGACAGCTGTCCTGAGGACAAGCCATCTTTCCGACTGAGGCAGTAGCCCACAAATCCAAAGAGATGCTCTTATACACTTTTCTAATTGAAGATGAGTTTTACAGCGTGCTGACCTCATTTCTTCAGTCACTCCCAAGCCAGACTTCATATCATGAATGCACTTAAGCTTGTGCTGAAAATTAAGGTGGCATTTCAATACCATTGAGGTTTAAGCCGTTCTACCCTGTTCCTAATGTGTTCCTGATCATAGAACAGCTTTGGGCTGGAAGGAATCTTAAAGATCATCTTGTTCCAGCCCCACTGCCATAGGCAGAGACACCTTTCACTAGACCAGGTTGCTCAGAGCCTCATTCAACCTGGCCTTGAACATTTCCAGGGATGGGATATCCACAACTTCTCTAGGCAGAAGAGGTCTGACCTAGGACCTTGAACCAACTGGATAAAAGATTCAAGGTCAAAGTCTTCATTTGAGGATGAAAGCCAACCGCATTGTTGGCTCCTTTATTGCTGGTTCTCATATTGTTAGCACTGTTACACTGAAACAACACTTTCAAACCTTGCTTCCCAACATGGTGGGATTTTTTTAAATAAGGTCATTAAGGTCTTACTACCCTACAGCCACTAAAGACAACACAGATAATTGTAATTAAATCCCCAAGAAAAGCAATTCCTTTATTTTTCACTACACTCTTAGAAAAAGAATATTTAGACTGGTCAGCACCTATCTGTCACAAAGGAAGTAAACTTTCAAAGTCCCTACGAGCTGAGCTCTGCTTCCAAAAGCAGTTTGTATTTATAGTCATTCTTTCTGACCTCCTTTTCTCATTTTCTGGTGGGAATATACAAACCTTAAAAAAAAAAAAAAAAAGGAATATAATTATAGCAATGGTTCATAAATAAAAATTCATCTTGGAACAGTCAGGCATACAAGATAAGCCCTGGTGGCCTCTTCACAGACTACATGTACATATTAGTTTGCTTACCTTTCCTTACTGGTATTGCTACCTAATGATTAATTGACAAACATTGTAGGCAAAGTGCATAAAAATACTGGAGAAAAGCAAGTTCAAAACAACACCTAGAATATTAAAACACTGAACTGGAAATTATAAAGATATATACCTGCAGTTAACACTCAGTGTTAAACACAGTACTGAATTGTTCAAATTATTTGTAAGTTTGGTCCTGCAATAGACCTGGATATGAAGAAAGTCCAGAAAATCTTTCCCCCTAATTTTAGCACACAACACACACACAACCTCAGAGAAAGATGCTCCTCAAGTTTCTTGAAGACAAAGTAACTTAGTTTCAGGTGAATAAATGAATATTTCCAAGTTCAATCCTTGGTATCTATAAAATGCACTAATAAGGTTTGACAAACATAAACCTGATTTTGTCTCATATAAAGAAGCCAGAGCACAGATTAATTTTGAGATCTTGAGTTTGGATGGGTAGAATTTAAGAGTGTAGAAAATATGTGAACACAGAAATTAGGTAGTCGGCACAAGTACAAAACAACAAGGAAGGGAAGAAGCAATGATTTTAAAAACTTTTGAGTCATATTTTGAAAGCTCTGGCAGAACTAAACACCTTACACGTGCCAGTTGCTAGCGAAATGCCTCAGGTTGAAATTGCTCAGAAACACAAAACTTGGTGATGAATTCACAGCCTATGAATTCAGACACAGCTCCTTGAAATCTGTGCAGACCCGTTCAAGTAAACCCTGTGTAAGTAAGGGGAAAATGTAACCCTTTATCAGCCTATTAATCAAGTTTCTATAACTCCTCCCATCAAGGTAAGAGTGAAGTGTGAAATAAACTGCAAGATACGCTCACTGCCACATGAGCCGGGTGGGTTCTTTCTTAGAATGTCTAATTCTCAAATCCAGTGTTTCTCATTCCATCTAGGCATGTAATTATGTATACATTACCAACTGCAGCAGTAAAACAAATCTCAACCATTGTGTCCACTGCTGGAGTTCTGAATTAAAAGTAGGTCCAGTCTTTTCACTTTGGGTAAACTGGACACCCTGACCCTGATTTGACATATTACCAGACAACACTGGCAAGAACATCATAAAAATAAAAAGGGGGTGGGGGGAAATGAAGAAAAAAAGAGCTACTTAGTGCAGGACCAAGGGGGCTTTATCTTCTTCATTAAATGGAAAGAAATAGATCATATACAAAATGCATGAAGTGAGAGCGACAGAGATAAATAATGCATCCACTACTTGTTTGCATAATGGAGTTATTTCATCTGCTTTGACTTCTCAGGCAGAGCAAAACCAAAACATAATGGTTTTCCCAACTTTTTCCAAGAAAGTCCTCAGAAACTCCTGTCCTTTGAAAGGCCACAGGATGCTATAGAATACTAATGAACTTCCAGCTGTTGCAGGTACGCTTGTAAAATAACTGGGGCAATTTTGTCCCCTGGTAGGATACCAATAATTGGGCACCTCTGCCTGATTTAATGAGTGAAGCTCAAGCACTCATGCAGGAGGTGGCAGACAAGCGTCCATTCGTGCTCAGACGGCAGAGAAAACAAAGGACAAAGGTCTTCCTGAGGGGTTATTTTAACAGGTTGAGGGTCTTTTTACCCATAAACAAAACATACTTTTTGGAATTTTTAATACAGTAATTTCTCTCCAAATAAGCATTTTTGAAAGCTCTGGAAACTTCTAAATGCTTTCAAATGTCTTTGTCACTACTTCATGAATTCAAATGCTGTTTGATAATGTTCAATCATTTGAACAGCAAAGTTCTGTAGTGAAAGGTTCAGTCCTAAACTGAAGTCAAGGGCAGCACCCTCCAATGAGGAAAAGTTAAACACCTGACCAGACCAGCTTCTGTTGACTTTACATGTAGTCGCCCTACCTGTCCTGTGCAGGTACACAGGTTACTGCCCACATTTTTTTTTTTCCATTTTTTAATATTTTAAACTACTCTTGAAAGGACGACAGTCACCTCAAAACCAAAAGACACACTTCCCTTAGTGGCTCCTCTGCACTAATTTTCTGCTAGAACACTCTGCAGTAGGGAAAGAATTTTTCTACTTCTCAGCTGAAGCTACTCTGCCATCATAAAAAAATACAGCCAAACACCACTGACAAAGAGGTGATAACCAAGACATAACTCTGCAACCATAGCGTATTTCCCCCCTCATTTCATGACAAAACATAAGTTGCCAGTTGGCAAATTTCTGTAGTCCTATGAACAGTGCTTAAAGTCTGTACACCAGAACTGAGGAGGTTTGCTCCAGCAGCTGAGCAGTGCTGCCTGGCCGGCCCAGACTGTTAAAATGACTCTCACGTAGGATTTCAGGGTGCAGGCACATGGTATATTTAAACCCTGAGATCACGTGTGGACAAACTTAACTTTACAGGTGCTCATCAGCATCTCAGTGGGAACAACTTCTTTTTCTGATTTGTCTGAAAATTGCTGAGGAATCCTTGTCTCCTATAATGGCAGAACTATATTTATTGGGTAAAAAAAGTCTTATTACAGGACAATTCCAGCATTACTTTCATTCTAGCTAACCTAAAATTAACAGTAAACCCAGGGATTTACCAATAAAAATTAGTGTCTGATAAAGATTTATATGAGTCTAAATTTAGAGTCTAAAATATAACTTAGTTCTAACTTGCATGTAACAACTTTCTAAAGAGTGCCCTACTGAATAAAAATGGTTCACTGGTCTTAATAAAAACAATTACATTCCCAGGACTGCATTTTTTCTCAGTTTACATATTTGAAATTTAATAAAATGGGTTTTTTCCCATCTGATTTATTTAGCTGATATCATCACTATGCTCTTGCAAATAATTACATCTAGAAGTAAGAGGCTCCTGTTATTTATCTGCCATTATACTATTTTTTTTAGCTAACCTCTTTCCCTCATTACTTCTTATATATGAGTACTTTTTACTTACTATTGTAAATTTTGAGTTCTAGGAGGTTTTTTCCTTAAGAAAGGATCTTCTCATTGTGACCTAGAAGATGCTGAGATGTGCTGCACAAAGCAATAGTTCACAGCTTCTCTGTCAGAATTTGCTTGCGTGTATTGACAAACTGGCCATCAGTCCTTTCAATGTACATTCAAAAATGACTATTTTTTTCCCAGTACTCCTTCAAAATAGTGTTTTTTATCTACTCTTCTTTCTCCCAAAGAATTGTTTTGTCAGAATGCCATTAACTGAGATTTCAGCTCTGATGGTCCTGAATGTTGAGACACAATCTAACCTTCATAGGAAGAGCCGCTGTTTCTTCAGGAGAAATGAAAATGAGAATATATTTGATAATATACCAGAGTTGTTCCAGTTCTATGAAGTTGTGGAAACAAACGTTAAGAACTCCTGCCTAAAAAGCCCACTTCTACTGGGAAAAAGTGTGATGGGGTTTACTTCACAGACAGAAGGAATACTGACACATTCATTGCCATGAAAGTGTTCTTAAAAGCAACTGTAAACCAGACTAGAAATACTAGAAACCAAGTATACTGTACTCAAGCTGAGGAAAAGGGACAGGAAGCTTGGAAAGTAACTACTCTTTCTCATGACTTCAGTGAAAATATTTATGAATACATCTAACTACCTGACCAACTACCTGGGTTGAACTACCCTGTCATCTTCTGCCCCTCAAAGGTACCCATCAACTTAATTCTTGCATAAGGACAGTAATTTAAAAATTAGATTGTACTTGGCAGTCACTTTTGAAGCAATTTAAATATCTTTAGGTGTTTTGACAACTCACCAAACCTTCCAACACATAACTTTTTCCTGTCACTCAGAGCACAGTTTCTTGAGTCTACTCTCAGAAGATCAGTGCTAGTAGCAGTTTAGGCAGAACCGACTGCCTACAAGTAAAGAAAAATAGAAAAAAAAAAAAAAATAGTCTAATGCTCACTGTTCTGACTCTGAACTTTTTCCTTACAGATGGCCACAGTGATTTGAGGTGAATGAGTGAACTGTACAAGCTGCTTTTTAAAAGCTGGGATGTTTCTTTTATCTATCCTGAAGAAGATACACTCAGTTCGTGTCTGTAGCATTTCCTCTGTAAAAGCCAAACTGCCAGTCTCAGGCAGGGATCCAAAATCTAGTTGTTGTTTTTCCTCTTACACACTATTTTCAGAAAGAGATGTAACCAGTCCAGGGGTGCTCCCCAGTAAGAGCACAGGACCAAAGATACAGATGACAAAACAATCCAGCTCTTCTGAGACTTTATTGTATAATTTAAGACAAAAGCAGGAGTGATATGATATGACCACCTACAATAACCCACCACACAAATTCAAATTATCTCTGTCTGGATTCCAGTGGCATGGGAATGGCTAATAAGGGTTTTCCAGGAAAGTAGCTAGTATGCATTTAAACACCAGACAAAGAAATTGGGCCATATTTGTACTTGATTATCCTGGTTAACAAAGCAAATATCCCCAGCATCACTATGTATTTGCACTCAGAGTCATCAGGGCAAAATAAATCATCTTAGAAAAGCTGCAACTCCAAAGCCTTTCACTGGGTAGTCAATCCAGAGAGGAGAAAAGCAAAACCAGATTTAAGGCAGAGTTGCACACAGGTAGCAGAATTTACATCCCAAAACAAGGAACACAATCCAAACCCAAGGCTAATCTAAGTAGAGACTCCAACTTAAAATAAGACTACAGACTCAACAAAAATTCATATAGTTGTTTGGGGTTGTTTTTTTCCCAAAAAAGCAATATGTGGTGTGGGAGTTGGTAGGGAGAGAAGGTAAAAAGAAAGGTGTCTGATTGTCCCAATTATGACATTGTATCAAAAGGAAAAAAAAAAAAATTAAACTTTTTAAAGAGATGAAGCAGAAAAAGACTCCTTTTAACCTGCACAAAGGTACTCCAAAAGTCAGAATGAAGGCCTGCCAGAAACCAGACTGATCTTAATGATTTGGATCATGTCCACAAAACTGTACTTACTAAGAGCACGGTGCTTGTACTGATAGCTAAACTGAACATAAAGATCAATAGTACCTGGAAAGGTGATATAGAGAATGACCCCCTGAATAGTGAGCAGATTAGCCTTTGCTGCAAGAGGGAAAAACATATCCCAAGCTGCCTTCATTCTCCCTCCAGGACCTAAAATGTCTCTCTACAGAGGATGCACTCAAAAATGCTGGTCCTAGAAAAAAGCACAACTGGAGTCCTGAGGGCCAAAACAACAGGTCAGCAGCTCCACTCCTCTCTGCCGAGATCACAGATCACTGCCTCTGTTCCTCCGGACCAACAAGGAGTACAATGACATTACTGAGAACTGTCTGCATGCTACAGACTCTGAAAGACCAATTCCTAATGTAAATCTATTGCTATAAAGTCATACAGCTATGGATGACCTGAGTGGATAATTACAAACATTCCCACACTTGTAACCCAAAATTATCTGGGACTTACCCAAGGCAAAAAAACAGTAGGGGGAAAAAAAGCCCTCACAAAACACAAGGACTGTTCTTTGTACCAGTGTTTATATCTTTGGAGAAAGCAAAAGTGGAACAAGAGCACAGTCAAATATTTGATGTTTACAATGGACGAGTGAGGTATTCTTTCTTAATGGCAACTGTTATTCTTCCGTGAAACTCTTACTAAAAAGGCAAATGTACAGCTGTTGTACAGAATTCACGCTTTTCAAGCCCTCCTCTTCTTCCATCACTCTTTCCTGGAGAGGGCTTTGAAAGTTGTGGCCCTAGGTTATGGGGACAGCTCCCGTGGCCCCAGTGATGAACACAGTGCTTCCCACCCACATCAACTTCCCTTTCTTTCCCCATCTGTGACCCGGGGCAGTCATTTCTTGTGTTACACACATACGAATTTAAACACAGAATTAATGTAAAGCCTATGGGAAATTCAGTGAGAAGTAAGGACTTCAAAGTTGATGCATCTCAGTTACTACAGGTATTTCAATGTTTTCACCATTTAGTGGTGTTACAACAAAGATACACAAACCTTTTTAAAAAACAATGTAGAAAGCAGTTAGAAAAAATCCACTTATGCGTAATTAAAGGCAACTATGAATCACCTATGGAAACAAAACATAACTGAGATGTCTATTAAACATGCAAAAATATTTCTTCCTTAAGTAGTTTACTGAATAATACTTCATGAGAATTGCTTTTTATAATTCAGATCTATGTAGCAATAAAGTGGTTCCTTAGAAAGCAATCATTATAGAGAAAACTCAAATTTAAATATTAAAATTCATTCTACTACCAAGAAAAAAAACCTCAGTCTTGCCATTTTTCACAAAAATATTCCTGAATATTCATATCAGGATGGCAGCAGCATTTTATTTAGACATTTATTTCAAAGAAGCATCATATATTAGTTATCCATAGAAAAAATCTGTATAACTAAGCTCCAAGAAATGCCTCCTTCAGCCAGTATAATGCAGTATTTATTTTGAAGGGTAGCGGAACAACATGAATTACAGAGTTTAAGCTCTACAGAGCAAATATTTGCTCTCACATGCTTAAAACCAATTTGTGCCATGTCTTGTAGATATTGGAAGGTAATGATGTTTTATCACATCTGGTAAAAATTTGCAGGTTCTGGAGTGCTGCTTTCTTTGACTTCCTTTCTCAGAAGAGAGATAAGATGCCTTGGATAAGCTAAAACAGCACAATGAATATCCAACAGCATAAGATATGATTAGTGATGGAACTAGACAAATGGTATCAAAAGTTTCTAAACTTTTCAAGAGGAAAAAAAGACATGCATTTGGTAGAACTTTGACTGATAGATAGGTTTCTAGAAATGCTCAAAGTGTATTGCAAAGCCATCTGCCATTATCAGACAGCAGGACTCTCTCCAAGAGGTTTTTTTGGAGGGTTTTTTTCATTTTTGTTTGTTTTTGTTGTTGTTTTAATTTTCTCCCCATAAGAAAGGATTAAGATTAATGCACATTTTTAATCAAGTTTTACCAGTCTTTCAAATTATACAATTTTCCAAGACAAGCTACCTAAAATACATGCCATCATATTTCAAAATTACATTTTTTTAAAAATTGTCAGTTCAGGAAAATGCACTGTGGGTGTTCTTCACTGCATTTCAGGATAAAAACAAGTATAGAATGACTTCATTTCAAAAGAACCTATAACAATTTACTAAACCAGCCCTAGCAATCCTCCAACTCTATGACAGTATTCTAAAGCTTGTAGTCTAGTTTGAAAAATCCCAACTTATAATGCAGCATTTGTTGTCCAGTTAAATGTACCACCAAATCTTTATTTTAGATCTTCCCTCCACTCAAAGATTTAACCATTAGATACTTAGATAATATATATAAAGGCATAAAAATATTTCAAATCTTGCGCAAGCAGCAAGCCAGTATAATTCAAAATTTAGTGTTATCTCTACTAAATCAACTTTCAGAGAAGTTTTGACAGTAAATAAGTTGACATGCTTACAGCTATTATCTAAAAATAAGAATCTGGACATAATGATTCCCTTTCTTCTATTGTAGTAGAAGAAAGAAGTATTGAGCTTGTTATAGAAAAAAATGTCTAAAGCAAATGATTTCTCAAAAAACTTACACATCTTCACACACTTATCAGAAGTCTAAAAGAAAAAAAAGTGATGAGCAAAAGCAGCTGGCAATGGAAGACAGTGTTGACACAAGTATAAATAAAGCAGAGTAGAAATGCAAAGCTCAGAAGGGATGCCATGTTTTCTGGACATAAATCAGACAGGAAAAATGAATCATGTGAAGGATGAAAGAGCAGCTGACCACAGAATCACACAGCAGCTGAGCCTGGAAGGCACCTCTGAAAATCACCCAAGCTCTACTCAGCGCAGGCTCAGCTGAACCAGGCTGCCCAGAGCCACGTACATTCAGGCTCTGAACATCACCAATGGTGGTCACTCCACCACATCTATGGACAACCTGCTCTGGTGCCTGACCATCCTCACAGTGTAATGAAAACAACGGGGTTTTTCACTGCTTCAGTCTGAAGCCCTGCCTCTTGCCCTGTCACTGACTACCCCTGAGAGGAGTCTGTCTGTCTCCTTTACGTAGAGAAAATCCCCAAAACCTTCTCTTCTCTACACCGTAGAGTCCCAGCTTGCTCAGCCTCTCCTCATTCAACAGGTTCTCCTAACGCTCGATGACTGTGGTGGCCCTTGGCTGGACTCCCTGCAGAGCATCCACATCTCAAACTGAGGAGCCCAGAAGAGGACACAGCCCTGCAGAGGAGGCCTTGACCAGCTCCTTGGGCAAAGCTCTGCCTAACACAGCCCCTGAAGCTGTTGGCAGCAAGACCACAATGCTGGCTCATGGTCAATGTGGTGCCCACCAGGACCCCTGCACCTTTTGCACAAAGCTGCTTGCCAGTGGCTCGGCCCTGCAGCCTCAGGTCAAGCCAACTGAGTTTGTTTTATTTCAAAATGTAACAGTAAGACTAATACTGGTTAAGATGAAAAATATGGGACTCCCTTTGCTTAAATTAGAATGCATGGTTATACCACTTCACAAATACTTTTTTCCCCTAGCCAACCATATTTGAAAGAGGAAAAATTATTAGAATGTTTAGAGAGAATTGGTATTGAAAAAAACCTAGCCATTACATTCTGACAAAAAAGAGTAGAGTTCAGTAAGCAAATCTGACTACCTATTTCATGCAACTGATTGTCTTGAGTATAGTCAAGGTAAGTCTGGGGACCAAATTTAACTTGAGAGGGGAGGAAGAAGAAGTGGCAAGAAGAAAACCACGCTGTTTAACAAATATTGTCTGATTGGCCTCTAAGCAATTCTACTTTCCCTCACCATCTTTTATAAGTTAAGGAATAAAGACAAATATTTATCTTAGGAAGTTTATATATAGAGAGAATGCTGCAAAGTGTATTTCCTTTCATTATTTTTTCAATGATAGAAAAAAAATAATAAAATTCTTATAGATTAACAATAACAAAATGCCGTAGGATGAAACGCAGAAATAGCTTACAAAATAGTCAAAACACAAAAAGGCAGTAATACTCAAAAATCTGAAGATCAAAAATTGAATGTTTTGCATTCCCATGTTAGTACCGATACTTAGAATATTCATGATCTTAAACAGCAACAGGCAAGAAAGTATTAAAACACAAAAGATGATTCCAAGTAGGTTAGTAAAGACTAAGAAATTTCCAGAAGGCCAGTCCATGATAGCCGTCAGTTTACAGTACTGGCAAATGCAAACCAGAAGAAAAATAATCATACTAATTACTGAGATTTAAACAAAAGCACAGATAACCCAAAACCAGTAATTTTTCATTAGCAAAAAAGCATTTACCTCCTACCAGAAGTCACCAATAAAAGTGACTGTATTTGAATGTCTAGTGTTATAAAATTGTGCTTAAAAATAAAGCTAATTTTTTTCCATTAAGTTATTACTAGGATTCAGTACATTGTTTTCAATACAAAGATTCAGCAGCTATTGTCTCCAGTTTTTCTTCATAAGATCTTTAATATGTCTTCAAGCTAATTTTAATTTGTTATAGAATAAAGAATTAACTTTCTTCTCTAGGTTAAATTTAACTTGTCTCTTGTGTAGAAATGACAAAGTAGGAAAAAAGCAAGAAAAACAGTTTCTACAGATGAAAAAAGCTTTTTTTAAAGTAAGATAGACAATTTTTTTTCTATTGGTTAACTGTTTCTCAAGTCTTAAAAAAAACCCGAGGTTTTTTCAAAGTAAATAAAATTAACTGCAGTACATATGCATGAGCAGAATTTTCCTATTTTAACAATGAAAAAAACCTTTGAGGTTATTACCTGAGTAAACTGATAGTTAACTCAAGAACAGAGTCTGCGTAGTTCATAGGAAGCCATGTCCTTTGCAATGACAGCAACGGTGTGTTTATCTAAGAGGAGTTTGGGTGACTTCATTTTTGACCAAAATTCTACCACAAGTCAGGATCACAAAGAAACCTATGAAGCTCATCAGACACAGGTTTTTAAAATATATTAGGATGCTTAAGTCTTGCTGGCTGTATCTGAAGTAGGATGTGGGTACATGCTGTGATGCACCCCAAAACCCCATTCTGAAGATGATCCAGCCTGAGCCCTGGCTGGGGCACATCAGGACTCTCAGCTCACATGGTTGGCACACCTCTCTGCAGAAATCAAACTCTGGAGAAGGTAATCCACACATCTGAAGACCACTCTTCAATTCTAGTCTATCACTTTAGAGATAATAATTTTGCCTGTGGGCCAGCTGTAAAATGGAAGTTATAGTCCAGGAGTACACATTCCAAGATAAGCCTGATAAACCTCTTACAGAATGGACCAGATGCTTTGAAACCAAAATGCTGTATATTTCTCTAATTGCATATATCTAGTTCTGCTTAATGCTACTGGAGGCATTTTTCAGACATTTTACAGGCCTCTGAATGTAGTGATAACAAATGAGAATTCTGAATGAAGCTGTGTGCTGTTTACACCTGGATTTGCTACAGCTTCTGCCATTTCACATCTGGGAAAGACAATTCACAGCCAGTCTGCCATGAGAATGGTGCAGCCTGGCTACAGTCCCCATGCTCCTCACTGCAAGGTTTTCTGTGCCTCCCAACACACCCTGATCTCCCTTCTCTTGCCCCAGTCACAGTTTCTCAATCTCTCTCCTGGGATGAGCTCTTCCCTGCACTCATCCCCCTCTCTGCAACTTCCCCTTTGTTCCCACCGGGTATATTTTGTTCATGTTCCACCAGCCAACTAAACTTCTGAGCCTCACCTCTTCCCTTCCCAAACACAACAGGAAGAAGCACCAGTTCAACTGACAGGATCATCTCAACATCTCTGTTCAGCAGAGAAAGATCCAAAAATTGCCATCATAGATCTGAAAGAATTGGAAAGGAATGTAAATGCTACCAATCACCTGTCATATGCAAGATAAACCAAAAATCTCCCAGCTATTTTAATTTGACTGACAACATCATTCAGCCAACCATCTACTCCTTTTCAAGTTTTAGCCCTGGGGGAGGGAAAAACAGAGCAAAAAGAACTGACCAGATAAATTTAAATGCTCAAGTTACGACTGCTAACTAGGATGAAAGGAATTTTTGCAAAGGTTTTCTTCTTTGAAGAAAACATTGATAACCAAGATTAGCTCCTGCAAAACACAGAGTAATTTAAATTTTTTGTCTTTAAAGCAAAGATGCTGTAGCTAAGCAACCTGGCTCTTCCATAAACGGAAAGTTGGTTCTCATAGCACCTTGTTTATCACTGAGAACTCCGACGAACCTCCACCTTATTTTATGTAACAGTGTCTGAGGGAGTGCCAGATTAAATCTTGATTTACTGTCATAAGTGGACTTTTCCCATGAACGCAGATGATGCAAAAGTTATTTTTAGAACAGCATCCAAAATGTTCTTTGTGTCTGTACTGCATGCTCTTCAAATACCCTGATCTGGTGGAGAGAACCAGATACACCTGTCTGCTTCTGAATCCAAGAATTGCTGGCTATGTTTTCTTTACCTGCATACTGAAGTGAGCCACTGCCCTTTCTGCCCTAAATTCCCTCTTCAGCCCAGGATTTGATATAGCATTTAATATTTGTTTTCTACCATTAAAGATGCTGTTTTAATACAAAATATATTCTGACAAGCTCTCTGCTCTGGTTGGGTACTGCTCTTATCTGACACTGGATGCAATCTGCAGCTTCAAGAACAATTATTATTTCCAAATTAGAAGCTAACTATAGTCCATAAAACCATTCACTCAGACTGAATCATCAAATGTATTTGCTTTCAAAATTTTCTAATTCTGACTGCACTTTTCTTAATGGATAGGACAGAAAATACATGCAAGTAATAAGCAAAATCAATGACACGGAGTATGACCCAGTGGGTTATGACTTCAGATGCTAATCTCTTGCCATGGTTCCCCTCCCACAGACTGTGCACATTAATAGCATTTTCCCAGTCTGACAAGGGCACTGAAAAGCATTTGCTTGAAAAACCTGGAAAGCACTGGGTTCCCCACTCCCCCAACTCAGTCCACATTACAATTCTATATTTAGTCAGCCCCTGACTCCCCCTTTGTTCAGCTGTTTGTAACCTTGCACACAGTATAATAAAATATGATGGTCCTAAATGTTTTAGCAAAACAATAGAAAAAAAGATTTTGGCTGCACTGCTCATTTGATTTCCCTTCTCAACTGGTTTTGTGTTTGTGCACAATAAACAAACATGCAGCAGGCCTATGCATCCTTCTACAAACACAGATATCAGCCACAGTATACAGACAGCAATGCAGCTTTCTTGTTTACTCTGCTTCCCTCGTTTCCTCTAGATATTTTTGCATGCTGTCATTTGTGGAATACTGTTGAAACCCAAAGGGATGTCAGCTGAGCCTGCCTCACGTTGCAAGCTGTTGGCAGGCTCATTAAGGCCCGGGGAAGAGCGTGGTGTCTGCTGCTGATGGCTGGAAGGATCCGGCCGAGCTCAAGGGGCCACACCAGCTGATTTCCTCAGATGCTCCTCAGCCTTGACGTTATTGCCGGTGTCTCCACAAGGACTCTAAAGTTGTTTCTAAAAGTGCTAGCAGCTGCTGTCAGCATTTATGGAGAAGAAATCCAATATTATAAGAGCCTTCAAGGGTTTCAAACAGAGTAAAAGTGCATGCTTTCTTACTCCCATAACCAGCCTTGACTGTACATCGCACAGCACTGCCTGGACAATGAAATTACTTTGCATTTGTTATTGGGTACGACATTTTTTCTGTTCATTAATTTCAGACTTGTCTGCATCATTTTACAATCTACCCAACTTAATTATTTCTAACTTGCAGATATTACCTGTCATATTTGTTGCAGCCCCAGAGAAACCAAATCTCTTGCCCAATAGCTTTTGGGGAAGCTGTTGCCTATTTGGAAGTCAAGTTAGAAGGCAGGAAGCAAAATGTAGATCTCTCACACAAAAATAACACCTGGCCATCAGCCTCTCTTTGATCCAGTAATTTTAAAAAAAGGAGAAAAATGTAACAACTGAAATAGACTTTAGCCATGGCTGTAATTTGGCTTTCCTGTCTTAAGTACCACCTAACTTCCTGTCTAATTAGGCTGAGCAGTGTCCAGTTACCCTGAGGTCAAAGGAGGGCACTCTTGTTCATCTAGGCTGCTATGAAATCAGAGATGTATGTGTACTGTCCACAAAAGAACAAATCAGGAAAAAAAATGATTACATATTAGGAATTTATGTAGTTGAATTAAAAATGGGGAATCCAAAGTTCTCAGTGCTTGTTTTTGTTTTGTACTTGAGGGCACCATACATAAAGCAAGTTATTTAAGAGCCACCAATCCTAAGGAAAACCTAAATCTAAGGACAGATGAAGTTTAAGGAATATTAGTATGTCTCAACATTTTGCATATTTGAGTCATAACACTCTTAAATCACTCAACATGACACTTTTTTCCCCAAGCAAGAACTAGTACTATTCCATCACAATCACGTTGTTCTTGATGACCTTCCAAAGACAAATCCCAGTGCCACAGTTAGCATCATCTCCTAATCCTGTTGTGCCAGACTATGTGAAGGAAATTACAGTACTTTCAACAGCAGGCT
The DNA here is from genome assembly GCF_015227805.2 of Hirundo rustica. Lineage (NCBI taxonomy): Eukaryota > Metazoa > Chordata > Aves > Passeriformes > Hirundinidae > Hirundo > Hirundo rustica. The sequence goes on along the minus strand of NC_053450.1, from coordinate 139,305,178 downwards.
CTATTTTCTGGTGGAAGTTGGATCCCATCCATGCCTTCCCTTTTTTCTGTCTAGCACATACAGACCACTGCCTTACCATATGTTTCCATTCACTGTCATGCACCTCCATCTCTCTTATTTCAACTGATTTTTTTTTTAGAAAATAAACACTTCAGAACAGCACAGGAAGTAGGAGAATTTGTCTGCCATATATCTCATAGATTTTAGCCACTATAAAAGCATTTTGATTAATCCATAACTTTGGTCTTTTCCTCTTGTTCTTGCATAAAGTTACACTCTATGTTTCCATAGCATTAGGGAAAAAGGGAGTTCTATTTATGAAATGTTTAAATATTCTGAAATACTGAGCTTTATGCCTTTGGTTTAATGCTTTTGGTGCCATTGCCACATGGCATGGGCTATGCAGTAAACACTTTCAGAGCTAAATCATAAATTCATTATGGCAAAGGCTTATCAAACAATCTGCACAGAGGCTATGCTGCAGTAAATACTCAGTCACCTAACAAAAATTAAGTGAGCAAGGAGGGTCTAACTAAAGCAGAACTGGAAATCCAGCGATCTCCCTTCTCTTCCTACTCTGCTGGAGACAGACTGTAAATGGGGACAGGGCAGTCAGCCATCAGCAGGTATTTGTTTAACTGCTCCTAGGCAGAAAAGAGAGAGCACAGGGAATATGATTTCATTAGCATTTATAAGCAAAACTGTGTGGAAAATATTGTTGCACAGCTATGTAAGTCACCCTTATTTCACACAGTGGATTCCAATGAAACAAGTATGAAAAGCAGCACATGGAACCATCTCCTGGGTTCAGCTGTGGTAGTTTCTTCTCAGTAGCTGGTACAGTGTTGTGTTTTGCAATCTCTGGGAGAGCAATGTTGATAGTATCAGCCAAAACACAGGTGCTAAGCAGTGCTTACACTGAGTCAAGGACTTTTCAGTTCCCCATGCTCTGCCAGCGAGGAGGTGCACAAGAAGCAAGCAGAGGCAGGAGAGCTGACCTGAACTGGCCAAAGGGATATCCCACACCATGGAACATCATGCTCACTATATGAACTGGGAAGAGTTGAGCAGGAGGGGTCACTTGCTGCTGGGGGACAGGACAGGCATCGGGCAGCAGGTGATAATGTGCACCACTGGTCATTCTCAGGTTTCATTTTCCTGTTTTTCCCATCATTTTAGTAATAGTATATTTTATTACCATTAGTGCTGTTATATTTTACTTAGTTTCCATTATTAAACTGTTCTTATCTCAACCCAGCAGTTTTATCTTTTTTCCCGAATTCTCCTCCCCATGGCAGTGGGGGCAGGGGAAATAAGTGAACGCCTGTGTGGCACTTAGTTGCCAACTAGGGTTAAACCACAGGAGATCTAGGACTGGGCTTTTTCCCCTTTTATTCTCAGTTGCAGAGATGCAACTTACAATCCCACCCCTCTGCTGACATACTTTGCCACAAAGCATTAGGGGAAGGAGAAGCACTTGCCAAAGTATATAATCACAGAACATATTAAAAATTGAGGTTTACCAGACCTCGTGGGAAACCATATTTTCTTCTAGGAAAAAACAGGAGTGATTGTAAAAGTTTTGCCTTGAATTCAGAAGCCAAAAAGTACTTGACAAAGAAAAACATTTTTCCACTTGCAGAAATATTTACTCATAAATCAGTCTTTATCAAAGACTTCATTTCACATTTCCAGTTTATTTTATGACAAAAATCAAAGACAAAAATACAAAAAAAAAGTTTACAAAAACCTCTGAGTTCTTCCTGCTCAAATATGTTAGCAGCTGAATTCACCAAAGCCAACTGTTTTTCTACATTTAGACTTGGCTTTGATAAATTGGAATTTTACAGAAAATTAGGCAAACAACTCCTGACTTCTGGTAGACAAATGTCAACTTTGCCTGCATTTTAATTGTCCTTTCCAAAAGTGCAGAAGGGCACATGGTACCTACTCTCAGGGAAAACAAATGTGTGCTTTTGAAATCACCTTTACACAGCTGAATTAAAAGAGAAATCAAAATGAATTTTCTTTAAAAGTTTCATTGAACACATACAACTGGCCAGTCTGAATGATCAATGATTTGGTGACAGATGGAAGCAGACACAGAGCTTCAGAAGAAAGGGGAAGCAGGAAGGAGCTGAGCACAAACATTTTAGTCAGCTCTGTCAAAATGTTGGCATTTCTACTAAGAAGGAATTACAGTATCCAATTCTGCCTGTTATTCTGTATCACTCCATCAAATAACCATGTTTTTCTGAATAATTACCATTAGCATTTCAACTACTTCTACTATATTTTGCAAAGCTGTCCAAGCAAAGCTGACATTGACATTAAAATCCTATTTTGATTTTGAGCACAAAATAATTGTTTGACCTGCAAAGCAGAACGTCAAATTATTTCATTGGTAATCTTTTTCCCTGTAACTTATCTCTTCACAACTTTGCTTCTGTTTTAACACCAATAATTCTGAAATGCAGGCACTCCTGGAACCCATACCATCCATAGCACCTCACACAAAGGTTTCTTCAGCCCTACAAACCACACTTAATGTCAATAAAATAATTAACACTTATACTGCAGAACACTACTCTGTAAAGCTTTGTTACTGAAGCGAGGTCCCTTAGGGACAGACATACCTCAGAATTGTTGAGGTGACACCTGTGCGTCCCTGAGAACCATCCCTCGCTCGAACACTGGTCGATGTCCACCTTCTGCAGATTGATGTCGACTTTGACAACACCTCTGAAAACAGAGAGAAACAGCCTTGAACACAACTACAGAAATAGGCTAAACTTTTTTATGATGCTGTAGGCTGAAAAGCAGAACGACATCTTTCTCCTAAATATGGAATTCGATAAAACGTCTAAAACCAGAGAAGTTTTGTGCTCCTAGAGCCACGGTCACAGAAACACATTCTTATTTTAGACTTTACTGAGATGTTCTATGACAAGAGCTCAGTAAATTTACTGAGTAGGGTGGCAGTTAAGAACAAGTTGTATGTTCAAACAATGTAATGCTCTTCACATTTTACCATGCAGCAAAGACCCAATATAAACACAGTGAAAGACCTGCACTGCTTTTTCTGAAGCCAGCAACCTTCCCAGCCAGTTCTGAGTGCAAGGTACCAGACCCTGCACATCGCCCATATCCAGCAAAAACTACATTCTCCCCTTTGCTTCAGGGAATCCTATTTGCCAAAACAACTGGCAAAAGCCTTTTTCTGTACTCTTCCCAGAGACATTCAAGCCTCTTCTCTGCAGCTCAACATCCTCCTCCAGCAAGCATGCAAGCCCTCTCCCCACACTTCTGCCACCTGGCCCTGCAATAAAACCTGAAACAACATCAGAAAGCTGCACAAGCCAGCAATAGACCACTGATGTCTGTGAAGCCAAAAAAAAAAAAAAAAAAAAAAAAAAAAAAAAAAAAAAAAAAAGCAGCCTTCAAAGATTCACATACTCTTCAGAATGACCCAGGACATTTATAGCATCATTTTGTCAGAGCATATCATCTGTGACTGCTTTGCTGCGGTCGAGACTTGACGAAAATGTCAATATGCAACTTCTAGCTGCTAAAGCATTACACAAACTCACTCACAGTGGATGAATGCTCTGTGCTAATTTCTTAAATACTATTCCTTGCAAGTCAATCATTTCAGACACTTGGGACAGATGTTTTCATTTCCACAACTACAAACACCATCATCTCCCTTCTTTCAGGCCATGAACTAATAAGGGTATGGCCCCGCCTCCATCTCAGAAGCACCTCATTCACCTCAAAGTGTGTTCTCTCTTTTAATTAATGCTCAATAATAGTAACGAGATAGCTACAGAGCCATATATTTGAGTGGATATGTACAAACAAAATTAGAACAGGCATAAGAATGAGCTTGATCAAAACCAGGACAATACTGTTCCCTCATACCTGACCCCAGTACAAGAGTCCACAACAGATAAATTCAGACATTCACCCTCAGACATGCTATATAGTAAATGGAGAAACACAACTACATCATGTAAGTGGTCAGGAGAATGCATTAGAAAATTACATAAAACAGACAGTAGGAAGTTAGGCAGTACAGGAGCACTTAATCCCACTCAGTCTCCTGATTAGAATCTAAGCAATCTAATGCTAGGCACATATAGAAATTACTTTAAATATTTAAGTGCTGGTTCTAGCAAGCTAAATTTAAAGTATCACACACCACACTTCTGCAACATTCTGACATTTTTAGTTTACAGCTTTGTGCTTTTGTACACTTGTTTTGAACAGCAGTTTCATCAGGGACTGCTCAAACCATACTTCTACCCTAAGGAACTGTTTTTCCCATGTTCTGGGTAAGCAATAACCTCAAGAGGAAAAACTGCCATACTGAACAATTATCTCTTTAAAATGCTGATATCAGTGGATAACAAATTTAACCTGGCAAGAAGGTGCCTGATTCAGATGCCCATAGCAGTACAGATAACAGATCACTCATCAAGTCATGTGTAGACCCCACCCAGTAGGTTCCTATAAGGTTTTCTGGACCTTTATGAGATAATACAAATATTAGTGTGTGGGATGAGGACAGGAGCTGTTCTGCAAGTGAATAATCTCCCCATGGCTGCATAGAGGCACAAAGCAGGCAGCAGGACCGGGAGCAACACTACTCCTTGCTCCCCTAATTCATGTTATATACATCAGTCACATTGGGAGTGCTATCAAGGATTAGCATCATCCTGACTGCTCCAAAGATACCAGTTTATACAGTAGGAAAAGCAGTGATGATTCAGCTTTAATAGAAATGCAACCCATTTACCTGGGAGACCTGAAGCACCTGAGGGGAGGTTTTATTTCCTTTACATGGAAAGTTTTTCCCTTGTGTACATTTTGTCTTTAACTGGTAGGAGAGGAAACTCACCTTCCCCTCCTCAAACACTTCTGCAAAGGGAAGTACAGATTGCAAATAAAGGACAAACCAATCACTGCCAGAAGAGAAGAAACACCTTTAAGAGTTTGCTCTGTGGTGTCATGAGCAAGCCCTGCAGAAGCAGAGTGCCAGTAAAAAAAGGCTATAAATATTTTCAAAAGAAAATTTGTGAGAAAGACAACACACACAAGCCAGAGAAATTAGGGTCAGTAAGTACACTGAAGAAGCATTTCAGCATGGCCTTGCACCAGAAGTGCTGCAGTTTGGAGAATCCATGGCCTGTTCTAATGGGACAAGCATCAGGACGCAGAACATCCTAACACTCAGAGCCATGTACTGGAAAGAAAGGAATATACTTCTGGACTTTTTACATCAGAATTGATTAAAGAATTTACATCCTTTCAAAGCTCTTTAATACTATTATTTTGTTAAAAATAGATGTGAAAATTAGATTCATACAGCAAATATCACTGGAAGAAGCCTCTTGTGATCGATCCAATCAGCTCAAAGGAGGCTCAGTTAAGTTGGGGGTTCTTTATACCTTCAATAATGGTGACTTCACCATCTCTGGGAAACCTGATCTAGTGACTAACTAAACTCTCAGTGTCCGAAAAAAAATATTTCTGATGCTTAAATGAAATTTCTTCTATTTCAGTTTGTGCCTCTTGGGCTTTCCATCCTTTCACTGAATAAGGCTGAAAAAGGTCTGTCTCTCTCTCCTTTACACTTTTTCACTGGGTACTTACTTAGCCCTTTCTTCTCCAGGCTGAACAGTACCAGCTCACTCAGTCCTTCCTGTGTGTCAGAAGCTCCTTTAACTATCTGTGTGGCCCTTCACTAGGTTTGCTTCAGCATATCCTTGTCTTCTGTGCTGAGGAGCCCAGAAGTGGACATAGCACTCTTGATGGAGCCTCACCAGGCTCGGTAAAGAGGAAGGATCGCTTCCCTCAACCCACTGGCAAAACTTCCTCTCACTGACCAGGAGGCTGTTGGCTTTCTTTGCCACAAGCACACGTTGGTGATTCATGTCAAACTGGTTCCCACCAGGAGTACATCAAAAGTGACTGACTTCCAACTGGACACCAGTCATCTAGAAGGCTACTGAGTTGGTTAAACACTATTTCCCCCTCAGAAATCCATGCTGACTACTCCCAATCACATTCCTCCTCTTCCTGTGTTCCCGAAGGGGTTTTCACAACCATTTGCTCCACCACCTTCCCAGGGATTTAGGTGAGACTGATCAGCCTGTAGCTCTTGGGAGATGTCAAGTACCCTGGACTTTGCAACATCCTTTTTCACAAAGTACACTTCTCCATTCACCAGCAAAGACCTTGGAAAAAACCTTTAGGATCATTGAGTCCCAACCATTAACCAAGCACTGCCAAAGTCACCATTAAACCACATCCTTAAGTGCCACATTTTTAAATACCTCCAGGGATAGTTACTCAACCCCAGCAGCCTGTTCCAATGCTTGATAATCCTCTCAGTGCAGCAAGTTTTCCTAATACCCACTGAAAAATTCCTCTGGCACAACTTGAAGACATCTCCTCTTGTCCTATCAATTGTCACTTAGAAGAAGAAACCAACCCCTACCTTGCCTCTTTTTCTCCAGCATAAACACCCCAGCTGCCTCAGCTGTTCTTCACAGGACTTGTGCTTCAGACCCTTCCCCAGCTCCACTTCCCCCCTCTGGACTTGCTCCAGCCCCTTTAAGGTCTTTCCTGCAGCAAAGGGTCCAAAACTGAACACAGGATTTGAGGTACAACCTCACCAGTGATGAGCACAGGGAAATGATCACTTCCCTGGTCCTGCTGGCCACACCGTTGCTGATACAAGACACCCATGATCACAGTCATGCTCAGACAGTGTCTCCATATTCCTCCCCGGTTACCTGGCCCCACTGCCACCTGCACTTTCAATTTATGTTTAAGTTTTTTCAGGATCTCCCTGTTAAGCCATGCAATCTTGAAAAGATTTTCATAATACTTCTTCCGGAAACACTATAAAATTCTTTCATTTCCAACTAAATCCATGTTCCTTTTACTTCTCTTGTACTAAAACTTCTTTTATAAGAATGTTTGTCTTTCACAAAACCCAATCTTCATGAGCTAAATGCAAACTTTTTTACCTACACTCTTCTCCCAACTGCATCTCTTTTGTAGCACAACTTAAACTTTTGATATAGTTAAGTTGTTCTGGTTTTCCTTTTTCTCAGAGCTTTGTGAGTTCCTGGGGTGAAAATCAACAGGAAGAAGAAACAGACAGTGCAGAAGCAGGAACAGGAAAGCAATCTCTCCTAATGTTACAAGCTGCCATAGGATTTCAACTGTTTCCCCCCATATTATTCTTCTTTTTTCACCAGACCTCTGCAATACGTGTTTCATAGTAACAGCACGGTTCTGTAGTACCAGGGTATGAAACTACCCAAGGACACAGTGCTTTCATATGCAAAGTTTCTTTAAGCATATATGTGGTGTTTACAAAAAGTGTCAGGATGGTACAAGACTTCCACTGTGTTCATTTGAGATCCTTTGCCATTTTAAAACATCATCTCAGACTGGTACCCCACGGCTGTTACACAGAGTACACTAATATGTACACGATATATTTCTGAAGTTCATCTGTGATTAATACAGTAGCTGGCACAGCCTGTTTACCCACCCACATTTCAAGTTATTTTTGATTCAGCATTCAGAAAATGGAGCATATGGAAGAACACATCCTCCTAGAATGTATATGGACCAACTCCCTGTGTTATATTTATCGAACTAATTGGGAATAATTGCAGACTTGCTATCTTGGTGGAAGCAATCAAGACAAATATCAAGGGTGTAAGAGTACACTCAGCTCGTCAGCGTAACACTTCCATCCACACTGGCACGGCTGCCTGGCTGAACCCAAGCCACAGCCCTAAGTTAATAACAGTATTACTGGTAATTGTGGACCATCTGGCAGGTAAGTATATTTTGTTAATCTCCTTGTAACAATAGATATTTGTTTCCTGACACAATTTTACAGTCCTTATAAGCACAAGAGGTAACTGAGGATTGGATGTCCATGTTAAACATGCAGTTAAGAAGGAATTAATTGAATTATACATAAGAAAATCATTGCAGAATGATGTCATCAAGGATTTTCTGTCAGGTCAGAGGCTTGATTTAAGAAGCTTTAATGTCTATCTGTATTTCCAGTACTACTGTTTGTTGGCATGCCGCTTGCCTTGAAATCTGTGCCAGAAATTGATTTAAGCTTATTTTCCCAACCTACTAGCTATCTTGATAGTTTCAGTAGTTATAATATTTCATTGTAACAACATGTTGTAAAACCTATCTACAGAATAATTTTTTGCCTCTACTGTTACATCATTAAAAAAACAGAAGGAACATGTTCTTTTTCTCCCAGTCAACTTAAGCCAGAACTATACAAAATAACAGTCTGCCAAGATTTAAATGGTGATAAACAGTATCCTTGTGCTCTACATCTTCAAAAGCTTTTTTGGCAGAGGTCATCACAGCTCAGCTAAACACACAATTTGCCTTCTAAGTTTGTACACTTACTTTTGCGCCCGTAAGCGCTGCAAGCACACACAGTTAAGGTATAAGGCATGGCTATCACGCACCAAAGTGGGCATCATCCCCCACATCCAAACACCTGCTTTGATTCTTGCTGGCATTTTCATTCAGCCCTCCATGCTGTCCTTCAGAAGTCCTCTTTACCACAAAACAAGGAGATAAGAAAAACAAGCTCTCCACAGCCATCAGAAATCTGCAAATGCCCACTCCTCTAGACAAACACACTGTATTTAGCATAGCCAGTGTTTTCAAGGCAGATGCCTCTTCTGACCACTCTCATTTTGGATCTTGCCACTTTCAAGAATGTTAATCTTCAAATACTGCCTACTGCCTGACACGTACCATGCTCCCTCCCATGTACCATCACCTGAGCACTCAAAAATAATTCTGGTGTCAAATTCACAAGTGAATTTCAGCTACAAGTCTTACTGACAAACAGCAGCTTCTGCAGGTTCAGCTTGCCTTTGAAAGTAAAGATTTAGAATTCTGCATCACTTGGACATTGTTAAAGTTGTTATCGTGCATAACCAGCCAGATTCACAAAAGGCTACTGGGATATGACACTATTTTGGCCTGAACACAGAGTTACCACAAATTCCCTACTAACAGGACAGACACTTCCCCAGTTCCTCGGCTCTAGCATGATTGCTGCATTTCAGCACACATTTTCATAGGAGAACCAGGTTTCACCAAAAATGAACTTAACTGAGGAATAAAGTATAGCAGTGTGGACACATAACTTAGGATTCACCTGCAAAGAAAAACCCTCTAGGCCATCTGAAACAGCTACAAGGGCAGAATACTTAAAGCTGAATTCTCTGTCGTCTGAAGAATATTTTCAAATTTAAATCTGCCTTCAGATTTATGGCATGCAGTGCTGCCTCCTTGGGGATTCCCCTGCAGTTAGTCAGAGAGTTTCTTAGATACTCTGAGGGGCAGGGGTTGTTTTGGTTTTTTTTTTGCTTGAGGATGTTCAAGTTGCTGCTAGCATCCAAACTCTGTCACAAAGCATTACCTTGTATAGGAATGCCAGGTGTCAGTGATGGTAGAGTATCACTTACATTAGATTGTCCTTATGAAAAGAGGTCCTGGAGCCAAATTCAGGTCACTTTTTTTTTTTTTTTTTAAGTTTCCATTACTATCCATGGGGTCAAAGAGGCAGGTGGAAGGAAAGGATCCCAAGGAACAGAGCATGATAGAAGAAAATATGTTAGGAACACAAAGAGCTTTTGAAATAGAAGAATCCTACACAGGAGGGATGGTCTCAGCCTAACTATACCAAATCCTGTGACCCTGAAGATTTATTTAAAGGTAACAAGGTCATTTTACACTCAAAAGTAAGTGGAAGACAACCTCAAAAAAAAAAAAAAAAAAAAAAGGTAAATGGAAAGGCATAAACCTGGGCAAGAAGGAACATACAAATCACAAGAATGAAAGACAAAACCAAGATATTTTTAGACACAGCATGTTAAAAGGATAGGCTCTGCTAATTAAAACCATTTCAAATACCTCAGAAGGTGGAAGGCTGAAGTAGAATCTCTAACAATACACAACCAAGTTACAAAAATAGCTCAGAGTAAAGACAGCTTTTGATGAAAATGAGTTATTTTCATCACTCTGGAAAGAATCAATGAAACAAAAGTCAGCTTTCACATGCAGAGAAGTTTACAAGCTGGACTTGACAACTGTCTCTTCAGGATCTCACAAATGAGTGGCCAGTGACAAAGTCCGCAAGTGATAAAAAAAAACCTAATATAACCCACAACTAAACGTGGCTGGCATAGAAAAAATGCAATAAAACACTTTGGAAAGTATCCATTCAAGAATCTGAGATCTCCCAATGAATTTAGATTCACAAGGTGAATTAAAAAACAGAAAATTTTGGAAGTCATAATAGGTGGGTATTATTGAATATATAAATATATTACAGAACACAATGCCAAACTACATTGCAAAAGACAAAAATTTGTTAACATGGGTAAGAATCATGAAGGTCAGTTTAATATGTACTTACTATCCAGTCATTCAGATAAAGTCTGAAAAACAATCCATTTTTATTGCTTATTGGTAAAGTGGATATAACCAGGATAGGAGAACTTGACATTTTTCCTTCAGTACCTACCAGAAGCTGCTTTTGGAACAAGAGCTATGGAAACCTTTGGTTTGACCTAACACAGCGGTACATTTTTTTCTTACCTTTAGGAAGATTTCTATCTCGGCCCACACTCACAAATAGAACAGATGACAGTCCCGGAGCTCAGTCTCAGTAAGGACTGCCACATGTCCATCCCCTTCAAAAGAGCTTTGATAACCTGCTGTGCTGGAAGGACAGCCCAAGGGAGACAGGGGTGGAGAACAAAGGAAGTGGAAACAGAAGTCTGACCCAAAGAAAAAATTATTGCAAATTAGCATGTGCTACATAATTGTGGACATGAATGCAGTATGTGTTTCAATCATCTCATGGCCATATTTAACTTCTTTCTTCAAAGATCAGTTTCTCCAATAATGAAGAAAGCTGAATCATGGTTCTAAAGGAGAAATCCCTTATTTATTGTTCCTTTCCTATGTTTCATCAACATCCATTTTTCTATCCCTAGCCATGACCTCATATGAGAAGTTCTGGCAGGGACATAATTGATTGCTTAGAGAATACTTAGAATATCCTGAGGGTTTCCACAAACAGACAGTATAATAAGAGGCTCCTTTGTTTTAGCTTCTTTTCAGGAACACAAATCCAAGCATTTTAGAAATTCTACTAAATAAATTATTCCTTTTCATTTTTGAAACCTGTTCTAAATCCACCCACACCTTCAATCATGTTAAGGGCTAGGACATGTTATAAAAAATGTCAATCTCACCATTTTAAAGTATTTTCTGTATTATATAAGTAATGTCACATCATAATGGTGCAAAAAATTAAAGTCTCCTTAAACAATTAAAATTAATTTTGTCTTAGCTCAGTACTCAGACTAAAGAGACATTGGGGGAAACTAAAAAAGGGGGCTAAAGGAAGAAATTAAACCATATCTAAAGAAAAAAAGTTACCCATTTTTAAAATTCCCTTTTGCATGTCTACAATTGTTTGGAGATTTTTTTTATGAAGCAATTTAATAGCTCTGAAATATTTAGCAGAATAATAACTCATATAATTTATATAATCCCTAAGAAACTACTTATTTGCCATAAATACTTCTACCTCCATTGTTTAATCTGCCTTTAGTAATGATTCCCAAACAGAGTCCCATCATATTCTAACACTGGAGTGGTCCAAGTAATTGTAAACGGTACAGTGCAAATCACTACATTACACTGCCTTTAGGGAAAAAACAGCTCCATTTAACTGTGCAGTAAAGATTATCTTTGCATCAAGGGATATTTTTCCAATAACTGAGAGAAGTAGCAAACCTCCGGAAGACAGAAAATATTAAGATGCAGCACAATCTGGCCAAACTTCAGAATGAAGTTACCTGTAAATAATCTAGAACAAAACCATTCAAAATAAAATAAAACTAAAAAACAAAACCCAAACAAACAAAAACAAAACAACAAAAAAAAAGCCACCCCAAACTTATTCAGCTTGCTGATTAGGTACCTTTCTGCCAAAACAGATATTAATCCATTAGATCCTCCCTAAAAATCTTTTTTAAAAAATAGCAAATGCTGTGCTGGATTTGGAAAAACACTTGCTGGAATATGGTGGGAGGGGGAAAGAAATCCAATGCTTTGTATTCTGAAAACTATCTGACCTCCACGATGAGAAGTCACGTGAGACCGATGACCAGTTCCCAAAACATAGACGTATTACAACGTTGAAGAAAGTGAGAACAGCACACAAGGGAACATTTTGAACTGCAAAAGCAGCAACTCATTCATCAGAGTTTGGGGATAATTGATGTCATTGCACAAGGCTGAAACAGTGCACACGAATCTGACTAACCACGTTCAGGAAATACTGGAACAGGACTTGAGAAAGGGGGACCATGGCAACAGAGAGCTTACGACAGAGACTAAAGAAAGCCAGTTTGTGTAGTCTAGTAAACAAAGGTGGAGAAGGAGCCACTGCCTATAAATAAGTCAGGGCAATAAACACCAGCTAAGAGCGCAAAGTCAGATGGAAGACAGTTCTGGACCAGAATAAATGCATGAGAACTGACTGGGAATAAATTCCGATCAGAAATCAGGAGAAGTTATCCAACCCTTAGGTTCATGCCAGTGAACTGAAGAGTCGAGAGGGAACCCCACCTACTTAAAGATGGAGATTTGTCATCTGATGACATTAAGTGGGCTTGTGACAGCAGAAGACTGACTCAGTGACCCGGGAGGATTTTTTTTTTTAAACTTGTGCGTTCCTATTAGCTGAGTATTTTGTCATCTTTCTTCTAGATGAAGTGACTGTTCCCACTTGTCTCCTGGATTGCTAGAGCAATGAAGACCTCTCATTTCCTCTCCAGGCACCAAGAAAATACTTTTAGAAAAGGAATCATATTTACAACATGCAACTCCTCACACTTTTCCACTTTCTCAACAAGGCTGCAATGAGGGCAAGCTGGGTCGTCACATGCCATAAAATATGGTTCATTCTGACCGTGTGATAGGCAGCAGCAGAGAAGGGACACAGAAGATCTGTGACAGATGCTACTGTGCTCCACCCCCTGCAGCACTACAGTAGTAGAGTGATTAGGCACGTTAAGTGGTGAATTTAAGCTGCAAATGGCATCAGTTTAGACAGAAGGGATGGTTAACATCAAGTGATTACTTCGAGTCTCTGTGGATCCTGATTTCTGAATGAGAGCCTACACTGCATCTAATAAGCAGGTAGTAGTAATGTTCTCTCCATGTATTTTGGGTGCAAAGACCAGCAAATGCAGATCGCAAAATACCAGCAAGAACTGCTAAGAAGCTGCAGACAGCCAGCACTGCTAGTTTAGCATTGTACTAGGCTAATGTGGCCCCACTGGGACTGAGCAGCTTCTGGTAAATTTATCAGCACAATCAAGTTGCCTTTGGTTCCTCCACTTTATCTCAGTATTTGTCTACAGTGTTAGAGCCATGGCAAGATAACTTAACCACATTCTCTCCTTGGCATTCACTTGGGGCAGTTTGGCAGTAATCTCTTGGGAAGGGGAGAGGTGAAATTGAAGACAGATGAGCTGTTTGCAAGAGCCCCCTGGCCTGTAACACTTGCATCCTCGGGCCAAAAGCACTGGAACTCTGCACAATGTTAAGAACAAAGCTTGCTGCTCTCTGCTGCACTTCCAGAACGTCATTGACAACAGCACTGCAGTAGCAGCATGCACTGAACACAGCCAGTAGTAGTTATCAGTACTGCCTTCAGCAAACTCTTTCCATTGCTATGCCACATGAACAAACCCAGCTGTTACTGCCACAGAAGAGATATCAAGGAGGACCAATGGCTATTCCTTCTGAAAGAAAGAAATGTGAAAGAACTCTGCACAGATATAGCATGCTCCTGAATGTATCTTACCCTACCGTACCATGCCTTAAACCTAATGCAAGCAAAGAAATTACACAAACTGTTAAAATAATATTAAAGAGTCATACACTAATTTACCATTAATGGTATCATGCAAGACTACTAAATAGGAGGAACATGTAACTGATTCATTAAAATATTTCTAATAGATGCTTCAAAGATATATTTTTGGGAGAAACAACACAGCTGTCTCAAAAGATGGAGGTTAATGGACACTGTTTTTTCATATGGGCCTTAAATAAGAATTTGAAGTCAAAATGTTATGTCACTCAAAGACTGATGGTGAGGGGAAATAAAGCTTACTTGAAGAGACATCTTATAGTAATTCACACTAATTTTCCAGTAACCACACTAGATTTTACATTTTTCTATTATGTGTTCATGTTTTGAACCATTTTTTCTTGTAAAAATTTGCATTGAGTCTGTGTACCTATTAAGCAATGAAAACACTGTGTAAATATTGAAACAAACTATAAGTCTCAGAAGCATATTTTGTGTATACTATTTTCTGTGTAGCTGAGAAGTTACTTTCTCAATATCCCAAGTAATAATCTTATATTAAACCCCATCTTTCATCTAGGATACATCAAATCAGGAACACAGGAACTATCCTTTAGCCTTGCCAGAGTGTGTATGTATTTATGATCTTACTTCTTCCACCTGCCTCTTTAACAGTTTGGCCAAAAAAACATAACCCATTTTCTAGAAAAGCTTGCAAACTCATCTCTGTTGATACAATAAATCTTTGTTAGTTTTGTCCTAACTGTTCAGTATAACAGCAACACAACATTTTGAACTTGCACAGCATGCTCCCTCTCAAGATCTTCTAAGAAGTGGTTCTCCAAGCTCAGATGAGCTCAGTGAACACCCTTTGAAGTACCAGAGTTATATCAGGTCATTCTATTTCTTCAGTGGAAGTGAGCCCCACATGGCAAACAGAGGCTGGGAAGATGAGGCAGGGAAGGCAGCGCTGTGTACTGCATCCATGAGGACATCTACTGGTTGTCGTGGTTGGCCAGGGTTATGCCAAAACAGACCTGGTGTGTCCTGCACGCCAAAGCTACCGCAGCAGAAATCTACATCACTGAGATCCTTTCTGGCATCACAGAATCTTGGCACAGAGCTGGGATTGGAGCTTTAGGCTCTTTTGCTTAAAACGTGGGTTTATTTCCTCTTCAATTACATCAAGATTGAAGTTTTTTTTGAGTTAAGCTTTATATCAAAATTTATATTCTCAGGGAGCTGGTTTGTGGCTGCCACCACAACTCCAGCCTAGTGGTTCTGCAAAACTCTATCCCCAACAAGAGAATAGCAGCCTACATTAACTTTCATCCACATCCCAAAGTTCATCAAATGCTGAACATTGCATTTCAATGATCTCTGATAAGCTTCCAGACTTCTCTGGACCCCCTAGGGTTCAGAAGAGCTCTACAGTAAACCTATTCCTGGGTTTTTGTCTCAAGAGGAATTCAGCAACAAACAGCCTACAGATGAGCTCATTTTACCTTAACCCTACCATCCCCATCAGTGTAAAAATTTCAGGGGAAAAAGTAATTCAACAGAGAAATAAGCAGCCATTATCCATTCAACAAATGTGTTTTTTCAAGGATTTACGACTACACTTGTATCTCTTTGATCTCATAGGATTTCAGACTAAGCCAAGAGAAACAGCATTTACAGACACTATTGCCTTGCCACCTAAGTAGGCAAAATCTCTTTAGCGTCTGCCTACATTCTTATCAATCTTTATTTAGTACTAATTCATAGCACAAAAGAAATCTTGTGTTCCTCTCTCATCCTGAGAGATGCCAGCTGCTTGCTGGCAGTGGGCATTCCCCATGGTCCAGTGAGAGCTACCTGTGATCCCCCCACAGGACTGCTGGGGGGAAAAGTGGTATCTCACACTCTACAGGTTGCTCCCGTTCTTTGAGCGAACCTCTCTTTGGTGTCAAAATACAAAGACACAAGGAAGAGCCTTTAAGGAGCTCCTTAACAGAGCTTCCTCTCTGTTGCAGTGCAGTGGCAAAGCAACAAAAAGTATCTAAAGCAATAAACATTAAGCAAACACTTACATATGCCAGGTATCAAATATAGAGCTGGTGGTGTAAAAGGAAAGCTTTCCTACTGCCAATTCAGGTTATAGCCACATGAACTATGACAGAACTGCAGCCACCAACAGTTATTTACCTACAAGTGTACTGACCACTGACCAGGCTCAAGCACCCCACAACAGATGCGCTCTGGAGAGCAGAAAGAGCAGTTTACCAGCACAACAGTGTTATTTCCCAGCAGGTTAAAGCATAGCTGGGGTAAAGCTAGATGCACTTTCGCAGTATAGTAAGAGAGAACACCTCAGTGAGCATTTTGCTCTTGCAGATACAGATAAACTTCGACTGGCAACTGCTGCTCTCCTCTTCCCACCACAGGCACACCAGGAACGTAACCCACATTCTCGCCTGCTCCTATGGGAGCAGGTAAAGCAAACGCCGTCTTACAGAGGGAGACGACAGCGATTCTTTCACGGAGCAGCAGCTCCCGAAGGCACGAGGGAACAGCTCAACAGGAAGGCCCGAGGTCGCTCTGCGGTGTGACTGAGCAGCCCGTGCGGCAGGGGTTGATCAGGTCACCCAGAGACCAGAATGCCCTTCCCAAGGGGGGGGGGCGGGGCGCAGAACCAAACCCCCATCCTGCTTCCCCCCCTCCCCTTCTCGACAGAAAGCAAGCAGAACACTCCTCTTTACCTGAACTCGGGCAGGAGGTTTGGCCGCAGCCCATAGAAAGCCGCCGAGAGAGTCACGAGCCAGCCGGGTTTGTAATTCCCATTCTCACACTCCAGGTACGGTGAGGACCACCTGATGTGGCTCTTATCAGCAGTGAAGCTCTCCCGCCTCTTCCAACTGTTTTCCAAAGTTTTAGGGCCCGTGTTTAAGACCTTCCTGTGCAGATGTGGCCTCCACTTGCGCTTTAAGCTGTGGAACCATTCTGTTTCCACAGAGGCATTGGCCAGGCGATGAGCCGTGGAGGACAAGTCCTGCAGGAGAACCTGGCTCTCGTGCCTGCTGGCCTGGAGGAAAACCTGGGGAGTGGAGGAGAAAGGCTCCGTGCTGAAAGTGATAGCGGCCCTGGAGATGTTAGGGTCCTCCTCCAGCAGGCTCCTGATCAAGGCGCGGTACCACTCCAGGTCCTCCTGCAAGTTCTGCTCCCGCGACTTATTGCTCTGGAGGATCATGTTGAGCAAGTTGGTGGCGTGGGTGAGGGTGCCCAGGGCGCCGTGCAGGGAGGGGTGCGAGGTGAAGCGCGACTTGCCGGCGAGGCTGGCCAGCTCGTACCGCCCGGAGCAGTTGGCTCGCCGCAGCTCCCGAGAGTCTCCCGTGTAGAGGAACGAGGCCACGTCCTGGGGCACCTCCTCGGCGAGCCGCTGCGCCAAGATGGTGCTCTCCGTAGAGCGGCTCCGCGGGGCCGGCAGAGGCTCCCGGCTCTTGATGTGGTTGTAAAAAGGCTGCTTCCCTCCGAGCGCCCGCTCCCGGCCGCGCGCCGCCTGCCCTTGGTCGGCGGCAGCCCCCAACCCGCGCTGGGAGAGGAGCAAGAGGAGAAGAAGCCGGAGCAAAGCCATGTCCCCCGGCGCTGCCGGTCGCGCCGGCACGGCGAGGCGGCTGAAGACGGGCTCCGCGCAGGCGGCCGCGGCGAAAGAGTGCGAACGCGCAGAGGCGGCCGAGCGGCAGCGGGGCGGAACGCGACCCCCGGCCCGCGAGTCACCTGTGGCGGTGCCGCCCGCAACCTCCCCAGCGCGGGGCTCCGCGCAGCCCCTCCGCCTGCGCGGAGCGGCGCGCAGCCCCTCCGGCGACGGCGGAGCCGAGCCCGCCTGCGCCTCCTCCCGCCGCGGCCACCGCGCTCACTGAGCTCCTGCCCGGCGCAGCGCGCAGGGGCGGCGGCGCCCGCGCCCGGCGCAGCGGCGGGTCCCCCCGCGGAGCCCCGCCGCCGCCCGCGCTCCGCCGCTCCGCATCCTTCGGGCGCCGCTGCCGGAGAGAGGGGCCCGGGGCTCGGAACTGCCACTTGCTGCGGGGACCGGCGGGCGGGGCTGCTGCCGGGGAGCCAGCGGGCAGGCGCCCGCCTCCGCCGGCGCTCGGCTCTGCGAGCGAGGACGCGCGGCCGTGGGAGGACGGACGCTCGCCGGGCGGCTCCGCCACGGGCAAACCCGCACCGCGCGGCTCCCCTCGCCGCCGGCCCTTATAGGTGTACGCCAGGCGGCGGCCGCCCTATGTGGCCGCCTCGCCTGTCAGTCAGCCAGCAGCCACTCACGGGGCAGGAGGACGGCGCCGCGCGGTGCCGGGGGAGGCGGTGCTGCTGCCGCGGAGAGGCGTCGAGGCACCTGGCCTCACCTGCAGCCGGCTCGGCTCGGGACGGAGGCGGGGCAGGCGCCCGGCCCGGCGGGAGCCGCTCCGCTTTCCCGGGGCTCGGGGCCGGGAATCGCGGGGGCTCCGCCGGGCCCGGGCCGGGGCTGGCCCGCGGCGCGTGGCAGCGACACCCGGTGGCCGGCCCTGGCACTGCGCCTCCGCGCCGGGGGCGAGCGCGGCAGAGGGGTCGAGGCGCCCAAAATATCCCGCTCCGCGTCTCCCCCGCCGCCGCGGGCAGCGGGAGGGGCCCGGCGCTGCGCGGGAGGAGAGCTCCAGCTAGATCCGCAGCGTGGGCTGATGCCTGTCAGGGCTGCGTGCCGCTCTGGGGAAAGCGCTCTCGCTTCTAGCTTTTCTAGGGTGGGTGGAGGGGGCACAGGCTCCTCGGCTGCGCCCGGGGCCAGCCGGGCTGCCCGGGACGGAGGCGTTTGGGTGGGAATGGCAACAGCGCCGTCGGGATCTCCGGGCCCTCGCCCGGGCTGCCACACTCGCCCTCCTCACCTGCCCCAGGCACGGAGCGCATCCCGACGGAAGGGACACGGGCCACCTTCCCTCTCCCGGCAACTACGGTGGCTGGCTGGTTGTATTTCTGTAACCATGATCTTTTTTTTCCCTTAGTGTTTTAACTCCAAGGTGCTAATTCCTACAGCTGTTTTCAAAACTAAGCCCTTAATCCAGTGGCTTTTAACACTGACCTTCAGAGCACCTGTGTGGAGCCGAAGCAGCACAGGCTGATCTCCCAGCTTTCTTCCTGCTCTGTGGAAACCCCCTTGGAATAACACAAATGCTTAGAAGACGTAGTTAGGATTTTCCAGATGAGCCATCATGATCAGTAATAAGGATCTAGTTTAGTAAAACATTTCAACTCTGTGCATTTTCTTTGGCAGAAGTATGCACCTGATCAATATCTTACTAATGGATGAGGGATTTGTGTCAGGGGACAGCAAAGGGTGAGTTTTGGAGCAGGTGTCCACATCAAAATCTCCTAACTATATTCTCTTCCCATTTAATATAAAATTCCATTTTGGAATTCAAAAGCTCACACAGAAAGAGTAGTAAAAGAGGAAATTTTTTTTCTTCTCTTCCTCAAGTATACATGTGCATGCACATCTAATAAGGAGCAGAGTTCAGTTATGCAGAATATATGATCTAATTTTAAACCACTGCAAGCTATATCTGCTCCTTAAAGCATAATCTGATCTAAGCATTATTTGAAACTACACTTGACAGACCAGTCACTCTAAGATAGCTAAATGTAAATTACAATTTCAGACCATATATCCTAGCGATTCTATGCAATGCATTTTGTCTTTACTGGTGGACGCCTTTAATAATTGTAATATCACAAGTTGGTTAAGAGAGAAAGTTATAAATTCTTTTTGTCTCTTGCTACATGCAGTTGAAGAGGATATTCAATGCATAAGAATAATTTACTTTTACTGAACTTTCCCTCAAGTGGTTAGTGAGATTATTTAGAAACTGCTTATACTGTGAAGCTCAGAAGCTGGTATTTACAGTTTAGCACAGCACAGGGAGTCTGTATTTGCAAGTCTGCTCTGAACAAATACCTAAAGATGCATCATTTGCAGTGGATAGGAGAGAACTAGGGCTTTTGACAGCAGCAGCTCTCAGGACTGAGCTAAGCTAACGTGGGATCTGTTACATGGAGAGATATCACCAGCAGCATAAATAAACATTTTTTTAAATGGTGTGCCCGGGCTGATTCTGTTTATTGACAGACAAGAGGTGCTGTAAAGGAAAGGTCTGCTCCCTGTTGGACATTCATGTTCCCTACTTTAGCCTGACTATTAATATGTCTGAATTGCACTAGGCCTGCTCAATGGACACACTGACACATTCTCAGGATAATCAAATATCCCCTTAATGTACTTTCATAGTAAGTCCCTTGTATTTCCTGATCACCTCATAGTCCTTCCACATACCCTTCTCCAGTAGCACCCACTGCTCCCCCTGACCCTTGCCCTTCACTAACACCTCAGAAGCTGTAGTTCTTAACCCAAAGGTTTGCTAGGAGCTAAGACCCAAACAGGTTAGCACACATCTCCAGATGCTGTAAGTCTCCCTTAATCTCAAGCATTAGAAGTCTGTCTTTTTCCTGTCCTATCAGTCTGCTCTGTGTGTTTGGTCTCTATGCTAGCACTTCTGAGTCAGAGGAAGAGGATGAGGAGTTTGATGAGGACTTTCTCATTCAGGCTGCCAAGACCATGACTTGTACAGCTGTATCACACAGGGTTCAAAGAGGTCTTCTTTATCCTGTAGGGCTTCCTTCTGCAATCAGTTCAGAGCTGATCTCAAACAGCTGCTGTGTACAGCAAGGTCCAAAATGAGACACAAACTCACTAAATGAGATTTTAAGCCATTACAAATGTGCATCTTCTTATGCATTAGTAAACACTATGCCATGGGACCCAAAGCCTACCATTCACAGCCCAGATCCAGGGAATTGACAATACGGAAATATAGTATCCTCCTAGATTAAGGAAATCTACCAAATATTTTATTTACATGAGTTTACTAAGGACTGGAAGAGGTGTAGAAACCTGTGATCATTGTATTTTTATTTTAATATTAAAATGCATTAATATTTCTAGACTGTTATGTGTAATCAGTTGAGTGTGTCAGAAATCTGTCCAGCTGTTACCAAGACCATGTGAAAATGGACTGGGAGTCCCCTGAGACACGAGGGTACTGTGACTGAATAATGTTTCCTATGCTTCTGCCTGAGTTCTGCCAGAGGTGCTGCATCAAGCCATCCAGTGCAAGGAATTAGGAAGCATCTGACCACTGTCCTGAATACTTCTGAGTTCTTACAACTATTGCAATTGCTTCACTCAATGTGTTTATACATGAAGCATCCCAATTCACTGTATTGCCTATCAGGACTGAAATCAGCTCTCCATGCATTTAATTACAGTGTAGAAAAAAACAGTAGTGCAAAATGTTAGCTGTTATTAACAGACTAGAGTAAGTGTAACCTACTTTCTTCAAATATGGCCTACACAGAAAGATCTTGGTTTATCTGAACTATTTGACATGCTAAAAGCATCAGAATTACTGCATTGCTAACCAGTTGGAAGCAAGGAAAGACTGTTGTAGCTGTGAAATATATTTAAAGGCTCATCTATTAGTATTTGTCCTAAACTATTTTGGAGATATACAGAGAATACCCACAAGAGTAAGTGCTAAAATTTTTATAATTGTGTTGTATTTCTCTCACAAAACAGACACCAAATATTTATCAAAATTGCTGCTTCTGGTGTTTAAAAACACATGAAAAGTAAAGTATTCTTAAAAGTACTCCTAATTTTAGTTTGAGTACTTAAACAAATAACATTCTTGCAGCAATATTTTTTGTCTGTCTGCCAGTGACTTCTGATCCCTTTAATTAATTTCTGGTAAGTTTGACATCAGTCTACAAGCTTCTACAAATGTCATGAAACTCACAGCTGGATCAAAGAAAGCAACCCATATTCATTTTCGTGCTAAGGAAAAAGCTTCAGAGTAAAATCACCAGTTAAATAATCTCTTTGGTCTTTCATTTGGCCACTCACATTGGCCAATAAGCATAAATATATCCCCAAAACAGCTGGAACATGTGGGAGGGCCTCCCTATCCAACAGGGAGGGCACAGCCAAGGGGGCTGATGGGGTAGAACTCAAAAAGAGAAGGGGAAACTGCAAATACTATTGACAGTGGGCACAGACTTTAAGAAACAATGCCAAGAGTCCGTGGGGACTGGGAGAAATTCTGATATTACGGCAGGGGGTGAGAGAAGGAGTGAACACAAACCCAATGGAAACCAGGCTTTCTTAGTTCTCCATTTTTCTCTCACAAATGAATTTAAACCATCAGCTAAATATGTCAGGAGGAAATAGTCAAAATGCAGAGTACTGAAGTTCTTATTTGGAAGTGGACAAAAGAAACAGCAAGAGCTTACCTGTCAGTTAATGTTCACTGGTAGTGAGAAATTCCAACCCACTGGATATGTTCTTAGAAACATTGGGACAGAAGGAATCTGACAGAGGTTGTGTAGTAGAGCACTGCAGAAGGACTACATCCAGCACAACTGTCTCTGGCAGGGGCTTGCTTGCCTACTCTCAGTGAACTTCCAGTCAGGTAGACCCCACAGGCACCCTGACTACCTTCCACATTTCATTACCTTAGCACCAGGTGTGGGGTTAGGGGGCCCCATAATATACTCAAAGTCTTCTTCACATTATTTGTTTCTTTGCCTTCTTAGAGCACGATTTCCATAAACAAGTATCTGTCTGCAAAAGACCACTTTGACTTGCTCCTTTTTGTTTCTTTATCTGAACAAAATTAATCAAACTTCTTAACAGGTTGTGCTTTGCTTTTCAAAACTGTTGTTGGCCCTGCTGTTCTCTTCTTGACTATCCATTCTGTTAGCCCTAAGTGTCCCAGATAAGGCCTCCATTATGCGTCACCTCCAGAATGTTTAAAATTCTCTGTTAATACACCCCACACTGAGGTCTGCCTGCTTTTTCACCTTTATCACGGTATTGACCACTACTCGAGTCTGTAATGCTGAGTAATCCTCATAACCTTTCAAAACATATTGCTTGCCAGTTATCTATTTTTATTTGAGGATTTGAGCTCTGCTGCCTCTGAGTAGTATTTTGTACTTGTATTTGCTGAAGTTTCCCAATGTGATTTTAGGCAACCTCTGATTTTTCCAAATCATATTTACTTCCTATTCCATTCTTCAAAATGCTTATAAGTATCTCCTTTTTTTTCTTGTAGTCATTTGCTAATGATTTGACCTTTTATTTCCTTAGCTAATCTGTTCATTAACCGATTTAATAGAATGTATCTGAGATCAGAACCTTTCAGGAATTTACCAGAAACATTCTTCCTGGTTTGATAGTACACAGCTGATACTTAGTTTTGAGAATTAGTTCAGGAGCAGTTGCTTACCCACTCATGAATCACCTCCACATTTTTTCTTAGCTTACTGATGAGAACCTCGGGGTTCTCATCAGTAAGCTAAGGAAAAATTGTTTGTAGCTGCTGATGAAAACATACAGCATATCTATTGCTTCATCACTATCCATGAGGTCACTTATGAGTCAAAGAAGAAAATTCAGCTTGTTTCACGTGGAGTTTACTTGGCAAACTAACAATGGCTAATTTTGATCAATGTATTATTTTTAGGTGATTACTAAAAAGTAGTTTAATAATTATTTTGTGAGTCTTCTGGTGATATCTATTTCATTAGTTTCTCTATAATTTCTTTCATCTCTTTTTCTGAAAATATACAGCATGATATTTTCCAATTTTAAAATCTCCCCCCCAAACACTTGAAACAGCAAGAGGTAGTACACGCTTGAAAGATCATGTCTTATCTCTGACAGAGAATGTTATTCTAGATTAGAAAATGTCAGAAAACACATTGATGACTAACTCCTAATTGTTTATGGAGAACTTGTGTCTGATATGCAGATGTATCTAATATGCAGATGAAGACTCTACAGTTTAAACACCATTCAAAAGCTTTTGTTAGCTTATTCACAGCTGGGAGAAGATGGACGATGCTGAAATGCAGGTCTAAATATAGTCCATGTAAAATACAAATAAAAGTACTGTCCAGTCTGCTTGTGCTTTACAGACATGTAAAACAATGATGTAAACATTGGGAAACACTGTGCACATATACTGAGAGCTGGAGGTGCCCTCAGCTCTGTGGCAGGGACACACACTGGAACATGCGCTGAGGAGAGCAGGACAGCAGCTCAGAACACACACCCAAAGCAGTCAGAAGCCTGAGCCAGTTTCCACTAATTCTGTATTTGAAATTAAAACAAATGTAAACCAGAAACTCCTGTGTCAATTAAGGTAGTGTGCAGCAAGTGGAATAAATGACTAGCATAATACCTGAGCTGCCTTCACAAAGCGAATCCCACTTCCCCTAAATTTCCAGTATAAATTTCCAGTGTTACAGAAGAACATTAAGTGGCAAACACCCCTGATAATGATAGAAGAAGATTCACTGCTGTATCCGAAAGGAGACATCAGTGTTTGTGGCTCTGCTTTTTGAAGTCTAGGAGCTGACATGAATCACCAGCCCCTGCAGCAGAAGAAGCTGCTGAGCTCAGAGCCTCGTCCATCCCTGGATGAGCAGTAACACACGTGGGGAAGGAGGAGTGCTCGATCCCCTGATAATGTCTTAGCAGCTGCAAGAGCAGCATTCATTCAAGGGGTAAAAATATTTCTTCTCCTTAACCACCTAACTTGTGGATTTGAGTACAGATTAATGGATGTCTGCTGAAGCAGAGGCAGAGGTAGTAGGAGTGCTTCTTATCTTTGGATGGATAGCCAGGGCCTAGAACATTGCTATGGCAAGTGAGAGGTAGAGACCCTTCTCAACAAGAGCTTCAAATCCACAAATTTGAGGAGACAGCCCCTAGAGTAGTCCAGCACCTTGTTAGGGTCAGAATGAAGCAGGCAAGGAATGAACAAGAGATAAATGCTTTAATATGAGATAAAGCAGGAATCACCTGAAAAAGAAAGTTAAAAAATCATTATAAGCATCAGAAAATAACATCTCTACCAGGAGGTGTTATATGAAGTAGCTAAGCTTCTTCTGAGCACCTTGGTTTCAGTAATGAACTAGTTGATTACTATGAGCATTCAAATTAATACAGTGTTTTTAAACAACTAAATACACACTTCAGAATTATCAGGGAAAAATAATCACTGGGAGAAGTGCACAGACAGGGTGGGTTTATTTGTTCTCTTACAACAAGAATAACATTCATAGTACTTCCAACAATATCTCAAGAAAAAATAATTTTGTTATCAAGCAATAAGCTATAAGTGCACACAATCCTAATCCAGTCTGTGTACAGCAATAAATAGCTGGCTGTTGTTTTCTTCTTTGCTGATTTAGGGCATTAAAAATATTTTTTTAACTTTCAAAGATGTAATCCACAATATGATGTCATGGTAACTGCTTTGGATTTAACTCCATGTCTAGATGAAGTATTCTCCCTCCTAATTATTATACCAATTACCTTTTTTTAAAAAAATATATATTTCAAGACTAGCATAATCTTGCATTTCCTTTCCGTTACATAAAACAGAACAAATAGTCATCTGATGTAAATTAGCATATCTTTACTGAAGCCAATGAAATTATATGAATTTATATAGAAAAGTATTTGCCCACTCACCTCATATACAGAAGGAAGAATACAGATTTCCCATTAAAATGTTACCAAAACCTACATCCTGTTACATTTTGTTCTAAGAATTTGCAGATGTCAGGTAATGGAAATAAACTTCAAAGGGAGGAATAATTTGAATTAATTGGGAGCAAAATCACAATCTCAAAATAAGTCCTGCTTGGAAATGGTTGCTTTTTGCTGTGTTGTTAAGTGGATCTTTTAACAGCTTTGCTGTTTCATGTAGAGCTGTCCACTTGAAATAAGAAGCAAATAGCAGAAGGTACTGATCATAGACCTTGAGGTTTGAGGCAGCCTTTGCTTTCATGCTGATAAAATATTCAAAATAAACCCTCAGTTAAAATGCTGCTATTTCTCTTTCTTCTTGGAAGAAACAAGATTTACGCAAGAAAACCAGACTATCCTCTCTCCACTCCTGTCCATCTGCCCCATTCCACATTCAACAGAAAAGAAAGAGGTGAGACAGCGTTGATGGGTGTTTTTTTTAAACAATGTATAACAGGGACATATCAATATCACAGATGGAAGGAAAAAGTGGAGGCAAAGAAATCTCTTTTTTCTGACTCTTTTTTTTCATAACTTTTAAAAAGAGAGGGTCTGCTTCACTACAGATCAGAAAGACTTTACTCTGGAGGAGAAAGTTAAGGTGTTGGAGGTAGTACAGCGAAAAGAAGAAAATAATGATACAGCCTTTTGTCATATGTACAAGGCTCCAGAACACCCATGTTTTTGATTTATGAAAGAAGGTTTAATGGACAAGAAGGCATATGACCAGATAAGCTTTGGGCCAACCTTCAGAAGTCATACAAACCCTATAAACCAGGCACAGAAGATGAGAGATAAGACAGTCATTTGTCACGCCAGTGCTGGCAAGGGAACACTGTTAGGTTGATCTGGACAGTCATCTGCCATTGAAGAGGGAGGCAAGACATGAAGAAATAAGGCAGACAGTGGGTAGGAGCAGACTGGCAAATACACTTTCGGGTCTCTCATCACTGATGCCCTTGAATTGCAGCTGTGGTGTTTGTATTTCCAGATGTGGATCAGTAGGACCTGTAGTGAATAAAGATGCGCAGAGCTACATCATTCATACAGATGGTGAAAAGGTCTTGTGGGGCTAAGAGCTTTTGGTCTTTGAACTGAGAAAAAAAATCCTTATAGAAGAAATAATCTCTTCTGCCAATCCAGCCTTCCTCGAGAATTATCTTCAAAATTGATGTCAGTTCAAGGGCAGAAGTGAATTTTTGTACATGACTGTAAAACTGGGGAGACTTGAATATATGGTTCAACCGAGCAAGGATGACATTCAGCAGAAACTGCCTGTTCCCCACAAATTCTAGAAATCAGAGGCTTCTGAGAAGATTAAAAGCTAATACTGATGAGGTAGAAGGAAGATTCAGCTGTTATTGTCAAGAGGAAAGCTATTTCAGAGGAACATTTCAATTTACCTCCTCTAGAAAGAGTGATGATTTCCCACAAAAAACACAACGTACTTTGCAGCAATAGAAAAGAAGGATAACTGTGTTTCTACATCTAACCTCACCCTGCAATTCCTCCCTCTAAGGCATAACATAGCCAGTTGTTAAGTTTCTGCATTGATTATCTCAATTACTTTTTAAAGGCAATTCAAACAGTAAAATCAAAGCAAAGGCGTCAGTTACACATTAAGTTATAGCTTCAAGGACATACTCGTTCATATTCCATTTTCATCTAATAGATTGTTGATATTTGCTTACTACAAATCATAATTTGTGCTGATTTTTCACAAATCCTGTCCAGCACTGTGGGATGGGTATACAGTATTATCCAGCTGTTGTTTCAGTCTATGGAACACTCACCAGGGCAGACAGAGGGGTGGATTTGGGACTTACAGTGTCAAGACCTTTGTTACCCTTTCTCTCTCTTTCCTTATATGTTTGCAAGGGACAGCATCAGCCCAGTGCAGAGCTTGATGCCTCTCTTTTTCCAGTGCAGGCTAAAATACTAGCTCTCTCAAGAATCAGTGAACTTCTTGATCCCCACTGTGCTCCAGAAAGAGAATGACAAGCTAGGTGACTTGTTGAACTTGTCTCTTCTGACTCAGCTGCACCAAATGACTAAAGGCAAGGAAGCCACATCAGTGTGTCCGTTTCCAAGACTGTAAATAGTGGCCTGCTGTGATTGTCACCTAAATAACAGTTCTACAGACTTCCAGTTTTCATAGACTGACAATTGACAATACTTTTACTGAGCATAAGTTTCTTTTTCCTTTACTGAGATACAGTAAATTTACTGATTCTGAGTAACCTACATAAGGACATGCAGTTCTTCACATAAACTAGATTTCCAGTAGCTGTAAGAGAAGCCAGCCAGCTCTAGGTATTTCATTGAAACACAGATTACAGCTTTCAGAGCAGTAAAAACACTGATGGTAGTAAGATAATCCAGGGAGCTATTTTGACAAGTGCACCGTTGTTAGTGCTACTTCTCTACTCAAAATCTACTTTTTTTTCAGTTGGTCTGTCTAAACTCCATCTTCATTTTCAAATAGATGCAAAGGCTAAAATTTATTTACATTGCAATCAATAGTAAACCACTCACAGGTTTTGCCAGGGTCAGTATTTTAGCCTACATTGACAAAGGAGAGACACCATCAAGTTTTGCACTGGACTGATGCTGTGCCTTGCAAACATTTAATATCAGAGAGGGGAAGATATGGATTAAGGTAGCTTTTGACACTATAAGTCCTTCATTCTGTCCACCACAGACATGGTGCATGTTCCAAAGTTTGAAACAGCAGCTAAATAAGAGACAGATCAAGTATATCCAATCCCATGCTGCTGGACAGGGTTTGTGGAAAGTGGGCTCCCTTCACAGATAACTCTGCTGAGGACAATTCAGGTCAATGCCCTTTTTTCATTTACTTGCAAGAGAATGTTGTTTGGCTTTACCCTACTGTGATTAGAAGATACATAACCTTCAGCTTTGCTCTCAGCACCAGTCATTTGTAGCTAATAATTTCAGCAAGTGCTGATTCTTCTGAATGTTTTAGTTAAAAATCATTTGGAAATTGAGACTTGGACTCTGTAGGTTTAGAAAATTCACAGCATTCTACTTTTTTTCCTCAAAGATATCAAAGAATTATGTTAAGAGATATGTAAATCCTCCATTCTCTTCCATGAGCAGAAGAAGCATCTTCTGTTTGATAAGCCAGAACTTATCAGCCATCTTATCTCAGATCTGCTATTTATACTGCCCTTCTGTAAATGTGTTATCACTGCCCTGCACGCTGCTCTAAGGCATTTTCCACAAAACTTTCAGATTTCCACATCCGAAATGAGCACAACCCAGATCAAATTTCTACAGAGGCTGGAACTGAGTCTTCACTTTGGATGGCTGTGTGTGGGCGTGTGTGCATGTATGTGTATTTGTGTAGGCGTATCAGCATTCATTGCTTAAATTTTGTTCCTGCTGTAAAAACGACTTGCATAGAGGTTTATTTTAATACCAAATTGCAAGGTTAGTTCATTTTACAAGATGGCAGTTTAACACGTTGGGAGAAGGAGGGAAAATAGATTTTTTCCTAAGATCTTCAGTGTCTGTGATGCTCTGCAACAAACAGAGCAGAACAAAATTCTGGTGACCATTTTGATGAAAAAGTGAATGTGTTCAGTGAGCCAACAAGAAGCAGTCAGGGAAATCAAATATGAGACTAGATAATTTTTTCCTCTTCCAACCATTCCATTTGACTTTCTGGAATTTCATTTAAGACAGAAATATTGTACTTAGGAGGGTTTAATGCTTTTTAAAATTAAATAAGCTAAATTAGTTTGTGTAGAAACATTTGTCTATAAAAATCAGCTACAATATTTGGCGAGTTCGTTCTTTCCCTAAAAGTAAAATCAGCTGTAATAACTTTCCTCCTAACTCTACAAAGAAATACTCTACAAAGAAATACTCTACAACTTTGGCTCTTAAATCTCCACAAAGTCTGTATAGAAATAATCACAACAAATGAAGATCAAAGAATGAAGACAAGCTGGTTTTAGGGCTTCATTAAAGCCATTAAAGATGGGAAGAGAAAGGAAGTTTGCCTTCAGAGCCTGTGCAGTGCTGTCCCTTATGCTGGGAAACTCAGCGGCGGCAGCTGGATTGGGTCCCTCCATCTCTGTGGTTCAAGGCAGGAGGACTCTTCCCACCTCTGCCCAAAATTTTCTCTTGACCATTGTGAGGTACCTGTTGGGTAAAATTCACATCATCCGCTTAAAGCCCATCAGGTCCTGTCTCTGCAGCTCAGTGTCAGGGTTACCCTTCCATCTCCTGGTGGGACCCATCTTCCAGGAGCGTGTATCCCAGCAACCCCATCCTGATGCAAGCACAAAATTGTGTACTCCTGGCTGGGGTTCCGCAAGGTCTGCCTGAAGCCAGGTGCAGTTAAAGGAAGAGGCAGCACCACTCAGTGTGATACAAGCACAGGTTTGGTGCCTTCGAGTGCTGCTGCAGATGTCTCCTGTTGCCTTTGTCTTTGCTGTGAATGACAATGCTTTTGTGCTGGTGAACTGTCACATTCCAAACATATCGGGTACCCCCATTAAACGACCAAGTGCTGCAAAACAAAGTCAAAAACTGAGGAAAAAAGTCCTTCCCTTGCCTTTCTGTTCTGGTGAATAACTCTGATCCTCTGATACTAATTAAGCTCTCTGCTTTTGTCTCTTCCATTGCACTCTTATATATTAAACTATGTATGTACGCAGACATGCACATCCACATGCTTTGGACCTTATGGATCATCCTAGCCATGTTCCTTTTGTACTCCAACCCCATCTACATTTTTAACCCCAAGAGACTTGGTTGCCCAGCTGAGGCAATGTCAGAGCCAGTGTTTGAAGGGATGGAAAGAGGAAGGTGCAGCATCTCCCACAGCTGGGAAGGAGCAGGGGCTAGAGAGGAGGAAAAGCCCTCCCAGCTTCCCTACTATGTCCAGGAGTAGCACCTAACAAAGACTGCAGTGATGAGAGGTAAGGATTAGATCAGCTGAGCTCCAGGGCACACCCTTTGACCTAAGCTTGCAGAACGTTTATTTTTTTCTGCCCCCTTCCAACTCCACAAAGGTGTGCAGCCACCTCTGCTGTGCTTTCCACTGCTATTCACTACACTGCAGATGTTCCCCTGACACTTTGCTCTTGGCCATCATACTTGATAAATTCCTATTGCAAACAGAAGATAAGCTCCATGTTTATCAAAGTGGAATGATACCAAGCCTATTTTCATTTCTGCTACTCCAAGAATATGCATTATGCATACATTTTACATTTATGCCTGTTGGACTCAATTCTTCATCTTCCTGTCAGCTGAAAGGATTAGCTTTGTTTCTGGCAGTGACGTGGTGATGCTGTATTTACCTGAACAGGCTTTTAACTCATGATCCAACTCAGCTGCCTAATATTTTCTGGTTTGAGCCACCTTACATTTTTTAACGAAATTTGTGTGGTCCTATCAGTAGCAATGGTAAAACACCCTCCATAGACTCTTTGGCACCTGTGGGAGTCAGCTGTGACAGGAGGAGCAAGAGCACCAGCTGAGCAGCAGCACCCAGCCTGCACAGGTAGTGCAGACCTTGGGGGGGTGCTGGCCTTGCCCAGCGCTCCTTCCATAGCAGTTTTAAGACATTCATGCCAACCTGGGAACATTTCCAGGCTTTCTGGTCACAGCCATCCCATTCGGGTCTGAACATTTAGTTCAATCTGCATGGGGCCATTCAGTCTCCAAATGGTCCCTTGGCTGTTCCATAGTGTGAGACAGCCTATAACTCTCATCTGAATTTGCTCTTGTCTTTCCTATTTTCACGCCCTAAATTCAGCCATTTCAAGCTTAGCTGTGCCTCTCAAAACAGGGTATATCTCTCTCTCTCTCTCTTTCTCCCCCCTGCTCTGCATTCTCACTTGCAGCCTTGGATGTTGCCTCATTGATCTCTTTCCTGTGTTCAGTTTTGCCAGTCGACCACCTCTTACCATCTTCCATTTCTTTTCATCTGAACGCTCTCCTTCAAGTAATTTGTAAATCCCTGGTACACTTGCATCTTTGCTATTTCCCTTCTTCTCCCTTTTTCTGTTGCTTCTGGTGGCAGAGCCCTTGTAATGGCGCATTTTATTGGAAAGTGATAATATGTGATGGTAAAAGTTTTACATCTCACAGTTCTTTTATTCCTCCCCCATTCCTTTTTCTCTGGTTATCTTCTCCACTGACTTTCTTTTCAAGACTTTTCATTTTCATTTCCCACATTTTTAGAGCTCACCAGCACCCTGCTATTCCCTCTGCAGCTTTGCCAGCTTTGGAGTTTTTCCCTTCTTTTTCAGAGGCAGTGGCCACTCTTAATCTTTGCAGGAACTGTTAATCTCAGTGCAGCACCTGTCATCTCTTGTGCCCCGGCTTCTCACTTTATATCTGGTCTGCATTTGCATAGTCTACTTTTCAGCTATGTTTCCTGGAGCCTTTCATGGCTTTCCCCGCATCATTTTTTATCTGCTCTGTACTGTGACTCCCTTCCTTTTTATCCCAGAGGCAGAAGGGCCTTGTTAGCTAGTTCTGTTCCACAGGAAATTTTCTTTCAGCATTTTCTTTTAGAGAATACCAGATTGCAAACACTGTTAAATTTAGCACACAGCTCTCCAGATCCTGATGAGTTGGAGCAGTGGAGAAAGGTTTGTGCCCTAAGAGTTCTTATTCATCCTTGGTGTTAGTGCCAATCAATTCTGTCTAGCTCAGAGGTTTTGGCCCTCAGTTTCTCTCTTTTTCCATGTCTGTCCTCTATGTCAGTTTTGAAAAGGGTTATTCCCCTAAAGCTTTACCCTACTTTTCTCAGTCACTCAATTTTGCCACTAAAATGCAACTAAAAGCATACTTCCTGTTTTAGGATTAAATAATTTCTCAAAATTCCTTAGTGGTGGAGTTTCCACAGCCTTCCCTAGAAGCCAGATGCCTGTCCCAGTAACCTGGCTCCCCATCCTTGCACCCCCTGTTGCAATGTCAGTCTATTTCTTTTGTGCTAACACAGTGGATATGGTGAACTATTAATTCCTTCCTCTTTGCAGGTATCATTTAGATTTTGCACACATCCACTTTCAGATTTCTCTTCTCTGGATAGAGCTACCACAGGGACTTCAGTCCTTCTCTGGTCATATTTTCTAGAGCTCTGACCACTCTTGTGCTCTGTCCTCAGGTCCCTCAGGATCTCTCTCCCTGCCACATTACTCCCTCCAAGACACGAACACTGCTTTACTGAAGAGAATCCTTTGCTCTTTGTTAGTCTGCCCATTCCCCAGGAAATGTTATACTTACATTCTTCTGTATTAGAGAAGAGGTCTCAGTGTTCAGATCTGTGGTTTGTATATATGATCTAAACATCAGTCTGAATGCTTGTTAAAACATTTTGAAGCATTTGGAATAATTCTGATATCATGTAGCACATGCTTCCTTCACTCCTCAGCCACCCTTTCGGTGCAGGGTATGTTGCTTTCTCCTAACTCTTAATTCTCTTAGCAGCAACTTTGGGCTGAGGGCACCCTTGGTTTCACTGTCAATTCCTCTAGTCTGCAAGACTTTACTGCTGAGAAGCTCATTTCATTTTCACTAGCATTTTTCTTCCTCCCTGAAATGGCAGGGGTTAGTTATAGGATTTGTGTTGTCCATCAGTATTTCATTTCTAGAATTTCCTGAAGACATATAAAGGGCCAAACACACAAAGTTCAGTGCTGTATTTCTATTTGAAATAACAGAAGTATATAAATACACCCACAACTGGTGACCTTTCAGGATTTGCAGAATTAGATCACATTGAAAAAACTCTGATGGATGAAAAATATAAGCGTAGGGAAAAGTAATATCTGGGATCCCTGGTGTAGCATTTTCAAAAAAAGATTTTATAGCAGTTATTTTTACCCCTTGATTTATTCACACCTTTTGCATCTATCCTCAGGGCAAAGTGCTTAAACTGCTCATAAAAAAATACACATTTGGACAGGTTTTTCCTCTAATGAGGTGCTGGCTGCCTGTAGTAGATTTTTCTGAGAGTCCCATCTAACTTCTTGTTGTGACAAAGGTTGCAGCTAATGTTAAACCTGTAATTTCCCTACAATAACTTTGTGGGTCCTGATGGTACTGTAGAAAATGAGGATAGCCTGAAGGGCAACACAGTAAAATACATGATGAGGATTTGCTCTGAGTGATAGGTAAGGGCTATTGGAGTGGGATGTCCATCCACAGACACACACAGAGTATGTTAAGGTCACAATGTGAACTTCTGCACTTATGTTTTTTGCAAATCTCAACAAGACTCTATTCCACATCTTAAAATTTGTTTAGACATTACTCTGAGAGCGCCATAAAATCTGAAATATGAGTTTCATGATAGATAAATCCAAGAGAATGAGCAATGCTATTTCTTGCACTCAGGATTCTTTCATCTGTAAGTTTTGCTCTTAAATCACACAAGGTCAAATAAGTCTTTCTAAAACTTATCTGTTCCCCTCCTTTCAATAGTTTTGCTGGGTAAAAATCTATCCTGATCCCGGGCCCAGAAAGTGTTGGTTCTCACTGTAATAAAAGGCAATCCTCTGACGTGTCAGTGAGTGGAGTTTGCCTTTAATCCCTAAACTAGAAATTTAGTTTTCACTTTGTTCCTGCTTCAGTGTTAGCAACCTGCTTGGCTATAAAGAGCTTTTCTGAGGAGGCTTAACAGCAAGAATATTCAATTAATTAATTAATTGATTGATAATTATTTGCCCAGAGAGGAAAACCCCTGAAAGTGTTCAAGGTCAAGCTGAACGGGGTTCTGAGAGACCTGATTTAGTTGAAGGTGTCCCTGCCCGTGGCAGGGGCTTGGATTAGATGGCCTTTGGAAGGTGCTTTCCAACAGAAACCATTCTGTGATTCTGTGATTCAACTAACATGGCCCAGTCCTAAGAGCGGAGCCAGCGAACACCTTCGGGGCTGGCCGGGAGGGCTCCTGGGTGGGGTTCAGTGTCCCGAGCATCCCTCCCGAGAGGACACGGGCTGTAGGATATGGAAACAACATTAGGGGTGGGCCGGGAGGCTCCTGGGTGGGGTTCAGTGTCCTGAGCGTCCCTCCCGAGAGGACACGGGCTGTAGGATACGGGAACAACATTAGGGGTGGGCCGGGAGGCTCCTGGGTGGGGTTCAGTGTCCCGAGCATCCCTCCCGAGAGGACACGGGCTGTAGGATATGGAAACAACATTAGGGGCGGGCCGGGAGGGCTCCTGGGTGGGGTTCAGTGTCCCGAGCATCCCTCCCGAGAGGACACGGGCTGTAGGATATGGAAACAACATTAGGGGTGGGCCGGGAGGCTCCTGGGTGGGGTTCAGTGTCCCGAGCGTCCCTCCCGAGAGGACACGGGCTGTAGGATATGGAAACAACATTAGGGGGAGCTCCGTGCCCTCCTCCCGCTCGGAGGGAGCCGAGCCCCGGGAAGATCCGCTTCATCGCACGTAGTTTCTCGCTAGGAAAACTGGCCGCCAGCTGACCCCGACCCTCAACGTGGCCAATTACCGCCGATGGCTTCACCATTTCGGACTGAAAAGTCAGAAATGCCACAGACTTAATTATTGTCTTTACATCCACCACCGGATTAGTTAATGAGACCAATTATTAGTCACGGGCACTTCACGCTCCCAGGTTGCGGCGCTTATACAATGAAATGTTTTGGCATTTTCCCTGCAATTTTCAGGGCTTATTACCCAGACAGTTTACTATAGTAATTATGCAAGTACATTTATTATTTTCATACAAGCTGTAATGTGCATAATTTACTTCATAAATAATCATTAGAGAAGAAATGGAGAAAAAGAGGAGATGGGATGGGATGAATGTGAATTTGAGTTACAGAGAATGAATGTGGGATTCACATTCAGCGGAGCAGAGCAGTTGTGGAGAAGGGCAAAGATGCAAAGATGGGTGTTCTAGGGAAATGAAGGAGAGCAGGAGGGTCTGGAATACACAATAAAGACCATATAAAGTCCATGCAATTGATTGCTAGTATTACACAGAGAGATTAGGCCTCTCTCTCTCTCTCTTTTTTTTTTTTTTTTTTTTTTTTTTTTTTTTTTTTTTTTTTTTTTTTCCCCTGGGACAAAGATGGACCCTAAGCTTATTTCAACAGGAAAACAAAAAAATGCTTTACACTAAATGTTTTTTTACTCGTCTTAAAACGCTTCCTACCCTCACTAGTCCCCTTGCAGACAGCAGCAGTGGCCGCACAGCAGCCCACAGTTCTGCCTTGAAGCACGTTTGTTTCAAGCACCTCAGACAAAAGGAGGAGGCTTTGTGTTTGGGTTCTGTGTGCACCATCTGCTGAGAGGAGACACACAGACTTTCAGAAGGCTGCCAGCTGGCTGGCCATTCCTCTCGTTTCAAATAAACATTCAACATGTTTTCAGTAAATTCTGAATGACAGAAGCCTGCTTTTTCCTTTCTGCAGTCCTCGCTGGAGAGGGTGAGAGCTTTTCTTTCTCTTTGCTATGTTACGTATTTCCAGTGAGATGATCTTTCACTTCAGATTGTTACTATCTCATAAAAATAGCCCACACGGATTAAGGTTCATTATTAGAGTATTTTATTATGAACTTTAAAGGTGTAATTAGTTCTTTGAAGCCTACTAAAGAACAAGATCACTTAAAGATCACTTACTGAGCCTATACCTGAACCTTTCCTAGCATGTTCCAATAAAGTAATTTTAAAGAGAGGTTTTCCTTCTTGATGTTTCATTCATAAAAACTAAGGAATGCAGACAATTCTGGGGTGAAATGCAAACTTTGCACTACCTTCACTGCATGGTGATCCAAAATGACAAGCAAATGCCATATCTAGGTACAGGACACTAATAACTAAACATCACTCCACATACAGCAAAGACCTTGCAGCCAACACTGGGTGTCTTCAGGAGGAAAGATCTCAGTTTTATGTCTGGGATGATGCTCATTATCCAAGGACATCCAGAGGTCCATGTTTTAAGCAGGGTGGAGCATGGCATGTCTGGCATGGAGAAAGATACTTTGGTAATCTAAAAGCAATACACACCCGAACCACACAGTCACATTCAGTAGGAACGCAGTTCTGTAATGACACTTCCAACTTTTTATCTCAATGGATCCTAAATGAAATCATGGAGACTATCACAGTTGTTGGAGTACCTGATTCTCCCCACCTCTCTTTTCAGTGCCTGTGAGAATATGCAAGCAATCAAGTTATTGTTACTAGAGGAAATTCCAGAGCGTCAGCTATTGTCTGATAATTGCTCATCTGAATGTTCTTTCCTTGCAGGACATCTGAGGTCATTTTTCCCTCTTCAACTCGCAGATAAGCAGTCTCAGTCCCCTTGATCCAGAGAAGTAGACACAAAAAATTGCTGCGTAGCCCCAAGATGTAACTCCCATTTTGTCTGCCTCCTAAGAATATGTGCTCATATGTGCTGAGTGACCATAGGAACTCCACTTACACAGGCAGTAATTCAGATTCTCAATCTGTCCTGGTACTTTCTTCCATCTTCTGCTTTGTATATTGCATAAAATAATGTTATTTTTTGTTCACTTTTTTAAAATTTTATGAGCTATGCGTTATGCAAAAGATTTCATTGTATGACCTCAAGTGGAAGTACCAGGTTTATGTCAAAGGATTCAAAGCAGTTTGGGGGGTAAAGGACAGGTGGACAGACAAATGTAAAAAACACAGTATTCTTTGAGAAACCTGGGTAAAAGTACTCATAGCAACAGCCTGATCATTCAGACAAAGATTAAAGTCAATAGCTTTTTTGGGGTAGATCCTCTTATCAACCCAGTAAGTTTATGTGAAATTATTCACATGCATAAATACTTACAGAACCTTACCAGAGGTGATTTCACATCATTCGCTATCCTAAGCTCATCTTTTCTTTTGGTGATATATATTGTTCACACATCAAGGAGATAAAAGCATGTTGGTATTTTACAGGTTTAAAATCCCTTGGCTTAAACCATAAGATAATTTCCTTCCCAGGAGAATATGTCATTTAAAAAGAGTTCTTTCACCCCCCAACTGCCTCAAAAATGTTAAAAATTTCATATTTAACTCATTTCCTTCTGGGGTAGAGAAATAATGTGAGTGAGAGTACATGGGAGATTTGTGACCATTAATTTACTGGCAATCCCAATAGCCTGTCCAGTGAAGAAGGAAGGAAGTGTAGTTCATCTCAGTGGCAATTCCTATTGTGAGAAGTGCTTCACATGCTGAAATGTTCCATGTGACCATGAAAATGCATCCTCATGCTACTAAAAACAGACTAGGAAATTGTTACTTAGAGAAACATAAACAAAAAAAATCCCAAAATAGTGCAAAAGAATGAAGAAAACTATTAAGTTAAGGAAATTCCAAATGAAGGTGGTAACTACATCAGGCAGTGGCATAACAAACACAGTGCACATAAATATGGCAAGACATAATAAAAGGTAGATTTACCGAGGTGAATTCTGCACAACTCATATCCTGCTGCATTACTTCCTGTCATTAATTACTCGACCTACAGCCAAATAATATCAATCGGCCAACTGGAAGCGCAAGTTAACGAGCAAAAATTCATACTCTGGGGGGTCAAGTTCCTTTTCCTTCATTTGTCTTCATTAGCAGCACCTCTCAAGGCTTTTCCCCAAATAGAAGAGAGAGAATTAGTTGAAGAGATTTTAAAAGTCACACTCAGAAATAAAACTGCTGGATTATCCTCAGAGCTCTTAGGATGAAAAGGAGGTTGTTATTGTTATTAAATGAGATTATCGAAATTAGGTGTCTTGCCTTCCTAAATATTTTCACCACCTCTAGTCTTGACCCATTTTCTTGGCACCTTGGCACTGAAGGATTACACAGATGCTTTACAAATTACTGCTTGGTCTGTAAAGTGTAATGACCTTCCATCTCTGGTTACTCCTGTTCAGTCAGTGAGTTTCTCTTCACAACATCTTATCCTTTCTTCATGCTCCATATAAATAGGTCTTATCTCTTTTCTTCCCAAGGACAAGGCAAGAACAAAGCAAAAAAG
Source organism: Hirundo rustica (assembly GCF_015227805.2). Taxonomy (NCBI): domain Eukaryota; kingdom Metazoa; phylum Chordata; class Aves; order Passeriformes; family Hirundinidae; genus Hirundo; species Hirundo rustica. The sequence goes on along the minus strand of NC_053450.1, from coordinate 139,266,532 downwards.
GCCAGTGAGGCCACCACCATTATCCTGTAGCATCTACACAGCAATGAGAAGAGCAGTGCAACCGAGGGACAGCCACACACATGTCCTGATTCTCCTGATTCTCCATAACCTGTTCCAGAGAGTTTTGGTCTCCTCCAGTTCTGTTGTCTTTGCAGAAGTCCTAACACACCAAGACTCTTCTGCAGAGTCCATATCCCTTAGAAAGATAACTATGGACAGGAGCTGGAGAGGCAAACAGCAAAGTGAGATACTCCTGCATTCATTCTCCTAGGAGATCTCTTTGGTTTCTGTGATTTCTGATTATGAGCTGCTGGGGAAAAGCAGAAGGCAGTGTCTCTGGGAACCCTTCTTTATCAGTAGCCAGAGTCAGTTTGAAACCTCAGCCATTGACCCACAGATGAAAAAATATATCACAGACTTATAGTCCTAGGAAATATTCCTGTCACCACAGATACCAGCCAGTATGGGGTGGAAATGCAGCAGTTATTTAATAGCTCCAGCAGTTTGCACACTCGTGGGAAGGTTGGAGGCATCAGCATCACTGACAGGCAGCACAGGTTGGAAGTGTTGGGAGATCAAGTGTGCATGCAGCACACCTCTGCACTGAGGCAGGGACCCCTGGGTATTCCAGTGACCCCGTATAGAAGAATCTCAAACTCATCCCTCATGAAAACAGATGTTTCTTCTGAGCTGCTCCTATTCTACTTAGCACTAACACAGAGTTTGTTTCTAAAAGGGCAAGGTGATAAATGACAAAAAGCTGTTCCTGCCTTGCAGTGGAGCAGTGTTTTACTTGAGGGATATAAAATAGACTTACAGGGATCAAATCGAGTCAAACAAACACAATCGAAACCACCCTGTAGTGCAGTTCTGCCTACACCTAAAAGAACAGGAAAAGGAGAAAATATTTGCACACTTGGAGTTAGGATGCTGAGGCTCATTGTGTCAGTGAAATTCAGACTAAGCATGATTCTTCTGCCCAGTCTGCTGTCAGGATGCTTTTCTGGATGACCTTGGCCAAAGGCCTATTGCATCCTCTGCCTGCTGCCAGCTCCCTAAGAAGGGCAGGAGCATTTTAAAAAAATAACAATAATATGTGATTTTTTTTATTGTAGATCTTTCAACACTGACCTCTCTAATGTGGTGTCCAGGACCAGGCAGGGACTGAGCCTCGTGTTAATGGCACTCAGAAGCAAGCTGATCTTTGTGAGGACATGACTGACCCTCCCAGGAGAACCACTCATTTCCACACCCTTTGGCAGCCCCAGTGCAGCTTTCCAGAGAGCCTTTAAATCACCCAAGTTAAAAACCAGTATCATTTTGAAAAAGAGCCTTTTCAAAACAATTGTAATTACTTGATGGTTTTATTCTTAAATCTGAATTTAATCGACAACAGCTCCTTCCAGAAAACAGTTTCCTTCTCAGCTGCTTGGGTTTGTTATCTCCTTGTCTCCACTCAGGACGTCTCAGCTCTCTGAGTCAGAATGCTTTCCAGCTCTGGGTCAGGTCGGTGGAGCGATGGCAGGTCGCTCCTGCTCGGAACAGGCCCTTCGCTGATCCCTCCCGGGGCAGCGCTGGAATAGAGTCAAACCCTGCCCTAATGGCAGCTGCTGACAGCGAGGGCGGCGCCGGGGTGCTGCAGAGGCCTCACGGTTCAACCACCTCTGCACAGCAACCTTCTCCAAGGACAGGCACCGTGGAGCTGGGAAAGGGAGAACTGAGGGAGCTCGGTGCCAGAACATGGTGCTTCCGCAGCACTGGGGCCCAAAGGGAGGTAATTCCCCACCAAGGAACAGGAATAACTGGAAAGCTCAAGAGACACATCCTACCTGGAGGCTTTTCCACACAGCCCAGCTGGGCATAGAGAAGAAAGGCTTGTTTTGGTGGTTTTTTTAGCTTATAAGAAGGCCTAGCTATGGAGCCTGAGTGAAGATTTAATAGATAAAATAGGAAAATCAATTTATTTAATTTTATCATCAAATTTCTTGGAAAAACTCAAGACAATTTAAATGCCAGACTCCAGAAAGAAAATTATTTCTGCACAAAAACAGATGCTGAGCTGTTGGACTGGTCTCTGGAAGATTAGCCCAGCTCCTCATAAAGAAGACTGTGACTTCTTTTGAAGGTATCTTCCAAAAGTAATTTGAACAGTTCTCTCAATTCTGGTGTTTCCAGATCCCTATTTGGTCTCTGCAAAATAAAAACTAGGCCAACCAATGTTTTGGAAAGAATCTGTGTTAGTGACACTGTGATGGCCCTAATGCGACAGCTATTTATTGCTATTGATTTTCTGTGGAAAATGGACAGAATTGTGCAGCCGAGCCTGGTAAAAGGGATATAAGAGGGATTTTTATACCAACTGTGTACCTTGTCAGTCATTTATGCTGGCAGATTGATGGTAAGTGGAATAGTTTTGGAAATCTGTCTATCAGCAATTCATGAATCTCAATTAATCTCAATTAAAAATTTTTATTACAAACCTTCAGTATGCAGTGGCAACTACATATTAAGTCACAAATTTCAGTTTGTGAGGCTAATGTGCCTTTCTTGCTGTCTTTCCAGTTCTGCTGAGAAGATGCCAACATTAATGACAAAAGGCAAATTCCAAGTTAAAACTTTATGTACCTCCAACTCAGAAGGAAACCTTCTCCAGCAGAGGATGTGGCCAGGTGAGTAAAACCAGATAGTGTCTACTCAACACTGTGATGACTTGAAACATCTGGTGGCCTTGATCAAGGGTTACGTGATAGGTAAAAGCGAAGCCTCGAAGCCCTAAAGCTGTGAAGCCTTTGTATCATGTGTTCCACTGAAGCAGTGGTGTGCCTGAGCGTGGGGCAGGTAAGCCATCAGGTGTTGTGCCTGTCTGTGATCCCTCAAAGAGCTGACAGAAGCTGAGGTGAAACAACTGTGGTACATGAGCACTGAGCAGGACACACAAAGCAGGAAATCGTTACATGTGGCATTAAAAGATAATAATATTAATTATTCAATATATTTCAATATTCAATATCATCGAGGGCCTTGGTATGCTAAATTGTAGTAAGCAATCTAGATGCAGTTGAAAGTAGGAGAGGTAGGAGAATGTAAGTGAGTGATACCACAAGCCTCAGCCTGACTTTGATTGTTCTAATTCATATTAGTGGGAAATAAATTAACAGGAAAGCATTAGAGGCAAAGAGTGTCAGATGTGGGTGGTAAGCCATGACATCCTATCTGCTGGATTAACAGAAAGAAGCTGGACTGCAAACAGCAAGGAGGGATATCTGCTGGCCTTAAAAAGGGAGAAAATTTCATATCAGAGGTAAGTTAGTAAAAGAAGGAATCAACCTATATCTTAGCTCATGTTCAAGTGAAGATTCCTATCAGCAAATGGCTTTGGAGCTTCCTTGGAGCTCAGGTAAATTTAAGTAAGAATTCTCCCCTGCCAGAGAACTGGCCTCTATCAGGGAGTGATCTTGAAGGTAGGGCTCAGAGCTTCCAGCTGTAAATCTCACTCCTGGGTGAGAGATTCCAGAAGAATCCAGAAGTTTAGTACTGAAGCCTTATATAAATTCTTCTGCTTTAGCAGTAGCAGATTGTCCTTTTTCTACTCTTTTCCATCCACAACTGTGAGTGCAGCATTTCTGTGGAGGGCATTCCTAGACTCTCTTCCTTTCAGCTCGTGTTTACAGATCAACAGCTGCAAACAGTAGGATCCCACTTAGCACATATTGACTATACAGATAATATAATTAAGTCATTAGAAAAATGCATTGTAGGAATATGAAAATGCATTAAAAAATGTATTGGGAAGGAAGTGGATTGTAGAAGGGGTGATCATTGGCCACACCTTGTGGCTGATCAGTTTTCTGCACTCATCAGGGTAAAAATCTGCAGTGCAACTCTGGTAGCAGGCTGAAGGCAGAGGGAGTTTGGTGCTAGAAAGATGTGGCTTTAGAGCAGGCTCCAGCACAGCTGCCAGTGGTGGTGGGGGAGCAGTGCTAGTGGTGACCAGTGTGCATTGTCACTGGTGGCTGGTAGGGGAGTCAGCCCTGGAAAGGGCATCTTTTATTCAACGTGGCAAAAAAAGTGCCACTTCACCTCCTTGGCTGGTACCCAGCAGCCAGGGATGGAAATCCTTTGACCCTGTAAGACAAACTTAACCAGCCAGTAGTTACAGTTCTGGGAAGAGATGTGCCATGAGATGTGTGAGGCAGTTTGTGCCTTGCAAATCTACAGCCAGCCCAGGTGAACACCAGGCTGGAGCTGCCCTGCCAGTGCAAAAAAGGCAAATCTCATTGTGAAATGCAGCCATCAGGTCAGCATCAGTGCCAGGTACCAGGAGAGGACCACTGGATGGGGTGTGAACCTCCAGTGGGTGTGGGAATGCAGGGGAACTGCTCCAGCATGCCCTGGGAAGTGCAGAAACCCTGCACCTATGGGGATCAAAGCAAGCATTTCCAGCAGCTTGGTGCAGCTTGGACCTGGCTAATCTGATCCCATTTATGTTGTGCTCCATTTGAGCAGGGAAACAGATAGGTCTTTAAGATGGAGCCTGATGTCTGTGTTGGGAGGACGGGGAGCGGGAATTTGACATGAACCACTGCAGCAGCGCCCATCTAAAGGGGCACAGGCTGCATACAGCTGAGTGCCCCACAGGTGCTTTGGCCAGTCTGCAGCTGTGTGGCACAGCATGGCCACAGCCCGCTGGCTGCCACGTCTGAGCCAGCTGCCCTGCCCAGACGACTGCAGCAGCATGTTCTGTCTCTCTGAAGCAGTGCCCACAGGTTCATTGAATTTTGAACAGCTGGAAAAACTCAGACATGCACAGTGCTTGTCGCTGTAGTTCCTGTCATCACAAGGGAAAAATATTAGCATATGAATTTGGGTGAATCCACAGCTTGCAAAACAAATGAAAAATAATACAAATATATTACATAGAAAATCTTGTGATTTCACATCAATCTGTCGCCTAGGGATCAGGGCCAATGGTATAAATACAGCTAAATGAAGTCTATGCAGTGTTTACTCCCTTTTCTGCATGACCTAAAAATCCAAGCAGTAGATATTCCCACTGGACACCACTCTGGCCACTTGCATATTGCCATGCTCATGGTGCCAGTGCCTTGTCCACAGTCACAGCTCACAGCAATGGCCTCCTGGGATTTTACCTGTCCTTTTTTCTTTTCTTGTCTTTCCCAGCATCTTCTTTCCTTCTCCCAGAATCTGCCTTTATACCATCCCAAGCATCCAGCCTCAGGCCCAATGAGAGGCTGCCTGTCCTGTCAGCTGCTGACAGACGTGTTTCCTTCACTTGAAGCGGGGGCTAGTGCCTGGCAATATTGAAGCTGATTAAAACCCTTCCCCAAATCAGTTGATTCATCAAGACAACAGAAACACTGATCAGCAGGGACCAGAACATAGTAAGAATACAGGAGGCCCTAAAGAAAAAATCCCTTAATAAATAACAACCTCTCTTTCATGAAGTCTGGAAGTGTCTCATTCATGACTACTGAGCCAGCAGCTTCCCCTCCAGCCTCCTGGCACAGCAGTCTGTTCACTATGCTGAAAACACTCAAAGAGATTTGTCATGAAACCAAGAGAAAGCAATAACCTACCCATGAGAGAATGTAGGCATTTTTTACAGTGGAACAACTTTCCCAAGAATATGGTAGGGTCCCCATCACTGGAGGTTTTCAAGTTGGGCCACTCCCAGAGTGCTAAATAGGGTTCTTTTTCCCGTAAGAGGTTGGACCAGAAGATCTTTCGTGGCTGCTTCCAAACATGGGCTTTTCTATGATTCTGTAACAGAAGTGAATATAAGCTCCTGAAAATATAAAGCAGGTGATCAGACTTCACAGGTCTCTGTTACTCTGTTGGCCTTGACCAGCTGTACCTCTGAACCGACTGCAGGCTGGTAAAGTGAGCAATGCCAGCCTCTGCGTCCCCTCTTTTTCCAGGCAGCTGCAGCAGCCACCAGGACTTAGCAGGAGCTGGGAGTTTTGCTGTGTACCAGGACCCCAGCCCAGTGCAGAGCAGCTCCAGAAGCAGAGACAGGAGTGATGTCTCCAAGGCTGAAGTCCTCTTCTCTCTCCTTATCATGATAAATACAGGTAGTCTGGCATATTTCTGCATACAGAGAAATCTAATTGGATTCATTATAGCAGTATTTGCATACATTAGCATCACCACTGACACAGAGTGGAGTTATTATTATATAACTGTCCCTGTTTGGAAGGAGCTGTCCATCAGCCACCTACGCTGCTGGCAGGAGGCTCTTTGCTGGCGGAAAAGCTCCTGCAACCTGCTCTCCTTGCCATTTGTTTGACAAACAGTATTGTATCAGCCAGGGGACTTAGCTAGCTGTCACTGTGATGACATATCTGGTCTATCATTAAAAGGGAAATCTCTCTGAATTTATATGTGTATAAATGAAAAACATATTTTTTCAACAACTTCTTAACCTAGCTAAATTCTGAGCAAAGTGGTCTAAATTTTCCATCAGACATTTTGTCCTGTTTTGTAAACCACAATGGAAACTGTGAGCACTTTCATGTATGACTTTAATCAGAAGCACGTGCTGAAGCAAAATTTATTACATCATCAGTTATTCACAACCTTTTACAATGTATGGAAAATTATAAACTCTGTAGCATGATCAATAAGTAGGTGGTGTATTCTGAATGAAAAGACTTTTCATAGAATCATAGAATCATTTAGGTTGGCAGAGACCTTCAGCTTCATCAAGTCCAACCGGTAACCCAGCACTGCCGAAGTCACCGATCAACCGTGTCTCTAAGTGCCACATCTACATCAAATGTAAATGCTCCCAGGGATGGCAACTGCATGGCCTTCCCGTGTGGCCTGTTCCAGTGCTTGACAGCCCTTTTGGTGAAGAATTTTTTTCTAATACTCAGTCTGAACCTTCCCTGGAACAACCTGAGGCTGTTTCTTCTTGTTACCTGGGAGAAGACACCGGTTCCCAAATTCAGTCTCCTTCCAGTTACTTGTAGAGAACAGTAGGTTCTCCTGGAGCCTCTTTTTCTCCAGGCTGAACAACCCCATCTCCCTCAGCTGCTCCTGACCAGACTTGTGCCCCAGACCCTTCCCCATCTTTTTTGCTGCTCTTTGGACTCACTCCAGCGCTTCAATGTTTTTCTCGTAGTGAGGGCTTGAAGGGTTTAGATTAGATACTCTGAGTTCTAAAACGGTTTAATGTATTTTTTTCTGTTTTTCTTTCAGTGCAAAATGAGCATACAGGATGAGAGCTTTAAGAACCTTGCGTTAATGTCAGCCCCTGACAATGATATCATCCCCTCTGTGTGCCCAGATGAGGTCAATTCTGCTGATGGAAAAAGAAAACAGAAAATTTCTGAAACAGAAATTGTGAATACTTTTTTTGATACAGAGTTTGCCTGGAATGTTTTAAACACAAGAGAGATACTAAATTTTAAATTATTTTTATTTTTTTCAGGCAATACTGTGTATTTGGTATGCAAACACATGTCTCATGAAAAACAAACCATGTTATCAACCTGGGAGGTGCATTCCTTTATCAGAGAAGTGTCCTAACAACAGGACTGAAGGTCACTGATAAGGAGCAAAACCTGACCCGTTAATGCCTGTGTGGATATCACAGCTAATGAAAACAGCAGACCAGCTCCTCAACCTGCAGAAGCCAAAGCTCGGCGAGACACATCTCTCTGCTGCACCGGAGGAATTTGCTGATTAGACTCCCAGGGTCTAATCAGTAAACTGGGTGCTGATGGGTCCTTCCAAGAAACTGGGGGTAAATTCATTTGTGGCAATCTCTGTGAGAAAAGTAGCCCCTGTTCGCAGCCTCATTAGGGATAAAACTTTTCATGGGAAAATAATGGGAAAGGTGATGAGACACTGTCAAACCCCTGTCAAGGCAAAAGCTAAATGTAATTTCCTAGGCAATGTTGCTGTATTAAACAGGCTCTGTCTTAGAGTGCATTACGCAGAGGAGGGGTGGGATGGACAGCTTGACAACAATTCAGTTACTTCGGACAGGCAGATCGCTGCCAGTTTTTCTGGAGAACAAGTATTTTGCTAATTGATAGTAAATGCCAATGAGTGAACCTCTGAATCACAGACCAAACTCAAAACTTCAATTAAGACATCTACCAGTTACACTGAATGGTTGTGGTGGGCAGCGTTCTCCAGGGTTTCTTGGGGCTGCTGTGGGAGGGAGAGGGTGAGGGGGCATAGTTAAGAGAGGTTTTGAACAAGGCTGTTATCTTCTTTCTCAAGACATATGAGGATTAAAGAGAGAAGACACAGAGATGCTCTCATGTTTCCATTTAGGACAAGGCCAATTTGGTACAGCCCTAGCCATTTCCCAGCAGTGGATTGAACATATATGTAATATATAACATGCTCAATATGCTTTATGGAGACTTCTCCATCAGCACAGAAAAGGAGTCACAACACAGTCAAGCCTGGAAAGTATTTTAAACCCAAGAGGAAGGGAAACAGAGGATGTACAGAAGTGAATTCAACCATTCTTCAAAATATGTTCTGGGCTCCGTTGTGCCTGCAAACAGAGGATCACACTTCTGCAGAGTGAGAATATTCCCAGTCAGACACTCAGAGTCTGCTGCAAGCTCTGAGACACAGAGCTGGATCATCCATCCGCTGAGCTGCTTCTGTTTGCATAAAAAACCCCAAACCCCAACCTGTGTCAGACATCCACGGAAAAATACAGGTGGCTTTGTTAGTTACAACCTGATAAAAATAAGCAGCTTTTAACAGCCATGGTTTGGAGAGTGCAGAGATAGCCCTTCAGAAACACATTGTTCTACCCTTTGCTCCCCTTGAAGGAAGGTGCCTGGCAGCTCCCTGCACCTGGCATCCCACAGCCCCCTCTCTAGAGAACATGGTGCTGCAGAGATAAAGAAGCTGTTCCAGCAAGCGTTGCTTCCCTCCCAGATAAGAATGACTAATAACTCACTCAGCAGGTCCCTCTGCTTTGGAAGTGCCATTTTTAAAGGCTTACAATTAGTCAAGTCTGATGAAGGAAAATACCATTTCTCTGGGATTGGCAAGCATCTGAGAAAGTTGGTGGCCCCAGACGAATCAATTAATCCTCGTCAGCCTTCACACAGAGCAGTAGATCAGCAGAGGTCACCAGGCTCTGAACAACAGCCCACTTTTTCCAGAGGGTGAACCACTGTGCACTGGTACCCAGGACACTTTTAGGGAATGGGGCCCCATCCGTCCACCAGCGTAAAATCCTGGCATGACTAACCTGCCTGCAGGAGAGACTACCCAGACTGCTAAGCCCTAATGTGAGGTTGTTTAACGGGTCCCTTGGTCTGATTTTTACTGAAAGCTAAACCTACCATCCAGCTGGATGGGCAGGGAGAAGGAATGTCAGCTGGAGGAATGTCAGCTGTCAGCAGCGGGAGCCAGAGTGCTTTCGGCAGAGGGGAGGGCAAAAGCATCCTCACCCCAGCGCCTGCTGCTGGAGCTGCCCGGCACTCAAGAGAGGCGGTGCCTGAGCTGCTCTCACTGATGCATCCTCACAGGTGTGCCCCATCCAGCAACATGCTCCTGGTGCCTTCAGCTGCTGTTCTCCAGCAGTGCTGCTAATGCACATGATAGAGGAAGCTGGAGCACCCAGAGAAATCTCAGCAGCAAAGGCCAGGGCTGGGGATGCCTTTCAGGAGGAAAGCAGAGAGCTTTTCTTCAAGCAAATCCCTCAGGGAAGCAATGCCAAAATCTAAAGGCAGAAAAGCAGAGTGAGTTTGGCAGGCCTAAGGCAGTGTCTCGTGCATCTGGTGAAGGCAGCAGGAGGGTTTGGCTGCAAGGGTGCTACCGAGCGAGGGGTCTCGGCTCCCGCGCTGCACCGATCCAGGCACGGTCACCGCCAAACAAGGAGAGACAGGAGCAAGCACACAGCTCCCTGCGTGTCAGCAAAGGGAAACAACAGTCAGATTAAACCCTGCAGACTTCAGTCAGCGCCCACTGCTTACGCCAAGAATTTCAGGCTGCAGATTGAGGTTGTATAGATGTTTACATGCAGCATTTTATATCAGTTCCTGTGAGTCATCACAATACAAATATTTTTCTAGCTGAATGTAGGCATATAAAGATTACCTTCAGAACAGCAGCCACATTTAACTACTGCCATGTTGTAAATATCAATAATTAAATAGCAACCAGTCTGAAGATCACAGAAGAAGACAGCAGACTATACTTATGATGCTGAGAAAAAAGGGTATTTTTCTCTTATGGATCTGAGAATGTCTTAGAAAACCATCTCATGATAGTGCATGTTTTCCGTAATCTAACTAGCAACCCCTCAGCTTTTGAGCAAAAACAATATAGAAGATTAAACCCACTGTAATTTTTAAAATTCCATTAAGATAAAAAACCTCATGGAATGGCACTTTCATTCTGCACTTACATGATCTCTCCTGATATACCCAGCCACATTTTCTACCCAAAAAGCCTTGATTTGCCAGCCCCACAAAGGCAGTAGCACAAGAGGAGAGCAGCAGATTCTGTCTGCCCTTTGCATCATCAGGAAAACTGAATGCTGCTTTCTACCTTTCAGCTACTGATGTACACACACTGCAGGAAGCCAGCCTGACTTTCCAGAATACAAGTGATGTTTAGAAGGAGTACAATGAAAAAATGTCAGTTGTAAGCTGAGCAAATAGTCTATGGTGTTTATCAAAGAGATAACAGGCCACCCCACAATTGATAGCTTCAGTTATGGCTCTAATACTGCCTGTTTTACAGGGCAGAAAGGGAATTGGAAAATGATACTGCAACACAGAACCAGGCAGGCCACGATTTAAAGGCAGATTAGGTAGCTACATTATGATCTGCATGAAATGAGTTGCTAATATCACCCCACTTTGGAGGCAGTAGATACTCCCATCAGAAAAATCTACATCAGAGCTATCATTTTTCTTACCGGAGGCAATTTAGTCCCAAGCCTCCCTCTATTCCCAGAAATGATTCTTCTGTGCAGCCCATGGACAGACAGGAATGCGGATGCCCAGTCTGCACTCCCCAAGTGCCATGCCCATTCCACTACACAGGCAGGCACAGGAACTTGCCTTCCTGGAGTCTCAGGAGCAACACTTCTAACCATGCAGCAGCTCTTTTTTGGTACAAGAACTGCACCAGCATGTGCTGACATGGCACTGCATATGATTACAACCATGTTGGTAATATACCCCAAGACATAGTCTTACTCCAGGATCAAGGGTGGGGTTTTTTGTTTGGTTGGTTGGTTTTTGGTTTTGTTGTTGTTATTTTTGTTTATTTTACCATTGTGGATTAGAAATCAAAAATCCTCTTACACCAGAAGTGGGGTTTCCCCATGGGGATTTATTCCTGTGTATCCATATTGGCTTACATGTACTAGAATAAAAATATTGGTGACTGATAAATATCCCTAAGCTGTTTGGAAGTATAATGTAAACAAAAAAGCCTGGGCAAAGCGGAAGGAAAGGATTGGAGGGAGAAGAGGCAAAGGGCCGGTCTGTTTCACTGCTCTCCGGACAAAGAAATCTTGGAGCTGTGCCTTTAAAGTAAGGTTTTCATGGGATGCAGACATCCCTTTCACATATGCTTTATCAATTCCAGGAAAGCTGATGAGACTCTCCTTCTGAGAAAGCAGGTGGCTCTGCTCCATCCAGCTCTTTGAAATCACCTAATGAGATCATTTCAACCAGGAGAAAGCTGAAGAGCCCACAGTGCGTAGCAGCCGGCGCACGGCAGAGCAGTTGGAGAGTGAAGGGCGTTCAAGGTTTCAAAGCCACATCCTCCCTCATCTCGACATAATCAGATCAGCGGTGAGGTGGCGTCTGCAACAGCCCTTGTCAGCTATGAAGACAGAGCGAGCAGTCTGCCCGTCGGCAGCCGGTGGGTGAAACGGGCAGCACTGCGCTCCTGGAGAGAAAGTAATGAACCTTCATTTCCACTGCTGTCTGCTCTGTGACAGACAAAAACTAGACTTCACTGCCGAGTTTGCCAGGTGATAAATTCAGGTTACTTTAAGGCAGGAAATCTGGGAAATGCCTACGAATGTTGCCAGCTCTGAGTGCACGGCGGGGACCCTGGCATTGTCCCTCCTGTCCAACAGGAACAACCGAGCAAGTATAGAATCATGGAATCATTTGGGTTGGAAAAGACCTTTAAGATCATCAAGTCCAACTGTTAAACCTGACACTGCAAAGCCCAACACTAAAGCATGTGCCTAAGAGCCAGATTCTACACATCTTTTAAATACCTCACTGTGCTGTGGAAGTGTAAAGGCCAAGCAGAGACCTCAGTCTAAATGATCTTAAAATTCATGTAATATCATACAGAAAATGTCATCCCTATAGTGTCAGGAGACCTGTTCTTTCAGACACTGATCTTTTTTATGCCCTTAAAGAGACAGCCTGCCTATTTCCTCAGTCAGGCAGCATTCCTCCAGTACATTTCTGTATCAAAGCAGTCTGAGTAGCAGGTCAAGGCAGTTGTTTTTGCCCCTCTACTCCGTTCTTGTGAGAAACCATCTGGGGCACTGAATTCACCTCTGGGATTCCCAGCACAGGAAGGACATTGACTGGTTGGAGGAAGTCCAGATGAGGGCCATCACTTGATCATAAGGCTGAAGCACCTCTGCTATGAGGAAAGGCTGGGAGAATCAGGATTGTTCAGCCTAGAGAACAGAAGGCTCTGGAGTGACCTCATTGCAGCCTTCCAGTACCTACCAGAAGGATGGAGAGAGAAATTTTACAAGGGCTTGTAGTGACAGGACAAGGGATAATGGCTTCAAACTAAAAGAGAGTAGGCCTAAATTAGTAGAAATAAATTCTTGTCTGTGAGATTTGAGAGGCACTAAAGAGGTTGCCTAGAGGAGATGGGATGCCCCATCCCCTGAAGGTTCAAGCCAGGTTGAATGGGGTTCTGAGCTATCTGGTTTTGTGGAAAGTGTCCCTCACCACAGCAAAGGGGTTGGAACTTGTCATCTTTGTGTCCCTTCCAACACAAACCATGCTATGATTCTATGAACTCCCTGGCTCATGGGAAGCCAGTCGGAGTTCAAATTCTTTTCCTAGTTTGTCACATCCTACTCAGGAGAGAGTGTCATTGCTGGTAAAACAAATTCAAAATTCATGTACTGGATTTACAGCCTTTCCTTGGTGTCAGGTTTTTGCTGGGCAGGAGATGGGAGAAAGGTCTTCTGTTGTTATTCATTAGTGGATGACTTAAGACAAGCAGAGTTCTTGACATTTCCCTTTTATATCTCCTCAGATTTACAGCAGGACTATAGAGTTTGGTGAGATGATTTCTGCTAGCAGCTATTGCTTTTCCTGGCTGTCCACAAGTGATTATCCAGGGCACAGAAGAGTTTGATGTGTGAAGTGCATCCCTCAGGCACTGCTGAGCATATTTAAAGCATGAGATACTGGGTTCCATAAAGAGGGCTTTATACAGTAGCTGTTTCCTACTAAGATACAAAACATCAAGATAACACAAATATCAACTGTCTAAGTCAGAGTTTAGGTTGCTGTGCAGCAATAAGATACTAATTTACTTGGTTTTGGTGAGGATAATGCTTTTTCTAGTTAGATAGACAGTGTAGGATTTACACCCACTTGAGAATAAGCAAGTTTAGAAATGCTGAGTAACTGGGGGAGCAGAGAGGGAGAATTCTTGAAGGCAGAGAAAAACAGAGACCTAGAACAGCCAGCCAGGTCACTAAGTCTCATCTCCTGCTGTCCCACAGCCCAGATGGTGCCATCCATTCCAGAGGCCAGCCCCTTTTCTTTGGCAAAATAGCAAAGCATTTGCTTTGTGAAAATCTTTGTCCTTGTCTGGGGCTTAGAAGGTTTCTGACTGAAAAATACTCTGTGCGTGCCCTGTCCGAATGCCAGTTTGTGGGCTGGTACTGCTCTTTCAATAGATACATCTCTTCTTTCTCAGTGTTTTCCCTTTGGTGTATCAGCAGGCTGGACTTGACTCAGATTTGCTAACAGAGCTCTGCAAGGAGTGCATGCAGCCATCTCTCAAACAGCAAAGCGTCCTTGCTCCCCTGTCCATGATGATGGGACAAAATCTGTGTCTCCCTGATGAAATTGCCACAATGGGGAAAGAGAGCAGGAGTCAGAAGAGGGTCAGGATAGGCATATGAGCCTGCACTGTGGCTGAGGCACTTTCCTTCTGCCCAGGACTCAAGTTAGTGATGAGAAATGAGTGAGTTTTCTATTATGATTTCTTGTTGTTCATTGTCATCTACAAAATATGCTGTGTTTAAAAGAGATTCATACAAATATTTCAGTAACATGCTTTAAACGTCACTGCATATTGTCCCAGTATGAAGAAGTAATATCATGGCTCTGTTTTGATCAGAATTTTCTCTTGTGGGACATCTACTCCTTGTTTTGGCCCTATGTAGAATCCAGCCCAACTAAAACCCTTCAAGAACAGCACTTGAGCTACCTTTAAAGGGATATAGTGATTCCATTCCTGAACCCTGTCCCTATGTCTTTGTGGGGAGGAGGATCCCGCTGTGGCAGCAGGCAGGTGCAAAAGGGCACACTGGCTGGGGAGGCACTAAGGGCTGGCACAAGTTTTTGTTGTTCCTATTCTGCAAAGCTCCCCAAAGGCTCAAGGACATTCTTGAAATTCCTTTCTCCCAGCACAGTTGTTTGATAACCCATAAATAGCTCCTTTTCAAACAATGCTGAAAGCCCCAAGTAATGAGCCAAGAGTGAAAATGTTCCAGTATTTAAACACTTTATTGAACTTGCAGAGGCCAAAAGTTTCAGTGATATGTTCAGATTTAAAATAAAAAACAAAACAAAAAACATATTCAAGGAAGGCTATTTCATTCCCAAAGTTCCCATAAAATAGGGCTGTTTTCCTTCAGTCATTACAAATATACCTAGAGAGCACAAAAGGTCATGAAAATAGCAAGACTGAGCTGAGCTGCAGCTGCTCTATGTGCTTTCATGAAACTGTCTTGGAGATTGTGGCCAGGGTCCTTACAATTCAGATACCTAAATATAGAACTGCACATACTGACCATGGCAGAATTGCCAGGAGCCTTTATGTTCAGAGCTGGAATATGATCAACGATTTCTAAAAAAATCTTTGTGATGTCTAATTTTGGTGACTAAAAAGCAAATCCAAGCAAATCCAAGTTTCTTATGGAAATACTGAGATTTATTTTCTTTCAAATGTCATTCATGGGTTTGCGTTCTTCCCTGACTGTGAAGGCAAGACCAGGGAGCACTAACCCTGAGCTTTCTTGGTATGAATAGTGTACTATATTACCTTATAAATATAATACCAAGACATGCAATAATAATGTGGTTATCCCACTCTGTTCATTCAGCACATCCTCCTAGCAACATTTTGACTTAAAAGCAAAGCAGTGCTTTTGG
Organism: Hirundo rustica; assembly: GCF_015227805.2. Classification (NCBI taxonomy): domain Eukaryota; kingdom Metazoa; phylum Chordata; class Aves; order Passeriformes; family Hirundinidae; genus Hirundo; species Hirundo rustica. The sequence continues at coordinate 139,251,134 of NC_053450.1, read as the reverse complement.
AGAAAGCACTTTCCAAAGGGAAAGAAAAATTATTTGACCTGAAGACTTTTCACCTGTGCCAACATGTGTTAACTGCCCCACTCAGCACAAGCCCTGCTGTGGTCACTGGCATGCTCTTCTGCCGTGCACGCTTGTGCAATGCTGTGTTTCTGAACTCCCTGCCACAGAGGAGCAGTATTAGCAGCAATTTGCTGTCACTAGATGGTAATCCACGGACTATAACAGAGGAAAATACATGTTATCAACTTGGCTGTGCAATCTAGAAATGTTGGTTGGTCATTTTATCCTGCCAAAACTAAGCTCTCTGTAACACAATTAGCATTTCACATTAAAGGCCCCTGAGTATCAGGGATGTTTCTTTACCCCCTAAACCCAGCCTTACTCTGAAGCATGTGATTACCTGTCCACTGGGAGTATTCCTTTTAAACGATACAACCTATTTGATTAGTTTCAGTACAGGCTAAATCGCCACAGGAGATGAGGGTCTCCAGGAGAAACACCTTCCACTTCCCTGCCCTTGGCATTCCATCTATCCTGGACTACGAGACTGAAGACATATTGCACTCATTTTGGTGATAGCTGCTATAAATATTAAGAGGCCTCTGAGGCTAGAAATATCCAGCAGAAAGCAGCCATGATAATAAGTCATGATAAAAGTTTTAGAAATGCCTCACAGCTTTTCAGCTAATGTGTCTTTGGTGAGGATATAATCATGGAGAGCAGTAAACTCACTTCCAGGCTGGCCTCTCTCATGTAACTGTCTTGCACTAGATAGGTGGTGGTTGAAGGTGCAATTAGGTCCTGTGATTGTTTGTCTCCCTGTCTCCAGGCATGGTATTAACCTCTGCAGTCCACAGAAATACAGCCTGAGAATTCACTGATGGGACATTCCCACCCTCACTTTGCAGGAAAAAAAAGAAATCATCTGGTACCCCTGCTCAGATGCTGCCATCACTCCCAGTCAGGGAGAGGCTTGTGCCCCCCTGAGGTCTTTGCTGCCACTTGCCCCAGCAGTGCTGTGTAGTCACAGACTGACATGGAGGAGCTTGTTCTTCTCCTGGACTGGCTCTGTCTCTTGGTTCTCCCCTAATAAAATGAGGGGTTCTTTGTTTAAGTTATAGTCTATTGAGTTTTCTCCCAGTTTTAGGAAATTAGATTTGTTTTTCTGCTTGATCTGTATTTCTGAGAATTTGTCCAGTTTCTCAGTCCAAACGCAAGACCAAACATTATGACATTCTCCTTCCTTCTGTGGGGTGTAGACTCAACTTTTTCCAAACATCTTTCTACTTCTAGTATATTTTTAATCATTCACTCACACATCATAAAGGATACAAAAATGGGCAGGAGCTGTGAAAGAGGTGACCACTAAATATTTGAGAAAGACCTTCAGCTGGTACACATGGCATTTCTCCAGCTGGACAGAGAGTGCTGAGAGCAGCTGAGCAACCAAGCCTTGTGATGCCTGGGCATGGGGACCTGGCACAGTGTGTCGCAGTGGCTGGAGAGTGGCTGTGTGTCACGGTGATGGGCTGGAAAAGGCAGTGGTAGAGGCATCCCCAGCCACACAAATCTGGAGTTTAGACAAGCCCAGGTTCCCTGCACTTTGAAGGAATGCCAAGAACTACTTCTAACACAGAAAAACGGGGGCACCTTTATGCCCTTTGTAACATTAAGCCCGTAAACATGAGAAAACTGCAGGTCCTTTTATAAGCAAGAGGACAGACAAACTCCAAAAAGACTACCAGGTGCTTCCCTGTTGCTGAACTGTGTTTCTCAGGAGGGGGCCCTCTGGCAGTGCTGGGATGCCCCAAGTAGCTCTTGCAGTTTGACAAGTTCCTAAGCAAGGCAAATGAGAAGGAGGTTGGTTTAGCACATGTAACTCCTTCTACCTCCTGCTCCCAGGCAGCATCTGCTGATACTCAAATTTAGTAGCCAAACAAGAATCCAGATTAATTTATAAAACTATACTAAGGAGTTGAAGATAAAATATATATTTTCCTTTCATTTGGGATAAAATGTAATATATACCAGTCTCACCTTCAGAAGTAAGACTGCCTCTAGTAGAGCAGACAGCAGACATGTAGGCTTACAGACATGCTGGCAACTGTTGGACTACCAGTCAGGAAAGGGAATTCCCTCCGGGCCAATGTGGAAATGATGAGTGAAGAGAGAGTATCTTTACAGTGGTGATATTAATGGCTCATCTGAAAATTTTTACTCAAATCTACTCGCTTCAAAAGCTCAGCTTGGGGACCAAGAGAGATGTTTTTCAACAAAACATTAGTCTCAATTAACTAAATGTAACCAAGATAAACGAGCTGAAAAAACCAGAAGCAGCTAAAACTGGGGAGGCCATTAAAATCTATAAAAGGAAGATGCTGAAACTTGGAAGGTATCCGAATACAATCCTGCAAGTATTCCAAGGCAGGGTCAGAAAGGGATAACAAGGCAGTCCCAGGCCAGGGGTGCTGAGTGGCCAGACGGTATTGACACAGACAGTCAAACAGCAGCACAGCACACAGCAAACACTGTGCACTAAGGTGGGGAGGAATTTTAATGAGTAATTTCAGTCTCATACATGCTATGAAGAAAGGACTTGGCATTGTTCCCAATGACAGTGCCCTCCAGATCAGAGACTAAATCACAGCATCCTCAGGGGAGGATGAAAAGAGATAGCAATAGAGTGTCTTTCTTTTTTTCCTTTGATCCTGATGTACAAATAGCGAGATGTGCGCATGCATAAGAGCAACATTAGAGTATAACAAGCAAGCTGAAGAATAAAATAAAATAAAATAAAATAAAATAAAATAAAATAATAATAAAATAAAATAAAATAAAATAAAATAAAATAAAATAAAATAAAATAAAATAAAATAAAATAAAATATTGCAAATAGTGGACTAAAATAGAACTACAATAAAGTAATGTTAGATGAATTTAAGACATTAATTCAACGTTTTATAAACATTTATAGCAGGTTGTGTACTCTTAGGTAAAGAGTAACTTATTTGGTAAGTAGAGCCCCTTTAACAGACCATTTTCTGATGTTTTCAGCAGGACCAACACCCCAGTTCTCTCAGAGGAGGCAGATGTACCAAAGCAGGTAATACCACGTGGGACGACAGGTTCTGCCCCGCAAAACATCATGAAGGAACCGGCATACGCAGTGAAGGCAAAAGGAACAAAACGCTCTTTAGGCATCAGGAGGCACCAAAAAGCTCAGCTGTCCTCCGCAAAACCGCAATGTGTTATCAGAGCAGGGTAAACGAGTCAGATGCTTCCCCCGGAGCCATGGCACGGCAGGCGGGCTGGGAGCGGGGGCCCGGCAGATGGCTGCTGGGAACGCCTCTCTGTCCGGAACACCGGCAATGAAAGGAGCCTGCCCCCAGCCCAGCCAGCCCTTAGTGCCGCACTCCGGCCAGCCCGGCCCCGGCCCCGGCCCCGGCCCCGGCCCCGGCCCCGGCCCCGGCCCCGGCCCCGGCCCCGGCCCCGGCCCCGGCCCCGGCCCCGGCCCCGGCCCCGGCCCCGGCCCCGGCCCCGGCCCCGGCCCCGGCCCCGGCCCCGGCCCCGGCCCCGGCCCCGGCCCCGGCCCCGGCCCCGGCCCCGGCCCCGGCCCCGGCCCCGGCCCCGGCCCCGGCCGCTCCAGAGCTGTCTTTGCTTCCCGAGCACAGCCCAGGCTGCCGCGCCGCCTTCCTGGCCTTCAACCTGACTTAGGCTGCAAAGTATGATGAGATAAGTCGGCAAAACTCCTGGAAAAGCCTGCTGATACTCTTGGAAGGATGAAAGAGGAATGCGCCCGTTATTTCTGCGGCTCTGCCACGCTGTGCCACGTAAGCCCTGCAGGAGAGCAGCATCTCGAGTTTTAGGAGCGATTGTGCTGCCGATTGTGGGCTCATCCCCCTTGTGAGAGAAATTCCCAGCCAAGCTGTGGAAGCAGGGAAGGCCGGTTTGCTTCATCTGGTACTGCCAACCCTTCTAAAAGGACAGACCTTCTCACTGCCGTGCCATTCGCTTCCACTTGATCCTGTTCATTATTTCTAACTAGCCTTTTATAAATCAGTGTCCTGCAAAAAACCCTGAAATTGAGCACATTGGGGACCTAGGCATGTACAGTGCTCATATCCAGATAAAGAAATGCCTGTTAAACTGTGGATGGCTCCTGTATGGTTCTGAATGTACAACCTGGCTGATGGTTCACATGCCTTCAGATAAGGGTCTTCAGCAACCCTGAGACTGCACAGCAAGAGCACTTAGAGCATCACCTGGCATTGGACAGACACATACATTCTTTAAGCTTTCCTATCAAAACAATCAGGAATTTGAACACTTGAAACCAACTAAGTCTTTGGTAGTAAAGACTGCAAACTCTTTGTTCTCCCACCAACTTGGGAGCTGTGATATTTTTTTACCAACTGGAGAGGTGGTCATAATTTTTGAAAACATAAGGTAAATCTTTTACAAAAACAGTTTTACATTATTTGGGCCTTTTCTTTTATTTTTCCTCAGGCAGAGTCAAAAAACCTCCGCTGTTTTCTACATCAGTGGCTTCCCTCAGGTTTTTGTCTTAAAAATCAAAAAGATTAAATTTTTGCCTTGGTAGATTATTTCTATTATTTATTTATTAATTTTCCTGTAAACAAGACTGACTGCTTAATGGAAAGTTGTCTCCTGTGTTTCTCAAAGAAGAAAGTAGCTGCTGTCTCAGAGGCAGCAAAGATTGCTTGAATGGCAGTGAATAATTGCTTGGTAACAGCCAGCGCAGGGCTTTGCATCTCACAGGAAATCTGTTCCTGACATAGGGACTAATTAGCTACTGCCGAAAGGAAAAGGGAGAGTTGCAGAGCTGCTCCTCTGCTCTCATTCCCAGTGATTTGCGAGACATTTCCTGACCCCTTCCAATCTCTGACCAACCTGATTCCAAAGTTCTCCTTGGCGTGTTTGCCTACCTTTGTGACAGAATCTAAAACCACACTGCATTTTCCCTGTCTCTAGAGCAAAATAAAACCCTGAATACTCAGCTAGTGTGGATGAGCTTTCCAACTCGGCAAGGGGCTTTTTCTTTGGTTAATCAGTGAGTGGTGGGGCTGTCTCGCTGGGGAGGCACTGGACTGTCACTGTGATCACTATACTTCTAGCAAAATATAAGGAGTAGTGGATGGGACAAAGAGACCTGTAGCTCCTCTCTCCTCTGTGGGCCCCTCACAGCTCTCCTCGATCAAGATAGTCATGCCAGGTTGATTTTGCTTTGAAACTTTAGGAAATCAACAGTTCAGATCAAATCTCTCTCTGCTAGGTTCTAATACAAGGCTCTCTGGAAGATCTAGCTCAGAGGGCTACATAGATACAGATATGCTCAGAGAAGGTATTAGGAGGAAACCACAGGAGTAACTTTTCTGTGATGTTGTAATTAAATACTATATTATGAAGGGTATATTTAGAGGAATTGAGCTAAGACTGCCTTGGAAGGTATGACTTGTTTATTTTCTAGTAGCTGAGTGTTTGACTTTGGAACTCCAGCACTTCTTTAGCTATGTTTTCATGTGTCACATTTGTAGGGAACTTCAGTAGCTTCAATCACAGACTTGACAAGTACCTCCAGTGACCATGGCCCTTGTCTTTCAGCTTCATTACACACAGCAAGCAGAAGGGAGATGGAAAGAGTGAATGAGAATTTTAATTGTTTTGGGAAGCATGATGTCCTGTTCATGTTCACATTTACACTTCATGGGTAGCTATTTTAGGCTGTGTAAAACAATAATGAAAAGGTTAAGAGGGAATGTCATGGATAATTGTTTTAAAGTTAATAAATATATAATTAATTTTAAGCCTGCATTTTGCAATAATCCAATCTTGCTCCCACTGGACTCCATGGCACTTCTGTGATTCACTTGAAATTAATCAGGTTGCAGAGTTTCCATAAAGTAAATTCCAACACTTAATTAAACCCTTTATTCTGAAATTCCAGAGTCGTCTTCAAAGATGCACAGTAATATTACTCCCACTCAGATGTAGATACTAATGATACACATAGCCAGTCACATAGCCAGGTGATGAACAAAACTAGAATAATTCATAACCTGCTTAAATAAATGAACTTCAATGAAGCTACAGGTTGTATTTACAGTGGACAATTTAATTTTTATTATTTGCAAGAGAAGTTCAGTTTCTTCTTGCAATCCATTTTTAAATGCTGTTTGGAAACTATATTTCAAATTTTTTCCCCCAAATAAAATCTTCCTTTATCAATATGCACTGTTAGCATATCTGTTACTGCCTTCCCTAAATGGCCAAATTAGCCCCCAGGCTCTCAGCAGTGCAGGTAAAACCGCTCACTGCAGGGAGTGGACCAGGCAGCCATGGTACTGCAGCAAGGGAAGAGGGTGAAGTGGGCCAGGACAGGATGGGGCAGGCAGGATGGGATGGGATGGGATGGGATGGGATGGGATGGGATGGGATGGGATGGGATGGGATGGGGCAGCCAGCACTGGCAAGCAGGACCCAGAGCCCTGCGCTTGCCCTGGGCATGACAGCAGAGTTCCCCAGTTTCCACACCAGGGAGGGCACATTAATTTTGCTGCCACAACAGTCACACAGGCGGCATGTGGCCTGTCCTGGACCTCAGACTCAGGCCTGGCATCTGCAGATTTGTGAAAACCTTTCATGAATGGGGAGTGAATTTTCCCAGTTTCCTCTAAAAGTGCCTGGAAAACAGAGAAAATGCACTCACAGCTTGCATCTTCCAACACAGACTCTGAGCTAGTGTGTATTGGGTCTATTTTCCATCAGGGCAGCCATACCAGCAGTTCGGGTTTAGGCATCATGCCAGTCCTCTAATACACTATGATTCCCGTTGGACAGGTTATGTACATCAATGGGCATTTGCTTTGCATCAATATTCTGTGTCTGGTTCAGAGATGAACACTATTTGAACTTTTTGTGGCATAAAGGCACTCAGACTCCTTCCGACAGCAAAATAATTTCTAGTAGTTACTCTATATTAAGCACTGCTGATTTTGTCTCACAGCAAAGAGTTCTTTCCATTCTGCCTGATAATTCAAAGTGTTTCTTTTGGAAATTATCTTTTAAAAGACTCAACAAACTGAAATTTAGCAGTGGTTTTTTTCTTTTTCTTTTTTTTTTTTAAGTAATAAAAGCAAGAAGCATTTCTAAAAATACCCTTGTTTATGTATCAATTGCAAGCCAGAAACTGCTCTTGAATTATCTCTGCTTGTAGGAAACTGCCTTAGCTTTACAGATAACAGAACAAAGCACTTATTTTTGTTACCATGAAAGAAAAACTCCTGTGTCCTTCAGCCTGCCAGTATTTCAAAGCCCATCTGAAGCAGAGCAGCAGGTGTAGCGGTTTCTCACAGTCAGTGAAAAGAGTGATGATGAATTGCATATATTGCCCCCAGATCCCTGCCCCTCCTCCAAAAGCCAATATTTCAGATTAGGCTGAACACAAACAGAGCCTCACAGGACCACCTGCTCTCCCTTGTGCTACATAATATGTTCTCTAAGCTCAGATGTGCCTGGAAATGCAATGAATCCAAGTTCAAAGGAGTCAACTAAGGGTAGAGGGGTATAATGGAGTGGGCTGCAGAAGAGGATAATTTATTTTGCAGTTGATAGACTGCTGTGAGACTCTCTCCAAAATGTATCTTTTGCCTCCTTAGCAAGTGCCCAAAGGTAAATGCTATTGTACACCATGCAATAACACTTCTGCCCTCAGCTTAGACCAGGGACTGGTTTCTTAGAGGAGTTTGGGCTGCAGCAGTTTCTACACAGCAGAAGCTCACAGTATGACTAGGAAGCCTTTGATTCTGGAGCACCTTTGTCTCTTTCTGGTGTATGAAATTCTACTTCTCCAGGTTCCCAAGTGATTTAACCATGTGAGCAGTCTAGTTCACTGGATGTATTTTTATATTTTGTCTCTATCTAGTTCACACCTTGTAGCTTCGGAGACCTCTCAACAGCATCATGTCTCACTGCTGCTTTGAAGTTTAACATTCATGGGGGTTTTGTTGTATGGAAAATCATGTAAGTACACAGTTCATAGGCCAGATTGAGATAATATCCTTCTCTGTAATAAAGAGCTTTTGACATGGCTGTATTTTTTTTTTTTTTTTTTTTTTTTTATAAAAGAAGCTCCTTTTTACAGCTTTTCTCCACTGCTTTTTGCCTAATTATCAACCTAATGAAAAAACTTCCATTTATTACAGCCATTGTACCCACATCTGAAATTTTGCCAAAAGCTCTAGAAGCTATTGCACTTCATTTGTACACCATAACATTAATATCTTCAAATAATTCTCCTACATTAATGAGTTATGAACTTCCTTCTTAACACTACAACCACTTCCCTGTCTTCTGCCTCTGCCTCTTGGTTGATTCTCCATCACCTGTTTATTCCTCTCTTTAGTTAGGAATCCACTGAAGAAATTTCTTAACCACTTTAAGTACAAAATCGTATCTCTAATTTCTTTGAATGTTACTATTTTCCAACCTCTAAGATTTTTCTTTAAATATCAGTTGGCAAATAGCAGGCAATGTTCATGCCTTCGAAGCTACAGCTGAAATCTACACAATGTGGATATAATAAAAATTTTATTTGTATTGGTATTCATATTGATTGGTCTGATTGCAACTAGTGAAACAGATGCAACTTCCATAATATGCCAAAATGGATACTCTAACAAAATCAGACATACATCCCACTCCAAATCTGGTTCTCAGAGCTGCCATTTCAGGGACACCTAAATTGCCAAACATTTTACATTAGCATCTTCATTTAAAAACAAACAATCAACAAATAACAAACCCAAACCAAACAAAACCTCCTTAGATTAAATTGTGTGGAATCAAGGTATACTTGCAGTCCAGCTTAAATTGTCCAGGTTGTCTGTTTTGTCCAATGCCCTTCTGCTTGCTTAATTACCTGGTTGGCATCAAGAAGCACGGTGCTGGTAGAAAGGGGCCTGGTCTGAAGGTCACAGGAGGCAAGGAGATGCAGAATCTCCACTTTGGTCTGAGGAGTTGCAGAGCACATGCCAGAAGCCACACACACATTTCTTCCATGTCCAAACCAAGCGAAAACCAACAGAAGTTCAACAAGGCATTGGGTGCATTTCAATGCCATCTATACAAATAGTACATTCAAACATGAAACCTATAAAGGCTACTCCCAAAATGAGATGATTTCTTTAATCAGAGGGATCTGAAGGCAGCAGAGTCTGCCATGTATAAATGTAGTGTGCTTCTGGAGACAGCTGGTTGTGACAGCAAGGTGGGGAACCTGTGCCAGGGCTCAGCAGTGACTGTGACTGCTGTGATTGGAAACCAGAGTTATTTTTACCCAGGTGCTTGTAGAAGCAATAGTGCAGAGCATTTTGGGTCCCCAGTCCCTATTCCAGCCCCAGACACACATCAGGGCTGAGAATGTCATTCTTACTCCTCCAGCCAAGCTGTGTGGGTGGCCAGAGGGCTGGAAGGTCACTGTAGCTGCTCCGGGGCCATCACACCATGCCAGTGTGGACATCGGGGTCAAGAGCAGTGAGAGAACAGCACCACATGCCAAGTGTGCCTTGGGGGTTGTATGTTTACAGAGTGAAATGAGAATAGTAAAGAGTATCAAGAGGCACTTTTGACCAGAGGCTGGTCAGAGAAGCATCCTTCAGATGGGGTAGGAAGGAGCTGATGAGAGGAGGATCCATATGGAAAAGGGAGAAGGGAAAATAAGTGAAAAGCATATGAAGTGGTTTCTGTTGTTTTTTATTGGTGTTACACACTTTATATTTAACAAGAAATATCTTTCATTCATGTCAAAATACCCTAGTAAATCAGTACAAATCCTCACAGTTGCAGAGATGCCATCTTCTAAGTCTTTGCTTTCTCCCTTAGATTTTTAAATTCCATGTCAGTATTTGTCCCCAGTCCCCAAGACAGTGTGCCCAGCTCAGCACATTCAGTTCTGCTCAGTTCTGCTTGTTTTTACTTTTCTTATCTTGCGCGGTTTCCATTTACAGACTCTCAGAGCTCAACAACAGCTTCCTCAGTGACAGCAAACCAAGGTCAGGCACTGGACCTGCACAAAACCAGCCAAGGGTCAAGGCCAGCTGGAGCCCTGGGCTGCAGAAGCCCTGAACCTGACAGCACAGCTCAGGGAAGTAGTGTGGTCCCTCTGTGACATCAAACTCACACTGAGTAGGAAGGACAGCTGCATGGGTCAGATCCCATCTGGATGTGATGATACAGCAGACTGGTACCCACAGGGATCTCTTTCTTCATGGGGATGCATACCCCTTCCAACACATGATCTAAGATGTACAAGTCAAGACGGCTCACACTGATCCAGCAAGCTACAACTCCAGCCTGATATTCCATGCACACAACAAAATGAAATACATATACAATCTGTAGGCATGCACATTATATATACATGTGCATATACATAAAATCACACAGCTTCAGATAGACTGCTAAACTATTATTTCTCATTAAATATTAAACACAATTTTTGAATAAAAAAGTTTAAATAATTTTTTAAATCTTTTCTTCCTCTTTTAGCTCAGAATTATTGCCGGAGAAAAAGTAGAAACCCTCCTCTCAGCGCCCCCCCCCCAAAAGCTGTTTTCCTGGTACCTAACCTCACTGCAGCAGGCTCTTACAAAAATCTCTCAAGAAAACCACATCTCTACTTTTATAGTAAGATATTAAGGCTAGGAAGCCTTAGTCATGACCACGGTTAAAGGAATTGTTTAAAGGGTCAGAATTTCAATCTTGGGCTTTAATTTACAGACACTCAGCAGAATTGTGTCCAGCTTCTGAGTATTCACTGAATCTGATTTTTGCTGCTCTTTCGCCTCATTTTTTACTTTCTACATAGTGAAGTCTGATTTTAAATTTTTTTGTGTCATTCATTTATGAATTTGGGTAGGAGTAAGGTGGAGGGAAAAAACCCAGCATCTCCTAATCAATTTGAAGTCTTGCAAAAATCACCACTTTCAAGCTTTCTGAGAAAGATATAAACTTATCAAATATCTGCACACTCATACATATTCATCTCTTCTCCACTTAGGTAAAGTTGTAATAACAAAATCATGCCTTCTGGTTTTCCTTTCCACTGAAAATTGTTGCATACATAGACTTTTCCTTCCAGTCAGAACTCATGGCACTTTTCAAAATTCTGCTGAAAGAAGTACACTGACAACACAGTGTCACAACACAGACTGACAACACAGTTTCCAGAACTTTACCATGAACATTTCAAAGGGTACCTGATTTCAAAAGGGAAATAAAATTCTCAATTTGCAGTCCAAGCACCAGCCTGAAAGGAACTTAATTACATTAACTACAAAATGCTTATTACAAGATTATTTTTAAGATTCTGGTATTTTGAGTTGTAATATAAAGCAAAATTTATTCTACAAAGACTGATTTTAAAATTTTCCATGAAAAGGCTTAGAGAATTAAAAAATAGTTAAATGACTTTATGATAATGGGTGACAGTGAAGAATTTGAGTGCATAACAGAGACATCTGCTTCGCAAACAAAAAAAAAATTACCAAGGTGATCTCAATGGCACTCCAAATGTTGCTTATTTCATCTGTCTATCCTCTAAAACCAGATCTATGTACAACTTTATCCCTAACAATATCTAATACAGCTATTTAAAAAGGTAAAAAGGAAAGACAACGTACAGAAGGGAATTTAGGAACACAGGACTGGGCAATTATTTCTGGGGAATTGGAGACAAATGCATCATAGAATTGCTTTCATAAGCTGATCAAAATACTTCTTAAATTAAAGTGACAGGAAACTCATTGGAGGAGAGTTAAGGGACACTGGAGGTTAAAGAGACCAATTTTTGTCTTTTTGGTCCTTACCCCCACAGCCACAAGGAGCCATAAGGCACAATTACTCATCAGTTGCTCAGCTGCACAATTACTTTTAAGCTGTTCCATTTAAATGTAAGTTGATTTATGAAGCAGATCATGCAATTATTACAAGGGAAAAAACTTCACAAATGAAGATGGTGCTACTGCTGCCCCTGAACAGACCAAAGAGCCACCACCATGGGAGGTGGAAGATCCACTCTTCACCCTGAGGCTTAGCAGAATAAGCTAAATGCTCGCAGGAGGCAAATGTTATTTTGGACAGTTTTTTTTTAAAAAGTGATTTATATTTCTTCCATCAGCTGTCAGTTGTGCCTTGCAGAAATGAGTAACAATTTGTATGATATTGAGGGATCTTAGTAGTTTGTGAAGTAGTTTTTAACTAGCTTTTATACTGGCTCTATATAGTGCTGAAAAGCTCACTTTGCACTCAGTATCTTCTGGCTCAGCTTCATCGCTCAGCATTTTGAACAGGGGTTCACTGCGAATTAGGTTTGATTTGTCTTTACTAAAAGTAATTCTAGTGTCAGGCCAAAGTAACACAGTGGATAACTGTTTTACACCCAGATCCCTCTGAGAAGGAAGGGACCTGGACTTACAGCTATCTCTTTTCACAGTAATATAAATGCATAAGAAAGCAAGAACTTTACCATCAGTGACCCAGGAGCACAATGAACAAGATGTTGGCAATTCAGGTGCTGCACACTTCCTGGAATCAGGATTTAAAAGCTAGATTTGACAGTTTGAAAATGTGACATCTTTTTGCCTTTTGTAAAGGAAGTGAGGACAGGTTTTCTGTTTTCAGTAATCATCAGTGTATCATTAGCACCCAATATAAATTCAGAGAATCCAGCATATGCTTTTGATAACAGATAAAGTAAAATAACACAATTTGGGAGTATATGAAATATTTAAGTATCTCATAAGTTTCTCAAATGTGTAGTTACAGCTTTCTGAGACTCAGGAGGTGAAAGGGAGAGACTAAAACAGATTATGTGACTAACTTGGGGAAGCAAACCTTGACCCTTTGTCTTCCACCAATTTAAAACCCACTTCAAAGTACATGTTATAAATCTAATATTTCCAATAAGCAGACCTGGTCATCTATTGAAGATAAACAACTCCAAATTTCCAAATCATTCCAGAAAAGTCTTTAATCAGAAAATGTTAGCCAGAGTGATAAATCACTTAGAACAATAAAATCACCTGCATGAGCAAACACAGCTTCTGTCAGTAATTGCGCTTCCTTGCCCTAGGCGTAAGTTTGTTACATATGGGAAGTGATAATATTTGTGGTTACGGCTCCCAGTATCACATTTTCCTTTCCCAGTTCACACTTACTCATACGTATGCTTATCCAGCAGCAGTTATATAAGATGCAATTCCAAACATTTATAATCCACCTCTTGCAAACAATAAACTGCATCAAATTAGCCCCTGATGTGCTTTGTACTAGCAAAGCAATTTGCAGATCCATCAGGAAGTATCAGGACTATTATTTGTCTACAGTCAGTACAGCTGTTTTTTCCCCACTGTGTTACCTGCAAGTGCTGGGTTAAGTGAACTTATAGTTGCTGTCATATAACTGAGACACCCTTAGGCAAAAGGACAAGTTCAGCATAATTTCTTTCCCTCATTTCTGGGAGTTGGAGTACATATCCGTCTGATCTGACATCATGAGATGTTGCAGAAGCAACATCAGTGACGCTCCAGACTACTCATTTCTCCCGGTGTTGTCTATCACACCCCACACATTACAGTTGTAATAATTTTCTGGGGACCCTGAACCCTGCCATTACCTTGACTAACCTGTTCCCTTGTATAGCTGTGTACAGTTCTATTTACAGACCATCCTTCACAATAAGCCCTTTCCACATGGCAGCCATCAGAGCAGAGAATGTTTCTTTCCATTTGTTTTTTTTTGTACATTTGCTTTTCCTGTTTTTAAACCTCTTCTGTGGGACAGATTTCTTGCTCTTCTCAGAGGAATGTTGCCCTCATTTACTCACCTAGTGCTATGACTAACTACTATAAAGAAAATTCAATGCGTAGCTTAACTTCAAAGGCAACAACAACAAACCATTTATTTCCCCATTAACACTTCATAATTATTATATATAACTTTCTTTGTTCAGCCATTTCCACATTCTGGAAACAGTCATTTTCTCCACATTTCTTTAAAATTTGCAGCACGTGGGAGATGTTCAGGCCCTCAAATTTTACCGGTAGTCAGCATGAAATCCTACCAACTCAGAAGGATTGCCTCTACAGTCCTTGTGCCAGATTCAACCAGCAGGTAGGTTCTACCAGCTTGATCATCCTGAAAGTGGGGTTTTTCTGACTGACAACTGCTTTCAGTGAACAGGAATTTGTATTCTGTTTTCCAGAGCCATCTTTGAGAGATGAGAGAGGTACAAGAGAATGTCAGGAAAACAAACATCTGCTTAACGTCAAAACAGTGCCCACTAACTCAGCAAAGACTGTCATTAGTGTCAGCCGCTGCTCTGTCCTTTCCGCTGTGTTAAGTGAGAGGAACCAAACCTAGAGGGCTGAGGCATCAATGGGGGTCGGCACATGGAGCAGAGGGATTAGCAGGAAATGTACACAAACATTAGAAAACACTCCACAGATGTTTTGCTACCACAAAACAATAAACCAAAAACCAAACAACTCATTCCTTTCTGCTGACTCGAAATAGACTTGGACAAAAAATCCACAATTTATACTGGATTACAGTTTCAGCACAAACTTTAGGTTACGTCTTTTTTTTTGCAAACCAAAATGCAAGTAGGGCACCAGCTAGAATGGAAATATAAATAATTATTTAGCTAAGGTCTGATCTTATAGAATCAGCAAAAAAAAGCAAAGTAACATCAGGACCTTAACCAAGGGGGAGAAAAGTATAATATGCATGTCCCTGTTACATAAAATCTAGTGCAGGTTGTATTACACTCCCTTCATACTTGTATTTAAAGAAAAAGAGTAAAAAGGTATTTGAATTTAGCATACAAAGACTACAAGAAACTGAAAAAGATACAAAGCCTGAAGAAAAGCAGAGCTGCCCGTGGGCTGTTTTCAGCCTGGATGATGGACATATGAAAATAAGTTGCTTGGTCATTGTAACATAAAACTATGCAAAATCCTCCCCTGCAGAGCAAGACATAATTTATACAGCATTTTCCCATGAACACAGTTATCTGCCCTTCCTTAACCCAGAACTCACTGCAAGCTCCATATGTCACATCATGTTCAAAACAACAAACACTGGGGTTTGCATACAAGACCATGGTATTACTTGTGCTCTTGATTTAAAGTATTTTTAAATTATTACATTAGACTCTTTCATTAAAGCAAAATTGATTCCAGCTTTACAGCTGAAAAGTCTCTAGTAGCATATAATGCCATGAATGAACGTGTTGTTTTGTAACCTGGAACCATCACATATTTCTGGATACTCCACACATCAATGAGTATTAACCTAATTATCATTAAGGTTTCTGACTTAAATTACTCTTAATAACACTTCATTAAAATGAAAAGATAAAAAAGCTCATATAATATTACAAATGCCTCTCACTTAGAGTCCTTCACGAACTGCAAGAAGTGACCATGTTTAGCAAACTCCTGTTAGGAATGCCACCTTGTGGATAAAAGCTGTATGGAACAACGATTCCAGGTAAATTTCACTAACGTTTTTACTTGCAAAATACCAATTTTGCAGAAATGAGCCACCCTTGTGGTGTTTCAGAGCTGCATAGAATTCTTTTATTAACCTTTCTGATAGAAAACTACTGTGAATATGGCTTTCCCATCCTCATCTGTATAAAATGCTAATTAATTATGCAGGGAACACTGGTTTCATTAGGAGATGGGATGCATTTATTAGCATTTTAAACAGAATCAGATTGCCACAGATACTTAGGGAAAAAGTCTGCTAAATGCCTGCTCTATTTAGATATAATGTAGTGAATTAGCTTAAAATGTAAAGAAAAAATACATTTTAATCAAAATATGTTGCTAGCGCAGAACCTATGAGTACATTTTACCTTCTCTAAGCTTTAATTGGTATATAAAAGTTCAAGTTTAACTATAAAAAGGAAACACTGGATTTTTCCATTTGTCATATAAGTCTTATTATGAGCTGAAAATGAATTGAAATTGGCCATTGGATTGTAAAAGCAGAAAGAGCAAGAGAAAAAAGGGGTGCAAAAGCATTTTATAAATTTCAAAATATTTCTAACTTTTAAAAGCTTGGGAAAACAAATAATAATTAGTTATATTCAACAAAGCTGACATTTATACAGACACTTTCCTCCTGTGCTGTTCACCTCATTTTCATAATGAAAGTATATATAGCCCAAACCATCACAAGGCGCATTGTATAATGAAATTTAAAACTAATGAGCCATATCCTAATAGCCATGAGTGAAGTCAGGGTATGCATTAGTAGCCCATTTGCAATTCTCTAGAGACAGAAAGAACATGGCTAAACATATCCAGTAGCCTATTTAGCTCAGAACTTGCTCTGTATACTGATCACACCACAGCAGAACTGAAATTAGTTCATAATCTCTATCTCTCAAACCTCTGTGAAATGCTGTTCATGCTTTTGTTAAAGGCAAGTTACTCCTGGGGCAGCCAAACACGACTTGTGATTGTTTGGTTTGACCTCTTGTCATGGGTCTGACTTGTCTGAATTAGTCCTCTTTCTACCAAATTTTTAAAGGAAATCATCTAATATGTCCAGACTAGGGATGCCTTTACTGTTCTGTTCTGTACCTTTATCTCTTTCTGTAACATGTCCAACTTCTGCTTAGACTTGCTGGATCACTCTTTCTCTGCTAGGTGGAACAGTTTTTATTATAATTTTTTTTCTGAAGATGGTTCATCTAGGCTGATTCTTCTTTCACTAAACTAAGCAGATTCTGGTTTTTGAGACTCTCATGCCAGTGCTTCTTTTTAATGCTTTTATTGCTCTCATGACTCTTTTCTGTCCAGCTTCCCAGCATTACTGAAAATTGTGACTACTGAAATTGGGCATAATATTCTTCCAGAAGGTTACACCAAAGCCAAGTACAGACATCAGTATTTCTTCCCTGGCAGTATTCCCATTTCTAACTTCAGGATCTCACTGGTCCTTTTGGCCACAAGGCATGCTGAAAATTCATGTTCAGTTGAGGATGCACATCATCTCCAGACACCATTCAAAGTCAGCATTTCCTACCACAAATTGTTCAACTCACTAAGTTGTTCTCAAACCTCTATGCTCCTAAAAACACAGGTCTACTTTAGGCCAGAGTGAAATGTAAATTGCTTACAGCTCCTAACCAAGCACTTAATCTAGCTCTGATTAAGTGGCTCCTTACTATTTAAGTTTTGTGGCATCTGCAGATTTGAACAGTCATTACTTTATTTCCGCCTATGTTCTTAATAAACTCATGGTTAAGAGCCAAATCCTGTGTGGACTCACATAACAAATCTGTTTAGTCTTTCCAATTTACATTTGGAGTTATTTCAGATTTGACTCAATTATTGTCATGATGAATTTTAAATCTGAGGTGATACCCTCCATGTTTCCATGGCAATAACTCTTCAAAAGAAAAGAAACTACTTGAAAATCTAAGTCTATTCCAAATACCAGTGACAAAATATCTAAATAAAATGCCAGAGTAACAATTCCTGTGCTATGTAACTGATTTTGTGAAACTTGAGATACACTTTTTATGAAAAATGTCTTCCTAGGTTGTGCAAGGAAAACACCATGGATACTCCCCTTGGTTAAATTTTATGACATTATACATAAGCAAGTAAATCAGGTGTTATCTTAATTCTACTGAATAATTTTCCTATACTGTCAAGAAGGAGACCAGACAGCATCTTAAACACTTATCAGGGAATAAAGTCTTCTTGAGTAAAACGAGCAAACAGTTTAGATATTGGTCCACACTAAAAAATCTTCGAAACTTTTAGCTAAATTGGAGAGCAAGACTGAGACAGTTGTCTTTTAAATTCCTACCTTCTGAAAAAAATCTGAAGCAGCAGCTTCCCAGGCCTAATAAGCAAGCTGGGCACATTTGTAACTGCTGTGAAAAAACCACAGTGACAACTAAATCCTCCTTAAGCTGCTGATACATGTTCAGAATCAATGGCCCATTCACCTTAATTCATTGACATTAACTGATCATTGCCGTTTCAACCATTCAAGTAATTTTTAAGCCCATGATCCCGAAATGATATTAGAAGTGTACCAAAGTTGCTCCACAATAGCTAACAGACAACTAGCTCACCTCTCCACTGAACTAAAAATGAATAAGAAACATTAAACTGTCAGAGTTTCCTTTTCCATACTAATCCTCAGAATGCAGGCTTTCCATGGTGCAATGTAAAGAGAGTGTTTAGACGTTTGCTATTTTTGATCTGCGTTTCCTTTTTTATACATACTTCCTTCCAGAATTATGCAGATTATCTCACTAAAATCTTAGTCTCAGTGAAGTAAATTACTAGATTATCACCAACTATACCCCTAACTTTCAAGGAAACACAGGATGGAATATATCTTTCAAGGCTTAAGAATATCAACCACTTCTTTTATGGATTTTCTTTATAGCAGGTTGGTAAGGATTTTACAAGATTTTCCATGAAAATCCTATAGTGCTATATAGATCCTGCAGTGTTTATTTAGAAAAAAATACAGTGGATACAAATGAATGATGTGTATTTTAGGTATGCCAAACATGATATACTTAATAGCAATGTCTGTTCTTGATGTCCTTGAACACAAGCTGACCTTTTGAACAAGAATCTTCCTTGTAGATTTCCATCAGATAAAATATTCCATCAACTCAAAACTGTAAACAGCAATTCTTTTTCTACAACAAAATCCTAAGAAAACAGCATTATCTTCCGATATTCTATTCATCCTTGATCTCATGTCACTCTCTGTCACCCTGAGAAGGGCTGTGACTAAAGACAAGTAATGAGCACCACGTACATCTGTAAGCACAATAAAGTATTTTCCACATAAATATTCTTATAATAAAAAGTGTAAAAACAGACATTATATTTCTCCTTACATTAATTTGTCCCTGAGGTTTTTCATGCAGTAGGAAGTGTTCAGCAAAGATTTATCTATACAGAGGAATAACAGCTTAACTAAAGCAATGCTTTTACTCTGGGTCAACAAAGCGAGTGGAAATGTGTAGATCTCCACGCTCACACTGTCAACCTGGATTTTATTATTGATACTGCAACATCCTGCTAGACAAACAGGAGCAAACTGTGTATACAGCAAACATAAATGGCTTAAAGAATCCTGCTAACCTGCACAATATGGATTTGCTTTTCTGTACCAGTGGCACACCCACTAACACCTTAAGAAGTTAAGAGAAAATGACGTATGACAGCATTCAGTGTGCATAGTGTCCTAACACTGAACACACAAGACCCAAAAAAAGGGCACTTATGTCCAGTCTTTAATGCCTTTTGAAACTTCCGTAATACTGATAGTGGGGGAAAAAAAGGACCTTAACAGTAGCACAATACTGGCTGAACCACAGTATACTGTCAACAATAACAGCATCTGGGCTGGGAAGAAAGGGGGTTTGCTTCTCTCACTATCCTATATTCCCACAACCAGCTATCCTGAGCATGCAGGAAATTTTTTTTCCCTTCCATTCCTATAGGCCCTGCAGGACAGAAGATTGTACACTACTGCTACCAGAACACAGCACTAGCACCAGGTCACGAGTACTGTGTACATCCAGGATCACAACACTACTGCAGCATTTTATAATGTTCATTACTAGGATCCACAAGCAGACATAGAGCAGGAAAATAGTTTACTGAAGTTAATGGAAGCCCAAATATTAATTATTTTTGAAAATTAGTAAATACTATATTGTAAAAGCCTTTAGACATTTTGAGAAATGTATTAATATTGTATTTGCTCATTAACCACCGCCCTTAGACACCATAAGCCCACACTGAAAGCCCTTACCTAAGAACAAGTGCTCATTTTTTTACTTATTTAGTTTATATCGACTGCTATAATGGCTCATGTGATAGGAAAGCAGCAACATTAAAATCATGCTTGGGTTACTGCCATGAACTTTAAAATAATTTAGTCATGCCAAAATAAATCCCCTGCTAGTGTAGTTCTGACTAGTTTATCTAACACTGAGTTATCTCAGGGTAGGATGTTGGCTTCTAGTCTTACCTTGTTTAGAATCTCAGCTCTTCTCTTTCAGGTACTTTTTACAAAGACAAGCTCTTCTTTGACGATGTTTCTATAAAGTATTGTACCAGTGTGGGACAAACTGCCCTGTGATGTGAAATGGCACTAAGCCCCATGGAACCAAGTACTGCAGGATTTCCACCAAGTCCTTAAGCTGAAACTAAACCCCCTCCCAGTAATTCAATCCAGGCAGTTAGGTTTGTTTGGTTTGGGGTTTTTGGTGGTTGTGTGGTGGGGTTTGTTTGGTTTTTTTTTGGGGGGGGGGGGTGTTATTTATTTATTTGTTTATTTATTTTAAAATTTTTGTTTGTGTTTTGGGGTTTTTTTCCCCCCAAGATTTAGAATTCTAGTTTTGTACTGAGCACATCCAGAGAAAGCATTACATTTTTTTTCCACTTGGAATTACTATAAGAATCAGACTGAAAGATACAGAAATACAAGGTAGATGTTCACTTATGACTAATACAAGCAGTGTTTCTTTCTTAGCAATATGCTTATGTAACTTTTTCTTACAGAACTTGGATTTTTATTTTTTTTTTTAATTACATAATCATGGTCTTTCCCATGTCATATTTGGAAAATGAGGAAAATTGCCCTGCTCTGCGAGGACACAGAATCAGTTCTATGGATCTATGGACTACAGGATCTATGCTCCCTTTGTCACAAAAGGTTGGCCCACATGATGTTTTCAGGTCACTTCCAACCTGGTCTGTTCACAATTCAATGAAAACAAAAAGTTACTTTTCAAAGTTACTGCAGAAATAGCGAATGAGGTTTGAGCTAAGAACTAGAAAGGTCCTAAAAAAGTAACTAAGAATGGGGGAATCTAGAAAGCTACTGTGTCACACCCATGTTCTCAGCTACAATTATTGATACTGTATATGTATTCACTGCGGAAAACACACATCACGCTTGGGACTTTCACCTTATGCTGGAAGAAATTACAATTCTTTAAAACAGTTTGCTAGACAGTCTTGTTCACTTCTAGTGTGGCAAAAAGTACAAGCAGGCACACAGAGGAAGCTGTTGGATATGACAACAGTTCAAAGCCCCAAGTGAATTTTGACATATAGGAAATGTTGCATAATGAAGAGGCAAAAAAAATGTTATCCATTACCAGATTATTTTAATCTTAGTGGGAAGCACAGCTTCCCATAGCTATATGTCCTTATATCTGAAGACTCTTAGTTCTTTAACTGCATGCTGCACAAAACTTTCCATAAATCATTTTACCATTTATCATAGTATGAAATGTAGTTTATGTCCTTGTGAAATATAATCTTCAATTAGCAGAATACATTTTTCCATAACCACATGATCTCCTAGGACAATCCAGTCTATCTTTTTCTTCAGAAAAAACACCAGCAAAGAGCCTGTCATTAGCAAAACCACACAGACATATTTTGGGTTACATAATTAACACTTCTGATGCTATCACGCTGGAATTCATCATTCACTTTCCTTGATGAGATGCCAAGTAATTTGGGAAGCTTATTTCTTACACTAATTCATGCAAAGCATGAATAGTATAAAACATCAAGGAAATTAACTTAAGCAAAATATGAACACATAAGTAATTAGAACAAGAAAAGCTATACGAACAAGATAAAACAGAATACAAAAAATATATGTAAATAAATGGTGAAGTCTGGTTCTTATTTAAGAAGATGGCTCTTACCACTATCAGATTCTTCTATAGTACTAAAAAAGGATTCTAAAGTTGAAAGTTCAAATAAAAAACATCTAGGAAAGAGACTAAAGTGGAGGTATGGAGGAAGAGCCACACCTCAAATATATTAAAAATATTGACTTAGGTATTCTATTTGTCACAGGAAAATACTTGGGGAAAAAAGGTTTTAAAAACAAAATGACCAGTTTTTTTTTTTTTTACGTAGACACTGGCCACACAATACATAAAAAACATTATACAGGAAGGTAATATATAGAAGGTAACATATCACAAAATTCAATCGTTCAACAATTAACAATACAAGGATATTTTAATATTTGTAGTGAAATCAACCCTCATTAGTAACATATGAACACGGTTATATTATTATGTTTAAGTGCCCTAAGTGAAATGAGTTAAAGTTTAATTAAACATCCACTGACAAAAGGTTCACATCACTGTTGCAACAAAACCAGAGCCATTAGTTCCAGAAAGGTCAGACTTCATTATGTGCCTCCTTCCGCTGAGGATGCTTCAGGCTTGTGGAGGGGACGGCACTGCCAAGGAAAGCCAGCAGTGCGGGCATCTCCACTGTGAACGATTTGCAAAACAGTATTCCAGCTTTTTACACTCTCAACTCACAACCTTTCACCGCCACTAGAAATCTCACACATGTTATTACAAATACTGTTGAAAGCTTGACAACTAAATATAAAACCGTGAGATATGCTGTGGACTGGACACAGGCCAGATGAATGATGGTTTTAGTAAAGCATGCAGCTTGTTAAGAAGGTATTGCAATTGTGGACATTGGATCAGTTACTCAAAAAACTTTCATAAAATGATTTTGAATTAATGTTTCTATATGGGACATCATCACACTCATATCAGCAGCACAGACTTGGTGATCCCCATTTCCTGTCTTTTTCAGGGTCTCTAATAGGCCCCAGTGGATTGGAGGCAGTGCGCTGTAAGAACTCAGCAAGTGAAGCTGACTTAATGGATTCTGATTTATTTCTGCAATCTTCAAGGCCCTCAAGATAGCAGGTGCAAACTTAGAATAATGAGCTGTAGATGAAATAATAATTGGGCAAGTCCTATCTTGTAATCGATCTGCAACTACTTTAGCAACAGCTGTGTGTGTATCCAAAATATATCCTGTAGTACTGTACACAGAGTGAATGGCAGCCAGACAGTCCTCATCAGAGCACCAGCCAGCCACTAAGTCCTGCTGAAGCTTTCCAAGTAGATCTTTCCGCAGCTGGAAGTGGCCCTCATTTTCCAGCTGATTAAATAATTGTGTCACCAGTTGTCCATCTTCGTTAGAAATCAGGTGTAAGTATCGCTCAAGATTGGAGGACTTCAAAATATCTACTGCTGGTGAAAAACTGGAAATTAATTTTCTTCCCCTCAAATCATAAACACCTGTTCTTATGAAGTCAGTCAAAACATTGTTTTCATTGGAAGCACAAATACATTTTCTAATAGGAATTCCCATCATTTTAGCATAAAAAGCAGCTAACATGTTGCCAAAGTTTCCCGTAGGAATGCAAATATCTACAGGGCTTCCAAAAGAAATAATACCTTGATGAACGAGATCAAGGTATGCAGAGGCATGATAAACTATCTGAGGAAGCAGTCGTGCCCAGTTTATGGAGTTTGCTGCAGCTAAAGCTGTTCCATATTCTACTGTAAGAAAGCCAGTAAAATCAGAATTAGTAAAGATTTGCTTTATAGCTGTCTGGCAAAAATCAAAATCAGATTTGACGCCCACTGACCAAGCATTTTCTTTCTGACAGCCAATCATTTGTGATTTTTGAATTGGGCTTACTCCATCCTCAGGAAAAAAATTCACCAGAGCAATTCTCTGTTTGTCAGTGTCATGGAGACGACTAAAGCCATCTAGAACAGCACTCCCTGTGTCCCCAGAAGTAGCTACCAGAATCAAGTAATTGCAGCTTCTGGGAATGCAGTAGGCAAATAAATGTGGCACCAACTGTAATGCAAAATCTTTAAATGATGCTGTTGGTCCATGAAATAACTCAAGAAGGAATTGATTGCCTGCCAGATGCCTAACTGGGGCAACTTTAGAACAACTGAAGTTTTCTCCATAAGCAGTTTCAATAATTTCTGCCAGCTTAGAAGCAGGAATATCAGCAGGATGTATGCATCTTTCTAGTATCACCTGGGCTCTTTCAGTGTAAGTTACTTCTATCAGACCTTGCCATTCTTCAGCAGTGAATTTTGGAAGTCCTCTCTCAGGAACAAAGAGTCCTCCATCAAGGGCTAAGCCCTGAGTAACAACGTCACTGAAATATAATTTATGAGAGTCTTTTTCCATACTCCTTCCAGACCTACTAGACCTCGTTGAAATGAAAGTTTCCAGTTCTGAGTCTTGGTATCTCTTCACAGCATCAAGTACCTTTTCTGCTACAATCTCTGCTTCAACATCCCCTCCACAAAGAACACGGATGTCAAACCACCTTTTGTAGAACTGCTTCCTAAACTGAAGTACGTCTTTGAGAGAAATACCAGAAGAAAGGCCCACAACACGATCCATTCCCCTTGATTTCAGTCTGCTCATAATGACTGTTGTGGGCACATCCAGATATACAACTATTCCATTTTTCTTTATGTGCTGCATGCCAGCAGCATGCATTGGATTGGACCCGCTAAGGGAAATTACACTTCCAGATGCTGAGAACTTCAACAGGGCTTTTCCTTCCTCCTCTAGAAATTCTTCATCACCAGCATCCTGCAGTTTTTCTGACACACTCATATTCCAGGTTGTTTCAAGGACATCATCATCTACATCTATGACAGGGCGATCCAGTTTCTGGCCTACTATTCTCCCAATCGTTGTTTTCCCAGCACCAGGAGGTCCCATCAGGATAATATTTTTCTTTCCAAGAAGAGAATGACTGGAAAACCATGACTTCCATATCTGTGCAAATGCAACAGGTCTTGAAAGCATCAGTTTTAAACACATGCCGGAAAGATTGTTTCGGGTTATTAGTCTTAAAGGCTGATACTGAAAAATGTGAAACATCTTCTGATGAGTTATTGTGGGTTTTTTTCCAAGACAACTTGACAATCCACTCAACTGCTTCAGAAAAGAAACAACAAAAAAAACCCCAAAAAACAAACAGTAACTAGTCATTCAGCAAACATCTAAGAAAAAACCCTCAAGGATATAAAATTTAGAACAAGACTTCAAACATAAATCTGACTATGATCTCATCAGTGCCAAGGAGGTATTTTTCAGGGTTATGACTGATTCCCCTCTCCTGTATAGTTCCAGCTTGTTTCCACAGACAAATCCAACTTCAAAAATCCATGTCCTCAAGGTCAAAAAAGACATCCAAGCCTAACACTGTAATACTTTTTGCAAATAATATTGCTCATAGGGATTCAAAACCAATTCGTTTTTCTTCTAGAAGACTTGCTTTTAACTACACATTTATAAGTAACAATTAACTTGATTACCTTCTTGTAATCAAAATGTTAACAAAATATGCATTTGTCCCACCTCCCAAGAAAACTTTGATTTTTTTTTTTTTTTTAATCCTTTATTTCTAAAAATACCAAATGCAACACTCACTTAAATACATAGATAACTCACAGTCTTGTGGAACAGCAAGGCTGGATGAGTTGCATTCAAATCTCTTCTGAAGGGATGAAAACCAAGCAAAGGATTTTTGAAGAACTCCTACACTGGAATTGTATTGAATGTAATTTGGGGGTAGAGAGGGGAGGAGAGAGAGATAGACAGAGAGAAATCATGAGGACTCTCTACCAACAAAAAAACTAAGAAGGATGGATTTCCAACAAAGCAAGGAACTCCCAAAATTGTGCTTTGTTTACTTAGAGAAACAGACACCAATATCAGCACTAATCGGAGCACATGATTTGTCTGCGATTTTCAGAGCAAAAGGGGAAAGACTGTCAAAATCTCCCTAAAACTGTGAGGGGGGCAGGGAGAAGAGCATTTGCTCACTTCTATGGAAAGTTGAGCACTTCTGTGGAAAGTAAATCTCTGTGTTTGCACCCAGTGCTGTCATCTGAAGGATATGCTCTAATTACAAGGCATAGATCAGAGTAAAGATGTGCACATAATATTATCCAGGTTTTTTTCCTCAATCCTTGCAAAGTATAAGAGGGTCATCCTCTGTAGATGCAATATAAGGGCGTTATAAATCTTTAATTTAATAAGGGTTTTAAAAGCCTTTATAAACCCTTAATAAAAGGAAAAACAAACTGCAAAGACTAATTGCAATATCCAGTATTGTTCTAAAACTGTACTGCAATAGTAAGCACCCTAGTGCATATATAAATATGTATATATTCTTCTTAGGAACAGGAGGAGATCTTCATATTAAACTTGCAGACAAAAAAAAGTTTTATTCAGGAGTAAATAAACCCCAAAGCAGTATATTTTAGTGACTTTATTTCTTGAACATAAGAATCACTTCAAACATTGTGTGTGTGAACTAAGGGAGTGAAACCCACACCAGGCAGAGACTCTTGCCTGCCATGTCCTCCACTACAGCTTAACTTTGAGCTGCAGTCAATCGGTGTGCATTACACAAACGATGGGTGCAACATATGGGCTGCCTTAAGAATTTAGGCCATAGGTATAGCTTAAAATCAACCTGAGTTTTGCACTCACCCACATTAAGTGGTGAAGGCCATAAGCATTGACTACAACCCATCTCTGTGAAATAATTTTTTGTCCACTGACAAAACTTTTAACAGTAAAAACAGTTCAAATGATCCACCCACCGCACTTGAGATACCAACTCCATGCCAAAAGGGTGGGGTTGTTGCAACAGAGCTTACACCCATACCTCCGGTGACATTTCGCTTTGGCTACTAAGCTCGGCATGGACAGCACCTACACATCTTTAGCCATGACCCACAATTTTAACAACCCCTGCCGGTGACAGACGCTCTAGTGAAAACTGGGCCTTGTTACTGGGATAAAGACGAGACCAGCCCCCAAACTAAGCTCCTGCAGCTTGACGCTCGAAGGAGTCAAAGCGCGGCTGGGAGGAGGAAGGGAGCCTGACGTAGCGCACGCACCCACCCGGCCAGCAGGGCCAGGGGCTGCCCCCTCCGCTCGCCCTGCCCTGCCCTGCCCGGTCCCCTCCCGTGCCCCTCGTCCCGCCTGGCTTCCACCCCCGCCCCCCGGCGCCCTCAGCGCGGCGCGCGCACGTACCGGCGGGGGCGGGGACCGCTGCCACAGGTACCGCGCACGCGCAGTGGCCCGGCCCAGCGCTCCGCGGCTCCCCCCCCGCCGCGCGGTACCGGCAGCAACTGCGCCTGCGCGGCCGTTCCGCGCCTGGCGCTGGAGCAGGTGCCAGCGGAGGCCCCGCCCCGCATGGCGCCGTTCCCCTGACGGGTTTCCCCGGTAACTGACAACAGCCGCCGGCCCCGCTCCGAGCCCCTCGGCGAGGCGACGCTTTCCCTGTCCAACCCCCCCGGCGGGGTGGGTACCCCGCTTCTAGAGCCCCACAAGCAGACGGGCGCTTCCCCGTGCCCGGGCTCCCGCGGCGGGAGCATGGCCGCGCAGAGCGCCCGGGAGGGCGTCTGTGACCCCCCGCCCCGACCGGAGCAGCCCGGCAAACCTGGCGGGTATGTGGGTGTGACGGAGCCGCTTGCGGCAGGGTGTCTGGTTCTGGCAAGGCAATGCATTTAACGGGTAACAGGTTAAAAAAGCCCAAACAAACCAGTTTTTGCGTAGTTACTCCTCCGAACGAGTCACTAACATCCAGGGTGCTAGAGCGTGTCCAGACGAGGGCGGCGATCCTGGTGAAGGGTCTGGAGCACAAGTCCGATCAGGAGCAGCTGAAGGAGCTGGGGGAGTTTAGCCTGGAGAAGAGGAGGCTCAGGGGTGATTTTATTGGTCTCTACAACTGCCTGAAAGGAGGATGTAGCCAGGTGGGGTTTGGCCTTTTTTCCTAGGCAGTTAGCGACCGGACACGAGGACTTGGCCTCAACTGCACCAGGGCAGGTTTAGATTGGACGTTAGGAAGAGTTTCTTCACAAGAAAGGGTGATTAGGTACTGGAGTGGGCTGCCCAGGAAGGTGGTGGAGTCCCTGTCCCTGGAGGTGTTTAAGGAAATACTGGATTTGGCACCCAGTGCCATGGTCTGGTTGGCAAGATAGTGTTGGACTTGATAATTCAAAGGTCTTTTCCAACCTAATTGATTCTGTGATTCTATGATCTGAGGGTTTACAGTCTGCTCCAAGGAGTGATGATTAAGTTTGGTGTCTTCAGTGACATCTTGTTAGTTCATCATCTACAAAGCACTCCTGTGCACAGGGATTACATGATGTTGTTATTTGCAGTTAGAACAACTCAGTGAGCAGCTGAAAAGGTGGGCTTTCCAGTTTCCGTACTTTCTGTGTTTCAGGTGTGTCCTCTGACATTGTTTCTTCTCCTTCCTTTTCTTACCTCTTGCCTTAAAAACATAAGAAAAGGCCTTTTGCCAAGAGTTATGAAGACGTGCTGTTTTTTTCAAGTCCCCATTTATATAAAAGGCTGTTACACGTAGCATCTTTAGTGAAAGGGTAGGTCGTAACTCAATAGCTTTAAAACAGGTAGATGTATCAGTGACACTCAATAGAACAAAGATAGTTATCCTGTTTCAGGTAAAAGGATTCAGACTTGTGAGATTCCTAGTTCTGAGTTTCCCATGTAAAAGTAGATTTTTAAATTTTGTTTGTTTTTATTGTGAATGGATATAGTTTTGGACAGAGATACTTTTTGAAGACAGAGGAAGGTGAAAGGACAATGTGGCAAGGCATGCACACTAAATCCATTCCTGACTTAATACTATTCAGAGATTTGCACACTCCATGACTATTAGGTTCAGTTTAGGCAATGGATTCCTTGGCTTAGGTATAATCTGACTAAATCCCCTTCCGATCTAATTGACTTCTGCTGTCACCACTTGCATCTTGGGTTCACAATGTGACAAATATTCAGCTGGTAACAGGACTATTGAACTTGGTTAATAGCATGATTTGACCATACATTAGTTGTATGGGTTGTTTTTCTAAATGAAATCATACATATTTCAACTGACTGGTACTGCTCATGAAGCCACAGCAAACATCCTCATTTTCCCCAGCTTTGATATCCCAAGTTGACAGCTAAAGAACAGGAATAGAATACACCTGTCTTCTTACAGATTGTCTTTTTTTCCCCTGCTAAATGATGAACAGCTTAGATTCTGATGTTCTCCATAACCCCAGGTCTTTGCCCAAAGGAATGTCTATAGCTGTCTACAAATGATGTCTTTACCTCATGCCAGTATGTAAGAAACTCAGTGTCTTCTCATTTCATTTTCTCATTCTGAGACTGTGAACCCTACAAGGTCAAAAATTATATAAAGCCAGTGCTTTTCTCTCCCATGTGCTCATGATGCCACTTCTAGAAAATTCTATTATTTATAAGCTTGGTGCAGTGTCTATAGATCTTTGCCATGAATTTAACAGAAAAAAACCCAACCAAACTCATTCCTTATAATTAGAAGTATTTCAGGAAGTATATATAATCTTATGCAAATAATCTTCTCTCTGATTTTGGAGACCAAATCTCCAAAAGACAAAATAAATCCACAATTTTAATGAAGTCCTCTGACACATTCTAATGTTATGATCAAGTACAAATACATTTATTGGACATTTGCAGCTCATGGACAAGAGCTTTTATCAGTGTTGCTACTGTGGTACACATTCAGTGGCCCAGGATTACATGGTTTCTTTCTTCCTATTTCAGTGTTTCCATAGAATGGGTTGCACTATATGTAATCTTTTTTGTTCTTTGTTTTTATCCTTACTTGAAAACATGGCATAGTTGTTTGGTTTTTTTTTTATATAAACACATTTTTTCTGTAAAAGAAGCACAGTTTTTCATAACCTTTTGTCTACCATAAATTAGTATGACATTTCCTAAAGATGGACATATTATAATAAATACAGTGAGGGAGCCTTTGCTTCAGGAGCAGGGAGTTCTGCTCCCTCAGGCAAACATCTGTGACAGCTCAGTCCTTCAGAGAGAGGCAAGATGTTGCCAGTCAGCTAATGATCAGCATTTGGCTTCTTTTGGAGATTTTGATTAAAGCAGAAGTTATCATGCCATATGCAACATTAGACCAAAACAGCAGTGTGTGCACACCATGTTCACACAGCTTTTCACGTCTGAGCCCTTACTGATTTTCACTTCAGCTGTTTCAGTGCCAAACCCACCACTGATTACCATTGTTCAGGATCACAGCTCCTATCTGTGTAATAGAAGGAATCTGCACTGTGCTCTGCTATTCCAGAGCAGTCACCCATCTCATCTCTCATAAGAGTCCGTAACAGATGGTTCAACTGGAACATTGAGACAGCGATGCAGTGGACAGTAAAAGGAAAAACTGATGATCGAGGACATGCTGTACAATTCTTACACATTGTTACACTACATTTGACATCTTTTTTTGAGCATAAATCATAGAATCATAGATAATGCTGAGTTGGAAGGGAGCCATCAGGATCATTGAGTCCAGCTCCTGCCCCTGCACAGGACACCCCAAGAGTTACACCATGTACCATAAGGAATTCATACAAGCAGTACTCAAGTTTTTTTCCAAAATTTAGCTTTTGTTGTATTTCAGAATGTTTGTGTTCAGCGTTTATATTTGGTATTTATTTCCCCAAGTGTGATAATCCTGATCTCAGAGACACAAGAACAGAAGGAAGAAGCAAGCTAACTGCAGAACAAGAAAACTCATTTGTCAATGCAGTACTATGTTTAGATTTAGCATGGAGGCTAAGAATGATGGTCTTTATTTGGGAGAGACTACAAAACAAAACAGATTAGGCTTTTGCTATGAGCTACTGCAAAAAAGTAGAACTTTGAAGAACTAATTTAAATGTTTTTTCTGACCCTTAACTTCTTTATGGCTATTTTTTAACCTCTAAGGTATATATCCAAACTTAGAGAACTTGTGAAACATGAAGCAGAGAAAAATAAATCTCAGTGGAAAACTATGGGGCCTGCAAAAGTTGCAGTGCCATCTCCAAAGGATTTTCTGCAGAAACGTTCCAAGGAACCCAAATTAGCACCAAGTAAGTGCAGACAGAAAATATATGCAATATAATTTATTTTTTAGAGTAGAGAGTTAAGTCTTTGTGTCCTACAATACTAAGTTATAGCCAGCTATCGAGTTGTAAAAACAAAAGTACTGGTTTGTGGCGTCAGTATCAGGAAACCAGCTGTTGGAGGAATGAGCTTTGTCACTTGTGGCATTACACTTGTTTACTGCCAAAGAGCATGAACTTGGAGAACTTGGCTCAAATCCTTATTTCTGGTAATGCTTATGAATTAGAGTTATGTCTAGTGGGAAATATAATGGGAAATAATTATTCTTAATCATTCACTATAAGTGAGACTATTCAGGATACTACAGAATTTCTGTTGGTGCCTTGGAGAAAAGATTACACTAAAATGGAAGAGTTTCTGTATTCTCTGGAGAAAGGATTATGAGAAGTTGTTTACAAGGATTAGGGAGCAGCAAGAGCAGGGCTCTTCCCTAAGGAGAGATGGGTCAGACATTGAGGGCAACCACAATGCAGGCTGGGCAAAGACCCCACCAAGGGAGTGCAGTCCCACCATGTCAGGCAGGCCAGCAGACCCGGGTGGTGAGGAAAGTGTCCTGTCAGTGTCCCACTGACCATCAGACAAATTCGGGTTATAGACCAGGTCCCTGCACTGATCCCACACAGCTCTTCAGGAGCAGGACTAGGGGCAGACTTGGCTGAGGCAGCTCAGCCAGGGATTGACAGGTAAATGGGGTTTCTGAGCCCAAGGGGGTGGGGTGGATGCCCCAGATGAGACTGGATGGGGCCATTATTGCCCAAGGGCTCTGACAAGAAGTATCTCTAGTAAAAGCAGTTATAATTACATTTAAAAAAAAAAGTCCTGTACTTCTGCAGTTGAGAGCAAATGAGTGACATACAAGGAAAACCCATCTGAAACAACATGGTGTTCCCTAGGTTATGAAAGAACTTCTGTTAGGCCAAACAAATATACATCACAGTTCATTGACAGGCAGTTCTTTCATTGTAGATACTGTTGGGTTCTATTTTTATGTAATTCTGTACATAGTTTTTCCCTTTTGAAAAGTGTAATAATATGAAATTGCAAATATCTTCAAATTTATTGCTGAGAAAGTTTACATGCTCTATTCACAGAAAAAAAAGAACAGGATGGTAAAAGATTGCTTCCGTTATTGCCACCGAGGACATACCACCCAGTTGTTCACATTAAAAAGAATTTTATAAATAAAAATGCAGTTGCTGTTATCACGAGGGAACCTAAAAAGCCTCGACATTTTTGTGTTGATACAAGACAGGGAGATAAATATCTCCTTGAACCTTCAGGACTTTTTCCAAAATACATTAAAAAAAGGGTAAGTTTTATTAAATTATATTGGAAATACTATTTGTAATGCCTATTTTAGGTTCACTATTGCATGGATACCATGGCTGTTCGTGTTAGACTGTAGCAATGTGTCTCCTAGCCACACGATGCTACATTAGACCTCTTGAATTCATCAAGAAGAAATTGCTGGCATTAGATTTGTGCCCTGCCTTTGCTCTGTTATCATTTGCTTATGCTGTCAGCCAAAAAATTTGCAGAATGATTGTTCTAAAGCAATGGCATATGTATTGCATTGGGAACCCAGGGGATGTCTAATGGGGAGACATGGAATTCTGTGATGAATGAATGTTGGCTGCTTAGAAAAGACAGGCAGGGAAGAAGAGGAGGAGGGTTGCCCTTTGAATAAAGGAGCTGTTCAAATATATGGAGTTCTTCTATGAAATTGGCAACAGGCTGGTTGAGCCTGTGAGTCAGGATCAGAGGAAAGGCCATTGACTGTCAAAAGTGTGTTTGTTATGGAGCACCCAATAAAGTGAGGAGCTGGAGGAAAATCTCTTTAAGCAACTGGAGGAAATCTTCAGATCACCATGCAGCTTCTTATAGAAGACTCTACTCTCCTTGATAGCTGCTGAAAGGATAACACAATGGGATGAAAGCAGTCCAAAGTTTCCTGAAGCATGTCAGCAGCAGCTTTCTTCACAGGTGGTGGATGAGCCAACCAATGGTTATGCTCTTCTGGACAAATGAGAAAGAATTTCTCAGGGGTGTGGTAATCAGTTGTAGTCTGGGTGGCACAGACCATGTAGCAGTTCCAGACCTCCTCCTGTTCAGGGAGCCAGGTGGTGGCATGTTGACTGCTCGGGAGTGCAAACAGCACTTTATTGAGGGTAACTGGTTAGTAGGACCCCATGTGAGACAGCTCTGAAAGCAAAGAGCTTGGGAGAGCTGAGCTGCTTTTAAGAACAACCTCAGTGCACAAGAACAGTCCATCCCCTACCCAGGAAAGTGAGATCTATCAAGAGTCTGGCTTATCTAAACATGTAACCCATGACAGAGCATTGAGATGACATAAGACATAACTCATGACAGAGAAGATGCCAAAAAGAACCTGAAGCCCTTGCAGTACTTTTCCAAGGCTAAACACATATATAAATAATGGTAGTCATGGTGCTGCCTGATGCTAAAGGTTAGTGAATAATTTTGCATTTAGTAGAAAGAAGGTAGACTCTTGATATCTTCTGGGTAGAGGAGCTTCATTTGACAAAGGTTAAGGCAAAATAGGCTTGTTTCCCCAAGAATGTCTGGGATATTCAGAAGCTAATTTTCCTCACAGAAACACATCAGTATGGGATAGTTTATCCCTCTTAACTAGTCCAATTTTCATACATGTTTTCTTGTATATTGCAATGTTCAGGAAAAATCAGGATACAGGAAGAACTTTCAAAGAAATTCTCTAGGAATGTTTCCAATCATAGAAGCTGACACTGTATAAAAATGTAAAATAGCTCACTGTCATGAACAGGTTTCAAACTCCTTGCTCAATCATCGGTTCTTATAAAATAGACATTTTGGACTCTGGATTCTGTTGTCTTCTAAGGCTGTGAAAAGAAATTGAAGCAAATTGTTTATATGTTTTCCTCAGGCTACAAAGATAATCATGTTTGACACTTAACAACATGACGATTTAGGATTTTAGTGTTCAGTTGCACAAATTGTCATTTCAAGCTGTTTTTGCAAATAGATGGATGACAGGTATCTCTTTGTTTCCTTCTTAAAAGCACAACTTCTTCCTTCTACTTATAGAATTATGGTGTTTTACCAAAATATGTTACACGGAGGAATGAAGAAATGAAGAGAGAGGAGGAAGAATACCAGGCCAGTGTTTTGGAGCAACTCAAGAAGAAAGCCATGAAAACACTATCTGAAGAAGAAAGGACAAATATTCTGAAGGTACATATTTTGCTTTAATGTAATTGTAATTAGTAACATGTCCAAAAGATTAAATAAGGTAATGTAAGTACAAACAAATAATAAATGTATACTTTTTTGGTTAAGTGAAACGAATTAGTTGGCTACTTTTTCACTAGATGGGGCTGTAGAACAGTTGTATACAACTGAAAGGTTCTAATCTAGCTACAGTTTTAATCCAATTTTCAATTCTGTTTGATTCTTATCCACCTTAATGACTCGGAATTTCAGTGAAACTTCAAAGAGCAGAAAATCACCAATAGGGATTTAGTGACACTTATTAATGGAGAAATGCAATTTTTTTTCCCAATGCAGAATATTGCTTCTTTTATTGGCAGTTTCTGTCTTCACATTGTGACCTCACTGATTGAAGCACTTGCTTTAAAATGTGGCAAAAAAAGAAAACATAATTAAATTGCAGTATAATCACAGAACTATGACTGAAAATTTTGTATTTTGTCAAGCTGTTCTGGATACCTTCTTTCATACAGTTTTTATTGCACAAGACTTTCTAAAGAAAGTTAATACCATAAAAGAAGTGGAGTATAAAAGAGATATATTAAAAGTATATCCTGCCCCAGAACCAGAATTTTTCTTGACTACTTTTTAGACGAATTTCTTAAGAAAATGAAGCTTATATGACTGTGAAATCTGTATATCAATCTGTTCCTTAATAACTTGCTCTTAGCAGCCACCTGAAACAAATTAATAGATAGATGGACAGCTCAAAGATGCTGAATTCACACACACACACAAAAAACTAGAGAGGAAACAGTGTCTAACTCACTTGCCTGAAAGATGAACTGGTTAATTGGCAAGGTGTGAAATGTCCAGCACAATGGTCTTTTGCATATACAACAAGCAGTAGAAGCTAGGAAGGAGTATGGGAGGGAGGTGAGGGTATTGCACTGACAGCAATATAAAGAACAAAACAGCATTCTGTTTTGAAGAAGATTGAGATATTTTTATGGTGGGAAAGGCATGGGACAAGCTAATTATCCAACAAGTTAACTATGCAGCAAAAATATATGGGCAAAAAAGGCATGTAAGTTCAGCTGCTCACCATTCTGCATTTAGTTTGATTAAAATTATGTTCTATATTTTTCAAATACAGGAATGCACTGGAATATTTTTTTAACTTTTAAAGTTTTTAGATTGTTTTTATTAACTCGGTATTTATTTAAATTTTTTTTTCAAGAACTTTTGCACTTCCATGGGCTTACTTATACAGTTATATTGTCAGGAGGAATTAGTGTCCCCAGGGTATGTGGCTTCTACCCAGTGCTCAGCTGTAGACATATGGGAATTTCTGTCCTTTAAAATAATTGACATTGCTAGTGAACACATGTGCACTATTTGATTTGAAAGAATACGTGGCAATAGATGCCTGAGACCAAAATCAAGCCTCATGACCTTACAAAAATAAAGGGAAGTAGTTTTTGCCAACATTTTTAAACCCTTCATTGTGCTTACTTTGGTTGGGATTTTATGAGAATAAAAGAGAATGTTGATAAGTGCAGTACGTATTTCTCACTGATCCAGCATGTATTAGAATTCCATGTATAGAGTTGGATATTCAGTTTGTGATCTAGCTGTAGGAATAGCAGTCAGCATACTACATTGCTGGAGGAGCTGTGAAGGAGATTTTTATAGAGTCATGACCTGCTTTTGATCTCTCCATTTTGTAGGGATAGAGCAAATTTGATGAATGTATGCTCTAATGTTTTAAACTTCACTGTTTTCAATTATTTCCAAGCCAGTTCTTAATAATGTACACAAATAAGAATTATTTAAAGAATCAATGAATGACTCTTTTATGAA
Source organism: Hirundo rustica (assembly GCF_015227805.2). Lineage (NCBI taxonomy): Eukaryota > Metazoa > Chordata > Aves > Passeriformes > Hirundinidae > Hirundo > Hirundo rustica. The sequence continues at coordinate 139,215,114 of NC_053450.1, read as the reverse complement.
AGTTTTTGAAAAGATGAGATTTATTTTTATGCCTGTATGTTTCTAAACTGTACCTGATGCCTGGTAGACTATCAGCCTTATCAAAGTACTTTACAACCTTGGATAGCAAAGACAAGTAGATAAATGTCCTTGTTGCTCTAAGTTTCACATGTAGCAGTCAGGTTTTTAAGCTTATGTAGACATTTGTATATGAAGACTGTTGGAATAACCTTATGAACAACACTTAGATGCTTAATATGAATATGTGAAAAGCATGAATTGCTATGCAATAAATACACTGGTTTGAATTGTTAAAATATTAGTTCATATTAAAGATTACCTTTTTCTTAGTGTTGGCAGGAGAAATCATTTTTTTTCTGTAAATCAGTTTATACAGTCATCAAAAGACAAGTTTTTAAGCACAAGAGCACTTGAGTTCTGAAATAGAAACAACAGTCTTCAAAGCTAAATATGTATAAAAATAAACCTATTAAATTTAACTTCAGTATGTTCATCAGTTAGCCAGACTGGGAGAAAAGTGTTTAATAATAATGGAAGACATGAGGTTGGAAATCACAGTGTGCCATAAAATCAGTGTGCTAATTAAATCCAGTGTTAGTTATGGGGAAGAGCTGAAGACTTTGGTTCCCAAGTGAGTAACTTCACTTTTTTATTTTTGAAGATACTTTATGATATCCTCTAAGGTGATAGAATTGAGAGCCATAGACATTTTGGAGAACTGTTTTCTCACTGATAGGCTTGTTATTTACTGATTGCTGTCTCAGTTCCTTGTTAGTTGTGATTATTAAGTTCACCCATATAGTTTTCAAGGGGACATTTGATACACTGGATAAACTCTAAGTCCTCACATACATGTGGATAAAATGTGTAGATTTTGATTATACTTTTGAGGAGAGAAAGTAAGAGCAGTAGTTGCATTAATTGTAAGAAGGATATAAAGACAAGATTTAAATTTCATTTTTCTACCTCTGTCTGGTTCCTTTTAGTGTATATTGGTGGATAAAAGTGTTGTCTCTGGTGTCTGTTGTTGACTTAACAGGTTTGGATTATAGCATTTTTAATTTTTTTACGTAGAATTTTAGTCTTGAGGTTTTATATATGGAGGATACAGTTCGCTTTTTCTAGAAAGGTAATTCTTTGCACAGCAGCATTCAAGAGAGGTAGTAGTTACTGAAATTATTGTTGATAGGGTCAGTGACAGTTACGGGTTTTAGCCCAAATGGTAAATAATTTGCCCATAGTTGTTACTGTAAATGTGGATTAGAAGGGGAATGCAGTTATTCAGATTTTTTTCAAAGTAATTTATAGAAGTTAAAGTGTTGTGGAATCGGATTGGTGATCGTGGTCTGAACAAGTCTCGATTACAGAAAATTAATCTGGTGGTGAGATGGCCTAAAACTTCAGTTGAATTTTGCTGAATTTTGGCTGGAGTTCCAAGTATTGTAACCCTTAAGGATTAAATTAATTTGGTCCAATTAAGGTGATTACACATGATTCATGTACTTACCTATTATTTTTACATCACAGTGACACTTAGCAAATGTAATATTTAAAAAAAATCAAGTATTTTTTGTGCATTTTGTTCTTACTTTATGTTTTTCTCATGTATTTCCTTTTCATGTAATGGCACCAGGCACTGAAAAGGAACTGGGAGGAAATAAATCATGAATATCAGCGTCTTCCAGTACTAACAGACACCAGGTACAAGAGGATGCATAAAGAAGAGCTGGAATTAAAGCTGAAACAACTGGAGCATGACATAGCAGCAATCGAGAAACACAAAAGTATCTACATTGCAGATGTATAAGGATTCTTGTTCAGATGCTGCCTCTTTTCTCCTTTTTTTCTATCTGTGCATCTCCAGGAAGTGCCTCTCTAAATTCTCAGAAGATGCTACCGTCAACTATTTAGAAGGAAATAGTCAACTAAATATGTAGCTTCTTAGAAAAGTTGTTACATATAACTCACCTGTACAATTCCCAAAACATTTTGAAATAAAATGTTCAACTAAACTTTGAGTATGAATAATGTATTTATTATTCTTTGTAATTTTTGTTAACTACTAAGATTTCTATAAACATCCTACAGAAAGCATATAAAATACTGTTTCATAGGTTTGGAGTACATCTTTCCTTGCCTAGCCAAAACAAAGGGAAGTAATTGGCTGCTGAAGACAGCTTGGTAAATACAACTTCAGGATGGAATGGATTCTGGGCTATATATTAAAGAGGTGTTGTGCTTAACTTAAAAGATTGAGTGATTGTATTTCTAAACAGCTTGGCATCTGCATAACATTTTGTGTACTCATTTTTTCTTACCAAAACCAATTTTTAATGTGCAAACCTGTAATAATACAGACTTCACACAATACAGATACCACGTGTTTTTTTAACAAGTACATAATTCTGTAATACTATAGTAAATCTACACTTAAATTAGAAAAAAGTGTTTTGACCGGAATTATGTGTGTACTGTTAGAATGAAAGTAGTATACAAGCATCTGAGTCAAGACTTAAACAAAAATTGTATCAGCACACTCTATTGCAATTATTTGCATAGAAAGAAAAAATGTTTTTCCTCCTGCTTAACCTTTGCTTCATAGAATCGTAGCTATTGTTTAGGTTAGAAAAGATCTTTCTCAGTCTTTCAGAACACAGCTTTTTCTGCATGGTATCAATCACTACCACCAGCAGCTGTTGTGACATCATCATATGTGACATCAGGAAAGGATAAAGTAAAAAATGTGAAATTAACTATGAAAAGCCAAGTATTCCCATACATTAAGTTCCATTCCTAAATTCGTGTGGCTTTAAAGACTTCACAGTGATTCCAGGTTTTATTTCTTGTGCATATTATACTTGTCTATGACATGCACTAGGAACGTGTGGGTGAGCAGGAATGCATATTTTCTTATTTGTAACCTATTGTTAAGCAATCATGTTTATTTTTGAAGGATTTAAGCTGGAAGAAAGCTTGTAAAATACGGATATAATACACTTCTTACTCAAAAGAATGACACACTGTATATTTTAACAAAACTACACTTATTAGTGCTTAATAATATGTGACGTTACCTTCTAGTGATGCTCCTCTTAAGAAGTTTGGTGTAATCAGAAAAGGCTGTTTCTTATGGTTTGAAATAAAAAAAAAGGATTTGACTCCAAAAGAGCATGCATTTCCACTGCCTCCCTCTCAGCTTTTACTTACTTGCAGACTGGCTGATTCAGGTTAGGATCTGTATTTGGTTCTTCGATTTATCATCAGCGCTAACTTTGCTTGGAAATGCAAAATAGGTGGTGGCCTATCCCAAAATATGGGACTAGCAGCTAGGCTGCACTTAGAAACATTCATCATTCAGCAGTAGAAATTACTGCTTTTTTAAATTGTGAGAAGTATATTAATATAATATTGGGAAATTAGGAAGCGAATGGGGAGGGATGCAAAAAGTATTCCTGCTTAACAGAAGAGGAAGAGACAAAAACCAGTGTCTGTCTGTAGCTGAGTGGACTGTCACTAGTGTCTTTCAACAATGCTGTGGTGTTTTTTTCTTGAGCCTCAAATAGCTCTTTGCAGGTAGCTCTGCTGCATGTTCCCCTCATGAGACATGTGAATTGCTTCTGTCACCCTATGGAGAGGCTGTTGGTGTGTATTCCATGGGACCTGCCAACACCTCTGATTATGGAAAAAAAATAATGAAAGCCATTGAAAGTGCATGCAGAAGGATAATGTTCTCACCCTTCAGCTCTCTCCGGGAAGTTTGACAAAATAAATTTACAGAATCCAAAGAATGTAGCTCTGTATTTATACGTTCAGGAAATGCCAGTAATTGAAAGTATAATGTTCATGAATCAACTAATATGTATCTTTAGTATAACAAAATAAAAAAGCTGAATAAACTCAATTGTTCTGATAGAATTGTTCCCTCATGAAAGCTATAAAATATTAACGGAATAAGTCTGTCCACAGGCTAAAAAGTAGTTGAAACATCCTATAAAATCACTAGTCCTTTACTAATAATCAATGAAACAAGACTATAACCAAAATTCTTCAGTACTTCATAATTATAAAATCGGTAATTTTAAATTGTCCATATTGGATAACCATAATAAAGCATGAAAAATGGGGCATGAATAATCTATTGGTCAGTAAGAGTTACGTTCCCACAAACTGAAAATATTTCCTGTTGGAAGTTGTGCATGACAAAGCTGCGTATCTATTTTTTAAAAATAGCAACGTGAAATTATGATGAATATCTCACTGGCTGTTCTTGAGAATGAAACTATTTATATTCAGGAAGGAAGGGATCAGATATGGCATCATCACAGAGGGAGTTCCTGATTGTATGGCTCCGATAGAGCTGCCTCGAGCAAGCGTCAGCTCTGACAGGAGCATGTGGGCTCCATGTGGCTGATCTTGGACCATGGTGGCTTTTTGGGCTCTGCATGCATTCCTGGGGACTAAGTGTGGGACAGTTCTTCAAAACCTTCCTTGTAGAGGGGTAACCTCATTCCCCTCACAAAACAGTAAGGCCAAAACTCAATGGGAAAACTGGGAGAAATTCACCACTGAATTAGTTTTCCATAGTCTCTGTAGGTAGGCTTTTTTGTAGGAGGGCATGTTCTGACCCCTTCTATATTTCTGTGGAAAATTGGTACTGCAAACTGCTGCTGTGATGGCTCTGCCACGAAGCTAAAATCTAGTACTTTCACTGGCATAAATTTCAAGCAACACAACATATCTAACAATTTCAGCCTTAATGAAGGCAGACATCTTTCAGATAAGAAAGTTCACATATATGCAGATTAATAGGATCCTAGATAAATGCTAGCCTTAGTCCACACTTTCATCCTCAGCTTTAGGATGCTTGTAATATTAATGACATAGTTAGAGGAGAGACTGGTGGCAAACCCTGTTATTAAGGTCATCTGACATTTCCCATAGTCGAGGAAGGCAGCTGCTGAGCCCTGCAGCTGGCTGGCATTGTCCACCCCAGGAACCAGGTGTGTATTGAGTCTGACCAAGCCAAGCAGGAACAGTCATTTCTTCCATGAGTGGCTATCCAAGGTTGTGATGCACACTTGACCACATGAATGCTTAGATTGTAGGGTTTTTCATATTATCTCAATCTTCCTTGTGCTCCTTCTTATCATGCAAAGTTATGTAAATAAAATATGAGTAAATTCAGGGTTTTCACCTTCCAGGCTAAGCAGTGGCATTATGGTGGGAATGCAGTGTGAGTTATTTCTTGGGTTTTATTTCTTTACTATTTAAAGGGTGCTGATATAAATATGACTTCCATTTCACCAAGTTATGAAACACAATTTTTTAACAGACTCTACCTCCACAAATAGTTGTAGATAGGCAGACATAGCCAAATAGCAGCCATATGCTGGTCTTGTTGATGTTGCTAGGAGAGTGAACTTCTGTTCAGTCACAGTACTAGCCTATGGTGTTAATTCATTATTCCATGCCAGCCTCGACATTGACTCCACAGCATGAAGAAATTCACAGAAACATGCGAACACCGGAATAACTTTGTATTCAAATCTTTCCTCAAATGTCCTTTGCAGTGGTGCCCACCAAAAATTTAACAACAACTGAGCTGCTGGTGAGCTGAAATAAGGGTTTATCTTGCTGACCTGTGCAGTTTCCTTAAACTCCCCTGGTACTGTAGCCTGCTGTTTCTTGTCTTAGATTGTTAAGTTATCTGTCATATGGATCGTGTTTTTCTCTCTTTGCTTAGCATCTGGCACAATTTTGTCTGTTAGTAGAGCTCTTGTGTGCTTACAATAACAGTAATAATAAATATGATCATCTGGGCATGAAGACCATGCTGTAAGATTCTTGTTGTTCACTAAAAGGATCTGTTTTCCAAGAACCCTAATTTCATTTGTTTCAGCAGCTGGAAAGTGGGAGTTGAAGGAAGAGAAATGAGATTTAAAGCACTTAACTTATTCCCTGGAGCAATATGATTTATTCATGTCTTTGTCATAGCATGTTTTTGAAATGCAGTGGTAAATGACTTATACCTGGCTTTTTCACTGGTAACCATTTATACTGCATTTCTCATTTTTGGGATTTCTGATATGCAATTTGAGTCCATCTGTTTTAAATACAGGATATGAGTGCCTAAAGTTAGAACTATGATTTGAATCTAAACAGCACTATGGAATAGTTTAAAAGCTATTGGTTACTCAAAATTATTAAAATTAATGATTAATTTAGTCTTGCTAGGTGAGAGCCCCCATACAGAAAATTCAGGTGACTCAATCTCCCAGTTCCAAGTGCTGCTGTAAAAATGGACAAGTACCTTTAGAACTGTTCTCTGAGGTCCATTTTAAAGGACCTCATGTTGCTTTGAGGTCCATATTCAAGCTAAGGAAGAATGTAGTAATTCTCTCTCCAAAAGAAAAACTCTAGTAGTGTTCAACATGTGGCCCCAAGCACTGTACAAAGGGAGAAAAAACCACATTTTGCTGTTTGCTCAGGAGGAATGATTCGTCTTTTACACAAACAAAAGAATTAGCAAATGGTCCAAGACCAGCATTCTAAAATACCCCCTTCGGGTAGCAGGTCATCCTGTGCTGCAACAGAGCACAGAGGCTGTCCAGCCATGTACATTCACTGTCCTGTGCTGCAGGAGAACTCTTGGGACCAGACTGTTTATCAATACACTTTTGTTACTCCATTGTTTATTCTAAGCAAGCTGTGAAGTATACAAAATTATATCAAAGATAACTGAGTTATTCTGCGGGGAAAAAAGCCCTTAAACTGTTACTTGTTTAGTTGTTTAAGACACTCTGAATTCTTTTGTTTGGCAGACTTTCCTAGATTTGTTTTAATTAAGAAAAAAAATATAGTTTAATAAGAGGAATGAAGCCAAGTGAACAACTTCCTTTAAAAGGAAAACAAACTCTAACAGTTAAATTCATTACATTGGGCGTGACCCACTATATAGTTACAACTCCCTGACTAGTTTTCATGGTCATGCATGATGAATTTGTCACAGGATATGATGTGAGCAGTATTCCTTTAAAATAGTGCTTTATCATTCAAACGTCAATACCTCTAAATAGCTGGTTAGAGCAAATATTTCCATAATATTATAAAGAATATAAAGTTTATTCTAGTATTGAAGGACAGGAGGAAATTTCTGTTTGCATTTCTTCCAGCTATAAGGACTCCATATTAATAACATGAACCTGAAAAGCAGGAAGGGTATCTTCAGGAGCCAGGAAATTGCAAAGCAAAGCCCTTGCTGCTCTCGTTTGGCACAGTGAGATTAATAACAAACAAAAATGTTGTTTTGTATTAAAGATGTTTATCATAGACCAAATAAGTCAAAGCCCAGGCTTCTGTCAAGCAGTGCCTAACAGTGATTTGAAGGTTATAAATATTTGAAAAAATAGACTAACATCTTGAGTGGCAGCTTTTAGCCATTTTCTTGCTATCACAGTTACTCCAGTTAATTTTCAAAGCCTAACTCAGTCCCACAGACTCAGTAGAGGTTAATTGTGACCAAGCTTCCCTTGTAGATCTTAGGTGCTGCAACTGCTCCAAAGTTAAACTTTCCAGTTTCTCCAAAATGATGGAAAATCTGCTGAAATTGAAGGTGGACAGGAGCCAGATTCCAGCTTGTAGTGCCACTCTGTCACCTGCTCTAGTACAGGAGTCATAAACAACAATGTGCATCTCTTCTGCTGCATATCACAAGATGCTCCCTAGCCCTGCTAACGGGGCAGCATTTCCTATGGCCTCCCTGTGTTCATGACTGTAGGGGAATGGTTTGAAATCCTGCTTCATGTTCTCCCAGATGGCTGGAACACGGTCTGCCAGACGTGTTTTGCTGCACTCAGGGTCTCCAGCAGCGACCCTATGGACTGGGCCATTGCCTCAGATGATACACAAGAATGCAGAACTCTGGAATATAATAAAACTGGTCATGAAAACAATTTAGAATCGTTTCCAACATACCCTAAAGTACCATACATATGTTAGACTTTTGCTTTTAGTAATTTCTTCAGTAACCATTTTACCCAAAAATGTCTTTCTCTGCTAATTGTGTGTGTGTGTGCGTGTGTGTGTGTGTTGTAGCTTACCTTGTAACCACTAAGAAATGCAAGTTTACGCTTGATAAGATTGTTTACAGTTCTGCTGTTCACATAACAGCTGCAGCAACAGGCAGAACCAGAAAAAGAGCTCTTACTTCATCCCCTAATTGGCAAGCTTCTACCCAGGTAAGCCATACCTCTTGAAATATTCTGGATTTTCATGCTTTTCTTGTCTAGTTTTGGTGTTTACATATTAAACTGAGTTGTCAAATGTTTGTTATAGCTTCTTGGAAGCAGAATACATAATGCAGTTGCCAAGGTTGCTTACAGGTAACTCCATAATAATCTTTGCCTTGGACTGCTTTCTTGGTATATCCCTGCCCCCAGTCTTTTATTTTCAGTATTTCTTTACATTAAAGTTGTGAAAAGGCGGGTATGTCCTACTTTTATCAGTAACACAGTAAGAGAGGAACAGATCTCTAACTGAAATTATAAAGCTGCGTAAAGGCCAAAGATATAAATATATTCACAGGGGATTTGCATATCAGTCTTAACCCTGCTTTGATTCTCTGTGTGTTGCTTCTTCCATCTGCTCCTTTATGGCTCTTGGCTATGTGTCCAGACCTACCCAGTCCTACTTGTTAGTATTATCTATCCTTATTTTCTTTGTTCTTTTCCCCTTTGATCATTTCCCTTGGTTGTATATCTAGAAATGTTTATTCTTTTCCTCCTATTTTTAGTTCATAAACAAACAGCTAAACAAAGATAGTAAGAACATTCTTCAGAATGATTACAGGCTTTTTCATAGTTAAGCCCCAAAAGCATGTTCTCACTAATCATATTTTGGCCCTAATTAAAATAAGTTTTGAAAGTCTACTGTAAATTCATTCATTCTATACCAGTTCATACTGTTAGGGAAAAAAAAAAAAAAGGCAAACATTCAGTAAGTACACATTCCTCCATAACAAAATACTTAGCAGCTTCATTTCCATCATGCACAAAGAACCTCATTAATTCTGGTTTCTGCTAGTTCTGTGAGTTCACAGAACCATGAATTTGTCTCATTTGCAACAAAACTAAACCAAATGTATTAAGTTTTGTGCCAATGAAAAGAATCTTCCATGGAAAAGAACAGCTTTGTGGGTTGGGTGTGCAGCTGCTGACAGCAATACTGTCCAAGTGTACCCCAGCTAAATTTATCTAGTTTTTAATTTCCTTACTCATATTTATTGTTATTAGCAAGACATGACACTTCATTACACTTCTTAAGCGAGCACTGTAAAATTGCTAGAAGATAAGAACATCAAAACAAAGACTTGACAAACACATTCATCCAATCTTGATGGGAAGAACAAATATCTCCCGCTTAAGTTTTCCAGCACAATGCTTGAGGAATTTATTTTTTAGTGTCCTGCTCATGTTAATGCTTTTCAAAGCATTAAGCTTCTGCCTGTAGTTAGTCAGAACAATGTCTTGTGTTGCAGTAGTCTGATAAAGAATATGGTTAAAAAAACCAGAAAGCTTTGATAATAGTAACCCAACTACTCTGAAACACAGAAGAAAACAGTCCTCATATAGCAGTGGCAGAATTGAGTTTCTAGCTGTAATTTAAATAGCTTCAGATCCATAGAATTCAGCTCTGTGACATAAATACAACAGCAGCTTTATTGGTAACTTGGAGGTAACTGATTCTGACTCTGCTAGCTTTAGGGCAAATATGGGCTTTAGGGGGCATTCTTTCAAGAATGAATGAGAGACAAGAGTCTTCAAATCCTGAAAAGTGTGGATACAAATCAGGATACAAAGATCAGATGAAACATTAAACTTTCTTTATCAATCGTTGTATGAAATGCTGACATGTAATTGAAATGCAAATCTATTTAGGGATTTTGTCCATTATGAAATTCTCTTATGTATTTTACCAAAATATTTTTGATTTATGTAGGTTTGTACAAATCTGCATATGCTGTTTTTCAGATTCACTACTCATTATTTTACAGCACTGTGAACAGGAACTATTTTTTCCCAGCACACTTGAGTCTTCATATAGAGCCACCACTTTGAGGCAGATATATTCTGGAGTGGACTTCTGACACCTTGTCTTTTGTTTTCAGACATGCTGTCTATTGTAGCAATAGTTCTTTAAATAATAGTTCCTTAATTCATCAAAAAGCAAAACCCCCTGGCTTCATATAAGAAACAAAGAATTTATCACAAGATAATCTTCAATTGCTCTAGTACTTTGCCAGATTTCAATTAGTGATTAATTTATAGGAGCCTTCTTAACACCAGATTCCTAAGAATTGTCCAATCAGTTCTAATGTAAGTACATTAAGAGGATGCACCTTAAAACTAGTCCACACTGGGCACCAAACTCCCTGTGCAGACATACCTACCCTGGATCCATCTGTTTGATCAGAAGTGCCAATGACCACATTCTAGAATAGCAGTGTACTAACCTGAAATGTTTCCTACTTGGTTGGTGAGAGCCCCTCAGGTACCACTAAGAATATTTCACTATGCCTAGGTCTCCCCTAAAAGCAACTTTTCTTCCTTTAATATTTTCTAGTATAGGAATGGCAGAATTCTACCAGCTGTGTACTTGACAGATAGATACTGAAATTATACAGACAGAAATTATAACCAACTTTCAATTTTAAGAAAGTGAAAAGCTCTATTTTTATCCACAGTGGGCAGAGACCCTTGTTAGCATTTTCCACAAAAGACGGGATACAAAAAAGATGGAGCAAGTCCAAATTTGAATGTCTTATATGGAAACATAAAGGTAGGCAATGATCAGAATAAGTCAAGAAAAAACCAAGCTCCTTCTCGTCTGTGAGACAGTGAAAGCAAAACATTAGTAATAATTTTAACAGAATTGGAAGGGGGTGGCAGAAGGCTGTGCTGTTCCTGGTGCCTGATCTGTTTATCTCCAACTGCACGGAGAGCACAGGCAGCATGGGCATGGGCTGGGGGCAATAGGAAGACACAGCCTGTCCCAGCATCTTCACGGTGCTGACAACTCCAGAACAGAGCGAGGATGGAAAGTATGATTGCTGAAGGGTTGGAAATTTCATTTTTTCTTCCCTGGAGTATAAGAAAATCCTGTTAAAACGGCAGTTTAAACCACAACAGCTTCATACTACCCATTAACCCAGGCCAGGCCCCTCGGCCAGCCCTACCCAAGCCTTTCCACCATCCCGACCGTACCTATACCGCACAGTTTCCATCCGCAGCCGCGCTCGCCCGGGCGCGGCCCCGCCCCGCCGCAGCCCCTCGGCCGGGCGCGCAGGAACATGGCCGGGCAGGGCGGGAGCAGCGCTGGAGGCCGCGGCGTTGTGGTAAATGCGGAGCGCGGCCCGGCCCGCCCCGGCCGCTCGCCCCTCGCCGGTCGCGGAGCCTCCCCGGTGCCCGGCCCGCTTTCCCGCTGCCCCCCGGCGCTTTGTGCTGAACCCCCGCGCCTTTCCCTTCCTTTCCCTTCCCTTCCCCGCTTGCTCCCGGCCCCCCGGCCGGCGCTCGGGCCGCGTCCCCTCGCCCTGCGCCGCTCCCGCCACGCCCGCCGGCCCCGGCCCCGCTGCGGCTGCCTGAGGGGGACGGGCGTGTTGGGCTGAGCCGCGCCTTCGGCTTCCGCCGTGAAAACACGGGCCGGTATCGCCCCGAGCGGCTCCTGTGGCCGCGGCTGTGCTTCCCCAGGCTCCTTGAGTGCCGGGGACGAGGATCCTCAGGCATCCCGAGGTGTTCTCCCTCTGGAGCTCTGAGAAGCCCCTGGGGTCTGGGGACGCCGTGAAAGAGGGTTGGGCTGCCCGTGTTCTGCTGGGGTGGGAAACAGCCCGAACCTTGGCAGTGCTTTTGGAGTGCCTGTAGGGATGGATAAATGGTGCAAAAATGAATGAATGTGATCCTTACTCTGATAGACACACCAGATTCTCCTGTGAAGCAAATGCCATCCCTGCCACCACTTTAGGTGTGTTCTTATTTTAATGTGGCATTAGGATTTTAACAGAAAGTTCACGGGTCAGCTGCCCAGATCACGGCCCTCTGTGTAGGCAGTGGACACAGTCCCAACATCCTCTCCATCCCCCTTTTGAAGGACCTGTCTCTGTGTGTTCAACCTCTGTCTGGAAGCACCACGCATCAACCACGTCTGCTGACACCTGTGTAATAATTGACATTCCTTAAGTGGGTGACTGTGCATATCACCAAAGCAACATGAGGTTATTGCAAAGAAGGACATGAATGTGCATGACCATGTTCTGCTGCACTGGTTCAATTTTTTCTCCTCATCTCCCCAAAAACCTAACCTGCAATAAGTCCAGTGCAGCATCATTTAAGTTACAAAAGCTGGACTTTGCTTCATGCTCACTTGGAACTGAGGACTGAGCTCAAACCTCACCTGTGCTCACTTCGCCAGATGAGAAGATGAGCGACATTCTTCTAAAGGTGTTGCAATTGAAAGCCTTCAGCTCCTCTCTTGGGCCTCAAGGGAACACTTTTGGATATTATCGTGTATTTGTGTTGCTTTTTGTATCCATTCACATCAACTTTTTAAAGACTTACTGAAGAATATCTGCTGAGCTATTCAAACATGCAAAGCCTGAACTTTAAAAGTGGGTCTTTCTTTCACTGCAGGAATTTTTTTACACACGAGTATGCCAATGTAATTAGAACATACATTTACTTATCCAGTTGAATACTGCTTTTTTTTCTGAAACAATCAGAATTTTTTCCTTCATATTTTCAAGGGCTTTTTAAATTTTCAAACAGAACAGTCATAAGAATTTACAGTTACTTGAAAATTACCTTATAGCATAACACTGTGAATAGCTTTAAGATAAATGAGAATTTCTAAGACTTGTTGAGAAGTGCCTGTTTAAAAGAAAGAAAAATATGAAATAGGCTTATTATATCAGACAAATAATTAAATTGAAAGTACATGTGAATTTCATCTTATTTGTCGAATGCCAGCAAGCACTTGTAAACAAGAACTTCAGTATTATTGTAGAGTTTCTGTTTATGTTCTGCTATTCTAGAGAACCAGAAGGATAAATAGGTTAATCAAAATTTAATCCCAAGCCTGTTTTATAAAACCGTTTTATAAAGGACTTATCGTAACCTAAGTAAAAGTTATTGTTTTGTATGAGTTCTGAAGCAGTTTCTATCCATTTAATTTAATCTTCTGTATCACACTGAAACCATTCAATTTGACAAAAACGTGGAAGTAAGCGACACTGACAGGGATTGCTAGTGGGTGTTAATGAAATTGTTTCAGTTTGCACTGAAATACCTTTGAACAGACCATGTTACAAAATGTTTAAAAAGTTTCAGCCCCCATGCCCTGAAAAAGGAGATGGGAAAACAGTCTATCCAGGCCGACTGCAGCTGTATTCTTGGAGCGAGACTTGCCTCTAATTAAAAACCTGTCCAAGGAGGATATTCATAATCTCCTGTTTCTATAGAAATGAGGAACACAACTAAGTAACATCTTTTGTGTAGTTTCAAGGCTTGTGTAAGTCAGAGGAAAACTTACATTGATTCCAGTGATCTCCCAGTCATGCCCTTCATGGGCAAATATTCAGCATCAGTTGCCAACTAATAACTTTTTTGATGCAGAAATTTTTGGGTAAAGTTAAGAAAATGTCACAGTCAAGGCATCTGTAACTGTCAACAAATATATAAAGAAATCCCCCAAGCAACCCAAAATCCACAAGGCAGAACAGTGCTTCAGTACAGCATGAGGCAGGGCTGTGTCTGAGTTAAAGAAATGGGGATGTGGAGAAACAGCTCAACATCAAATATGTTATCTTAATCAAAATTGTGAAAAACCATTTATTGCTCTGCTATAAAATGGTAAGCAGAGGTTAGTTTCAGTGATGGTCCTTTGAAGACTATTTGTAGCAAAAATGCCATTAAGACATGCACTGCACAATGGCAAGCTTGTCACTATTTCTCCTTGTGCTCAAGATTCCTGTAGCCAAGCTGTAGAAAGATAATGTGTGACTTGAGGAATATGATTTTAAGGAAAACCTATTTGGTGTCGCTATTTATACTGAACCAGTATTGAAGCAAAGCTTTGTAATGATTTCAAGATACCTTGTGAGACTGCAGGTCTTGTCTTCCATAAGGAATAGGGAAAGTACTTCTTTTGGAGTTTGTTTGTTTGTTGTGCTGGTGACTGCATTTCATAGCTTTCTGAAGGCTTCAACAGTTGATTAATTTTTGAGCTTTTTAATCTCTACCACCATTGTATGTTGTGAGATCTAATCTCTGTATTCCGATACTTAAAAACCTCTGTAAAATATTTTTTCTGTAAATACATGGATTTACAGACTAGTTTCATAGTAAGCCGAGATGCAAACATTTTGTAATTACTTATCTTTGATGACATCTAAATTAAGAACCTCACCTTTGGCAAGAAGTACAGTTTTTCACTGATTTGTACAGATATCATCCATGAACCACATAAATTATTCTCCATATGTACTGTTTCATCTGTAGAATACTTATCTATTTATTTATGACTAAGTCATTCTAAGCTAGAAGTATGCAATTTTAGTATAGAATTCTTTGACTTTTAATTCTACCATCTGAATTTCCCATTGGAGAATCCCTTTTTACTGGCAATGTTATATTTGCACTTAGAGTTTGAAAGTACTTAGAAATTTACTTTTGCCACTAGTTTAGTATTAAGTATTTCCTTTGTCTCTTTAGTTGTTTATAATTTCAGGTGATATTTCCCACATTCTGTGGGGAAAATACTGTAGCATTGGTTTTCTGAGTTATACTCAGAAACAAAATAATTAATAAGAAAAGCAAAATAGTAAATTGTAACTGGAAGGAAGTGTGGCTCACAATGAATTCATCTAATAGAGTGTACCAGAATGCTGATTTTGTATCAGTTACATAATGTCAAACACCATGAAGTGTTCTTGACAGTGCTGTTTGATATTCAGATTTCAGACAATTGGCCTGGATACAGTCTGGATTTGTTCACTTATCCTCAGCACTACTATGGAGACCTGGAATACGTGCTCATTCCTCATGGCATTATTGTTGACAGGTATGTGTAGATCGAATGTTACTAAATAAATTGTTTGGTCAGTAATGTTATTCTTTTTTATAAAGGCTGTAATCCATATACAGTGCATGAATAATCTTTATCTTAAAATATTATTAGTTAAAAACTTGGCTATTTTTCTTTAGAAAGTTAGGTTCAAGTGCTTTGTGTCTTGCATCCATCACTCTGTATCAGCCAGCTGTGAGCTGGATGCAAACCCAGTCGAGCACTGGAATGGGCTGTCCTGGAAGGTGGTAGAGTCACCACTCCTGGAGGTGTTCAAGAAGTGACTGGACGTGGCACTGACTGTTACGGTCTAGCTGACATGGTCGTGATCAGTCAAAGAGTGGACTCCATGATCTTGAAGGTTTTTTCCAACCTAAATCACTCTGTGATTCTGTGAAGTCAGGATACTTAAGCAGTGCCAGTCAAGCCTTATAGTCACCACAGTGTTTGTAAAATGTACCATGAACTCTGAGCATCTGCATCTAAAGTTGTTTTATCCCTGATTTTTTTTTTTTTTTTTGCTCAGGACAGAACGACTGGCGAAAGATATTATGCAAGACATTGGAGACAATGATATTGTGGTTCTCTGTGTCCTCAAAGGTGGCTACAAGTTCTGTGCTGATCTTGTGGAGCACATTAAAAATCTTAGCAGAAATTCAGAAAGGTTCATCTCCATGAAAGTCGATTTTGTTAGACTGAAAAGTTACCACGTAAGTCAACAGCTGATTTATGTAGATTCTGGTTGAATGTCATAATAAACAGTTGACTTTTGCATGTGAGATCTCCACCTCCAATTATAAGAAAAACTAAGTGGAAAATAATTTTGTTTGAAAAACCTGTGAGGTTTTCTTAAAAACTCATATACCTTATACTTTTTAGATAGTCTGAGTAAGGATATGAAGCATCCTTGAACTTTTTTGTTTTATTTAGTCTATCTTTTACGTCTGGACAGAGAAGTATTCAAATTTCATTCATGTAATGTGTCGGCATCTTGTTTGTTCTCAAAATCCTCAGCAGTTCTGTCAAGTTAATTTCATGTTACTGCCTTTTCCACCCCTGCATAATTTGGCATAACTGCAAGGTGGTAGATCTGTGTCTTCTTCTAAATGTTTAATGCTAAGTAAATAAAATCCTTTCATCTTCATAGCATGCAGATTACATAGTAGCAAAATATACCACCAGATGATGATAGTGTCCTATAAGAAAATGAAACAAGCCATTCAATCAAATCCAGTGTTGAAGTAATCATCAAGCCCCCCTGTTATCTTCAGAGGAGTGATGCAATAATAATTCATCTGTGTAACTGAGGACATGATAGTGAGATGACCAGCAATTTTAGAGTCTCTAACTACAATTTCTTATTGTAGAAGTTATAAATTTATATTCTACCTTGCAGTGCATGTTTCATAGTGAAGGAACATTTCTATGAGTAATTTGTTGTAGAAATGTCGGAGGAAGTACACAAAATAAATAGTGATAATACAGTGTGTTTTGCAGAAAAGCAACTTGCTATGTCCAATAGTTCCCACAATAACTCTACATCCTTTCCACAGTTTGTTTGCTGGCATTTTCTTCTGACCCCAGTGACTATAAAATTTTCCTAACTTTCACAGATCCAGTCTGACTTTTTTTGGTGTGGAAAAACAGTGAATGACAACCTTTTATAGCCATTTGATTAGGATTGAGTCCTGAGACTTCTGTTTCAAGAATTAATTAATTCTATGAAGCACGTGTGAAATACTAATATTATATATTTTCTAGATATTCAGCAGTATTACAGAAATAATAAATTATAATGTTGGTCTCACATAATGGCACAAGGAAATTTTACTCATTTTTTTTGTGCAGTTATAATAGCAATTCAGTAATACTACTGAGCGAAGAGTGGAATTACTTAAATTGGGTTTTATTTTGCATCTGGCATATAAGTAATGGACATGCTTTTTCTACAGAGTTACTTCTCATCCAGTATGAAGCTATCCTGGTTCTAAAATTTCTTTCTTTGGGGTCAAATCTTATTCTCCATACTAACCCGTAACCAATGAGTGGCAGGAGATGTGTACCGCAAAAGTGTGGAAATTTTCACATCTTTAGTTTAAGAAGTAATACAAAAGCATGTTATATCAAGCTAAAACAGCACTAAGAATTTTATTATGCAAGGATGCAATTACCAATACTAAGTCCTAGATGATCTTAGCATTTAGTGGCTGTGCATATTTTGGGTCCTAGCCTCATGCTGTATCAGAAAGGTAGCACCTTCCCCAGAACCAGTGTCTGCATCTGCCTTTTTGATTTTTTTTTTTTTTTTTTCTTATGTACTATATGTACTTCCAAACAGGTGTCATGTATTTAGAGGCTGAAGCTGTCCTTGTTTTAGTGCTTGGATCAGTGCTTGATACCAGTCTGGTCTTGAGAAGCTGAATGACACTGCAGTAGAAATCTGAAATGACATTAATATTGGTAGATGCAGTCTGTCCATGAGATATGTGTAAACGTAATGCTGACTAAAGCACCAATACAACTACCTGCCAGCCTTTGCATCTTGTTGTGTCCTGTGCAATTGCAGGTTTTGGAGGATGGCTCCTTATCAGCATAGATGGGCTCAGATCACTTGAGGAACTCGCTGTACCCAGTCTGAGTGTCTCTTTATCCCAGCCTTATATGAAACTCCCAAATCTCCATGTTAGTTTATTCTGTAATAACATATCTTTCTCAGTGTTTTACACTTTAATCAGAGGCAACAATTACAGCTTTAGAGATAAGACTGTACTTAAAATCTTGGAGCATCACCAGTTGCATTCCTTTGCTCTCCTCTGTGTTTTCTGTTCCACTTTCTAGTAAGACTTATTACTGCTCTCTCTTTTTATCCCTTTTTCATTTTACAGACACCATTCTTCTCACACTATTTATCCTGCTTCCTTTTACTAACTGTTCTCTCTTTCTCTCCTGAAGGGAGTCCTGCTGCTCTCAATATGTTTCCTTCAGACATGTCTCCCTTCCCCCCTCGAGCTGTTTAAATCCAGCAACTAATTTCAGCTCAAACTCATGGGATTTTTGTATTGTCTCGTTCCAGCTTCCATACTGAAAGGTTAGTTGATTTTTAGAGGTTGTAATTCAAAGTGGGATTTCTTGGTTTAATAGGATAGCAAAAATGGGCTGTAATTGCGATGCAGAGTCAGATCTTGGCATCAGTGAAAGTGCCCCTTAATTACCAAGTATCAGTGGAAAATGTTGTACTTTGCTGTTTGGCATACAGCAATGATTACAGGAAAAGGAGATTGCAAATACGACCAGTTTTATATGGCTCTTTGTTTTCCAAACCTGCCATAATATTACAAAATTTAGACTTTAGAATTTATACTTAATTAGTATGTTAGGATTTCCTTTCATATTAAGTAGTTGAAAGCTGGGCCTGTATCTTCTTTGTTAGATTTCTTCATGCAAATGAATTGATTGGGAAAAAAAGAGCGTAGTACATTTAGATTCTCTGGATATTAATGAGATGAGTGCTGCTTGTACTGCCTTAATCAGGATGATTTTGTCTGGTTTGCAAAATATTGTCATATGCGCCTGACCATTTTTACATTTTTGTGAGAAACTTTCCTGTATTTTACAAGGGGCAGATTAAAAGAAAGCTCCAAGATGAAAGATTGAAAATATGATTTCAGAAGTAAACAAATAGAAAGCGTCATGTAGAATTAAAGATAAAAGTCAGGAAGTAGACTGAGAGGAAAATCAAATCAATTTTCCAGATGGAAATCTGAATGGAAAGCAGCAGCTCTGAGTTTTAAGAGGCAGAGAAGAGAAAACATACACTTTTTGGAATGGACTCAAGAGTAGCAAGGCAAGAAGTATAGTGGGTAGAGCAAGAAGCACTGCTATAGTCCCCATGTGAAATATGATGAGTATATAGAAAGATACATGCAAAGTTTTATGGGAAAACACTGTATTCTGGAAACACTGACATGAGAACTGTTAGAATGTGGCAACTTTTTAGATATTAAGTTCTAAGGTTTTAATATAAGTCAGGAACAGTGGAATTGACTGCAGAGATTTTTGAATTTAAAACTGGATTAATAAAATTCACTATATGCATAACCATGCTGATTTTTTCCCGAGTGATTGTTCCTCCACAGGGAATCAGAGTTCTGAAGTTGAAAATGGGTGAGGGTTTCAGATTGAAAAAAGAATTCAAAATTATTTTCAGAAATAGGTTATGTTGAAGTCAAAGATGAAAATTAATGGTGGAAGAAGTTGTGTTGGGGAATGTCTTCTAAGGAGAATGTGACCCCAGCAGGAGAAATTCCATAATACTTTTGTGATACTGATAACTTTAGGAGATTAAAGAGCCAATTAGGAAGAATCCAGAGGGAAGTAGAACAGAGAAATTAGGAAGATGTTTTTCTAGCATGTTTTGAATTGAATGATAGGACTAGACAAAAAAAAAAAAAAAAAAAGTTTGAGGATGAACCAGAAGAGAGAATGAATTTAAAAAATAGATGGATATGGATGTCATGAAGAGAAGGGCTGAATAGGATGTGCTTTAGTAAAAACACATACTGTAAGAAGTATAGCAGAAAAGTAGACTATTCATAAACAATAATTATAGCTTCTCTTTGTTCAGTGTGGAAGAGACAATTTAGAACAAGCTGAAAAGGTAGAGGTTGAATTACAGCTTCAGACAGAAGAGGATGTTCTGGCTTAGCAACTCTAATCCACAACTAAAAGATGCAACAATATCACCTAATCCTGTTCCATGGCTATGCCAAATGTGACCTTTAAGTCAAACCTCAAATTTTAAACGGAATTGAAAAAAATTAAGAAGTAGAGGCAGTATGCAGACTTTCTGAGAAGTTCTTAACAGCTTCTCAATAGAAGACAAGGTAATTGTATAAATTAAAGCTTCCTTAGTGGATAGATGATGAAAGCTAAAAAGAGAAGGAATCATGATAAGAGTCATTGTTGAAACTGGTGGTGGAGACTGATGGAAGAGAGGAGAAATACCACACACTAGGCAGACCATGTGCTTTCTAAGTGCATTGCTACCTGTTCTTGTAAAATGTTTAGTATTCAGATATGGTTATCCATATATATCTCTCTAATTCTATTAATTACTATATTTTATAAAATGGATATTACAGTAAAGCTCACATCTTGGGGAAGGACAAGTGAATCTTGGTGGCATAACCTTTTTTCACCGAAAAGCGTGGAGAGGTAAACTAGGAATGATATTGTTATTTTTCCTTAAGTCTTTTGTGATTTGTTTGGTTAAATGTGTGAACCAAAGTGGCAGAAGAGCAGCCATCTCCATTATTTTGAAATAACATTGTTATAACAAACTGTTATTTTGAATAACTTTGGGACTGCACCTGGATTACTGCATCCAGCTCTGGAGTCCTCTGTACAGCAAAGACAAGGATCTGTTGGAGGGGGTCTGGAGGAGGTGACATATGATCACAGGTCTGGAGCTCCTCTCCTAGGAGGACAGGCTCATTCAGTTGGCATCGTTCAGCCTGGAGAAGAGAAGGCTTTGAGGAGACCTTAGAGCAGATGTTCCTCTTCACCTTTCAGTACCTGAAAGGGGCTTACAGGAAAGGTGAAGAGGGACATTTTCAAGGCCAGGGAATGATAGGACAGAGGGAAGTGCCTTTAAATTGAAAAAGGGTGGGTTTAGACTAGATGGAAGGGAGATTTTTTTTTTTTAAATGAAGCTGGTGAGGCACTGGAGCTTGTTGCCCAGATATGTGTTTGATGCTCCAAATATGAATGAACTTCAGCGGAAACTTACAGAGGATTATGTAGATTTGGTCAATTCATGTAATTCTTTCAAATGAGTACATTATTTATGGTTTCCAGAACATAACTAATAAAAAAATGTAAAAATGTGACTGCTGAATTGTAATCCATGTACAATGGTTGCATTGAATTCTCTTCACAAACAAATCCATTGATATGATCTGTTTCCTCTTCAGCCTCCAGTTGTTTGAAACATATTTACAAGTGTTGGTTATTAGTCTTGGCATAAACAGGACTATTAGTGCTGCAAGAATCCGAAAACAAGCTACAAAACAAGCATTGTTTAGTAGAAATCTGAATGTTTTTGCTATATGAAGCCATCTCAGTAAATTGTTTTGCTAAATCTCTCTACTGTAGGAGTAAAGAAAGAGAGGGACTTTATAATGAGTAAGTTGAAAGCTTGGTAAATGGAGTAAAATAATTTCTTTTTCTGCCATGCAGGTTTCCTTTTCATACCCCAAATTGGTGTACTTAATTCCTAAAATACTCAACAGCATGATGCATCAGACTATAATCAGAGTAGTATAAAATGTACAGTCCTACGTTTCATAATAACCTATTCTTATTCAGTATAATTTTACTGTATGCAGCTTGGCTTTTTTAAGATCACTATGAACTTTGCATTTAAAAATAATATTTTGAAATCCTGACCCTGAAAAAGCAAGTCACCTCAAAATGGTTTTATTAATTTAACAACACAGAAGAAACAATTGTCTTTCTTGCATTTAGTGATTCATGTCTATATCCAAAATCTACCCCAGTGTTACAATGATTGTTTATCTCCATTGCTGTGTCACACAGGCAAACACAAGTTATGAGATCCTGAGAAAAGTGTACATGCTGGGATAAATAAGAATTCACATTAGTTTTTGTACTTACAGTTTTTCTTTTGGGCAGGTTGTGCTTCTTTATTTTGCTTCATGTACACAGTTTAGCTGATAACTGCATCATCATATTGATGCTGAGTAGCCATGAAGAATTACAAATTGCAGCCTACCCGATAGAAAGAACTCCTGTCAACTTTAAAGCCAAGTTCTACCATAATTTCACAGGACTGAACTCCAAATTATCTGTGAATTAAACATTTGACATGCAACTAAATAACTTCAGTCTAGGCAAAAGTGTGGTTTCATTTGGAAATTAGTGATTTGTGTTTTATTTAATTTGGAGAGAGGTTGTGTGTGTACTAGACATTCAAAAACTAAAACATACTCTTAACCATTTTCAAATGTATGTCTTGCAGTGACCACTACAGACAGTGAACAACTTTACAGAGAATTCTGCAGCATGATATAGTTTTAGATGCTAATGGGCAGCAGAAACATGATATAATTTAGTCCACAGAAGCTACCAGTGCCAAGGATCTAGACCTTAAAGTTGTTGCTGTTCTGAGAAATATATTCTGTTGATTGTAGATGGTGTTATCAGAGAGGTGTCTTATGGGCAAGCTAATGATGAGAGATTTGGGAAACCTGCTCCTTGAATTGCCAAAGGGATTTTATCTCTGTGCACTTTCTTTGTCTATGCTATAAAATAGCGTTTACATATAGTAAGTAAAATGGTAGTATCTTTTTGAATAAAAGTTACATGAGATGCTCAGACCTGCTAAAACAAGGGAGTTTTAGAGCTCTAGGCCAAAGACACACCCAAATGTTAAGAAGGCATTGGTGCTATCCCTGTATCTCTTATGCTTCAGTTCTTTTCTGAAATTTAGTAAGACCTGAGATGGTTAAGAAGGTGATGAACAGTGGAAACAGATCATATTTTTTGTGAATTGAGTGTTTGGCGATACTACAATTCACAGTTCTCCAAACTGTGTCCAAATATGCCTTTTTCAAGTGTTAAGACTTGTTTAAAAATAGAGTATTTTTCATGAAAGAAACAAAAAAACCCCACATCAACATGCAGCAGTGTCTTACTGCAAAATATCAGCTTCAGAGACTTTACAGAGAAATAGCTGAAAATGTGTTAGTAGTGGAAGTCATCCCAAAAGTTTATTCTTGCAGCTAGCTGATGAAATTCTAAAAGAAATCCACAAAAATGTAATGAGAAGAATGACATCTCTTTGGTTAAATTGTGTGTGGTGTTACAAGAGTAGCAGCACAATTCAGGCACCTTGAGAGTAAGCTCTCCTGCCAGATTAATCGGTACAACAGGTGCAGCACCTTGGTGTGAAAACTCAGACGCTGGAAGTGGGTCTCTTTTCTGATTGCACCTGCACTAGCTGGAACAGTGACTGTCTCCATTCCTCAGGGGCTGCAGCACCCTCCAGGCAGTCCCACTGGCCAGCTCAGCTGCTTCTGAGCACTCCCTAACCTGTTTCAGCCCAGATAACACCAGTTATGAGAGAATTTCTATTTGGACCTCTTGAGCTTGCTGGATTTGTTTTTAGCAACTCAGATTCATCTCAGTAGCAACTGGGGCCAGCTTGGGCAGTAAATTCTTTAGCCAGCACAGCTCTTGCTGGAAAAAGGACAGCCCATAGTCAAGGGACCCTGACTACCATGTGTGCAAGCCTTAGACTCACCCTCTGCTTTGAGAGATGCTCCTCAAAGGTATCAGAAGGAGTGTGGATATTTCAACTCTCGTTATTTTTGTGTACCAGCCTATTCTCATAGTGGTCTAAGATAAACTGAAGAAGACCATACTCTGTGGAATAAAATGTGAACTTAAAAGTCAGGATCTTGAAATTTCTTATGTCTGGAGGCAGATGCTCTCCTTTCGCCTATATAACATCTACAGCTTCCATTTAACATGATGGCAGAATTGTGAAATATGAGAGGTTTAATTCATTTCTTCCTCAAATAAAGTGTTTTATTTAAAATAAAGCATACAGTTTTATTTTGTGCTTAGGGGCTTGGGATGCTATTTCTAATGTAAGTAGGTGTTAATTTGTGGGCATAGTTCAGGAAAGGTCATAATAAGTCTATCATACAGTCAGTTTATCAAGTTTATCTCTAATGTAAAACTTACTTTTAGAGGTTGATCTTTGTAACTATGCATCAGATAACACACCTACATATCACTTGAATATGTTAGCACCATCTGAAATCTTAGTAATTTTTTTTAAGTATGACTAAGTGTTTCAGTGACTCACATATGAAAGATTTGGGGGAACCAAACAACTCAGCCAAGGGAGAACTGAGTAGGAAGCAGCCTGATTGCCATGGGGACAGAACTAGAGCAGATGTGGCAGTGAAGGCAGAGTAATACTGAGCTGTCCTAGAGCTTTTCAGAAATATCGAAGTATTGTTTTAAAGCATTTATGGAGCATATTAAAGCAAGTAACTACGTGCTTTTTAAAGATACTTTTCATTTTTATCTATTATTTCCAGCTTAGGTGTTACCTTCCTTTATACTAATATATGATTTTTTAGCCATGGAATTACTTTTTTAAAATTAAAAAAAAAAAAACAAAACTATATTGTGGGTTGGTACTGTGTTCTGAATTTCAGATCTAATATAAACTCCATAGAGGTATTTTCTATTTTGAGAAATTTGCCTCCCCAAGGGTCACATTTTTCTTACAAGCTGAAATGTTTTCTTTTGAAAAATATCTTGTAATTTGAAATAAATGTTTTGAATTACAGTATATTGCATAGGGTACAGCTACTATGTATAAACAGAGTTTAATATCTAAAGTTCCTTTTTCTTAGTTTTTTTTTAATATGAGTTTTTGTTGTTGTTGTTGTGAGCTTAAATCTTTGGTAATTTTAAGCAATCCAGGTTCCTGGAACATCTTAACATTTAAGACTGTAGATATTTTTGAAACTGGCCACTTTCAGAACGCATTCAAAGCCTCAAGGGTTTTTATTAGAAGCATCCAACTTTTCATTAAAGAATTAGATCCCCCTGGATACAGTATTTGTTGTAAAGCAGTGGTTTCTTATAAAGCCTAATATATTGAAGTTTAGTTTCATATTCTGCCAAAAATACACCAACCTACACGACACTAAGTTATGGCATTTGCAGCGATACTATACATCGTCCTGCTTCATGGATTTTACAGTGACAGGGAGATGGGATCTTACGTGTAAGATAGGTCCAGAACTTAATGGTCACTAATCCTGTTGTAAAAATCAGATTGATGACTTTGAAAGTACTGTGACATGTTTATACTTTGGAAAAAATGTCACATTATTTGTATGCTCGTAGTACCATTTAATATGTGCATTTTTCATATTAAGATCTGAAATAGAGCAAAATTAATTAAAAGAAGCTGGAGGGTTCTAATTTTTCTCACAGAATTTGATGACTCTCTATTACTGGCATAATTATAAATGCTGTTTCTTAAAACAGGTCATAACATGTGTGGTGTTTGTGCAGTGTCACACCCCAGAGGGTCTGTAAGGCGTAGACCAAAAGGGTTACTCAAAAGGAATATGGCAATAACAGGAACTCCTCTGTAGCTGCAGTGCTGATCTGTGTGACAGATAGAGAATTCTTTTCCCTCCTCATTTGATAGACAGAAGTTAAAATATTTAAATAAAGATGGGATACTCTAAAACAACCGTGCAAGAAAATTCACAAAGACTATGTGTGCTGTTAAAAGTTTCCAAGTTGTCATTAGCCAGGGACTGAATACGGTAGTATGGAAGAGAATGCTACTGAATTGTGAGAGTCAATGATAAACTAAGCTCCAGATTGCTGGAAGGGACTAAGCATTTGAGGGTTTTATCGGACTCATCTTCCATGAATTTGCTTGTGCCTATTTATCTGTTTTGTCAGCCTGTGGCTATTTGACAAAGTTCAAGATTCTTCTTCTATCTCTGTTTTATCACCAGATTCTAGGAACTAATGATAGTCAGGGTCAGAAGGTTAGCACTTTGTGCTAATTCCAGAGAAAGCTGTTTTCTCTTGTGCTTGCAGAATCCCCAGCTGGACACGGTTTTTAGTACAGAGCTACAAACTCACTTTATATTTTTTCACATTGTTCATTTACTTTTGATCATTAATTTACAAGACAGTTTAAAAAACAGGGTAAGATCATACATATGGATCTAGTAGTGTCCAAGCTGGCATGCTAAGATCCTCTGTTGAGGCTGGGAAACATGTCTTCTAGTTCCACTCTTGTAATGTTCATGTATTTAATGTAAACAATAATTGGGCAAAAAATAGATACTCCAGTTATTGTGGACGTGAATCCAAACAGACATTTTCCTACTCAAGTCCATTATAGCTGGCCATAGTATGATTGATGACCTTAATGACTTTTGCATTACCGTAGCAGGAGGAAAATTTTCCTCACACTCTTTGGCTTATGAAGCTGAGGAGGAAAAGCGTCCCAAGTCTGCTATTCCAAGTGTGGGCTGGTATTACATAATTGTCACAAAAGGTAGACACCCTTAGCAATGCTTCCTGGCAGCCCAAAAGGAGTACCTGAGTAGGACTATGGCAGTTCTTGAGGGTATGCTTCCTAAATTTTTCTTTTACCTCTAAGTTTTAAAATTTATTTGCTTCCCATCTCTGGAGAAAAATTAAATTATCTGACCCTTACCTTACATGACTGAAGAGCCCTGTGAAATTGTTAATACCTTTTCTTATCCTGGAACATATACAGATTTAATTTCTATGATTTAAATATTATCTTAGAGAATAAAAATAAGCTAGAGTACAAGGAAACCTCAGACTGTAGTATCTGAAAACTAACTGGAGTTTTGAGGATTTATTGTGTTTCTGATATACATACAAGCCAAACCTTTGTACTCATATGTTCTTAATTTCAGTTTTTGCTGACCTTTTTAAGTGTTCAGGTGCTGTTTCTGCTATATGGTGATAGGTAGTGCAGCAATCTTGAACAAAAGAACCCATTTAACCAACGCTAAGCAAGTATATAAAATTTAATTACTAGATCAGAAATTAAAAAGTGAAATAATTAATTGTTTATAATCCTTATTAGCCAAGTTAACTGGTCTGAATTCTGCTTCGATTTATGACAGTTTGGCCCTTTTTTATGATACCTTACCTTCCTTGGATTAAATACAGAGAAGGCATGCAGGAGCACTGGTACACAAAAAATTGCTGTGTGTCTGAACAGATGATTACAAACAATTCCATTTATTAAGTTTAATAGCTTACTGTTTCCCAGGCTGTTGTTTAAGCTGAATGACCTGCCTTGCTTTTAGAGTAGGGAAGAAATATACCCAGGTGTGTTACCACAGGTCAGCTGATAAGGAGTACCTTGCTGTCAGTAAGTTCATTGTTTGTCTTTCTCTGTCCAAAGCCAACTTCCTCATTGCAAAACTCTTGCCTTCCCAAGAACTGGATAGACTAGCCTGAATTTGAAGCAGTTCCAAACCTGAGTGGTGAAGATTTTAGTTAATATGGGAATAACAACAAGGAAGAAATAGAATCAAAAAATAAGTAAATCTTCACATGAGTTATATTGTAGATCTACCCCTACAGAAGTAAGGTATGTCTTACACTGTGGTAATTAGAATTCTGTTAGATACACACCTACAGCAGTTTAAAATTTGCTATCATCTGTTGTCCTGGCAATGGCAGTAAGGCCAGTCTCAGTGCAGCGCAGTCAGTGGTGTGGTCAGCTCAGGAAGGCAGCTTTAAAGCCTTCAGAGCTACACAGACCTGTCAGTGCTTCAGTGTGCATGTACCTGTACTTCCCTGTGGGAAAGGGGATGTTCTGGCAGTGGGTGTGTGCCAGTTTGCTGGATTCCATTCCCACTTGGCTCAGCATTGTTGGATTGTTTGCAAGGTATTCAAGGCACCTCATAAAAGTATATCAGTGACCTGGCACTTGACTGTTTTGAATGTGGGTGTACCCCGGAGGCTGCAGTCTAGCCTTTGGTATACATTTGATTCTGGGCAAGGGAAGGCAAACTTTCCAGTCTTTACTGGGAAATGATCCATATCATTCTCACTCATTTGTACGAGTCTCCAGCTTAACAGTACTTATTAGTTACCCTCTGAATGCTCCTACTTAAGCCTGGATAGTCCTAGCTGCCTGCCATGAAAACTGGCAGCTCATGTTCTACACCCTTAAGGTCTTTTGTTCTTGAGAGAAGAAACCCAAAATTGTGTTGATTCAAGTGTATGTTGTATCTAAGTACAGCATTTTATATACTACCACTCAGCTTCTGCTGATCCACTGAAGATATTTCACAGCCTGTGCTTTATATATCAGTTTGACTACCTATTACCCAAAATAGGTTAACAGATCCTGTAGATGCCTTACGGACACTTCCCCAACCAACTTATTCATATTTTGAAGTATTTCTCAGGAGGCAGGTTGCAAAGCAATTTAGTTACATACTAGGATCCAAGGGACAACTAAATGGTATGTCATTGACTTCTTTTTGGTCAAAACCTTCCTGGAAAACCCAGTTGTAGGAGGTGGAATGATGGTGTGAAGTGAAGTGCTGTCCTAATGGGACAGGTTGGAGGATCCGCTGTATCACCCAAGGGAACAAAAGCAACACAGAGCAGGCCTGATGGTCACATTCTTCTTTGTTTTAAGTTTCCCTGATGAATTCTGGGAGAAAAAGGTAACATTTTTAAAGAAATTCCATATGAACTCTGCAGACTGTAGTGATTAGATGTGTGATAATGACCTTGTGTCCATATTTCATAATTTAGTTATGCATTTAAACTGTTCTGTTAAAGCAACTTTTTTTGCCATGATTAAAGAATCTTTGTTTCACTGAGCCCACTATTAATGTATTCCAGATTCTGTTTCTTCAGAAGAGTAACAGATGTTCACAGTTTGGTGCAATTTTCAGATGAGCAATGCTGTTTATAATGAATTTTCCTGAGACCACCCAACTCATTTCACTTGTAACTTGAACTATGTCCAAGTGTTGATCTCAGGAGATGTAAAAGAGATGTAATAATTCTGTGCCCCACCCAGTTCAAAACACATGACTTAGTATAGATGGAATTTAAATATGTATACTTCCAATCTACATAGAAAGCAAAAGTTTTATCTTGTATGCCATGAAAAATGGTGGTGGAAATATCATTCTTTCTTCAATTCATCAAGTATTCCTAGAATTAAATACAATTATAAAACAAGATGAACAAGTGAAAAACCACAACCCAGTAATTAAAACCAAAGAAATTGAGATTTATCCTGGAAAATGCGCATTTATTAAGCACAGATTAAAAAAAAAAAAAAAAAAAAAAAAAAAAAAAAAAGTAGAAATATAGCTTGGGAGGAGGTGTGGGGATGTGACACAGTGCATCGTGTCCTGTCAGAAAGAGCTGCAATAAATTCTGTGCTGCATTAACCAAAATATAGTGTAATTTAGAGCTGTCTCTATCCAAGCCAATATATTTAGTGTCAAATATTTTTTTTTAAAAAGAGTTGATAGGGTTTAGCTATTTTAGAAAGCAAGTATTGAGGGACTTTGGGTGACAGAAGATGAAGTTTCAATTCATATTTCTTCATTTATAAGAAATCTTAGACACTCAAGTATATTAGTTGGAACAACTTGCAATGGAAGAAAGAAGCTCTGAATGACTTGAGACCATGAAAATTACACAAACAGTTCTGAATTGACATTAATTGGTACTGAATGAAACAGATTTTTTTCTTTCCTGACATTCATTGTACTTTATATGTAACATTTACTGCAGTTTTATTTTGAGATTAAAAAATGGGAACTCAGAAAAATGCCCTGAGAGGTTCCCATGGCAACCGTAGTGTGCATATTATCTATGTGAGCATTATGATCAGGTAATGTCACACCATGGTATTGAGCCTTGCTGTTTGGCAGGTATGTATTTTACAACAGGAATTAAGTGATAAATGTAGATAGTTATAAATGGCATTAAAATCAATGATCTATATTTTTTTAGCAAGAGAATTGCTCGACAGTGTGATGCATGAATTTCTTTAATTTTTTGGAAAATACCTTGGCTGGAGGGTTCTGAGCTGCATATAGAAAAACCATAGAGAAAATGATATGGTTTTTAGGCACCATGAATAGTCAGCCTTGTCCTTTGACAGCCCTCCTTCTCCATCCAGAACACCAGGATTTTCATAAATGTGTGCAGTTGTGTCCCCACAGCCGATGTGTGAATGCAGAGATTGACGGGATGCTGTGATCCCCCTGCTCTCAATGGCTTTTGTGTTTGCTTAGCTGCTTGCCAGCAATGAAGATGCTATTTCAGCATCTTCCTTTCAGCTGAAGCCAGAAATAGCAAATGCAAAGGAAACACTGTTGCTGTGAATACTGTTGAAAGAGAGGGGGTTTTTTTTAGTAAAAAATAAATAAATTCATTAATCATTGTACCTCACTGTTATCTTATTTTCTCTTTCTCAACTAGCAGCTTAAGGGCAAACTGCCTCTTCAGTAATTCTTGTGTGCTGGTTGCTAATGAAATTCTACACTTTCTCATTTGGAACTGAAAAAATATTTTGTCAGTGCCTTGGTTACACATGCTGTGGTAGATATTAGAAACAATCTGCTTTTTATAGTCTTATAATAGTCTTGACTTGAATACATGCCTGACTTTTGAAGAGTGACCTGTCTTGCTTTACAACAAAAGACTTATGCATTTAAGCCTGAACTTAAAATCTTCTCAAGCTCCACTTTTTACTTAGTTTAAAAATAATCTTCTGAGGAAATCAATTGCTTGCTTTGTTGTTGTTTGGGCTTCACCCCCCCCCCCCCCCCCCCCCCCCCCCCCCCCATTTTTCATTACAAAAATAAAAGAAATATTGAAACTTATATTGGAAGATATATGGGATGTAACCTTCATTGCTGCTCTAGCTCTGTTTCCCAGGAAACGGATCAGAGCAGCATGAAATTTATCTAAAGCTCCCAGATCCGGTGCAGAAAAAGTGGAGGCAGGTCTAAACACTGTCTTTTAAAGCAATGACTGCTAAGGATCTCTTACAAAGCTGTGGTGTGAAGGTTTTGTGGAGAGCAGAGTCTGAGTAAAAGCCAGGAAGCCTTTTGATGGGTCTACAGAATGCCAACTTGGAGAAATTCTCATCTGGGCAATTCTACAACCTTTGCATACAGTTACTCAGGATGGCTGTAATTATTTAGACATGAGGACCACAAATAGTTCCTGTGGTTGCCAGATTGCTTGTGATCAGGTATCTGCAAAGATGCTTGGAAATCCCTGAACTTCTGCCACCTGGGCTGTGAGCGTGGGCAGGTGTGGTTCCATCTGCACAGGGGGCAGCTCTGACCCTCCGACTGCTGCCTCTGCTTGTCCTGCTTTAGGAGGGAAAGAGAGCAGCTATAAGTCCCTTAGTCCAGTAGATCTTTATCCACATTGTATGTCCTTTTGTACCAGTATTTACCTGTGGAAAAACATTTGGCTTCAGAGCACTGGGTTTATGAAATAAAAGCAGAGAATTCAAGTATTGTGTATTTGTCAGTTGTTTGTCCTGATGAAGCTTCCTGATGTTACCAGTTAACCACAGTGTCACATTGTGGTACTGGAGCTGTTATTGGAACTGGACTAATGCTATCCTCCTATGGACAGGAAGATTAGATTAGGACGTGCATCACTTTGGCAGAAAACCCACAATGACTATACTTATTTCTGCTCTTGCTTTTTCTGAAAATTTCATATAGCCTGGCCATGACTGTGTATTTTTGAATTTGCCACATTCTTTAAGGCCTCTTTTGTCTTGCCTTAAAAGTAGGGCTTCCATGGGTCTCCCTTATGTGATCTTAACTTTGTGTTCTGCTGATAATGAACTGGAGCTAGAGCTGGTTGAGAATTTTCCATCAGAAGGAATTTCAGCTAGAAATGTCTGTAAAATGAATTCTTAAAAAAAAACCCCAAACCACCAACCCCTCCCCCCAAAAAAAACAAAAACAAAACCAAAAACTTTTTAAACAGGAAAATCAAAACATACTATTCTGTTTCATTTAGTTCAACCTGATTTGCCATATTTAAGTAATTGACCTCAAGGATTTTATTTTTGAGTCAGTTGAATAAACAAAGCTCTGGAAATTGTATGGCACATTGAAAATATTTTGATTGTAAGTGATAAATTTTGCAAAACTTTTTTCCTCTGAAAAAAAATGAATTGAATTCCTCCAAAAAGAGCTGATATGTAAGCACATTGAGCCTGTGTTTCCAAAAACTGTTCAAACCAAGAATGTGCTTACAGGTGTTTGCTCAAGTGTTGAGATGCTCCTGTCCTCCCATTTTGAAAGGAATAAATATGTTACTCAACCCTTGTCATAGTAAGAAATAGCAAGCAAGGGAACACTATTTTGAAAAGAAAGATGCAAGTTTTTCTAGTCCAATAAAGCCTAGAGTTTGATGTTAGCTTAAAAACAAGCAGGAGATGCAGGAAGCCACAGGAAGAAGTGAGTATGGTTTTCTTGTACACCAATACTAAAAAGCATTAGAAAATATTCATAACTAAGACTAAGACTAGTAATCAAAATTTCTTTATAAAGATAACATTTGTATTTTTATTTTATACAGTTATAACTAATTTCAAAGTTTTATGTTTCTTCTTTCAGAATGATCAATCCATGCAAGATATGCAGATAATCGGAGGAGATGATCTTTCAAAGCTGACTGGCAAGGTTTGTTCATTTTAAATTTAAGAAAGAAAATAAATTCACTAAAAATACTTGAGAAGAGATATATAATTTCTGTCAAGTAATAATACTGGAATTAAAGTGATTTATTCTTCTGTATTAAATTGCTGTGATGTCACTGCTTTGAGGTTGCAGATGCCCAAAAAGGTCAGAATGTAGCCTCTCCATCCTTGTGCAGGATTTCCCAGTAGTTATACATGCACCATCAGTGAAATTGTGGGCAAAATTTGTGCTGTAATGTTTTCCCTTAGCCTGTTTATGTCATGGAGCCTTGTTTTTTTCTGTCTTCAATGGGTGCATACAAGCAAACTGCACAGTGCATTTCCCTGTTGAATTCAGCATATGAGTTTAATACCATTTTGCCTACTGCATGAAATTCAGTTGTGGAGACTCAGAGAATCAAATGGGAGTTTTTATTTCAGCATCAGGCTGTCTATATGACTGAATCTACACTAAGTTTGAACTTTGTGGTAAGGAGAGAGAGTGGTTTGAGGCAGTGAAAAGGCCATTTTCATCCAACCATGGTAATACAAAGCACTACTTTGAAGAGGAAGGAAGGCTGATTTCATTAGGCAAATGGTCTGTGTGGCAAATGGTCAGAAAATGGATTCTTTACTTATGCATTAAGGCAACATAATACTTATCTTGTTATTTGTACTATATGGGCAGTCACTATTTTATTAGGTGGTTCTAGATAGTATCAGCTTCTTCAAAGCACTCAAATGGAGCACTAACAAACTCATTTGTTTTGTTGTACAAGAAAAAGAAGAGAAAATCTTAACTTTAAACATTTTATTAATATTAAATAGGGTTTGATGCAACTAGAACTGAAATTTTAAGAATGCTGTTATACTCAGAATATTTTAGTGATATGTATGTACCCAATTTATACTTCTAAACACTCCTGCTGGGAGTTTGTTTCCAAATTACCGCTAAGGCGTTAATCATATTCTAGGGAAATATTAATTAATTTGCTACTTGCTAATATTCAAATACTGGAGTTACCTGTTTTTCTATGATGATTTTGCATGCGTTTGTTTACTTCATAGGCAGAACTGGCAGTGCATCTTACTTAACATTTTTCTTTCAGAACATAGTTCAAACACTTTCTAAACTTCCCAGCCCAGCTCTCCTTCCCCATCTTCCAATCCCACATTTCCTTGATTAATGGTTGAAGATATTAATATTATTTCCAGACATGATATTTCCAGTATCATTTGAATTCACTGGGAAAAACATTATTTTTTGCAAGACTTTTGTGTATTTATCTGTACCCACATGTGTATGAGAGAGAAGGAAGATGTCACCCTATTTCGCTCTGCTCTTATCAAAAATTAAGTAAATTGTTTTCTTACAATGAAAATCCTGGTAATCTTTTTCTCAGTGGCATGGCTCTGCTGTTCCCAGGTATGGAATGGGACACAAAATTTGGCTAGGATGAGATACGAGGAGATACTTGGGGAGAAGACTGAGCGGCAACATAGTTTAAGGTAGAAGTTTAAGATAAGTTTAAGATAGTTTAAGAGCTGGGCAAGGAGGCTGGGGTCCCAGGTAGGTGTGAAGCAGCTGCTCTGGGAATAAATTGTTGCTCAGGAGAGGAGCCCAGGGCTGGAAGCTGGGTGTGGAGGCTGAAGCGAGGCAGGAAGGGAGAGCTGGGACTGCCAGGGGAGCAGATGCTCAGAGTCTGTTTGGTGTTTGTATGTGGGGCTGTCTGTGACACAGCTGAGGTAGGAAAAATGAAATAGCATTTTCACTGTAACACGTGGGAACAGGGTTCCCTTAAGACTTATTTTATTGTTTGAAAAGCTGGAATGCAAAGCTTAGGCTCAAATGCTCATGCTTACGTGTCTAAAGTTGGATATGTGAAGGAGTGGCCTTATGTCCACAGATGCCAACTCCTCCATCTGTTGCTGACTTCAGCAGTTAGTGCAAGTATTCAGCACATTTTACTAATCAACCATTTGTGGGCTGGTTCAGAGCCTCCTACAGGCCATGTAAATCTTTTCCTTGAGGTGTTTTTAGTGCCTCTCTAGCTGCTGGCTTTTAAAACTGCTGCTTCAGTAACCATCCAACGTCAGAGTGAATTAGTTGAAGACGTATTCGGAGAATTCAACCTCTTTGCTATCAAGCAGGCTGTGTTCTTTCTCTGCCTATTTGGAGTACTTAATAAGAAAATAGTTTAATTATACTGAAAAATTAATATACCGAGTTAAATCCCATTAACTTACTGATCATGGAAGGTGTTTTCAAAAGCACAAGCGTGGGTTTGGAATATAAGTTCCATTAAGTTTCTGTAAAGTTGGAAACTATCAATAAGTGTAAACAGTTTTGAGACTTACAGAGAAAAGATTCTGAGGTTTTGATGTTGAACTGCCTTTCATTATTCATTAAGTAATAATACTTGGAACCTCAGCTAGCCTACAATCCTAGTGAAGAACTAAGGCAGGTTCATGCTTTGCTGCCTATTGGAAGAACAGATTACTGAGTGAACATGCTGGTATATAATAATGTTGGGGTTTTCTGAAAAAGCTTAAAGAAAGCAAAGAGTTTTAAAAGCTAATTAGAAAGAGGCTGTTAAGTACAATAGCTCTTCAGAAGAATATCTCCTCTGTACTTCTCCACAATATGCTTTTGTTTATGAAATTATTATAAGTCTGGCAAAAATGTATAATGACCCAAACCACAAAAAAGAGAAATATTATGAGAGTTAGCATACAGACCCAAACTGCCCAAATTGTTACCTGAAGAAAATCATCCCCCATTTGAAATTCTTCTGTGAAGAAGGTCACTGAGGCAAGAATGAAGTTTTCCATGGCACAAATCATTTATTAAGGTACTTGAAGAGTGAATCATGATGTAGCTTAACACTCTAATGCTTTATTACCATTTCTATCCAGAAAAAATATAATTAAAAAAAACTCTCCTTCAATCATGTAAGTAGTGAACATAAAGTTTCTCTGTATTTGATTTCACAGTAAAATAGTTTTCAATTAATTTAAAGCTGAAATGCTTATTTGGGTAAAATTTATCATTAATGTTTGTAAAGAGGAAAACATTTTGAAAAGGGTAGATAATCAATACTGTTCAAAAATCTGTTTCACAACAAGATGGCAGTGAAAATGTATGAAGATGAGGTGAAAGAACAAACAATATAACCCTGCTTAGTATCAATACTGTAACCATACTGTATAATACTGTAAAAATTCCTAACATTTTTTCAAGTATTTGTGACATTTGTGACATTTATTTGAGCAAAGTAAATTTTAAAGCATATGGAAACTTCAGTAGGTTCAGCTTTACCGGAGTTGTGAGTAGGACTGCCATTTATCTCTTTTATTTATATGTACATATATTTTCTATGGAGGGCTTTGGAGCTGGTTTTGTAGTCCAAAGTCTCCAATGACAAGACTCTCTCTGTATATCACTCCATATGTAAAATATGTCCTGTAACCTTTCAAAAAGCTCCTATATCACCTTGACTTGTCTCCTTGCAAATGACACACGTTGTCATATGTTATATGTATATGTTATGCATATACATAAAGTTGTATAATATATTTGATGTCAAACTTAGATCCATATATTACTGTCATTGTCCCTATTTCTATATAGCATAAAAACTGAACAAAAATAATCATTATTAATTTTTAAGTTAATAAGAACTTCAAATTAATACAGAGTAGTTATACAGTTAGTACTATACAATTATGGAGACTGTGAATTTATAAAATTCTGTCAATGCTTATGTTCTGTATGAATTCTCCTTGTTCATATTAAGTACATGTTGTTGACACTCAGTGGCTTTGCCATTTTCAGAGAAGTGTAGAAGGTAATAACCATCAAGAAAAAAGGAAAGTGAGTATTTGTGTTTTCTCTGCACTGTCTTATGTTAGTTTGAGCACTCCATCCTCACTCTGATGATCTCCTAAAATGACTGACAAGCTCATACAAAAAAGAAGTTTCACTCAGAAGAAGATATCCTCCATGCAGCTCTTCTCAATTCCTTCTGGCAGGATTTGTGCTATAAAATCTCCAGACTTCCTTTATACGTCTTGCCTAAATCAATTTATCCACTGTCTACCATCTTCTTGCCCAGCTTGTCATTTGTGAGGATGTTCTAGGAACATAAAGCGTTCTCACTTTCTTCTCTTATTTAATTTCATTTCATTTCTATTTTATTGAACCATTTTTTATACATCATAGGCTCCAGAAACGGTTCTGAGAGCTGTTTCTCTATCATTCTCCTAAATATGTTAGCACACCAGTATTTAGTAAACCACACATATGGCAGTTGTCTAACACAGTGTTTTATTCTCTAGATTAATATACATATTATCCTCACCATTTCAAGTTTGTTTCTCAAGTTGTTATTCTCTGTTAGTATTCACGGTCTTGACTAATGTTGTGATTTCTTCCCCTGTATACATTCCTTTCTAGAGTAATGCCCACAAATTTGCAGAAACAATAATGCCATTCTCTTTAGAGCATTATGTACAGTCATGTCCCCCACTCACTTCAACATCTTACTTCCTATTAGGCATGTAGCCTTGCTTTTCATCTTTTCAAAGGTTGATTTTATGTGCCTTGAAGCATTCCACATCTTCAGTACCTCTGCTTAACAGCCGTATTTAGTCCCTTTTGCTGTTCTGCATTTTTTCTTAATTAGATTTGATACTGTCTATTCTTCTGACAGTTGTCATCCTTAACTGTTTTTTCCAGAGCAAAAGACACTATTTTTTCCTTCTCCAAAGTGAATCACCTTTCTTTGCACTTCATTCTTAGGTAATCTGTTCTACTGTTCATCATTATTTTCTTTTGTTGTTGTTGTTGTTCTGGAGGAAGGAAAGTATAAAAAACCCTTTACAGCTTTCCTATCCCATTTTTCATATGGGCTCTGGTAGCCACTGTCTGCCTGCTTCTGCCTCATACCTGTTCATAATCCTATTTCACCTATGTCCAGAAAATCCTCATCTAATTCCAAATGACCAGAAGACTGTACTTCTTCATGCAAGTGAGAAAAGGGAGACATGAGTCATTCCTGAATTACCTTTAGATTAATTATGGTAGTTTGTTCTACTTTTTATGCACAACAGAAAGATGCTGTGAAGATGGCTGCAAGTGGAATATGAGTGTGCACAGCATTTGACACAATGCTCTCTAAGAGCAAAGCCTCAGGTCCTCCATTATGTCCCCCACTCTGTTACCTCTTGAAGATTCTGAACTTGTTTTACACAATTTATATTGCTGGACTTTGTATGCATGGACTCTTAACAGATTAACGCGTTTGCTCCCATCAGCAGCTGCTACTGACCAAACCATGTGTCTGAAAAAATAACATTTTTGAGATGTCATATCTGCTGTCCTTCCAAGTGTGCCGGAAGATGTGGATGAGCTCAGCAGAAAAGATTAAAATCAGACATATGGGAACCTTTCTAGAACCCTGGAGAAAGCTCCTAGCTAGATGTCTCATTTTACAGAATATTTTCTGACATTGTGATGAAGTGTTAATATGTGTGGAATTCATTCCTGTGTGCATAACATAAAATTGTTTCATAAGAGTCCTTGCAGCTTCCTTTGAACCTCTTCACTGCAATTTGATGCATTTTTCTTTAGTTTTTATTGATGGTGATGCTTCAGCTCTATGGCACTGCCATAAAATGTCTAGTTTAACTATTGGTACCTGAGGTTCTCCAAGTACAATGCTAAGAAAGCAAGTACTGCATGTGTGATGAGTAAACGGATAATCCATTAATTAAATTAATTAATTAATTAAAAATTCAGTTTGAAGAATCACATTATCAATTTTATGTAATTCTGATGATCTGGAGTACGCATGTTAAGGTGTCTTCAGAAAGAATCTAACTGAAAATGAAGACTACTGAATGGAAATTTATCTAAAGGGAATGAAAATACACTACATTGTTGCTTTTTATCTCCTTGCGCCCATAAAATGAAACAAAACAAAAGAAATAGAGATTGATAAAAAAGAGATTTTGTGGGGGGAAGGTGGTGGAGGGTTTTTTTACAAATATGCTTTCACTGTAGAACTGGACAAATAAATGAACTCACCTTTTCTTGACATTGTGTATTCATGTGTACTTTGCAAGCTGGTATAACTAACAATGTTAAAAGTACTCCCAAGTAGTTTAAGAATAGTTCTATCCAAGAAAGAGACAGGAAGGAACTAAGGATATTAATGGGAACTTGAAGATAAAGGTATTTCCATCAGTCCAAATTATGCCAATCTTCCCACATTAAGGTTCATTCTTTTCCCCTTCTTTTTTTCCTTCCCAGGACAGTTAATTAGCCTGATCACAAACAGGGCTTTGTTTAGCAATTCCTTTATCTTAAGGCACAAAAGCATCTTGTCTGAACTTCTGGATAATTAGAATGAAGGATCCCAAATGATAATTTCTTCACTGTACCTACAGTGTATCTTTTGAACTACCAACAATATTGATTAAGAGACTTGGTGGAGAAGCCTCCATATATCAGGCATGTTACATCAATTATCAACTGTCATCACTGCTAAAATGGTGAATCTGATTTTCTTTTCTGAATGTGAACAGTTTTTTGTCTTCAACCGTGGC
The DNA here is from genome assembly GCF_015227805.2 of Hirundo rustica. Taxonomy (NCBI): domain Eukaryota; kingdom Metazoa; phylum Chordata; class Aves; order Passeriformes; family Hirundinidae; genus Hirundo; species Hirundo rustica. Next base: position 139,176,080 of record NC_053450.1, on the reverse strand, counting down.
CTTTTTCAATGCCTACTGGATTAAGCAGTTTGGCATTATCAAATTTATATTGCCATATGGTTGCATATTTGCCTATCACACAGTCATTACTTAAGCTGCTTTTAGATAAACTAATCCACTGGGAGCCTGCTGTACAGTTACTGGCATACTGTAGGATGTAAATGAGACAAGGTTTGAAGGTGGAATTAACAACAGGAAATTAATAATAGGCAACTGATACAGTGGGAAGAAATGAAATTTCAAGCATGCAAATTCTTCTGTTGGTCTGAATAGAATCGGCAAACTTCAAGTACAGATTGGGAGAAACTTTTAATTTTAACCTAATGTGGTAATCAGACAGTTTGGGATAAGAAAAGAGATTGCCCTACGTAATCACCTGCCCTGTGACCAGAGGGGCAGATAAAAATGTTAAGAATTCCTCTGAGCTAAAATAAGAGAGGAAATTATCAGCTGTGGAACACTGATAAATGAGTTGAAGGGCAGCTGCAGTGGAGGATTATAATGTGCTGTAAAGCCACTATTTTATTCAGTCCATGATTTCAAGTGCATGCAGCAGTTCTGAATTTTTGTTCCCAGGCTCAGCTGTTGAAGGTATTTTGTGGTCTCTCTGAGGCTGTGGGCTGAAAGGTCAAAGTTCTTTTGTGAAAAATGTTCCCCCACTGGGAAATGGGCTGTTAATTAAATAAAAGCTATTACTTCCTGCTACAAACCTTACTTCACTCTAAGGTATTTTTTCAGGTCTCAAATAATTTTTCTTTTCTCAGTTTTAAGTTATTTCTGTTCTTTTCTTTCGATTAAAGAAAAAAAAAAAAAAGTGTGTGTATGCTATTCTGCTGATTTTATGCTGAAACTTTTAAGGAGAAAATACCCTCTTTACGTACCTGCCTGATTTTCTTGCTATACATGTGAGAGCTGAGTTTGTCCTCTTAGCTGTAGTATGGCATTAAGTACAGTTGTTTATTTGATTACTTAAGTATAGTTTCAGCTTTCAATTAAATACTCTCCCTTTGTAAATGTTCAACTTAGAATTTTTACCTTGCTAAAAATTTCACATTTTATATTAATTCAAAGACACAGTTTTCTTCAAAGTCTTATTCAGTGCTAACTTCAAAGTACTACTATTTCATAGCAATTTTCCTTTGAAAACAGTCTTCTGAATGGAACACAAAAACCCAAGTCTAGAAAAAAAGTTGTTATTCTTTTCCAGGAAGATGAAAAATAATTTCCATAGCGCTTACTACTGTCAGGCAGGAGGCAGACATGCTCTCATTATTCTGCTTGGTCTTGTTAGCTGACATTGTTCCATTTATTACTGACCTGTGGGAAGGTAAACAATAGAAATGTATTGACTCAGTGCCGGAGTAGTTTTCATCTTACTGTAAGTCGGCATTTGTTTAAATGTACTGTAAAAACAACATACTTTCTTGCAGTGTATAAACTTGTGTGGCTTTAAAAAGCACTAAATGACAGATTTTCAACTTTTGCATGTTTTCTGTTCATTATCAAAAAAAAAAAAATTAACATTCACAGAGAATTCTGTTTAGCATTAGAGACAAATTCACATGCTACTTGGGGTTTAGAAGTTATTTCTTCCTTTTTTTGCATAGTACTAGTAATGTCAAAAACCTCCTTTTTCCAGATGACCCAAGACATGCTGCAATGGGCCATTTTTTGCTACTGTCTAGAAATTAATATGGAAGCGCAGATTTTATTTTTGTGGAGATCCAGCTCAAACCACAAATATTATTTCTGCTCAGTTCAAATGTTCATGTACAGAGTTGCAAGTTCTGTGTGCCCTGATCACTCAAAACTGGAGAATTTTAAACTTCACAGCACCCCTTTGCATTCAAAATGGCAGAGAACGATTTCAGGGCCACTGCTTTTAATATTTTTATAAAAGATCTGGACTCATAAATTGAATGTACATTAGGAAAATTTGCCAATGATGCTAAAACAGGAGGGCCTGTGGACTCCCTCAAAGGTCTTACAGAGGGGCCTTACAGAGAAATCTTCATAGGCTGGAGAGCTGGGCAATCACCAATTGTATGAAATTTAACCAGATTCTCCACCTGGACAGGGTAATCCCTGTTATATGTACAGACTGGGGAATGAGAGGCTGGAGAGCAGCACCATGTAAAGGGATCTGGGGGTCCTGGTCCTTGGCAAGTTGAACATGAACCAGCAGTGCCCTGGCAGCCAGGAGGGCCAACCCTGTCCTGGAAAGATTTCATACATAGTCCAGACAAAAAGGTATGCTGGCTTGAGAGAATGAAGCATGTCCTGGGGGGCATCAGGTCCAGTATGGGCAGCTGGTCGTGGGAGGGAAGTGTCCCACTCTGCTCTGCACTGGGGCAGCCACACTTCCAGTGCTGGGGTGTGCCACAATGCAAGAAGGATTTCTGACTATCAGAGTGTGTCCAGGACAACCAGGTTGGTGCAAGGGCTCAAGGACAAGACTTCTGAGGGGTGGCTGAGGTCACTTGTGCTGTCCAGCCTGGGGAAGTGAAGGGTGAGGGGTGCCCTCATCACAGCCTACAATTCCCTCAATATGGACAGTGCACACAGCTCTCTAGTGACCAGCAGCCAGACAGGAGGAAATGGAATGAAGCCACGTCTGGGGATGTTCAGATTGCACAGTTGGAAAACGTTCTTCACTGAAACTGTGGTCAAGTCACTGGAACAGGCTCCCCAGGGAAGTGGCCAGGATCTGAAGCCTCTCAGAGTTCCTAAGCCCCTGGTCTATGTCATAGGGTTTAGTTTTATGTAGTCCTGCAAAGAGCAGGGAGTTGGACTTGATGGTCCTTATGTGTCCCTTATAACTTGACGCATTCTTTGACTTTATGTTGCACCAGCCGACCTTCTGTCAGCTACCTGGTAAAAAACGGTGTAAACATGGAATGAATCACAGTAATCCAAATCTACCAGCTCCCAACCACCCCTCTGATCCGGCAGTAATGGAAGTTGATTCTTTTGCAATGTTGATTCTTTTGCAGTGACTCAATAGGAAGGTGTTCCATTCTCAGAAACCAGCATCCTTTTTTATTTGGACTAAGTATGAAATCTTTCCAGGATATATTTTAAAAAACTGGCTGTACTCTGTCTCACTCTAAGATATATTAGCACCATTATTCGGTTTCTGGATGTACTTCAGAGACTGGTGAAGATGGCTCTACTTAGAAATTAAGCCGTCTTTAGTCTAGTCAAGATGTCAGCAAATATTCCTATATCCTGTTCTCTGAGTTTCAAAAGTAAACAAAATCCAGAAGGCTGGATTACTTTGCTTTTCATGTGGTTTCCTTCCTTGTAATTGCCTCAAATCTATCTGAAAGGACAAAACATTCTTGATCTACAGGACCTTCAAACACACATATTTGAGAAAAGATCTTTTCTTCTGTGTCCTTTAGTTTCCTATTTGTCCAGCTATCAGCTACTGCTGCAGCACCACAAGCTGATGAGTTTTACCAGTCTCCTGTGCACCAGCTCACGTGAGAGTTTCACAGTGAAGCTGAATAAGGTCCTCCACGTAACTGACCTCTCACAAGAGATGCTGGGCGCAGCCAGCTGTGCCTTTAGGATGATGGTGACATTACTGATAATGTACTAATCTGTCATATCCATTGCATTCTTCTTTCATCCTCTGCTCTCCATCTGATCAAGGATAAGCTAATCTATTTCATCCAGTTTTAGTTAGATGTCACCACTTTCTAGTGTTGGACACTATATGAAAACATTTCCTGGCAGTTTGCAGTTTATTCCTCTACTACTCAGCTATGCCATCCCTTTTCTGAAATCTTCTGTCTGTAGACTGCTTCAACAGTAGAAAGGCAGGGGATTAGGCAACAATACAGGCAGTTTCCCAGTACAGTATTTTGTAGGATAGGGTTTGTGTACCAGAGGATGGCAAACCTCTCTGAATGCCTTTGGTTGTCAGCAGCAGTTAATGACTGAAAAGTATGGAGTCTTTAGACACAGTAACCCTGCATAATGACAACAGACATTAAAGTATCACTCTGAACAGTTAGGATGCCTGCTTACTTATAGTTACAAAATGTTTTTATATTGGCTTTTCACTGCAAAGGCCTTACATACAGGATTTCTCCATAGTACAGAAAATCCTCATCAGTGTTTCGGAAATAATGAGAATGGGCATAATACAAAATAGCATCTGTGTTTTCTGGCCTAGACATCTTATAGGAACTTCCCCAATGTATATGATTTGCAACAGTTGAACTCCTTGACTCTATGGATGAGAGATGGCATCCACCAAAACCTTCCTTCTCAAGTTAGTCAATAAATATGAGATCTTACACTTCAGATGAAGTCATGTGCAAGTGACTATCACTCCTGTAGCCAGACAAACCTTTCAGGCATGTCTGGATTCACATTAATCCTCTTTCCTTCATATGAGTCATTTGTGATAAGGAAACACAGACAAGATTAAATTTCTGTTAGACAGATGTGTAACTGGTTGGAAAGCTGTTCTCAAGAAACAGTTAATTATGCTTCACTGTCAGACGAGATGCATTAAAGCATGGTCTCCAGGGACTATACAATATTTAATTCATGACTGAAAAGATAGAATTAGCATTTAATGGTACTCATACTACCTGGAAAAATGCTACAAGATATTATGATCTTAAGAAATTAGTTTCAGAATTTGGTTCAAAGAATGACATGTAATGACAGTAAAGATGAATACCAACTTCGGTGTTTATACAGAAGTAATCTTTTGCATAAATGCAAGTGAGGGAGGACTGACTCAGCAACAGTCCTGGAGACAATAGGTGGATCACAAGTTGCATATGAGACACCAGTATATTTTTAGAAGGGACGTAACTGTTGTACTGGGATACATAGAAAGGAACATTATTTATAAAGCATACAAAGTGGTTCTTTTATTCCTCTTGACACTGGAAAAAACTTCATTCTGGTTTGGAACACCACAACTGGAGAAGGATTCTGACCAATTGGACTGATTCCAGAGGAGAACAAAAGAGTGATCAGAAAGCTAGGAAATACAACTTGTGAGAAAATATTGAATAAATAGAGGTTGTTTAATCTGAAAAAGAGGAAACTGAGGAAATATGTCTTTCAAATATAGAAGAGAAAAGAGAAGAAAACAAAGCTTTTTCCATGTTCTCTTCAAAACAAGTTCCAAAATATCCACAGAAGTTTTCTAATTGTATTTTTGCTCTTAGATAATGAGGTATTGAGACACATTCTCTGGGCAGGTTCTGAAGTACTCATCATATTCTAGAAGAGATAAATCAGATGTCTGTGAAGGAGTCCTTAAAATTTCTGCTGTAGCCCAACACAAGATGATTTTACAAGATGATCTTCAGACCCATTTTCTATTAATGTCTATGGTGGTTTTTCTCAGAAGTTAAATAGTAAGGTCTACTCCTCCCTGTTGGTTAACCGAAATTCCATGGCCAAGGAGGCTGCTGTCCCCTCATTCTGTCCAACTTCTTGATTTCCACATGTGAGAAGCAAAAGAATCCCTACTGCTGATCTTGACAGAACAGCTGAAGCAATTGTGCTAGCAAAGAAACTTATTTATCTGTCAATTAAATGTGCTAGGACTTTGCTTTTCTCTCAATCTGTCGCAGTGCACTGAGAGATGCACTAATAGATGCTAATGGCCGTGGGGCCTGGGGCCTCTACTCACACCTGTGGGCACAGGAACACCAGCTCAGCCCTGGGCTCAGTCCATTCCTGGTCTGTGCTGTGTGGGTACTGACCTTCAGCTCAGCTGCAGCCAAACCTGTACATTACTGAAAGCATTGACCCAGACCCTGACTCACAGACTGACTTTGTTGAACCTGTCTCGACACTATGGACCTGCCTTCAGATCTGTGGGCTGTGTTTGATCATGGTTACTCTCGCTGGGCCTGGTACTAAAATAGTTCATTTCCATTTTTAGTTCCGGTGAGGTTCTTTCCTTGTCAACTCTTTTGCTCTCTCCTTATATCATATATATGTATGTGGGGGGGGCGGGGGGGTGTATAAACACATCAATATTTACATATATCACTAGCTGCACAATTTCCTTGGAGTGGTTAAGCCATTACTCCCGCACTTTATCTTCAGTTGTCCACTGACTGAATCAAGTAATTTCCTTATGCCTCAGACCCAGGTGTCCCGAGCTAGTCCTCAGAAGTGTTTTTCCCACTTACGACTTCATGTAGGAAGCCAGATGAGAACCAAATTGGTTTTGGATCCAAAGGGTTTCCCTCAAAAAAATGTGTTCCTGCACACCTGTCATAAGCTTCTCCTGAACATGGTTTTGGCTCTTCATCTTATCTGGACAACTGATATACTTCCATTCTTTCTTGAAGGGAGAAATTTCTAGAGACAGGGTGTCTTCAGACTTTTGTTGTTAAGAGGCCTTTAACTTTTTGCCTTCACAGGACTAGGTGTTTGAGATCCAAAGTTGTTTGTGTCAGCAGCTGAGAGGTTGAAAGTCAGGAGTGCCAAGCTGGATAACCACCAGTGAAACCTGTTATGAAAACACCAAAAAGGAGCCTCCCTCCAAGATTAATATACATTCCACCAGAGCTCAGTCTAAATTAGTGGCTTTCTTGAGTGGTATCTCCATTGCTGACATTTGCTCAACTGCTACCAGGAGTTCCCTCCACACCTTTACCAAGTGTTTTGCCATTTCAGAAGAATCCAGGTATAATACCCATGTGTGGCCACGTGTTTCTGCAGTGCTTAATGCATGAAGTATGCCATGTCTCCCTACCAAGTACTGTCTTAGGAAGAACTGCAGTATGACTACAAATATGGATAATCTATATTAATAATTTCTGGTTTGAGAATTAACAATTATTTACATGTCAGTTAATGAAGCTGTTAAAGGTGTGCTTGTTGTGAGCATGCTCCTTTCACACACTCCTTCTCCGTGTGTTTGAGTCTCTCTTACAACTCTCAACCTTGGGTTTCTGTTATGGAAAAGGAAATTAAACAGTCTCCATGTTATGTATGTAACAAAGCCAACAAGCCTGATAGAAAGAAAGTGGAATGTAAACTGGGCTGGTGGATACTGCATGGATACGAAACTATGCGGTCTCGAGGTTTTTCAGGACACACAGAGTGCACATCCATGTAAGATGTATACATTGATGGATAGATAAAGGTATTTGTGAAATAACTTTCGTCTTGCTACTGCAGGTTTCACTTCAGAGAGTAGATCTTAGTGCAAGATTGTAAGAGTCCATCCTTTTGATCATGCATATGATCATGTCTTCTAATAAACAGATTTTTATTTTTTCTAATAAGGACATTGCATCTTATTATTGCTTTTAGTAGAAGAACTGAAGTCTCCTTAGACACTGTAATTCCTGGAACGGGGATGAACCATTTCAGCAAAAAGATTCAGCCTGTGTGACGATACTGTCATAAAGCTTGACATCACTGCTCTTGGCTGGGCCACTCCCCTTCTCTTCAAATAATACTGATTTCAGCAGCAGTATCTGAAGAGAAAGAGGGTGCTTTGCAGTATGAGAGTGGGTGTTACAACTTGGCCTCTAATCCTTTACTATGAAGTTGCTGGGGTGTGGGTGGAGGGAGGAAGATAATTTATTTCAGAGAAAGAATATTATTGCTGTATTCTCATACTAATATTGTAAATAGTATTTTAGCGAACTATAGGGTACAGTGCAGTACACAGCCAGAGATGATGGAATGAAGTGAAGCTCATCCTATTTGGATTTCTTCCATCTAATTTTATTTTCCAAAGCTACATCTGTTCTTGGACAAAGAGAATAATCTGGACAGAGCTGAATTAAGTTGTGGTCCCTGATTTCAGGGCTTGCTCTTATGGCTGGGTCTTTTACAGGGCACAAAAATGAAACAGGAAACTCCTTGTGTCCTACTGTGTTGTACATATGCACATGGACCTATCTTCATTTCCCCTTTTTAAACATTTGTTTCTTTTACTATGTGAATATTATGTAATTTTATTAATTTTTGTTTGTTTCTTCCAGAATGTTCTAATTGTGGAGGTAAGCTGGGTGCTTATGTCATATTATACTTAGATAAAGTAACACAGCCAAATCATAATTGGCTGTTCAGTTTCTAAATCCTGTCTGTGTTTACACTTTTTTTCACTGGGAGGTGGTGAAGGGGGAGAGGGGTTGATTTTCTTAATGGCCTCTCAGTCTTTTTGCAATTGCATGACAGATCAAACTACATTGCTGTCCCTCTAACTGGTGCTCTGCCTTGTGATACCCAGGAGTCTTTGTTTCTGCCTCATTTGATTTGCTCTTTCTATGGTTTCAACAACTCCTGTTCTTCAAGTTGTTCTGTTCCTTGGAGGACAGTGAATCAACTGCAGTGATGCCCTGCATTTCTCAGGTGCATGACTTTGAAATAGTGGCCCTGCATATGCTTTCCAGCTCCAGGGTTGTTCAAAGTCTGGTTGGGAGTGTCAGTCATTCCCTCAAGGCCCCCAACTCCTGCATGCAGCTCTCCACCCAGCCATGTCCTCGGGGGACAGCCCATCACAGAGCTGCTGCTGATGTAAGTCAGCAGTGTTCAGTTGAAGAGGGAAAGAACATGTCACCTCACTGGTGCTCCAAATTCTCATATAATTAAGATAGGTGATTCTCTTTGAAAACGTTGAATAAGCAACTGGGACTGCTAGAGAACACATTAGCATCTGCCTGGCGTTTCAGAACTAGTCTGCTTGTGTGGAAAGTAAGCTGGACAGTGTAATGAACTGTATACTGTTGAAACTTCTTCTCTTAGCAAAGGATGGAAAAAAAGCCATCAGCCACAGAGATGGCTGGTTACCTGAATAGCTGCTAAGAGCTCCATATTTACTCATTCCAGCTGCTCTAACAGAAGTTAAAAATGCCCACAGCAAATTTCATTAATGCTATTAAAGAGCTGGAGGGCAGAGACAAGGTGTTGCTAATCCACCCCCAGAGTTCTCTCCATGGTCAGTTTTCTAGCCAGGTACCTATTGAATTCATTGAGATAATATTGGATATGGCAGCTCTGGAGAAACCACATTTGTACTGTGCTAATAAAACAAAAAATAGGGCAGACTTGGCTCCGACATGATATTCTGTGATCTCAAATATAATATGAAAAGTCTAATCCCTGCATCCTTGCAGTGCCCACTAGAGTCATCTCCAGTCCTGAGTTACATTCCAAGTACTTGCAATACAGCTGTTTTCAAGAGGAAGTGGACAGTCCTTGAACTGATAATTTTATGAATAGAAAGTGCTTGCTTCAAAGAGTGTAAGCTCAATTATACCCTTTTTTGGATGTGGTTTACAGTGCACTGGAAAAATAAATCATCAGCACAAAGGAGGAAAGTGGAACTTCTCAGTCATTGTCCAGATTTCCTCCTTTCAGCTTTCCTTTGTGTTTTACTTACTTTATTTTTCTTGGTTTTTAAGGATATTGTTGGAACTGGAAGGACCATGAAGGTTCTGCTTAACAATATAGAAAAATACAAGCCGAAAATGATTAAAGTGGCAAGGTAAGTAAAGCAATCACAAAACTTAGATATTAATTAGTCTAGTCCAGCATATTTTCCAGAGTAGATTCTCATTCAGAGAGCCTGCTTTAATTTGATGCTGCAGTATGAAGGAGAGCTAAGCAGAGGAGCTGCCTGAGTCATTAAGGGGAGGGTGAAGGAAAGGAGGGGAAATGCTTTTGTATTGTTCTGCCTTGGCGATGACCCTCCAGCCATTTCAAGATTGGCACTGATGGAGTTGGGAGGGGAATACACCCAGCTTTTCCCTGCAATCAGGATGTTTTCAGGAAGAGAAACAGAACAAGAACGGGGATTCACATGGCTCTGAAGGTTTTTGATAAAGGGAATAGTTTTTTATGTGTGTTATTCAGTTACATATCTAGATTTAAATGGGGCTTGTTTTATTTTTAATTACAGTTTGTTGGTGAAAAGAACATCTCGGCCTGATGGGTACAGACCAGATTGTAAGTGTTCTGAAAATCTCTGCTTGACAGTAGAAAAGGTTGACTGCTCTGTCAACTGCCTTTCATAACATTCAATGGACTGCTAGAAGCACTGTAAAATACCAACTGTCAATGAGTCTATGGGATGCAATGGAAGGATTTGTATAATTGTCATTTGGAAAGCCTACCCTACTTAGGTTTTCTGCAGAATACTGACTTTATTGGAAAAATTTGAAAGGGTTTAATTTTATCAATGAAAGGTGAGTGTTTTATCTTCTGTCTCTGACAAACAATATCAAAGAGAATATCCATTTCTTCTTTTTTCTTCCTCATTGCATTTTTCTGGAGGAGCTGCAGGATTCCATCTGAGCATGAAAGTGTTTTATTGTGACTAAGTATTAACAAGTTTTACATTTTTTTAATTCAGAAAAGCACTTCTATTTTTTTTAAGTATTATTGTTCAAAGGGAAAACACTGATATTATAATTAAATCTCACCCCCTAAAAGGCAGAAGATAATATGGGCTTTTAAAACTTTTTCTTGCTGCTCAGTTTGCACCACATCAGCACCACTTCTCTCTAAATTACTGGTCCTTATACTGTGTTATGATGAAGCTGTAAATGGAGCTATACCAAGCAATTGTCATTTTAGACTTATTTAGAATAAATGATGTAATAACAGGTATGTGGCTAAATATGAAAAGACTAGATCCATCTAGAAGAGATCGACCAGTATTTGCTACTGAAGAAGTCTGTGGTCAGCTGAGCTGGGGAGGAGGGTAGAAGGAGAGTAGGCAGGTGAGTACCAGGAGGCAGTATGAAGGGTTTTGATTTGGGATGTGGGTGAGAAGGAAAATTTATGAAGCAAAAATTACTTAAATATTGGGCACAGCCCTGGGGTTTTAGCCCTGTTATCTGAACGATGATCCAAACATTTTGTTCTACAACTTCTTACACAGTGGAGTGGTATTTTTAACACTCAGAAATTAATCCAGTAAATTAAGGCATATATTTGACTGGATTCATTGATGTTAAACATGCAAAAGAGGAAATAAAATTACTTCATGAAGGGTAGCTTTATATTTTTACATATTAACTTTTTAATGAAACAAATTCTATCCCTGTTTATTCATAATGTGATGAATTTTACAAAACATCAGAGACCTCTTTTGTAAATCACTGACAATGCTGTATCATTTCCTCACTTACCTAAATTTAAAATTCCACAGCACATATAACCCCCAATCTTTAACAACTGAATAAATTCCTTCCCTGAATACCTGTAGAATTTTTTTATATGGGCCTATTTTTGTGTCTGTAAGATTGAGTTTTACTCTAAATATTTAGAGAACAATTTGGAAAGAGTCTGCCTTGTTTTATGTAGTGCTGGTATTGTACAGACCTTCACACTCAAAAAGATTCATTTCTGTGCTTAGCTTCAGGTGTGTGAGTTGTATAATTGAGATGTACTGCATGCATTTACTTTGTTAAGTATGTGCTTGAACTTTCATAAGGTTGGGGCTTTAATTTAAGAAGCATTTGACATGGTTTGGTAGCATAAAATACGAGATAGATTTTTCTATTCTTAGCAGAAAATATATAGATCTCTGAAAGTTACTTCTGAATTAATATTCTACATTTTTCCATCATTAGTGTGATATGGGACAGTAATGATCACACATATATACCAATGGAACTTCCAAAAGCAAGCAGAAAGTAACAGCTCTGATTTTGGCTTCCTTCCACAATGTGCCAGTGACAATTTTATACAAAATTATCCTCTCATCTCCTCTGTCTATTCACATCCCTCTCACAAATACTCTGACTGGGAGCTGGTTCAGGGGCTTCTACTGACCATGATGTCTCAGATTCAAAAGTAATATAGCCCCAACTAACTACATATAATAGAGTTTGCTTGTTGAGAACCACACATGAATTTAAGGGCTTATGACTGCCACTGATCTTGTATTGATGGTGTTTGTTATTTGTCTTAAAACAGATTACGGATTTGAAATTCCAGATTTATTTGTGGTAGGTTATGCCTTAGACTACAATGAGCACTTCAGAGATCTAAACGTAAGTTTCTTATTTAAAAAAAAAAAAACCAAAACAGTTTAAAAAGTCACTGATCTACTTTTCCCATATTTATTTCCATAAAGATGCCATAATTTGCCTCCTCCTTGGGGGCCTTTGGAGGTATGTCTTTGACATGGCTGGGATTTGGGATCCTTTCAGTGAGTGCAAAACTCTCTGCAAAACCTCAAATAATCCAAAGAAGTCCCTGCTCAGCACTCAGAACAGTTGCCTCCCCCTAAGAATTCCCTAAATTTCCATCTTCTTTGCACCTAAGGCTTCTCAAGTCCACCATTGCCAGTATGTGCAGAGACAGCAGCAAAAGTGAAACACAGACACAGGTCAGAGGGGTTGTCTGAATGCTATGTCACCTGTCCTTTTCTCAGAGAGGCGAGGAAGGAAAAAAGGCACAAACCTTTCCTTCCCTTCTTGTGATACTCCCAGGGGTGCACCTCAAAACTGGGAATTCCAAGTGGGAAAACTTGCCGTAGCTAGAAAGTGATATCAGAATTCTATTCCAGATGTGTAGAAAGGAAAGAGTAATTGTAAAATCACTAGGTTGGCCAAGCATAAGTATTTCTAAACAATTAGTTATTAATGTACTCAATTATACTTTTGCAATCTGTCTTGTTTTTTTTTTCAGCACATATGTGTTATCAATGATCATGGCAAAACAAAATACAGAGTCTGAAGCAGTAACATCCACTCCTGAATATTTCTGTGAAGCAGAAATTTGACTACACTCCCTCAAGCATCTCCCAGAAAAGCGATGCAACTGACTTGTATGTCTTTTAATTCAGTATAATAAGGGGTTTACTCTAGAGATGCTGATGAATATTTACAGAAGTGAGAGCTCTTATCTAAAAAGAGAAGCATTTTACAGTTACTACCTTTTTTAAGTATTGAAATTACCACCTAAGATGCCTTTTGACTAATAACTTGTCTGCCTCAGGTTTCATTCTGAATGCGTCTTTTCTTTGCTCAGTCCTTCATTCCACCTATTGCAATTCATGTACTTCACTGTGTTGCACAAGATAGTTCAAAAGTGCCATTCTGTGCATGAAGATTATTTTACAAGATTTTATTGACTTCATCATGCCTTTAGTCTTGGTCAGATATGTTGCTACCAAATTGAAAGCATTATTTTGATTTAATTCCACAATTGAAAAGTTTAAGCTGAAGTTCTGTGTCACGTTGCAGTTCATTACCCACTTTTCCAAACAATTTTAGCTCTCAGGATGTGCTGAATTAGAGTGCAGGTCGAATGAACCTTTGCAAGAAATTGTTGATCCAAAATTGGAAGATAACCTGGCTCTGGTATGTCATGTAGCCATAGATCTGACCTGTTTAATGTGCTGAATTTTAATCAAGAGAAACCAGTGCCAGGCAGGTTTGAATTTCTGCATGGTATCCCTTTCTTCTCCAGGACACAAATAAGTATAAAAATTAACAGTGTTCTCCTGAACTTATATTCTTAACTAAACCTCATTAAGCACAAAAGTTTAATGTTAGTCAGACAATTATTCAGTTATGATTTGATTTTTCTAATGTGTCTAAGTAGAGACTTTTTGTAACCATCTGTCATCTTCAAGAATACAGATCTGACAGTGCTGAAGAAGACTTGTATAGAAAAAAAAGAGAAAATGTGTAGGACAACACAGAAAGCCAGTTAATGCAGGAGTGCTGTAGACTCTAGACTCCTTTCTTTATAGATTGTGTTTAAAGAAGTTTGTGAATTTTAACATACTGTATTAGCTGTGAAAAGTTTAATTCTGTATTGAATATAAGCATTCTTAGAAACTTCCCGAGGGAAACCAATGCAAAGTAGCTGTGTATCAGTAGTTTTGCTCTGAACTGTGAGAGGCAGATTGTTACTAGCTGCAGATTCCTATAAACTAATAAAGAAACATTAGGAATACTTGTTACTTTGCACAGTTGTTTATTTCCTGCTTCAGCATGTTTTGCACATCCCATAAAAGCTTTTAAAATATATGCATTTACCTGGTAATCTAAACATACCATATGTATGTATTCTGTAGCCGATAAGCTATTGATATTTGGATAAAATCCATGATGTTAAGGGAATGAAAAAGATGAAAGAATTAAGGTGATTGCTAGAGAAATGCCCTAGCTCATCTCTACTCATTTAACTTGTATTTTAAAATAGTTCTGTTGAAAAGCTTTCCCTCAGAGTAAATTTCTTCTGTTTTAGAGAATAGTGCTCTTACAGACCCTGAAAGAAGCTGCTGAAGAATTTAATCCCTTTTTGTTTGAGAGTGGTAAAGTTTTTTCTTAATGCTTCTGACTGCTATGGATTTAGTGGTAATGACACATTGCATAGACTGACACACTTAGACTTAGGCTTAGTCCAAGACAGCCATTAGGTTATTTCTTTTTTTTTCCTCTCTTCTTAAAAAATTACAGTCCAATTCTTGCTACACCTTACTACAATTATCAGCTTTCAGCAGCAACAATAAAAATCTGGCAAGTTAGTGTAAAATCAGTGTGAAAATTTGAAGTACTGTAGATACACATAATTCAGGACAGTGTTAAAATTGTTTAATTGAAAGACTCAGATTATTAAAATTTACATGCTTAAAAGAAAAGACCAGATTTCTAGAAAATATGAGAACTGGAGTGTTTCTTCAAATTCCATTTCCTCCTGTCATCATATTCTTAACACTGTGAAAAAGAACCATACAGATTTCACTAGTGAATTGCATGTGGAATTATTTTGTGAATAAGGGGGGTGTTCTCTTCTAATGTCATATTTGAATTTTGTACCTATATGTATCTGAGCATCTCCAGGTATCTCAGCTGCCACCCACCTTACTCTTTGCTTGAAGTGCACTTCCACCTGAAAAATTAGCTTTCAATTACTTTAACAATCAGACTCCAAAATATCATTAGTGTAACTGGGGGAACAGGTAATCAGTCATGCATGTATGACTGATTAATACTAGGCTTAGTCTCTTTGGTATGCTCAGAGAATTTATTGTCTTGTGTTTTGGTAATATTGTTGATTCCACTCTAGCTAAAAGGCCACTAAATATTTTTTCAGTTGTGGTTGCACGCTATGACCCATGAAGCTATGTTTGGGGTTTTTTAATCAGTTCAGCAACATCTGTTACTTAAGAGGAGATGTTCTTTAAAAGCCATTATTTTCATTGGACATTGTGTTTATGGGCAAGCTTCCATTTTTATCTCAATCTTTCTTGTGCACTTAACACCAGCATCTTTTCCCCACCCGTTGAATACAAATTAACACAGACAGTAATTTTGTTTAAACTGATGTAATACTTCAGACTTTATTCAATCTATGTATGTCTGATTCCAAAATATTCAGAAGTGTTTTTCTGGAGAGAAGGTCAAACTAGGAAGAATAATTCCTGCACCTTTGTTAACTGAATATAAATTAGGATTTCATGTTGCAAACCATAGATATGGTCAGAATATTTAGTAATTTCTGCCTTAAAAAGTACAATTTAAATAGTCTAAAAGGTCTGTAATTAAGATATTTTTTCAACTGAATCAGCTGCTGCACTCTTCAAGTTAGAGCTGAACAAAGTAGAAAAGTGTTTGATTGACTGATTGATTGCTATTAGTGTTATATTTCTTGACCATATTATGTTAATCCTCAAAGTCTTAACCTATAAATTTGTATTATGTAAAATTGAAACATTTCCCCTGAAAATACAATACTAACTGTATGGCATATTCAGCTGCAGAACAGTTTCTGATCTGTGAAAGTGTCAAATCATCCCAGTTTATACACAGTAAAATGCTTAACTTTGAGACGTACTTAGGTCATGGGTCATCACTACTGATCTATGGTAAGAATAAGATTTATTTAAATACAAGTATTGGCAATTCTAAGTTTCAATATTTCTTTAAACTGGAGAAGATGAAGGCTGAATCAGCTTCTCTGCATATCCTGCATTTTGATTTTCTCAGATAACATAGCAGTGAAAACCCCTATTGTAATCAAACTTGTTACACATGCAAACTGTATTTGATTCTACCTTGAAAACTTTAATTTTCAGTTAAAAATGAGAGTCTCAAAAGAAAACCTTTACAGGGTTGCATAGCAAGAGACAGAAGGATTCCTTGCCCTTTTGTAAAACCATCATATTTGAGGATGCTTTTACCTTCTTCTACCTTTTAAATGTTTTCCAAAACCTCTCATAGTCGAAATATAAAGCTCTGAGATGAATGCAGTATCTCAGTGTACTTGGAAAGGCATTCTAAATTATTCTTCTCCCTAAATTGGAGGGAGACATGTAGATCCATAAGATAATGTAGGTGAGTGTTACCTCAGTTCAGTCTTCCAAAAGTTAGCTCCGGCTGTACCCTCCACATGACTAAGGTGTCTGAGTCAGCTTCTTCCTGTGCTTTGCTTGTCTCAATGTGCCCATTTGAAACCTCACAGGTGAGAGAAGCATGGTGTCAGGTGCTTTAGCCATCCTTTCAAAACATTTAAAATACAGTGGAGGGAAAAGAAAAGCTTGTATCCCAATTTCATACACTTTTCACAGTTACTTTTTTAATGCCACACACCTTCCTCTGGGAAGGCAGCCTTGTACAGCTATCCCAGTACCTGGCTGAAATGTTTGCACCACTAGGGAATGGCTGCTCTGCTTGCCAGGGATATTCAGAGCAGTGACAGCACCACAGCAACGCTTGGACAGCTAGAAAAGTTTGGGCACAAGCCATAAACTACACTGTGGGAGATTATTCTGTACTGTTAAAAGGATAATTATTTGTGAAGAAACAGCAATATTATGCACTTATAAATTATTAGAAGGGAAAGATACCCCAAATAAGGAAGGCAACACAAACAGACTGAGGAAAGGTTGTCCTTTATGTTGCAGAAAACACACAAAATTTTTTAGAAGGGAAAAAAGGAGACATCAGTACTGGGTGAGGCTCCGTAAGCCCTTTGAAGGCTGTCAGCTGTAGTTTGGATGCCTGTGCTGTTACGCAGAACTGGCTGACCCTGCCTTCCTTTCTGTCAATAAACCAGTGCTTGGTTTCTTTGTACCTTCACATGAACACATGTGTATCCGCAGCTGAACTTTTCACTGCTGCCAGCAGTTGTTTTGGAACACCAAGGGGTTTCCAAATGCAGAAATTTAGACTCAATTAGTTAAATACTTGCTGTCAACCCTTGTTCCTTCTGCTGCTGCATGGAGCAATGAACTACTGGCAAACTATTGGAGTGTGCAGTACAGCGATTTATGTCTAATACTAAGTTTTGGATACTGTTCAGAGGATGACCTTTAGTTTGTTTCAGGAGTGGCATGAAAGTTTTCCTCTGTTTTCTGTAGCAGAAAGAGACAAAAATTTCTTGTAGTACTGTAGTTCTAGAAGTCTGTCTTCAATCTGCATGAATGGGCCTGTGATAATGGTAATAAAAGTTGTTTCTAACCATGACAAAAAATTTCATTAAATTAACTCATTACTGCATGTGTTCAAAAATCCGTTGTTCCTACTGTTAGTAGAGCTTTGTACATTTATCTGCTGTTAAGTCATGAGGTTACACATAAGGACAGCTATTGGTGGAAGACATATGTTATGCCTTCATAGCTATTGAATTTGCATAGAAAAACATTGGAATTTAGCTAAGATGTTTTGGAAGCAATGCCAGAAAACAGTTATCTTGAAGTGCCTTTTTCTCAGCAATCTTCCATTTTCCTAAATTTCTAGAAGTATTAGTATCTTTTCTTCAGATTTCTTATCTACAATTACACATTGGTTTTATACTCTATCACAATGTTTTTTAAACAAGTCCTTGCCAGTCCTGTAGTTTTTAAGGACACTCACAAATGCTTGTTATTTACCAGGAAACTTCAGCCCTTTTTCTGAAGCATTCAAGAGCAGATTTTCAAAGGTGCTTATGCATCCAAGAAAATTTTATGGAATTCTACCTGCTTGGGTAAGTGCCTAGCTGCATCCTTCAGTGGCCATGTACCCTTGAAAATATGTTTTTTGCCTAATCTGGATAGACTGGGAAAATATGCAGCAACATAACTTGGAACGCAAACAGGACGATATCACAACAAAAAGAAGAGACAAGCACAATCATGTCATTCTTTCATGTGGGCATGAATATCTCTTTGTCTTTCTGAATCATGCAAGTGTTTAATAGATTTATTTGTTTGGGTTTTCATGAGAATTATTGTAGTGGTGTTTCTGCTCTTTCTTAGGAAATTTGGAATGTAGTGAGAGTGTTCAAAATTTTGCTTTTGGAAATAATAACTCAGCATAAACATTAGCACAGAGAGACAGAAAACAGATCAGCTACAAAGGAATATTTAACAACAGTGGTAGAAGAGTCAAGGAGAGTAAAAAATGAAGTGTCATAAAAAAAACTTAAGCCATAGAGTATTGATTGGAATGAATCCACCAGTGGGTGTACAGGAAAGATATTAAAATTAATTAAATATGACTTGCTGAATGACTGTGGAGATGGGAGCTTTCTGCTGAGAGCCAGTTTGGTCCTGGGCCCATTTGTGCCATATGGGAAAGAAAACCATAATAAACTGAAGCTGTTTATCTTCTTCAAGAAGCATTTCACATAATAACATGATGCTATTAACTGAGTTCAAGCTTTTAACTACAAACACCCAACTGAAGCTCCCAGTACTAGTTTGCCTAAACTGTAGACAAGACCATCTCAGCCCTGTAAAGTCAATCTCGATCTCTCTGTTTTAAATTTAATCAAGTACTAGACAATGACGTTACTCCATCTGTATAGATTCCAGTGTTGTTCCTCACAGCCTCTCTGATATTTTGAGGTCTTTCCATCTCAAGCTTTACCCCTATTCCTTACATCTTAATTTATCCCAATTCCTCTTAGCCTATTAACCAATTTACAAGCTCAGCGGGTGCTGGGAGACAGGTGAAGAATTATCTGCAGACACTGCTGAGTTTGCAATCCTAAGAGAAAACAAAACCCAGAAAGTGCTGAGATACTCTGCTGAGTGGTAGTCATTGGTCCTTCACGGGAGATTTTGAGAAAAGTAGCAAATATTTAACTTTAGGGGGGAAAAAATTTCTGCTTTGTATCAAGAAGTTTCAGAGTGGAGGTGACAGGCTTGCAAGGCATGGAGGGAGGATTTTGTGCCACCACCACTGTCCAGTGTGGTTTTGTTTGCTGCCAGAGCTTAGGCAGCAGCTGGGGCTGGAGGAGGAATCCAGCCACTGCAACACAAATCAGCACAACAAACATCCTCCTTTGCTGCAGCTTTTCTAGCTCCAGTACTCAGACAAACACAGAGTAGGGTTTATCCCAGTCAGCTCTGGCTCACTGTTGATTCTGTCAGGCTCAGCCATATCTCACAGCAGTCTAGCCAAAATATGCCTCTAAGTATTTTAATATTTTCCCCACACAAGTCACAAGCTGGAGTCCAAAGCTAGCAAGTGTTTTCCTGATTACGGCCTGTTTATTTATAGAAGAAGAGTCAAACATAAAAACACATTTCCTATGCAGAAGGGAAGAAGGGAATCAAGGCACATCATGGCACTGCCCCAGGCAGGTTTAAAGTCTTTGGTTGAGAACAGATTTACCATGGTTATTTTCCATCCCCTAAACTGTGTTTAGACTGTCTCAACTTCAGCAGTCTCCAAGACATGTAAATTATTTAATGCAGAAGGACAACAGTATTTTGTGAAGCCAAAATAGGTTGTGAAAACTGTATGTAAAGCTACCCAGGAAGGAGTGCATGCTCTCTGTGTTTGAATGGCACACTCACTCCACACATACAAGCCCCGTTCCTACAGAGGAACACAGACCAAGTGACCATCACTGCTCATGCACCCGAGGTTAAGCTCCTACAGAGTCTGGGCAAGACTGTACCAACAGATTTTTGTTAGTACAGGTGTACACATGAACATAGTGTCATTTACAACATGGATGTTATTCCAAATAGTCCTTTTGCCTCCTTTAATATAATGGCATCAGCCTAAAATTAGGAATGGTGGTACTATTGTTAACTGCAAGAATGTAAATTTTGGGCACAAAATTTAATATATCATGAAATATGATGGGAAAGCAGCCATGCAGTTTGATGTAAGGATCGCCACTGGTTAATCCACCAATGTTTTCTGGAAGTCTCTGCTGTTGAGATTGATCTTCATTACCTGAGGAGACAAAGGCACATCATAGCTCTTCTCAGCCATCATTAGGTAGACTTTTCAAATTCATAATAATTTACAAGGCCCATTTCTAGTAAAGCAGAAGGAGTAGAATATAAACTCTTGTTTATGAATCATAACAATCATCACAGATGCTTTATTCTCTGTAGTTCACCTGCCTGTGAATTCCAAGGTTTTCTCCCTTGAGGTTCCTCAAGACCAACCTGGCCTGCCTAAAGCCACAGTTTCATCCACAGCCTTTATCCTGACAGAGCAGCCAGAACCTTTGTATCTTCCACCTTAATTTGCTAAGAGAAACCCTTTCCCAGCCAAAGCACTAAACCATGTAAAATTATTCTCAGTTATGTAGCGCAGAAATGGCCACAAAGTACTGAGTATCAGCACAGCCTATGGGGTAACAGGCTTGGGTTGAACTGGGGTGGGGATAGTGGCATTTTGCCCTGCCACTTTTGGAAGGGCTGACCTGGGAGGGTGAGAAGGACAACCACAGTCTTTGGTTTATACAGCAGCCAGAGCACCTGGTCAGAAGCACAGTGCTCCCTGAGGGCTCAGAGCCTCTCGTGGCAGCTCCCAACGTCAAGTCCAGCACCCTGCTGAGATCTCCTGGTATTTTCCAAGCTCAGCTCCCAGTGTTAGAGCAGATGGGATCACAGTTTAAAATTGTAAAGGTGTAGGAGTTAGCTTTTCACCAAGAACAAGCTCTAAATAAAAAATGTCATCACACTACCTTTATAAACATCCCTGCCCTTCTCCTGAGGGTTTGTGCTGCTCTCCCTGGCTTCTGTTGCTACTTTGGTTCAGCTTCTTTCCAGAACTAGTTTTTCTCATCCTTCACTGGCTCTCGCTCTTGCCTGAGACTGCTTCATGAATGTGTGTTTTACAGCTCAAAATTACCATTCCTGCCCTACCATTCCATCCCAGCCTGTGGCTACAGCTGAAATAATAGCGTGAGTGGGGAAAAGTTATTTTGAAAATCGAGAAAGTAGGTGATTTCCATGTTTAGGTTTAATCAAAATTATAATACCAAGATATGTGAAACACTAAGGCACCAAGTCCTGGCTGATGTTCTCTGCTGCTGTTGAAAGAAGGTGCAGCCTTCACTACTTCAAACAATTTTGATATACAGGGAAATGTAGTGTCCTAGTAGGTAATACTGTAGTTATCATAAAACTGAGAGCTAACAGATAAGGATCTTCCACCTTGTAAATAATTATTTAAGAATTTATAGTTTGGAGAGATTTTGGCTTTTTTTTCAAAGTTTTCCTCTTCCCTGACACATTTCGCTAAAGTCCCTTGCCAGCTTATTTTCAAGAGTCTTCTAATTAGTAATTCCAGGAAAAAAATGCATTTATGATTTGTTCTTTTGTCTGTATGTTCACCTAAGGTGAACCTAAGGTGAAAAATCTTAGGAAGCTGCCATTACTCTTCTGAGTTAATTAATATCAAATTTTCTCTAAAAGTCTGTTTTAAAATAGGCAATTAAACATTCAGGTGTCACTGTCTGCATTATTTGCTTTCTGAAAGACAAAAATAATTCTTATTTATATATAATGTTCCTATAGAAATAGTTGTTAGTAGAAATGTGGGCATAGAAAAACAGCTCAAAATAAAAATAGTTTTTTCTATCCCTGTTTTGATAAAATCTCAGCTGAAAGGTGTTTTTCTATTTCTCAGATTCTCAGTCATTTTCCAGAATTCTACCAGAACTTCTGTGTTGAATGTTTTAGGTCAGTAAATGTAAGTCATAGAATTCCCATCTCATTGCATATCGTGTGCTTCATTAGCTCTACTTTACCGACCTTAGAAATTCCAGTTAAGGGAACCCTCACAAGTCTGGTTTTAATTTAGGATTCTCACTTTCCCTCCTTCCAACAAGCCTGTTTCAAAGGTGGCAATGCAGATTGCTCATCCAAATAAACTTTCTTGTTGCACTCCCTCGTGCTTTCCACAGCAGGTCAACGCACCTTATTTCTCCCAATATATCTTGTGTGTGTTCACAGTGGATCACATTTAAGTTCTGAATTATCTCAGCAACTACGGAATTGTTTCCTCTTGCTCCAGTGACATTTTAAGGCACAATAAGGCAGCCTTGAAGTGAGAACAACTGACTTTAAAGGAATATCCTTCATCATTTCAGCCCTTCCGGCCATGACAATAGCATAGAATATATGCTGGGCCTCATCTGAGTTCCTGCTGCAGATTTCTGTGGCAATGCCAGAGATTGCTGCTCTGCTTTTCCCCGTGCATTGCTATCAGTCGCTATCTCTGCAACCCCAGGTTTGCATCTGGACTGGGCAGGCACCTGCACAAGCTTTACAGGCTACTGAGACCCCCACCGGGCTCCCACCCATGGGACTGGTTCTACAGACAGGCACAGCACAATGCCAGACTACAGTCTGATGTCTTGGGCCTCCCCTACTTGTTTTAATTATTTGCAACACCTGGAGAAACTTCTAGAAGCCCTGATTCCAAGTTTAGTCTGTTTTGCCTGTGCACCAGCTTGCTCCTCTTTGTCTCTATAGATCTGTCAGTCTTTTCAAAAACAAGAACTTTTTTTCCTGACAAAGCCAGATTCTTGGCACATTCTTCCAGCATTCCTTTGAACATCCAGTCAGCAAACAACATCACAAACACTTGCCTGCCCCCTCATTGTTTCCTGACCCTGATTTATGAGAGGTCAGTGTGATAGATGTTTAAACTAACCACAGGCTCAGTTTATGCCAGGCCATTCCATCTGAGCTTTCATGTCATATTAATTACAATTCTTTTAAATTCTATTGCAATTAAAATCGAAAGCAACAGCTGTATGCTTTCAGCTTTCAGCTCCCAACCAAATATCAGGTATTGCTGAAGGCCAGATTCCGCCCCTTTTTTTCTTTCTGGATATTATCTTCCCTTCTATATTTTCATATTTTCAGATCAGTCTTGAAAAACATGGCAGCTCATCTAATTGAGTGGACAGCCAAGTGCAGTGACATCCAAGAGAAAAGTACTGCGTTAGATAAGACTGTTGCAGGTTGGCAGATATGTCTGAGATGGCTCTCACAGCACAAGTACAGGATGTGGGCAAGAAGACAGATTTTCTGTTTCAAAAATCGAGACGTTACAGGCCTGATTTTAGAGATATGTATAAGGGCTACTTTCAAGGTATTAGGGAGTTCACCACAACAAATGAAACCAAGGTTCTGCAGGCACTGAGATGTCCAGGCTTTTCATCCCCAGCAGTGGCACTGCACATGGCAAAGTGTCCTGTTCAGCGGCAGCACCCTAAGGGGATGCCCCATCACCGGCCTGCCAGGTGTGCTGGGGTTTAGCTAATCGGCCCCTTGCCCAACAGGTCAACTGCTAGATCATACTCTGCTTGCAGCACCTTGGCCTCTTCCTATTCCTACTGTCTTTTTTTCCCCCACTGCATTTCTTTTATTGTCTTCCTTTATCTTTTGTTGTATTTCTAGCTCTGCTTTGTCTTAATTTTGCTGGAACCAGCAGCCTCCTGCTGGACTCTCAGACTGAAGAATCTGCTGCACTTCCTTTCTGGTCTCGCAGGACTGCTGCTGAAGCTTCTGGCAGAATTTCTTTCCTGCAGCTTTTTTCCCCCCCAGACTCTACTGAAATAGCTGTTTGCCTTTCCAGTAAGAGATGCTGCATTACTACCAGGAGCAGGTGGTTCTTGTTTCAGAAATTCCTGTCAAGAAACTGAAGCATGTGACATCTTGTGAATCACAGATTCTTGCTCTCTGTCCTGACAGTTTCTCTTATCTTTCTGAGCTGAAAACTGATCCTTAAAATGGATAAGTAAGTGATACTGCATACCACGCCACTACAGTCCAGCCAAATAATATCAAGACAAATGGCTTAGGTGGAGTCACTGCAAAATGCAGAATTAGAAAAGATCACTTGATGTTGGTCTAGACAAAACTTTTATATTGGCACTATTGCCTCCCAGATTAATTAAAAATTACATAGTCTTACAGCTCCTAAATCAGTTTAAAATCTCCTAATGTTTTATAACCCCTAATTTATTTTCTTCTTCAAAATGTTCAGCTTGAGATCCTATTTGCTGTTTTGCAGCCTTCCTTTGTTCCTGTCTGACAACTAGAGTGCTGGTGACCCTAGCCAGCTACCAGGCACTTCAGCTTGTTCCAGAGCAACTGAAAATGTACCACCTTAAACTGGGCAATCTGTCCAATGCGGGAAAAAAATGCATAAGGGAAAAAGCAAGAGGTTATAGAGAAAACTATTTTTTAAATATGTATTACAGAAGATTATCTATGGCAAGAGTGGATACAGGGTTTAAAATTCTAAAATTCAAAATCTGAATGTCTTATACATTTTAAAATGAACTCTGGGCTCGGATGTCTCTGGCTAGGGTCATTCTATTTGGCATTATCTGAATCAAGCTAGCTGAAAGGAGATTCTGCTGTCTCCAGACGAGTTCTTCCAGTTACTATCACTAACCATCACATAACAACAATAACTTTACACTTAGCTCATGAAGATATGCCAGAGAATTTCTTCCACACCTCACTGCAGTCCAGATGGGCTGGAAGGCAATGCAGTGTCCCGGGAACAGCCATGCCTGAGCCCATAACAACTTTTTGTCCTACTTAGTATCTGAATGTTCTTGTTTTCACTTGTGTGCAAAGGACAAGAGCCTGGAGGTTGTGCACGTGCTGCTGGAGTGGCCACTGATAATGTCAGTGCCACAGAGTTATGGCCATTATCCCTGATAAAAGCAACGTTCTCCTGCTGCCTCCTCGGTGGATGCACGGCGAAAGAGGAAACAACATATTTGTAGGGGCGAGGAGCAATGCTTTCCAAGGATATTTTAGTCTCTCCCATCTTAAAAAATCCTGTCTTTGACTCCAGTTGTACATCTCTCTTCCTTGCTGAGGGTCTGCTCCTTGAGCAGCACATCATTGCTGAGAGTTTTCTTCTTCAGTTCTGACCCAACTCTTCCCTGATTCGGCTTCTGCCACCTGTGCTCCACTGAATCAGTTGGCTCATGATGGCCATAAAGTTCAGAACTGGAGGCAATGTGAGTCTTTCATTCTAATTTTAAACTGTTTTGTGTAAAACTCAGGTATATTGAAGACAGAAGCTTATGGAGGGAGGAGAAAGAATTGTGCATCTCCCTCAGCAGCTTCCTTATGATGAGGGCAAAGCAGAAGCAGACTGTTCTATTGGCACTGCATTTCAGACTGAGCTTCCAGAATGCCCAGCTGTCTGCTGAGGGTCCCACAAAAGCCACTATTGATTTATTTCCAGCTAATACTACCTTCCTCCTCTGATCTGTCTCCTACTTTCAAGGGATTTGTTCAGCTTAGTCTCCATTCTTTCATTTAGCTTCCAGGATTCTATTTCTGCTTCCGCATTTTTAATCTTTCTTACAAGATGTTAAGGGTTCCTTATTCTCCTTACAGCATTTTCTGCAAATTCAAGAAATTCAAGCTGTATTCCATCACCTTGTCTTCCCTCTCTGTGCTTTGCCTCAGAAGGATCTCATCATAAATACCATTTTGGCAGCTTTCTCCATGCTTATGATTCACCAACTTTTCTACTTCCTATTTGTCACATTCAGATATTTATGGTAATCTTTTAATGCCACTCCACTAAACACATTTTTCTTGCAACTCTTGGGCTTCTGTGTCCTCTTATTATAGGAACCTGATTTTGGTTTCTCACATCCGTTACTCCCACCTCAGACAACTTATGTTCCCATAGTTCTGATATGGGTAGGAAAGTGGTGATGGGTTTGTGTGGGGTCACCAGTCACTGTAACCTAAAAAATATGAGCAAGTCTCACTGAGGTTTGGTGAATGGAAGTAGATTAAGTCTTGAAAGCATCCTTTAAGACTAACTTGTACTAGCCTTTACTCATATTTTTTTGTTGTTTTTTCTCTTCATTTGAGAAGGAGGACAATACATAAAATCAAGCCTACCAGATTTTTCTAAAGACAACTGTATCCAACTGTGAAGGTGTAAACACAAAAGAGGGGGGCTGAGTGCTTGGCACTGACCAACAGGGAATAACTGGGAGTAATGAGATTAAACTGAACAAAGGAAAACCACTGAAGGTTGAACATCAGGAAAATATCCTGGCTGTGTCTATCAGACCATGGACTAATTTCCCACGGGAAGAGGTGGAAACTCCATCTCTTGAGTCATTTAAAATTAGAACAGATAAATCACTAAAACACACAGGGCTGGGAACAACCCAATTGGAATTGGAAGGGGATGAACTAGACAGTTTTGAAAGATGTTTTAAGTCTCAGTTTCTCTTCCCCTGAAATTAAGTAACAAGCCTTGTTTAGGGTTTGTTCATGTGGGACTGACAAACCTGCAGCTGCATGTGTTCTACTCGTTATGGCCAGGTTGAAATGCTAATGTGACTCTGTCTGATCAGTTTTCGCTGCTGCGGCCACATCACAGCTGAAGTCTGGCAGGGTGACCAGAGGACTCCTATACAGGCCCTCCTCCTCCCCAAATCACAGGCCTGGCTGGGGACTGTCCCCCAATTTTTCTGCCAAAATCCTTTGTTTTCGATTCCTTGTTATTTCCTATTGCACATACCCTGCTGGGCTGAGCTCCCCTAGATGGCAGAGCTGAAGCAATTTAAAATGCAAAATGCTTTACACAGCTCTGCTGGAACAAGGACTTCCATGGCCAACCTTCTAATTTCTTCAGAGCTACTGGCTAGAAACAGCTTCTGTTGCAACGGGTCACTTTTTGCTGCATGTGAGAGATGGTCCAACTCCATGTGCAATTAATGCAGTAAGGCTTTGGCCCCAAAGGATATTGTTTTTCATAAACTATTCAAGCTTCCAGTTCTCAAAAACAGCAGGCCAAAAAAAAAGGTTCATTTATGGCTGTGTCTTTAGCAAACCCCCAGGGTCCAGCCACACCGACTTCCTGAAAAAAGTCAGCTATAATACACTTGTGTACATTTTTGGAAAGGCAACAAAGGTGATGAGGCAAGGTCAGAGAAGATACAAGTGACCTACACTTTTGCACCTTCTGTTACATAACACCAGGGGTTATCCCTTCTGCAGCATCAGTCCACACAGCACTGCTCTTGGTCCACACTCAGCAGTACTTCCAACTCACTGAACTACTGCAATGCATTTTTTGGGGGTTGAAGTGCTGAAGAAACCTGGACACAAGCTAAGTCACATTTTGAGGATTTCTTTTGAAATTAAACACATAACTTCAAGATTAAGGATCTGATTAAAAAAAAAAAAAAAAAAAAAATCAAGTTCTGTTATCTCCAGAACTGTCTTCATTTTCTATGGTTTGAAGAGGACAATAAATAGGTCAGGGGCTTTTTGTATGTGTTCTTTTTTCAGCTGAGCAGCTTCATGTGGGCTGCTGTGTTTCTCAGTTGGCAAAAGACTTTTTTTTTTTAAACTATTGTTGGATTAGTATGAGATGCCTGAGAGTTTCCCATCTTAGAGTCAGAAGCAAGTTAAAAATACTGACAATGGCCATGGTAGATCTATGGAGGGGAAAAGGGAATTACTTGGGAAGCAAGAAGATTGATCTGAACTATTTCATGAGCCTTCCTTTCTTACCCATCTGAGATTGTAGTTTAGGTAATAAAACACAATCCAAATCAAGAGTTGTAAGTACAACATAGCAAAAGAAAAAAAAATTATCTGTGTTCATAAGTGATCAGTTCAGAACCAGGCTAACCTTCTTACCTCTGAATTTGTATAGCTTTACAATTTGTTCCAGAGGAATTTACTTCTCATATAAGGATTAGTCTGTTTGCATCCAGTCTTTTATTGATCACTTCCTTGTTACTCACTCTATGTTATATTTTCCATTATTTTCATCTCTTTTTTCCTGAGTTTTATAATTTCTGTTTTACTAATTTTGATTATCTCCATCTCATTTCACATTTATTTTACCAATTTTGTCAATTTTTGCCTCTTCCCTGTATCTGCCTTATCTTTGTAATCACTGTCTATCTTTTTCGCTTTTCAACAGCGCAGCTTCTCAGTATCAAATACTCATGTTGCAAAATTTCCCCTCGTATAAAGATCAACAATAAGCTAGCTGGAAGCCATCCGTATTTCATTATATTTGGCACTGAGAAATGCAGCTTTTAAAGAGCCTCCACCCTACAGCTGCATCGCATCATTGATCCATTTAAACGCACTAATCTAGCCAAAAAGCCAATGTTTCCCATTACAACCTGTCTCTAAGTGACATCTATGTGCTAGTTTAGGAATAGATCTTCGTAACAGAGCTACTTTGGAGGTAAACCAGGAAAAGCTATTCTGGTTCATTGCTGAGCACTTGCATGCTTTTAACCTGAAATAAGTATGGAGCTGTGTAGTTCCATCCAGTTATATAGTGGGTAAAATAAACACTGTGAGCGTTGCTCATTGAATACAAATTCTGCAATTATGGGTTGTGTGTATAACCATTTAGGAGACTACAAATTGGCTCCTACATTGGAATGGATTTCTCCACATAAAAGGAAAATTATTAAAAACTCTGAAATTCATAAGGAACATAGGGGAGGAGATCTAACGTGTGACTAATATCCCGAAGGCCCTCAGGTCTTTATAATAGTGATCATAACACTGTAGCTTCATGAAAGGAGTAATGAGGCCTGATCTGCCCCTGGGCTAACACAGTAGTGTGTGAGATGGCTTCTGACTTAGTTTGACTTTGTTAACATAGTTATAATACCAGAAATCTTGCTAATCAAGATGAAGAGTCTTAAAAAATAAACAGCAAACTGAGGTTTGCAGGTCCTGTGACAGGGAGACACATTTTGATATCAGCCTCGTAGATGAAAAAAAGGGTTTCTTACAACAACGATATATGTATATACAAGACAGTATATTCTGTAGCATATTAATTATTTCATATATGTCTATGTTGAAATAATGATCAGTATCCTGTGCAGATCTTCTTCCAGTGTGATGTTGCCTTCCTACGCTTTCCAGGAGCCGGTGGGATGCAGGACCCACCCCCAGCATTGCTCTGCTCCAACAGCTGTCACAGGAGAACGAGAAGGTTTTATAACGAGAGAGTGGTAACTGTAATTTTGGTACTCAGGAACTAGTGGGAGGCTGTTTCTTGACTCCAAAGGCAAGTGGATAAATGAGAATGTACAGTGAGAGATGCACAGGCTTCAGAACATTTTGCAGGAGCTGCTACCAGGCGATCTGTGGGGGCCATACCCAGCTACGTATGTGTTCTGGCACCTTTAGAAATACTATGCTTTCTCCTGAAGGACCATCTTGCTGCCAAATGCTTTTTGCATGTGTTCAATGGATGCCTGAGTCATAGATTCTACAGTGCTAACACTCACAAAACTAAGTTTACTTTTGATCTCCTTTCCAAAACTTCTTTTCTAATTCATAGTTGTAGTCAACAGCACCTTTGACCTCTGACATGCCTTCCCATAAACTGAGCCTTAAGACAGACATACAGTTAAAGCCCTGGGTTGTATTTGCTTTCTAAATTAACATCCAGGCTGTGATAAATGTGGCAGTGCTTGGATAACAAAGTTATTGTTTCATGCTGTTTGCTGGCAGCATCAGAAGAATAACCACAGTGGTCTCAGTTCAAGTCACACACGACTGAAAAGCCTCCTGCTGTAGGGTGGCCTTCGTTATCAATCCCAGTTCCACGAAAAGAACATGTCTCCAATCACTGTCTTCTCCCGGTGAACAAGATAAGGATTTAATCACTGCTTCCTCCAGAGAAGTTTAAAGAATATCTGTACAGAAAGTCTTTCTATGATGCTGACATACAGATACACAATGAATTAAAAACTCCCAGCCCTCATGAGAATGTGTACTTTGAATTTAGTTTTCATGCATTTGGCACATAGTTTATGATGGTTTTTTCACCTCAAGAGAGGTCAGTTATATCATGCTTCAATATTTTATTTTTCTCTGGAAGAGGAAATCAGTTGTGAAACAGATCTAATAATTTCCTGTGGTAGGGGACACACTGCTCAATTTTTTATTACTATTAAATGGACAAAATTTCTACATTAAAAAAATTGCACGTACTAGGTATAGTGTTTCCAGGGTCATTACCATTCTTGGTATAGTTTGTGACAGCCAGACTACTAAATTTTTAACCTGGTGAATGAAACTAAACTGAAAAATCAATATTTTCTTTTACAGAAGCTTTCAAAATACAAGGCCTGGTCCCTTGCTCAGAGTAGAAAGTTCTTTCTTACTAAAGACAAACCTCTAGTAATACTGATCCTACAGCACAGTTGCACTTGCTCCCACCCCACAAAATAGCACGACAATCTATAAAGCTAAAGAATTAGAAAATAACTAATTAACGTAATTGAAATGTCTCAGTTAATGTACTTGGTTAATAACAGTGTTATGTTACCAAGAGGAAAATCCCCCTACACACTTGGATGAAAGCCTTGCTGTTACCTCATGTCATATTTAGTTCTTAATATAGAAATAATTAATACTTTTATATGTATAGTTATACAGAGCAGAATTGCACAGCTGTCTCTGGCTAGCCATCAAAGGGATATGTTTTATACACAAGAATAAATGGTTACTTTTTCTGTAACTCTCCCAATATGAGGGTGGACAAAAAGAAAGTGGGCTAATATATCATTGCAGTTGCAGTAGTCTGGGCTTTCCCAGAAGTCACCAGAGAGAAATAAGAGCCCTGAGAAGTTGATGCAAGCCATCTTACGTGTGGTGTGAAAGTGCCTGGCCAGCTCCTTTTTCTTTCATTGACTATTGAGGGAGCGTAGCTGATTAGCTCAGATCAAATGAATAATTTATAGATGGGTAAAATCAGGTGTCATGAATACTGTCCTCAGTATCTAGTGCATTTGGAGAGCACAAGGCAAGCAGAAATTTCCCCTTGCCTCAGGATATTAAGGAGTTGTGTTACTAAGCTCCCTGTTTGCCCAGAGAGGGAGTTCTGCAGCCAGATTTGTAAGGATTTGCTTTCTCCTGGAATAAACAATAGTGGCTGTGCAGGAACACCTGTATCTGCAACAAGGGCCCCTCATTCTTCACATTGAGCTAAACTGAAGGTGAATAAGACATTCATATTTTTGAAGGAGAGTACCCAGCAGATACTTTGATAATCCATTAATGTATTCAATATTTCAGCAGTGCTCCTGCTCTGAATTGGAACCAAAAGAAGTCATTTCATTAAAAAGAAGAAGAGTGTATGAGATCCATTTAATTAAAGCTTTTCCAGCCAATACACTAAGGAACATTTAGATTCTGCAGGCATCTTATGTATAATCAATGGAAATTGCATGAGCAGAAACCAGAAAGGCTTGCAGGAAGCCAGTGAGCAGAGAATGAATGAGCAAAGATTATAACCCTGACTAGACCCCAGATTACAAGACTGGCATTTATCGGAGAAGAACTAAAATATTTGACTACTGGAATAAGGTGCTCCAGCAATGCTTCTGCAGAGGATGCTGCAGGGAGCAGGACCATGGACCAGCACAATCCCATCACTCAGACGTACCAGTCTCCCTATAGCTGCCATTCCCTCCAGCTGGGTCAGTTGTTTCTATACCCTCCCTCAATGCAGAGCAGCATGAAAAGGAAGGGGGAGGGGAACTATTTCATTAGTCCAGCAGTCTGTGAAATAACCATTTAGCTTCAGATGCAGCTAAATCAGGGAGCTGTTTGAGGTAGCCGTCTTCAGGCGCCACTAACATGGGCCATCCTTTCCCAGTGATCCAAGCAATGTGCCTCATTCTGCTCTCAGCTCCCATCTTTTTTCTTGTAAGAACAATATTGTCGTGAGCAAGAAGAACATAATCCTCTGAGCTGGAGTCAGAAAACACATCTTGCAGGAGGGAAAGCCAAAAGATGACTGCTGCAGTGTTTCCACATGGTTCACCCCCTTTTCTAAAGCAGCTAATTACTGGAAGGGACTTGAGCTCTGCACAGATGTTATTTACCTCTATTTTGAAATGCAGA
Source organism: Hirundo rustica (assembly GCF_015227805.2). NCBI lineage: Eukaryota > Metazoa > Chordata > Aves > Passeriformes > Hirundinidae > Hirundo > Hirundo rustica. The sequence goes on along the minus strand of NC_053450.1, from coordinate 139,143,964 downwards.
AAGTTGCAGTAATCTGTTTATTTTTCTTTAACTCATTTGTGCTTTGTAAGTATCACACAGTTCAAAAGGCAATATAACTAATTTTTAAGAAAATTATTGAGATGCCTGTGTTTTAATAACTGTTCTTTTATAAAAGAAAACAATAAATAAGGAAAAGTAGACTAAATAAACATAGAAGCTACAAGGAGCATACAAAAAAGTTTTAGTGCATAGAGAAGTTTGACAAATGATGAGTGCTGCAAATCTTCGCTTTTTCTCTGGTTTTCATCAAGATTTCTCTAAAACTTAGAGCATGTCTCTAGAAGAGCAGCCTGACACATTGCAAATGGAATAGAACCTGTTGCTCCTGCAGCTGATCCCACAGGGGATGAGAAGAGCAAACAGGAATCTGTATATCAAGGAGGAGGGTTTTCCCTTTGGATGTTTTTTTAATATTAATCAGATCCAGTTACTCAGGCCAATTACCTTTATAAAAATTGTAAAATACTTGTGGCCCTCACCTCAGGTAGTCATATAGACCTGAAAGCTAATAGTCCGTACCCAACTGATCAAAAGGAAAGAACACTCTTAATATATAAAAAATATTAGTCCCTGACCCTAGACATCAGGGAAAAATGCTTTGCATTACGGTGCTCAGAGTTTGTTTTGTATTTTGCTTAGGCCCTAAGGATTGCCTTGAGAATTAAACTAACTTGGACTGCTTTCCCTTGCAACTCTTTGGTCTAATCCTGCAAATGACCTTTGTGTGGACATTCTTTGCATCCACATGGAGCCATTTGGAGTCTGGCGCATATGAAACAGCACAATACTGCAGTGAAGAGTTCAAGTATATCTAATGAGTTAAAATATTTGGCTGCTGCTTTTTTTCTGGGAAAGCAGTTCTGAAATGAACATCTGAGGGTGTCTCAGCAGAAGATTGGGCTGAAAGTATTCTGTAAAATGTGGCTTTGTTCCTTAGCTCATTACTTTAATTTTGACTTCTCCCAGCATTATGTTATTGCTGATCAGATTTCTGGATTGATTTTTGATGAGATTTGAAGCTCTAAGTCCATTGCCAAACAGGGACAAACTGGTAGAGGGTGCTGATGATTAATTTAGTCACACTAGAAACATGTTATATTTACTGCTTTCCTCAGTCACTTCAAATGCATGTTGCTTCTCTCCATACTACAGTTTGCATAGGCAATCAACACAGCCTATTTACAGAAAATTATTGATCATTTCTGTTCATTAGTTGCAATAATTTACACGGCTGGATTCCTATGTTGGTTTTTTTTTTTTTTTTTTTTTTTTTTTTTTTTTTGTAAAGGCAGATGAACCACTTGGAACCTGAACCCAATCCTAGGCATCCCTAATTCCCACAGTTGTCTGTGTTGGTTCCTAGAGCTAGAGCAGAACCAATCATTAGATAGTATCTCTAACTCCAAGCAGCCAGTATCTTCTGTAGCATTTGGTCAAAGGGTTTGTAAAACACTGAAAGAAAATGAATGCTGTACTTTCTTCTTCTTGAAAGCAGCATTCATATACAGTCCTTTCTCTGGAAGCAGGATGTAGCTTGCTCGAGAATTCATACTATTTCTTTCAGGAAGCTATAGTAAAAGTTTGGTTCTGTTAAAATACCAAAGATATTCCTAATCCAGTCTCTTCTGAGAAATTTATAACCTACAGACATAAATACAATCCAGCTTGCCTCACACATTTGGTTTTTGGTTTGTTTTTTTGTTTGTTTTTCATTTTTCTTTTTCCTGAGGATCATGCTTTTCTGGATGCTGTCTCTCCATTTTCCATCTCATTTTTTAAAGCCTTCAGCAGAAAGACGGGCAGTGGGAAAGCAGTGGGGAAACAAAGCAATGAAAAAACCCCCGACCAACCAAAAAAAGCCCCACCCCAATGTAATATCACTTTCAGAGCTTAGTCCCCGTAAATAGTAATCAGCTTACAGGTTTAGACACCTTCTGGCCTTTGGATGACTCCTGGTGTCCTAGAGAACATCTCTTGTGTCTCTTCAGTGAAAAGAGAGCTGAGCAGTGGTCAGTTGGCATAAGTGGCAGCACATGAAGTCAGGTTTATAAGCCAGTAACAGCCAAGTACCTGGTTTCTGCGGGTATCTGGCAGTGAGGTTCTGATGAGCTCAAACTGAAGTATAAGCTGTTTGGACAGAGTAGGTAAAATGTGGGAGCAGCAACTGACACATTGCCTTTGGGTGGGGCGCATCATTTTTGGAAGGAGGGAGAATTTGAATGAAATCAACATATTCATGTGATTCTCATTTTTACTCCTGAGCTTTTCCTCAGTGCTTCCAACCCAGCTCTAGAGGCAGATCTGTTGTATGGCAGAGCTCAGGAGAAAGCTGCCACGCTTTGTCCATCTGGAGGGAAGCAAGGGATAGTCAGAAAAAATACAAGATGGGTAGCCTGAATTTTGGAGGTGGCTGTTAGCACCTCTGTGCTACTAAAACAAGGCTTCGCTAATCAGCAGATCAAGCTGCTGATTATGTGATAAAGCAAGGAGAGAGCGACAATGCTGTTGTCAATTCATCACCAGCTACTTCCACCTAAATTGTCAGTTCAGTAGTTAAACTAAACATTTTACAGAATAGCGCTGATTTATTACCTTCCAGTCAGAAGCACAGAACCAAACACAGAGCTGTTATTTTAGTAGAGGAGCTAAGGTAACTCAAATTGTCATTTCACTTTTCTCTGTCTTTCAGGCACTTAAAACTTTTCTGTCATGGCCAGTTTTAAATAGGTTGGATATTTATTGTGTTGAACTCTTTTAAACTGTGTGTGTGGGAGGGGAGGGTTTCTGAGGGAAAATGCTGTACATGTAATAGTCCCTGCTGGCTTTCTAAAACAAGTTAATATTGTTTGACCTAAAGTGAATAAACCCTGAGCAGAACTGAGGCCGATGACTTTATCTGTTAGATTCTGGCTCCTCTAATTTAAAACAAATGAAAGAATGTCGATAGTTTAAGTGAATGCAGAAAAGATTGCAGTGATTTCTTTTTCCCTCGACCTTTAAAAAAATTAGGAAATCCTCCAAAAACAGGCACAGCATCTTTAGAAATGTTGTCACTGTTGTTATTCCACAGTGACAGTTTCCAATGGCAAAGCAGGAAAAACATGTTTTGCTTTGCTCATGGTTTCAGAGTGTGTCAGTAGATTTTCACTGCTAGGAACCAAAGTTAAAAGTCTTGAGTGAGTTCTGCTGGGCTCTTCCTCATCATAATCTCGCTTGCTCAAGTTTTATACTGCAACCCATTCTCCTGGGCTCACTGAATTATACCTGAAATTGTTTTTGTCCCTAGCTGGATGATAGTAAATTCCTGCAGGCTTGAACAACTTTGTATTTCTTTATAAAATACCAAGTTTGTGATCTGAGCTGAAATACTAATGCTGCAAACCCACCAAAATGTGTCCAACTCCAGACTCAGAGTAGCAGGGATGATTGAACAGCTGTGGCTTACTGCTGTAAAAGCTGTGCCAGCCTGCCTTGGTGCACATTGGCAGCCTGACACAAACACCTCTGGGTCCAGCTCAGGAAGACTGGCAATGGATCAGGGATGCTGTCCAGGAGGAAGTCATCTTGCTGTCCACTCTTGGCTTATCTTTGTGCTTTGGACGTTGTTACTCTCTCCACATCAGGAGTGGCATCCTGACAGACACAGATCTCTCTTTACACCTCAGCTTTGTTATCTGAGAAGACTACACTGAGGAGTAGAAGAAACATCATCTGAGACACTGGTTTTCATAGCACAGGTAGCTGGTTCCCAAAAGGGGACAAATCCCAGAAGACAAATGGCTTCTTTCTCCTTACAGCGCAGCAGGATAAGAACTAGGTGCCCAGATTTCCACCCAAGCTGCACTGTTATTCTCTGTTGGTACCCACAGGAAGGGATTTTTCCCTGAGAGTATTCTTGCAGAATACTGTATGCACTTAAAATGGTGTTACTTCTAGGAGGTATTGCCTAGCACCCTGTAGAAGGAGACAACGCCCCAGATTCTCCATCTTGTCCCCATTCACTTCAATGCTATGAACCTAAAACTATTATTTTCTCATTCTGTGATAAGCTAAACTACTATTTCTCACATTCTTGTGGCCTGTAAACCTTCTCTCAGTGTAGGAAGTTTTTCCCATGGACTGAAATCAAAGCCAGTGTCTCTCTGAGCTCTGGGCTGGGGTTCCAGACCCCCCTGCCCAGGTCCCTGACCCTCCAGGGCAACCAAAGGAATGCCCTGGACTCCAACACCCTGTGACTGATGGAGATGGCTGACTGAAGCTTCAGGATGTCAAAATCCTCTCTTACTATGGACCCAGTGGCAGGCCTTGGTGCAATTCTCTTTGGTGATGTTCTGAGCACTTTAAAAGCATCAGTGTCCACAGCCAAGTGAGGAAGGTGTGATCTCCTGTGAAGAGAAAACTGAAATAAAAGAAACACATTTGTGAGGGTTCAGTGTAAAAGGGGAGCCAAGATGTAGGCATGACAGCAATGACATTTCTTTCTGTTGCCTGAGTGTTGGTGATAGGAACACCTATAGAGCAAAAGGGGAATACTATGGTATGGTTACCAAGAAAACAGCCATCACTACTGATGTCTAAGATGACTACTGAACTAGTGCTGGACAGGAAACAGATGCCTGAATCATGACTCAATCACAGGAATTTCAATGCAGAAATCTGTAAAGCAAACGTAGTTGCAGACAATGGTCACATTACTGTGTAGCTACAGTAATGATTTCATGGCTTTTACATATCTAGGAGGGACTGACTACCATCTGCAGCATCTTGGAAATACCAAAGAATAAAAAATGTATATGTAATCCCCTCCTCAAATCCCCATGCTGGGAATAATCTACTGAATCATTCTGAGGCACCTGTCAGCATCCTTGGGGAGCAGGGAGCTGTTAGGCTGATGCCAGTGATGAAAAGCCTGTGGCCTGGCACACCGTGGTGCTTGTAAACATTTCCTGGGAGGCAGTAGTATTTCTTATGTCCAAAACAACATAACAGAGGTGTCCAGGTTCAGCCTGAACCTCTCATAGCAGGGACTGATCATGAGATTAAAGCCACTGGCAACTATAGCAGAAACTCTTATCAGAATGATCATTACCTCAGCAGCTCCTACAAGTAACAATTTCTGAGAGCAAACATCAGTACAAACATCTTGCCTGAGGCATATGCCTGCCCACTCACACTTCCTTTCATCCCTAAACTCAGGCCCTGTAAAAACTTCGACCTTTTCCTAGTTTACTTTCCAGACGTCTCCTTAGGAGAGAAAGTCTTTATCTCAGCACAAAATACCCAAGATTTACTGCTATCTCCCACTGCTGCCTATCTATTTTACTCAGGTACTCCACGCTAATCTAATCTAAAGTCCTGTAAAAAACCTGCTCTTGTTTTAAGTTCCTTTTCTCTCCACTGCTGCTGTTGTCTAACCCAAAGGCTGGGCATTTGGGACTGGCTATGGCTGGGCCTCCTCAGTGCCTGTGGCACCTCAGGTGTGACGTAATGGCAGACTGCAGGTGGTGAAAAGTGAGAGAGCCTTCAACATACAAGGACAACAGAACTGCCTGGCAAATGAATTGCTTCACCTGAGTGCAGGGTAACGATGTACACACTAGTGTATGTGAGAGGAAGGCATGCATGCTCCTGTGTCCCGCCAGAGGCACCATCTGGAAAGGAGGCAGGTACCTAAACCATATTTAGTGTAATGAAATTCAGTCCTCCAGTCTACCTGGCCAAATGAATTTTGATGTCCACAAATTAGCCTCTAGAATATCTATATTCCCAACACATCAACACATTCATTCAGCAAATGATAGTTTAAGAAGATAGAGCCCAATAATTGTGCCACCACTGACCCAGCAGAATGGGCAGAACAGAATGACTGAGTACACCTCAGCCCCCAGACTGCAGGACAGGATTAACTCTGTCTACCTTGGCAATTTAAATTAGCTGCTAGACTTTGCACTGAAGTGGCTGAGATGCACTCAAAGACGACTGCAGCAGCTCTCCTGTGGGGATGATACTCTTTAGCAAGGAGTGATAATAAACAGTAGGACGGTGCTAACACTTTAAGCTGCTGCAGCTGCCTGCTAAGTGAGTATGTGTCAACACCTTCAGACTGGAAGGTGAGAAAGTGAAATTATAGCTTTCAGTTACCCTATTTCTGCTTTTGCAACCTTTTATTAAATCACTTTCAAGGATGATTAAGGGATTCAAAGGTTTGCTTGTGTACGATGAATCCAAGATACTGAACACGTTTCTGAAAATTCGTGTCCTTCTTCAAGCTTTTATTGTAACTGACACCATATTTACAACAAAAAAAATTACAGCAAGATAGTCTTACACAGGAAAGTCCTAAAAACAGTCCGGTGTCTTTAACAAAAACATTTGCCACTAAAAAAATAAAACACTGTAATATGAGGAAGAAAATTAAGTACACAGTTTAACAAACAAGGTTTGTGTAGCCGGAATTTTCTTTTGATAATTACACAAATGTAAACATCTTAAGTCAATAATGAGATCTAGTCCCTCAACCTAGCAATGAAGTAATATGTAATTTTAGGATTAAACTTTCCTCTGTGATATTTTCATCTCCCTGTTAAAGTTTGAAAGCTAAAGCTAGAGAACTTGATTGGCAATGTAAAAAAAGTAAAACTGGAAGATTTGTCTCTGTATTGATGTAGCTACGCTGATACAGAGACTTGTTAGACACTATACTCGGAGTCCACTTGTAGTTCAATCTCTCCAAGACATTTTGTAAATCTGACAACATTCTAAATGGGTATTAGTTATGCTAATTTAGATTTGGAGTCAGTACTGTGTCTCCTATTGAAAAGAAATATTATTACGAATACATGAACTAATTTTCTATACAGCACGGATTCTTGATGGTTTCTGCAGATTGGCATGATGACTCCAGTGCAGAGAACAAATGCTTCTTGGCTCTGTTTGATAACAGAATCTCAACAGAAGTACCTCAACTGTTCCCCTTCTCCACTCTTCAAAGATCTCAAGTGATTTTAATTCTGGTCTTTTCAACCTCTTGACAATCATTGTGCAAACAATATTATAACAGTTTTCTCTGGGTCTGGATTGCAAATAAATCTTTAAATGTTGTAGGACAGTGAGAAATGATTGGGGAGCTGTGCAGAACCTTCCTCTAGATTGCCAGATGGACAGCAGTACGCTTATTTAAAATATGTATGTAATCTCTGGTCCAGGTCAGGTTAAGCCACAAAGTAGTCTTTAATATCAGAAATTTATGAGGAACACAAATTCAGAAACCACCACACTTTTTTTTTTTTTTAATATATATATATTGGTAATGAAATCCACAGCAACACACAGTGTTGCAGGCAAGCACCTGAACCAGTGCGACAGGCTGTGTGTTGTAATACCCTTTGAAACTCAGAAGATGTGACCTCCGTCGACAATAATTAGCATATGGGCCTTGAGACTTTTCCTCCAGCTACTGGAAATGAGGTTGTTCCTCAGTTCTCTGGATACCAGTATTCATCCCTGCTGACAATGCAAGTTGCTGATGGATAACCAGGGCAGGCACCTCTTTTCAGAGATTGTGATCTCATGGTCAAGGGTAGCATAGTAAAAAAACCACAACCCAAAACATTACTATTGTTTTCAGAACACAAACTAGACATAACCCTTCACTTCACTCAGTTCTTTACCAATTCCTGCAAACGCTTTGTTTTCCTTTGTTCCCTGCCACAGAGACCTTATTTGTCCAATCTCCACACTGGAAAACACCATTCTAAAAAGAGGAATTTCAAATCACACACTCCAATGATGATAAAGTATAGAAAATGTCTGCATTTACCGCCTTCGTAGCTACAACAAAACCAAGTTCGCCTCCCTCCCCGCTCCTGGCCCAGCGGCGGCTCAGGACTTCGGCCAGGACCATCCAAAACCAGCCGAGAGGCGGTCGCGCTCTCCCGAAGCCAGGTGCAGGTGGAGCTGGCGGCAGAAGCACCAAATCCTGCATTAGGGCGGAAAGTCTGAGATCGCTGCTGTGCGATCACCCCAGAAAACGCCCAAGGAAGCAGCAGCAAACGCCACCGCCCCAGGTCGTGCTGGCGGGCGGGGGCCGGCGGGGCTCTGCTCTCCCCGGCCGCAGGGCGGGTGCCCTGGACGGCAGCCGGGAGCCGGTTCCTGCCCTCGCGGTGTCGTCTGCGAAGGTGGGTGGATTTTTGGAGGGAAGACAAACCGCCAGCCGGGAAGCAGGGGAAGGGGACACGCTGCCCCACCAGCAGAGACAGCGGGAGCCGCCAGCGCCGGGAACGGCGGGGCTGGGGCAGGAGCCGAGTAAGAGGGGCTGGCTGGAGCGCCCTGAGGCGGCGCCGCCCTGCCCGGGGTCGCGTTGCCGGCCCGGCGGGCTGGGGGCGGTGGTCACCCCTGTTCCCGTCAGGGCGGGGGACGGCCCCGTGCCCTGCCCGGGGATGGGCTGTAATGGGACAGGGCAGACGGGGGACCGTGCTAGGGCCCGGGGAAGCGATCGCGGCCAGCAGCACAGGCCAGGCGGCACAGCCGCGCACAGCCCTACGCCTTCGGGAGGGCGCTGGCTGGAGTGCCCCGCCGCTGCCCCGAGCCCGGGCCGGTGCCCAAGGTAGCCAGGGCAGCCCTAGGAGGAGCCCGGGGGGGGCGCAGCTGGCGCGGCGCGATGGCCCCAGCACCGAGACGCCCTAATTGCCGCCGGCGGGGCCGCAGCGGCCGCCGACTGCCACTGTCGAAGCGAAGCGACGTCTGTGCGGCGGGAGGCCCGAGGGAGGGGCGCGGGCGGGGCGTGGGGCGCGGTGGTCTGATCGCGAACGGCTCCGGCTACGTAGACGGGGGGAGGGAGCGGCCTGCGAGCGGGGCAGACCCGCCTAAGAGACAAAAGCCCGGCACGGCTTCGCTGCTGCCGGAGGGGTCTTTTGTTGCCGCTTCTTCATCGAGGCTTGTACGCTTTCTCCTGCCGCCCCCCGCCCCGGCACAGCGCTGGATACAGCCGGGGCGGGAATCGTGAGCAGGCGGCGGCTTCCGCCCGGCCCGGAGAGCGAGCGGCCCCTCGGCCCCCCGTGCCGTCGTCCTCGTCCACCAGTTGATCAAAGTTCGTCTGGGCCGAGGCGGGGAGCGGCCCTACCGCCCCCGCCTGCCGGGGCTTCCCGGACAGCGCTGCTCCGTCCTCGCTCCCTCCGGCAGCGTGTAGTGAACTAGGAAGGAGCGGACACCTCCCGCCTCTCCCCGCTTGCCTTCTCCTCCCCGCGGCTGGGGCTCTGGATAGGAGGAGCCGGAGGAAGAGGAAGATGACGAGTGGGTGCAATTAGCCTAACAAGGGACGGGCGGCGGAGGCGTCCCCGCGCCGAGGACTGACACATCTGCTCTCTCTCCTCCTCCAGCCATGAAGGCAGAAGCCTGGGAGCATAGCTGAAGCCCAGGGTCGTTCCGGCGCTCTTCCCTATGGCAACCGCGTGAAGGGGCCGACCCCCGTCCCCCGGCGGCGGGGCTGGGCTGGCCGAGCCGAGCCTGGAGCGCGCGAGTGGCTCTGGTGTTGGCTCCCTCCTCCCGTCCCTTCCCTTCCCCGATGCGGGCTCCAGAGGATTTGCCCCTCCTTTGTAACCGGGAATGAAATAATGGCGACCCGGTGGGCAGCGGGGCCACCCGGCGGAGATGGAGACAACGAGCCCCCCCCGGGCGGCGGCGCCGGCGGCCAGGTAGGAACGGCGGAGGCGGGCGGGGCGCGGGCCGGGCCGGGCGGCCGCCTCCCGCCGCGGGGAACGGCTTGGCTGGAGCGAGCTTAATGGCCGCTCCCTCCCGCTCTCCCTCCCTCCCACTCTTCCTGCCCGCCCGCCCCGGAGTTGCTGGGAGTTGGGCGCGGGGAGTGGTGCGGTTCCCCAGCAGCGGAGGGGAGGCAGCCGCCCGGCCGAGCGCTCCGAGCGCGCTCGGGGCACCGCTCCCCGGCCGGGAAGCGGCGGCGCCTTCACCGCCTCACGGGCCGGGCGGCGGCTCCGCTTCCCGCCCCGCGGAGCCGCCGCCGCCCTCGCCCTCGGGACGGAGGTTTCCCCGGGGCCGCCCCTTGGGCCCCTCGCCCCCCCGGCCCCGCGGGCAGAGCGTGGCGTGTCGCTCCCACGCCCGACCTGCCCGTCCTGGAGGAGCGCTTCGCTGGGCGCTCAGGGGTACGGCTTCGTCCCTGTCACGTTTCTGTCGTGGTGATTTTTAGTAGAAATGAGGGTCTGGCCTCTGTCTGCTTGTATCCAGTGGTTGCCACTCTCCTGTCTATCCGCAGGCTCTTACATTAAGGGTATTTCTAGCCATAGCAATTGTTGCTGGAACGATCCTCTGTGTTTAGTTCAGAAACTTAATAGCGTGCTCTATGGTGACACCATTGCATGTTTTGACTTGCAAGACAAAGTTTTTAACACAAATGCGTGTCTGATCCTCCTGTGCTCCCTAATAATAGTATTGCCTCTGAAACAACTATTAACTTTAGATTCAACAAAATGCGTATAACAGCTTCAGTACGCTTGTTTTAAGATGTCTTAAACTTTATTTACAAAGACAAGCTTGATTTTGTATTTCTCAAAGTTAGAGTATGTATGTTGTTTAAATCTGCACAGGGCTGTGAAATGTATACCCTTTATGTTGATGTTCCCCTTTTGTTTGCTGAAGCTGAAATACAATTGAGTGATTTTGAGGCATGCAGAACTTTAAAAATGTGGGTGGGTTTTGGTTTGGTTGTGGTTTTTTATTTTGTGTGATTTTGTTTTTCCTTAGGACATTGAGTTTTAGTTTATTGCTATCTTGAATTCACCCTTTTGCCTTGGTTTGAAAGTGTCACATACAGTATTGTAGGATTTTCCTTTCTGCTATCACCTCAATGAAGAGCTTCCCACAGTCTCTTAAAGCAAGGGTGGGTTAGGTGAGGAAAAAATCAGAGTCTTAAGGTAGAGCACAGAAGATGTTGAGACTTTGTGGTAAAACCAGTGCCATGTTTGGAGAATGTGTTCTTCACTGCTATTCAGATAGTGTGGGAAGAAGGAGAAGACTGCATGTCTTAGGGTAAAAATTAATATCTGCTTTTTAATTCTGTCGCATTGAAACTTCTGATCTTTGGCACTAGCCCTTGTCATAATCTACCTCTCCCTGTGCCAGTAAGCCTTAACAAGGCCTGTGGCACTATTGGAGCTCATCATGTTAAAGCTGTCTAATTGGGGACTACTAATAGGCGTGGAATTGCAAAATGGACTGCTCTGCCTGTTGCTTTGCCAGGTACTTACATGCTGGAGTTAAAATATAACTGGTAGAAAACATGTGCTCGGACCTGTGATTGCCTTAATCACAGAAGGCCTGATGTAATCTTCGCTTGAACTTAGACAGCCCTGGTGAATGTCTGATCAAGGTTGCAGTGCGTTCTCAGTTGCCTTTGTGTAATGTCGCTGCATGTCTTAAAGTTCAGTTTATTTTCTTACAACTTTACGTTCATAGATTGGTGTAAAATGCCCAGAGAGGAAGGATTTGTGGCTTGGCATCTGCTCTCTTAGTGTGGTTGGTGAAATAGATACTGTATACAGTGCTTCATGTGCTATATATGAACAAATCCCTTTAATTGAAGTCTGTCATATTTGTATTGAACAGTAAGGATGGCTTGTCTATTTAAAAGATCGGAAAACACCTTGAATGAAAAACAATTACTATAAAAAGGGACTTCAGGTTTTAAAAAAAATGCTGCAGTTGCAGGAGTTTATGGTATTCTAATACCAATGTGCAAGGTTTTAGCAATTTTGGGAAATGATTTATGTTTTTTGGGACACTGGATCCCATATGGTGTTTGCATTATAATGCAGTTATTAAGTAAAATACATTTAATGTTTACGTGTAGACCTATACACACAGCAGGCTGTCATGAGGAAGACTCCAGCCAGAGCCATTGTTCACCACAGTTGAGGGAGTTGCAACAGAAATTAGAGTTTCAATCAGTTTAAGGTTTTGGAAATGCACAGCTGTAGTCCTCAAGGTTTGAGCAAGAACTGAAAAACTTGTGCTCTAGCTTCGAGAACAGTAGTCAGGCTAAGAAAGGGAATGTCTGACTGAGAAGTGGTGCTTCTATGGATCTTTGTGTACACAGGTAGGAAAATAGAGGACACGCGATTTGAGTCCTCTGGATACCACCGCGTATGTTGGTCGATAATTGTGTTTTGTTTTGGACGCCTGCCTTCTCTGATATTAAGTTCTGTTTGGTCATGCCTTGCCATGTTTTCTATTTTTATATTCACTTGTTTGTTTGTTTGTTTTCCCTTTGACACTGTACCTGGTGGTCTTTCTCACTTCAGAGCCCCTTCACTGAAACGATTGTTGCGAACAAAGATTGCGCATTCAGGCTTGCAGGCTCTGTCTGAACATGGAGCGCCTGTTCAAAGGGACAGGTCACGTATTCCTGTCTCCTGGGGGAGCTGGCAGAGAGGGCCAGAGACTCTCAGGGCTGTTTGCCATTCTGTTTGAAATCTGACACACGTTTACAAATGGAAGAATTGCTAGGCTTATGTTCATAAGGACAGATAAGTGAGAGCATGTTCTTTCTGGCTTTTAGATTAATAAGCATTGGCTATCTCTGTTCTGTCAGGTTGTAGTGGTATTTTGTTGGAGAGTTTAAGCCCTGCTGAGGTACAGGCAGTACTGCTTCAGTCACAACAGCTCACCTAAAGGTCTGTCCAGATTTGAGACTGGAACTGGTGTCTTTGTTAGTGTAAATTTAATTTCCCTTCCTTTGCTTAGAAGGGCACAACAAAAAGTGCCCTTTTTTTTTTTTTTGTGCTTTTCTGTTCCTACTGTTTTGCATTTAAAGAAATGCTGAGTGTCTTTGTGGTAGAGTTTACTGTTCATCTGTATTTTAAAGTACATTCCGAATATTAAATGCAGGTTGAAGAAAACATTAAGCACAGTATGTGTGGCCTTAAAAGCCAGTTTTAGTTCTTAATAATACTGTTTCCTCAGATCATTAATACTAAAATGAATACTAAAAATACTTTATTAAATATTTTTATAAAGATTGATATTTTTCTTTTGGTTTTGTTACATGTTTTTGTTTTGCTTAGCAGTTGAGTTATTAGAATAGTGAACGGTCTTGAGTGATTCCCAAGAGCTTCTGTATTTGTCAAAAGTTAGGAATACGTTTCCTAAGACTTCTGTAAAAAAAAAAAAAAGAGGTTTATCAGTACTTGCTTTGTAATCACAACTGTTCAATTTCAGAGAAGAAGAAACCCCCACAATATTCTTACTCCTACACCTTATCAGAGAGGGTGCAACTGCGTAAACTGAAGAGAAGCATGTGCTGGGTCAGGAACCAGAGAAGGGCAATGATGGCACTAAAAATAGAAAATCATTTGCCTTCTCGCTAACAATAATGAATGGATCGTTTACTATTTTAACAGCCTGGTTGATACGGCATTGGTAAACTTCAAGTGGTGACTCCCAGGTGTTATATCTCTCCACTATGAGGGTAGAATGTCAGTCTTTCTGTAATTGTGCCTGTAAATGTGAACTGTTCTGGAACTCCGTGTTGTTGGGTATTTTTGCTTTTTCTATGCCTGATACTCAGATGCTGGAAGGTTTAATCATGTTAAGGATCAGAATTAGAAAAATCCATTTGTAAATTTTATATGTCAAATACTGGTTGTTAAAAGCGTACATTACTTAGGGTGATAGAGAATTCTGCACAAAGCTTCTGTTTAATAAATTCAGTATAAATACCAGCCTTAGCAGGAGTTCTGGTTGCAGCTGTTCAAAAAGCTTGAGTCAAATCTTGTTTAATCATGCAAGCATAACGCTGACTTCTACTCTGATTTATGTCAGCATAAGCCTAGGATAATTTGACATAACACTGACTTCTTTGATGAAGAAATATTATGTATTTGATAAGTGACAGTGTGAAGCAGGAAGTAGTTCCCTTCAAGAAAAGGAAGGTATCTGCCTTCTAGTGTAACTGCATTTAATGTGTTTTTGTAAAGCGAGTGTTTGCTTCCTAGTTATACAACTTTGTTGATTGTACCGCTTTGGTCTACTTGTCTGAAAACCAGAACTTTTTGCAAGAGAAGTGCTATGGACTGAGAGTGTCATGAACTGTGTCCACATGAAATAACTGCTCTTGCTGCATGCAGTATATGCATTATACAACTGAACTTTTTTATTAACATGCAAAAATAATATCTGCTACTTCAGACATATTATTTCAAGTAATTTGTATTTACCTACGCACAAAAACAATGAGAGCAGTTGGGGAAGAGGAGTTACTTAATTTCACACACTGTGCATTTGTGATCTTGTCCCTCTTGTATCTTTGAAAAAATCTTACTGTAGGTGGATAACCAAATCATAACTGAACAGTATGGGCCCTGAAAGGAGTAAAAAGCTGGTATTTTCTTTGTTCTTTAATTCTCTGACTACATACATAAGTGGCTGTGTAAATGATGAATATAATGTAAACATGTGCAACCTGTGAGCCTTACTAAAAGAAAAAAAAAATCTTTCTTGGAAAGTCTAAGTAGCAGTGCTAAGCTGAGCTGTTAGGAATATATATTGGTGCTTTGTAGCTGATGTTTTGGTTTTTTTTCTCTGATACCAACTGGAAGAAAAAAATTGACGTTTTCTAGCATTCAGACCTTGTGTGCTATTCTTCCCTACAGTTGTTTGTGTGCTAAATTGCATAGAACAGGAAGCAGATACAACAATTTATGAAATTATATTAAATGAAAACAAGATTTATTTCTTGTGGTTGACAAGAAGTCATTGTTTTTTTAAAAGCATGAGTTAGCCCTGGTGTAAATTTTGAGGCTTCTAAGCTGCATTGAAATAGTCTTAATTGACAGTAGTCCAGAAGTCGGTCTGGTGGGCTGTTAGATTCAAGTCCATGATTGTGGAAGCTGTCAGAGCCTATGATGTCGTTAAAACCTTGAACGTAGGGCCTTGCGACAGAGGAAGTATTTGTCTGCCTACCACAGTAGATAATGGAGATATATTAAAAATATGTTATGCTAAGCATAACTGTGGATGCAAGTTATGCTGTCTTGTCAGATTGATTTCTTTCTACAGGAATCTTGTAACATTTTCCCTGTTTATATTATGAAATGTGGATTATTGTAAATGCTGTGCTTTTCTGCTGTCCAAATCCTTCTTATGTCATGTAATTGTTATTATTTTTGCAGACACCCCATGGTGTTTTTCGCTCATCGCCCAGTAGTAGGCACACACAGTGGAAGTATAATGTGTGGGAGCAGTGACATCAAACAAGCTTTGATTGTGTTCGTATCAGAGGCCTGACTGATCTTGTAAACCTGAAAGTACATAATCTTAGAGTTGCGAGGTGGGATTAAGCTGTTTTGTGTATACAGTTCCTAAATACATAAAGATTATTTAATGGGAAGGCTTCCTCTGTGGTGTGTTTTTCATTTTTGTTTCGTTAACCATGGTGAAATGCGTTTTTCATTTACTCTAGTTAGATGAGAACTCTGGCTTATCCCTGCCTTGTTGTTTACTAGGAGGGAAACAATTTTCTGAATTTGCTGTTTGATGACTGCTGTTGGATTTGAAGAGAACTGTTCTGGGAGGTGATACTAGAGTTTAGTGGTTGGATCACTTGGTAGTAGGATGGTAAAAGATTAAGCACAACTGTATGCTTTGTTCTCTGCATCCCTGTGCTGGGGGGCTAGAGCTACTGTGTTTTTCTGAATTGGTGTATCCTCTTGTTTTGTATGCCAGGGAATTGTGTTCAGCAGAAAGTGTTGCTGCTTTATATTTTCTGTTCTAGATTCTTGCATTGAGAACTTGTATATCAGAAGTGTTTTAGTGAAGCCTTGGGATCTGTTGCTGCAGCTCTCTACAGCCTGTTTGAGAAAGCCTGATATAAATCAAATTAGTAAATATTTGGTGCTGGGCATGAGAGGTTCTGTGTGGGCATTTTGAAAAACACAAACAGCTGTTTAGATTTTGACTCTGGCTTGCAACCGTGAGTGTACACTTTTGAGAGTGTAGTAGCAGGCTTATCTTTGTTCTAATTTTCTTTATTTCCATTTGCCAGCAGCTGCTGCTTTGGTGAGAGTGAATGAGGTGCCTCCTTAGAGGACATGGCTAATTACAGATTGTCTGTTGGTGGAGGGGAGCACTCTGAGATAGACATTTTCTTTCGTGTGTGTATCATTTGCATAATGTGTTAGGACACACAGTATGGACTGCATTAAGCACTAGCAAATATGCTGTAAGGAATAATCTTGCACTGGAATCACTTAGTTGGCTGGATAATATGATCTTCCATATTTTAAATTTCGAGGGTTTTATTTGTCTGTTTGAGGGGCCAGGGACAAGAAATCAAATAGAAAACTGTATTGAGGAGAGAAATTTTAAATGTTTTGAGCAACAGTTGCAGTTGGTACAAATAGGTTGAAGAGAGAAACCTGAACTTGTGTGGAGATTCTGGTTTTTGTTCGTTTGCTGTGAGTTTTTGGGTTTTTTTGTTGGCTTTTTTGGTGGGATTTGTGGGGGGTTTTTTTTGAGAGGAGTTTTTTGGGTTTGTTTTTTTTTTTTAACCTAATGGAAATGGCAGCATGCCCTCCTATTTGTATGTATGTATCCTGTGTACACTTGGATGAAATACTATTGCTTATTAAAACTTTATTGCAAACCATTCACCCTTTAAAGGGTATCTTTTGTTTTCTTCTAGTTGAGTTTTTCATTTAAATATTTGGGGCTTTTTGTGTTGTGAAGTTGGAGACAAGAGAGTGAACAATGCTCTAATAAAGTATGGGTTTTTTTTAAAAAATCAAAGCTTCTTAAATTTCCTTAAATATTAGTGTTGAATATATCTGTGTAATTGTTTTAGTCTAAGTGCAAAGGCAGTGTGCAAATTCAAATGCTAGTGTGATTTAAAACTTTGAGGTGAATAGGGGTCTCGGATACAATTTGTCTATGGGATGAGCTAAGAGAATCTTAAACTCTCAAGAATTCCTTACAGATCACTTGGCTTGTGGCAGATAGATACAGTCTGCTCAGTGATACATTCACAGCATTGAGGTGAACTCAATTTTGAAAACTAAAACTGGCCTCAATCTACAACTTAAGTTGCAGTTTTCTATTGGAAAACTGCACATGGAGAGATGTTGTTCAAAAACTAGTTTTTGGAGCTAAAGTCATGTGGATTTCAAAACCATAACACAATTCCAGTTATTTTTTGAGGAAAATACAATATTATAACTTGTTCAAGGCCTGTCCTGATGTAATAGAAAGTAGAAGGGGTTGATTTCTTAAGAAGCTCGACAGATACTTAAATACAGTTCTTTCATTAAAGTCTTTGTTAGTTTAGACATGTTTAAATGTATATGTCCTCAGCTCTATAATTTTTAAGAGGGCTAGCGGTCAGTCAGCCCTTGCTGGAGTATGCAAAGCTATCAAAATTTCCTTTTGATGCAAGAATTAAGAGCTGAAACATTTTGTTGTTCTTTTTGGTCATCAAAAGAAGCAGCAGGTCTACTATATGCTCCTCAAGCAGGTGACTCTTCTTACCTGTGGGTTCTGAGCTGTTTTTTTATAAGATAAAGAAAAGATCTGGTTACAGTTATCTCCAAAAGAAATGCTGCAGTTTTCCTATGACAAGCAGTCCCATTGCACTTCATGCTTTGTTATTGTTGTGCTTTTCTTCTCAGCTCTCTAATTTTGATGCAACTTTAATAGGGAGCCTGTGACTCCAGTGAAAAGTATTCCCACGTATAGCTGCAAACATTTCTTATTCATCAATGGCTGTAAAATATGATTTGTTCATTTGTGCATTCATTTTGGAATTTTATTATCCTCAGTCACCATGGTAAAAGGTGAGTAAGTAAACTTTGCCCAGAGTAATCAATTTTCATGGCAGTTTTACAGGCCTTTTGCTCCATTCTCTGTACTTAGACTGTTTTGGTATGGATCTGTCTAAATACAGTCTCACATTGTCTGTATGCTTTAGTTATTTTCTTAAAATATGTTGGAGAAGTTGCTCTGGAGCTGCTTGAGAGATGGTATTTAAACGTGATTTCTCTTCTTGAGGAAGAAAGAATGAATGGCTTGTGTGCTGCTCTGAGGGTATTGAAGTTTCCCGTCTTGCCAATTCACCAATAATATGAAAGTTGGAAGAGTGAAACAAGTGAACTTGAATGTTATTCATGTTCACTTGTTTCACTCTTCAGTGTTCCTTGGAATCTGTGCGTCTGAATCAAATGCTGAGTAAATCAGTAGCAGTAAGATGTTTGGCAGGCTGGTATTCTAATTCTGACGTCATGGAGGGGATCTTACAAGCTCATTGCTTGCATCTCTTTTCTGTTAGCAATTTAATTTTTTTAAAACATGAGAAGTAGTATTCCTGCTGTTTAAAAATACTGCATACAGAACCAAAATGGTCCTTGTAGCTGAGTCTGTGCAACTAAGGGCTTTTTCTGTATGAAAGTGTTACAGAACATTGTATAATGGAAGCTGGCCAATACAAGTAGCATTTTGTAGCCTGTGTCCTTTAGGTGGTGTTATTTGTGAGTTCAGAACTGTAGATCGTTTTGAATAATTTTCTCTCCATTTGCACTGTGACTGAGGTTATGATTCAGCTGTATATCTAAACAGGTCTGGTAACTGCTGTTTCCATGAATTAAATGGCAGTGGAGAGGTAAAAGTGCTTCTTTTATTGTCTTTCTTTGTAGACAACTTTTGCCTGCTCATAGTTATTCAGATTAGTGAAGATGAATTGTGTGTGCAGAAATGTTGAAGGACTTTCTTCGGCACTAGTTGATACAAAATGTACGTAAATGTCAAAGTATTATGTCACGTATAAAATACTGAGAGTTAATGATTAGCCAGGAGCTCATGGGTGAAATCTTAAATGTTCTGGTAGGTAACTCCAGGGATTAAACAGCACCTTCATGCTTGGTGTTATTCAAAAGAGCAAATTGTCATTCATTTCCTAATAATTTTAAACAATGTTCTCTGTTATGCCTCAGCATATAAATCTGTAGTGCACTTGGAGCTGGTGTATCTAGGTCCCATCTATCTTCATTTTTTCCTGTCTCAGAAACAATACAGTAGAGCCAGAGAAATTGTGGGGAAAGGCTAACTATGGTAATTGAATATATGGAGTTGTTTCTGTATCAAAACCAAAAAAGGAAGCTAGGAGTTGGCAGTTGGGGAGAGAGGAGATTAGAGACAGACAGATGATGTTGAGATGATGTAGTTTTCTCTGTCTTCATCTTGGAATTTCTGTGGATCAGCTCTTTACTATCTACACCAAGAACTTGGAGGTGTCAGATAAGCTTGGTAGGGTAAGAACAAGCAAAAGGAGATGTTCCCTTGCATAAAAATTAATTAAACCTGTTACTCTGTTACTCTTAATTTATTGGAAGCTAAAAGCATGTGTGTAACCTGGATATATTTTTGAAAGAGCAGTACTTTTAGAGTTACTCAGTATTCTTATAGTGGAATGAATTATGGATTTGTGAATAATGAAAGCTGGGAGGATAATCTAGTGATGCTTATTTCTGTGTTCTTACCTAATTATTCACAGCTATCTGCATTTGGTCAGTTTTAGAGCTGGGCTAGTTGAATCTTTGATCTGACCTATGCATGTTCTTACATGTTGCAGTGCTGATTCCATAATAGCTCATTAGGATTCCTTCTGCTTTCAGTAGGTTTTGTACCAAGCCTGATGAAACAAGGCAGCTGTTGGTGATCAGCAACAGGAAATGGAGTTTTTCAGCTATTCAGGACTGGGCCTGTTTTTGCTTCTTGAAGATACCAAACTTACGTCTTTGGTTTTACTTGCTTTTCTTAAAGTTGTTGCTTCATATGGGTCTAATGTTCTCCAGTTTCAATAAGCTAAAATGAAATGCACCACTGGCTGCTTTTGAGTTCAGTCCATCTCTTCTCCGTCCCCCCTCCCAGATGAAGGGAGAGCTCAAGGTAATTGGGGATTGTACACACTAGTTACATATGCTGTCATATTTTTGTTTCTTTTCTACTCATTTGTGGTCAGGCAAGTGCTTTTTTTGCCAGTAGAATAGTTTTCTGTGCCACCTTTTTAGTGGACTGCATTACATTGCAGGACTTAATTTTTGATTCCAGGTCTTATTGCAGCAGCAAACACAGTAAATCACTTAGATCCTGTGGAAAGCTCCTTTCTCCTTTTGTGGTTGAATGATGCTGCTGGGACTTCCATTTGCTGTGGAATAGTTACTCCTCTTTTACTCCATTTCTACAGCTTAAGGGAAGGAAATAGCACTTTCAGAGGATACTCAGCAAGCTACATATCTCCAAAGGGGTGGGACTGGGAGATGTATGGATAGGGAAAGAACTGGAGGGAGCCAGCTCCATCTGGCAAAATGAAACTTCTCCCCTTCACCAGTCCTGAAAATCAGTTATCCAGAAGGTAAGGGAAAAAAAAGGTAAACTTCTGCCTAAACAACTGGGAAATGAGATGGCCACAAAAACAGTTTTGTTGAGTTAGGGTTTTTGTCTTTTGTGGATGGGTAGACAAATAACCTCCACCCCCAGAAACTATTTTTAAAGCTAGATCTAAAATGTTAAAAGGCATCTGTGGCTACGATGGTTTCTGCTCTTGTAATCAGTGATTCATGACCAAATTTTTTAATGTGAGTGAGTAGAGACAGTGGTA
Source organism: Hirundo rustica (assembly GCF_015227805.2). Lineage (NCBI taxonomy): Eukaryota > Metazoa > Chordata > Aves > Passeriformes > Hirundinidae > Hirundo > Hirundo rustica. The sequence goes on along the minus strand of NC_053450.1, from coordinate 139,123,293 downwards.
ATATTAGACAGTTACTCAGCAAGGCGTGTTCAGGGTAAACAGTCCTTACTGGTAAGTTTGTCTGTACAGCATCATTTTTTCCTTGTTTCATTTAAATCGGGGACTTGGATAAACTTAGGAAAAAATCTTGTATTCAGTTAAGAATTCAGTGATGCCTGTTTTTCACACTATCCCGGTGTGAGTTTGTTTGGGAAAAAGATTCTCCCTTTGCAACTCCCTCAGCATGTTAACCTTTATACATTTCATGGCCAGCATTCAGTGGCTTAAATTTTGGATGATGCAACATCAGTAATTGTTGTAATGGCTGTCTATAAGCTTCTTTGCCATTCACAATGGGAATCTGAAGTCTGGAAACAGAATTTTTTTACGCTGGGTTCTGTGTCTGCTGTGAAGCACAAAGACCACAATCATCTTACTTTGGATAGTGCCAGAAAAAGTGAATAACGATGTTTTTGCCTTTTTTTGTTGTTGTTTGTTTGTGGTTATTTGGTATGTCTTTTTTGGTGGTGTGTTGCTGTGTGGGTGGTGGTTTGAGTTTGGTTTTTTTTTTTTGTTTTTTTTTTTTTTTTTTTTTTTTTAATTTATTGTATTTTTAAAAAATTCAAACCATTAATACTGTCAAATAAGGGGAAGACATTAATGTGTGAGATTAAAACCAGGATTTGTGGGAGTGACTTGACCTTAAATTCAGTTAATACTGTAGTGACTTACCCCACTTGGATAATCTGGTCTGACAGATTTCTCTTTCCTGCTTAGGACCTGAGACACCTTGTGCTTTCATTCCTTGGAAAGTGCCTCTAGTCTTCCCTACTTTTGTAAGTGAGAAAGCTGGGATTACAAGAATATGTCCTCAGCTGAGTGTTGGTAATCTCTTCAAGGCATGAGGAACAATGGTTGTCCTTTCTCTGGTTTCTTTATCCCATGGCACAGTTGTTTCTTGTGGAACTTTATTTCTTTATTCCAAAGACAATTCTCATTTGGGAAAGAAATACAACTAATTGCATTTGAGAATGACTCACTAGAGAAGGGTCTTCCAGTTTATTCTTAGTTTTTAATAAGGCCTTTCTGGCGTACCTGCACATTACTTCACAAGCCTGTTTTTTTCTGTTACCGTATTTACAAATGGCTGTTACAGAGTGGCAGTAGAGGCTTTGCTTCTCCATTATGCTGTTTTGCACTTTGAGTTCCAGTGAGTTCTGAGAAGTTCCATTGTATTTACTGTTTTAAATGACTGAAGTCGAGACTATTTTTTATTCGTAAGTGCAGATTTAGGTTAGATGACTTCAGAAATGATAAAGAAATATATATATGTCGGAAGACATTTTGGGTTGTTTATGTTATAAAAAGTTTTTTAATAATAGGTGGGAAAAAAGTATTTGGTCTAATTTAAAATAGTAAAATAGGGTAGAAATCATATTTATTCATACTTCATAAATAGCCTTTATAAGTCCTTTCAGCTGGTGATGATTCTGGACTTCAGGGGGCTTTGGATCAGTGGTTATAATAAGTGAGTCTTTGAAAAAATCTTTAATTCTTTTGAAAATCAGTTGTGCCTATTCTGTTATTTAATGCTGACTATTTTTTGTACTATGTGAATTGTATACTTTCTTCAAACCTTCTTGGGGGGGGAGTCAGTGTCAGGTTTAAGCAAAAATACTCCAAGCAACTAACATTTTCTTTGGTTGTTGCAGTAAGCCTACAAATACTAGGTCTTTGTATAATTCAAGACCATATATGGTGTAGAAAACCTGACATGCTGTTATATATGAAGTCACAAGGTGAAAATAAGAAGAATGTAAAAATAACTTTGTATTGAGCTAAACACAGGGGAGGTAGATACATTTGTTTCAGGAACAAAAACTCCTTTATTCTTACTCAAATTTAGAGGGTGAAAAAGCTTGTCTGTTTAAAGGAAATCTGCAAAGACTAAGGCCTGCTTTTTTGAATGTCTGCAACTTAAAAGTGTTGTAGGTGTGTCTCCAAAATTAGGCAGATAAGACTCTTTGTTGTAAAAGTAGTACAAGTCGTGAATTTAAAAAATGTAAACTTAGTATTAAAAAAAAAGAGGGGCAAAACTGAAAGAAATTCTTGAGCATCTTTCCATAGCAAGTCATGGACTAAAGTATAATTATACTTCATTGAGTGTCTCCTTCCAGCATTAACAGACTTTGCCTGTTTTAAGAGACTCTTGTCTTCCTGGTGTGGTTTTGTTTTCTGTAGCTACCACAGGATTTTATCTGGAGCCTAGAAAGCGCTGCTATACCTGCAGCAATCTCTCTTTGGTGTTAGATCTAAGACTTGAGAGTTTCTGGCCCTCTGAGGGCAGTATTGAGGTGAATTTGTTCTTCTGTTTTCTCTCCTTTCTTCCATATACACGATTATATGTTATAATCATAAAAGTGGTTGCTGAAGCCAGAAGTTTTAGAAAATTATGACAATTGCATATATAGCATTGTTCCAGTAAATTAAATGAGAATGACAGAGGAGGAATGGATGCACTTTTAAACTTTGGTTCGAAGTCCTATGTGCAGGTTAGCAGGGGGTATTGCACACTGTATTGGACGTGAGCAGGTAGGCGGTGTTAGGGATTTGAGCTAGAATGTAGCACTTCGCCAAAAGTAGTCCAAACCTGATTTGCTTGCAGCTCAGATTTGTGTATCTGCTGTAAAATGCTTTCTCACTGCTGAAAATATGGCAGAGGTTTAAAACCTGTTTTCACAGTATCAGTGAATTGTTGAGGTTGGAAGGCGTGTCTGGAGATGATTCAGTTCAGTAAACTGGAGCAGTCTGCCCGTGCTGGTGTCCAGGCTGGTTTTGACCACAAGTATGGAGACTCAGCAACTTTTCTGGCGACATGTCTCAGTGTTTGATCATGCTTATAGTAAAATGTAGGGTGATTGTTGTGATGGGTTTTCCTCTATTTCAATTTGTTTCTGTACATCTTCTAATTTCATACTTGGCCTCCAGCTGGACCTCTTCCTGTTGTTCATAACCCCTTCAATTTTCAGTTCAGTTCACTGTTCATTTTTATCTGGCTCGTACTTCATTAGTTTGTCCATAAGAACGTAATAGGAGACAGTGTCAAAAACCCTCTTGATGTCAGGGTAAAAAAATACTTGCTGCTCCTCTCTCATATACCAAGACAGTCAGCCCTTTACAAATGGCCATCAGGCTGCTTAAGTATATTTTATTTTTGATAAGTCTATCTTCTTGTCCTTTATATGTTCGGAAGCTTTTTGTGCTGCCCTTCATGTCCTGGACCAGATGGAAATCCAAGTGGGTTTTGGCTTTCCCAGGGGCTTTGGCTTTCCTAACCCCTATCACTGCATGCTCAGACAGTGTCTGTTTCTTCTGAATCACCAGGATCATGCTTGTGATCCATGCACACTCCCTTTTAAATCTGACCTCAGTCAGAATCTTCTTGTTTGTCCATGCAGGCCTCCTGCCACCTTTCCTTGATTCTTTGCACACTAGTAAGGACCATTCTTGAGCTTATAGGAGGAGATCCATGAAAATCAACCAGCTCTCCTGGACTCCTCTCCAGGACCAGCCCCACTTCGAAATTCTTCCAAGCTGATCACTGAGCAGTCCTGTTCTGTGGAAATCCAGGGCTGTGAGTCTGTTACATGGTTCTGCTCTCTGGATCCTGAACCTCCTTATTCACGGTCACTGTAGCCACGGTGGCCCCTGAACTTCATGCTCCAAAGAATTCTTCCTTTTCTACAAATATGACATTTAGTAGATTGCCTGTTCCTTTTTGGAATCTCAGTCAGCTGTCTCAGAAAGGAACTGTTAGGACATTTTGGAAACCTACTGGATTGCATGTGTTCCGCTGTGATGCTAGTAAAATTATTAAAAATAATATATATTTTATTGCATATGGTTTTGTGAATGCGATCTGAACTGGCCTTGTACAAGGTAAAGCCCTTAGAGGCTATTGGCCAGGAACTTTTACAGGGTACTTAAATGCAGAGAAGACAAAGTTTCATTAGAGGATTAATCCATTTTGTCATATGACATAATTTGAAAGCCAGAATATAAATTTGATAAGAAAAGCAGTGAAGGGGTTTGGAAAAAGACTGTTAAATAAAACCGAAACAAAAGCTTGCATTCCTGCAGTTAAGTAATTTTTAGTGATTGTTGATGTCAGTTTCATTTTTGAAATCTGGTTGAAAGTATTTTGGTCAGTTGTGCTGTCTTCATATCTTGCTGCATCTTAGTGGAGTGCAGGTTTTGTATCATCGTTTGACACGTGATATTTTGTGCAAACGCACCCAGGTCATGGAACGTCTGCTATTGGACCTGAAGTTGCTGAATGGTGATTTTTTGAAAAAATAGTTTCTCACTTGAAAGACAAGGTTAGGAAATACATTGTCCTTTTACAGACATAGTAAAGAATGAAAGCAAAAGCTTCCAGAAGAGAGCCAGATATTTTTGCACAGCACGATTACTGTCACTTATGTAATGAGGAGCTTGGCACATGTGTAGCAGTTGGTGATTGATGGGTCACAGTGTGTGTACTCATACTCGGGACAACTCTGGTGAAATACATTCCTGAGATATACTGTGAGCTTAATATGAAGTTAGGTGAAATTTTTGTTAAGGATCAAGACCGGCTGCTGGCTGAAAGAAGGTTATGGTGACATAAGACACGCTTTCTGCTGAAATACAAGCAACTCTGAATTTAATTCATGTGACTTTGTTTGTTATATAGTCAATAGTCAACTTGTAGTTTTCCACTGATAAACCTCCTGCTTGTTCCTGTTTCTGCTAGTGTGTTGCTTTTCCCTCTATTCCACACATTCAACTATGCTTGTTTTGCTTTAATTTCTTTTTGGGTGCTGTAGTTTTCTATAACTTGCTTCCTAGGATTTTTGGCTGTAATATTAGTACTCCCCTGAGTACTGGCAGAAGTCTGATACTTGATATGTTGTGATTGATTTAGGACTTGCTTGTTAAAATGGTATGTTTTTCTTGAAATGGTAATTTCATTAGGTTTCGGTGGCACATTAATTTCAGACTTTGATTGCAGCTCTCACGGACTGTCTTGAACTTTCTGATGACGTTTTGTGTACTGTGTTCTTTTACATACAGAAAATGTGTTGGTGGGTGAACAGTTCTTCAGTCTTTTGGAAAACACTGGCTCAGGTGGGTTTATATACCATATCCTGGATTTGTGCACCTGAATTTCTATCTCAGGTTGTTTGTATCAGTCTTTAGTTATTAAAAGTTTATTTGAGATTTTAAGTGCTAGTGCATTTATTACATATTTACTAGGAGTCTTCAGAGTTGGAATTTTTTACCTTTTTAATTAGTTCTGCACTGCAGCCCTGAACTTTTCAGTTAAAAAAAAAAAAAAATCCTTGACCCTTTATTCTATCCAGCTTTTTTAGACAGGAAATATGTAGCTCATTAATGTACTTTGTGCTTAGTACTCAATATAGAGGCAAGTTTTTAATGTATGACAGATTACTCACGTTAAGTCTATGTGTACCTTTGTATGTTGTCAGTCGCACCTACTGTGCATCTTAAAAATGAGGGCCGCTTTATGCCCTCTCTCATCCCTTCTCATCCTTTCCTCTTCCTACTGAACGGTTTCTTTCTCTGTTGCTGGGGTTTCTTTCCATTATTTGGTGTGTGGCAAGACTTTCTCCTTTAATGAGAAGAGTTAAGAAAGGCCAGGGAATTACATGCTGATTATGCAGCTCTGGAGGTCATTGTTCAAACACTTCAGTGAGGGGAAAAAATGAATATCAGTATGAGTAGTGCTGCTGGTGGTGTAATTGTTGTCGCTGTGCTTGCGGAGCGTATCTGGTTGGCCATACTGCTCACAACGTTTGTAAACATTTGTACTCGGTAATCTCTGAATGTTGGTGTCATTCCCAATCTGCGTTACTCCCAGAAGACTGTTCCCAGTGTTTGGCCCTCGCTGCAGGACATGACAAAAGGGAGAGAGGGCCTGGAGTGCCTGCCTGGACAGCAGGCCACTGGCACCGGCTTTGCTCAGCCCGAGGCAGGGAAGGCTGAGAAGGCAGCTGGAGGGGGCCTTCAGCCTCTTGAAGGGGAAGGGACAACAGAATGCGTGTGGTGAGGGAAGCTCCAGGTCAACACGAGGAGAAAAAGTTACTTTTTGGGGTGCTTGAGCATTGGAGCAGCTTGTGAGAGCTGGAACTTTCCTCTTTGGAGAATTCTGGGACGTCACTGCTTGAAGACCTCAGCAGTCTCCAGTGTCGGTGTTTAGGGCTGTGTGTTTGTCGCCTTTTCTTGAAAATACCATCTGGCCTGCTACACTGTAAAAGCTTATTGGCATGTCCTTTCTAATAAAAATGAGGTGTTTCTTAATATAGTTATGTGAAGAAAAGGACACCTGCCTGTGCCTGTAGATGGCTTTAAAAAATTGAAATTAGATTCAGTGCAAAACACTGATGAGGGACTCTTTTTTTTTCCTCCCCTGAGTGCCACCTGTATAATACCTCAAGAAGATTATGTTTTCAGTATAAAGTAAAACTCAGCAAAATGGTTATTTTGGACTAGTCTGTTTTAGAGATAAAGGTGTTTTAGGGATAAGAAAAAATGTAAACAGATGATGGATCTTGGTTTTAAGTCTGTTCCAAGAACTTCAATGAGATGACTACAGAGGATGTGGCTTTTCATCATCCCGCATGAGTTTTTACTAGGGTGATGATTAGGTCAAATTCACAGCTCCTCTTTATTGCCTAACTTTGGAGGATGAAATTTCCTTAAAGAAAATGGGAATCAGGTTGACTTTCTTAGGAGTGTTTTGTCTGTGTGTTTCCTGTATTAACAGCTTTTTTCAGGTTCAGCTCTCAGGAAAAATGAAGGTACGAATTTGCTTTCTGGAATTTTCTTTCTTACTTTATCCTTATGTTGGGAATTCCAGAAATTGTGTTTTAAGCTCTGTTCTTGGAAATCCTTTGTATTTTTTTCATTGTGCTTTAACTTCTTAGTGTAAGTAGTTCTCTCTGTCAAGATCTTGGGAATGAGGAGTAGAAGAATGGTTCTGCGATCAGTGTGCTTCTAAGAGTGATAAAACTGAAGGAAATGAAGTTATGATTTAGGCCATTGTATCACAGCTGCCTTGCTTGGCCTTTATATCTTAGTGAGATCAATGGATGTTATTACTGATTTCTAAATAACATTATTTACGTGACTATTTGTATGCAGGTTTGGAGTTAGGCTTGTGAGTAGCTCTTGACTTGGTGGGCTGGAGCTCTATTGGCTAGAGTTCTGGTGTGGCTCTGCTTATATAACCCTTGCATTAATGGTAAACACCCCAAAATATCTATAAGCTTAAAAAAGGAGATTTTGCAGTTTTCTTCTATATAAAAAGCTGAAAGGAAAACAAATTTATTTTATGGGGTTAGAAATTAAGGGAATATGTCTCCACTCCCTACTGATTAAATCAGAGCAAGTTCTTGCTTCTAGAATTAGCTTCAGATGAGGCATTTTATTTATGCGTTTTCTGTTACAAGTTGAGCAAAGATGATATTTCTCAGAAACCAGTTCCTTGTAGTTCATAGGAAGTTTTTTCTCCAATATCCTCGGAGGCCTGGCTGCACTTTTGGTGGCATTCTTAGTAGTCTCTGGCTGAAGTGATTCACTGAAGGGGCAAGCAGTAAGCTGTTAGGCTGGCCTAGCCCATCATTTCTAGAAGTGCCATGTGGGCTTGAGAGATCATTTGGAAAGTGGAACTTCCTTATTATTAGTTGATGTTTTTTTTCTGGAGATGAATGGTAATGTGCTAATATGAGCAAACTTCTGTTTTTTTAAGATGCTTCCTTCATTTAGAGAAGCAAACATTCTCTTTTTCTTAACCTTTCAGAAGATACCCTGACTTTTTTTCTAGGAGTTTTGGAATGATGAATTGTGCCACCAGCATAGTGAGGTTTAGGACCATAATTCTAAGCGACACATCATTACTAAGATCTACTTAGATACCGTCCCCGCGGAGCTGCATGTGTTGAGTTCTGTGGTTTTTTTGCAATCAGTGTATTTCCCTTTAGTGGTAAGCACTAAAAATTACCCTGGGTTCACAGTGTAATTGAAATGTTGAGGCCAGAGGGTGAAGCTATTGACTTCCTCTGTAAATGTAATGGGGCAGTGCTTCTAGTTGACGAAAAACAGGTTTTTGCCAGTGCCACAGTAGTGTTTTGCGTTCTGGGTGTTTTTGTCATAAAAGTTCTTTTTGTCCTGTGGTTAAGAAATAAAAAGGTTTTAAATTCCATTGTATGAAAGAATTATTAAGTACTGTGTCAAGTCTCTTTCATATCACAGGTGATTTGCCTGTTACATGCAGACAGATTCAGACACCTGGCTTCTCTGCACCTTTGATCACTTAGACATGCATTGCAGTAATTTTACATAGTGCTTTTGACATTGCTTCTGGAAATATATTCTGTTGTCTGAGCTGTAAAAATAGGTGGTATTTTGGATGTACTCATTTCTTCAACATAATGCTGCTTTTAGCATCTGCCTGGTCTGTATTTGACTGTTTTGAATTTCCTAAATGGGTGCTTAGACCTGGAGCTGTACCCCATAAAGAGAAGTGCAACACTACCTTTGCTTTGCCTATATTTTGTGAATTTGAACTCTTGCTTCCTAGAAAAAAAATGATCTTTACCTCTACAGATATACAGAAAATGAAGAAAATACAGTTTAATCTATTGGAAAATGTATGTTGATCAGAAATAAAGTTTATTGTTCCACCTATACTCATATAATTTTTTGCCAAGGATATGGCTGATTTCATAGTTTTCAGTTAATGATTTTTTTTCCTAAAGAATCTATATATGCATTATAAGATAGAAATGTATTAAAAGCACTAGCTTCCGTTTTTGCAAGTTTCTTCTTTTAACTTTTGTTGAAAAGATCACAATATCTGCATTTCTGTAGTATAATTGCATGCTGAAGTAGCAGAAGGCAGTACAGGTGAAAATGCAAGGCTTGTTTCCGTCAGGCAAAAGATAGTGCCAGAAGCAAGTCATGTAATGCAGTGAAGAAGTAAAAATTCTTGAATCTGATTTATTTTGTTCATCAGTCTGCCCATCTGCTAGTTGCTCTGCAATTGCACTTGAGGTCCCTGGTCAATTTTAGTCAAATTTCAAGGCAGGAAGAAAGTCTCAGAGATAATGAAGCGCCTGGAAATTCAGAGCACTCAGTAGGTAGATGGAAGATGAGCTCCTGTTACGCCTCGCACAGAAGGTGAGATGAGGGAGCTGTTGTGGCCAGTCAGTGCATGTGGGACTGCTAAAAAAACATTTTTCTCTTGCAGGGGATCTGAAAGGACAAAGGAAGATGAGGGGGAGTTACAAGATATGAGACCAAAGTCAGTTCTACTACTCATGTAGCAACTTGATATGTTTAGGTTGTTTTGGAAATAAACCTTAAGCCTTCTTCGAATTCCAAGGCTCCCTGGAAAATTTGTTAACTTCTTTTAAACGGTATTTTCTTTCAAGTAAATCTACCTTTGGATGAGTTAAGACTATAGAGAAGAGATGAAAATTTGCACAGTAGTGGGGAAGAGCTTTGATCAAGTCCACATATTTATAAAAAAAAAAACGAAGAAGAATGGAAGTAATGAAAGTTTCAGATTGTGTCAATGACTGACCTGATAACACTGTTCATGCAAGACTGGGCTTGTTCCTAATAGAAAAAACTATGGAAAAACTGAAGGAAAATCTGAATTTTTGAATCTCTTCCAGTTACGTAAATTGCCTAGAGAGATGACTAGTTATTGTAGAGATTAATCTTTGAGGTTTTTTAAAAACGGAAGAGTTTAAGCCTCTGAAAAAACAGCATATGGAACAATGGTTATAGGGTCTAAACTAAAATCTTATTTGTAATTTTGATGGACAGGGGTGTTTGATTTTGTTGTTTGTTTGAGGTACCTCATCTTAATTAAAAGGAATGAAAGATTCATCAGAGTTCTAGACAAGCCTCTGGTACTGTGCAGGTTAGAATCTGGGGACAGTCAGAAGAGAAAGCTAAGCGTAAGTCACCAAACTGTATTTGTTAACAAGCTGTTTTTATTTAACTCTTCTTCTCTTGAGAGTGACAAGTGGTGATACTTGTTTCTCTGCTGAGTTCTGTAGCTTGAGTGTGACAGGACTTCTCTGTACTGCATTATGTTGCCTGTAATCAATACAACAAATTGCCTGACAGATTTGAAAACCTAACCCAGGGTAGCTTTATTTGTAGCATATGTTAGCTGGTATATTTCCATTTTATCCTCCTACAAAAGGAAAGTAGAAGTGCAGGTGTGGAGAACATTCATTGCTCATTAGTAATCCAGTGTAATAGAGTCTATGTCCTCTGCCCTTGCATCTGCAGGGAAAAATGTGCTGATAGAGGACTTCAGACTGCAGTGAGTAATTCAGTGTAAATAATGTTTCTTTGTGGCACCTTTCCTATAGCATTTGCGTAACACTGCCAGTGTGGGAGCCCTACTCAAGTTTTACATTTGAGACCACAGGTGGGAACAGGAGAGGATTTTGGAAAGGCTCCTGTGAAAGGCACTTTGAGATCTCTTGGTGTAGAGGTAAAGGCCAGAGAAGGTGTTCAGCATCATGGGCCTCGCTGCTGGAGTGCAGCAGGCTTAAACAAGTTTGCTCTAGGAGCTCAGGGTTCTTGCTGCTAGGGAAACCTACAGGGAGGTATTAAAGAATATAATGTTCACTCAAGTTTTTTCCCTAGGGTTTTTAGGACATACGTGCAATGACTGATCATTACTTGAATTTTGGGAGAGCGGTTCTAAAAGAAGCTCACATTGTCATTCTGAAGCCTAACACCTTGAAGAACTAGTGCTGAATTTGAAACTTTTTGACTCTGATAGTGCAGATGGTAAAGTTTAAAATTATAGACATTGCCAATCTGTAAGGGTAAGTTATCATTTAAAAAAACATATTTTCGTTATTCATGGAAAAAACCCTGTATGTTAAGAATAGCAAAGTAAAGATGTTCTGTGAAAAATAAGATCAGTAATACTATGTAATATGTTTTCCAGCATGCCAAAACTGGTTTTTCTGGGTTTGTATTTTGGTTTTCAGTTCAGTCAATTAACTAGTTAAGTGAGAGAAATGTTAGTAGTTGTTTAGATTTTTTATTGCAGATGAGATTAGACTTCTGCTTTCTCAAGTTGGAGCTTACCTTTCTGACTGAGAGTTTGATACAGTCCCTTTCTTGTTCTGCTGGTGGGCTGCCTCCCAGCTGAGGGAAAAGGAGGAGCAAATGTGATTGTTTTGCTAGCTCTGAGACTTGAATTGCTTCACATGTGCTCTAGTGGTTTTATTTTAATGAAGATTTTATTTTCTCATTTTAGCTGGCTTCAGGAAGAGCTCAGCTGTTCTGATTGCCAGTTAAGTGAGGCTGTGTTAACTTGAAAACTTGTACTTGATGTTGAAGGACAGTTCTGCTGTTATTCTCTATATATCAAAGTTGTTCTTTGAAGTAGACCATGTAGTCAAGTGCTGAGAGCCTACTGTTCTAACAGAAATAGGAGGATTTTATTGACAAGGTCATAATATTTCAATAGGTCTTGTGTTTACCAACAGTAATAATTTTTATTTCTGTTTCTCTTCTTACAGTCTGAATGTGGAGAAAGCAGGAATATATCTGTGTTCTGATCAGGGTGGCACTGTGTCTGGAGTGAGATGGTGTTGCTTTCTGGAGTTGTCTTTCAGGAAGGCAGTTTTCTGTACACAAACAGTTCAGCCTTCTGAACACCCCCTGGTCCCAATAAGAAGGTATTGGGTTGTAAGTGAAGGTGCTTCAGTGTGGGCACAATTGCTGATTAGCTTTATCCTAGCCTTGTATTTAGAGATTGCTAGATTATTGAGAAGACTTAACTGTATTATAATAGATTTGCTGTCTAAATAAATGTCCCAATAAATTGAAAGGATTTTCTCTGTGATCACTAGAACTAGCACTGTATTTTCCTATGTGTTTCTGTAGGCATTAATTGTAGGGAATCTATTTTATTACAATGGAAATTTTAGGATTCTGAAGCCCAGTCTTAAGCAGGCAAGTAACTTAGTTCTGGCTTTGTGCTGGGATCAGAAAATAGCTGAGCTCATTGCATGGCCCTGCAGTGTAGTGAAGAATAGGAAGACAACAGGAAGTCCCTGTTGGAATTCTTCCTGTGGTGATGCTCAAGCCAGTTATGAACCCATGTGTGTTCAGACTGGATCACTAATACTGTAAGTGGAAAGCCTTCTGAAAAGAAAATGTGTATGCTATTAGTAATATATCTTACAGTTGTTGTTTTCATGGGGACAAATAAGTGGTGGAGGGTATTGCTTTATGGTAGGAATAAGCTTTGCAGTATTTTTTTCCATGTTTTGCTCAGACATGAAAAATTACCATGTAGAGAAATTTCAAATTAAGTCATGTTACCTTTTGTCTTAGACTGGAGATAATGTAAAATAACCGGGTGAATAATACTAATGTGATTTAAAATGCATTTAACAAATAGACTTTCATAAAATTTTTGATAGATTTTGCTGTTTTCATCCTCTGCTGACATAAAAAACTGAAGATAGTGAGAGCAAGTGGACACTGAAACAATTCTGATATAGTTGTGTGGACACTGGGTTAAACAAACAGGAATTTCCACAGGAATTTCCAGGAATGTGCAGGTGGAAAGCAAGTGATTTACTTGAGCTTGTAGGTAGCAGTGATGGCAGCTTCAGTAAACTTACATGTTCTCCGGAGTCTGATCTCATTAACACTCTAAATGTTACCAAGTGCATAATGATGTGACAGAAGTGTACTTTGCATAAGAGTACATATGGCTTTTATTTCTTACTCAGTCCCCACTAAGCTTGGCTGTGCATTTCTTAAATAGAACAGTGTTAGAAGCTTGCTTCCAGTTTCTAAAGATTGCCAGCTGCTTTACTAGAATGCAGTTTGAGGAGTCAGATCCTATTTTATATCCAGTATATTCATTTTTATGGGGTGACATGCTAAATGATTCTTTCCTATAGCTAAAGCTAGTAAAACGTCAGGTTCTGTTTGTTTGATTTTTCGCTGAAACAGAGATCTGTGGGTGAATACGTCAGATAAAGAAAAGGAAATGCTAGAAGTTGGTTAAAGAAAGGAAGCACAGAACTATTCTACTGAAAATAACTATGGCTAAAATCCAAGGAAATGGGCACTACTTAAGCTTAGCTGGGCACTACTTAAGCTTAGCTGGTGAACTGGACTGTTGGCTCAAGAGGAAAGGACTTCTCTATGTTGTAACTCAAACTGACACTTGACAGATCAATCCTGCTATCACATGTTCTCGGAAGCAAGCATGATGGTGAAGTTGTCTTGATAGTGGATGCAGGAGAATTTTTGAAGAATTAGGCAGCCAAAGTGATGAGTACCTCACTGCATGAGTTTTTAAAACAATGACTAGAACAACCCTCTTTATATGATTTAGATATTGTGAATTTGTTTGCAGGGTGATGGAATGATGTATTTACAAAATGCATCATAAAATACATTGTTGAATTCATCTAATGAGCTTATACATTGATAAAATACAAGTTGCATTTATGCAGAAGAAAAATTAGTTATGCTAATCTGTTATTTTCTTTTGCCCTTAGTTTCTGAAGGAAAAGTGATGTGTCTTGTGTACTCCCTTAGTTTCTCGGGTTTTCAACTAAAATACAAGTAGAATTGTAGCAGACTGGTATGCATGTGTTAAACAGCCTGAAATGGTACTGTCACATGTTGTACCCTGCGTTTTTTCCCCTAAGGTTCTCTTGTGTTTCTAACTCTATGAACTCTGTTACATCTTGAAAAGGAGTAGTTACAGAGGGAAGGAAACACACCAGATTTTTTTTTTTTCCCTCTACAGGGAGGGATGGCTTTTTATGTACTGTTTCTTCCCTTTTTTTTAATGTTCATAGGTTTTTGTAACAATTTGAATGATAGGAAAGAACTCAGAATGGAATCATATTTCAACCTCTTCCTGCTGTTGACTTGGTTTGTAGGAACTTTTTTCCTTGTCAATCTTTGTGACCTGAGCAATGAAAACACCTTTTCTTCAGACATATTTTTCCTTTTTTGTTTTTTTGGATTTTTCAATTTCACTTGCTAAAAAGCCCTCGGATTTCCACCAGAAATCATCATTTCACCATCATCGTTGTCAGTCCACATTTCATTGGTAAAGGATTTACCTTTTCAGAGAATTGTTGCAAGTCCTGAACAGCATCTTTCTGATACACACTTCACTGTGTGCTGCCAATGCGCTGACCCTTGGGTATGGTTTGCGTATTTACTCATGTAGAAAAAGTGCACGGGGTTTTAGGGAAATGGAAGCCCTTTCTTTCTGTGATTATGAGCTGTTTCTGTTCCAGAAAGCTCACAGCAGTTTTTAGAGAAAAGTCTGGATACCTGAGGGGCACAGTTTTACACAATTGTGCCTTTTTTCTACTGTTTCTTTTTAACCTTCTAAAATCTGCATACAAAGATGGAGAGTTCTGAAAAAGTTGAGGAAGTTGTTTCTGAGCTGTTTAGTTTCGTTACCTCAAAATACTGCAACCTTAAAACTGGTTTTTAACAGCAGGAGAGAATACTGGACTTAGCAACAGATGTGAGAGGACATTGGATAGGCTCTTAATTTTTTTATTTAATAAATTGCATAATTGAGGTTCAATTTCATTGTGTTCTTGGAATTTTAAGTGGTCCCTTCATTATTTAAAGAGGTGGAAAGCTGACCAGTGGTAGAACTTCAAAACTTGGATGTCATTATCTATTTTTCAGTCAAAGCTCAGTGTATGATAAGGAGCTCTCTGGGCAATTGAGTGTTGGACTCACATTGTCTCTGGACAGTGAGTCCTTTGCTGCATGCTAAAATGTTGATGTATGTCATGTGTCATTCTCTAGTTATGCCATGGGTGCATCTTTAAATGCTCTGTTGACCTCCAAATTGAAAATTCAGTGTGTAAGCTTTGCTTTTATATTTTGAGCAAAACTTCTAAAAAATTTAATGTTTACAACAAAAATTATTTCAGTTTTGCTTCTGCATTAAACTTTTTGGAGAAAGGCATTGGTAAATTGAATGTTGAAGGTCAAAAAGGGAGGCCCTCTCTTAATTTTATGCCTGTTTTGAGGAAGTTTCATACATTACATAGTAACTATGCTTAGGAGGAGTAAAAACAGTCTCCCAAAAAACATGTTAACAGTAAAGAAAATATGGTTAGAACAGGGGAGTGCTGAACTAGTGGAATTTGATTTAACGTCATGCCAGGGAGGAGATTTATCTCTTGTAAACGAAGGCAATTGTCAAGCTGGCTAATGATGATCAGGAACAGTTTTCAGTTAACAGCAGATTCAAATTGACAAGTATAAGGACTGACTTGGAGAAGAACTTTGAGACAGTCCATTTTAAGCAATAACTGCTATTTACTGTTGGAGGTGCTGCTCTTGCTGCAGGCTGTGAACTCCTTTTACCTGAAGGCACCTCAGTAAAGACTCAAGCTTGAAACTTTTGTCCTTAGCTCATTCTTGTGCCACCTGGAGTTTACAGGCATTTCGATACTAACCTTTGCAGCTAACAGACCAAGACTGTTTTTGAATATGTTCTCCTGCTGCTCTGTATTGCTATTTATGTTTTTATCTGCCGTATTTAAACACTTTTGCATAAACTAAAGTGGTGTGTAAGCACTGTCCAGATTGTAGGAGATAAAAAATGGGTTTAGGATTTCCTTGAAACAGATTTGAAATTGAATGGAAAGTAATGAGTAAATAATGGCTGCTGACTTTATGGAACGAGTTACACAAATTTGATTTTGAGTTGTAACTGCTGGTTTTTTTAATAATAACTGTTCGGCAGGAGATGCCTGATACAATATGCTGAATACTTTATTAGTAGGTTGAGTACTTCATAGGAAATAAATATGGAGTGATATTTGATTAATCTAAGAGGAGATAATTGATAGTAAAACCAGTCACTGCAAAATTATACTAAAATACTGCTTAAGAAGAACTTTGTTGATTTTAGTATACAACAGCAGCCTTCTCTTAATTTTCCAGATCTGCTTTCCCTCTTCCCTCTGCCTTATTTAGTTGGTGACAGCATTTTTCCACAGTCCAACAAATGTGCAGCTGGCTGCTTTTCCAGCCATGTGTAGGCTGCCCCACACGCTCTGCCAGCATCCCTGCTGCCAGTCCTGCAGGGTGCCGAGTCCTTCCTCGTTCCAGCATTGCTGTCCTGGGGACTTCACTGCCTCAGTCTGCTCTGGCATCTCTGCAGTAACCCCCTGCTCTGTAAAACCTTCCCAGACATCCTCTCCAAGATTTCTCAAGCTTGGATAGTTAATGATGTCTCTTGTGAGGAAGTGTATCTGTTCCACCTAGTAATAGTTGCTAAGCAGGACATTTCTTCTAGCCACATGTCATGTCAGCCCTGCCTGCTTCATTACAGACCATCTAACTGGAGATGTTATTGTTTATTTTTTTTCACCTAAGAACACATTCATTTTGTGCCGTATTGCACTGCTACTGCTGTTCTCCCTTTTGCACAATTAGGTGTTACAAAGATAAGAGAATCTGCTGCCATATATATCTTAAAATGAACCACAATAGATTTTTTTTTTTTTTTTTTTTTTTACACAACAGGGTCTTGGAAGTTTTCAGACTATTCACATTGGCAAGAAGGGAAGATGTTGGCTTGGACTCTGGTGTTAATTTCCAGGGTTCTTCAGATGAGAAATTGGAACAAGAATTTTTTATTTGGTTTGGTTAGAACAAATGAGGCCTTATTTGTATAACTGTCTCAAAGTTAGAGCTGCTCTTTGGCCACACCATTTGTTTGACTCTCATGTACGAGTTTGTTTTATTTCA
Source organism: Hirundo rustica (assembly GCF_015227805.2). Lineage (NCBI taxonomy): Eukaryota > Metazoa > Chordata > Aves > Passeriformes > Hirundinidae > Hirundo > Hirundo rustica. Next base: position 139,106,442 of record NC_053450.1, on the reverse strand, counting down.
GACTGCTTTTATAGCACACATTTTCTTTGACATTTGAAGTACGTTTCAGTCATTTGGCCATTACTGAACCAAAGGGTGAATTCGCCTGTTCCCGTAGCCTTTCCTCCATCTTTTTCCGAGACAATTTTCTGTCTCTTGCATCTCACAGATGTTGTTAGATAATTGTATCATTTAAACTGCAGATTATTCTAAGTTGGTTCTGTGACTAGTCTAATATAGTTCATGTAGTCACCAGATAAAATGTGTTTGTTTCTGCAGAAACACATTTCCTGTATTTCTGAATCTCACTTTTTAATGGGAGAATATTAGATAAGCAGTCAAGATACAGTAAGTGAGGTTCATGCTAAAATAGGATTGTTGTTTGCAGATTGCAAAAAAGGAATACACGAAGGAAGGAACTTTCCCAGTATGTGTTCAGTTTCTCAGGATCCCTCTGGTGGTGCGGCCCTGATCTATAGGATGGTCATCCTTCGGTACAGAATGCTGCCAGCATTTCTGTGCAATGCTAATAGTACTTTTACAGGTTTAAAGAGAAGTCTGCTTTTTCAGAGTACAAAGTAGATAAACCTGTATAATTTTTATGAACACTGAGACACTCCTAAGTTTGAAAAGCTGCTTGTGTTGTGCTGTTTAAGAAGAGGCATCCTAAGCTTTTGAATCTCATGTACAACATGGGGAGCCATCATCGCAACTGTGCCTAAGGAAGTTTTAAGATTCAGATGATATGAATTGTGACATGAAATTGTTTATATTTAGAGTGATTTCAGCAGGAGCAGAAATGAAAGGGGTAAGGAAAAGAACAAGCACAGTTTGAGAGTGTCTTTCTGTTTGCTTTAGTGTGGTTTCTTAGGATGTTCTTATTTCCCATATATTCCCAAGAATGCATAATTTGTCAGCTTCGGAAGTATTATTTGGAAGAATGTTACGCAATTCTGTCAATTTATCTTGTTGGCTTGACACATAGTTGGGGTGGGAAGGGAGACTGAACAGGAAGGAAAGTCCTTGTTCCTGAATGTCGTTGCTGCATAGCTCTCATATCCTCGAGGATCACCCGGACAAAAGCTGAGTCAGAGCACAGCAGCACTCTGCACTACAGCAATGGCCCAGTTCAGGATTTTGGACTGCGTGATCAATCACAACTGGAGTTTCATCTGTAACCTGTACTGTGCGTGGAGCGATCAGGTTTGTTGTTTGCTTATCCTTACATACAAGGTGATTATATAATTTAGTATAAGGGGAGAACAAGAAGGCTGCGGTTGATCTCTTTTCCCCACCCCCAGTCTTACTGAGGATGAACTGTTCAAAATGCTGCGATTTACTAAGGAGTTTTCTAGAGTTAGTGTATAAAGCATGGTTTGATTGTATAATTTCTTTTTTTAACACTTTGAGTACTTTAGTTTGTTCTCTTTAGAGGCTTATGCTTTGAGGGGTTTTGTTTAATGAATTGCACAGTAAGGTAAATACTGCATACAGGAAGGGGGAGATATGCCAAGACAAACAAAGTTGTTAGTAAATATAAAGCTGATTTGTTTTCCTGCTTTAAAAAGACTGAGCATCTTGGCTATTTCAAAATACTTGATCATGAAGAGGATTAACAAAAGTGTGTTGGGGAGGTTGTTGCCTTTTTTTTTTTTTTTTTAAATATATACAGAGTTAAATAAATTACAGGATGCTATTCAGTTCTTAATATGGACAGATATAATTCTAATTCAATACCTTGCTGTAGAACCAGAGGGAACAAAACTGAAACAAACAAATTTGCCTGGATTCTGAATAAAAATGTTTTAAAATAGAATCCACTTACTAAAGGTTTTTAAGTATTGTATGAAGTTGTTATACTACTTTAAAGAGACTCTAGATATTGCCTGTGTTTCTCATATAACATTAAACCAGTCACTGAAGAAAATTTATTTAATTTTTATTTGGTGTAAGGGGATGGTAAACACTCCTTATAAAATTGCAGTTTCAATACAGTTGCTAGAGACAGGCAATTCAGAATTCTTTTCTACTATACATAGAGGTCCTTTGAAATAATCTGCATTTAAAAATGCCTACGATCCCTGGATGTCACATCTGTGCTGAAGCTTCTTAATCAGGTAGATGGTGATGTGGTTTGGCTTTGGTTTTTGTTTGTTTGTGGGTATTGTTTTAGTTCTTTTGTTAATGATGCAAAATGCATCTTGATTGATGGTGCCTGCGTTTTTCAAGTAATCTAGTTAATGTGACAGGTAAAAAGTTTCTTCTGTTGAACTTGAAAAACAGAGGAAACATGATGCATTCTTCTGAACTTAACTTTTAGATGCCCAACTGTTTGATCTGGTTTGCTTACACATGTGTAAGAATTCACCTGTCCAGTCAAATGCAATTTGGCAATTGCTTCCTATGCTTCACAGGAATCAGGAATGAATAAAAGGCTTAGGATGTGGGCAGTCCTGCAAGATTTTCAAGTGCATTTGATATAACTAGATGGAAGGGGAAAGAGAATTGTTTTTTGAGCATATTGACGTGAAAAGTTAAAAAAACCCCCAAAATACTGCCCCCCCACCCCAAAACCAAACCCTTCCACTTCCAAACCCTGCCTCCAACCAAATCCAAACAAAAAAACCCAAACCAACCACCACAAAACCCCCCTCACCCCAATGCAGAACAGGGTTCACATAATCTTACCAATACAGAAAGAAGAAACAAGCTTTAGATCAGTATACTCTGAATTAATTGCATGCTTGTGGTAATAATGTTACAGAACTGTTTGATCTTGTTAGATTTTATGTAGGCTGTGCAATTGTTATGTGTGTTTCAGGTTCTTTTGCTTACTTTAACTGAAATCCAGTCTCTCTAGACTGTACAATTTAATGAACTGCTGCTGCTACTTTTCTTTGAAATGAATCTGGAAGTTTGTTTATGGGACATTACAGCACAGCTACTCTTTTCCTGCTGCACTGAAAGGCCAGAGCAGAAGTGGAAGCTGCCCAGCCTGGGGTGAAGTGCACTGCGCTCCACGTTGCAGTGCTGCTCTCCCTCCACCTGTCCCACCTCTCAGTGCCCAGGCAGGCTGCTGGTGAGAGAGCAGATGGGTGACCGCTGAAGTTTGTGTCACTAATAATATCTCAAATTTGGTTGCAATTATTCTAAGAATTTCTTTTGTTTTTATTGTTCACCACCCACTCCCTTGGCTCTGCAGCATATATTTCCCAAAGCTTATTTTATAAAACAGGAAGTGAGCAAGTATGAAATAGCAAGGATATTTTCTTCTTTCTATCATGGTGGTTTAAATTTTAGAAAAGAAATAGTGTGACATAAAATTTACTATGGCTGGGCCTAGTTGCCCTTTGCATTGTGATATAACACTCTGTTAATGTGTATCAGAATGCTTTCAAAGATATACAGTGTTTCTTACTAAAACAAAAACACTTAAAATCATTCTGTGATATAAATCAGTGAAGTTCTGTTGGCATCAGTGAATTACGGTTTCTAGTCCAAACATTGGATGGGAATGATGGCTGTCACATGGTGATCTGTAAATAATTACTCAGAAGCCTTCAGTGACAATAAACTTGATTGCTTGCAGTTTTTCCTCCTTTACTTTTTATTCATGGGAGAACTGCACTACCTGTGTTAAAAATATTTCTTAAAATGAGTTATTGCGAAGTACCGAAGTGCCTTGCTTCTTGATATGTTGTCTGTGACAGCTGTCTTGTGGGACATGGGGGTAGATTGAATTGTGGTAGTCTTACTTGGCAATTCAGAAATTCAGCGTGACTGGAAATTCAGAATTCGTGAAGCAGAGTAGTAGGTAAAAAGTTTGTATCCTAAGGGGGACCTCGGTAAATACAGCTTTATGTGCAAATTTATGTTTGTACTTTATCCAGACTGCCCTGACAGTATCAAAGATGATTAAACCTATTTTTAATGTAGTCTGGTCAGTTGACCTTGTGGCCATGATGAGATGCAGTAGAGCAAGTATGCCTAAAACAATATAAATATCACTGCTTCAGATGGTTGGAAGAAGTACTGGTAGGTAATACAAAGTAGATGATACAATGGTTTTGGGTTTTTTCCCCTCCTTTTATTACAAATGCCTTTCTTTCATGTGTTAGATAGGGAACAGTAGACTACAAATTGAGTGTAGGTTGTCTTCTTACCAGCACAGAGCATAGGTCAGCCCTGTGGTCTGAGCCGAGTTCTGTTAGTTTGGGGAGAGTAGATCAGATCTTCTCATGTCCTGTTCTCATTTGTTCTTTGATGGACTGCATCAGGCTTCTTTTCTTAAAATCTTACTGCTGCACCCTAGCCTCTAAAAATAATGATAATGTTCTTTCAGCCATATAAATACTTAAATCTTGGGTTTTTCAGCCAGGGGTATGTATTTTGCAAGTTCTGTAAACTTCCAGTTGGCCAAATTTCACTGCACAGTGTGGGCCTCATCATTGCAGTTGTTGGTCTTGGAGAAACCTTCTTGTCAAAGCTGATTTTGATGTACATGAAGGTTTGTTGTTATGTGGTGACCTAGCAGCCAAGGTGTCTGATTTCTGTTCTTTTAGCTGGAGTTCATTATTGCAGGCAGTGTGTGAGAATGCGATGTTGCAGTGCAAGCCCAGCTCTCGCCTTTCTCGCCTTCGTTCAAGCCCTACAACGCAGCTGTACTGCAGCAGCTGCTGCACTGCAGCTATTTCCCTTCCTCCAGAGAATCTCAATTCACATTAAGAATGCTTTTCCATCTCCCAAATGTGTTAGTTGGAGGATGAAATAACAAAGGTGTCTGCATTTCTGAGATATCTGCAGCTGATAATGGTTTTGAAATGTGATATTTGTTATCTTACTGTGCTCTTCTGTTTATCTGCTGCCTCGGAGACGTAGGGAGGCAATACGATAAAAATCTGTCTGGTAGCAGTGCAGGGTTTGCTGTTTTCAGTTTAAGCAAAAAATGTAAAATCATTTCATGAAACAGCTGGTGACTTAACTCATTGTGGAAATTCACATTGCTGGAGAAACATTTTGTAATGTCCAGAAGTACAGGGAAATAACTTGGCAACACTGAGCAATTCAAGCCACAATAATAGGCATGCAGACAAGTAGGTCTTAAATAAGCAAATAAATCTGTGTAAAAATAGATCTTCTCTCTCCTCACTCCAACCCAGACAGAGAAACAAATGTAGGTTTAGTTACCTATATCAACCGTTCTTACTGACATACGCAATGCAAGCTGGGAGAAAATATATGCAGGTCACATATGATCACGTCGTAAGTCAACGTTCAGAAGCTTTTGGATTTGCAGTTAAATTGACAAATCCTGTGGACAACTTTCTCCTCTTTATCCTCTTAGAGACATCTCTGGGCATAAAGATTTAATATGCTTTTTCAGATTAATGACTTTGCTCTCCTTTTTAAAGCGTTTTCCTGTGCATTGTGTCTTTGTAAAAGAAGTTATTCACTGAAAAGGCTGCTTTTTTCCCTCTGTTACATATGCACAGTTGATTACAAATTTAGAGGTTGGTCGTGATTTAATTTGAGTGTTTGGATATGTGGCTTTGCATTGTGTATGCTAATTTTATTTTATTTTGCTTTACAATGGACAAGCCTTTTCACTTCCAAGTTTTAGGGCTTTGAAACGTGAGTGTGTTGATTTGCACATTATAAAGAATGTTGAAGTTAAATATCTTGAAACGCAGGGCCAGGTTTATTTTTAAGTAGTGAGTTTGCAAGAGTTTATTAATAAAGTCACTGTATTAGAAAGTTTAACACTGAGTATCTCAAGCTGTATGTAGATTTATTTAGAGGTTATTTTTGAGGAGGGAAGCTGTGTATGTGGGGAGGTAAAGAATCTTGGGGTTTTTTGTAGTGTTTGGAGCCATGTTCTCTGTTAAAAATTGTGTGGTGGTTTTTAGCCTTGATCCATGCAGTTGTTTTTAAAACTCCCCCCGTATGGCTAGGTAATTGTTCTGCAAATGGAGTCAAATTCTAGAATAACCCGTGTGCAAGAACTGTGTTTTTAAGGTTACTATTTAGGTTTGACATTGAAGAATCAAATCCCTGATATCTTCCAAAGCCTTCTGTTCGTCTTTGGGCAGGTCAAGAGGCTTTTCTGATATACATGAAATAAAATCCCAAGTAGAGCTGCCGTAGTGCCGTACTGAATGACCTAAAGCCTTAACAGCTTGAGCTACCAGCAGGTACGGTGAGGTGCTTATGCAGATGAAGTGATGTGTCTAGTCTCTAAATGACCTTATTTTCTTGTTTTTAGGACACAAATGAGCATATTCTGTTTATGTTGAAAAGTTCAGTAGTTTCAGTGAGAGAAGGTCAGCCTCAATAGAGGGCATATATGAAGATGCACTGTCCCACTGCTCAGCCCAAGAGCAGTAAAACCCTTACTCAGTATTGTAGCTGCATCCTGGAGTAGCCTAGTCAACCCAGGGGTTTGCCACAGGGACAGAGCAGCTGTGGAAAAGTGGTTGTTCTCTTGGGTGGTTTGGTCAAGTTCACCTGTGTCCCTGGTAGTGTTAATAATTTTTTGGTCCGAGACATAGTCTCTGGCTACAGTGGAGAAAAACACTATGAAGGGAAGGAAATATTTAGGTAGTTTAAGGGCTGGTTAATAGTTTCAAATGTGGAGCGTCAGGTTATTGAAATGGGGTCTGTGCCAGGTGATTTTGGTCATTTTACATTGTGCTGTGGTTTTGGTTTTCTTGAAGGCTTCTGCAAAACTATTTCACATGCAAATACATTTGTGGTTATACTGTGGTGGAAGTGTAGTGGAAACTGTCTGGTATCTTGTGTGTTAGGTGAAGCCTGGGTTATTCTAGAAAGCAAAAAGAGTACAAACTTCATTGAAACTCCATTCCTATTAGTGGTGTATTTAGCTAGGGTCAGAGGTGGCATTTCTTAATATCCTCTCCCTATTTATAGGAAGCAGAGTGGGTCATGGGGCAGCTCTTCACAGTCTGGGTCTTGGGTCTCTAAAAATTTTTACAGGTTGAAAAAGACAGTGTAAGGCAGGTCTTTACAGCTGGTGGCTGTGCAAGATGCTCTTACCACTTCTGTCAGACTGCTGAGAAGATTTTTTATTTTGCGTGGAGTAAAAAAGATTTCTTCAGTGCTTAGGAGCAGAAACATGCTTTTTTTGTCTCCTGTCTCTGATATTTCAAGATTATACTGTAAGGTGAGGACAGAGAATTTCCTATTCTTAACAAGCAATGACAGAACAAGCAGAGAAGGAAGATTTTCAATTTAGCTAAATTAAGATCACATGATATTTTGCTGTTGTGCTAGCTACCAGCCCTGCAGATGTTTCCTTTCTTTCCAGTTTAAGGATGTAGCTGTTAAGAGGGGAGGCTTTTGCAAATGGGTCTATAAGAAAACAAGGAAGCTCTCAATTTCTCTTTGTTGTTAATGTTTTTCTGACTAAATTTAATATTATGAACTCCCTATTTGTTGTTACGAATAACAAAATTCAAGATAAAAACAAAACACATCATGAAAATAGTTTGCATCTCTGCCCTATGAAGTTTTTTCATTATATACTTTTTACTCTGTGACTTAGTGCTGTTGCTTGAAATGGGCTTTTATTCTGTAGCAGTAAAAACTATCTGGACTGAAGTGCACTTAATTAGCTTTGCAAAGAATCCCAGTCAATTAGTACACTTTTTGGATGTGTGGAAGCTACTACAAATATATGTGTATATATATGTACACACACAATACAGTATGCTTTTTTGTATGTATATATGTGTATAATATGTGTATTACTTATAATAGGGTAAATTAATGAATTGAAATATGCTAAACTTGGTAGTATCTAGAGTTTAAAGGGAGATCTGAGAAGCTAGTTTGTTTGTTTGTTGATAATTCAGGGGTTAGGGGTCTAAATGTGAAGAAATCCTATTTAAAAAGTGGTGGAGCACTAGTCATACCAGACATGATCTTGGTTTTGATGAAGTTAAGAGCATTGTTCAAAAGGTCCAGCTATCAGAACTATAGTATGAGATAACCAGGGCTTGTGCTGTGTAGAAAAAGAAAAACGTTACTTTAAGTCTAGGCAGACTTTGAAGGAAAATACCACCTTACTGAGTAGAAGAACTCTTTCTCAATCTCACCTGGCCTGGGAAGCTGAAAGCTGCTTTCCTTCAAGCAAGTATATCTAGCTAGGCTCAGTTTGCAGAACCACTTGGAGTGTTACTGTTTTTAATCCATGGCCAAATAAACTGAAGAATTTTCAGTTGACCAGACACACGGAGGAGACATTTTTGAAATCATCCTTGCTGTTTGTAGATAGGCTTGAGCTTTGCTTTTTAGTCTTGGGGAGTAGTGATGAGACTGACAGGAGCACCAACTGCCTTACAGAGCTGCCTTTTATGAACAGTAGAGTGCAGTAAGGCGAGTTTGAGCTGTATAATAACATGCCCACATGGAGATTTTTACTGTTTGTTTTCTGTGTATGCCTTGACCTTTATGAGAACTGAAATCCTTTATCTTGAAAAAATAATGTTTCTCCTTTGAATGACTGTGTTTTCTACAGTGCTAGTAATACAGAAGTAGACAGAAAGTACATAGAAACGTGTATCCCTCTGTCCTGCTTCCAAGCCCAAGCCAGCTCTGTAGCCTGCATGGTGCTTGACAGAATTTTGTTTCCTTCCCTGTGCCTCTCAGCCATCTGCCGTGCTGGCACAGATGCTTTGGTTTTGAAAGGTCGCAGATTTCCCACTTACTTCATACACTGGGAGTAGTCATGTATTGCCATCTTAGTTGCCTTTATCCTTACCTGGTTGTGGTTTGAGGATATGATTTATGTATTTTATTGAATTACAGAATTCAGTCCTGAGATGCACTTCAAAGTTTGGTGTCCTCACTAACCTCCAGTACCTTTGTTGTTGAACTACACCAGCTTCTCTTCCATCTGGGTGAGATTCGCAGTCCTGAAAGAGAGGTAGTTTGCTCCCAGGATTATTTCCTAACATGCGGCTGAATTCAGTTTGGTTAGTCCGCCAAAAAGGACCCAGGCTTAGTGCCATAATGGTGTGATAAGAGGCGAGCTCCTGTGAGGGACACACCTAACTAAAGCTGTGGTCATTCCATCAAGTGATGCTCACATCTTCATTGCCTTCCTTGGCTCTGAATTGTCTCATTGACAATTGAGACTGAGGGGGCTAAGAGAGGGAGAGCTGCTCATGGAGATCACCTTGCTGTAGCTGGTGGCTTCTTGAGTCCCACTTCTCCAATCCAGGTGAGCAGCAAACAGGAGGAATGGCATTACCTGTCTTCCCCTTAGTCTTACTGTGATCACTAATAATTTATTTCTGTTTTCCTGTTATTTTAACCATTAATTGTAGTAAAAGTCTCCACTTGTCATCATGAAGGATTTGCATCTTGTTCTAGTGGTAGTTGAATTCTTCAGTGTGTTTGCCTCTATTACCCTTTTCCAGTTAGTGCATCCCACTCAGCTGCAATACAAGAGAAGTGTTAGTGTTGGGAGTGTTTCAGCAAATATCCTGCACTTCATGCGTGCATTACACTTGCCTGATAAGAGATTAAGGGGGACCTTGGTGATTCTGGATGCTGAAGGTTTCTCTGAGTTTGGGAGCTGAAATCTTCTTGTGGAAACTCTTTTTATTTTTTCTTCCCCCTTCCCCACCGTGCCCCCCCCCCCTTCACTTCACAAAGAACTGTAGCATGGAAGAAGAGCTGTGCCCCCAGTTCCAAAACCAGAGAGCAGTGACCCTGGAGTGAGGGCCATGACTAGACCAGTTTTATCTGTCTCTGTTAATGCTATCTGCTGGTTATGTGTGGACTCAGGCTGTGTTTATCTAAACATCTCACCTTGTGGTGAGTGTGGTTCTGTAGCTGTTTGATCTTTAGAGCTTTGAGGGTTTGTTTACATCTGCATTTCCAGTTTCAGGTGCTTCATCACAAGGCAGCCTCCTCTTGGTAACTTCTAAAAACAGACTCAGCAGTTACAAGCACTGAACAACGAAGCCCTTCCTGCAGCTTTCTTCAATATATAACACTGAAGTGGCCAGGATGGAGATATATGCCTTCTGTCTCATGCTCTGAGGGTCTTGCTACCAGTCAGAGATCTGTTGAGTGGGATTCATTTCCCTGTGGCCCATTCTGCAAAGAGGAGTCCTTAGATATGTTCTGGGGTACGAGACTCTTCTGTGTTTCAGTACATCACTGTCTCAAATGGATTTTTCTGTTTGGGGAGCACTGACCATGTCATTCTGTAGATAAAAGCTTTCTAGTGAAGTGAACTAATTTCACTACTGTGTATCAGCACATAATAAGTGTCAGCAATCACATAAATATATAGTTGATACTGTTAGGTTGAATCTATTGTGTTGTGAATCTGTATTGCGTTTTATTCGTATGTTGAGAGTTCAGCTCATTATTGGATAGAGGGAAAGTTTTATTTTTAACTTACGGTGATTTACTTCTACTTGGCAAAGTTCACTTTGACGGGCATTGATTACATTCAGCCATGCCCAAGTATAATTTGTATTTCTAAAAGGTAGACGAGAAGAAGGATGTACTTTTGAACTGAAGTAGGTAGAACATATAGGTAGGGACAGTTAATTATTGTTTATTATTTATCTGCCATCAGCTTAAATCTATACATAAATTAAACTTTTTTTTTTTTTTAACCTTGTTGCTTGTTTAGTGTGACGGGTGACAGTGGAGTAGCATGCAGTTTGATGCTAAAAATACTGAAACATTTGGGATTCTTGTTAATTAACTGTGCACACTAATTTTCATGTTAGTAAGGAAGGAACAATTTTGGTATTATGCATGCGCTGCTGCATGCATCTTTGGAATTCAGCTGAGGGTTTTTTAGCAAGTCTAGCATGTACAGCTGTTAAATATTCAACTGGTGTTTTTCTCAGGTGTTGGGGTTTTTTTGTTTTTTTTTTCCCCCCTCTTTTGCTTTCTGCAAATTCTAAATGCCTTTTTTAATGGTGTCAGTTACCATCCACAATCTTACATTGAGGATTTTTATCGATTTCCTCATATCTCACCAATTTGGCAGACTGATTTCTGGCCATCCATGTGGGTTTGGAGAATATTGCTGATTACACTATGTAGCCATCTGTCAAGGACGTAAAATGATGAAACACTTCTTTGAAGGAAGGACACTGTCAGTATATAAACTAACAGGTTCTATTTCCTGCCTGAATTTGTCTGTGTCAACATCCTACCTGTTCAGGACAAGATTACAAATTTTGGTAAACAATCTGACTTCAGTCAGAAGTTTGGACAAATGCGTATTGGACACAGAGTTCCAGTTTTCCTGCTGGTCTCTTTGCAATGATTTTTTTCAGTAAGAAGTAATTGTGTTTCCTGAGGCTAAAAGTGGTGGAACTAATTTATTTGTTTTGAGAAGGCTGTCTTCTGAATACCTGGAAGATGGATTTGCTTAAAATGTCACCTTTGTGTCAGTAATTACTTTTCTTCAACTGGGAATAACTTCTGTATAAGATGCTGTTTGTGCATTCCAGTTTGATTTAGAGACACACTAGAAATTGCTTCTCTACATCTTTAGACTGTTTCAGTACATGATCATGGTATTTAGCTTTATAAATGTGAAATTAATTTCCCTTGAAATTTTGGTTTATTAGCTTGAGAACTGAAAGAAAGACTCAATTTACACCTTGTGTGGGTGATCCTGCTTCTTAGGTGATACTAAGGTAAAGTACTGTCTTTGTGTGCTGGATATGCTGTCCTATGCTGCAAATGAGATGGAGATAATGTATCTCAGAAAAGGTTGTATTATCTTTTATATGACTGCCTTAGAGGCAGTCTACACATTCTATAGTCTTAGCCAGAAAAGACCTTTTTATTTCTTTGTTAGCTTTTTAAAGAGCCTATTTCACTGTCACATTAAAATAAGGCCAGACTGTTCTAGAAAAGCCTTTTTCTCTGCGATAGCAGATATTTAACAGAGCAGTTAGCTAAGTGATAGTGACAGGGTACAAAAACTGGGGAAAGCAGATGACCCTATACGAGAAATATCCCTGTTTTCAAGTGAGTCCAGCTATTATTAGAGCATTTGGAATATCCTGTCAGTGTCTTGGGAAGATTTTACATATTAATAACTATGTTTTTTTGCTCTGATTTATGTCAGTAGTTACTGAAAATCCCTAAAAATCATACGATGGCTGTTGAATCAGTAAAATCGGCTAACATCAGCTCATTTTCTGTTCAGCATATATCTGTCTAGCTGAACTGCTGTATCAGGTATCACTTTTCTTGGCAGAGGAGCTAAAAGTTGAACACTTGCTAAGTGCAGCTGAAGCAGGTGCTGCTTAGCACAGGCAGTCTCCATGTTGTGACTGAGCTACTGGATGGTCTGGTGGTGGGGAAGGTTGGATGGTTTGGGATTGGGTTTTTTTGTTTGTTAGTTTTAGTTTGGTTTTTAAATGCAGGTGAAGGTTCTGAAAAACGTAGTGTGGGAAACACATCTACAATGAGACTTTTATTTACAATCTATTTGTGAAGCATTCTGTTTGGTAAAAAACACATAAACCAAAACAGTGTAAAAAGATAGCAAATCTGGATGCCAGTTCCATGCCCCATTTCTTTAGAAATATTTTTAATTTGGGTACTGAACACAAAATAAAGATAGAATTGATTGCTCATAGCAACTTTAAAAGGGCTTGAATGATTTTTCGAGAATAGATAGTGCAATATATCAATTATTTCTTGTGTTCACAATTTTTCTTCTATGAAGACAATGTTCAGAACTTAGACCATACCTATTTATCTGTTTAGATAGTCAAGATGACTGTTCTTTATTTATAGCTTCAATTGCCTACAACTGTCATGTAAGGATTTTTAGCTTGTACAGTACAGGTCTGTAAATTCATCAGAAGGTTAAAAATTAGAGGGGCTTTAGAGAGCATGCAGGCTGGATATGTTATCTTTTTTAGTTGTTATTTTAGACTGATATAATGGGAAACTATTGCTTTGAGACTTACTTTCCATTGGAAATAATATTATTTACAAACATTAATGCTACTTATTGATTTTACATAATCCTGTTACTGCATGTTAAGCTGCCAGTGATTCATGTAGTTTTTTTTATAGTGCCATCTGGTTTTTCATGGATGTTTTCATTGATCAGAAGGAAGGGTTAAATACAATATAAAAAACAAGGTATGCATTTTGCAGTGCACTTAAGCATCTGTTGTATGTCCTTGCAATTGCATAGAACAGGAAATGATGTTTTGAAATACTTTGTGCAGAAACCTTGTATGAAAAATTCCCCAGGGAAATGATGCTTGAATCATTTTTAGTAGCCTGGGATTCTTCAGTCCTTGAACTTGATTTTATGTATTCTGACTTCGATTTTGAGGACTGAGTCTGTAGAGAAATAAACATACAGATCTTCAGTAAGGGCTATGGCACAGTGATCTTTGGTTTGTTAGATCTTATATGAAAATGAAGCATTTATTTTTTTATCTCTAGTAATGCAAATGACTCTACCCAAAAGACAAATTCCCTTATGGATATGAGATACTTACATATTTGTAACTTGATATTTGATTTGCAAGGAAAACTGTCTAGGGACTTTGCCTTCAGTAGTGTGTGCTTGCCTGTGCTAAACGTCATCTGTTTCTTGCTTGCTGTCTTGCATCCTTGCTTTGTTTATGTTTTTGAGAACTTTTATTGTTCCTTTTTAAAGCTTTTTCTGGCAAGGGATATTCTGGTGTGTGTGTGCTGTGGTTGGAAGTGTCACAGGGTTACTCAACAGATGTTGACTCTCTTTATAAATCAGATTCGTGCTTGTTCATAGTGATGGCTGAAAAATGCTTTTACTGAACGTGTCTCATGTTTATTACTGATACTGGCTTTTTCTGTTACCATGTTCACAGACCTTGCCGGAGTCCAAGGCTGGCATGAAGTTCACCTTTCCCTTTTGGTGTGCTCTTTCAAGAAATAATTGTTTGACTGTGGGTTTATGAGTAACTTTTAGTTCAGTAACTTGTGAATGCTAAAAGTCTACATGAAATTGCAAGGAAGTTAGAGGTTCTCTTGCTACATTGAAATGCTGAAACTCCTGTTTAAAAAAGCTGGTGAGGTTCTCTGTATGGCTGTATTCTGATCTGACGTTACAGTACTCCTGTGTGTAAATTATAGTCACCAGTTATTACACGTACTAAAACTACCTTTTGGCTAAATAAGGAGGTTTTTGTTAGAAAAAAGATGGAAGTATATTGAAGACTGAGATTTTTTTTCGATGCTACATTTAAGCTTGCTGTTTACCTATTTCTAACTATGGGTATTTGCTTATGAACATTTTTCAATATCTGTGGTTGTTGGATTGTTTGAAACTTTGCATCATGCATTGTGTAAAAATCTGAGGAGAAACAAAAGATTGCAAGGGAATATTAAATAGAAGGGTTGCTGTGAGTCACTTGGTGGAGGAAATCACTGTCATTTTTTAGAGGCCAGTGATATTTTTTTACTAGGAGCTATTTCTTTTGCCAGTTTACTAGGATCAAAATGTTCTTACTGGCTCCAGTTTCTGCTTGTGTCCTGAGACTGAAAGCCTGAAAAGCGACATTTATTTGTGCAGAACTGATAAAATGCTCTTGTGTTTGGAAGCTAAACAGAGTGCTTAGGAACACCTCAATAACAAACTCCATCCTTAGGCTAAAGGATTATGTAAATTTTGCCCTAATCTTTGCATTGTTTGAACTTTAAACTCAAGCCTCTCATCTTGGCAGTTCCGCAGTGCTCACTAATTTTTTGTTCATTAGTCATCTAATTGCAGAGTCTTCTTGGTTTCACATTAGCACTTTAAAACATGAATGAAGATGATAAATGAGGACAGACTAGGCTGAGATAGAGTCCTTGATATTTATAACTGTTCTTTCCAAAATCTGTTAATTCTTTCAGGCTGTTTGGAAGAGTAGGCTGTCAGGATGGATCCCCCATATTTTCTTGTTCCGGAAGCAGCTCCATTGCTTGGCTTGGCTGTAGTGTCCATTTGTATGTTTTTTTTCTTGCTGAAAACAGAGTTGTTGGAGGTAGGAAGGCTGATCTTTGAAGCACTTGCTAGTACTTGCTGGTTCTCCCTGTTGGACATAAGCAAGATGTGGATTTCTGAGGACAAACTGTAGCATCTGTGGACAAACGTTGTTTTACATACTTGAATGCAAAATGTTTTTCTGCTGGATTAACTCTCACCAAGGAGCTGCAGTATTTTCCTTGTGGTAATATGTGTTGCTGTCGTTGTGGTTAGAGTGGAAATGCTTCTGTAGATGTTGGTTGGTATTGGCTGAGCCCACCTTTCCAACTAATACTGCAGTTTGAGATTCCAGCTCTAAGACTGTCGCAAATGAGATTATTTTGGAGTAGGACAGGGAGAAAACCCAGCAGTAAATTCTGACACGGCTCAGGCAGTTGCTGAGCCACAGCAGCAGAGCTGCTGGAGGACAAGAAGACTATTATTTCTGTTTGAATACCCTTTGAATAGGCTATAGGCTCTGGTATCTAAATTTGTTTCACGCATCGTTGAACTAGAATCTTTAGAGGAGGGTCATGGGATTTTGCATGCTTTCTTTGTGTCTCCTGCCTTTGAGTGCTGGTGTGGCACTCTGAAAGTTGAAATGGAAGATTTTATATAAGGCTGAGAAGGGAAATATTTTAATATGTTGCTTCAGTCATAAAATTACCCATAAGAAAAAAACCCACTCACGATTGCTTATTTCTGCAAGAGGAAGGAGGCTTTTTTTACTTTCGTGTTTACAATTTGCATACTGAAATGTTCAGAGAAGATAGCTAAGGGCGGAAAAAGCAAGGGTGAAGTCATAGATATGACTAGAAGAAAATGTCTTACTGGAGAAGTCTAACCAATTGCATGTTCTGTTCTACTTGTATTATGTGAGGAGGTACTAGTCAAGAAAACATCCCTGAATTGTGTGGGAAGAAGAACTTTGTTTTGTACTTGTGTGTGTGAGATATGTACAGCCAGAAATGGGGTCCCGGAAGTCACGTGTTTATCTCTAAATAGAAGGCAAATAAAACATGCAAGCTGTACGCATTTTTTGTGGTTCCTTCAAGTCTTTCATTGTTGAATGTTGATTTTTTAATATCTAACCTAATTTAAAATTTAAGTTAATTATGTTATTCTATGTGCAGTGTGGCCAGAGGTACAATGGTGTAAGAAGCGCTGCTTATTACTACTGATTTCAAATTATTTTGGTCAGCGGGGAGAAATTCTGTTTTCAAGTGTACTGAAATGTCTAGGAATTCTTACTCTTGTGTATTTTTCAGTGATGCAAATTAAAACTCATCTGCATATCTTTTTCTATTTTAGACGTCAAAAAGTAAAGATGGAAAAGAGCAGAGTGAAGCTATATCACCGTCGGAGGAGGAAGAAACTTTCTCTTGGCCCGGTCCTAAAACTGTTGTGCTAAGGAGGACATCTCAGGGTTTTGGCTTCACCTTAAGACACTTCATAGTTTACCCTCCGGAATCTGCAGTTCAGTTTTCTTTTAAAGTAAGTGGAATTAAAAATGAAGCACTTATATAAAGCCTTGTACCCTTTAGGGTCAAAAAACCAGTTTACTTGAAAATAAATGTGTTTATAGATCTGTCTTACACAAGATCCCTTGTGAGTGGGCTCATGGCATTGTTTAATAGCTCTTTGCTGATCTGTTCCAATAAAATGAAATTAACTGAGGATGTCATGTTTGTATCATGGGTAAGAACAGTGGTCATTGCAGAACAGGAAAGTATTTCTCTTTACAGATTATTCTTTTATCCAAAGCCAGTGTCATTAATTAGTCTGTACTTCTTCTAAAGTGTAGACTTGAGGGGTATGATGTTTGGGTTTCGTTGTTGTTGTTCCCTCCCCTCCCCAGCTGAAATTTGTCACACTATCACATTAAGAGATGAAGAAGAATGTTTGCCTCAGTTTCTAACTGAGTATCCGAAACTCACTGTACATGAGGAAGATGGATTGTGTTTCTCTGTTACATTCTTTCTGCTGAAAAGAGGATCTGCAGTTCTCTGTTAGTCAAGCGATGCACCTATACAAGACATATACAGGCCTACATTAAAAGACAGCTTTCTTAAAGTATTTTACTTTTTTATTTAAAAAAAGAATATCTGAATGTTAGGTAGCTAATTGGTCTTCCTTGGTCAAAGCACGTACATGTTCTCTTTTGTGACTGAAGCTTTTGAAAGTTGCTATAATATGGGGTGTTGAGAAAAAGTCCATTTAATAATGAGAGGATTTTGAAAATTGTGAGAGGGTGTTTCCTAGCGAATTTAAATAACTTTTGCTCATTTTAAAGGCATCAAGTGTAATAGTTTTCATGAGCCATGCTACTCCTCAATTGTGCTTTTACTTTTCCAGTTAGGCAGAATAAATTCTTACCAAGCTGGGAAATGGGTGTTGAAGCTTTCTGGAAATAGCATGAAGTTAATTGACTCATGTATCTCTGCAGGTGTCTTTCAGTAAAGTTGCCTATCTTTGCCTGCCCTTCCTGGCTGTAAGATTTCTTTTGAAGTAGAAAAAGCTTTACAGAAGAAAGTTGGCACATTTTTCCAGTCTACTGCAGCTATTCAGCCCTCACTTGAGTGCCCCAATTTTTTCCTTGACAAGGAGTGAGTTAAGTTACATGGAAGTAAAACTATTAGCAGTATCTGGTGATCCAGATCCAGCATTTCTGTCGTTGAGTGCAGGTAGTAGCAGTCTCTGGTTGAATTCCGTGTGAAATAGACGAAGGAGGGTGGGGAAGCCTTAGCTTTGAGCAGAATAAATGACATGGACTTGTTAGCGTCTCTCAACAAGAGCCCCTATTTGTGCTGAAGGAGAAAATAAACAGCATGAGCAGGATTAGCCTCCTTAACTAAGAAGTGACTAGATGTGTTCTGGAAAAAAGCCATCACTAGATGTCTCTGAGGGAGTCAATATGTTTTTCACATGCAAAAGGAGACAGGCACAAGAGAAGGGCCTTATAAAAAAGAAATGTCAGTCTTTCCTCGCTCATTCATATCTGATGGTTTTTGAGAGACCCAAACAGTAGTGAGCCCAACACCTGTATATCCCACCACTTGTTTTGAAGCTCTTAACTCCCTCTTTTTCTGCAAAAGAGATCATTATGCCTTCTTAATTTTTTTCACTCTTTCTTCTCTTAAATGTTAGCATCTGGTTCATTCATTCCTATTTCTGTCTGATTTTGAAAAGGAAATAATGAGATGATTGGATACTGTACCACCTTTATTTATGGATTCGGTTACATGTAAAGATGGTAAGGTTCATTTGGACAGAGCCCTTGTCCTGAATGCTTACATTAATCAACCTGAATGGTTATATTCTCTTTTCTACCTTTTAATGTCCATGAGGGGAAGCACTAAAAAGAACAGGTCTTCGAAATTACTACTGAAGAGTCTTCATAAGGAGGCTTTTGTAGAAATCTATGTACCTAAGTTATGGTACGAAATAATGAAATTCACCTATTGTCAGCCTGGTTCTAACATGAGGCAAATCTGATTTCTTAGCTGTTCAGTAGGATCTTTGATCAGATAAGGTTACCAGCTAATTACAGTCTTTGTCTGAGTGTAAGCTCGAGTATCATTCCTGTCTCTTTCCTCATTGATCCAAATTGTAAGTGCCTCAGAAGTCACAGATGTTTAATTTTGAACTCCTCAAAGGGAGTATAGTGATGATGAATATGATTTGGTTTTCTGACTGTTTTTAATCTTGTAGTAGCCTTGTCCCCCTCCTTCACACCTGAAGACGGAGATTACAGCTGGATGTTGAAGATGCCCTTGACATAACAGCTGGAGTCACTCAATTCTTGACCTATTTCTCAGAGCCACAGCCCTTTTGTTATCACAAGTGTCAATGTGATGCTGGCGCTTTCCCCTCTAGAAAGTCTCTTATTGTTTACCCTAGGGTAAAAGCATTCTAAATCCTTTAATTTTATTGGTTTTTAATTCCCCCCTGCCTCCCCAAGGTAAGCTTGCCCTATGATCTCTTGAATTTTACTACAAATCAACATAAACTAGTAGAGGTATTGAAGAGAAAGAAAAATACCTAAAGGTCCTTTCCTTTGAGCAATCTTTCAACATTCTTTGTGGATATATATGTTTTTGATTTTTTTTTTTTAATACCTACTATAGATTCCAATTCAGAAATACTAGTGAAAATGTCTCCATTCAAAGTTCTGCTCCTGTTGCTTGTGTTTTACATATTTGAAAAAACTGTTAATGGGTCAGGTAGAATCCTCTGAGAAGAGGATGACAAGATTCTTCACAAGGAGAAACATCTCTAGGACATAGAGCATAATATTCTTAGCCTGCAGGGTGTGGCAAAGATCACACCACAGCTGCATATTCCATGAGAATTGGAAGATAAGCTTTCTATATGCTGGAGGATGCTGCTGCTTGGAAAGCCACTGAGGTGAATTTTCTTGGGAGCAAAGAACTACATGCCTGAGGATGTACTGAGTGGAGAAGAGTGGGCATTACTTTATAAAATGCACAATAACCTGTTCTTTGCTTAGGTGTGTTTGAGGTGTTGAGCTTTTAAATTTTGAGAAGTTCAGCATTCTAGTTGTTAGTCTAGTAAAACCTTTGTTCAGTTAGAAAGCCTTTTTGTTTACTGTCCTGAAGAACTTGCTGCAAGGAAGAAGATCTAGGCAGATTTGCCTCCAAGCCCTGGCTGACTGCACTGAGTCCCAAAACACACTTGTCTTGATACGTAAACTCCTAATAGTACTTCAGGTGATTTTATTTTTTTTTTTTTTTGTGACACCCTTTCCCCATGTGAAAGTGATTGGTTATGACCAATTCAGGGAAGTGTCTGTGCATATTTTAAAATGGAATGCTAGTATATTGTATTTAAATTATTTATATTAAAAAAAAATATAATGTTTTTATATCTAATTCAATTAGCTTTCCATATGTATGTAGTAGGGCAGGTCTAGGTCAAATTTAGGGTATTTTGCTAAGTTCCACTATCTTTTCGTGGTTCCTGCATAAAATAGCTATTTAAGTACAAATCAGGGGTATTTCTCATTCTAATTTGCCTTAATTAACTTACAAACATTGTGATAGGTTATGGAAAAAAACTGTTGTCTGGTCAGTCTCTTGGGAGAGACAACCTGTGTGAAAGATGACCTTGGTAACTGAGGATGTGGTTAGACACATTTCATTTTGGCAGAAGTACTTGACTGTGCTTCTGTGGGGAACAACCAAACTGGGAATAGCTGCACATTTAGGAAAAACCAATTTATTGTGCTTGCTTCCCATGCCTCCTTTCCCTTAAAAAAGTGAATAAGGAATGTGTGGAAGATTTCTTAAGCTAGCATTGCAAAAAGCAAGTGTTGCATAATGCCTTTAACATCAAGTGTTTATTAGGATTTGTTAGAAACACACTATTTTTTCATGTGATATTTGTTATCTCAAGCTCATTTGTCTGGGAAGCAAATAAGTGATAAAATAATCTCTTCAGGTATGGATGCAGCATGTACTGACATCTTGCCACGTGCAAGGGGTGAATGTAGGAGGGAGAGCTGGTTTCCAGTCCCTTGTGTTTTAAAGCATTCATTCTGTTTTTCAAAGCCTGGTCTCATTGGCTTGATACGATGAAAAAGTAATGTTTTTGCAGCTGTCTTTGGTAACAGAACTTTGCATGACCAACTTTGCAGTGACAAAACTGACAAAACCCACTGCAATATTTCATAAATTATGGGATTTCTACATTAGCTAAATTTTCTCTTCAAAGATGTTTGTTACATAGCATCAAACCAAGTAACCTCCCATACATATAAACCAGATTTTTCAGACTATGAGTTCTAATATTTCACATCCTAAAGATGTTTTTTCACTTGACAGATAGGCCACAACTCAAAACATGCAGGAGTTACTCATGTCCAATTCTGGGCTCCTGAATGTTGTTCAAAACCAACTAACTGTTACAGGGCTTAAAGAGTAAGCAGTCATGGTACTTACCTTCTAGTGTGCCATTTTTACTAAAGTATAGAGCAGACAGGACTGTCCAACTTAGAGATACACTGGGCAGCAATAACAATTATCATGGCTTTTTAAAAGTAGAATATAGCTAGATTTTTATTAACTCAATATTTTGGGTTTGGGGGAATTCTTTTACTCTTTATTTCTTTGTTCCTTAAAGTTATCTTTCTGTACTATCTTTCAAAGGTCCAGCAGAACTTCTGTATGTCTTGTAAGAAATTTATTGCTGCTAGGACAGGCTTGTCTCTTCCTCAGCATTACACAGTGTTCATATCTGGGTCTTACTTCCTCTCTTTCTTTGAGTCTTTCTCACTGAATGGATTGCTCAGGTCAGTGTGTAGTTGCTTTGAGCTTATTTAATTTGAAAAATACAGTGTTTTTCCTTTAAATACAAAATAGCTGAAAATTTTGACTTAGTCCATCTAAAAGTAGGAGGAAATAACCAGGTGAAAGTTATTTCTGTGGTCATTTCCTTGACCACAGAAATAACATTCTTTCCTTCAGGACTAAGCTGTTCTAATTAGCTGAGGTGAATAGTTAAAAATATTTTTCAAGTACTACCTATTAGTCTCAGAAATTGTATTTGTTTAAGTACTTATTACTCTATCAAGGCTACAGTTTAGAAAGCCAGCTGGTATTTTCCTAGTTGAATAATTTTGCTTCTTAAATGGTAGAACTTTGTAGACAAGATTAACTATGATCTTCATACTAAAATACTGACAAGAAAGTAACATAAGTCTTTTTTTTTTTTTTAGTTTAAGCATGCCATTTCCCTCCAGTACTTTCCAGTTGTGTGATTTTTGGGATCAGTGAGCAGAAGGAGGCTCTTCAAGGTTGTTACTAAATAGTGTTCAGGGTATATATTTTCCCCTAGTATTAGTAGTAGTAGTACTGAAGCCAAAACAAACTTGGTTGAAATCTCACGAAGCATATTCAGACATTGCTTACAAAATATTTTATATCTCTTGCATATGTAGCTTTGAGTCGTGAGGTGATTAAAGTTTGACCTTTCCTGCCTGGCTTTCGGGGTGTAACATGCTTGCAATGACACACAGTGCAGTATGAGGCTTCGTGGTAGTATTTCATGGGGTTTGGTGCATTTGTTTTAATATAATCCTGTTCATGTCGTTTCTGTGGGAATGTTTCATAGGATTGTGCTTAGTTGTTGTTTTAAAAATAGCTATTACTCTACACGATCAGAATAAAAGCCTTAATTCTCTAAGTTGAATAGTTGTGGAGAGAGTAGGAGGTACCAAAATACAGACTTAACCTTACCAGTTCACTTCAAGTCTTTGTATCTTAGAGACGCCTATGCATTTTTTTTCCATTTATTGAATTTTTAATATGCACTCTTTCTTCCTCTTTAGGATGAAGAGAATGGGAATAGACAAGGTATGTCTTGTTTTTACTCTCTTATAGATCCAGAATATTGAATGCTTCATCTGTGTAATAGATTTGAATTGCTACCTAAGAGCTTGAAATGTAAAATCACTTCAGTGTGAGCATCAAGCTCGTTGATCAGTCACTTAACTCTTAATTCTAGGTTATGCCTTTCAGTTCTCCTCCATTTTAATTGCTTTCTCCCTCTCACATTGCCTTTGTCTGCTTTCTTTCTTAATTCACACATGAACTTATTTTTTATAAATTTATGCTAAGTCTCCATCCCACTTAATTGAAGTGTCTCTTTGGTATTTATCTATTTTCTCATCCGTGATTCTGTTTTGCTGATACCTTACTCTTCCCTTAAAGGAGTGAATACCATGTTGATTTAAGGAAGCTGGTTTTCAGATTGGGAACCCTCCCCCTTTCTGTTTCCCCGGTGTGTCATGACGGTGAGGCCCAGGGGCGGCGGGCTGTGTGCGCTGGCAGTGCCCTGCGCAGGTGCCCCTGGTGCTCTGCCTCCCTGCCAGGGCGGTGCAGCTGGCGGGGGATGGCACTGCCCGGAGCCGGGGGCAGCCTGGGCTGAGCGCTGCTTCTGGGGGTGGGTTCTCACTTGTAGCAAAGCGTGAGACCTGCTTTCAGTGTACCTTTAAGTACCTCCTTTAGCTGGAAGACAAAGAATATGTCTGAACTCTGTTTCCATTTACTCTGTGTAGCTGTGATATATTAGAGGCATTCTGGGAAATATGAATTTATTTGAACTTCCTTACTTTTCTCTTGGAAGCAGATGGATTCATCCATTTCATCCTCCTAGTTTTACTCAGCTGTCACCACCTGTGTGTTAAACAGTGAAAAGTTAATCTCTTCCTACTCATCACTCCCCAAACTAGAAGCATCCTCTCTCTGTTTTGACATACAGAAAGAAAAGGCAGATTCCTTTAGGAAGGGAAGGGAGTTGTTCTGTGCCGAACCAGTATGGAAGACACCACTTATGGTCTAGAGAAAAAAGTTCTGTGGTGTTCTTGTTCTCACAGGGATGTAATGTAGGTCTATTTATCTAAAATGTTATCTGAGAGCTATTTTTCAGTAGAGAAGCAGCAGTGATCAATTACTTATTTGGTTCACCGTGAGACCTGTGAAGGTGGAGACAAAATTACTTTCTGGAAATTTTTGTGTGCCTTCTAAACCCATGAATCCTAGCTCAACTGTTGTTTATTTATAGCACCATAGTATGTTCTATGCCTTGAAATACAGTACAGATCACAGGGCATAAATGTCCTGAAAGTTAATAGCATTCTCATGAAGGAGAGAAGGCTGGACTTGTCCCCCTGGAAAGGGAAGAAACGACTGTGAGGCAGAGGATGTAGATGCCAGTAAAACTTAACTTGCCAATTTTGTATATTAAACCTTTAAAAACAGCAAGGTGGGACAAAGTGTGTTAGACACTCTTCTCTGCCATTTGACATGAACTTTAGGGGCACAGAGGGGGATGAAACTATTTGCATTGCTGCAGGTTGTTCCTGCTCCCAAGTAAGGGAAGTAGGCAGCTTGTGAGGAGAAAATAAGGAAAAACGCTCGTCTGATTTTGCATGTTGGCAGAAGTGCTGTTTGTTCGGCAGCAGCAGGTAGGGCAGGAGTTCTGTGCCCGCTTTTCCCGGGGGTGGCCGGAGCGCTCCGCTGCGGAACGCGGGATGCAGCCGCGCCCGTGGGAACCGCGCGTTCGGGGCCGGGCGCCGGAGCCACCTGGTGGCGGATCCCTGCATTGCAGCCAAACTGGGAAAACGGCCTCCGCGGAGCCCTGCCGAAAATTAACTGAAAACACCCTACTGCGAAACGCTTTTCTTTTGAAGCTTGTACATGATAATTCACTTAATTCGCTTGTTCTTTCCTCTCTGAAAGACTAAGCTAAGGGCGTCTAAGCATTTCGTTTTTGTGAAGCTGTGTGTGCCAGTGCAGAAGTGTTTTGTTATGGGTTTTTTTTGTATCAGTTTTCAGTGAAAATTTGTAATTACCTGCCCTTTATGCTTTGCCTTTGTCATAGCCTAAACTTACCTGTTAAAAATCAAGGTTTCATATCAAATTCAGCATTTATGTGTTTGATTAGGTGAGTATGGATAAAAGGATCTCTATTGCTATTACCTTTCATTGAGAGCACTTGAACGTTTTTCCAAAGGGTCAGAGCACCTAATTAAGTCTAGAGAGCAGAAGATAGAAGCATGTACCCTGTACGATGTATTCTAACAGTGAGAGAAATATTTTTATACATTTTAGGTTCTAGTATATAGTTAGATCAAGCTCCTGGCTTGCATGAATCTTCCTTTTGGTAAGTAGTAAAGTTTCAAAGCATTTATAATGGAAGATAATGCAAATTTGTCCAGGAGACCTCTTAACTAGGAATGACATAGAGGGACATGTTGGCCCAAAAGCAAGATTGGGTTGTCAGGCAAAGGAGTTAGGTAGGATGCTGTGACCAGGAGATACCTCATGGTCAGCAGCAGGGATAGAAGGGGGCTACCTCAACTGTATGCACATGAGCAGGAGTCCTGTTGCACTCAGTTAATAAATGAACATGTCCTGTTGCCTACAGGACAACAGCATGTAGCTCTCATGCCTTTTTCAGGAGCTCATGGAAGCCCCTGCACACTCACACAGAGGGAGGCTGGGATATCTCACAGGAGAGAGCCAGGGTGCTGCAGTGGATGAGTAGAGGCACTTTGGGAAGAACAGGCTGGGAGACTGTGGGGGTCGATTTGTGTTTGTGGTCCAGCTGTTTGTGCATGGGGTGGTGCATGGGATGCATGCAGGGGTGCATGGAGCTCTGGCTTGGGGTGGACAGGGAGCTGGCTTAGAGCCTGTGGGCAGGATCTGTGGGCTGTGTTTTGGTGGGTGTCTGCTGCTTACCTCCCATGGAAGAAGTAGCCGAGGCTTTCTTCAGACAAGCTTCACATATGCAAGTGCTGCTTCTTATGGGAGGGTTTAGCACCCTGTTATCTGCTGGAAGGGCATCACAACAGATTTACTCTAAATATGTTGTAGTTATTAAGTTTTTCAGTTCTTTTACTACTGTCGCTGCTCCAGGTTGTTGATCTTAAGCCAGGTCATTGAAATGCTTCTCTAACCAGGTGCATTTTATCAGAAGATGCAGATTTTCCTCAGTGAGTTCTTTGGTCACTGATTGGAAAACTTATCAGTTTCTACTGATTTCCAGAGAATGTCTGTTATACTGACCAGCCTGTTTTACATATTTCTTGGAGTTAATAACTTGGAGTATTTATTTTATGTGTTTTGAGGATGGCTTGCCATCAGTTTGCCATTCTTCCTATTTTCTGGGGTTGCCCTGTTTCTCATTTATATAAGTGTTATCTCACAGATAGAAGTCTTTCAGGAGAGCATATCAGGAATATTTGGAGCCAGACTGAAAAATATCTATAGCTATTAAAACCTAGCGTTCTTACTAAAACTTGCACTGTCAAGACATGATGAGTGGGGCTGGAGGATAGCTTCATGCTATATGATTGTGCATTTAGCATGATTCTGTATCTCATCCTTCAGACGTTACTTAAAACTGTAAATGCCAAAATACAGGTTTTGTACATATGGATGTAGTTTCTTGTGTATTGTCCTAGAACATGTTTTCCTTTAGAAAGGATTGGCTTAGTGATCGTGATTAAAGTGGACAGTGGTAAGCATAAAGAAATAGACTGAAAGAAATTTTATCTTTCAGTAGAACTAACCTATTTTGTGTCTAACACAGTACCTGGGAATCTAGTATCAGTATAATCCAGTATCTTCTTTTTTTTTTTAGTATGATGTTCTTGCTTTTTGTACTTTTATCTCTATTTCTGTGTAGAAGTACCTGTAGCAGCTAGGAGATCCTTTTCCCACAAAAATTAAAGTCAGCTTAGATATATTCAGTGTATTTTTCTGTAGAGACCCAGTGTGCACTTGCTAATGAGACTTAAGACATGTTTTCACTGAGAAGTCGAGAACATTGAACTTTATACCAGTTGTTTTGGTTTTTGTTTTGTTTTAATGTGCCTAAGTATGTACAAAAGTTTCTACCCTTCAGTTGTCTAGGCTAAATAGTTGCCATTTATTACCTGGCCTTCTTCAGCTCTGTGCAAATTTACTTTGACAGGGTAGAGCCCTTGAGGGAAGGGTGGAAAAAATGCAGGAAAAGCTTTGTTTCCTGCATTACTGCTGCTTACATAAGGCCTGGAATTTTTAATATTTCATTTCTTTTAACAGACTGTTGATTTCTGTAATGTAGCTTGTGTTCTCCCAGGATTTAATTTAATCCCGTGGTCTTTAACATCATGGTGTATCAGCTCAGTCTGTTATGAAATAAATATATTATGCCTGTGATGATGGGAACAAGGTAGATAAGAACAAGAGGATGAATGGGAAAGCAATTATTTGGAAAGGTCATAGATGGCTGGGGTGATACAGTCAAGAGTATATGAGAGTAGAATTAGTAAAAGGCAAGAGGTGTGTAAGAACAACAGTAATGCTTCAGGATAGTGGGACAGTAAATTGCCCTTTTTTCTGTGTTTTTGATCCAAGTTACTTTTTTAACACCTAAATGTTGAGAATGCTAAAAGAGGGTGACTCAGTTTTCCCCTGAGACTGATGATTCCTTGTCCCCTTATAGTACTTCCAGAATGTCTAGTGGATTTGTCTTCCAGCTAGTCAGATATATAATGTTTCTCAGTGGTTTCTATTGAGTTCAAATCATCTTTGACTTTGAATAAAAACACGAAATGTAATTGCCAATGATTTAAGAGAGAGTCCATAGATTCACTACTGTAGATAAAAATTGTATTGCTCTATGCTTATCTAAGGACTATAGTAAATCCTCTAGAGTAATCACAGATTAAATTTTGAACTTGAAAAGGTTTCATTTGAGAGAATTGAATAATGTCATTGTAATGGTAAATAATGCAATGAGAAAACAGAGTTTTGGAGAGTTTATAACTTAGCTGAAAATGTATTATATATTTTCCATAACATTGCCAAATTATTTTCTCGTCTTCTCCCCCTACCTTGGCATGTAGATAGGGTTGAGGTTGTATTAGTCAAATGGTTTAACAGAAAAATAAGCAAAGAAGAAATACCATTTTGGAGTTGCCTAATCAAAATGCCAGAAGTGCTTTGAGAAATAAAAATGTATTTTTCCTGTGTCAGGGAGTTGAATGCCAGGTGTTCTCTGCGAAATGACTCAACGGCACTAATTTACTTATCATGCTCTTTCAGAGGCTCATCCCTGGCACTGTATTTCAGCTAATGTTTTTCAGTTGAGTTGCTTTGAGCTTGACAGTGGGTGAAATAAGCTCTCTTGGGACTGGGCTGGGACCTTTGCCTTTGGGCTCCTTTTCCAGAGTGGGTTGCTAGTGGAGAAATTCTTACTACGTATGAAATTCAGTTTGCAGATTATAATATGCAGAATGATCTGTAGTTGGACTCCCTCAGTTCAATGTAGTCCTGCCAGGTTTGTGATTTATATTTAATTAAACGGAATCTCAGTTAATAAATGTAAGTTCTGCTGTACTTTCAGCAACCTTTTTTGAGTAGTGTGGGAATGATTAACAGGTTTTTGATTGAGTAATCAATTTGAAGCATTTGCCCTGCTGTCTGTGTTCCCCTCCCTTAGCCTGAAAGGCATTCCAGGAATCAGTGCCGCTCAGCATTGCTGAGCCAGTGGAGCTCAAATGCCTTGGATACCCAAAAGTATACTTGTAGATCTTCATGCTCAAGAGGAATGTTCCTCCTCCTTGAGTCAGAGAAAGATGTGCATAAGAGCCTGTCTTAATTGATTAATCTGAGGTGTTTCATGAGGCTGGTTTCTTAAGTGTAAAAGTAGAAGTCATCCTTTTGCTATCTGCTGAGCATAGTGCTGAGAGTAAAAGCGTTCTACAAAAAGTTATTTTACAAACCTCTGTAGGCTTTATTGAATCCCTGTGTTATAAGGATTTCTAAGCTCAGTTCAGCTGTCCTGAGCAGATGATTTTTTTTTTCCTTCCTTTGAGAAAGAGAAGAATTAGCATGTTTTTAAGCAGTGGCTAGTTGGAGACTTTGTAAGAAAGTATGTACTCTACTGTGTCCCAGTACTTGCTGGTTTGTGCTCTGCACGTCAAAAGAAAGGAAGAATTCTGTCAGCAGTAGCACTTTGCCATGAGACTTTTTTTTTTCTTTTTTCCTTTCCTATTCAGAAGGTAAAGGTTGTCCTTTTCGTAGTCTTTATGACTCAGATGTTTTTATCTGTGTTTTGTATCAACACAGATACACAGATATAATTTTGTTGCAATAAATTGGTTTTCTGTATTCGTCTTGCATTTGGTTTACAGGTGTTTGTGCTTCTTCAGGCTTTTTCTTAACTTTGCTTGTCGAGACTAAGGACCTTGTTATTAAGACTCTCCTTATTCCTTACTATCCTTGTTTAAACCAATGATTTTTTGTCTTGAGCCTTCTATATACTTGGGGATTTATTTTTATTTCCTTATTTCTGATGATGCTGAATCTCTAAATTTAAAGTTCAGACACCAGTTTGCTTACTCTCAAGTTATATTTTCATTTGGATAACATCTATGAAAGGAATTTGCAGCATCATTGCACTGCAAGGAGTATTTTACTTGTTCTGTTAGCAAAACCACACTACTGCCTGGGCAAAGTCTTGTATTTGAATTTATACTGACTGATGACCACTTACTCATGCTGGAAATTTTTGTGTACTTACAAAACTAATACAGGAAAGGACAGCTTGAGGGGCTTTTCATTTTCTGATCAGCCGAGTTGTGTGCTTACTAACTTTATTTGCTTTTTTCTTTGTATTGGCCTAATGTAATATTACATCTCTCTTTATAGCTACATTTAAGAGGGAATGAAGTACGAATGAAGTTCTTTTTACAGAAGTTGTGCTTTTCATCTGTGCTGTTTCTTTGCTTATGTGGATGTGTTACTGGCAGCTCACGCTTTGTCTGTTCTTTGTGTGTGCATGGTGTCTCATTTTTCATTTGCAGTTGAAGATTTGGGAGAAGTTGTTGTATTTGCTGGTAGCCTGCAATGTAATGCTCAGTTACAAAGCATGTTGTTTTGTTTACAGAAGTATGGAGGAGGAAGTAGGCAAAATCATATGCTGTAATGAGCACTGGAAAAGCGCAAATAAGGCTTTGTCTGTCTTACAAACCAGAGGTCTGAGGTGCTTTTACTGTTGTTTGTTGTATCACCTTGTCAGGAATTGCTGACATGCTCCAAAACATCGGTCTTTTCAATGTTAGAAACAGAAATTGTGAATTCTGACAGTACATAGTGCAGAGTTAGAGGTAGAAAATTTAGTGTAAAACTCTTGGCTGTGATATTCTGTTCTAGAGTGTGGTGTTTAGGAAGAGGGAAGTTTAAGCTCTCATTTCCAGACAGCATCTTGCTTTTGCCTGATAATTGGGTGCAGACAGGACCACACAGAGATTTAGGCATAATTAAATCAGAGTGTAGTGAGTGTTAAATTTTGAGATACATTAATCCATTTTATTTGAGGTGTATTTCTATGATGATTGAGTGCACATCCTCAAGATCTATTCCCTTCAGCTGGTCTGAAGAAAGTACTGTTAGCTTCTGCTGTCAAAAAATATTGCTTAGCTTTGCTTGAGTTTCAAACTCTTAAGTATAAATGCACCTTTTGAGGTTATGTATTCAAGGAGGTTACTGATTAAAAAAGATTTGGTTTGCATCCAAGTATGTAGAAGATCAAGGAGGAATGAAGAGCATGTATTTATCTACCAGAGCTTGAGAATTCTGAGTTTTCTTCTTGTTTCTACTTGTATCTGGATAGTGCTGCATAGTAAAATGAACGGGCAAATATAATCAACATTTTGAACCTTTCATCCTGAGGTTTTGCCCTTGAATCGATTTTTAGCGTTTTTTAGGAAGTAAGAATGACTGTTTAATATAGACTCCTTTTGCAAGTAGGACAAAGAACCAAGTTCAATGTGCAGTTAGCTTTCTGAATTGATTGATGAAATAGCTGTGGAAATTTGAAGTGAGTGCCCATAATGTCTCGGTGTAGCTGACAGGCAGGTCAGAAGTCAGATGTCAGGGAAGCCTGCAGTCTCTGGTCTCCATAAATTGTGTCAAGTTTCCCCTCTTACTCAAGAGTGGGAAGTGTGTTGAGGGAGTTCTGTGCTGCATACTGAATGGGAATAACGTTATCTGCCTGACCTCTTGATTTGCCTGTTCAGGTATGGACAAGGCATAAAGCAGCACTTGAGTGTTAAGTAAACTAGCTGTAGGCCACTAACACTTTTTTGAGGAGTGTTTTATAAAGGAAGCTGAGATGTGATAAATTAAATGTGCCATGGGAGCTGTGTTATTTTTATTTTTCTTGCCACTTTTGGAAATGTATGTGTCTTTAGTAAAAGATAAGTGGCAGCACTGGGAAGGATGTTTGGTGGTCCTATAAAAGGTCATATTTTAACTTAATTCTTGTAAGCGGTTGAAGCAACCTTTTGTTCATGGCATCTGGGTAGATTAATCTTGGAGCTTTTCTAAACTTGCTGAAATGTTACTGGCTTTTTAAAGGACAAGACCCATCATATGTTCAGTGTCTATTTAAATCGGCTGATTAAAAATGACAGATATTAACTTTGGCTCACAAAGAGCATTTTGTATGTCTTGTAGCTGTATCCTGCTAATCAAATTTTAAGTATTTGGGGACTGAGCTGCCAGCTGGAGTTTCTTGATTTGTAATTCAGTTGCTTTATATATAGTATTTATCTGATTCTATCAAATAAACTTTTTGATTATTTGCTCCCAATCTGGAACTATTTTGAGAAGGCAATTTAGAGCCATATGAGTGAGCCATTTTGTTGAACTGTTTTGTGGTAAAATGGCAGGACACTGAGGATCTGCACAATAAAGGCATTAGGCTAAACCAGGATCTGAAAAATGTGAATCAGAGTCGGAGAATGATCTGGTGTTTCTGCAGTTCAATAAAATTTTTCAAATTAACTTTGCCCACTTGGAAACTGAACTAAAAAAAAAAGAGGTTAAGGGGACGTGTTATTTACATTCAATAAATACTAATGTGATTTATTCAACATTTTAGGTGGGGTATTTAAAGCTGTGGGGAAAGTACTTCAAAAAGCAGGGCCATTTGTGCCTAAGTCAGAAGTCAGTCATTTCAGAAATGGTTAGAACCTAGTAACGCCACTTTTAAGGAGTTTCTTTTATCAGCAAAGCCAGTTTTAAGTGTTTCCTTTATTCTTTTGTGCTGTTCCTTCTTTTCCTGCAGTTTAAGCCTCTCTCTCTCTCCACTATTCTGGAGTTTCCTGCTAAACTGGAACACAGGCCTGGCTTATTTTTTGTGCTGTGTCAGTTCCCTGGGCTGGCTCATCACGTAACCTCCAAAGTGGCACTTCCTTAGCCGGGAGTGTGCAGCAGGGACTGGAGCCCGGAGCTGGAGTGAGCGAGGCTGTCGAAGCCAGCTCTGGCGCTGATCGGCTGCGTCAATCTGGCTGTCGCCTTTCTGGTTCTGTGAGCACAGGACCCTGCAGGGCCGTTATGCATGTATTTATTTATTGAATTTGCATCGTTTCTGGGTGGTTTTCGTTGTGGATGTGTTGAATATCTGGGTTGGGGGGGGGGGGGTGTTGGTTTTGGTTTTTTAACTTCAGTGGCATAATAATTCGATGAGTGAAGCTGTGTAGATTCTGTAAAATGGCTTACTCCAGCTGTGTGCCGATGTAGGACAGCAACATTGTGTTTTAGCCTGCTGTATAACCATGAAATGTTTGTTCGTGTTTTTGTTGGTTTTACTGTACACACACACATCCTCCTATCTTGATTTTCAGAAGCTGAGGCTACTTAACAAAGAATTATTTAGCTTTGGTGACAGGCACGTAAAACCAAAAAGCACCCATGTTTCTGGAAGTATAGAAAGAAATTAAGTGTCTATTGAGAATGCAAGAAAATATAACTGTACACGTTCTAACTACTGTAGATTGACTTGAAGTTATGTATATACAGACATGTACAGCATGTGTAGGCACATGCCGTGCATGTAATTTGAATTCTGAATTTCTTTTTGAACCTTGGTAAATCTTCAAGAA
This sequence comes from Hirundo rustica, assembly GCF_015227805.2. Lineage (NCBI taxonomy): Eukaryota > Metazoa > Chordata > Aves > Passeriformes > Hirundinidae > Hirundo > Hirundo rustica. Next base: position 139,073,980 of record NC_053450.1, on the reverse strand, counting down.
AACTTTAGGCTTCATCTTGGAGTTTCTGGAAGACACTCTTGGAAAATCACTTTTCTCATGTGGTCCATGAGAATTGTAAATCAATGTGACATTTTTTCCTTCTATGGGAAGATTTTAAAATTTTGTTTTTCAGTTTCCATTACATTACTGTTTCTTTGTATATCTCTGTGAATGCAGCAGGATTGTAACCCAAAACATTTTGGAAGTGAAAACATTGTAATGAAATATCATGGAATGCTATTAAGAGTTATTCTTTCTTTCTCAGGAAAACAAAGAAATAGACTGGAGCCAATGGATACCATATTTGTTAAACAAGTTAAAGAGGGTGGACCTGCTTTTGAAGCTGGGCTGTGCACAGGTACTATTCCAATAGCATGTTTATGTACATGATGTAAAGTACATATGAGGAAAGTTGCTACTACATAGTTCTGTCTTCCATTTAAACCTTGTTCTTTCTTTACAAGCTTTTAAGTTGTCCTCCAGTGTTTTTCACCATCGAAGCACTGTTTTGCTTATTAAGGCATTAAAGTCTTAATCTTTGGATTTGCTGTCTTAAAGAGAGTAATGAAATACGTGAAGAAGAGGCAGAAAAGGAAAATAATACCTGTAAGCTTCTATTTCTTTTCTTTGGGACAAATTGATAACCTGAAAACATTCAAATCTTCGTACATTAAATAAAATTTTTCTGCTCTACCTCCTGTAAATCAAATAGGAACAGTCCAAGTCTCTCTTCTTACAAAGTTCTGTTCAATTCCTCATTTAATCAAACTGGAGAGCAGAAAACATGGAGGTTTTTTGTGAACTGTATCATGCCTTTACTTAAGTGCTGAAAGAAAAAAAAAAGCTGTATGAGAATCAAAAATCTTGCAAGGGATAAAGTTGCATACATAGATGGATGCCTTTATGAACACAGTTTTCTTAAAAATATGGCAAAACTTCTATTCTATGAAAGGCTTGTGCTAGTGTTAATAATGGGATGTTGATATATTTTTTAAAAAGAGTTATGTATCTCAATTTTACAATTGAGAATTGAATAAATTTTTTAATGTTCTTCCTAAAGAAATACAAAATTTCTCGGCTGATCAGTTTAAATAAACAGTTCTAGGTCCTACTTGTACACCATAAGGGTTTTGGTTGGTCTGGGGTTTTTTTTGGTTTTTTTTTTTTTTAAACTCCTCCTTAGATAGTTATTTAGAGAAGGGCTACTTTGGCAAAATTTGATTGCTATTATATAAAGATGTTTTTGGCTTGATAAAACACAGCATATGTTGAATTTGTACAGAGGAACCATGTTAATTCCTACTCTGTTCAGTGTCTGCCAAATTGAGTGAGATAAAATCTGCCAAGAATATTTTATTCTTAGTTATAGAAGAGATTTTTAGGAGCCCAGAATAAAGAGCAAAAAATAAATGAGAGAAGACATTTTTATTAACTAGAATATTCTTCTCAAACACACTGCTTATAGCAGTTACATCTAATTAGGTCATGCCAGTACTTCTTGTTTATGAATTTTAGGGTGAAATATATTAATGTATCTGTCTTGTTATTATAATGCACTCAGAATAATCAGCCAGGTAGAGTGCTTAACCTCTCATACAGACACTGTATATGTTTCTTGTTTTGTAGAATCAACTGTAATTTTTTTTTTCCTAATGTTGCTTTGCTCTGTTTCATGGTCACACAAATGAAAGTACTTGAATATTCAGTATGAGTTTAGGAAGTTATGTTTGTCAATTCTTATTTCACTGCGGCAAGGTCCTTTGTAATACTAGAAGTTTCAACGTAAGTTTCATCACCCATGATAAATGAGCTCCATTTGAGGTGCTTACTTGGCTGTTTCTCAACAGAAACCTTGAAATATTCTTGCAAATTTGAGAAGGGTATCTTAAATATAAGACAGTCCATTCTGAAGTATTTTTGAATACTCTTGTGAAATCATCTTTGTTAGAGTTAGAAAGCTAATACTTCTCCCATATTTAACTTCTAAGGTATTCAATTTAAAAATAACATATAAGGGAGTTCATAAATATTAGAAATACTGAAATACAAACAATCAGAACTGATCTATATTTCCCATGTCTTGATCTTTGTGCTGTCATTTATATGCAAGAATACAAAGAACTAAAATGTGTGTGGAAAGGGCATTCTGATTAATTTCTACTGTGATCAAAATATGTAGCAGGCCACCAGATTGATGAAGAGCTGTTAGAAAAAGACTTTATGTTTCTGTATCCTTTTTTGCACTACAGGCACTGACTTCCCCTTCCTGTGTATCTGAAACAGAGCAAAGTGGTACTTGCAGAGTTGTCTGTGCTCATCATTTATGTAACCAGCTCTGCAGTGTGTCCCCATCAGATCTTTTGGCAGATCCATGGGATGCATATTTCAAGTAGACTCATGTCACTGCTGTGCAATCTAGTCTGCTTCTGTGAAAAATAAAAGCTGCACAAGTATAGATAAAATTATATGACCTGCTCTAATGATAGTCATAATTATAGCTTTTAGTGGGAATACTGAATAAAGATCTGTGGCAGTGTAGCCCACATTACAGGCTATTCTTAAACAACCTGGAAAAGAGCCAGTTAAAGTCCCAGGGAAGGATCTGGTGTGTTCTGGGGAAGTTTTGCAGTGTGACCTAGCCAGGTCGGGGCTCAGAGGTTGTTGCCACCAAGCCTGCTTTCATTGCTTAGGAAGCGGGAGACAAAACTCAAAGTTCTTTCAGGCTGGAAGAAAGGTGGTAACCAGTGGATGAAGGGGAATAGGTAAACTTTTATGAAGTTGAAAAGACCACACCAATTTATTGGCATGATATTTACTTTATGTGTGCAGACAAAATTAAAAAGTTGGATCTCTATGGTTTGTTAATCCATGGGGTCTGTATGGGGAACAGAGAACAAGCATTAAAGCATTATTGTCCCCAAGACAGACTGAGTAGTCAGAGTGAACAGCTTTTTCCTTGCTTTGATTTGATCATGCTAGAAACACAAAAAGGGCTTTCAGTTTCTGAAGCAGTGTTGAAAAAGCCATTCCCTTTGCGCTGCTTTGCACAGGTCCTTTTTTTTAGCTCTTCTTCCGCCGGTATCTTTTTGAAGCCCCGTACCTACTGTAATCCTTCAGACCATTTTCTTCTCATTAGGAAATTCAAGATACCTTTCTGCTCTTCTGATCAGGGATGTCTTAATTACCACTTGGTCAAAAGAACAGGATAGGTTTTTCATCACAGGCTAAAAAAAGCTCTACATCATATATTTGATAATTAGTTTATGAGAGTATATGAAACTCTTAATGAGGAAGTAGTAACAAAACATTTGGAGAAAACTTACTTGGTTTTTTTGAGGAAGACTAACCTTGAATTTAACATACGGGTACTCTTGATTATTGTGAGGTATAGAAATACAAAATAAAAACTGTTCAAAAAACACCTTGACAAACTAATTTGAGTTATAACTTTTCCCTCTACAGGTGACAGAATTATAAAAGTCAATGGAGAAAGTGTTATTGGGAAGACATATTCTCAAGTCATTGCTCTAATACAGAATAGGTAAGATAATAGTTTTACCATTATGTGCCACACTTCTTGTATACTGAGCATGAAATGACCACTTATGGCAGTTTTGAAAAGTCATTGTATTATTAAATTTTCATTAATGCACGCTCAGTTTTATTGTTTCTTTTTTCATATGTTTGAGAATAGGTGTACTGAACTGTACCACAGTCCTTTTATTGTTGGTATTTGGCCCTCGTTAGCAAATAACACCAATTGTTAAAGAGGAAGTTTGAACTGAAAATACAGATTATCTATGCATACATATGTCAATTGGAAAAGAAGATTATAGAATCCACCTTGCTTATGAGATCTAACAATTAGAAATCAGCATATCTTGATGAAGGAAAAAGTTTATGCTAGTGCACACCTGTAGAGTATCTGCAGTAAGTCTCAATTTCCTCTATTTTGCAGCAAATGATGAACCTCAGAGTTGAGAAAATACTAATACTTACTGCTCCTGTAGCTCACAAACACTTGTGCAAACGTGTGTGCATGAGTCTAGATACTCTTTCATGTCTCGTGTCTGCCTCCATTTTTACAGTATTCTTGGTGTCAATTTCTGTTCTATAGCAACAAGTGTCCAGTATAGTACTGAGTTATGTGGCAAAAGGATGTATTACGATCAGCGTGAAATAATGTTTTCTAAGTACATCTCATGTGTCATATTTTTAGAGGCTTGTCACGTGTTAAAATTACTTAGATATGTTTACTGTTTGAAGAAGGAAAAATCAGCTTCTGATCTTCCTGTTTCAGTGATGTTTTTATTCAGGATTTTGTTCAACATTTGTACACCTCGGGTGGTTTTTGTCTCTGTGATTTTGTTTTGGATGTTTGTTGTTTTGTTTTTTTATAAACAACAAAACTGTATTCAGAGATGTGATGGACAAGCTAGACTGAAATATGTTTTGTCATTAATGCTGTCTGTACAAAAGCTATACAGTTGGGCTTTTTTATTTCCTCACTGGACATAACACTAGCCATGCATCGTTTCTTTATTTTGTATTTTTACAAGCTGCACTATTGTACAATGGTGTATACCCAAGATATTGTGTAGATCAGTCAATTAAATCTCTTAATCCAAAAAAGAGACCAGTCACATCTTTGATTGGTGGTCAGTGATTCTTAACTCTCGGTGTGCTTGTAAATTGAGTTTATTTTCAGTGAGTGTAGATAGTGAGCTGTTCAGAAGAGCTGAACTCCTGCCTACTGTGGATAAATTGGGGACACCTGAACAAGGCCTTAGCAGTGATTATCTAGTGCAGGCAGGCAGGGGGTAGGACACTGCTGCATCAGTCCCCCTGATTTCCATGAGGGCAGGGAGCATGAAGGGTTGCCATTGTTTGTTTGGAGAGAACAGTTTGTTTTCTCGAGCCAGATGTGTACATCACAGAAGATTGTAACAAAAGGTCGTGTGTATCCTTGAGCATTTTATACAGCATGTACAACCATCAGGAAGTCTACAGCTGTACCTCTTAGGATACACAGATAAATATTAATTCTGATCCATAAAGAGAGCTCAGACTCCACATCAGGTGTATCTTGCAGCTTACAGGCAGTACTTCTCATGTGACTGAAGAATCAGCTGTCTCTCATTCTTTGTTTGAAAACATTTTTCAACAGTATTTTTGAGCTCAGAGCAGTTTGGTCTGAACATAAGTTTTTTATTTATTGCACTGCCATTTCATGGCAAATAAAATTGCATTATGGTGCATGCTGCTCTTGCATTAGCATTGCCACCTGGGTCAGACTGATGGTCTGTTATGCCATTATCCTCTATGATAATATCCAGTAAAGATTTCTTTGAAGTCCATGAAAACAATGGAACATGAAATCACTCAGTGTGATTGAGTGGTCAGATAATACCAGCCCACTTTCTATAAATCCTTGGTTCAGGAAGTTGCTAAACCGCAGGTTTTATCTTCATTGCTTGATTTAATAATTCTTGATAGGTTGGCCTTGCACAGATTCACTCTTGAATGTACTTATACTCTTCACATTAAAAACACCCAGTGACACAGTTTTTTGCTGTGTTTTGTGTCTTAGCTGATCTTTCATCCAGCACACCTTGGCTTCTTTAGTTTGCCTTGTGAAAGCAGCTTGCTGAAATGCTGAGTTGTCAGCTGAAATATTTTTTTATGACTAAAGATGGTTTCCTTCATAGTCTTAATATGTTGTATGTTGGGTTTCTAGACATTTTAATTGCTGTACTTTTATTGTTTTTAATTACTCATTCACACATATTGATGAGCATAAATGCTTATTCTTTTGTCATTTTAGTCATTTTCAGAGTAATTTATTAAGATTACAACACATTTCATCCTCTTTTCCCTCTAAAGAGAGGGCTTCCCCATTGCTCACTGTTCAGCTGTTTGCAACTAACACTTAGTGCAGGCTGGCAGATTTTTTTAGATTTCTTCTGTGTCTCCATTTTTATAGCAGCTTATTATTTTTCTAAGAACTTGTTCAAATTTAGCTGCTCGTCTTCATTATATAATGCTGCAGACATCAGAACTTAGCTGCTTTAGATGAAATGATACCTGTATCTTCCAGTGAGACTTAAGGATGGGATAATTCAGCCATGCTCTGTACTGTTCCCAGAAAAGTTTCAAGCTGTCTAGAATGTTTTCTATTTTCCTCTGCTTGGAGATAGCAAAACTAAGATTACATTGATTATTTCCTCTGGGAGATGAAAGGCACACCTCGATAGAGTTGCTAGAATTAACTACAGTCCTGTAAGATTCATCCTGACTACACTTTAAACTGTACATTTCCTACTTTTTGCCAACAGTTGCTGGTTTGGTCCATCTGTTTACATATATAATCAACTTGGAGATATGTTCATTGCTAACATAAACTCTGTTAATTATTTATAATTCCAGATAAAAGAAGAAACAGATTCTGATTTGCAACTTCTCTTTTACTCCCCTGTTTTTCTTACACCGGGGAATTTGAGTGATTGTCTATTCTGCTTGTTTCTTTTTTCAAACTGTTCTTGATAGTGTTTGTATTACTGAGAAATATACAGGATTTAGCTACTGAATCTGTTTCATTAGTACAAAATAATACATCAGAAGACAGAGTTTATGATTAATGCTTTAGTTTGATGACTTTGAATCAAGACATTTGAATTTAACGTTCAGAACGTGTAATGAAAGTAATTGGAACGATAAATACCTTTAAGAGTTCCGAGTACTGTGTCTGGAGCTCCAGTGTAGACTCACTTTTCTGGCTGGTGGTTCTTACTAACACTTTCTAGTGCATAATTTGCATTTACATTACATCGTACAATAAACCAGAAATCTTCCTTCCTTTCTGATATGAGAATTAAAAAAAAATTCCTGTGAGCATGTTGCAAAATATAAAGGAAGAATATCCAAATGGTCCCAAAATGTTCTTCAGGTAAACAGGAATAGAATAGTTTAGTAGTTATTTGAATTATGTGTAAAACATTGTTTCTGAATGGAGCCCTTTAATCTTCTGAATGTCTTCTAAAAATATGTTAATTGTGTCAATGGATTGAATCACTTTCTTAATAAAGGAGAGGAGGGGAAGCATACAAAATACTTAAATGAGTATGGTTTGTTCTGTGTCAAATTATATTTCTTTATATAAAAAGTACTTCAAGAGGAGCAGTGCTATAATTTTTGACATCCAAAGTCTTCATCCTGCAAGTAAGCAGCTGCCTGATGTGATTTATACATACATGTAGAACTGAAATCTGAACACTTTGTTAAAAATGCTTCAAGCTGTTTATGCATTCAGTTAATGTGGGAAATGCTATTGTATGTGCACATAAAGTCAGTACTCCCCTGTTTTCTTATAACTCAGTATTTTAAAATAATCTTCACAAGGCTTTTGAAGACTTACTTTTACATAGATGTTTGTGTACTTAAAAACAAAAACTTAAATCACTGCTGATCTTCAGTTTTAAGACTAAAGTAAGTTTTATGCTGCTTGGAGAGCACTCTTTTCCAGATTGAATAATGGTTTAAAAAGACTGTGAAACCAAATACCCTTACTCTGCTGTTTTGGAATTCAGCCTTATGTCTGTGGTTGCTAGAAAATGGAAAAGGAACCACAAAATAGAAACATTTTTCATATTAGAAGGCATAATAAATCACACATTACATTTTGAGATGATGGCTTTCTTTTCTGCAGAAATAAACTGAGGTCCTTCTCAGTGCTTTCATAGGCTGATGGGTGTGTCCTGTAGTTGGGCTAATCTTTGTGTTTGTTTTGTCTTTCCTCATCTAATGCATTGTACTAACAAATACAGATGAGCTGACTTCTGAGATTCCCAGTTAGGCTGGGTGCCTTTTTTTCTTAGCGAATACTGGTCAGGTTTTTTTAAATATCATTTTTTAATCCTGACATGTGAGATTACCCTGTAATGGTCACAGTAACTTCATTTTGGTTTTTTGGCCTTGTTATAATAGGCTGTACTTTAGTCCTTTGTAGCCCTTTTCTGTACCTGTTCCACTTCACATTTAATGAATGTGAACAGATTATTCCATTATCTTAGATGAGATAATAAATTCACCTATTCAGTATCCAATGTTACAAGCGTATGCTTCTCTCTTGCTTGTGAAAATACCTTATTTCTGGTAGGTGCCAACTGTGGGTTTCACTGTTTTTAAAATATTCAACTGGGTAGCTGGTACACTGTACAGTTGGTGTCCTGATTTTGCTTGTTTTGAGTCACACTGAACTATTCAGATTCCTGGATCTTTATGCTGCTGCTGCTTTTGGTTTCAGCAGCTCAGACTGATGAATGCAGCACTTACAAATAGCAAGCATTTTTTACCCATATTTCACATGTCATCTGAATGACTGTTTAAGTTGATTCTGCTAGGAGGGGATTGGAGTGGAAATGTGTAGGTCAGCACTTGCCTTGATATTGCTCCTCTTTTCACATGATGGGGTGATTATGACGTCACCACAGCAATTTTAAAGAGTGCAAAGAGACTTTGGTTTTAAATTGAAGAAAGAGGAACGTTTTAGCTTTGTTCACAGATCTGTCACATCATTTTGTTCAAGAAGCTCCAAGCAAGTAGTGTACATTAGGACTTGAGGAGAATCAAAAAAAGGAAATAAAACCAGTGTGCCCAAACTGCCCAACCAAACTGGCTCAGTCAGATTTCTCTTCTACTCTTGCTTCCTAAGATTTCAGTGGAAATTACTTTCATTGTATCACTTGTTTGTCATAAGAGCTGAGTATTGGAGTTTCTGAACAGTTTTCATCGATGGAAGTAAATTATTATCTTTGTAATTAGAATTGAAAATCTCCTAAAGTTCATCTAAGACATATATTTTTTTTCTGTTTCTTTCAGTGACAGCGTATTGGAACTTAGTGTTATGCCAAAAGATGAGGACATCCTTCAATTGGTATGTTTATGAAGCTTCTGTTCAGAGTATATTACCTAAACAAAAATGTTTTATTATTGGTTGCAAAGTTTTTGAAGTGTGCTATCAGCAAATAATTAATCTTTGTAACTCCGTAGATATTTTTCTACCTCCTTGCCATGCCTGAAATTTCAGGGGAATCCAAATATAGGGAGTACTGTCTTCACGTGATATTTCTAGCTTGCTAAAAAATACAGCTTGTTCATATCTTTACTGTAAATTGGATTAATTTCATTATGTTAGAATTTATGAATCAGATTGCTGCCTTTAAGTAGGTTGTCCAGGTCTATAGAATTTTAATTCAAAAACTAGCATATGAAGCCTTAATTAATAACTCAGTAATTGTGAGTGGACTAAGAAGTGTGATAAATGGGCCAAAGGTTATTGTCAAAATTTTTAATTGTGACTGCTGTAAATGTTTTGTTGTATTAGTGCCTATTTGTTCATGATTTTAATTTAGGTCCTGCATGTGTAGTAAGATAGTTCATCTCCCATTCATTGTCTCTTAAGTCCAAAAGGGTTTTGAATAATACATGATGTGTAATTGTATATTATGAAGAATCAGAAAAACATCTAGTACATTGATATGCTCTACTTTGGTTGTTTTTTTTTTTAATTGGAAGCAGAGAGGAGAAGATGACAAGCAGAGTTGATTTTCGTCTTAGTAGTTGGAAAAGTATATTTTCTAATTCACACGAAAGTAGTAAGATGACTTTGTGTTAAGAAAGACCTATGGGTTTCAGTAGCTGTTTTCCATTATTACTGCCCAAATTAATGGGTAAAGAAAGTTACCAAAAAACTTTGTTTTGCATTAAAGCAAAGGTAGAAGATAGTACAGGAACTCTCCAGCTAGGACAAGCCAAGATTATTAGAATAGAAGTGATATTTTGGGAACATTTGATGAAGACATATTTCAGTAATCCAACACAGAAGATTTTGGGGGCAGGGTGTGAGTTTTGATTGCATGAGTAAGTGGGAGGGAAAAGCTGTTGGGGTGATTTTTGGTGGTTGGTGTGGGTTTTTTTGGTTTTTTTGGTTTTTTTTTTTCAAATTAGAACTATGAATATGTATAAATTCAGGAATAATGCTAACATTTAAATAATCTGCCATATGCATGTAATGGAGTCTTGTAGCCATAATAGTGTAAGAATAGTGTAATAGTGTAAGACAAGGCAGGATTTGTAGTTTTAAAGTTAAATATTTGCATTTGTCTGGGTGAAAAAGTCTTAGGCACATCATCTCTCTGCTAATGAAACACAAAATGCAAACTTCAGGTGAAGTAGAAATGAGAACTAATTGGATGTATATAACTTATTATATCAACAAGTGAGATGGGGGCAGAGGGTAAAAAGGTGACTATTGCCATTAGCAGTTAGGAAAGGATATTAACAAAAAGAAAATAAGGTCATTCTCCTTGAGGAGATTGAGGAGTAAAGAGGAAAGAAAAAATACCTGCCTGTGGAAGTTCTAGAAAAAGACTGGATGAATGAAAAACCTTCAGGTATCATTATATAAAAGTTCCTTCTTAGTTATAAGATAAGAGTTGTGAACTTCGTATGTGAAGTTGCTCTGTTGAAGATAGAGGATTAAGTTTGACAGTTGAAGTCATCATTTTTGCAAAAAATGCTTTACATTGACCCTATAACTCGTGTGAGTCGTTCAGTTGTTCACTGTTGGGTTGGGTCGGGTCATGCTACAGAAGGATTTTATGCTACTGTTTGCTAAGATGCACTTGTTTGGGATAAAGTGAACTGCTCTTGAGGGCTTCCAGCTCCACATAGCATTTTGCAGAGGAAAGCCATGGAGGTGCAGGTGTTTCCTGTATCTGTAAGGCTGGGCACTGGGTCATCACTTCCAGTTGGGCCAATTGGAAATGACTTCTGATAGCAGCAGTTTGTTCATTCAGTTCTGTCATGGAGCACTTCAGTATATATGTTTCAAAGTGTCGATCTTTGATGGCTGAGCTGCAGCTTGTGAAGAAGCAGATGATAAAAATGAGTTGCATCTTGAAACAGAGTGTGTCTGTTGTGGCCTGTAATTGTATCTGTTTGAGCCCACTGCACAGGAGGGAAGATTTTTAACACTTCTAAAATAATTTGCAGTCTTTTGAGACATTACATTCTTAGTAACTTCAGTAAAATTAAGTATCTATGCAATTCCTCTGAGTTATAATAGAGGAAAAACTTATACTTCAAGTTGTGTTATGTAAGCTATTGTAGAATGTTTAATGACTTAGATGTTTTCTGTGACATATGTCACTGTAAATGTCTTCAAGTAGTGTCACTCATTGTAAATTGATGTTAAATACTGGTATGCTGTAAAAATAGCAAAACTCCGAGCACTACTGGTTATTGTAGTACGAGCTAATAAATTATATCTAGTGCAATGAGGATGGAATAATTTCATTATATTCAGGAACAGTGCTGGTTGTGCTAAATTTTATAGTACTTGGCAGCCTACTCCATGTGCTCATGACTGAGGGCTAGAAACACAGTTGCTTGTTTCTATCCTTAGTTTGCTATTTATAAACCTTGAGTGTAGTCTTCAGAAATATCCATATATGTCTGTGAACCTCTTGATATATTGAAGTTCCTGAAAACGGGGCTTCAAATCCATTCATCAATAGTAACAATGAAGTGGTCGAATCCACGGGCCATTGCCCTCTGTGGCATGTGAACAGCGCTTACTTGGAAAGAAGTTACATGTGAAATCCTATCATTAGTGAAACCAATGTCAGTTGTGTTTTACTGGTGTGATGTTGAAAGTGTCACTTTGTGAATGGGGAAAAGGATATTTAAAACATCTATATCCATAACAAAACCTTGAACTCTCTTGACAGCTGTGTATGTGTTGGTTTTTTTCATGATCCTCAAATTTGTGATAAATTTACTTAAATTTATCGAAAGAGATAATTTTGGAACATTTCTTGGTATATGACCATTTTTAAAGTAGGAAGAGTTTTTATGTTTTTATGTCTTGTTATCCTCAGTGTTTCAGATTTCTCTATTCAGATGTATCTATTTCTATAATTTCTGTAGCATTCTCAACCTTTTTTGACAGAAATTTTGGTATCTTGTAGGTTTTAGTATTGCGGACTTCATGCAAATGGCAAGACACATTTAGGTCAACTACAAATAGTTCATTTTTCTCAGGTGTATTCAATGAAATTGTTGCTGTTTTGTAGCCTTTGGATAACAAGTTAAACACTAAACTACTGTTTAAATTTTGACGACTTTCTGGTTGTGCAAAAGCTTTGTGTGCTATGTGGAAAATACTGAATGTAAAGGTGCTCCATAGAGTAAATTGAGTTTTCTAAGCCTGTTTACAGGTGAGCGTTATTAAGAGTGTTGTCAGTAGACTTTGATGTGTCTAACACATGTATGTTAGTGTGTCCTCCATAAGCAGGATTTTTGGACCATTTTTTCTGGGAATGTTTCACATTGGAATGTACTTACTTGCTAATTACTCCTTGTGTATATAAAAAAGAATACAGCCTACAAGTCATTGAATTTCTAAGTACAAGGCACTTGAAAATACCACTCTTTGAAAAAACGCTATCTTTAATATGATCTGCATTGGAGATGTTTATTTGGAAAGTTATTTGTAAAGTAGCATATTAATTATTATGTATGGTGCTTATTACAGGTAAATAAATGTAGATATTATTTTGTAGATGTATATAAGTATGTTTTGTATAAACACACGTACTGTGGGTAAGGTATCCCTTTTTTTCACCATGTATTTTCTAGCGCTTTTCTCACTACACACTCACTCAAAAGTTCATCTTACCTAACTTTTAGCCTCTCTCCAATAGTTTAATTTCTAAAAAAAACATTTTCTTGCAGGAATTGTCTTGAAAGGTAAGAAGTTACTTCTGGTCTTAGGTGTTGTCACCATTAAATTTTATTAGTGTCCAAATCTGTTGAAAGAAAGAACTTTGCAGTTTCATTTATAGAAAGATGTTATTCAGCATTCTATGAATAATGGTAAAGATGGAAATAAAAGGGGGTAGTTTAATACTATGTTTTTGATAAATTTCATTAAATCCTAATCTTTCCTTAGAATTACAGACCAATGAAACTGCAGATCAGTAACTGAAAGCTGACCCCAATTGAACTGAAATGTTTCTCTTGTCATAGATAGTAAGGGAACCAAAGATCCCTAGATGGGAATGACCAAGAAAATGAGTAAACGTCAACTGAAGCCAGATTTTATTTTTTGTTTTTCCTTCTTTCTAGTCAGGTGATATGGAAATTTTCAGTGTACTGGAATATCTGTACAGCAGAGAAGAGTTTGCGGCATTATCATTTCTGAACTTAGAATTTTTGTGGGATTTGGGCACTCTCAAGGCCTTGTAGTACCCTGAAACTGCCAGTCGTGTGCCTATAATTAAAAAAAAAGGGGGGGAAGAAACACCCCCCATAACAAGAGCAAAAAGAAAAATAACTTAAATGAGGAGATGTATCCTGGACTTCCACATGCCCCAGTAACCTCATGTCTCTGACTACAGGTCTGCCCACAGTTGTCTTCAGTGTTAAGGACTGACAGTTTAATTTTGTTTTTCTTCCTGCAACCATCCAATTGCATCAGACCTAGTGGAACAACATGGCAGACTAAAATATTTTCATTTGCTCTATCTTTTAATAAAGATAGAGATGTTTTTCTAAGTAGTTGTATTTAGTCCAGAGACTTGGAGCACTTTTTTTAATTCCAGATTTTATACTGACATTTACTGATACGCACAGAGGGAGTGGTGTGAAGACACAGTGACCTAGAAGAAGAGACTTAAATCTTGGCTTTGAGCACTGCATGTTAGAAAATGCCATTTGCATCAACCCTCTTAGCCACAATTTAGACTTTACAGGAAAGTCTCTTACACAGCTTGTATTTGGAAATAAAATTTATTTGGCATAAGGCATTAAATTTTGTATACTAACAATGCACTGCCTTTAGGAAGAAAGGATATGCAATTTTTGGGTTTTTTTTTTCCAAATAACATTATCTGACTGTAGTGTTTGGGTGTCTCAGAGTAAAATGAAAGCACTTGGGCTGTATTACTAACATTCTTGCCAGAACAAACTGTAACTAGAAAGTGTTTCTTTTTAAGAGAGCTGTAAACCTTTTCTGGTGTGCAGTTTCCATACTCATGATGACTGTGAAATTAAGTAAAGACTTGGGAAGAGAACAATTTAATAGTGGAGAAATTAAATCTGAAGCCAAACCCAGTGGAGAAGGAAAGAAGAATGCTTTAAGCTCAGTCTTGCAAGGAGTTGGGCACGTTAGCTTCTGATTAATCAAAATGCTTATCGCCAATTTAGTGAATAGTTCTGTTGAAATCAGTGGTGTTATTCATCCTGTAGTGAAGAGTAGTGAAGCACACCCATCCTCAGTGAAACACAGGGCTGCATGTTTTCATGGATTTGGGCTAATGAGTGTAGGATATGGTCAGTTTGAGCTCCTGAAAGTAGAAGGGTTCACCATGATACTTACCCAGAGGAATCCTCATGCATTTGGCTGCTACTGTTCTAGCATCTAATAGCGTAAAATCAAGGGGGTAGAAGTGGGACCAAGCCCTTCAGCAGAATTTTAGATAGTTAATTAAATACTTTGTAAAATGTTTTATTTGCTTAAAATGTATTTTGCCTATCATATGGCATGAATGTATTACCTTAGGAGTTAAACCCTTAATGGTTCTGCAAATTCACAGTAAGAAATTAATCCTTTACCACAGGAGTTTACAAACTTTGTGCAAACAAAGCCAAATTGCAAGGTGGGAAGAAATGGTACCCAGTAACAAGAAACACACTGAGTTCTTACTGTAAGAGCAGCAATTTTCTTCTAGTAATTGTTGCAGAGCTGTTATCCATCAGAGCAGTTAATGTCACTCTAAATAGCTGCATTTGTATGGTAGTCTTTTTAAACTGCCTTTTTTTGAGAAGTTGAAAAAGAGCTCATAAAACATCTGGACTAATTTTTGGATCATGGTGCGACTTATGAATTACTGCAGAGTTATGAAATGGCTTGGTTGGTGTCTGAATTAGGAGTGTCACTAACCTGGATATTGAACAACTATTTTTGTTCTCTAAGTTGCGAGCCTTTTTTTGTTTAGTTGATTTGGTTTTTGTTTTAAGACTACAAACACTTAAAATTCTGCCATACCCTAATGACATTTTTATGAATGTATCCTATTGCAATCACTTAGAGATTAAGGATTTTTCACATGATTTATTGTTAGGGAAGCTAAAGATAGAGAGTAATTCTCAAGCTGTGTTTTATGTGGTTGCAGAATATGTAAAATATCAAAACGGTATGAACTAATGAATATGTTGGTGTATTTCACATTTCTTAGTCTCTAAACCTCTTCTAAAAATCTCATCACTTTGTGCTTAAAGCACTTAAAATATTTCATTACTAGAGAGGCTGATAATACATCCTTCAGTGTGACATTTGCAGGACAGATCCATCTGTTTCTTTGTAATTTACATTGTTTTCTGCAGGCCCTTAATCAGATTTATGAAACAAAGATATCAGATATTCTTTGTGGAAATGTCACAGTCCTATCTATAAACTTTCTCTTTCTTGGAAGTATGTTCTGCTTTGTTTCAGTGCTTTCTTGGGTAGTGGGTGAAATGAGGTTGAGAGGAGAAGTACGCTTTCCAGTAACTGTCTTACACGGAACTGGCAGTCTGGCTGATATACCTGCAATCATGGAAACATACTTCTTTTTTGGGGGGGAGAAAACTTAGCTGATCTCATTTTTGGATCCTGTCGGAAAGCTGTCTTCTGAAGGTGTTATTTTAATACCTGTGATAAATTTTGTCAAGAGCTGATAACTTATTTTTATACTCACCTGTAGTCTTTGGCTACAATCAGATCATACCAGCTTTTGGAATTCAGCTTTTCTACTATCAAAGTCAATGAAGCATTGTTTGTCAGGGGAATGTTTTACAAAAACATAAATGGGGCATTTTTTGTTGGTGTGCACATCTCAGAGAAGGTGGGATATCAGCTGTTTTATCTACTTTATAAATGGATAATTATTTTCTGATTAGGGGGCAGTATATGATGGTTTTTGTCTTGCATGCCAAAAGGATCTTGCTGAGTCTGTTTTTTGAGTCTTCAGCATTCTCTTCCAATCTTTTTTATTTAATTCTTAAGCCCCTCAAGATCTTAAATAGCCATTTATTTAAAGGTTTAGAAATGTTTATCTTCGTACTGTCCTTTCCCCACTGAATGTGTCAGTGGAAGCCTGTCCTGATTTTTACTATGAGCGGAGGAAAAAAAATTACAAATCACATGAGGAGAGTGTTTCTGCAGCATCATTCCTCTAATTTCAGATGTACAGCGTGAAAGCAGCTGCAGTCAGCTGACAGCTTGTGGTCATGTTCGGATATATGTGAGGAAGGGGCGTGCTGTTTTAAATGCATAATAGAGCTGTTGTTTCGTCACCAGGAAGCAGGGATGGATGGTAGCAGCCCAGGGAAATGAGAGACAGAAATGTTGCTGTAGTGGAAGGGAAATCTCATAGCACGGAGCCAGAGCTCTCTGCAGGCAGCTGAAGGGATGCACCAAGGCAAAATGGAGCAAACGTATTTTGATTTCTGTACAGGATAAACGTAAGGAGCAGATAAAAGCCTGAGATGGACATGCTCACAAGGAGGGTGAAGTTATTTTTCATGCTCTACTGCCCTTTATGTCTTTTGGTACCTTCCAGTGAAATCAGTGTATAGCTGTATTTTTAGCTTGCTATAGTCAACATCAATATGACAAGATAATTCTGTCTTTACATCTGTAAGCAGTTTTTACTGTGTTTTCCTGTTTTCTGCCAGCTGCAGTTTACAAAGGATGTCACAGCACTGGTAAGAAATGTACAGTAGCCATTTCTCTGATGGTTTTGTAAGGCATGTTTTTCTTAATGATTTGTAAGAAGCAAGAATATGAAATAACAAGTTGGGAAATGAGCTACATAGTCTGAGCTGAATTTTCACAATGCTGATATCTTTATTTGTGGTTTATGCCTGTGTTATTTGATCTCTTTTTTCTCAGTATGCTTTAATATTTCGCACTTCTCTAATGCTCGGTGTAACATTGCAGCAGTATTGTAAATGCCTCGCCCTCCTCTCTACTTTGCTCTGTGTTAATTTTATGGCTGCACTTGGGCTTTTATAACTGTCTGCTGTTAAGACAGAGCACATTGATATACTGGAATTGAGCATGTTATGATTTGAACAGGAAATGCTGTGATATATGATAGCGCTCGTAAGTGCATAAAAAGCCCTGAGAAATTATTTTAATCCTCTGTTACATTGGCAGGCTCTGCGTTGGCTCTTTATTTCATTATGTTGAAACTGAACAAAGTCATGCTGAAGTTTTTCAATAATAGAATATTGTTTAAATATGCTGTATGCTTCTCACCGATTTATTTTGAATGTTCTGTTAATTTCACAATGACAAATGCTGCTTTCGGAAATGCTGCAGAAACGTACCAAGTGTAATATAACCATTTTTTTCTTAGAAGTCAGGTTGTTATGCATGAAGATGCAAAGAGCACTGAGGAAATTAGATTTCAGTTTGGGTTTCAATAGTGCATGGACAGTGGTGAATATGCATGAATTTTCATACTATTTGTACCTCAAAGTTAAAAATGCTAAATATCATTAATATTTTTTGCAGTAAAATTTGTGTACCCTGTACTTGCTGTCTCCTGTAAAATACAGGATGACTTATAGGGTGTTGGCTCACAACAATATGTTACTGCTTCAGTTTATTCATTATATGTTTAAGAACAGTAGCTTTTATGTAGAAGACATCTTAGAGGTGTGTGCGTATGTATTTATTTGTCTGTACTTTTCATATGTACTGCATTAAGTGAACAGAATTGTTTTATGCACTAAGTGTATAGAGAATTTTCTAGTGCTAGTTGAATTTATTATGCAGCATTTTAACCTATCAATTGTTGTGAAATTCCAGTTTCCAGCAATGGGAGGCTTAAATGAGAAAAATGTGTGAAGTACCATGTTAGGAAGCAGAATTAAAGGGGAGAAAAAAATACTGTGTTGTATGCTTACGGGTTTTGAGAAACCTGACTCAGTGCCCTACTCGCAGTATTTCCTCAAACTGGTCATCAGTTTTTTTAATTGTTAAGGGAAGGAATGTATGTCATGATTTTGCTTGTTCTGTTTCTGCTCACTAAGGGTATGGAATGCTGGTTTTATCTTTTGAACTAACATTTTGTCTAAAATTACAGTGAATGTGAATTTTGACCCTTTGTTCCCCTCACTTGAAGCTTGATCATGCAAATACTACCTCCCTCGCTACTGAACACTCACTTAAAATCTTCTCTCCACAGGCATATTCCCAAGATGCCTACCTGAAAGGCAACGAAGCCTACAGTGGAAATGCCCACAACATACCTGAACCACCACCGATATGTTATCCACGCCTGACATCCACTGCCTCTGTTAAGGCGCAAGCTGGAGACAAGCTCCCTTCTGACTTCTCACTGGGGAAACAGCAAGTCAATAGACCAGTCCGGGCATTGACACAGCCAGAGAGGGCCTACAGAATGGAAATACAAGTGCCTCCATCACCAACAGACATTGCAAAATCAAACACAGCCGTGTGCGTTTGCAATGAAACTGTAAGGACTGTTATTGTGCCTTCTGAGAAGGCTGTAGATTTGCCATCTTGCAGAAATAATCATGCTGGTCCGTCACACAGGACAGAGGAAGTAAGATACGGCTTAAAAGATCAAACCAATCTAAAAGCACGGACCACATCACCACCATCTTTAGTGTCCACTGCCATTGTACTTCCCCAGACTCCAATAACAAGACCAGTTGATACAACTGGAACAGTAAGTAAAGCTTCAAATTATGTAGTATGTCCAGAAGGCATCCCAAACGCTAGACCTTCTACTCAAGCCACAGACTCACCCTCAGTCTCTACTAATCACTACAGTTCTCCCACCTCCCACCAGCATATAGACTGGAAGACCTACAAAACTTACAAGGAGTACATTGATAATAGGCGCATGCACATGTATGGCTCCCGAACAATACAGGAAAGGTTAGATAGCTTAAGGGCAGCTTCTCAGAACACGACTGAGTATAATCAGGTGGTGCCAAATCGCACTGCTTCTCAGGTACGGCGCAGGAGCACCTCTCACGACAGGGTTCCGCAGTCTGTCCAGATCCGGCAGAGAAGCGTATCCCAGGAAAGGCTTGAAGATCCTGTGTTGATGAAAGAATGGCCACGAAGTGCTTCACAAGATACTCTAACTTCGCCTTCAGTCAATGCTAAAAATCACAGGGCTCGGTCGTGGGATTATCTCAGCAAACAGGGTGAAGTGCTAGAAAATTTTCATTCTGAGAATATGATTGCTGATGCAAATGGAGAGAGGAGAAAGACCTACAAATGGACAGGGTTTACTGAACAAGATGATCGGCGAGGTATTTATGACAGATCTAGACAACATGCATTTCATATGTCCCTTCGAGGTCAAAATTTTCCTGTTGCTCCGAATGCTTATATTTCAGACAACAGGAGAACCGGTAGTAGAGCTTCTCTGCCTGGTTCTCACTTCCAGAAAGTTTCACCAGATATTAAAATGTTACCTCCTACGGGAGTTTCAAAATCCGCAGGTGTTTCACAGGAGAGGTTGTCTCTCACACCAGCTAGAAGTTCTAAAAGTAGCTCTCTGAAGAACTCAGCTCCCTATGCAGCAAAACCATCGCTTCCCCTTAACCAGGGCCTGGATGCTATTGCCAGCAAAGACCAAAGAACAGTAAATCACTTGCATCAAAGCAGTCTGTTAAACCAACAGTCAAGGATCCGAGCCGAAGGTGCCCCAGATCACAAAACAGAAACTGGTAAAACCATCCAGCCCTCCTCTCTGGCTCCAGCTTCTGCCAAACTTGTTCAGCCAACAAGCGAGTGTTTAACTACCTCGGACAATGTAGATGGTTCCATCAGACAAAAGATTCATGGTTTTGAAAGGGAAGATGTTGGCGAGTCTGACAGTCTGCAAATGGATGTTCAGGGAAATGACAAAGACGCAGTGGTCATGCGGGACAAATCACCCTCTGGCCACCAAACTCCCCAGCCTTTGAGGCATCAGTCCTACATTCTTGCTGTAAATGACCAAGAGGCAGCCTCAGACACTACATGTTGGTTACCTAATGATGCTCGGAGAGAAGTCCACATAAAAAGAATAGAGGAAAGGAAAGCATCAAGTTCAAGCCCACCTGGTGACTCTTTGGCTTCAATTCCATTTATTGGTGAGTTAAATTATTTCAGTGTACATCAGATGCTTTTCTGTCCTAGAGGTGATGAAAAACAACATGCCTGGTAGCTGACTGCTATTCCTGTAAACCCTGAGGCTGAGTGGCATGGGAGATTTTTCTCATTTAAAATAACTAGGTTGGTAATAGTAAAAATATTTTTCAGTGAAGAAGAAAAATGTTCTGTTTGAGGGTCCTAGAGAATGAGTGTAAAAATGCTCACAGTAATGTAATATTTTTCTAGAGTTTTCTTTAACCCTCTGGGTAAGTCTGTGTTACATAATGCCATCTGGTTATCACTCCACATGATGTGATGTTACGTATATGGACAATTAGCATTTGCAACACCTTTCAAATACTTCTACTTCTCTAGTATAAAACATACTTGGAATCTAGTACAGAGAGAATATGGATGCAAATCCATATAAGGGTGATTTGTGGGGGAAAAAAGGAGTTTTTTCAGCTGAATAGGTATGGCGAAAGCTTTCTGAGACAGATGGGGAGTAGATGAAAGCTGTTTCAGGTGAAGGCATAGCAATAAAAAGAAGTGGATTTGCAAGTAACGATGTTAATGCGGATATGAATGAAAGGGTTTGTGGAAGCAGAAACTGAGAAGGCAAAAAGATTTGTGTTTGCTGTGACACAAACAGGGTTACAGGGAGCTTATGGGAAGGGCACTGAAGAGGAAGAGAACCAAAGGAAGGATTGGAAATAGAAAAAGAATAAAATTATATTGAATGTTGGATATGTAATGAATTAGTGTCTTCTGCTGAAGAGAGAGTTACAGTGGCTATCCAAGTAGTCAATGCCTCTGTTGTCTTTGTCCTGCTGTTGTTGGGTTGGATTTTCTTTTGTTGTGGCTGATTTAATCCTTTGTAGTCTGGATGTCTGTGGATCATTTTCTACAGGAGTTGATTTATACCTGACTCTCAGTGCTCTTGAATTTAGTGTAGGAAGTATTTAGAAAACACTGAATATAGAATTTTGATTCGTGGACTCATCTGTGTGAAAAACAACTCTTTTTAATGATTCCTTTTTTTTTTTTCACATGTTATGTTAAGGGAATTACAGATAACATGTCTTAGCATAGTTGTCTTCTGTTGGGGATCTGAAGCAGAGAATTTTTTCCCCTAGCATTATCTATATTATCTGCCTCTAGTTGAAAGTGAATATCCAAAAACTGTGAAGAAGCTTTGTGTTCATCAGAAAATGGAAAACATACAAAAGATGCAATAATTCTGCTCTTTTGGCAGAGTACTGGTAAGACATTAGAAAGTGCTTTCTTAGCTAGCAGATGCTGCTTTTGTTGGATTTTTCATTTTGAATGGGAGTTGTGTAGATATTTTTCATTCTTGTTATTGCTGGATGCATCAGTGTAATTTTAGATTCTTCTTTAGACCCAGCCAATCTTTCTTTAAGGATTAGCAAAGTTTGTGAGGCATGTAACTGATCTTTGTGCAGGATTTTTCAATATTTTGCCTAAAATCAGTATTGGGCTCTTGATTCAGTTACGTACCGTGTTTGCTAGCAGTATTCTAATCCCATACAGTATAAATGTCATGTTAAAGTCAGATCAAGATTGGTAACGTCAAGCCCAACTTTTTTCTACACCATCTTTTTTCTCCGTTTTGACAAAGATTTCCCATGAACTTTTATTTGTTTTTGTGACTTGCTTCCATATTTTAGAGAAATGTGTTAATTAAAGTTCAAAGAAGCCTTAAACTTGTTGGTTGTACTGTGCTTGTTAGCAGCGGAGCAGTTCAGAAAGAGCAAAATTGTAACTCTCCATTGCAACCTCTTGGCATAACACCACATGGGATTGAGTTCTTATAAGCCTCTTGGAATGAAACCTTCTGAATGTTCCAGAAATACTAAAAACTGGTGCTTCTACAACCTGGGCACTGTCTGAGTCAGTATGATCCTTGTGGCTGTCTTCCTAGCAAGAAACTCCTGTGCCAGAACAGGTGCTGTGGAAAGTTTCCACCCCAGCTCCAGCACCTTGAAGAGGAAGTAAACCTCTCTGAATACAAAGAGCACAAAATGTAATGAAAGTGGACTGCTTCTTATATTAGAATTTATATGCATTATTCTAACTTTGCTTGTTCTGCTATCATTATGCCTAATTACAACTTCACTTGTTAAAAGCGGTACTTAGTCAGATCTGCTTTGAAATTCATTTAAAGGCTTTTTAACTCTTCAGATGGAAAATCACTGGGAGTTTTGGTTTAGGGTTTTCTTTTGGGTTTGGGTTTTTTTTCCCCCTTCTCTGATTGTTGAGAAGGATCTTACTTTGAAGGGAGATGTACCTTGGAGTTGGCAATCGCTTTACTTCCCTTATGCTTATATCCATATAGTAGGGTTTTTTGCATTCTTAGGTTTTATTGGATAGAGCTAATTTAATAAATACACTTACTGAAGTTATTTGTACAGTAGATATTTGGAGTAGTGTAAAAATGTGAACTGGGGGGAGGGTAACAAATATCTTCCCAAGGTCACATATCACTACCATTTAAAATATGTATGGTGTTTAAAATATTTGTGGTGTGTCTATTTTTATCACCACTTTCTGCTCACTACAAGTAGTAGATATGGCCAGGACCATATTTTGGTAGAAATTCAGCCAGGAACAGTTGGCTTTTGCAGTAGTATTTTGTGACTAACCTGCAGGATGATTTTAGCTCTGGGTAAGTAGCACAGTGCCCTGCACCACAAACAGAAATCCAAGCAGAGTTTCTGTCAAGCTTCCTTACAGCAGATTCTTGCAAGGGGTCATGGTGGGTTACTGAAGAACTGCCTTTTGACATTAGTCTTTTCAAAAAGGTAGTTTAGAAGCCGGGAGATTTAAATTTTGAGTGTAATCTACTAATAGAAATGAGAGATCTGTTCAGACCAAACACAGTAGGTAGCTGTAATATATTTTATGGGAGAAATGGATGTATTTGAAAAAATCAGACAAAATATTGTGTGTTCAAACTCTACTTCAGGTAAGCCCATGTTCTTGAGGGATGGTGAAGCTGCCAGCTTTACAGATAAACATGCAGTCATTGCAGGCTTTGCTATTTTCCATGTGCTACTAGATGCAAGATATTGTGATTCTCAGCTGCTGCTTCTATTTCAGATCCAAAGAAAAGCTGTGTACTTAGAATGCTCTTTATTTTTTTTCAAACTATACAAATTAGTCTAGTGACAGTCTACTGTTTTTATTCAGAAAAAGTTTCACCTTTCTCTAGACTAACAAAAGTACCATTTTCTCTATCAGATACTATATTAGCAATTGTGTTTAATGTGCATTTTTCAGACCTGTAATTTTTGCACAATTTCTGTGTTAGAGAACAGCAAATAATAATTTTCTGACCTACTGGGTAATTTTTGGATGAGTTAGTCTTTGCTGGAAGGGAAAGCAGACTGCTGCTAAACATCCTGATAGATGTGGATTATCTAGGGGTCCTTATTGGGATCATTGTTATTAAATATCTTTATTAATGGCATGGACAGTGGGGTTGAGGGGACCTTGGCAGATTTGCAGATGACACCAAGCTTGAGAGGTGCTGTTGCCACACCTGAATGATGGGATGTTGTCAGAGGGACCTGGACAACTCAAGAAGTGGGCATGTGGGAATCTCATGCGGATTAACAAGACCAAGTGCAAGGTGCCCTGAGACAAAGCAACCCCTGGTATCAACACAGGCTGGGGGATGGGCAGAGTGAGAGCAGCCCTGCCTGGAGGGCCTTGAGGGTGCTGATGGATGAGAGGCTGGACATGACCCAGCAATGTGCACTCCCAGCCCAGAGAGCCAAACATGTCCTGGGCTGCGCCAAAAGCAGCGTGGACAGCTGGTGAAGGGAGGGGATTCTGTCCTCTGCTCTCTTGAGACACCACCTGCAGTGCTGCTTCCAGCTCTGGGGTCCCCAGCAGGGAGGATGTGGACCTGTTGGAGCAAGTGCAGTGGAGGGGCCACCAAATTTAGCAGAGGGATGGAGCACCTTTCCTATGAGGAAAGGCTGAGAGATTTGGGATTGTTCAGCCTGGAGAGCAGAAGGCTTTGGGGTGATGTAGTTGTGGCCATCCTCCTGAAGAGAGCCTGCAAGAAAGATGGAGAGAGACTTTTTGCAAGAATGTGTAGTGACAGGACACAGAGCAATGGATTTAAACTGAGGTTTAGATTAGATATTAGGAGGAAGTTCTTTACTGTGAGGGTGGTGAAGCACAGAACAGGTTGCCTAGAGAAGCTGTGGATGCCCTATTCCTGGAAGTATTTACGGTCTGGTTGAGTGGACCTCTGAGCAACCTGGTCTAGTGGAAGGTGTCCCTGCCCACAGCAGGGGACTTGAATCTCTTCCAACCCAAACCACTTTATGTGTTTTGTAACTGGAGGAAACATTGATTCAGAATATAGTTATTTTAATCATTTTGTAGGTATAAATGTCTAGTAAGCATGTCTTGAGATTTGCAGCAAGGTCGAAAATATTTTTTGCTTCTCAAAGTACTTGCTGTAGAGTAGAAAGAAATGTAAAAGACGTTAATCCAACTCCCATGTTGGGGTGAATGAACTATCCACAGGAGTGAAATGGGGAAGCTGCTCCAAAGCTTAACCTGATTGCAGCATGTGCAGCTGTCAGGCCAGCTGAGTGCTTTGGCCTTTACTCCTGGGTGAACGTTCTTTCCAACTTTGCAGAAGCCTGTCACATGAAAATCAGTTTTAAACAAATATGTTTTAAAAGCCTTAGCCTAAATATCATCTTGAAGTTCAAGATTATTTTAAAATAAAATCTAGTTCTAAGGCATCCTATTACAGAGTTTTTTTTCTTAGGCGTGTAGTCGCATTACCTAAGTACCAAGATTTTTCCTTAAAGGTGCGATCCCATTTTGAAAATATTTAGCACATCCTTACCCTAGTAAAATTTTAGGTCACTTCATTCCACTATTAATTTGTGAATAACTGAGAGAAAATTAGACAGATAAAAATATCTGACTAGACTTTGATAACACCAAAATATTGTAAAAATTAGATGTGTATTCTCCCTGTGACTGACCTTCATACCTAGGAAAAATATAAGAACAGGACAAGGATATGTGATACTTAATGTTGGTACTTTCTATTCTCCCACTATTTGTGCTTTAAAATGTCTCTCAGCCAAATGTGATTTTAAGTGCACCATAAATTTCTCTATTCTCTTCTGTATTACAGTAAAATTTTGTTATCCAGTTCCTTATATTGATTTAAATAAAGATTTGCCAGGGGTTTCACAGCTGAAACTGCATGGTATTTATTCCCTTCGTGTGTGTCTGTGTTTTTCTAAAACATGTCTCCTGTTGACTCAATTCACAGTGTGGGTTGAAAGGGTCCCTAAAGACCATCTGGTTCCAGCCCCCTACCATCACTGGAATCACCTTCCACCAGGTTGCTCAGAGCCTCGTTCCAACTGGCCTTGAACACGTCCAGGGATGGGGCATCCACAGCTTCTCTGGGGACTCTGCTGCAGTGCCTCACCCCCTTAAAATAAATCTCTCTATTGCTTCTGCCCTTGTGCAAGCAAACCATCACAGCAATTTCTGTGCTAGTAATCAGGCACAGTTCACTGTGCTTTAAAAGCGGATCTTCATGTTAATTTTCAAAACCAAAAAGCTGGGGGGTTGGGGGGGGGTTAGTTTTTGTGGGGATTTTTTTTGTTGTTATTGTTGTTTCTGTGAGGTTTGTTGGTGGTTTTGTTTTGTTGGGTTTTGTGGGTTTTTTTGGTTCTTTGGTTTTTTTGTGGTTTTGGGGTTTTTTTTGTATTTTACAACCTATTTTTTTACAAGCATGTCATAAATAAAATACTTGGGTACTTGCTGATTAGCAGATAGGGTAAATGTACCTGGCTTCCAGTGAGTTCTGCTCAACCTTGTTTTTCTTTTTCTTTTATTTATGTTGTTACTGTATATTTTTTCTAGAAAGCATATTAACTGAGGAATTAGGAGTTGAAACATTCTAAACCACCTACTATTAGTTAAGATTTTCAGGCAACTTTATTATACATGTGATTGCATTTATCTTCTTTAGTGCTGGAAGTAGGGGTATATAGCTTTACCTTAACAATGGTTAACTTTAAGTACTAGGTCATGTACATAATTCCAAGTATTTTTTGGAAAGTGTAAAGACTTTACTGTCTTGTTTTAGTGGAGAATGTGCCATACTTTCCCTATCCTCCCCTTACATCTTAATGCCTGTCTCTGCAGGCTGCTGAGGCTTGGAGGATGACAGTGTGAATACACACATACTCAGTGCAGTTGAAACAAGAAAATAAATTGATACGCTTACACAACATGCTATGAAAAATGTTATGATGGTAGGAATAGACCAAGTTAGGGGAAACAAGCAGAAACATTCTCATATACAGAAAAGAAACATTTGAAGGAATGTACTCATTCTATTTTCTCGTTATGAGAAGGGTGAAACTCAAAACCTCGAATTTCTCCAGCAGAGATTGTGGTTAATCAGCTCAAACTGTGTGGATATCTTCAGGGCAAATTGTGGCTGAATACCAATGGCTGATATGGGGTGTTTTAAGGAAAAAAAAATCTTCAGCTATTGTGATAATTTTCTTTTATACAAGTTATTGCCTAGCTGTTCCAAACTATGAAAATATAAGTGCAGTTGCAGTAGAGATTAGGGCTGACAAATGCTCATTTTTGAGGACTGTTTCTTCCATTATTATAGTGATAGCATTGGAACAGCTTTTAACATGTCATCAGTGTTTCTAAGATAAGCATCAGTCTTCTATTTTTTTTCCAGGGTTTTACAGTGTGGCCTGCCAAATCACTGTTGCTCCAGGCTGAACATTTCAGTGTTTCTTATCCGAAGAACAGTTTTTAAATCGTTGTGCTATTCTGAAATATAGCAGCCAAAACGCAAAATTACAAATTAGTGTTTTAAATACCATTTAAATGCTTCTGTAACTCAAAAATATTTTTTAATCAAAACTTAAAATTGGGAGAAATAATTCATAGCATTTAGAAGAGGTTTACTAGGGTTGAAGCATCGGATTTGTTTGATAATGAGTAATATTTTAAAAGCACAAATCATCCTCAGTGTATCATTGTAACTTCAAATAATAATTGTAGGTAATAAGGGAAGGCTGTTAGGGTTCTTGGCAACAAAAAATATACTGAAAATTGTACTGTTTTGTGTGATGGGATAATATACAAAGGAGGAACCTTTAGAATTGTTTTGTGTAGAAAAACAATTCAGCCTTTGTTTGACACTGAAATAAAGGATAGACTTTCATATAGTTTTCACAATAGTCTGACATGAAGAGTAACTTTGAGGAACCTTTTCTGGTTGTGTGAAACTCAGTCAGTATAACAAACATATTATTTACATGAGTGCATTAGCAGAGGACTGGATTTGATGATTCAGGAAGCTCGTTCCAGTCCTGTGTTTCTGGGGCTTAGAGCAGTGATGTGCTCAGCATGCAGACATGTTCCCATTCTATTCTTTTGGCCACATGAGGATGATTAGGTAAAGTAGCTATACCAAGAAGTTCTTTGTAAAGACAATTAGTGCTGCCAGTGCTGGAAGCACTTAGAAACTGGCAAAAAAAAGGTTTTAAAAGATTCTTTTTTGAAAAATATGAGGTAACAGGTCATGAGGAATCCAGACAAGAGTTATCTTTTTTCCAAATCATGTGTATTAGCTTTGGAATTCAATACATAAGGGAGCTTTTACCCTTGCAGGCTGAAGTGTAAGATGCAGCGCTTTGTACTGCAGGATTTAAAACAAGAAGTCACTGCTGTGGGGCATTTATTAGTCCTTTGTGCTGTTTTGTATGATAGCAGGGTTAGTTCCATATAGTTTACTTTTGATTCAGCAATTCATTTTTTTTAATTGTTTGTTTCCCACTTTCTCACTACTGGTGAAGTTGTATACATGACATTTTTATTTGATTGTCTTCCTGACAGGCTTTTAAGAAAAACTGCCTCCTTTAGTGTGTCTGTGTTCACTTTAATGGCAGCTTCTTCTGGGGCTTCTTGGAGACAGACTTTTTTTTTTTTTTTAACTTCCTTGCCTGTGTATGGATGAGGATCCTTTTCCTAACCTCTGTTATCCTGTCCATGTCTCCTTCCTTTCTGCACTCTTCTCACTGGTGCCACTTCCCTGCAGTCCCTGTCCCCCTGCTGTGCTGTCCCTCGCTCCACTTTCGCCTCAGCAGCCTTTTCTCTATTCCTTTTGTCCCGCCTGCTGCCGAATTTAAGGAAGGGTCATCTGGTGCACATGGCTGGACTTTAAAGGAAGTGCTGCCTGTAGCAAGCTGGAGGGAGTCTAACCTGAGAGGCACAGAAGACAAAGGGCAAGATTTTAAATCCTTTATCTGCTGTACTTAGGAAGATTATTTCAGAGCAGGGTACTGCTGATGCATTGTGAAAATGCAGAGCCTGTTCATGGTATCACGTGCTGTGGAGTACTTGGACAGGCCAAGGGTGGGGAGTGCAAAACAGTTGTTGACAAAGGGCTGAAATTCAGTACGGCAGTGCCTCTAAAGCCAGTGCTGCTGCAGGTTTGCTGGCGCATCTGTCAGTCCTTCCATAAAGAGAAGATTAGGGGGTTTTTATTTCTACTAATGACTACTTAATAGTTTGTTCCTTCTTTTGTTAGCTAAGCAAATTAATTTGACATGTAAGATTCATTCTTAAATTGCATCCCAAAGCCATAGCCTGTTGTTCAAGTGAATTATTGAAGAAATAGAGAGGCAGTTATTAAAATACTTACTGTAGTGGCTGTCAGGTAGATGCCATCTTAATCTATAAGGAACCTTGACATCTGTGGCTCAGTTGAAATGAAAATAGTGTTTTTAATGACTCTTTTAGCCCTTTGCTTTGCAGACAGCAGCATGAGCTACCTCTGTAGCTTTCTGCAGAAGGCTGGGCTTTTTACAATTTATCACTGTTACATTTCCACAAGACCTGAGTAACCAAAATTGCATTAAATACTACAAGAGCATCTATAAACAAATACCTAATCCAAGAATTTGGTATGGTTTTCAGAAGGCCAGTAATATTAAAATACAGTTATCTCCTTCAATGCATGCATTTTTGGGAAATTGTATCTTGGACTTTTTTGTTTGTTTGTTTCTGCAGGGCATGCTGTCTGAACATTCTTCATGGGAAATGTAAAGCTGTTTTTAAATGTGTATTACTACACAGCTGTTACATTTTATGATCTGAATCTTGAAATCTGATAAAATACCTACTTGTTGAATTAAGCTTTGTGGCCACATATTCACGTTGTTTGTTTAAATTGAGATGCCCAATTAGTGTTTTAAATGGTAATATGGTCTGCAATGCATTCGCTAAATAACACAGTTCCTTCTTAAGGCCTTTTGAGGTGTTGAAATATTGCTTGCAGGACTGCCATGCCTGAAGGGGATTAAATGTGAAGGATGACTAGCCTTGGGAAGCCCATTTTTTTTCCAGTAATTTTTTATTATCAGTGAAGAAAAGCTTTGGCAAACTCAATCTACATGAATTGGAGGAGAAATCACCTTTCTCTGTTAATAACCCCTATTAAAGCATCCCTAATGATGGCTGTACTAAAGTGCATCTGTGAATTTGTTTCCCATGTGTGTATAATTCAGTTAACTAAACTTCCTTAAATACCTCTCTCCCTTGTTTCCTCACCACCACACACACACCCAAAAAAAAAAAAAAAAAAAAAAAAAAAAAAAAAATCAAAAATCACAGACCAGCCAAAGCTCAACAGCAAGCACAAACCAACCCCACAATCATTACCAACTTGAATAAAGAGTGTGTTCTTAAGACAGCTCCAGTGCAGCTCAGCCCATACGTGTCCATGCAACCCAGTGAAATGCATCTGAAGGTGCTGACAGAGTTGACCAGTGTCATTGCAGAGATACTATATTTTAAGGATTATGCAGACTGGAAAAGGTACCTATTAACTGGAAAAAAGCAAATGGTACACCCATCTTGAAAAATGATCAGAAGGACAATTCAGAGAAGGGAGTCAATTGACCTTATCTCAGTCCTTAGGAAAATCATTGAGTTAGTCCTCTTGGAACTAGTTTCTGGGCAAAGGAAGGAGAAAGTGATTTGGATTAGCATGGATTTACCAAGTGTTTGATGAATGGCATTGCTTTTTGTAATGAGGTGAGTAGATCTGTGAATGAGGGGAAGACACAGGGGGTTAGCAGCCTTTACTTCAGCAAGGCTTTTGAGCTCTTCAGTGATCCTGTCCTTGTGCCATAGGCTAGATTGTGGTACTGCTGTATACACAGAAAAACTGGATTAGCAGGTCTAAAAGGTAGTGCCTGATGTGTTCATATTCTGCCTGAAGGCTGGTCACAAGTGGTGTTCTTCAGGGCCATCTTGTTCAATGCTCATGACCTTGAGAGGAGATAGGGTGTGCTTACTAAGTTTGGCAACTCTAGACTTACACTCTCCTGGTCTGTATCAATAAGAAATAACACAGCCAGTTATTGAGGGAGATCTTCCCCTCTACTTGGCATTTGATGGATAAGAGCCCTCACCAACATAGTCTGAATTCAGCATTGACCCTGCCTTGTGGAGGATATGAGCTTAAGAGACCTTCCAAGGTTTGCTTCAACCTGAATAATTCTGTGATTCATTTAAATTACATTTCAGGTTCTCAAAATGTGCCCCCTTTTCTGTTAATGTTAAGGGACTGTTCAGGAAATGGAATAAAAAAACATATGAAATGCTATATTAATCATAATAAAATTGTATCATAGCAGCTTAATAGGTTATATGGATATGTGCTTTTTATTCAGTGATCTTGTGTCTGCTTCTTTGAATAGCTGATAAATTGGTTAATACTTACTCCTTAGCTATTCATTCACATAGTGGGAGATAATATGTCCTGTTTGTCATGCTTACTTGTCCATGAAATCCTCAGTTTTGAAATCTCTGGTTCTGCCTCTGAGCCTGTTCTGTATAAATCTCTGTCTTTGCCATATCAGCTTTTATTCACCTCACGTACATTGTGTGCAGATGCTCCCTATCTTTGTAGGTCCCCAGTCTCCAGCTGCATGGCAGTACAAGCGTACTTTGATGCACAAATTTCTCTCTGCCTTAGGTAGAGGATCAGTTAGTTGTGGTTGGGGCCGTGTTGCCTATTTATTGCAAGTTTTCAGTGTCTTACCCCATAAATGTTTTTGCATTGAAGGGCTCTTCCTGAAAATCATTAGCTGCAGCTGTTGACCAGTTATACTCTGATGTGCAAACGGAAGTGGCAAGTGACATCCCCCCTTGGCCAGAGATGTTCTGTCACTGTGCTGGCTTGGTTCTGATGGCCAGTCTCATGTATCACTTCATAGATAATAATGCAGAGCAGATTGTGGCTGAAAAGTAGTCCTGAAATCACAGAATCATATGGACCAATAAGGATCATTGAGTCTAACTCCTGGCCTTGTGCAAGTCACCCCAAGAATCACATCTTGCACCCAAGAGCATTGTCCAGACCCTTCCTGAACTCGGTCAAACTTGGTGCTGTGACAGGGGAGCTGTTCCAGAGCCCAGTAACCCTCTGGGTGAACAACCTTTTCTAGATAGCCCACCTAAAGCTCTCCTGACTCAGCTTTGTGCTGTTTCCTTGAGTCCTGTCACTGGTCACAAGAGTGAAGAAGAGATCAGTGTCTGCCCCTCCTCTTCTCCTTGTGAGAATGTGGAAGGTCACAATGAGGTCTCCCCTCAGCCTCCTTTTCTCCAGGCTCAACATACCAAGGGACTTCATACAGCTCCCCTCCAGACCCTTCACCATCCTTGTGGCTCTCCGGTGGATGCTCTCTAATAGTTTAATCTCTTTCTTATATTGTAGCACCCAGAACTGTCCCCAGCACTCGAGGTGAGGCTGCCCCAGAGCAGAGCAGAGTGGGACAATCCTCTCCCTTGCCTGGCTGCCCATGCTGTGCCTGATGCCCCCAGGACAGGGTTGGTCCTCCTGGCTGCCAGGGCACTGCTGGCTCATGTTCAACTTGCCAGTCCCTTTACATGGCACTGCTTTCCAGCATCTCATTCCTCAGTTTCGACACACAACTAGGGTTGCCCCATCCCAGGTGCAGAATCTGGCACTTGCCCTTGCTGAACTTCATATGGCTGTGCAGCTTTCTAACTTGTCAGGGGCCTCTCTGCCCTTGAAGGAGTTGACAGCTCCTCCCAATTCAATGTTGTTAGCAAATCTATATGGTATTACTTTGAGTCCTATGTCCAGGTGATTAAAATGAAGATGTGGATGACAGCCAGGCCAAGGATGGAACTTCACTAGTGCCAAGTCACCAGCCTGATGTCACCCCATTCACTGTAACCCTTTTTGCCCAACCCATGATCCAGTTGCTCACCCATCGTGTAACAGGGCTGTCCAGCTGTGAGCTGGATGCTTTGTGCAGAAGGACATTGTGAGAGACAGTATCAAAAGCTTTGCTGGAGTCCAAAATGGTTAGATCTACTGGCTTTCCTAGATCAGCTTGGTGGGTTACCCTGTTGTAGAAGGAAATCAGGTTTGACAAGCAGGACTTTCTCTCATGAGGCTGCACTGGCTCTGACCAATGACTGTGTTGTGCTCCAGGTGTTTTTCAGTAACTCTCAGAATAATCTTTTCTATGGAGTCTTTGACCTTTTTGTTGCAAATATTTAAAGAGACACCAGTAATTCGAGATAGCAGACTGAAAGAGAATTCTTTTGTGTGGTTTCTCTTCTGCCTTGTTTGTTCTGTGCACTTCGCTGCATTTTGGGCACAGCCATTTTCATTGATTCGTGAGCTGAACACATCCGTTCACATGCTCTGCGAGGAGTTTTGGGGTGTGGATATGTCAGTCAAGGAAACTGAAAAGGTAAATATTGCAAGCATTTGAAAGAAAGATCAAAATATAAGGAATATATGTAGTTATTTGGCTTTTGTTTCTTACTTGACAGCAGCGGTGGCATTTGCTAGTACATTAAATTAATAGGCAGAAACTCCTATGGTGAACATCATGATTTGCTCCATAATCATTTTATATTGCGTAAAAGCTTGCTATTAGCTGACCTTCAGCCTCTTCAGGGACTGAGCAGTTACACCCCTCCTTATACCAGTGTCATTTGCAGTTCCTCTAAAGTTTGCCTATTTCTAAAATGACTTTAATTTTGATTTATCTGGGAATTAGATCCACTGTGAAATAATAATGATTTGAATAATTATTGTTGATTTCAGGGACTTACAAACTGTTCTTCCCCATCTGAATTCTTGGATTTAAGTATTGTGGGAAATGGCTGTAGTGTTGCCAGACATGTTTGTGTTCACAGCTTGCACAGATCTATTTCAAGTGCTAGTGTTTTTATAACTTTTGGGAGTAGAGGCTATGACATTTGAGATGTATCTGTTAACATAACTTAAACCTGAGCACTTTAAGTCTGTGTGGTATAAATCAATCAATTGCATAGTGAGTGATTATATTCCATAGTCAATGTTAGTTTCAGGGAAGCTCAAGCAGATTTAAAAAAAATAGGAAATTGAGCTGTTGTAGGTTTGAAATGGAAGTGTAGGTTAGCTATTTCCTATATCCTAGTTGCTGTAGTGAAGTTATCTGTAAATGCTTCTAATTCATCACTTCGGGTGCAAGTAAAACATGGAAATTTTTAATTGAAATGTCGTGGTTTGGTGTGAATTCTTTTGCTTTTCCTTTCTATTAATGTTTTTAGTTTGCTGCTTTTCTAACTTCAAAAGTTACTATATTTTTCACCCTAGACAATTTAGAGGCGTGTTACTGCTAAACCTTCCTGTACTTTGTTTATTGCCTTGTTCTAAACGTACATTGCCAAATTTTGATTGTCCAAGTGCTGCCTTAACAGAACTGTTAGTGACTGTTGGAACAGCACAATGCAGCACACGCAGTTGTGTTCACACAAAGCAAAGAATAAACCTCTGTCTGTGAGTGTTCATTGGTTTCAATAGGCTTTTCAGTAGCTCTGCATATTACAATTCTTAGCACCTAGAGTACATTCATATTCATTACGGCAGTACAGTTCAGCCCCTGCTCGTGACTTGATTTTTTTTCTTTTCCATCCCCTCCTCTACCAGAGCATGAAGTGGAATGATTTTTCTAGCGCTAGTAATATGCTCTAGATGTTATGGCTCTTTACTCAAAATGATGGAAAATGCATCTTTTGGCTTCTTCCATCTTGTAAGAAACACGTTAAATACTAGAATATTTAAAGCTTTTTGGAATCTTTCATGATGACCCTTGTGGCTGTTGAGACTGAGAGGTGCTGGGCATGTATGGCATGCAGTCATTTCTATGAGCAATTAGTGGAAGAACTGATTGGTATGTAGTCATCCCATCTTTTAAAGGTCTGAATACTTGCTTCTTTATTTGAATGTACAGAGGATGGGGGGATTGGTTCTTTGAATGCTAGATAGCTGTTTAAAATGCATTTTTTGTTTGCTTGTAACTTGGCTGGTTTATTTGAACACTCTTTTAAACCAAATGGCTTTTGATAGTCTGCCCCTGTTTTATTGTAGGTATCTATTTCTTGAGCTCAAAATTACTGATATAATAAGTGTGTGTTTTGTTTATGCATATAAACAAAAATTCTCAACTTGCAAATAATATTGACAGATTAGCAAAGAATTCCTGTTTCTTTTGCACACAGCAAAATCAATGAATTTTTTACCTTCATCTCTAATATATAATTAGCATCCCTATGAAACAAAACAGGCTTATCTTCACGAAAAAAAGAGTATATTTGACAGTGTGAATTAATTGGACCCTTTTGTTTGTCAGAATGACTTCATGTTTAAGATATCTGATATCCCAGTAATGAGAAGTTCAGACAGCTATTTGGTTTGAGCATTTGATTAATGCATTTAATATGTTAATATATGGCATATTACCTTTGTAGATGAACCGACTAGTCCTAGTATTGATCATGATATTGCACACATTCCTGCTTCTGCTGTTATTTCTGCATCTGCTTCTCAAGCACCAGCTATAACAACTGTTCCTCCCAGTCCTACATCTCCAATCCATTTAATTCGGCGACAGCTTTCACATGATCATGGTGAGCGTTGATTTCATTCTTTTTCTCTTGGAACTTTTTTCCTTTCACACTCTGGAGATCAGAAGTGAAAATTGTAAACTCTTTTCATGCATGAAATAAATCACAAAAATGTAATTCAAGTTCTTGCATACTCAAAAATTTTGATTTCTTTGCAGAGTCCATCCGGCCTAGCGTCCTGGAGAGCCAGCCTGCTGCAAAAACGGAGAGATCAAAGTCGTATGATGAAGGTCTGGACGACTACAGAGAAGAGGGAAAATCGTGAGTTCATGGAAAAATCAGTTATTTTGGACATCTGTTTTTTTAAGTGTCTAAAATCTCATTTTAACATTTGTTTTTCTTCCAACAGATCCATTAAGCATGTATCTAGTTTAAAGGGGATTAAGGTAGGTAAATATACATATAGCAACTCCTAAACTTTACCCATAGTGCTGTGACAAATGGTTTGAATTATACAGGTCTGTTTTAGAAAGTGATGTGCTAAACAGACGGGAAGTTTATTTGAATTGCTACTGATCAAACTGCTGATGTATGCATCATATAAGTAAACTTGGTCTCTTTTTTCCTGGACTCATCACATGGTCCTTGATTTTCATTTTCCTCAGTCTCTGTAAACAAAGCATGTTAAATACGGTGGCCTTTCATGAAAACTCACTAACGAGAGTCTAAGATTTGTGAAGTTTCTCAGAGTGTTCTTGGCATCTTGGTCACTGTTGTGGTGTGTAAACTTTAGAAATTATGTTTTCCCAGGACTGTATTCCTGGGGACATTTTTAAAGTGAGAAACATCTTGAACATAGGAAATGTATGCAAATGTCTATAGAATTACACTGTGGGGTTCCTTCTGTGATGTTTGCTCTAGGTCCCAGACAGCCAGAAATCTTCAGAAGACTCTGGTTCCCGAAAAGATTCTTCTTCAGAGGTGTTTGGTGATGCCTCCAAAGAAGGATGGCTCCATTTTCGTCAGCTTTTTACAGACAAAGGAAAGGTACCTGTCATGTTTGAGTTCTTAACCTAGGGCAAATGCTAAGCTGGTGACAAACTAAGATAAGAAACTTCAAGCCTTCCTGTTTAGGTTTTTTTATTTTTTTAGAGGGGATAAGATCATCAATAAAACAGTCAAAATTTTAGATCTGTTAGAAATTGACTTCAGCTTCATCTACAGACTGCTTTCCAAACCGTTTTAATTTTACATTTTAAAGCATCTGTTGAAGTAAGCTAATTTCTAATGACTAACTAAATAATAAGAATCAATCCCTTGGTAGGTGTAGTTGTATTTTTTCCTCTTTCCTAAGAATTAAAAAAGTTGTAATTTTTGTGGCCGTTGCAGAGTTGAGTTCAAATTAACCTTCTGTGCAAATATAGGCCTGTGCTTAAGGAAGATTAGGTGTCTGGTATTGCAGTGGTGTGAAAATGCCATTCTGACTTGAAGGCAGTTTAAAAGGCACGGGTAAGAGTTCCCTAAAGACCAGACCAGAAATTGTCTCATTCTGTTTCTTACTTCTGTCACATGTGA
The DNA here is from genome assembly GCF_015227805.2 of Hirundo rustica. NCBI lineage: Eukaryota > Metazoa > Chordata > Aves > Passeriformes > Hirundinidae > Hirundo > Hirundo rustica. Next base: position 139,037,190 of record NC_053450.1, on the reverse strand, counting down.
ACTCACACTCAGTGGGTGCTCTGGGAGCACAGGTTATCGAGCAATTCACTCCTGTAAGGGAGAGCAATGAGTGAATCCCACTTGGTGTAGTCTTTCTCGCAGCCAGGGTGGGTAGCCTTTCTTTGTAAAACTTCTGGAGGTAATTTTGCAATCCAGAGTGGCTGTAACAGGTGAGCAAACTGACACCTTGGTTGCTGTTTTTCAGCGAGTTGGTGGGAGCATTCGGCCGTGGAAGCAGCTGTATGTTGTTCTTCGAGGTCATTCACTTTATTTGTACAAGGATAAAAAGGAACAAGTGGCCCTCTCTGAGGAAGAACAACCTATAAGCATCAATGCTTGCTTGATAGACATCTCATACTGTGAAACCAAGAGGAAAAATGTATTTAGACTCACCACATCAGACCGCGAGTATCTGTTTCAAGCTGAGGACAGAGATAATATGTTGGCATGGATTAAAGCAATACAAGACAACAGCAACTTAAATGACGAGGTGATTGTATAATATATAAATCAGAAGTTGTAGTTTTTGCATTTTAATTTAAAATTGCATTTTCTCGTAATTAATAGTTGAAGGGGAGAATTAATTTTTAATTAACCAGTTGACCAAAATGCCTACAGAACATAAAAGAAAATGAGGTGAAAGGAAAGGTAACGGAGTAAATCAATAGTTTAAAAAAAATGGATGTAATCATAATCAAAAAAATAGACGTTTGAAAGAAATTAATTAATGCTATTGCTAATTTCACTAAAGATACACTTTATAGTAAACTGATCTGCCAAAAGTGCCTAACCTTTTTTAAAAGCTAATTAAAGGTTAAGGACCAGTGTAGTCTCTCTTCAGACTTGCACTACAGAGTGGTGTGTGCAGTAGTACAGTGTGAAGAGTTCCTCAGTAGTTAAAAAATGAAACTTTGAGGATGCCTGTTTCTCTGATTTAAAGCTGATGTTTCTGTGAATTAAATTAATGCTCATTGCCAAAGGTAAACATCTGCTATTGTACATAAGGTATCAATATCTGTCCCAGTATTGTCCACTGTGTTATTCTCGTTGCAGTGATGAGCAACAGAGGCATATATTTTCATGTCTGTGGTCATGCATATCTGCTCAGATTCAAGATAATTGTCTAAAGTATTACACACATAGATAAAAAAGCAGATTTGTATTCATCTCTTTTTCAGTATTTGTAGTAGCAATTAGTTTTCTTAGTACTATGTGCACATAGGATTGAATCTTTTGGAGTAATAATTTGTGTTTACTTGCATTTTTTCTGTTTAAACTTACTTTCAGTTTTAAGAGGTATTAATCACATCATACTGCTTTGGGGAAAAAAAAAAAAAGTGTAAATAGCAGTCGTTGATTTGTAATTACTCACTTTCATGTTCCTTGTGATTTTTAAGTGTTTTATCTTTACTGTTCTCCGGAACTGCCTGTTAGGATGTTTGGTTTGGTTGAGGGTTTGGGTTTTTTTAAAAGTGGACTGAATTGTTGAATTCTATACTTATTGTTTATCAGAAGAGTTGATCATATTCTGTAAGGATTTTTTTTTTTCTATTTTATAAGATCATAAAGTATTTCTCAATTTATTTTATAGGATACTGGTGTTACTAGTAGAGATCTAATTAGTCGAAGGATTAAAGAGTACAGTACGATGATGAGGTGGGTGAATTATATGTTGCCAGTAGTTTTTATAGAGTTCTTTTTTAGCTTCTTTCAACTGAAGTAGTCTCTTTTGTTCAGTTCTTCAAGCAGCAAAACAGAGCCATCTCCCAAAACACCTCGCCAGAGTCTGAGCATCAGGCAGACTCTACTTGGAACTAAAGCAGAACAGAGGACTCAGAGTCCGCATTCTCCTAAGGATGAGACGGAAAGGAAGCTTCTCACTAAAGGTCTGTATGTTCTGTGTATTTTAGTTCCCTTCTGCCCCACTGTAAGGCCATCAAGGTGCCCTTCTCAGGTATTTTTGAAGTCATGAATATACAGTTGCAAACCAAGTGTTATCCAGGAGTTTTAAGCTGCAGCTCTAGTCACTCATTTTTAGGAACTATTTCATCTCAGGTCCTGAAACTTTTTATTTTAATTCCCTCTCAAGATGTTTTTGTGGGTTTTTTTCCCTACAGCTCCATGTAGGGCTAACAGTAGTAAATACAGGTGTTAAGCTGCTTGAGAGGAAAATTTTGCCAAGCTTTGAAAATAATTTTGTGTGTAATTCATAATTTTGTCTCTGGCTGACTTGGAAGTGACAAGGTAAATATTTCCATTAAAGTGCATCCAAAGTATAGAAAAGATTTTTTTTGTCTTAATTTTTGAAACACAGAAATGAATTTGTATTATTTTTTCCAGAACAAAATTAATGCCTCCTGAGTTCTAAAAAAGTCTGATGAGCTGGCTCTGCAAACTTGAATCAGTATCTGAACTCCATCAAATAATGTCACAAGCTACTCCTTTTTATTCTTTTTTTTTTTCTTTTTTCATTTTTTTTTTTTTTTTTACTTTTTTTTCACATAGTGTGTAACTATACCATACTTCACATCAGACTGTTGTTTAAAAAATGTTGTGTAGAAATTCAGGCAACTGGATAAGCAAGCACTTTTGATCAACCACTTTGGAGTGATTCAGTATTGAATTTAAGCTATCAGTGAATCCCGGGTTTTGTTGCCAAAAAATTTCTTTGCTTCTGCATTGCTACACATGTAACTAAATTACATATGTTGGGTAAATTGCATATCTACTGTAAGAATATCTCCAGAAAGAAGAAAGAAGTACTTACTGTGTTAGATGACTTGCAGTGCAAGATGAATGGGAATTGCAATTTGTTGCAAGAATTCTCTAGGAGAGATAAACAGAGCAACTGAACTTTTAATTTGATTTTTGGATAGAGAATACTTAGGTGAGTAATGTTTGGAATTATTTAGAAGTGACTAAAATCTGATAATTTCTGAAAGAGCGAGTAAGTCTGCACAACTGTGAGCATGGCTCTAGAGTTTGATGGGCAGCGTGATTCCATGGAGACTTAGTGTTGTGCTACTAAATATAGATGGTAATTTTTAAAAATTTCTGTAGTTTATATAAATTTCAAGTTTAAATTTAGTAGTTTATCTACTTTTAGTCTTAGAATGATGAAATGCCACAGTACTATCCAGCTACTTGCTTTTCTAAGTTTGGGATGTGAGTATGTTCATATTTCTCTTTTGAACCACAGAAGAGTAACAGAAGTTGTGTTTGGACAGACCAATGTTTGATGAGTTGATGCATAAAGGCAGGCTGGTAAAAGCTAAAAATGCAGCAGGTGTCATTTTCTCTTTGCAAATCTGTTACATGTATTTACAGTCAGTTTTATGGCATAAATGTTCTTATTTTTCTTCATTTTCTTTTTTCTCCACTGTCCTAACAACAAACAGATGAGACAAGCCCACCAAAAGACAAGGGGACATGGAGAAAAGGCATTCCAAGCATTATGAGGAAGACATTTGAAAAGAAACCCTCTGCTGTTGGAACATTTGGTGTTAGACTTGATGACTGCCCTCCAGCTCACACCAACAAGGTATGGAAGGAGAGTTTTTCTTTCATTATGAATTTAAAATACTTTTTTAATCCATTACTTATCTGTACAACTCCTTTTCTTCAGTATATCCCGCTGATTGTTGATATATGCTGCAAACTGGTTGAAGAAAGAGGTCTTGAGTACACAGGTATTTACAGAGTGCCTGGAAATAATGCTGCCATCTCAAGTATGCAAGAAGAGCTCAACAAAGGAATGACTGACATCGATGTTCACGATGATGTAAGTCTTTGATCACACTGTTCGCGTATTAAAATCCCCAAAACTTCTGGTTGTGTTGGGATCATAGAAATACAAAGTGTGCCTGACCTTTTCTTTTGAACACATAGAAATGGCGTGACTTGAACGTGATAAGCAGTTTGCTGAAATCCTTCTTCCGAAAGCTCCCAGAACCCCTCTTTACCAACGGTAGGTTGTTTTCATTACGGTTTTGTCTTTAGGAACTGCAGTTGAACAGCTGAACATGTCTTACAACATTCTGATAACTTGAGAGAAAATCCAGGGTAATCATCCCCACTCTGCATTAAATTTTGTCTTTCCTAATGAGTAGGGAATCATGATGATCATCTTAAGAATGAGAGGTGTAAATATTTCTCTGAGAGGTGTAAAAGTTTCTCTGATGTGAAGGGATTAAGAATATGCAACTAAGAGGGTAAAACTTTCAATTCCGCTGTTGCAGGATTCAATGAAAGCCAGTTTTTCTTTTTCTGTACTGTCATACAGAATGTATACTTACAGTGTAATGGACTAATTTATGACTTCTAGAGGTCATTCTTTTTTGTATGTTACTACTAGTGTTCAAGGGGGTGGGGCTGGCAGATGGGGGTTTACATGCATACATATATAGATATAAAAACTCATATATAATTTCTGCTTTTTTAACAGACAAATACGCAGATTTTATAGATGCCAATAGAAAAGAAGATCCTGTTGAGCGTCTGAAAACACTGAAGAGACTGGTAAACTCAAATCAGTTGTGTTGTAGGTGCAGTAAAAAATTAGCATTAAATGTTCAGTGCTCTGAATAGTGATTGTTTATTTCAGATTCATGATTTGCCTGAACACCATTATGAGACTCTCAAGTTTCTTTCTGCACACCTGAAGACAGTAGCAGAGAACTCAGAAAAGAACAAGGTATTAGAAAGAAACATACCTTATATTTCGGTTTGTTTCATTAAGTATTATTTTTGTGCAGGATCATGTCTAATTGAGGTGATAATTTATTGTTGTAGAGGAAATTAAGGAGTGTTGCTATGTGGAGAATATTTCTGTATTAGGCTAAGTACTCCTGCAAAATATGCATGTGTTTAGTGTCAATTAAGTTTATTCAAACTGGTAGTCAGTCTTTTGGGAATAACTCCTTGCGTCCTAAATTTATGCCAAGTCTGTAAATTTCCTGTAATCCAATCTAGACAGCAGTAAGACTGTGCCTGGGCAGGGCCCAAGTGAATAAACCTGCTGACAGAGGTTGTCACATCAGCTTTCTTCAAAGCCTGGCTTCTGGATGCTTGAGAGATTTTTAAGGCTAGGACTTAAATAGTTACTTGAGTATTTGATTATCCTATAGATGCGGTTTGAATGGTTTTAAGGAAGAAAATCATAATGTAAATGGTGGTAGTTCAACACTACCAGATCTTTTTCCAGCACCAAGTATAACCTTTTGTAATTTCCATAGGGTGGGAAAGAAGTAATTTGTGTTGAGTGCTTCTGTGCATGCTATAATCCCTCAGTAAATGCTAATAATGGTGTCCCTTTTTTCAGCTCTCAGGGAAGGGTAACTGAGTGCAAAACTGTCATAGTATGGGTATGCTTATGGATGTTTAGCTCAGGGCAGGTAATGTGGTGGCTTGGCTACCAATGTGCAGGGTACAGGAAAAAAATTGATATAATTGGTGGTATATAGAAGAGCCTGTGGCCAAATAATTTAAATCATCTTAAATCGTTTAAAAGATCAGTTGAGGGGAATATGGTAGGTTCTATGCAAATAATATATGCAAATATAATATATGCAAATAATACCTTTCAGTTAAGTATGAAAGAAAAGTATTAGTGTGTTTATTAAAAAAAATTCAACAGATTATAAACTTTAGTGGAATTACAGATGATATTACAAGGAAATTATAGTAAATGTCATTTTTAGGTGCAGTGCTTAAAGGAAGCTTTTTTATCATTTTATGGTTTTGGTGGGCTGTATAAATGTTATTAAATACTGTTAATATTGTTGAATATATAAGGCTAGATGAATGACGTGGTGTTACAATTGTGTGACCTGTCAAAAGACACAAATCAAGAGAGCATTAGGGGCTTGCATTGTGTTTGCAACTTACTTCTGGTAAGCACAAAGTCTTTGCCTCCTGTATATAACTGGTCTATTCTATACCAGAACAGTAAACTCCTAAGTTAAAGAAGTAAGCAAAAATAAAAGGTAAGTTCTGCTGCTGCATCTTGAAATTATTTGTCAGAGATGTAACATTAGTCATATACTTAATTCACTTTCGAAGTAGTTACCTGATCTCACAACGCCGAGCCTGTCTCAGAAATAGATGTCTTGGCTCTGTGATGTTTGTTGTGCCACCTCCTCTGAAGCTGGTGCAAACTGAATGAGGTCTTTGTCAGTAAATACAGTATTTGATTACCAGCTTAACTTTTGTGTGTGTGTCATGTAAATCTTTTCAGGAAAAAAACCAGTGAGATATCAATGCCTTTTTACAGAACAAAAATGTCTTAAAACAGCAGTGTTTCCGAGCATCAATGTTTCTTTAAGGAGAGAAGAAAAGATTCCTCTGAAAGTGTAAAGAATATGTCTGGGTTCTTGAGTTTCTGTGCTTGTGGAGCCATTTCCTTGCAGTAGGCTAAGGAAGGCTGGAATTCTGAATTGCATATTTATTGCAGCTGCATATAGGAGAGTTTTGGTGTAGTGTAACATCCTACCTGAGTCAGTAATGTATTTTTAAAAACCTCTTTCATGTCCTTATTTTCAATGGTTCTCATACATATTAATTGTGTTATAGTAAGGTACTTAGCCCATATTACTGTACTTTCTCGTTATATGATGTGGAAATATTTCATTTCATAGATGGAACCAAGAAACCTGGCAATAGTATTTGGTCCAACACTTGTGAGGACTTCTGATGATAACATGACACACATGGTTACGCACATGCCAGACCAATATAAAATTGTAGAAACACTCATCCAAAAAGTAAGTGGATGCATTTCATTATTTAAAAAATAAGATCATAGACAGATCAACCAGCTTTTTCCTCATTGGGCTAGTTTGGGTCTGATATTTATCCATCAAACTCTCACTTTTAGTAAAATCTATGTTTCATTGCGCCACCTTTGAGTTTTGTATTTCCTGTGGAGATTTCACCTTCTTTATTTTAACTTTTAGCATGACTGGTTTTTCACAGAAGATGATGCTGAAGAACCTCTTGTAAGTATTATGGCATAAATACTTGCGTTCTAACTGCCTTAGTTTAGAATCTGCTTCTGCTGCCTCTAGAACGCCTCTGTATTTTTTACTATGTCACTTTATGGTTTGCTCTTCAGAAGTACCTTTTTAGCTTTCCAGTTCTTGTAGTAATGAATTCTGTTTTTTTTTTTTTTTAAAAAAAAGCAAGCCATGCATTTGTTTTAAAAGCATAAAGGAAAATAGGACACGCTTTCCTCGTGTTCTTCAGGTGAATAATGCAGTTTTCTAAATGCTGTTGAATTGTAATGAACTATTTGTGAAACGATGATGAAGAGATCTTTGTTTATTAACTGTAGACAGCAGTTCAGGAGGAAAACACTGTAGAATCTCAGCCAGTGCCAAACATAGATCATTTACTCACCAACATTGGAAGAACGGGAGTATCTCCTGGAGACGTATCAGGTAACTCTTGCCTGGACAGTGTTAATCCATAGGCTAGAATAACCTACTCTATTCAGTGTAACTCTCCCTTCCTATTTTCTTTTACTAATAAAATGTTTTCCTCTTTTCCAAAAGATCATTTAACACTTCTTAAAGACTTGAATTGTTTATAATCATGCATGATACAATTTGGAAGACTTTTTCTCTAACAGGAATTTAATCATTAAAAGATTAGGCTCGCACATAGTATTTTATTTATTCACAGTAACCCATGCAATCATCATCGTGAGGTCAAGCAGATACGCTGCTATAAAGTGGTTTGTTGTGATGGCAGAAAGGCTGATCTTCAGTGGTGTTCTAATATTGCTCCTTCCCGACATTAGGAATGCAAAAAATTGAGTTATGCTTTCTTGTGAAGTGATGGACACTTGAAGTATGTTGCAGTATGTTTATACTAAAGCTGGTTTCCTTCTGTTTATAAATGCCATCCTCTTTTGTGGCTAAGGATACGCATTACAGGCTCTTTTTTGGTGACTTTTTCCCTTCCTCCCTTCACTCTACTATTGCACTAACCCAGCATGTTGTATCCCAGGAATGTTATCCCTTCGTCTCTAGCTTTTGTTTCAGTTTTCAAAGGGTTGTTCAGCACTTACTGAAACAGTCACTCTGTACTGATGTTGTAACAGGCGAAGTGGGAGGAGTCTATCACACGGTGATGTCATTAGTGGATTCTGTGATGTCACTGATGGACAGCTGGAACTGTAGGAAGAAGGAGGACTGTTGCCCACACTGTAGCTGCCTTGTCTGCAGAAACCCCCGTTTCTTGTAAATGGAAAAAACCCCAAGTTGATCTGTGCTGTAAATTTTCTTTTAAGAGTATTTTAAACAGATCAATGCTACTTTTTAAAAGTTTTTCTGCTGTTTCTTGTTATCTCTGAAGCAGACCCTGAGGAGAAATAGCATGGTATGGTCTACCAGTCTTTCTAGTCATAAAGCATTAGCCATGTGTCAAAAAGGGGTGTGGCAGGGGGCTCAGCTCGCTCTTCCCAGGGAGAAAGTCCCAAGTTCATGGTTTTTTAGTCATTGTGCTAGCCCCTTCCTACCCCCTTTATAATTGTATAATCTTGGGTTTTGCGAGACAGTGAAACTATGGTGTCCATTATTCATTTCATAAAAGCGCTTGCTGTGGGAAAGAACAAAACTGGTAGCTGCTGACATCTAGACAATTAAAAAATAAAATTTTACCTGTACGTAGTAAGAGGTGGAGACAGATGTATAATTGGGGATTTACACAGAAAATATGACTTAATTCCTTTAAAACCTCACTAAAGAGTATGACTACAAGAATCATGATTTGTATCTAGGGAGCCAACTGTACAAAGACACCCAATTCTGCTTTGTGTATCCTGAATCTCAGGAGAGTACACAGTGCCATCCTGAAAAGGTCTCTCAGCTGCGGTTTTGCAGGGGCTGTATACTTAAAGCATTGAATAAACATCAGTATTTCTGGTTTTTATTTTGAAGAACAGGGCTCCTTTGCCATTCCTATCATTGAGCTGGTTCTGCCTACAATTCACAGCATCCTTTCATGGCGGTGGCTTTCTGTGGTGCAGCTTGCATCTTTGTGAGCTCTGACTATTCACTCTGTTCTGGTTTTAATTTGCTTCACATCTTGTTCTGTGCTTGTCTTTTTCATAAGTCCAGCATTGTCTATAGCAATATTTTAAAAGTTGCACAGAACTGAGCAGAATTTTTTTTTTTTTAAATTTTTCCACAGATTCAGCTACTAGTGACTCAGCAAAATCTAAGGTAAATAATTTTCTGATATATAGCTACAAGCTTCTGAAATCTATTAGTTGCTTCCTTTATTAAATCACTGATATGCAGGTGTACTACAGAGCTTATGTAGAATTTCTTAAGTGGTAGTACTGTTTTTTCATAACCTATTTTTGAAGTGTTACATTGGAAAAGTACCTGTGTGCAGTTAGCTGCATCTACCAAGGCAGTCAGCTGCACACAGCAACAGCTTTGTTCCAAGCTCTCACAATTGTGGGCTCACCTCCTTTTTACATCCCATTTAGCAGAGGTAAATGTATGTATAGTATGTTCCCTGTTGCTGGCATAATACTGACTCAGAGAGAGTATTTGTTTCTCTGTTTCACTGAGAAAAATATACTTAGAGTTCAGCCTGTTCTTCAGGAGGCAATAGCTCCTCCTCTTAAAAGAAGGCAAAGGCTGTGATTAAAGGTTGCTCTGCAGAATCTCCCTTGGAAGTATTGCTGTGCTTGGGAGAACGCCTCATGAAGCAGGGGAACGGGACTGGAACATTGGCGTTTGTTCAGTCCTCTGTTCAGTGACAAAGCCCTCATCTGACCCGTGGACAGATCTTTGTCTCCTGAGCTGCTGTTCAGTTCTGAGTGTTAGCAGAGGCTGACAGGGCAGCACACAGCTTTATGCTGGCCTGGATTCCAGGTGTGGCACTGATGCTCCCCTTGGAGCTGGGAACAGGACTAGAGCATCCTTCTGGTTCATTGTGGAGATGTGAACACAGCTGCTCTGTGAGGATCTTTGGTGGCTCAGCTGTTTCCTCAAAATAGCCCAGGACACCACGTCACACTGCCTGTAGTAGTGAGGCACTAAGTAGGAAAGGTACATAGCTTTGAAGGGGCCAGTTAGTAATGTTAGAATAGTGACAATAGTTTTTAATTCATAAAACGGAATAATTTGGCTTGTACTTATATTGTTTCTGTGCTATTTTAAAGGCAAATTCCTCTAAAATAAGGAAGTTTATTTTTTAATTTTCTACATTGAACTAGTTATGAGTAACATTCATTTTATTGACAGTAATTAATTGTTACCATTTACAAATTCAGTCTGAAAGGTGAAAGATGAACTGAAAAATGGAGCAATTAGCCTTTTTCAATAGGTAGGACCTTGAAAGGAGGGATTGTGAAGCATCTGTGAGGCAGTTGCAAACCAGTCTTTCTTACTGTAGTGGGGCCTGCTTTATTAGTGAATCAAAAACTAAATAGTAGTATACATAAACTAGTCTTTGTTAAGTTGAAGGAACTCAGATAAAAAGTGGAATGCTCAGGGAAGAAATGACTTATTGGGCAATGTCATTTCAGCTACAGAAAGAGCATGTCAGTGTTTCCTGAATGAAGATGCACTTTCTACTGGGAAGCTCAGGATGTGTTTTTAAACTGTTTCAGGCTAATGAATTTTTTTTTTTTTTTTTTAATTTTAATTATGCCCTCTCCCTTTTTTTAACAGGGTTCTTGGGGTTCTGGAAAGGATCAGTATAGCAAGGAACTGCTTGTGTCCTCCATTTTTGCAGCAGCTAGTCGCAAGCGGAAAAAAACTAAAGAGAAACCACAACCAAGTAGCTCAGAGGATGAGTTGGATAATGTGTTTTTCAAGAAGGAGCTTGCAGAACAATCTCGTGGTGACACAGCAAAAGAGGACACAGCCAAAGGGGAATATGAAAGAGAGAGAGAGATAGGGAGAAAACAAAGGATGTTTGTCCTGAAGGAAAAAGAGAACAGCAGTAAAAAAGATGTGAATGTTGTAAAGGATGAAAAGAAGTCATTAAAGAAAGAAAATATCCTGACAGAGGAATCTTCACTGCCTTACCATGAAAAATGTACAAAATCATCAAATATCAACTGTCTGCCAACCATGCAGAAGAATAACCCAAAAATGCCTATTTCACAGTCTTCCTCCCAGATTGAGGAGACGGTGTCTGACTCTGGCACTATGCTAAGCACTTCCTCCCAGGCTTCCCAGCACAGATACTCATGCAAAAAAGTAGCCAGCCCTGAAATTAAACACAGTGAGTTTTTAGCAGCTGATGTCAGCTCCATCACCTCAGATTACTCAACTACTTCATCTACTATGTATCTCACTGGTTTAGATGCCAGTATGCTGAGCCCTGAGGTGCAGTCAGTGACAGAAAGCAAGGGAGAAGATGCTGATGATGAAAGGAGTGAACTGATCAGCGAAGGGCGTCCTGTGGAGACGGACAGTGAAAGCGACTTCCCTGTCTTTGCTGCCAGCGCTGCTGCCGAAAGGCTGTCCAAAGGGAAAGTTCCAGAAGTGGTGAAGACCAGTCGGAGGAACTCTGAAGAAAGCGAAGTAAGTTGTACTGAGGGAAGTTCCACGCCCAAGTTAGAGAGTCGCAGACTTTTTAGCTCACACAAACTTATTGAATGTGATACGCTCTCCAGGAGAAAGTCTGCACGGCACAAAACGGACAGTGAGGGGTCAGGGGATGCGAAGAGTGAGAAGGACTTGCCTACTGTGACCAAAATGTTTGACATCATGAAAAAAGGAAGATCTACGAGCAGTTTAGCTACATCGGCCAAAAGTGAGGCCGACAAACAGGAACCTACGTGGAGACTTAAGATTACAGACAGGTTAAAGCTGCGACTCAAATCATCCGCTGATGACATGTTTGGAGTTGGGAATCAAAAAGCTAACTCTGCAGAGACTGCAAAGAGAAAGAATATCAGGCGAAGGCACACACTTGGAGGGCAGAGGGATTTTGCTGAAATAAGTGTCCTGAATGCTTGGAAAGCTCAAGAACCAAGTCAAAGTAGAGAGAGAGAATCTGAGCTTTCAGCTGTGACTCGGTTGAAGCCAAAATGTCCAGCCCAGGACCTCTCGATCTCGGACTGGCTTGCACGAGAACGTTTACGCACTAGCACAACTGACCTTAATACGGGTGAAACTGGAAAGCCCAGACTTGAGAACACTAACTTAGCAGAGGTATCAAAGGTAGAACTGCCCTCATCTGCAGAGATGCAGGCAGATGAAGGCAGCTCTTCCAGCAGCTTGACTTTAATGAATAGAACACCACCTTCGGGACCATTTCAGCCACCAGACCAGGTCAATGGTGAAAATTATCAGAATATGAACAAAAACAGCTTCAGCCCTGCAGTTGATGCCCATCCTCATAAACTGTCTGGGACCCAAGTGGTTAGATCTCGATTTTACCAGTATCTTTGAAATGGGAAGATATGTCCACTGCAGCAATTCATTAACTTACTGTTACACTTCCCAGTAACTCTGTGTGTGCGTGTGTGTGTGTGCGTGTGTGTGTACATATATAAATATTTTTTTTCCTGTACTGTTGTTGTTATGCAGCCTTCATTTGGGCTGGTTTCATCAATGTGCTCTGTGGAACGTCTTCACAGTGCATTACCACAGCCAGAAGAACACTAAAGTATATATATATATTTTAAGATAAAGTATATTTGATGGCTGCATACAAATGTTGAACAAAGCATCTGATGCAACATGCTGTGTAGTATATACATGGTTTTCTGACTGAGAGTTGGCCTGGCATTAGTATGCAGGAAAATTGTTCTTTTGGTTTAGTCACTAACAAGTGCCTCATTATAAATTCATTTGGTTTGTTAGGGTGCCATATTGCTAAATTAGAGAAACTTACTACAAACAAATGAATGCATTTTACTGTTAATGAATTTCATTACATTTTACAAATGTTAACACAGGTGGCTACAGAGCTTCCATTCCTTAGGCATTCCAGTAAATATTGGAGTTTTATATTTCCAATTTTAATACAGATTTTGAGTTTTATGTGACTTGAATTTCTAATCTTTCTGTAAAATAAGTAACTTAACTGTACATATTACATGTGTATCTTTTCTTCAGATACCAGATTTGATATAAATGTTGTAACATAGGCGTGTAGATAGTGGATACTGGATGGAACTGGTTTCTTTTATCGAGAATATAATTCTGCATGAAGACCTAATGAATCCAAACCTGTATCATGCCTGTGTGCATACCCACTTAAACACTGGAAATAAAATTGTTTTGGTGACTCTTTGTGTGATTCGACTTCTTTCTGATGAATGGTTCTGAAGTGTCACGTTTATAAGTTGCAGTCAGCAACTGCTCTTGGGATCACCAAACTTGCAGTTACTCCTGGGTGAAGGACTCCTCATTAATCTTTTGTTTGTGGGGCCACACTGTGCAGGTCAGCAGGTGAGCAAGATGCAGTTTCTTAAATATTTTCATCTTGATACATAATTTGATTGTAAGGTATGTAGGAAGTGGGTTTATGTTTAATGTGCAGGTTTTGTAAAGTCAGAATAAACATCAGTATCTGCCAGTCAGAACAATACTGTAGTTTGGGTCTTGGACTTTTTGTAATTTTAACTAAAAAACGTGTTTCTACCCTAAAAGCTCATCTGTGTATGAACTCTGTCAGTTAGATTTTTTTATTGTATGTTCTTGCACACCTACTTGAAAACAAAGCAGCTGTTCATCACTTTGCATGTCCCTGTGTCTTACACTGTTTCTTGCTTGGCAGAGGATTAAACCTCTGTCAAATGTGTCCGGTTTTTGTGAGGAGAAGAAATTGTGGTACTGGGATGTGTTGGCTGATGTGCTTTAAGGCACCCCTCAGTTTTTTCCCAAGTGACTGTAACAGTCCTATGCTTTGATCTGCTGTAGTTTTGATCCTTCTGAGAAATCATTATAAAAATTGACTGTGAAGAGAAGTCCCAGATACAAGAGCTGACCTCTGTGAAAGTTCTCACCACATAATTGGATGCATCTAATACTAGGTCCCATAAAAAATGAGCCATATTCTTGTGGTCTCCATGCAAACTAAAATGTCTTTTCCTCTTGGAGCAGATGGGAGGTGGATGCATTAGCAGTGTTCCTGTGTGCAGGGTCAGGAAGAATGGGTGTGGTTTGTGAAGGGCGGAGTAACTGAGGATGGTTTTTGTTTCAGTCCTAACAGTAAAGTGTACTTGAACATTTTACTGGGCTTTCAGAATACAGTGTTGTGATGCCTCTCATGCTGATCATCAGTGAGTACCCACTGTCTTTTACTGAAGCTGTATTTTGTCCCATCGTTAATCTCAAAAGCTCATCAGTGTGTGCTGAGCATCCACAGGAAGTCACAGAGGAGAGTCACTCTCAGTGAAGGGGTGTACTTAGGGAGGTGCACTGGGGAGCCTGGGGGTCTGCACCTTCCCCTGCTTAGACAGGCGTTTTGATGGGTTAATTTCCATTTTGTTGTATATATAGGTAACTGATCATTTTACTCCTTAACACAGGAGTGTGGCTGTCAGCTTTTGTCTTTGAGAACATAGAACTGTAATTGTAATAAATGAACACAAGATCTTCCGAAAAATTAGGAACTTAGACGTGCAAAACATGACTTGTATTGGCTGACAGTGCTGCAGGTACGAATTTATTTAAGCTCATCAACTTCCATGGTATTCTCTGCTGCTGCACTGGTAGCATGGAACATGTAGGGGAAACCTGTGACTTGGGGAGAGAGATGCAGGGGCCATCTGCCAGGGGCATCAGGGAGAGGAGGTTACTGAGCTCCCCCTGAAGAAAGTAGTGAGTGACCGCATATCTGAGACTGGAAAAATGCTGATGCTTTTTCTGCTTCTTGAAGACTGCCAAGATTTGGGTCACCTTAAATTCAGCCAGTGTGGCAGCTGAGAAAAAAGACGTTTTTAGGAGTCATTGCTATGCCCTGATGTTAACAGCAGCTACCTCAGACCCTTACCTTTAGTGGTTTTACTGTGGGTTTGGTGTTTTTTTTCTTGCTCTTTTTCCCCCTCCTGTGGAAGGGTGATTGATTGACTCAAGAAGGGAATTGCATGAATACAGCAGACTGCTGAGATGGATACTGTCAGGGTATCTGAAGTATCTCTGTATCTCTGGGAGCTGCATTCAGTGGGATGGGCAGCTCCAGAGGGCTGCAGAGCAGGTGAGGTGGGCAGGGATCCTTGAGCCCATCCTCATATCAGGCATCTGCAGCCAGGGCAGATTGCTCTGGGCTGGGGCTATGGCCGAGTTTTGAATGTTTCCACAGCTGAAAGCTCGACACTTCCCTGGGCAAGCTGTGCCGCTGCTTGATCATGGAGCAAAAAGGGATTTTTATTATGTTTAAACAGAATTTCTAAACATTGCTATTTGTGTCAATTTTTTTTGTTTCTGTATTTCATTAGAAGGATTCAGGCTTAGAAAGTACTTCTGGTCTGAGGACTGTGTGGAGCTGTGAAGCTGCAAGTTGTGAAGGACAGGATAAGCTGAGATCTGATGGAGAAATAATAAAATGTGTTGGTAGCAGTGGTAGTGTTTGGATTTTTGAAATGGTCCATAACAGCAATTCCTGCTTCAGTGGTATCGTCTGAGCTGCCTTTTCGGGAGTGGGGAAGGTGCTGTGTGATTGCTTTTTAAGACTTCAAAGGGCTTGTGATGTCCCCATTAGCATCGCTCACAGCACTGTTGATGTGGAATTAAGACATGGCCACAGTCCAGTCAGTTTAATAACTTCTTTTGTGCTGCCGCAGAGCTGAAGGAAAATTCTTTGCCGAGCTGCACATTAAGGGCCTCAGGCTCCTGTGCAGCCTCTGAGAGCCTCTCCGCTTTGTTCAGGCAGGATGAAAAAGTTTAAAATGTGGCCTCATTTACTACAAAAAGCTGTGGGTTTGTTCCCAAAGCCAGCTCATAACTCCATTCACATTTAGATAGTAATTAACCAGTTAATGGTGCCAGCCTTTGGAAAGGGGTGTGGGCTGATGTGTGGCCTGGAGGGGAACGGCTCGAAGCTGGGCTGCCACGAACCCTCAAGTGGTGCATGTACCTGTGGCTCCTAGTCAGGAGACTGTAAAAAATCTGCCTTCACCATCTGCTATTGAATCCATGAGTTTTTAAGCCTGCAGGAAGAGCTGCACTTCAGTGGGGATCAGCTGGATTTTGGCCCTGTACAATTCAGATGTCCTGTACATCCCTCCCTTTTCCTGCTATTTGCGCCCTCTTTGGCTCTGCCTTCCCACCTCCGTGTCCTGCCCAGCGCAGGGGCTCTGTGCCGTGTCACTTTGGTTTTGCTGCAGTCCCTCCCTCTAGGAGGAGCTGGCTGACACAGGGATGATGCTTACTCTGCTGTGAAGTCTTTGGCTGGCTCTGACTGGAGCAGGCAGCAGGAAGGTGCTGTTTGCCTTCCAGCTCCTTCAGTGAGCTACTTCACTGCTGGATTTCAGAGCAGTGGGGCTGGGGGCTGCTCTGCCCGTGCATAGCTGCTGTTGCAGTGATACCTGTCCCATGGCTTGGTCCAAACTTCAGTGGCAGCACCTCCACCAAAACTGTTCTTCATAACTGGTTTGCAGTGGGAAACCTGTCTTTTTCACTAATGTCCAGTTCTGGTTTATTCTGCGTCCAAGGAATTTATTTACAGACTTGATGGTTTTGTTGGGCAACAACCTGTGTACAGCTCTTCACTGCCTGTGTTTGTGAAAGCCTGGTAACTTCATTGCTGGACAAGCAGTATGGAGAGGGAATAAACATTGCCTGACTAGTGACAGTCCCAGCAGTGCTGGCTGCCTGTGCAGTGGGTTATGAGCTGACTGAGCCTGTTGTTGTTTCCTGGGGGTGCTGCACCCCAGCAGTGAGCAGGTGCACCAAAAGTGCAGGTCCCAGTGTAGCTGAGGCCTGAGGTTGGGTGTAGTGTTCACTGCTTGGTGGCAATTTTCACATTCACCACCAGAAGCAGTGAGCACAGCTCTGCCTCACTGCCTGTGCACCCCAGTTACTGTGCAGGGTGCTTGCTTAATTATACAACCATTGTCCGTGTCTAGGTTCTTTGTTCTCTATTGGATGAGGGAGGGAACTTAGTAACTGCAAATGAGGAGAAGGCAGAAGTGTTTAATGCCTTCTTTGCCTCAGTTTTCAGTGGGAAGACAGCTTGCCCTCAAGACAACTGTTCTCTCGGGTTGGTTGATGGTGCTAGTGAACAGAATGGTTCCCCCATTATCCAAGAGGAGGCAGTCAGAGAACTGCTGAGCCGCTTGGATACCCATAAATCTATGGGCCCAGATGGGATTCACCCCAGGGTGATGAGGGAGCTGGCAGATGAGCTTGTGAAGCCACTCTCAATCAATCATTTACCAACAGTCCTGGCTCACTGATAAGGTTCCAGATGACTGGAAGCTGGCCAGTGTGACACCCATTCACAAAAAGGGTGGGAGGGGGGATCCTGGTAATTATAGGGCAGTCAGCCTGACCTCAGTACCTGGTAAGGGAATGGAACAGTTTATATGGAGTGTCATCACACAGAATTTACAGGATGGCCAGGGTCTCAGGCCCAACCAGCACGGGTTTAGGAGAGGTAGGTTGTGTTTGACCAACCTGATCTCCTTTTATGACCAGGTGACCCACCTGGTGGATGCAGGGAGGGCTGTGGATGTTGTCTGTTTGGACTTCAGCAAGGCTTTTGACACTCCCACAGCACACTCCTGGATAAGCTGGCAGCCCGTGGCTTGGGCAGGAGCATTCTGTGCTGGATTAGGAACTGGCTGCATGGCCGGGCCCAGAGAGTGGTGGTGAACAGTGCTGCATCCAGCTGGGGCCAGGCACCAGTGGTGTCCCTCAGGGGTCTGTGCTGGGGCCAGTTCTGTCCAATGTTTTTATTGATGACATGGATGAGGGTATTGAGTTTTTCATTAGTAAATTAGCGGATGACACTAAGGTGGGAGCATGTGTGGATCTGTTGGAAGGTAGGATGGCTCTGCAGAGAGACCTGGAACGATTGGATGGATGGGCAGAGTCTAACAAGATGAAGTTTAACAAGTCCAAGTGCCGAGTCCTGCACTTTGGCCACAATAACCCCCTGCAGCGTTATAGGCTGGGGATGGTGTGGCTGGACAGTGCCCAGGAGGAAAGGGACCTGGGGGTGCTGGTGCCAGCAGCTGAACATGAGCCAGCAGTGTGCCCAGGTGGCCAAGAGGGCCAGTGGCATCCTGGCCTGGATCAGGAATGGTGTGGCCAGCAGGAGCAGGGAGGTCATTCTTGCTCTGTACTCGGCACTGGTCAGGCCACACCTTGAGTGCTGTGTCCAGTTCTGGGCCCCTCAGTTTAGGAAGGACGTTGAGATGCTTGAGCGCGTCCAGAGGAGGCAACGAGGCTGGTGAGGGGCTTGGAGCACAAAGCCTGTGAGGAACGACTGAGGGAACTGGGGTTGTTTAGCCTGGAGAAAAGGAGACTCAGAGGTGACCTTATCACTCTCTACAACTCCTTGAAGAGTGGTTGTAGACAGCTGGGGGTTGGTCTCTTTCTCCAGGCAGAAACTGACAGAACGAGAGGACACAGTCTCAGGCTGTGTCAAGGGAAATATAGGTTGGACATTAGGAAAATTTTTTCACTGAAAGAGTGATAAATTACTGGAATAGTCTGTCTGGGGAGGTGTGGAGTCACCATCCCTGGATGTGTTTAAAAAAAGACTGGATGTTACACTTGGTGCCATGATCTAGTTGAGGTGTTAGGGCATGGGTTGGACTCAATGATCTTGGAAGTCTCTTCCAGCCTACACATTCTGTGATTCTTTAAGTTCAGCCAGAGACAGAGTGCGTGCTGCTGTAGCTCCTCACCTGCAGAGGCTTTGAGAAGCAGCTGTGGGAGCAATGCCAGAGCCACGGGGACCCTGCCTGCCAGTGCCTTGGCTCATGGGGGACACCTCACCTGCCGTTACACATGATCAGTTATTAGTAAGTCACCGCTTTTGAGTAAGTGTCCGATCCTTGCCAGGTGTCAAGCAGCTTAGGAACAAATCCTGCTACATCCATCATTTAGCTTGGGGTCAGATTTTGGCTGTGAAGGGGGAGCAGGGTGCCCAGCCTGCTGGGGCTCTGTGTGTGCTGTCTGTCGCACAGGGAGCTGGTAACAAGCTATAGCATCGGATCAGGCACGTTCCCTTTAGAGCCAGGGAATCCCATACTCCATGTGTGAGAAAGCAGAGAACAGGCACTGAAGCCACCCGTGCCCGCTGTTCCGCCCTGGCTGGAAGGGAACTGGCTCCACTCCACAGGGTCTGTGTGGGTGCTCTGACCATGCCTCACGCTTTGCTTTGGCTTGGGTGCCCCAGCCCGTCCTGGCTCGGCTCGGCTCCTGTGCTCCACAGGCGCCTTGGCTGCCGCGCCAGCCGAGGGCATGGCCCCCACCTGCCCCCACTGCAGGCAGCCTGTCTGCTGTGCTCCTGAGGGATGCTCAGTGTTTATTCTCCAGCTGCCTGTGATGCACCATCCGAGGGCACCGCCTTGGAATGATGCTTCTAGGAAACTTCACAAGGGAAAAAAAGGAGTATCTCAAGGTGGAAGGGATGATAACTCATTCAATCACTCAAAGGTTTTTCTTCGCTTGCTGGTTTTCTAACTTGGAGTTCCAGCAATAAGCTTTTATCGACAGCAATTTGAAAGACCTCATTTTGAAATTAATAACTATGTATGGCCTTAATCTGGGGAAAATCAGGTTTTTTCCTAATAGCTTAACACCCTCAGGCAAACAGCTGAACAGCCAATTGAGACCATTCGAAAAGTTACTAGCGACGAAATACAAATACATAAGCATGCAGCCCTTTATTTTTGTAAAGATCTTTGCTTATCATAGTTCTGTATATTACATTATGGTGTTATACAAATAAATTTATTTACAAAACCATTAGCTATGCAAGTTTCTTTCTCTTCTCCTATTTAACTGATATCCATCTTTTTCAACCCTTCCCCATATATATTTTTAAGCATGCATAAAAATTAACTTTGGTGTGGTAAAACTACTCTATGTGCCCAGCCACATACAGTATTTATTTATTTATAGATATTTATAGATATGTACAAAAGTTTGCCAGTATACAGAACAGTACTGAAGTGTACATTTTAAAACCCACAATGCAATATGTTCATGGGCCATCAGGTCTCAGTAAAAGAAAACTGAAAGAAAAAGGGTGGATTTAGCTAATAAAAAAAAGTAATCAGCAACTATCTATATGTGTAAAACAATTTATTTTTTCCTTGGCTGGCAAATTCTTAAATATAATCTGAATGGCAGTGCAATAAGTTGAGTTGCCTCATACACACATAAGACCAGTCTTGTTCTGTTTCTTGTGCAGAGGTTTACTGTCCAGCATACTACTTTCAAATGTACATTACAATAGTATCAAAATGTTTTGGCAAAAAGATCTCGAAAGGAACCATGACATTTGTTGACAAAAATAGAAATCTGTAACAAAGCTAAATAACACCAAAATAAAAGAAAAATATTTTAGTTTCAGTTTTACAGTTGAATATAATCACACTTTAGTATATCTCTGTTCACTTCTAGATCCCATAATGAAAAATAGCTTTATACAAAACAACTTAGTAAATTTTTAACCATACAATTCCCCATGCTCAGTACACCGCTGTGCACACGCAGTCAAGTTCACTCACACACCCTCCCACTTTCGGTAAGAGGTGCTGCCTATAGAAAGAAAATGCTCTTTTATCAGTACAACAGCAACCGTTTTCCAAAAAGCTTCACTCTAATCTAGTGTAGTAATTCAGTATTTAGCACGTGATTAGTATTAAGCCTCCAGCAATACAACAAAAGGGTTACATTCCCTGGTTAAAATATTGGCTGCGGATTCTTTGAGAAGTGAACAAAAAGCCTTGGTGACCTGGCAGGTGTGCTGTGCTTAGCCTTTAGGATGGCTCCTTGACCGTGGATGGGGTGGACTTGCTGGCATTCCCGTTCTGTGCCTTGTAGCTGTTGAAACTAGGGGTGTGGATTGTCCTGATGCTCTTCATACCTTGGCTCAGGGAAGGGGGGGAGATAGAGGAGGGGGGGGAGGTAGAGGAGGAAGGAGGGGGCGGTCGGCCGTTCTGAGTCTGCAGCGAGAAGGAGAGGTGCTGACCTTTCCCTGGGTAAGTGGGGCTCTGAAACTTGGAGGAGCCGTTAGAGACAGAGGGGATGAGGGAGGTAGAGTAAGTTATGCGACCTGTCTGAGGACTGAGAAGGGAGGAGGAAGGAATGGAGGTTTTAGTAGGTGGATTAAGAGGGTTAGAGCTGTCACCGCTAGAAGCAGGTGCTGAGCTGCTTTTCCCAGAAGTGGGAGAAAAGGCTGGGATCTTAGAAGCAGGTAGGGTAGGAGAAGTAGCCTTATAGTCCCCACCAGCTTTCTTAGCACTTCCATTAGCCTGCAAATAAAGACGTCAGGAGACAGTTTGTCAGAAAGCCAGTAACATGATAAACCAACAGGACCTGGGAAAACAGCCCTACAGAGAATCAGAACTAACGGTTGGAGGCCTGAGCTAAGTCCTGCAGCCATGGACTGGACCTGGTAGAAAACCCAAAGTGCCCAACGGAGAGTGCATAGAGAAAGAGCCAAGAGAGCTTTGTGAGGAGGCGCGAGCTACGTGTTACAGAGCAGGCACTACGCCGGCCATGCTGCGCGTTACCAACGTGAGAGAGACGTCCCGCCACAGGTTAATGTGCACCCACTGCCACCTACACCAACAGGTTAGTGTCCAGGGCTTCCTGTAAAGACTCTGAACAGAGGCATTCCCAGTTCTCCTATGGAACCACCACATTTACCAAATGGAAAGTAAACAGGTAGTTGACATCGTAAAATTACAGCTGAATACCACCTTTTAAAAAGAAAGAAAAAAAAAAAAAGCCAAACCCAATAAACAAACAACCCCAAACCCAACCAAACAAAAAAAAGCAGCAGATGTTTTATTGCAGACATGCATGCAACAAGCATGGTGAAAAGATCAGTACTGTCATGCCCCCAGGATCCAGGATGTCCAGTTAGACCTCAGGCTTCCGATATTTGGTATAATCTCAGTCAGTTACTGGAGTTTTTAAACAAACAAACAACATGAAATGTCCATCCAAACACCGGGTTTAGGGTAAAACTACCTGTCTGTATTGGCGTGGATCCTGCAGCTTGTGCTGTTTGCCTGATTTCTCCATGCTTCCTTGTCTAGTTTTTGAAGCCATGGGGACTGGCATCCGGCTTGTCTGGGAGGCAGCGCTGGAGCCCTGCGGAAACGAGTGGAGGGGCAGGGAGGGGAGACAAGAAGGCGTGGTCAGTGCCAGAGTGCTTGAAGAGAGGACTGCACACCATGCGCCAAAAAAAAGCCACAGTACTACATGCAGGGAAAGTTCAGGAGCTTCACACCGCAGGTGTTAATTTCCAGAATCAAATGGAGAAAACTGCTCAGCTACTGATCAGCCTGAATTTCATGTCAGTGACACTTGTCATTTCACACAGCGGATTATCCGAACCAGCTCCCCTGCATTTGCCCATCACCAATCAGCAGCAAGGATTAAAAACCCCCCAAAACCAATGGTCTATTAGCTGTTAGACACCTCGTGGGGAGCCCAAACAAGCCACCTGAAAGGAAGCAAACCAATCACAAGACCCTCTTGTTTAATGGTGATTATTGCAGATTTTAGAAAGCAGCTGGAGGTTTGATTTCTCAGACTAAGGTACCTTACGTGAAGTGGCTGGGAGTGATGCAGGGGGCTCTACACCAGCAAGGCTCTCATCCAGCACTACACGCTCTCGGGATGGGGTCTCTGGTACTATCTGGGCAGAGAAGGGGACAGTGCTTCCCTCAGAGGTGTATGTGTTTTCAGGGATAGGTTTTGGACTCATTTCACTGATGGTGTTTTCCAGCTGCTTTATAGTCTGCTCAAGGCTGTCTAGAGTTCTGTATGTACTCTGTCGAATTTCATCAGTCCTAGACAAGGACACTGCAGCTCCGGAGGGTCCCTCTTGCATCCCAGAAGGACTTTTATCACTCTCCTCAGACTGAGGCCTAGTGATTTCAAATCTCTTCGCTTCCTTGTGCTGCTTCAGGGTCCCATCTTCCTCCTCTTCTTCATAGACCACAACCTGCAAGGTCTTCTTCCCAGTCTTGGTTCCTGTCCGTATCGCCTGCGTCAGAGCAGCCAGCTGCTTTTTAGGGAACTTAAACTTAAATTTTTTCTTAGAATCCTGCCTGCTTCCCAACTGATCATCAGAGTCTGAGTTTGCTTCTGTGTTTAGCCCATAGATCTGACGGAATTTGTTAAAATTTGTCTTTGTGCTTTCCTCCTCTGCAGGAGGTCTGCTTTCTGCAGAGTCACACTGAAGGTTAAATAGGTACGGCCCATGGGGACCATGAGCTGCAGAATGCTCTGTGGCTGCTTTTCTGTCATTAGCTACTACTGGTGACTCTTCCTTCTGCCTCTCAGAGACTTCATGTGCTTCATTTTCTTCCTCCTCCTCTTCTTCTTCTATCTTTTCATCTGTCATCATTTTTTCCAATTCCTCATCACATTCCTCAAAAATTGTAGAAAGCCGTTTGTACGCTGACCTAATATCCATCGGTTCATCAAAAATGATGATGACAGGTTTCTTGTCCAGACACACCACTGGCTCTTCGCTGTCTGTGTTCTCAGGGATGCCCTTCTCTGATGCCACATCCTTCCTCGCGTCGATGTTGACTGTTTGCACATCTCCTCCTTTCCGGCTGACTATGTCGTGAACTTCCCCACTTGAGAGCACCTGGACAGCTGTTTTAGTAATCATGAAGGCAATGTTTTCTGTGGGTGGGTTGTCCTCACTTGGAGAGCTGGCTGGAGAGTCTGTGTCTTCAATGCTGCTCACACTGTTTGCTCTGGACACTTTGGGTCTCAGCACAACCTGATTGTAGTTCCCAGCAGAAACTTCCTGCTCCTGCAAGGAAGGTTGAGGCCCCGCAGCCTCCTGCACATGCCTCAGGAGAGGGGCAACGCTGCTGATGGGGATGTGCTTGCCCGTGCTCTGCAAGGCTTCACCCTGTGGCACGCCCTGGTGAGCATCTCTTGACAGTCTGTAGTTTGGCTTTTGTTTTCCAGTCTCAACTGCTGGAAAATGTGATCCTAAGATATCTTGAGCCTCTCTTCGTTTGTCCTCCTCTGGCAAACTGACACCAGACAGGGTTGTGCTCATATTCTGAAGGTTTTTGTGAGAATAGTCTGTACTGTCTACAAACAAACCCTTGCTAAATGTAGGACTGTCATTCATTGAAAAGCCCATTTTACTGTCAGCTGTACTGGATGAATCAGAACCCAATTCTTCTTCAGTTCTCCCTTCCCTCTTCTCTTTAGGATGGTCACTATCTGTGGGAGATCCTGTTGTAGCCCCATACACCTAAGGGGGAAAGTTGGATTACTTAGTTATTCAGGGCTTTTATCTTTACAGGACTTTTTGTTTTCCCCCAAGATTAATCTCAGGGGAAGTGCAGACCTCGTGAACTCACCACTCCATTTACTGCTGCAGAGACATGTCTCAAGCTGTCATCTGATTCCTGTCTTTCTTCGGGGCAAAATTCCAAATTCTGGCAGAACAGTGCATGATGTTACTGCTTTGTGCTATGCATTAGATCAGGATGGGATGTTACCTTGTTTTAACAAGGCCTCCAGAATATGCATAAGCACAGGAATTACCTGATTTCCAACACAGTGCTCCATGACCTGTTCACCTTCCTGCTGAACCCCCGCCCCCCACCCGCCCATGTTTTTATGAGATTGAGGCTGAATGTCTCACAGTATCTGGTCACAAAGGGAGGCTGACATGGAAGGGCTGACAGCGAGTCTGGCTTGCCTTCAAAGGACATTTTATACCAGTAAAAGCTGATTTTCAAGTTACATTTTGTTCCTTCTAATGTTGGTCACACCCGAGCAATGCTGCTCCATCACAATTAGTATCATTACAGTCTGAGCACTTTTAAATCCTTGCTGCAGCCTAGAAGTATTCCATCAGAATTACCAGTGGCACCCTGTGGTGCCTGTGGAAGTGCAGGATGAAACACTGAGCTACATTCACTTAAAGCAGAAATGCCAAACGCCAGAGAGGTCATCCACTGGCCCAAAAGAAGTATGTTTACTCCCAGTAATGAAACTTCAGCAGGACTTTTTTCTTTATTTGCAAATAAGACCCCTGGAAATGCTGTTTCATAACACCAGGCTTTTCTCTGGGGTTTGGTTTAAATGCTAGCGACAACTTAGGAGAAACACCAATCACCAGGGTGAAGGACTGACCTGAGGAGACACCAGGACTATGAATAAGAGAGAAATCTACAGTCAAAAGACAGCTCACCAAGAAGGAAAGCAATTTGGCTTTGAGTGCCTGAAGGCAGTGAACCAAAAGTAATAACTCTGACATTGCTTGCTTGAGACTAGAAGCTGATTGCTAACACACCAGAAGGACAGATTATACTTATGTGAGCATCAAGATGTGCAGAACAGTCAGGAGCATTGTTCTCCCAGCTGAGATGGATGAATGATGCTGCAGAGATCCAGGTTGGCTGTGCATGCACGCCCTGGGCATACGAAGGTTCACAAGGTATAGTTTCTACACCTTATGTGATACTTTCTTATGTACTACTGGAGGATTTTACACAGACAAACTTTATTCACAATCAAAACACAGAAGCAAGACAGTCACTCATACACCAGAGTCACAGTTCACCTCCACAGAGGCTTGTTCAGCCAAAACAAGGCTGAACAGCTGCTCCTTGGATACCCTGACATCCCTCATATTTCTAAATGAGGAGCTCTCATACAAACCAGCACAGCAGCAGGGCCTCAGCGGGCAGGCTGACGCTGTCTGCACGTCGTGCTCAGAGGCACTTTGGGAACCAAACACCAAGGCTTGTGATCCCTTCAGGCCCTGACTTGCTCAGGGCTCAGAACCCCCAGAATTCGGCTAAGCCACTTAATGGCACTTGTTGCCTCCAGATATGCTGGCTGTATATCTTTTTTTAGCAAGTTCCACTTCTAGTTTCAAGCACTACTGAAACACCTCACGGTGTCCTTGTACAATATATCTCATTTTAGGAACTTCCACTTTTCTACTAAAAACATAAAACCACAACAAAACTAATTTCCTCAATGATTTTATCGTGACCATAATGTTCCATATTTAATGCCAATAAACACTCTGTCATGTCAGATTACAAAACCAGATCTCATTAAGCTTAATTTCCTGGACTCTGTGTTGTTCAAATAAATATCAGTTTATGGCAATTACTTGGCAGCATTTTTCAAAGAAATGTTTGTGCTACAGGATGTGCAGTGTCCTGAGTGATGACCCAGGATTTCATGTAACAATATGATCTTCTCATTCTGACAACAGCAGTAATGAGGAGGAATTGACACTTTTTTTTTCTCTGTAACACTGTCATACATACAGAACAGTTTGTCCTTTCCCCTCAAACCCATGACCTCTACCCTCACGCAACGAGCTGTTTGCAGCTTTAGACCAGAACTGCTGTTTGGGCAGCTCCAACACAAGTCGTTAAGTGCAATGTGCTGACCTGGCAGCATTTGCATACACACACAAAATGGACGAGAAGGTTGAAATGCTGTGCTGAAGAGCTGTGTTTCCTTCCCCACATACCCACCTTCATTGCAAACTAGCATTTGGCTGACAAGTTATCATGCCTGCACAACCCCCTAACCCCAGCAATGATGGAACTCTTTAAACATAAAAAAGAGATGTGCAAGGGCAAAAATGCTTGTCCTTTTCTTGTCCTGCACATTGGCTGCCTGCCAAGTCAAATCAACTCAATTGGCAACTCCAGTCCATGCACAGCTGTGAAATTTAACCTTAACCTGCCCCAGACACACAGCACCTCTTCTCAGTCCCATGACTGAATTTTGGACATTAACTTTCAGCATAAGGGTAAATTCCTCCCATCCACTTTGACAGTCATTCAATAAACTGAAAAGGATTTCAGAATATCTCACAACTATTTCTGGAACCAACAAATGAAACAAAAAGCACAAATTCTCTAATTGGCTCTAGAGACTGAGAGGAACCATTAACTCCTCTCAAGTTTAGGAGAGATGCTTCACCATCCATCACCAGAACATCAGCGGAAGGATGTTCTAAGTAGTATGAGCATCTCTGACAGAAGCTAATGGATCCTGTTTTGATTTCACAGAATCAGAAAATTTCATGCAACCATTGTACCACTGCTAATGAGACACGTAATGGAGTTTAACACAGAGTTGGGTATGAGCATTTCTGAGCCATACGGAGATAAAAGGAAGGAAACCACTGGGCAGTGGTGGATGGGGGTTAAACAGGACGCAGGATATAAGATTAGTTTTGAAGGAAAGAAGGTGCCAGGACCGGGTGGCATGTCTACAATGGCCACTTGTTACCTTCTTTTCCTTGTGGTGCATTAAAGTCCCAGGCCTTATGTCTTTAACATGTGTATCATTTCTGGATTGTTCAGCATGACTGTTTGAGTTTACATCCATAAAAGAGCACTTCTGGAAAGCCTAGGAAATAAACACTGCAGGTTATCAGGAGACCAAGAACTTTTACACAGAAATATCCGGAGATGACCAACTACAAAGAGAGGACTCGTTTTTAACAGTTTCACCTCAACAATGTGTCCTACAAGCTCATGAGATAATAATAGAGATTTCAGACTAACAGATGAAGAGAACCAGGGCATCCCTTACAGCCTCTCAAGATTGTAACACCATGCTGACCTCAGTGCTCCCTGTGAGGAGGACAAGCTTGATTTCTGAATTTGCAGATGATGGAGACCCACAGAGGTGGTACAGACTATCCAAACTCAAGTAGGAAGCCCATGACAAACTTGGGGCTTGTGACAGGACCTATTTCCTTGTGGCTGATAATCACACAAGAGTTACATACCTCCACTTCTTCCACACAAACTGTTATTAAAACTTTAAACGTGGAGAAGTGCATTCGTCACAGTCTTTGATAACGAGCCATAAACTGACTGTCCCAACCTATGGGTTTGTAGACACTGGCCCCCCACCATGCATCCCCCAGGGCATGGCCCAGACTTTTCAGCCATTTATTTTGCTATCCTTCTTTCATTTCCTTTGAGTTTCTCTATCCAGCTGGCTCCCAGATCTGGAGGAGCAAACCTATCACTGTCATAATCACCGTGCAGTGCAGGCAGCAGATGTGCCTCACCAGAATTTCTGTAAGCCTCTACTGGCACATGGTCTGCCTTCACTGAGATGTGCAGGAAGGACACAGCAAATAGGGACAAGTGCTCACAGGAGTCAGACACACTGTGACACGCAGTAAGATTATATTTTTATACCATATATTATGGAAATTATTTGATTCCTGGCAACTCATGAAACTAATAGCCCTGGTTACAGTTTAGAATCAGGCCTGTTCTTTAAATACTGCATTGTTCATATGTAATGCATATTTATGCAAAATCAGAAAAGCAAGGATAACAGAAAAAATCCAGTGCAAAAATTCAGGATGTAGACTTTCTTCTGGTTTTCCATTACATCCTATTTGTATGTGTTACTAGACCAGAGTACCTAAGATGACATTAAACTAATAGAAAAAATAGTCTTGCTCCTCACAATAGAGGATATAGACTTCTTCCCAACTTACCCATTTGTGAGACCAGTGATATGGGTTTGAGTTAAGCATACTCAAAGTCATTCAGGCTTCAGGTGTCAAAAAAGCTATTTCCCTTTGGTATTTTTTTATCACCTTTGCTCTGAAATATCTATAACAGTCTCCAAATACTTCGTGCTACAGCCACTGATTATTATGATGCCTTTTCCTGCTACATTAAAAATCTTCACATTGCACTCAAGTTTCTCCTGAACCCTCATAATCGTAACAGGCTTTTCAAATGGGAGACACATGGATACTTAGTCATGGATGCAGCAGAAGTGTGGATCTCACTGATCCTGTACACAGACATAAAAACACGCCGCGTTTTCATATGTACACCCAAAGCAGACACAGTTTTGTGGCAACAGCACTGACCTGGGAGCTCCTGTGAACTTGTTATTGCAACTCCTTTTTCTTTCCATGACATGCAGTTGTGGCCTGGCCTATATATTGTTGCTCTTCACAAGGACTTTTTAGTTCAGCAAAGCATTATGACCATTAAGTGACTGCTATCATGTCTCTGCTGTGATACTTCACTGATGTGAATTAGGATGATTTACACAGTAAGGATTTTAAAGGTATTTCCAGGCTTTGATGAAAATACAGAAAGACACTGGGCCCATTGCTGCTCCCTATGAGATCTGTCTATAAACACCTGCATCAAGGTCAGTGATTTCAAAACCAGACAGGTCTCAATTATGCTGCAATAGGGTTTTTTTGGGATTTTTTTTTTTTTTTTTTTTTTGTATATTCTGCGGTGCCAGATTTTTATGAGAATGTTGTGTGATGTTTGATCAAATGCCTTCCTAAAAGGCCTTTATACATATACAATTCAGTTTAAGCAGTCAAACCTGTTACTTGATCAAAGAGGGTTATTTCCTTTGACAGCTCTCTGTTCCATTACATTGTGCTCTCTGGCATAACTGTTTATGTCTGTCCTTTAGTTCTTCAGTGATTGAATTCCGTATCTTATTTTCCATCTTTCTACCTATGAGTGATATCAAACTAATGGGCCTGAAGCTCTTAGATCAGGCCATTTGCCCCTTCTAAAACATGGTACTCTGTTAAAGCTTCTAAAGTATACCTGGTATTTGGCATTGGTTCAAAATGAGTGTTGCTAGCCCCCAAAGCTAGCATTTAAACACCCATTCCCTGTTGAGTAACCATCCCTGTTTCTCCTCCTTAGCTTCCCTCAGCCCCCCTTTCCATACCTTAACCTCCACTTCATTGTCCCCAGCTGCAAGGCAGAGGTTGCTTTCCTAGAGACAGAGATGCTGTGACAGCTTCCGTGTCCCCAGTTCTAATGTCTCACTGGTCATCAGCACACAGAGCAGGGACAAGGGTGCGGTGCCGCTCTCAGTCCTGCAAACCAGCACTGCTGGGGGAGAGCTGAGGAATGGAGCAGGCTGCTCCCATCAGACCTAACCGTCACAGCTCAGTGCCCATGTCCCCTGTGCTCTGAATGCTCCCTGGGCAGCACCAAGCCCACCGGTTGGCACGTGAACAGCAGGGATCATCTCATTTGTGACAGTTCTCTAAAATACCAGAAGTTATAGCCTGTTAAGGTGATCCACATCTCCTTTCCTCATTGTGGGCATGGAAGAGGACAGAGGGTGCCCCTTGGAAGCTGGAGCTCACTGATGGTAGCTGGAATAGTTGGCATTTACTGCAGCATTTTCATCACTAAAGTGAACTCTGTCTTGTGTGACGTCAAGTGAAGGACCAGCAAGAGAGCACTCTTCTATGCCACTGGCAGAGTTATGTACCAGTTACCCCACAAGGAATGGGCAATGTCTCAGTGTTCAAACATTCTGGGAAACTTTGGACCATAGCACAGCCCACCAGGAGCACACCCAGTTATCCTCTGCTCCCACCAAAGTCAGCACAGATGACAGAGGCTCTCAGCACCTTGCCAGTCTGGTACTAGGTGAGCAGTACTAGGCCAGGGACAAGCACATCAAATGCACACCAATGTTTTACGTGTCCCATTTGCACGTGCAGGCTTCACCAGTGGCAGCCACTGCATTCTTGACCATTCTCTCAGCTCCAGAGCTCTTGAACAAAATTTAGTAGCACTTCCAACTCAGTGCAACAAAGTGGTACTGGATGAGATTTCCTTTCCTTTGTGTGCTGACCTAGAAATTGCACCGAGGCCCTAGAAGTGATATTGGGCACAGGTGCCCTCATGTGCAACCCAAAACGCATACCTGTAATTCTGCCATTATTTTATCTCCTTCCTCTTCTTCTTCCTCTTTTGCAGCTGGTGCTACAGCATGCCCTGTGCTCCGAGACAATGCCTGGTCCTCTTTAGGGGCTTTGGATTGTGCTATTTGCCCAGCCTCTTCGCTGCATTCCTACAAGGGGATGAGAAAGCACAGACAGATAACGCAGTTGAACCCTCCTGATCCAAAGTAAACACCAAAAATTCAACACTACTGCAATTCCTCTCTTGCAAGGTCCCTCTTTCTGCTACTTCATCAGTTCAAAAGCAACCAATATTGCTGATGTGATTATATGTTCACAGATTAAAAAGCTACCTAAACTGGACTTCCCACCACTCCCCCCCCGAACAGATGGCGAAAACAAGCCCTAGGAAACTAATTTGCAACATTTTTGTAAAAACACTCTCAAATCTGACCTGATCTTCCCCATCTGTTTAAGGCATGCTTCTTTTTTTTTTTTAGTTTTAATCTTCTTACCATGCTAAATGAAAGCAGCCTGTGACTTGCCTGCTGCATTGCTAGGAGATAAGAGCAGCAAGACTCCTGTAAACAGAACTGATCAAATCTTACTTGTTCATTTGGCCTAACAGAAGTGCATCCTGGTGAGCAGTTTCAGTAGCTCTCCAGGACATAGCTCTGCCTCAACTTTTGTGTTTTATAGGCCCAGGCCTGTGTCTTGTCTCCTTGCCAACATCTCATCAGGAAAGAGTCTGACTGCCTAGAGTATGAATCACTGAACCTTGAGAGCAGCAGCCTCTTTTCTGGCTGTATAGATGACATCTCCTGATCTCGTTGTGGTCAGTCCTGACCCTGGCAGGTAACTGCGCCGTGGAGGTGGAGGAGGTGGAGACTTGGTCAGCTTGTCACTATCCTGTTCTCCATCAGGAGCTTCCTCTGCAGGTAAACAGAGCAGCACAAAGTAAGCATAGGTGAAGGAGAGGAAAACAGTATTTGCATGCCTGCCTCAACTGGAAAGGAAAAAAAATGTCTTAAAAGGTCCTGTTGCTGAATGTATGAACAGGAACACATTTGATATTCAAGTGTAACTGCCATGAATGAAAGTGAACAGTGCCATACTTGCACAGGGAAACTGGGTCACTTCACCCAGAAATTTTCAGCAACTCCTGTCCTCCAGGTCACTGCAGCCACGGGTGTACAAGTGGGATAGCAGAGCCCACCTGTGAAGAAGCATGTAAGGCACAGGTTCTGAGAACTCGCTTACAGACAGTGCCCCATAGCCTCTCTTGAGAGCAAGGTCACTGACATGGATACCAGTGAGGCACCAGCCTGGAGGCTTCTCAGTGTTCTCAGCAATTCTGAAGCAACCAGCACACATTTCTGCTCTGCCTGGGAGGTGCTGCTGGCAAGGAGCTGAAGAGTTCCGTCCATCTCACAGTTGGACACAACTAGCTACGCTCACACAAAGGCTGAGTGAAAATGTAAGCACTACTCTAGAGAATGCCACCTTTGCATTTCAGTGAGTCCTCTCATCCCTGAGAAGGGCAGGGGATTGTCAGAGGCAACTGCACTTGCTCCTCTTCTTAGGGAGCACTTACTTTCACTTCACTTGCTATAATTCCAGGAATGTACAGTTTTGCCTACGAATTATCACATAAGAGCCCCCTACATACTTTTCTAATCCAAGAAGATTCAAATACCAAATGCAAACGCCAAGCAGAACCAGCCCTTGCTTTCTGAGGAGAGTCTTCCCAGAGAAGACCAGTTTCAAGCTGGCATTGCCCCTGAGGATGCTTCCCCACCAGCTGCCACTTCCTCCTCCCCACTGTCCCTGGACAGCATTATTTCCAGCAGCAGCATTACCCGGCTCATGACCTGTTCCTGTGTGTTTCTGGTTACAGGCTAAGCATCATAAATATGGCAACAGCCACTATTTTCACACTGCTGTTTATAGTGTTTGTTTCCAAAAGCAAAAGAATGACCTTTCTGCAGCTACTCGGTGTTATATAAACAGCTGGAATAAATATAATCCAGAAAGATAAAACATCTTGCTTTTGGGATTACCCAGCTGTTCAGGGCTAAGTGTTCCCTCTGGGCAAATTATTGCATAACTGCCCACTCCTGGGGCTCCATCAGGCTCCTCCAGCACTCCAGCTGGCCCTGGGGACTGGATGGAGCCCTTGTCTGACCCGGTCTCATCTTTGTTTCCTTCTTAGCTCAAATGTCCTTTGAAGCTGCTTAAGCTTAAAGAAATGTTCAGTTGTATTATCTCCTCCCCTGGTTATCTGGCACTCACTTGCTGGATTGCAAGAAGAGTGGATTTCCAGATGCACTTTACATTAGACCACTTCTTTGGTCAATACATGCCACTCAGTTTTTAATTACATCAGACGTACTTTTGCTGCTAAATCAGAGTAATGCTCTAAGATGGTGTTCAGCAGACTATGATGTAAGGGCCTTTGCAAATCCCTACTCCTTTTAATGGGCACAACCCATTACCCTCAAACTGGTAGTGACTCTGCAAGAATTCCGTTTTTCTCCCACTTAATGAGAGCAAGGTTGAATGAGAGACACAGAAGGCACAAAGAAAACGTGATTCCTACTATCTCATTGACATCTCTGAGACAGTCATCCATCTCCATCTTTGAAATGGGAGATAAAACACAGGCAAGAAATATTGTCGCTGAGTATGGCAGGGGCACACGTTATCTCACATCCCTTAGCTGGAGTCACTAAGGAGAGTTTGTGATGGGGTTTGCTCATGGTCAGTGCAGTGACCCTAGGCTGGTCATAAAACTTCAAAGATAGATTTCTATTTTATTTACTAAACTATTGTATTTCCCAAATATAAATGGGAAGCGGAAAAAAAATAAACTTTAGAGGAAAAAAAATTGCAGGGAAGATCTTATTCTGCTATTTTTTTTCCTCTGGCATATTTAAAGAGGGAAAAGTAAATGAACAAATTCTACTTACTAAGCCTGAGACTGCCCATGAACAAAACCTACACATTATGGAACCTCCTTTGGTGCCAAAGGGCTCAGCACTTCTGTGAACAAAATGGGAGTTGTCTGTTGCCAGCTGTTTCACTGAACTGCAGCATTTTTCAACAGATAGATGGGAATTCATTTTCACAGATAGACGGGAATTAATTGCTCCCACCATATAGACTTCTACTTGTACCAAAATAAATCCAAAAGGTTTCAAAATAATAATGCCTACATTGGGGCAGTCTCTGCAGTCAGATAAACTCTAATGGAAGCTGATCACTTGCAAAAATTCAGGGCATTCTCACATAATGAAGGCATGAAGAGAGATGAAGACCGAATTCTAGTGTACCCACTAGAAAAAATCACTTTTTTCACAAAACTATCTTGATACAAGATAAGTTAGAGTCGAGACATTGAAGAAATATTTACAGAGTCATGTGAAAAAGCATGTGAAATGTGTAATTTTATTTTGCTTTGTGCTTTGCAAAGGAAAAAAACCCAAGAGTTTCTTCACTGGGAGAGGTTCTGTATGGAGAATGGATGAGACAACACAATCTGGCAACATGATCTATCTAGGTTCTGCAGTTAAGCCAACAGAGGGTTCTGCTTATTTATAGCCAAAATTTTTTATGTATTGTATTGGTAGGTAAGTGGTCTGTCTTTTCTTATGCTGCTCAGTTTTCAAGTCTACAGGAGACTGGTACTGAACTTTTCATCTTCAGTCATGGAAGAGCTGAGTGGTATGTGAGGTATTTAATCAGATATTAAGGGAAAGTTTTGCTGTTCCTGTATTTATGTTACTATTGCAGGATTCATTATGCACAACAGAAGGCAAATGTCTCAGCCTCATCAAACTTGTTCTTAAATCTGCTGGCTGCACACTGTGCAAAATCGTATTCTAGAAGTGGATTAGTTAACTATGCGACTTACAAAACTTCTCAGTTACTGTGCTCTGCACTTTTTAAGATGTCACAGCTCACTGCACCCATATGGTACTTATTTGCACTGACTTCTTCTATTTATGCCACACATTATACAAGCTAATTGTGTTGATAGCCAGTAATCTCACTGAAAGGTGCCAGAATTCTAAAATTATTTTATGAGGTTCAACAGAATTTATTTTAAACATGTATGTTGCAAAACATCCAAGGAGCCAAAACTTGGCAGTATCAAAGATACACCCAGAACAAAATGAGGGATCTGAAAACACTCTTCCCAAATTCTGTATGAATTTGTCTACACAACCCTGAGGACATTGTTTTTCAGGTTTTTTACTACGTTGGCATGCCAACACCTTGAGTGCAGCATGCAGCTCTGACCTCCACAGCTCCAGAAGTACAAAGTGGAGTTAAACAAGGGTAACTGAATCTAGCCTGGGGTGGGAGCAGCTGGCCTGGATGGAAGGACCATAAAGGCTGGAAGTTCACAGTTTGAAGTCTCTGGGGCAGACTCCAGGAGAACTCCAGGACATGATAAAGGTTTATCCACTGCCTTCATCATTTTATAAAGGAACTGAAGAGCTGTTGTTTGCCAAACTGAAGAATGTTAGAACCACGGGGAACTCAGTAAAGCTGGTATACCACTTTAAAAGAGATGAAGGAAAGCTCCTTCACAAGACGGGAGGTCGCTGCCACAGCAAGAGGATGCAAATTGTATAAGCAAGTATAGAGGAATTACTGGATAAAGTTCCATAACGGATATGAAAAGGAGGAGACTTGGACATTCCCTTTAAAATCACGTGGGGGTACTGGAAGACTACTAGCAGACTGCAGAAGGCAGCTGGGTTCTGTGCTCCCCACACAGTCTCCAGTTGCCTGTCAGAGACCGAGCTGGATGCAGTTGCATATGTAGATGGGTAAGAATTTTACAGCTGATGCATGTCTGGCTAATGGGATAAATCCCAAAGTTTGGCTGAGGCATCTTTTTTGCTCCTTGGGTTTTGAATAAATTCATACATGGATTTGTATGTTAAATTGTGGAAGAAATAGGACTGGAAGGACATCTCACCATCTTGCTACCACAAAGTAGCTCTACCTATATAATTCTAGTTCAGTGCTAGCCTAAACCATTCTGTCCAGTAATGAGGACCTCACATCCACCTCATTGCCTCATGTAGCTTCAGTGCTCCACTTTCCTTATCTTTATGAGGATTTTTCCTAATGCCTAACTTGGATCTTCCTGCTTGCAATTGCTAGCTTTTACTGCTGTTCTGTCCACACACAGCAAGTTATTCTTGCTTTTTAAAACACACTTTTGTGTATTTAGAGATTGTTTTGTCCTTCCTCAAGATCACAGCGATCTATAAACTGAAAATATTCTAGAAAGTTGGAAAAGTAAGCTCTCCTTTCCAGATAGGCAATTCTTTAGCCCCATTTACTCTAGCAAACCTTACCTGAGACTTCTAGCTTTTCTGCTGCATCACCTTTAGGCAGAGCTGCTGGCTGAGGAGGCATCTCCAGGTTAGGAATGGACTTCATTATATTGGCCTGGGCCTCTTCCAAGAGCTTTTCAAATTCCTTTCCATTATAGTGATCAAGGTTTTGTCTTTTCTCTTCCCACTTCTTTTCAGCTTTCTAGACAAAACCAGTAAAGCAACTGTTTATTTTTCTGATTTCCACTGTGATCATTGACTTACAAATAAATTCCATGTGTAAACATTATAGGTCAGTATGGATAGGTTCTTTCAATTCTAGACAGCAACCAAAGGAAACACATGAACAGTAACTGCACACTGTTCTGACTGTATAATGCTAGATTTGGCGCAAACACGTGACAGACTGACAGTGGCCACTGCTCACTAAAGAAACAAAGGCAAAATTTAAATCTGGGTCTCTGCCTTACTCCATTACACTGGTGATTAAAGTGTCTGTCTGTAATAAGACACAGCAGTTAACCTCTGGGTCTCCTCAATATCTCTCTATGAAACCACTGGAGTTTTACACTCTTTCACTTTTACTTCTCCAGAATAAGGTATATGGTGATTCAAAGAGTGAACGAAATCCACGGTATGCAAGTGTTGCCAGAGAATTATATGGTATTGGTTAAAAATAAGAGGTTCTAAAATTTCTAAAATAGAGTTCTATTTTTTTTTTTTCAATAAAGATAATTTTAAAAACACAGTTACCTAATTTTGGTTACCTATAATTTTTCTGTTGCATTTAAAATCATAGAATAGTTTGAGTTGTAAGGGACCTTTCCAGGTCACCTAGTCCAACCCTTCTGCAATCAGCAGGGACAAAATCAGAGGGTATCAGAAGTACAGTGTAATTAGGGATTAAGCACATAAATCCCCAGAATGCATTTGAAAAGTCCCACCTGCAGCCTCAAGAGTGAGACTGGGAGCTCAGACCCAAAGAGAAGACAGCTGGTTGAGCAGAATACACCGTACCTCAATTGATACAGCTCGATTTCTGGTACTTGCACTGTGAATTTCCTCAATGAAAAGGCTTTGCATGGTGGTGCCATTGACAGAGACCTGTGGTGCTGGTGTGGCTTGTGTGGGCTGGGGTCCTGCTGTGGGCTCTTGCAGGGGTGGGGTGGCTGCGGGGTGACCACCCTCGCTGTGTCTGCCTGCGGTGGGAGAGCCCTGGGCGTGGCTGACCAGGGCTGCGGAGTGCTGAGACTGATGCATGACGACAGGCGAGCTCTGCGCATGGTGGACGGTCATCGCCGAGAAGGGGATGACCTCTGACTTCACTGACGACACCTGGGACTCGGAGGGGATTGCTGTGAGGTTTTGCTGTGCATGGCCCTGGGTGGGCTTGTGCTCCTCTTGGTTTTTCAGAGTGTCAGTGGACTTTTCCGTAGCAGAGCATTGCACGGCTTGGGACGGATCCACACCCCTCAGCAGTCCTTCTGTAACGTGCCTGCATGGCCAAATTGAACACAACAGCACGTGGTTAGCACACAGGCCAGTCCTGAGCAACACGGAACAATAAACTCTCGCAAAGAGAAAGCACCTGCATCAAAACAATCAAAATGGTGGGGGTTTTATTTTTCTGATGTTCTCAGCTATACGATTTTATAGCTCAGAATTTTAAAGAGGCCACTCTAATTCAGATGGTTTTGCCTTCTAAGGTTTACAAACCTTCAGTGATGCAGTTTCTGACCAAACCATGAGTTACAGTGGGTTGATTTTAGAGTGAGAATGGAAATCACTTGATTAAACTGTATACAATGTATCTAGCTAAACAATACGTTCCTGGACTAGAAGCACAGAAAAGTGAAGCTACATATAATGAGAGGCAGCAGTCTGGCACGTTGTCAAAACAGAGCCTTCAAATGAAGGTTCTGCCTCAAATGATACTTCACAAAGGTCTTTCTTGTCAAGAGTGTGGGGTAGGATGAGCTGAGGATGTAAAGCAGCAACTATTTCTGGCAGCTAGCTGTGAAACGTCTGAGCTTCTGAGTGTTGCAAGCCATCAAATGCCATGAGTTTTCCCATTATTGAAACAGACTTTATGAGGCTTAATATGCAATTTTGCTGGAAAAAAAAGACTTATGGTAAAACTTTGGTATGCATAGTTTATTGTTCTATTTTTCTTTGCTAGACAGGAAGTAACTGTAATAAGTTTTAAGAAAAGAAACTTAATGTGAAAGGATATAGATGTTTATCTGTATGGAAAAAAAAGTGATGGCTGTTAGAAGACCTGTTACATAAATGATTTTATCCATCTGCCAGTACTGCCAAATCCATTTTACATATGCTCCAGGATATACAGAAACACTGTCAACCCTACATTCCTTAGAATAATGGTAGTTACAATAGGCTCATGACTTTTATTTTCTTGTAATTGAGACCACCACCACTGACAGTTTTGAGCAGGATTTAAATCCAATGCCCACTGAGTTATATAAATCAGCAATCATTTGCTACTCATGTATTCTGACAAACATGGCTAAACACTGGCACTTAGTGGACATTAAGTTTTATCGAAAATTTCAACTTTCTCTAACGCATCTTCCTTGCAAAGAAGAGAAAAAGAATTTGAAGCATATTCTTTCAGAAGGTTTGCGATACCCTTATCCACGTACACTCTTTTCCTATTTTGTTTTTTACTGTTACATTTTAGAGAATGAACCTTTCAGTGTCAAAGAATGCTTCTGTTAGCTTAAATTACTGTCAATATCTAAAGTTAATTAGCTCAGATATGCGACTTTTGCCACTGGAAGTTTTCTCATCCAGGCACTTCCCAAATCTGGAAACGCTGACTTGAGAGGCATCTAGTCTCAATTGTAAGATCTCAGTGACTCAGGCTGTTGGTCAGAATGCACTCACTGCACAGAGCACAGGAAAGGCTAATTTGATTTCCTTTGAGAGGGCTCTAGGAATAATCTATAAATAATGGAAGCAAGCTGAATTTCTCAGATTTGCCACAGGCGAGGGGGAGAACACGAACCCAAAAGCTGCTCCAGCCCTGCTGGAGGAAATTCTTTAAGCTTGAAGGAAAACAAAAAGAAATCACCTCCTGAGCATGGTAAGGACATCGGTCATGCTGCGCACACGTTTCAGCAGGCTGTCCAGCTTGTGTGGCTCTTCCTTTAGGAACCTCACAGCTTCTACCTCAATCCGCAAGATCGCTCGCATTTTATTTTGCAATGTCGGGAACTCTCCTGCGAAGAAAACAATTGTGGAGCTGGAGAGGAAATTATAAAAGCCCTGGGCAGTAAAAGACAATTGGGTGAATGTCAATTAATTGACTGTCTATCTCTCTCCAGGGGCCATGCAGCAAGCTCCCTAATCACAGCTTTAAATCTTTTTGCAAGTGAAAATTAATGCCTCCAGATCAAAGGGAAAACTGTTCTCTTTGGTTAAAAGAAAAGAGAAAAAGAAGAGTAAAAAGGAAAAGTCCATACCTTTCAGGGTAGCCACAGCTTCTCCCACCTGACGCAAAAGAAAGGCTCCATCTTCAACGTCTTTCAGTGTAACCGTCTTGCTGGAAGCAGCAGAGTCCTTCTTCAGGTCTTCAACAAATGTCTCCAGCTCACTGCCAAAAGAAATAACATGGATAGAAAATTTAAGCAGGACTTTCATATTGTAAGCAAATATTTGTAAATTAATGGAGTAAACTAAACCAGAAACCTCAACTGTGGCACCTTTAAATCTGACACCACAGGCTAAAAAAATGAGAGGATACCACGAGGGGAGGTCAGAATGCTGGACACTCACAGCACAGGAACAGGCTTGTAACCAGCCCAAGTCATTGATTTCTGTGACAGGCTGCAGTTGTGCAGAGCATCTTGACCTCATGGCAGCTGTGCTACAAAGGGCAGGTGGGCTGGTAAAACACAGCGAACAACCAGTAGCCCTCTGGGGATACAAGTACCCAAAGGGTACAGACACATTGTGCCACTACATCCAGTACTGGTTTGCACCTGGTGTTTTCTCATTGTTGATGACACGCAGAGGAATGCCCAACCCAAAAATTGGCACCAAAGGCCTCTTGATGCAACCTTGTTTATCTGCCAGGTGCTGCTAGACAGGAAACAGGATCCTGTTTCTATGAACAGCCAGACTGAAACAGCAAGTGTGCATTGCATGCAGCTCTTGCTCAGCACTTGGATTTAAGTGTGGATCACTTCACATGTTTTTTTCCAACCACTGCCATTCTGCACTTACTCCAGCTCCATCTGGTGCTTCCTTCTCACCTTTCCTAACATTTTTTCCAGTCTTTCCATAGTTCATATAAAATTTTGCAATACTCCAGACACATAAACTCTGGTTTTGTTTGGGGAGGAGCCACTTCCTTCCATTTGAGCTTGAGACAACATTGCTTTAGCTGGAGTCTTCCACAGATACATAAAATTTTCTCAAAAAACTCCCAACCCTGAGATGCTTTAAGGGCAACTACACAAACACCCAGGCAAACACCTTAAAAAGATTATCTCTTGAATATCCAGGAGAAATTCACTTCTATTAAGATACCAAATTTACTCACAGGAATATTCTAGGAAGCAGTTTAATCACAGATAGAAAAAAATTCCATGGAAACTCTGAACTGACAAATCAGCTACTCATTTGAACCTAATCTTAGGCATCATTTCTTGCACCCATCACGGATCAGTTTTGCAATTGCTCTAAGAGAATCAACGTACAAGAGGATTGCCAGGGAATGACTGGGAGAAGCCTGCCCTCTGCACCCTCTGCAAGTCTTGCATTTCCACATATTTCCCTTCCACTGCCATGCAAAGCCAGCCATTTCTCAGCCCCAACTCAGTGACATGAGGAAGAAAAGTAGGTGGCCAGTAAAGGGATAGAAGTAAAGAAAATCCCTTATAGCACTACTGTACATGTGGGTCAGTTTAAATTGGAAGCACAGCCCCACAGAAAAATCCATGGCAACACAATGGTATTTTTCATACACAGAGAAACAGAAACAGGATCAGTATCTGAACATTAAGCACACGTAGTAGAGAGTTCATTTCAATCCAAAACTAAGAACTTTAGAAACTAAAAGAATATTTAGAACTGAGAATCGTAAGCTGTGTCTGAACAGACCACAAACAAGTGGAGGTAAATCAACCTGTTCCCACTGTAAGATCACTTCTCCTAACAACTCTGCCTCCAGAAAGCCGGGGGAGTCCCAATTCCCAACACAAGCAGACTTGCAGAAAACAATCTATTGGACCACACGATGGCAGCAAGGGAACATTTCCAAGGGTATTTTTCCGGTGGCTGAGGCTGCTAAAATGCAGGTATCCGCTGTCTCTGCCTTTGCAATAAAGGGCACAGACACAGTCTAGCAGGAACTGGAGAAAGAATGTGTCCTTCTGTGTTGTCATTTATGCAAAGGCTCCTGCTCTACAGGACAGTGCTCTGCAGTCATGCAGCCTCCCTGGTCTCCATGCCCTGGATTTGGCACTGAGGCTGGGAGGTGCTGCTTTGGGAATCACGGGCTATCCCTCCTCCCTTTTGAAGATCAGCACTGAAAAAGCAGCTTCTTTGGTAGATACTTGCATCTAGCAGGGAACAAAAAAGATAAAGAAAGGTGCTTAAATTTGTTCATCTGTGGAAAGAAGAGAAAGGAAAACACAGAATGATATTACAATCTTTTGGCAGGTTTATGCTTGTTTGCAATGTAGGGATAAAAGAAGGACTTTGAGGCCCACTTTTCCCTTTGTTCTTTGAGCAGAAATGGAAGGGTCATCACAACCCCCTTTGATTCCATATACTGTCAAACGAGACAACTGCTCCTGAAATTACCCAGGGGATACCATATTACTCTGCTTCATGTTGCTAACCACAAGGGAAAAGAAATTTCCCTTAGGATCCAAAGACTGAAACAGATTTGGTGGTTCTCTTGAATTTCTTTTCTCTCACTGGGGAAAACACTTGGCTTTTAGATTGGCCTGAGCAAATTAGCAAGACATGCAGTTTCAGAAGGCGAATATAAGATAAACAATTTTTCTGCATCTATATTCTACATGGGAAAGACAAGGCAACTCTTGTGCTGAGATCTTTCTTTCGGCAAAAAAGGCCTCAGAGGATCTGCCTCAGACTGCAGTATCAGTAGAACAGGTTACAAAACAAACTGACAAAATTAATGGTAACAAATCACCCAGACCAGATGGTATTTGTCCTGGAGTTCTACAGCAACTCGACACTGAAACAGCTGAACTGTTAATGCTAAGCATCTAACTTCTTGCTTTGGCATCGGATTAGTGGAAAGTGTCATAAATGATACAAATGAACATTTTAAAATGGTATGAGAATATCCTGGGAACTGTACTCTGGTGAGTACAGTTAGACCACTGACACTTAGACTGGTGTAATGGACAGGTATCAAAATAAAGAATAAACAATAAAGAATCAATGAAAAATGGATAAATTTGCTGTGTTAGGTAGGAATTAACATGGTTCGTGTAGAATGAAGGTAGGTCTCACAAATCCACAAACAAGCCTGGAGACAAACTATAGAGCAAAAGGCTTTCAGCAAGGTGTTTTGAGAAAAAGCTTTCAAGAATGCAAAGTTGTCATGGGACAAGAGGAAATTCTTTCATGAATAAAGCACTGAAGTAAAGATAAGGGATCAATGAACAGCTAACTCAATGCACGTACTTTGCTGGTGGGTTCCACAGGGATCACTGCTAGGGCTGGTGCTTTTCAACATACTATAAATAATTTAGGAAAG
Organism: Hirundo rustica; assembly: GCF_015227805.2. Classification (NCBI taxonomy): domain Eukaryota; kingdom Metazoa; phylum Chordata; class Aves; order Passeriformes; family Hirundinidae; genus Hirundo; species Hirundo rustica. The sequence goes on along the minus strand of NC_053450.1, from coordinate 138,994,227 downwards.
AGGATGAATAATATAACAAGAAAAAAAAATCTCAAAAGGGTATTATATTATACAGGGAAATGTAAATGAAAGGTGGCTGCAGAGGTCTGCTGATGGACCATCTGATACTAACTGACTGGGAAAACACCAAAGGTTAAATTAACTCCTAACACATGTAAAGTGTGCTCATGAGAAGGGGAGAAACAAAACCGCAATCAACCCCACCTAAAACCAATAATCTCCCCAAACCCTAAGGTTTTATATAGAGCGATGAACTTAGAACTGAAATCAATTGTCCATCGTGAGATGCAGAACATGAGGACAGGGAGATCACACCATGCACGAGGTCACAGTGTGCCTGCAAGCGACAAAGCCGCTGCAGCGCTCTCCTGTCTCCCCATCCCCATCTCACAGTTGTACACCAGAGCTAGAAAGGGCAAAGAGAAAGGCAACAGGATGATGAAGTGTAGAGAAAGGCCTGGAGAAGAAGGTGAACTAAGACTTCTCAGGCTGGAAAAGGCATGAGTGGGGGAAAAGGGAGTGGAAATGGAGTGGGGGAGTGTCTATAACATAATGACTAGCATGGTAAGGGTGAATATTCTGCTGTGCATTATTTAAGAGTCTGAGGATTGACTCACAGATGAAAAACTCAAAAACAAACGAAAGAGATTCTTCTGATATATTTTCCCAAGTATCTGCTACTAGTAGCTCTCCCAGATTGCTAAGTGAAGTTTTGCTTTCAGGGACTATGGTTATTATTTTTTAAGAAAATCTGATACTTTTCCCAACAAAGTATAAATTGTAACTTACTACAGATTGTATCCAATTGAACAGATTGGATGAGGCTATAATTTAAATACTGTGCTTATAAATCCCTTCTATTAAAGCACTTATAATCTACAATATAGACTGGTCACACCTCTAACATGCTCTAACATGCAGGAAAGTCATTACTTAAGCCTCCAGCTGAGAGGATGAATTACAAGAGCATGGACCATTACTGCACACTCAACCTTTCTTCACCAGACTCTCCCTTAGTAATATCCAACCTTCTCTTCACAGATGCAACTTTTTTATTACAAGAAGTATTAATCTGACAATTTACTGATCAACAGGAAGAATTTACTCTCTTCAGCTGTCAGGAACTGTACTCTATGGCTCTTCAGCCCTAATTTCCAATTACTAGCTGACTAGAAATTTTTTCTCTATTATGGAACAATTCTTCAGGTGAGAAATAAATGCAGCAATGAGAAAATTAGTTACATGACATCTTACAAACGTGAGTGTTAGAATTAGTTAAAATCTTTATTACTTTCAGCTTTATCTTACCTCCTGCTGACTCTGAACTAAACCAAACAACTTGATCCCACTAGTCTCGGTGGGCCAAAGTTCTGGGGAAAAAACCCCAGAATTTTCTAAAGGGCCTATACACAACAACAAAACAAGGTACACAGTTAAGAAGATGGAAATCTCAGTGAGTACATTTTAGACAAGGACTGGCATTGCTGACTGTATTTAAACTTCAATCCTCTATTTCAGCTTCCCCTACCACTCCCAGGCAATAGCCAAAGCACTTACTATGGAAATCTGATTTTTGTACTTAAAGCCAAACTCACCACCTTCCCTTGAATCCCTTGGTTCTTGAGGAAATTCCTCCCTCCTTCCCTAAAGCATAATGCATAAGGCTGAAGGGGAGAACTAGGGTAGAATACAGGAGTGGGCACGGTCCTTACAGTCATCTGTCCCTTTATAGGGACTTCTGAGTATGTTGAAACTCTTGGTACTGCTGGGATTTACCCAGTGGGCTGTGTAGAGAAGGACTCCCAGTCAGGACCAGTGAGCTGAGCAACACAGACACGGTTTTACAGCCAATGTGATACACAGTAAGGAAACACAGCTAAAACAGCATATACAAATGCAGTTTACCTGAAAACAGTAGTAGAAGTTTCTACTTTATGGAAGAAAAAGACAGGCAAAAGCAATAAATTTGAAGAGGTTTCTCGACCCACCATAACTTCTTTACAATCTTTTCTTCCTCGTTGAGGTATTTCTGCCTTTCTTGTTCCACCAGGTTGCGCTGTCGCTGCACAGGATCTTCAAGCCTCTTCACTGTTTCAATCACTTTGCCATTGATTTCTAGCTCTGCTTTCTTCACCATTGCCCTCAGCATCTCCTGGTTCTGCAGCTGTTGCACAAAAGAAATCAACTTCAATTTTTTCTGCTTGATTGACATCCCTGGCAACAGAATACATTGCAGAGCTCAGAAGGTTGGGATAAACACCACCCTACAGTGAGTGAGTGTTTTTACCTTCTTCTTTCCCTCTTCAGCTGTACCTATAAACATTATTCCATATATATATATATATATATATATATATATATATAAAACTTCCAGTTTCAAACTGATAAACTAAAGATGTTGGCATTAGTTTATCATCTTCAATGCACAACTTCTGCAAGGACTGTGGTCCCTTTATTCTGCTTGGTTCAACATGAATCAAGAATTAATTATGCCTCACGAGAATGCTGGATGCTTGACTTCCACTTTTCGTGTACCTCACAAGCTTATGCACCTCACTGCCCATACGTGCCTAGTGGATAATCCCACACATTCATGTCATGGCTGGAATGCACTGCTGTTTTCAGAATGGAGATCTTCAGTCTCTTAAGTGGCAGAGGAAGGACTGTAACACATGGTGTAATTTGGTACAGGCATACAGCTCATCTGCAATACATAAAATCTCCTCTACCCACCAGAAAAAAACCCCTTTATAATACAGTAATTTTCTGAGAACTGCAAGTCACACCTTCTTTCTTGTCTTAGCCTGATGTTAAGTAACTCAAGCATTAATTGTCTTGCTGATAGTAAGCTCACAGAACAAAACACAGGTAACAGGGCAAACTAGGCTGTACTCTTCTGTGGGTAGCCCTGGAGCAGCTATGAGCCACAGTCACACAAACCAAACCTGCTTACATCTGTTACACAAATCACAAGATTCAAAGTGATAAGCAGGACTCCACCTGGTCACAGTTTTAGGATACAGGCAACATGAACACAACTCTGTTAGGCCAGGAGCCATTTCATACTGTAAGATCTTAAAAAGTATCTATGTTAACTGGAGACAAAATTCCCATTTTAAAACTAGCACTTGAACTGTCACCTGTCTTCTAAACATCCAGGCTGAACAGCCAAATCACATTTAACATACAAAATCAACCCATGACCTAATAGGAAGAACCACAAAAATGGGATACCTACAACACAGTATAATGTAGTAAGCCTTCTTTAAAACCTATTTAAGAAAATTCATGAGAATTAAAAATAAAGTGCCTTGGCTAAGACAATTGTTTCCATCTAATATGGGCATGAGAGGAACAAACTCAGTTCCTCACTTACAACTCTTCAGTCCCTGATTCTTACTCTCTTCTCCAGCTACACACCTGTGATGAGAGGGAGGGTAACACCTCACTGCAGAGGGGTGTGTGTGTGTGCCTGTGTGTGAGGAGTTAGCTCAAAATTCAGCTGAAGAGAAGTGTTAGCAGTTAGTGAAAAAATGAAGCTGAAAAACATTTCAACAGCACACATATATATAAATAATAGCTGGATTATTTTGAAGACAATGTGTATTTTGTATGCGTATTCCCCTCATTATGGGATTAATATTTGGATTTGACAAATTAAAATCTCTTATTGCAAAGCCAGCACAACTATCTGAGACACACATTTCTTTCATTGTGTCATACTTTCAAGTAGGAAAACCTAAAAAAATGAATAAATGCATGAATGATCATGTAACACTTCAGTCATACAATTTATTCACAGCTCTTTAAAAAGTGGCGAAATTTGACACATGGAAGTGAGTTAGGATCTGTGAAACAACTGATCCGAGGTCAGTGAGAAGGTCAGTAACAGAGTTAGACTTAAGTCTCAGGTGTCCAGAATTTAAGTCCTTGATGTTCCTCAGCTGGTAACAGGGACTTCCACTAATAGCAAAACTGAGTATGTGTGAGTGTGTGAGGTTGTGGAATGGCAGGCACATGTTTTTTCCTATTATGGGCCTATGTAGATGATCTATATTTATTGTGGTAATGTGTACAGCTAAGGTGTTTGTCATTTGTCACCTCCATTTATGAAGTGCTTGAACAATACCAGGAAGTTTCAGTCATAGAAGTTCATCTATTTCTGATAATGAGGATAAGGAATAAAAATGTAGCACAGCAAGATTTAAAATCTTGTATGTTGAGGGTTCCCAAACCTCAGTGTTTGGAGTGAGCTCTTTAAGTCTGGGACATGACTCACCTTGGTATCAAAGAAAAGTTGTATTTCTATGAAAAGTCATACAATAACTGGCCAGTTACAGAAAACCTGAGTTTGTATGTGCTTAGGGAACAGGGACAGAAGATGAGAAGGGAGACGTACATATAGATTCAGAGACAAAAGAACTGTGGGAGGGGAGCAGTTGTGTCAGTCAGCAGCCAAAGGACAGCATGAGGCAGGGAGAGCAGGAGCACAGGGGGAGAGCTGTGGCTGAGAAGAAGGCTGTCTCTGGCCATCACATTTACCTCCGTGTTCTGGAACTGAACTTGATTCATACCTTTATTCATTCTGCCAGCAGTATCAGATGTGAGGCTCCCAGGCTAGGTGCACACCCCGCTTTCCCCTCTGATCACCTTTGTTAGTTACTCCATCATCTCAAGCAGAATATATTTTAGGGATCTGCCATAGTTATTCTGGTTCCACACAAAAGAACCTTTTGTACTATAAGCTTGCTTGAAAACAAGCCAAGTAAACAATCTTAGACATTCATACTTGAAGAGTCTGTCTGAAAACAGTACCAAAGTTCTAAAGGCAAGTGCCTAAAGAAAAGCAATGCAGGCTTTCCTGTCACCACCAAATGGCAATTTCTTGCTTATTAGAGTTACCTTAGCTTATAACTGCAAGCAGCAATCCAACAGAAATATATTTAACATGCTTTTTTAGAATTCTAGCATCCTCTTATTCTTTACCCTTGGGTCTCACTCCCAGTCTCACCAATCTCTCCAGATACCTTCCTTGTCCTGCTTCTTCATCTAGTGCTCCAGCCATTATTTGTCACTGCTCTCACACAATACCCCATCTCTGCCTCTGGTACCCCAAAATAATCTGATAACTAGTTCAGTTCACTTTGACCTGTCCAGTGGGGGCCTCCCAGGCCCTTCTGGGGGAGAGGCTTCTGGGCCACCCACCTCCCCATGAACTACAGGGCACAGCCACAAACAGGAACTGGCTGCCTGCAGCTCAGGACCTCTGCAGAATTTAATGTTACCATACATTGATTAAAGGTGGTGTCTCCAGTTCTAAAATTCAGCTCAAAATATTTGAATTTCTAATTCCAAGTTACGCTTGTGAGACTGACTATCATGTACCATTTGTGACAGTGTCATTACATTTTCTGTCCTTTCCGCAGCACTCATTTCCCTGCAAATAGGGCACTGAGTGAAGGAAGAGCATGCATATTCCTAATGGGGAACATTAATAATATCTAACTGCGTTCCCTTAAAATGAGTTCAATTAAAGAAAAGAAGGAATAGACAAAAAAAAATCCAATGTACCTATAAGCTAATGATATACACCATGTACTCTAAGGCTTGGTTCAAACCTGCTACTACGAGTTCTCTGGGAGCACCAAACAACCCCGCTGAAGTCATCGTGGACTAAATTCTTATCAGTAACAAATCCATCAGGACAAAGGCTGTGTTACAGCCTATCTCTGGCATTGAGGAAAACTCCACAGCACCATCAAACTAGTCTGTCTTGAATGTCCCTGAAAATCAGAGCACTTAGAACATGCAAGTGTAGTAGCAAGAAGTGTATACAGCCTCTAGCAACAGCCATGAGGTAAATGTCTGCATGCTAAGAATCTCTGTTCAAAATCCAACCACAGACTGAGTCTTAACTTTTTGGCGGTGTCTTGTAACATATGTTTATCTGGTGTGTGAATCAATACATCTGGATCCCTTGCTGCTGGATATGGCTTAAAAAGATGATTTTGCCAGCACAAACAAAGGATACACAAATGAATGGATCTTTTCTATAATTTATTTCTCTTATTCTATTAAAAAATTAGTATGAGCTTACGGTGGTAACATCAATTGAAAATTAAACAACAGACATTATTAAACATAGTTTCATGTCCTGTTCCTGGTTCTTAGTTATCTGCCAAATTTGTGCCTGTGCAATCATCTTCTTAATTTTTTTGAAATGTTTCTTCTAGTCTGTCACTGTATAAAATTCACACAAACAGGAACAAACTGACTGCCAGCCCAGGAGAAACAGTGAAATTGAAAATTATGAAGCATTGTCAAACATAAAATGAAAACAATCTGGGAAACCAGAAAAATACTCTTTCTTTTTTACTTGTAATTATTTTTGAAAAAAACATAGCACAAAATATTTCATTTAAAATGTGATATTGCAACACTCTTCAGTTTAAGACACTGCCTGTTTCACTTGCAGCCCTACAAACTGTGAGACCTTTTTCAAAATAATTCAGGAACACCATGACAGAAACTCTCATAAATGGAATTTATGTGTAACACACCAAAGTTTCCCTTGAGCTACAGGTTCTTCCAACTGACTAACAAAATTTCTCAACTTTCTACTAGCTCAATGCACCAAGTTTGCTATAATTTCTGAATTAAGGGAAGCCAGCCAGAGTTAATGAGCACACTTGGGATATGTCCTTTTTCCCTTTCCCAGACCTCCTTGGCAGCATTGGTTTGTGCAGATGGCAGAAATCTCTTCACTCTTGTGTGCCACAATGTTACGTCTGATCAAAAGCAAGGCTTCTGCCCCCGGCAGGGCCATGGAGACAAGCCCAGCTGGGGAAATGCCACCTCCTTGGTGGGCAGTCCTGTGAGAAGGACAAACTCCCTGCCTCCAAGCAGCACTGCAGGCTCCAGCCCCTTCCAAAGCCACGTGCTGAGCACAGCTGGGGGCCAGACCAAAGGCATTTGCAAGAGCTGCATTTGGCACAGGGTGTGGAGAAGGACAGAGGGGCTGCAGCGGTTTGCGACACAAATGTGGAACAATATGCACTTAGACATAATGTGCCAGGGCAGAGATCCCATGTCAGTGTCTTCACATTAGATGGGGAACACGATGGCTGGCACGTAGGCAGCACTGCTGAGAATAGCTTTTGAAAGGGACATTTGCTATTGGAACATACTCATCCTAAACTGAAAATTTAAATACGTGGGAGCTGTATCACAGGCAGAAGTCATCTGAACCAACCCTTTGCTCCAAACACCTTCTGCCATCTCTGCATTCCCAGGAAACAGAGCACAGGACATTGTCACAGCACCTTCAGTTGGACACGTTTTCCTATACTGATGTTTACCTCACCCTTCTGCTCCTTTGCATTATGACTGGTTCACAATTCAATTTCCTTCAGATAAGGAGGTGAAGGTAAAATATGCTCTGAATTCTGATTTGTATTATCATCATTTTGTTCTAAAAATTTATTGGGAAATCAAATGTGATTGACATAATACCATCATCCTGATTATAAAACCAGAAGCTGCAGTCCTATGATAGCTAACATGTGATGTCACTTTCTGGGTAAGAAGGACTGGCAGAGTATCGAAGCTTCCCCCGCCGTCCACTTTGTCTTACAAGAAAGTGCTCTGCCTTCTTTTCCATCTTCTGAGACAATACACCGTGCTCTTCAGTTTCCATTTAAGTAAAGGACTGAAGACCTGTACAGCTGCATATGCTTATTTGAACAGTGTCTGAGACGAACTGCATATATTTATATTTGCAGCATGACTGTATATGCCAACATACTATTTTTGTTAACTCTTCACTGGTTGTATTCTTTCTTGCAGGTTTTGAGGTGTTGGCATGTATTAGGAAGATATTGTTAAAATCTGAATGTAAGTAGGGCACAACAAACCTTTGCAGCAATTCCTGAAGTACCTTTTTTTTCTTACTGTTCAAGCTGGCTATTTTTCAGAATTCTGTAAATACAAGACTCAGACTTTGGCTTAATGCATATCTACTGATCCTCAGCTACATTTAGGTTTCCTGACATCGAAGTTATTTATTCGGGGACCTAAAATCTGTCTCAACTGTAAACAGTATGGAGCAAGAACGTGGTTCTTCTGACATGTTTATACAGCACATAGCATAGCAGGGTCCAAACTGTAATCACAGACTTGATATTATTGTAATATAAATAGTGCTTTAATGTCTAGTCATCCAGCAAAACTAGAAATTAATTTTTTTCTCACTATCTGAGCACCAGCAGTTTAACAGAGCTAATTCTCACACCTTGAGGACTATGCCAGTTTTGTGTCTGTAGTACTTGGGTCTGCCCTTTGCTAGAACTCTGCTACTGAGACTAACTTGTACAAAAGCTAAAAAAGAGAAAATGAGAGAGAGGGAGGGAGGAAAAAAGGCATTTGCTGATAACCCACCCTTTCCCCCAGCATTATCAGATAATCATACCTGTAGCTGCTTCATCTGATGCAGCTGCAGCCGCAGATCGGACACGTTGCGTTTCATACCATGTAGGCTGACTTGCATTGCTGGGGCTCCAGCAGGGTGATGGATGACAGCTGACTCCACAGTTCCCAGTGCATTCTTCCCCCCAGGTATGTTGGCTGCACCTGCAATAAGCAGCAGTACAGGTTGAGCTCACAGCAGAGAAGGTGCAGACATGATCCTTCTTCTGCCCACTGAATCCACAGGTGGATGAGAAAAGCAAATGATGGACGCCAACACTCAGTATTACCAGGGGACTGGCACCTCCTTATCCAATATATTTTGAGGGAAGCCTGCACAGTCTCTTGAGTATGTCTGTGCTGGAACCTCAGTTCTACCAGAGCACTGCAATACTCCCAGACTGCTTTCTACCACATGTAGTGAAGAGGGGATATGAAGTTATAACCGCAGATTACACAAAACAGCAACAAATCAAATTGGTTCTGAAAGTAACTTCAGGACGGTCCTCCCAGGAGATGTCTGAGACCAAGTTGATGCAAATTCATTCACAGGATTCCTGAACTGCATATTTGTCGATTAATCATCACAGAAGAGAGATTCAGCCAAGCTGCCAAATATGGGGAAAAGATTTCTGTAGAGAATCTTGTTTCACTGCTTAAAGAACAACTGCATTATTTTTAGCCGGTATCTCCAGCAGCAACCCTATAAATCCAGGGAAATGAAATGGTAGTGTGGCAGAGGCTCTCCAGCCATATTGCATCAACCCACTCCCTTTTAGTCTGTCAGAAAGGAATACGGCATAACACAAGGAAATGAGCTGAACCACACTCTGAAAATAATGATCATCGTCCTCACAAAACTTTCTTTGTTAAAGAATGCTGCTCCTCTACACAGCAACAATGCCAAGCTTGTTCTTTTCAGCCTCAAGTACCTGGGAAGAAGCTCTATTTAGAGAAGCAAATTCCAGCTCATCAGCTAATAGAAATGTCAGCTCCTTCTCGAAATTTGCACTTACACACCTGTTCTCTTCAAATGTTTTTTCTAATGAGTCCCTCCCCCCCCCCCGCCTCACTCCCCCAGCAGACAAAATGACAGACTGTCAGAAAGACAAAATTCATTTTTTAGGTCTAGTACTACGTAGTCCTGCAAACTCTTCTCATCACACTACCAAATTCACCTTATTCCTTGATCTCAAATGAGTAGATGGCTGCTGCTCCCTGAACTACTGAGTTAACAGCCCCTCACTACAAGGACAGTGAGATGCTGAAGCATGGCCAGAGAAGGGCAACAGAACTGGTGAAGGGTCTGGAGCACAAATCTGATGAGGAACAGCTGAGGGAGCTGGGGGTGTTCAGGCTGGAAAAAAGGAGTCTCAAGGTCCTTATTATTCTCCACAGCTGCCTGAAAGGGGGTTGGAAGGAGGAGGGAGTTGGTCTCTTCTCCCAGGTAACAAATGATAGGACAAAAAGAAATGGCCTAAAGTTACACCCAGTAAGATTTATTATTAGGAAAAATTTCTTCACCAAAAGCGTCATCAAGCACTGGAAGAGGCTGCCCAGGAAGTTGTTGAGTCACCATCCCTGAAGGTTATTTAAAAGATGTATGGATGTGGAGCTTAGGGACCTGGCTTGGTGGTGGAGTCAGCATTGTTAGGTTAATGGTTCGACGGGAAGATCTGGACAGTCTTTTCCAACCTAAATAATTCCATGAGTCTATTCTATGATTAGGTCATTCCCTACTTCAATTTCTTCCTTCTCTATGATTAAAAAAAGAAACCCGAGAAAACAGAAAATAGCTCATCGATGGATCTGCACAGGGATTTTGGTCATCAGTTGTTCCCACAAGCACACATTCTATCAAGTTTAATGAAATCAAACAAAAACCAGTGTTGTGAGCTTTGCCTACTAAGGCAAATTTTCAGTGCGCTAAAGTGCATGACGCATCTTCTAACTGGAATGAGTATGAATCCCAGAGTGGGAAATTTTCTCCCCATGCTCTCATCTCTCACAGTCTTTCTAACCATTCCTCCAATTGTGCCTGAGTAAGTACAGCTCAGCATAACAACACACTGTTATTCCTTTTCCAACAAGTGTGGATACCTCAAATACACCTTTTGCAAAATTTATCTGGGGGAAGCCTTCTTAAAGGATGGAAATTACACAGGCCTATTTTTATTTTTAAAAAAATGGTTTTCAAGAATCATGTTTGTTACTTTACCTTCATTTGCAATTCTGCTCAATAGAAGTACAGGCCCCTCTGGCTGGGTCCATGCTACACAGAGTGTGCCATGCCATGGGCTTCTGGAGACATGCTCAGACAAAAAGCTGTTCTAGCTTGGTGCAGGCTGCTGTAATGCTTTACTTCCCCTGAACGTGCTCCAGCTAGATCTGCTTGGTGCTTCAACAACAGCACTCATCATTACAGTGCTGAGCAAGCTGCTGCACATTTTTGCTATACTCCAGTATGATTCAATGCTCTCTTGACTTTCAAAGAGCTCCTTAACAGAAAGCAATGCTCAAGAAATAAACAGTCCTTGTTCACTGCCATTATGTACCCACTCCATGCTTCAGTCTAATGTATGCTAATACTTATCTGTCTGCATGTACACTGCAGTTTCTCCTACAGTCAAGCATCTATTTCCCTCCCACATGCACTATTTTTTGCCCTTTTAAATTTTTTTTTTAAGAGAATGGTATTTAGTTCATAAACCTTACAGACAGAAACCACCAGAGAGTCTGAAAAATGTGGATAAGCCTCCAAGAGTTCTGATCCCTTGCCACAAATCCGGACTATTTTTGAAAGCACACCTACCTTTCTGCTGTTCTTTGCTTCAGGCAAAAGCTCCAAAACCTCAGCCCCTGACCCTGTGATGAGGCAGCCAAGGCATGAATCAGACCCCACCAGTCCCCCCCACCCATGCTGGACCCCAGTCAATTCACGTATTTTCTCAGGAAGGGGTGCCTGCTTTCCTTTTGGTGTAGATGGACTGTGATCTGCTTCTGTAAGCAATAAATGTCTCCAACTCCCGAAAAAGCAGCTCTCCTCCTCCACTGCTGCCTCAGCCACCTCTTTTTGCCATTAGGTGCTCTTGGCTGCCAGTGTCCCTGCTACAGAGTGTGCTCAGAGCCTGGGAAACATGCAGCAGGAGTGCTGACTCCAGGGGGTTGAAACACAGGACACTGAGTGAGCAATAACGATCAGCAGCTGATTTCTCAGATACTCATATTTTCATCAAGAAAGAATAAAAGGGCAGCTGAATGAGGGGCTGCTTCATCTAGGGAGGGTAGCTCAATTTTGGAAATTGTCCCAGGCTGTAGCTTTGCGATTAGATGTGAGGCCAGATGGATTGAAGGGAAAGAAACAGCATTGGCTCTTGGGTTTTTAAATAAACCCCTTCTTGAGCTAGGTAAGGGAAATTCAACCTCCCACCATAATTTCCTCATACTTTGGACAAACAAAAAAGCAAAGGCTAATGAACTAAGCTGCCATTTTAGAGCACAAAGAGAACTGAAGTGCAGAAAGAGGAAAGGTTTCCTGCGTGCTCAGGGGATAAGGAACACGACAACACGACTTCTACTCCCTGACACTTGACCTTTGATATGGTTGCAAAGACACTTCTCTCCTGACATTTTCCAGATTTTTTTTTTTTTTCCTCTAAAATGCTATTATTTTATTTTGAAGCAGGTTGGGACAAAATGCCATCAGAAGACACCCAGCAATGTTTTTTCACAAATTACTAATCTTATTAAAGAGACACAATATTTTCAAGCATTATCTGGGGACATGTAACAGTTAATAGATGGCAATAAATCACCCTCAAAATAATAAAATATTCTATATATACATTAGTGTGCAACTTCACCTCATTGATCCAAAATGAATTCCGGATCATACATTGTCTGCAAATGCTGACCGAGTTCCAAGATTAGCATGATCTGTCTTTGAATCTGAGATAAGCATGCAGATATGGACAAGGATTTAATTGACAGGTCATCACAGCAAAAGTCATGCATGTGAAGAGGCACACAGATATGCACAGATGACAGGACAGTTCACAAAGAATGAGGAATCAAATCTGAGCCCTACATTGTAACACTTCTCCCTGCAGCCATCTTCCTCTTGTTTTGTATTGGTGGTGTTAGTGCAGAATATTGTACTCCCTGATCCCCTTCTCATGGAATACTGAAATGTCTTCCTTCCTCTTCTAACAAGGCAGCAACTAGCAAAAAGCTACTGTTTTTTTGGTAATCCACAAAACAATTGATCCAAGTTTAATAAATTAATCCAAGATTTAGTCTATCAATCAATCTCCAGCTGATGAACAAAAATATGACAAAAAAGGGAGTATGTAAGTATTTCTCAGGGTATTTGTTAGTAATCTCATGGTGACTCTTACTAGCATGGTTTGGTTTTAGAATCACATGTTGTTTCTAAGTGAAGAGTTCCTTGACGCCATTTGTGTTTCAGGAATTGAAGATCTTTATAAAATAGATTCAGTCATGGGATTTCTCCTAACATTAGCAGAAGAGACATAGCCAGTCTGTGGAGGGTTACTTCTCTTTGAATCCATCCCCCATGAAAGAACTGAGCCTAAAGCAATAAAAGATAAGAAATGCAGACAAGCATTGTCATTACAGACTCATCTTCCTCAGTGGAAAAGCTGGGTTTATTCAGAGTCCTTAATATTTGGGGCTAAATAAGCCACCGGCTTCTACAGATTGGCAAATCAAAAGAAAGTTAAATACAACAATTTGGTTCATATGATATACCAAACAGAGTTTTCGCAATCTAGCTATAGTTATCTAGGGTTTAGAAATTTTGGGTTCTTTCCCATCCCAAGGGATGTAGTTCTCTAGTTTTTGCACAAAAGTCTCCTATCATTGGAACACATACTATAAAATACAATGCTGGTTCAACATTGATGAGGCAATATTATCTTGCACAGATGTTTTATTTTTTAGAATGGGAAGCAATTCACATTTTTGCTTATCAGAGCCCTTAGAATGGACTGTTCAATCAACATTTTATACCACTCTGTCTTTCCAATAGTCTTTGAAATTGCTAAAACTGGTATCTCACTGCAGAATTGTCACGTGGAATTGTAAAGTGAGAGAGTCACTGCCTAAATGGTTATACTTAATAAAGATTGGGGTGAATTGAAGAACAAAACAGCGGTCAGCAGAAGTGTGTCTAGCTCCTGCTGGCATGTTTGAACCCAAGCACGTTTACAAAAAGTAGAAACGTTCTTTAGTATATTCTGGCAGATTGCCTAATTTTCAAGTAAGGTGAACTGCACTGACTTACTGGACCATGTCCTGAGCAATTCCAGGCACAAAAGTGGGACAATATTCCATTATACAAAACTATTCTTTTATACAGCAGTCTTCAGTAAAAGCTGTTGTGGGTCACAATGCTGTAGTGTACTGGGGTCATCACACCTTGTTTTCCTTACCTGCTACAGTTTAATTTTGTGGCTAAGTCATTTTGGAAGGACAGGACGTAGGGGTGCAGGTGCTGGAGTTACAACTATACTTTATAGCACTGATAGGGATCCTTGCAGACTGCTGGCTGCATGGCTGTTCCCACTGTCCTATCCCCTTCTCCCAAGAGATGAGAAAGGCATCTGTAGCACAAGCTGAATGCTGGAATCCTTACTCATACACTGGCTAGGCGCATGGCCATGTGACAAAGCCAATGTCTCTGTCAGTAAGTAACAGATGATGATCTGGCCTTTGACAGTAAATTAAGTCTCCACCTTCCATCTCCCCCACCATGCTTGCACATGCAGCTGTTAGATGTAACGGTGTCACTTCAGGGACATGTCAGTCATATGATAAGGCAGTGAATGAGAAGTGTTTGGGAACAACAGTGCCAGGAAATGGCTGCTGGTCTGATGAATCACGCTATTCTGGTGGGCTGGGCATGACTTCCCAGGGAATCCCCACTTTTGCTTTATGTAAGGTTGTTTTTCCAATTAATATTATTCCATTTCTCATCTAAGTGAGTGTACATTTACAGATGCACATACAAATAACTAAATAATTCAGGTTTAAAGGGACCTCTGGAGGTCCAAACTCCCACTCAAAGCAGGGCCCACTTGGATCAGGTTCTCCACCTCAGTGCCCCCCAACAAGTACTTGTCTGAGCTGGCACCATCACAGGAAAGAGAGAGGCAGCTGTTCACAGTGCACTACAAAGAGGAACACGAGGCATTGCAAGTGCTGGTTGTGAGGGTTTCATAAGTGCATTATATGAGGTGAGGCCTGTGCAAGTGGGAAATGCCATAAATTCTCGGTCTATAATGACACTGCAATAGGGAAAAATCTTAAGACCATTTTGCAGCTGTTTTGAATAACGACAGACTTTTCATCATATTGTCTGAAACTGAAAAATTACAACTTATATCTTCAAAGCTTTGAATATTCCTCTCCCCATCCAGAGGCCAGCAGGAAGGGAAGAGTTGGAACAGCACCAGAGAGTGGCTTGGGAGCAAAGCTTCAGTACCAGGACTTTAGTTCTTTCTCTCTTCCATTTGGTTGCTAGTTTCCAGGTCTAGTTTGGTTTCTGTCGATTAGGAGGACACAGTGCAATTCCAGACAAACAGGAATCCTGAACGTGAGCTAACAGCTCCAACAGAATGGCTAGTTAGGAACATAACAGGTTTGCTAATAAATACGTGTGGTTTACTACCTGCCAGAGCACAGACCTCCCTGTGGGAACAGCACTACCAGGAAGCAGGGAACTGCCTGTATTTGCATTCAGTGCATGACAAAGGTGAAGAGGAGGCATATAAGCACATGAATACCCTGCGGACTTCTCCAGCAGCAGCCCATACACAAAGAGCTTCGACCACATGGAGATCTTCTTTCACAACAGCCTTGATTCAATCTTTTACACACTCAACAGCTCTCCAGGTGGGATACTAAAACAAGACTGGTTCTTATTGGCTTCATAATTGGTGCTTGCTCAGAACAATTTAGTTGCACGCTAGTAATTAGCAACAGCTCACCGTGGCTTAATTAGGGAAAGTGCAAAATTTCTTGGTGTCATTACAACCATAGTGTGCTAGTGACAGACAGACCTTAGAAAAAGTTCAGGTGACAAGAAAAGGAATTAAATATTTAGTCTCCTATAGCAATCTGGACACGTCTATAGTTAGTGACAGATATATATATATACACCCTATAGACAAGATGAATCACTGGAAAATTCACCAGACGCAGAGACTCTGCATCTCATTTAAACCATTGAGCACAGGTGTGAAATTCATTCCAAATACGATCTCAACCTGTCAGAAATTCCTCTCTTAAAGATGTGATTGACTCCCATATCCTGCACTTAAACTTCAGTTCTGACAGTACAGCCATGGAAATTTAAGTAAATTTAACATTTCCATAAGCTGGGATGTTTGTGCTATTCACATACCTGAATAAGTTGTAAATTTAATTATCTTACCTGCAGTGTCAGCGCTGCTCTTGCTGGACACAATTTTCATCATCTTCTCACTAAGTAATAACAAGAAAAATTGTAATTTTAGTTTACTAATTATTAAAACTGTAGTGAAGTTTACATTCAACAAATTAAATGGCCTTGTCTAACATATATTTTTTTTTAATTTAAATCACGAGTAATTTGTCAGTCATCTGTAATTTTTGTTTTTAAATCACCTTTTAGTACAAGTTAAGCAAGGAATGGACTATAAGCAGTAGAAAGCACAGAGATGTAGCTACATTAATTCTTTTTATCACAAAGAAGCATAATGCAGTTAATATCCATCTATCATTTGGCATATTCTTCCTCTCTGCCTAGCATTCTCATGGAGATGATAAAGAAACTTAAAAATGATTGAGCATTCAGGATTTTTTTTACTATTACATTCAAATATATTTTTGTTGATTGATTACTAAAATCATTACAGATGAATTCTGTTTTTACCTAGAAGAATCTTTGCTATTACTTGTATTTGGCCCTTTAAAAAGCGCAGACTGAACAAGACCAGTTAAACTGGCAATCTGTTTCTCCATGGCTTGTATCCTCTCTCTGTAAGACAAGAGAACCGTTTGTTAAAGCCAGATATATTTGCTTTCAGACTTGTTTTTCTAGGTGAATGATTACCACAGGATTGGAAAGACACTACAGAGTTTGTGCAAAGGCTTGGGTACCAGTTTGCATATACCTTTATTGCAGCAGCTTACCACGTCTCCGTTTGGAAAGCTTTTGCATTGTAACAGACAATTAAAAAATATCTGCTTCGTTAACAAGAACAAAACAAACAACCAAGTTATAAATTTCTAATGATCTCACAAGACAGGCACCTAAACCAATTTGTTAATGCCTCTGGGAACTTGTGAAAAAGTCTTTTTCAGCATTACATACATTTTCTCTTTTACCTACACTGGGCCAATCATTTTGTCTGTACTTAAGGTTTCAGGATTAAAGACTTTACACTTCTTCTTGTTACTATTTTTACTTTCCCCAGACCCAGGATTTTTGTCTGGGAAGCATTTAATCTGCTCAAGCTGACTACTTTCCAGTCCAAATCCTTTGCACCTGACATCACAACTGTCTGCTTTGAAAAGGACAGAAATATGACAGAGAGGCACAGGACACCAAATGCAGACTGTAAGGCAATGCTATAATAAAACAGATTTTCTTTCATGCACATATCCCGAGAAATTACAAAAAAGTAGAAGGAAAGAGATTTAGAACTACAATAAGTATAAACATTTTTTTCCATAGGAACCAAAGGTCACTAAACAAGAACAATAACAATAACTTTTTTTTTTTTTTTGGATGTGAAGGCTAACATTTGTGTGTTTATCTGTTTGCATAAATGCATATATTAGTCAGGTACCAGGGGACTTCCTCAGTCAGCTCCAAACCAGCCTTTTGCTCACACAGGTGGCAAGTATACACGCCAGTATGTCAGTGACACACCACAACACAGACACACATCAGCATGGGGCCTTCTGAAAAGGCATCCCTCTATTACAGCGGTTAAGTGTGTGGGGAGACGCGCAGAAGGAAATTCTAACAGCAGGCTGTGGTTTTGGAAGATGACTGGGAAGAAAACTTCACAAAAAGTGGTTAAGAGCAGCAGTAGGGACTGATGAGAGAAGACAGGACAGACAAACTCAGACACAGACTCAGCATGCCGCACGGCCCATCCATCCCCACCGCAGCATTCTGTGCACGTGGGAGCAGCCGAGCTCTGGCCACCCCAGCTGCAGTTGCTGTTTGGCCAAAGTTGCTGATGGCCAAAGCAATAGCATCAATCAGTAAGAGTCATATAAACTCAAATGTAGGTACCAATAGCAGCCAAAAGCAAGCTGACATAATAAAAAGCAAGTAACCAGCCCTGCTTGCAGCCAGACAGATTATCCAGGCTAATTATTTCATTCACATTCGGGGAATGAATGAGGTTTCCTGGGATAGCACACAGATAGCATAACCAGGAGACACCCAGAGACACCCAGAGGTTGAGCAAACAGGGCAGCAAAACAAGTAATGAGATGCTAACAGACACAAGCAGGGATGAAGAGAGTGCTCAGTCAGTCCCCAGCCAGCAGACGTGTTCTTACTGCAGTGCACGTATCTTACTTTTCTGTCTTCATATTGAAAGGTATTTTGAAGGGTGATGAGAAGACTAGTGAATCTGACTTAATTCATTTTAAACCAAGAAATACGTTATGGAATTTCCACTATTACAAGTTTTAAAATAAGAAACTGGTGCAGGCTACAGTAACCTTTGGAACAAAAACAAGTACTAAAACCCAGGGATAAATATACTCTAACAAACTTTAATGCAGCATTTTTGACACTTAATAAAGAAAACATTTTTTTTTCCCAGATAATCATCACGAAGTCTTCCTGGAACTAAACTCAACTGGAAGTCTCTCTGTTTTATCAATCCATAAATATGATGTTTTTTTCATCCCACATTAGATAATCTGGAAACAATTTTCTGCTTCAAAAGGTATTATGGCAACACAGAACTGATCTAGTCCTTTGCCATGAAATCTAGGAAAGTATGTTGTTAAGAGGCAGAGGGATGTTCCAAGATAGGAGATGATGAAAAACGAATGAAATACTGGAATCAATTGCACAGAACACATTATTTCTCATACGGTAAAAGCATTAAGAATGTGAAGAATCTACATGTGCTCTGGAGTTACTCTGTTAGAAACCAGGCACATTTTTCCTGTAATAGTTTCACTGTAATACCCAGACTTGTTATGGCCATTAGCACCAAAACATTTCAAAAACAGGTGTCTGAAAGGAGGTGCATTATTTTTAGGAATTAAATAAAACAACCTGCGTTTTGGAGGTGGTAAGACTGAAGGTGGTGGGAGGCAGCAGGTTCCAGCATGGGCAGGGAGGGATGCGGTTGGCCTGGTGGTGGGCCTTTAACTGGGCTGACGTGGCTGGAGGGCTGGTGGCCCAGTTCTGTCACCACAAGGCCCCAGAGGAGCAGGGACAGGATCTGCAGTGGACCCCTCTGCCTCCAACTTCCTTGGGAAGGGCTGGAGCAGTCGCTGCTTTGGGAGGGAGAAAAAAAATATTTTCCTCAGGCTGTGCCAGGTCAGGGTCTATCAGGGATGCCAGCATTGCCATGACAAAAATCGTGCATTTTTGGTTCTCAGCATTGTGCTTCCTACCCCTCGCTGTGCTCACTGCAGTGGGGAGGGGAGATGGGAACAGCCTGTCCCAGCAGCTCTGCCTGCACAGGGCAAGACAGAGTCTCATGGATGGGGCAGGCCAAGGCTCCCAGGCATGAGACAGGCTGGCCCCAAGACATGGGAAAGACCAAGGCTCCCAGGGCACAGGACACGCTGGCACTCAGTGACACAGGGCAGGCTGGAATGGGGAGCACTAGGACAGAGGGTCAGGCAGAACAGAACAAAGTGGTGCCTCTGTTTGCTGCCACCAGAAGGGTGGTAGCCGGAGAAGAGCCAACCCGTCTCTGCTCCTAGATTAATTTCCCAGATAAAGCTGCATCTCTCCACCACCCAGGAAGAGCAGGGAGGGTCCCTCTTATAGCAGCTGGGAAAGAAATGGCTATTTTATCAGCCCGAGCACAGAAAGGCATTGTTTCACATTGTTTTCCTGTGAATGCTGGGAGAGTCAGAGGTGGCAGCATGGTGGGGGAGGAAAGGAGGGGACAAGGTCAGAAGCAACGCCCAGCAGAGCTCTGTCAGACTTGGCTTTGGCTTCCCACAGACCTTTGCCAGGAAGGCAGGATGGGCCACTTGCCAGCCCTCTTCTCCCCAACAGCCTGACCCACAGCTCTGGCTGTGTCCAGGAACTGGGGCCCTGCCTTAGCAGCTCGCTCCCTAAATTCAGCAGAAGCAAAGCAAGCTCTTGCTTCTCTGGGGACCATGCACTGGTACATCAGATTTCATCAACAGATTTCTTCCTTACAGCTTCACTGATCCTTCATGTTACTCCTATTGCAGTTAACTGGAAGTAATTCCAAGAAGGGGTACAGCATGTTGCTGAATTGGTATCCACTTGTCACAGCAATGCTATTTAAGCATGACACGTTACTTGCATGTTACTTCCTTTTCCTGGGGAAAGTGTACTCTGTACACATGCAGAATAAAACTGGTCTGTGTTCATTCATGTTCTGGTCCAACCCCAGGCTGTGCAGCACATCACCCACAACAGATGTATTCAGACACCAAATCTGCACCATGATCTAACTGGCACACCTTCCAGGAGAAAAAACTTCAGTGATTTCCCATTTTATAGTTAAGCTCCAAATGAAGCCATGGAAAGTGGGTCAAAGACAGAGAAATACACATTTCTTTCGACATTACCCTATGATAGAAACATTTCACTACCTTTTTTTTTTTTTTTTTTTTTTTTTAATCGCACTGGAAAAAGAAAGGAAACAGGAGTAGGCTGTCTTTCCCAATGGCCTTTCTAGGATCAAGTGAAGGTGTCTTAAGACTTTATCGCAAATTCCCCAAAAACAGATGAGTGGGAATTCTGGAAGGGTGGGAAACAAAGATCAGCAGAATTCTTCTGTATTCTGCTTTCTTCCCACAGGTGAATATTTCAGTCCTCTAAGGAGAAGATTAAACTCAAACCTTCTACATCTTGAAGCTAAAAGAGAAAAGGAAGCTCTGAAGCACAGCAGCTGTTACAGGTTGACAACTCTTATCCCAGAGCCTGCATCTCATCTTCCTACAAACAGTTCCTCTAAGAGATGGAAGACAAAATACAGTTTACCTTTCCTCCATCCTGTATTGCTCATTTGACTTCATTTTTTCTGCCTGGTTATTCAACAGCTTTCACAGAGGAATATGCAGTTTTGGCCCTGTGGAAATTGTCTGAGAGAGTGTATTTGTAAAGCCCCTCTTATAAAATGCTCAGTACATTGCTGATGGAGTCCCTTACTGTTCATGACTTTACAAAGTAAGACCATTTTTCCTAATGCATAGAGTCCATCCATTTTTCAACATATCAAATAATAAAGTGGTTTTGTGGGGGGAACAATACCTAACAATCTACACATGTCCATTACACTTTAGTCCTGAACTGCAAGCCACGAGCCAATGATGCAATCTATCTATCGCAATCCAACTATCATCTTTTCTCACTAGTGTGGCATAAAAAGAAGAGGACAAAAGTTGTGTTCAGGCAGAAGAGAACCACAGTACACCCTGAAAATGCTTTTGGAGGAAGTGTTCTATGGAGTTATCTTGCTGTTTTAGAGCAGGAGCATTTTTTATATGCATATTTAGCAGTATCAAATAATCTAGAATTTTGAAACATATGTTATAGATGCAAAGATTTTAAGTTAAACAGCATTTAATTTAATGGACTTTTGGATAAACAGCTTCTTTTTCAATTTATCAACATTTAAACATCTGCTTTGCCTGTAGTAACTTCCAGAAATGTCCCACAAGCTACATAAATGAGCCATTCAAAAATATGACAGCAAATCACTGTTTAAACAACTCATGCTCACACACAAAAATTTACCTATTCTTCCAGTTCACCTCAGATTTAAGAGATGATGACCCTTTGAAGGTGAGCTGCTGTAACCTAGTTATAACTTCTAATATTTTTCTGCGCATGAATACTAAAATCTTTTATTTCTTTAAATCTCCATGTTGCAAAACAGATTTATATGGGACTCTTCTGGTAAATGAATTAACTGTGAGAATTTAGTCAATGCTTTATACCACAGAAATAGTTATCTTGGAAATAGTCAAGGTAAAACAGTTACAAGAAAGCACTACATGAAGCAATTAAATCCCCCTCAACTCTGCCTTAAATAACAGGCTTGATGAAACTGGCTTCCGCAGTGTTAAATTCATATGGGAAACTCCAGTAGAAGAGCTCAGAAGAAGAGCTCAGAAGCACCAGTTTTCATCTCTTGTAGATCCAAATATTCTGCAGTTAATGTTCCAAAGGTAATGGAACCATTTTCTTCAACAAAACCAGGATACAATCAATGAAAGGTCTTATCTGCTTTAAGTACCCAGCATATTCTGATAAAGTACAGAGATATCCCAGTTCAGCCTTGGACTGCAAAACTGAAGGAGAATTGAGATGGGAAGAGAGATTCACTTTTACTTCTGACATTGTCACAATCCCTTTCAATCTTTCTCCCGATTTACACCTAAACTTGCATTGTCCTGAGGTTGTGACAGTGCTACTTTGAGGAAATTTCCATAAAGTCATGACCCAAGAGATGTTTTCTCTGCTCTCAGCACACTTCTCTAGGGATTAAAGCAACAGCAGTGCTGAGATGATGGGTTTGGTGCCTGCAGGGTCCTCGACCTGCTCCTGCATGAGTCAGAATTGGGAGTCTCTTGTGCCACAGTGCAGAGATGAAAAAGATCTCTCTCCTCAGTAGCTCCAAGGCTAAGAGCTCCTCTGTCTGCCCACACCTAACACCTCAGCAGGCAGTCTGACTGAACACACTGCCATAAGCCTGTCTTTCAGGCTCTTGGCATCAGCAAGTGGATAACATACACAACTGAGCAGCATACACCTCATTTTACTGTGCCTGAAAGAGAATGAATTCAGCCCTATCTGCACAATCCCCAAAATATTCTTTCTCACAGAAGCAAGCCCATAGTGTTTATGGGTGTAAACTCTATCCTACACAACAGGTAGAGGGATAACTTTCTGCCATGATGTACATCATCCCTCAGGTATCCATAACAACCTTGTAACAATTCAGTCCCTGCTGAACCAGGAAAACAGCACCTCAACATGGATAACCCCTTGTTTAGTTTAGTATGGTTTAAACAGTGTTTGCTTTCAAAGTTTATGAAATTATTACAAAGCTAAATTAAAGCTTAGAGCATTCTGTGTTTGTAGAACTCAAACCAAATTCTTAATATTGTAGTGGTTAGAAAACACAACAATTTGCATGAATCGCTTTTGATATTTATAATTATTTTTTAGAAAGTCACATTTCCTCAAGGTTAAAAAAACCCCAACCCATAAAGACAGCTTTCAAAATGATTCTTTCAGTGCCATGTAACTAATACACACCATGCTGAATTTTAAGATCCTGGATTTATTTGGAAGTGCAATTATGCAAATGCTGTTTTCTTCATTGCTAATATATTCTGGGACCAGGATTAAAACTGGTGTGAAACTCCCTTTTAAGGAGCTGCAGAACTATCTGTATAGTTGTTCTTTATCCATTCACAAACACACAGCCTAGTGCATATTTGTGTAACTGAGTAAACAGTTGAGATGCCCAGAGAGAAGACAGAAAACCGCACAAACAGAAAAGTTTTTGGTGTCCTTCCGTATTTTCAATCCCTATCATGAACTTTGTAAAATTTTCAGTCTGTAAATGGATTAAAATTGGCAAATTTTCTTCAAATAATTTCCTAGATGCAATAATAGTGGCTTGAAATGAAATTTCAGACACCTGCAACTTTCTCTTGGAAACAGATACATAAAAATCCAGTTTCACTGACCTTAGATTGTAATATGCTCTACCTCGTACTCTTATGTCATAACTACCAAGCTACAAGCCTGTAATTTTTGTGGGTGGCTATTTTTCTTTATTTTCTTCCATTTTTTTCCCCACCAGTGGACCTCATGATCCACTTTTTTTTCTGGCCAATCATGGTAAGCGGCAACTAATTATTGAGCAAGCTGCTCTGATAGAGAGGAAGCCTTGGGTCTGTATGAAGCTCCGTATCTTCCCAGTGGTTAAGGCAATCTGCAGTTACCTTTGGCCTCTGTGAGCTCAGCATTTTCCAGCTATTCATCTTCACTTCACTAAAGAGCTCTATAAAAGTTAACAGCACAAACAATACGCTAGAGATTAACGCAGCGCATACAAATACAAAGCAACTGCCTGGCAGTGTAATGATTTTTCTCTCCCAGGCCAGGGTCTAAGGCAGGAGAAGCCTTCACAGACCTTTGTGTAAATCTGGTCCTTAAAAAGACAGGAGAAATCATTGTCATCATTGCCATAGCACAAAAGTTAACAACAGTCAGGTCACCAGCTACTTGTGATGCTGGAAAAATCATTGGGAACAGTATTCGTGTTTCGATTTCTTCCCTGGGACAGACTTGCTTTTCTCAGCAGTTTCCCCTCAAGGAACATTATTGCAAACAACTGCCCTATTTTGATGCAAATTCATGTTTTACAGGAGATAAGACAGTAATGATAAATTCTTCCCATTTCCTAACACTAGATGAGAAAAACTTCACTCCATAAAGAACCAAAATTGTAATATCAGAGTGTCATTCTTAACAGGGGTGAAATATATTCCCTTATTAGCAGGAACAGAACATCATTTGTTCTTGTAACATGATCTGGCTGTCTGCAAAGAAAAATCCCAGTTAATCATTTTATTTTATTATATTTTTTCCAATGACTGAAATTTACACAAATGAAAATAACTAGGGATTCATCATGGGTTGACAATACTTCCAAATTAATAATGGATGGTGTCACATCTCTAAATTACTAACTACCTTGACAGACAGCTAATAAACACTGCAGCCGGGTGCAGCAGCCTCCTTCACATTACATAGTCCCCTGAGTCTTAAACGACAAAGGATGTGCAGATTAGGAACATTTCTCATTTGCATAAATTAAGCCCCAGCTCTGCTTTACCTTGTCTCCTTGTCCTTGGGCATCGCAGGTGACCCATAGCCAAAAGGCTGCTTGTCCACAGTAGAGGGCACCGCCTCAGCCATGCCTGGGAGGCCGACAGCGCTCCGTGCCTTCGCATCCACAAACACAGGCGGTCCCGGCTCCTTTTTGAAGGACTGGCGGCTGGGGGAAGACCTGTCAGGCTGGATGGTGTGGGCAGGAATGTGAGGGCCATGGTGAGGATGAATATCGATCATTCTCATGTCAGCCACCCTGTGGGGTGAGGCTGGAGGTGTTTTAGAGCCAAGTGTGGGCAAATGACTCTCTGGGTACTTTCGTGACTTTTGTCTGTACAAGGACTGCTCCAGCATTTCAGGCTGCATAGAGGGGTTGCAGTAAGTGCTCGATGACCTCATGGCACTGCGATGGTAGGCTACAATGTGATCGGGGACATCGAGGGGGTGTCCGGAGTGTGGTGCAGCCATGCTCATCCTCCCCTCGTGAAACAAGTAGGGGTCACCATACAGACTTTCATTTCGCATCAGGGTAAGGTTTTTGTTGCTCATGTCCTCATCTGGCTTCACGTCCCGTCTCTCCAAAATGGCGCTTGGGCTGGGCGATATCGAGCGTGAGGCTGGCACGCTGGACAACCGGTCCCTGGGGATGGTGGCATTGCCTGGCACACCCATGGGCCGGCCCCCACCATAGGGAATCCTGGATGGTGAGGGAGGCATGGAGTGGGGCACGGAGGTGGAGGGTGGAGAGCTGGGCATCGCGTGCAGAGGGTGCGCGGCAGATCCAGGACGGGAACCACTTGGGCCATCTCGTCCCATATAAGCAATCTCCCTCTGCATCTGGAAAGAAAAGGAAAAATACCTCAGATATAAAATTAAATATATAAAATGAACAAGCAAAACATGATGTGGGTTGTTTACAGAAAGTCAGGAAATAAAAACAAATCCTTGAGACAAAATAATTTTACATCTGCGTAACTAAAACACTTTGGGACCTCAGTGCCTAACAAAAATAACAACTATAAACAGCAATAAAATGTATGTTAAAGGAATATGAGAGGTTTAAAAATGCTTTTACTTATGCAAATACCATCTCTCCCTAATCGGATATTCACAGCTACTGAAGATGAAATCAGGGGTTACGGCACCAGGTTTTCCACATACACGTAGGCAGTGACAAACTTAAACAGTTTATTGATCAGACACACAGGCTAGAGTTCACGGATTCCAAAGCAAGATAAAAATGCTGATGCTCTGGCATCATAAACATACCTGAAGTCCTTAGACAAGAAAAATAAATATTACAACTAAGTGGCCATTTTCTTCAGTGCAGGATTTAAGCTTTTGCTAATGACTTGATGTGGTCTTTATTACACACAGGATACGCAAGGCATAGCAGAAAAACACATACTTTTATTGACTATAACACAGTCAACTTACATGAAAACAGTCTGACCCTATATAACATGGATGATTGCAAAGACAAGAGTGATTTAGAGGGTTTGTGAAGCACATGCTCAGAAAGTCATCAAACATTTTATCATAGTTTTGTAAACAGCAGCAGGAAACAAAACAAAAGGGAAACTTCCAAAACAAATGTATTAGCGCTTTATTAAGAGAGGCCTTGGCAAAAATGTGCAATGAACACGTGCTTTTGAGAGTGTAGAACCTTGCTGTGCCCAGCCATGACTTCTCTGGATGGCTGAACACTGTCAATGACAGACAGGAGAAACTCTCCCTCTAAAAAGCATCATGTGCCTGCTCTGGTGCCCTTGGGGTAAGGTGAATGAACAGGGAGATGAAAAAGTCAGTTAAGGATCAAGACCAACATAAGGAAAAAAATTATAGTTTCTAAAATTCATGCTGACAATTCCAGCTTCACTCTCCATCACCTCCAAGGGATTGTAGAAAACTGTGTATCACCCCCCCCGACTCCACATTCCTAAAGTTACAGAGCACAAAATAATATACAGTGGATGTTGCTGATCTGAAATCTACACAATTTTTCTCCCCTCTCACTCCTTGCTTTTACAATGTGACTGGATTCACTGCAGTTACAGTGATCCATGGCAGATGAAGCAAGAGATTATTCCTGCCCACCACAGGTTTTTCCACTGGTAAGGGAATTGCAGCGTCGGTATATAAACAATAGCTGTTCTTATCACAGCACGTTCTGCTCTCAGGAATTAGAAACGACATTCCCCAGGGCCAGAGATCAACAGTCTGGAGTATCAGGTAATAGGAAGAAGAAAGGAGATAATCTGATTGTGGCCACAGTAATAATAAATAAGTGTAAGAGAACAAAGGTGTGCACTGGGATGTGTCATAAATGAGCCAGATGAAAATTACGAAGCCAAACAGGAACATGGCATAACTTTTTCATTTGCACAGAGAAATAGTCTAGTCCAGAGCTTAAAATAAGATATAATTAAAATATAACTAAACAGTATGAATCACTTTATAAAAGGGAATTCAACATCATTTTCTATTGGCCTGAAGAACCACTGCAACATACTAAGCTATACTGTGTGTACTGACTCTGGCCCTGGGCTAGCAGAACAAAATGACTCTTACTGGCTTGAGCAGCTTTGGGATCATGTCTTCAGGGACAGGTAGACACAGTTGTTTTATACCAAGAAAAAAATCCAGAGAAAGAAAATCCCCCTAGATTTCTACGTACAAGCTACACAATGCCCTCTTTAGTTGCTTTAGACAAAGCTACAACAGATGGAATACTATCTGTCAAAGAAACCATAGCCACTAGGATATGCTGGATTGCAGGGAGAGGAAAATTCCAATGTTACACTGCAGAGAGGAGAAAATTTCCATGGGAAAATTTGAAAGCAAGGTTTAATTTCCCCTAACTTCTGGACTTCATATTCCTGTATATGCTCATTCATTTCTCATAAGTCAAAGCAATCTTTCAGAGAAAAAAATCCCATTTTCCACCTTAACATCATTTAGATGGAATACTTTAAGATGGAAAATAATTTGAATATGGAACTGAGTTATGGCTTAAAATCTTGTGTCTGAGTACTGTTCTATATATCATTTATTTTTGCTTTAAAATAGTGCTTGGAGTACAGACCTTCAATCAAGGCTCCCTTGGGCTGGGCAGGGCACAAACACCTGGGCACCCAATCCCTTTCTGAAAAGTACACCTGCTATTTTAAGCCAGGACTCAGGCCTTGGGTGGAGTATACCAAAGGGGATACTGTTGGAGCCAGAGTCCAGGGTGCCCAGGAAAGATTCACATGTGAGCTGGTCCCCCAGAGCCAGGCATCTTTACCCAGTGGATTACAGTGTCTTCTGCCACATGGTTGGTATTTCCTCTCTTTCTGCTTTTCTCCCTTCTCCAGACTCTCCAGACTCTTTGCTAATGCTAAGTTTAAAAATGTGAACAATGGTTCTTTTCTTGCTTTCTCATCTATACCTCTTTGGTGTGATAGTCTAGGCATACTACTCTCTCTCATACATACCCCACTTCCTGTGCTGTTTTTCATCTTCTGTCCTTCACCACAAAAACCCCATGTTGCTCAATAAAACCCCATATTCTTCTGCATAGGCTGCCTTGAGCCACATGTTTCTGGACTTTGCATGACTCAGGGACACAGAAAGAGGATATTGGGTTTGGCTAAGCCTCTAAATACTGGGTGCTGTCACACAATTGCTTTGAGGGCAAAAGGAAGGTTTTTTTTAGTGCACAGGATCATATGCTTTTCAACTGCAGCCATGTAACACGCTTGCCTGAGGGCGTGGCTTTCTTCAACACATAGCTCTTCCTTGTTCCTACTGCCTACAGGCCTTACATCCTTGAAATGGAAACTTGACTTATCAATCCTTAGGTTAAAATATGGCAAACAGCTAGCAACCATTTCTATATAAAACATTTGAGGAAAAATCACATCACTGAGAATCTTTCTGTAGTAAAAAAGATTACATCATGTTTAAACATCTCCTGTGGAGGTATTTGTTAAGTCTAACAAGACTTAAGTCTATAGGATACACATGTTGCTAATTTTTTTAAAATGGAGTCTCTATATACTAAAGAGTCAATGTTATATAAAAGCAGTCATGTTCTTTATTTCCAAGGTTGTTGGCACACTGAATAGCATTTTGAAAATGTCTATACACACAAAGTCAGCAAACCAGTTATCCATCCACTCAAGCAGGTGTAAGGAGCCTTGCTCCTGGTGGCTGGCACAGAGGACCAGCAGAACCAGTCTCCCTGCAGCCAGCAGCCCGGGCAGGCAGAGCCGTGCCTGCAGACACAGCGGGGCAATGCCAGGTAGCACCCGGCACTGAGCCTGCTGCTGACTCACGAGCACCACACCAACCCTCCAGCTCACCGTGCAGCCGCACACCAGACGTACAGCCTGACTCAAGCCACTATCTGCTAAGATCTCAGTGTGAAACTCAGGCAAAGGGAAAAGTAGGCCAGAGTTTCCGACCTGGCAGCCTTTCCCACTGCTCTCCTAGGCCTCCTCTACATCACCAGAGAACAAGCAACTGGCTTTGCCCCAAGATTTTCAGACTGCCAAAACACCTACACAGCGGCATGTTCCCAAGATGGAGGTTATCCAAGCACCCTCTTGGAGACACTGGGGAGCTCCCAACAGACTCCATTAATCACCTCTCAGCCATGTGAAGCTATTACTTTTCTTACTCTTCCTTTGACACCCTGCACTTTCCTGAGGAAAGTGCTCCTATGCTCTGCAAGCTGGTTCATCCAGGAGTAAACACAGGACACCTGCAAAGAATTTTATGGAGACCTTGGAGTCTATGATGAAATACTGATACAATAGTGTTAAATTAAACTGTTCGTAAAGAGATCTTTAATGAAAATGGCTCAACAGAAAAACATCCTCTAAAAAGTAAGGCAATCCTTCACTCTTCTAATGAGGAAAAACTTAATTAAAGAACCCTCAATCCAATAACAATAGAACCCATTAATTTGTTCCCTCTTCATAAAAATAATTTGGCATCTTTAGTGCGCTAGTTGTCAAAACCCCTCAGCTTCACCATTAGTTGCACTATATAATACTTTTGTCATGACTGATCTTTCATTCCAGTTGGATCTGGAGAGCTGAAAGCACAAATCCACTTCTGAAAAACCCAAACACTTTTATACAGTTTTAGTATTTCTAAAATGAGGTAATTTACAATAAGAAAAAGTGCACTTGAAAATCGCAGAATTAGTAAACAGTTAAATGAGAATTTTAAGTATTTGTACCAAATACTGTCTGAAGCCAAATCAGACAGACATCTCTGAGAGGCTGTCATACTTTTGTGTTCTTGTTTTCTCATAGACTGCCTTCTAGCACCTATAAATTTCCCCATTCTATTGAGTTGTTACAGAAAAAAATCATGCTCGTTGCAGTTGTGGGTTCCTCCAGCTGCCCGATGCCATATTCGAAAACTTCAAAGACATCAGCATAATTTTTACTGTTTCTGGTGAGAAACTTTTCAACAATACGTACTTTGAGCAGACAACTCTAATCCAAGAGAGCTGAAATATTTTGTAAAAACATCACCAAAGACAAAAGTTGGAAAAAACCCACCAAGCAGATTTCAGTCAACAGTGATGTTGTTTCTTACCAAGCCTTTCATCTTCATTCATCTTTCATTCATTCATTCTTTCATCTTCATCATTCTTACCAGACCTTTAAGTTTCATCCCTCGAGTGCTCTAGAGCTTTGGCTTTCCAGATTCATAGACCTGAGTCAACTTGGTCAGAGTCTGATCAGGGGTAGGGACCCCAACCCTTCCATGTTCTCTTCAGCAGTGCAGGAGCGTGGTAGTCTGGGGTTATCAAGTAGTGAGACATGCTGGGGTTTCAAAGGCAATCACTCCTTGGCAATGTTTCCAGACTACAAGTTTACTTGTCAATTTTGGCTAAGAATGGGCCCTCTGATGCCCAAAAAGAAGATTTCAGAGACCATGAAAATACTAATCTTGCCTAAGTTGGAACCTGGCCTCAGTTGAATCTGGCCCCACAGTAAAAGGTTCTAGGAGCTGCCAGGGTTCACAATTGTTTATCATTACGAGAACCATACGCTGGTAAAATAAAACTGATTTCAAACTTGAATGAATGGGCAAGTACAAGACTCAGCTAGCTGTTCTTAATATGTTTCATACAGTTCCATAGTTTTTTCCTGGATAATTTTCCAGAAAAAGAGTTGCAGAGCTCCCTAAAAAATCTCAACACTTACAATTAACTTCCCGGTATTACCATGCACCTAGGTTTCAGTTCTTTCGGTCTTTTTGTATAGTTTTGTTATATGCCTAGCTGTAAAAACCTCTGTATTATGGTTAAAGAAGAACTGAGATAAAAACTCAGAACATCTATGAAAGAGGAACTTTCTCTTTCTAGGGTCTGCTTACATGTATGGTGGATACGTCAAGAGAATAACTGTTTTTTTCTACCTCCATTTATGCTCTTAACTCTGTGCTCTTTCTTCTTTCTCAAACACAACCAATCAATATAAGATGTTTCTTAGGATGAGTCTGTGATGGCTAATGATGGTGAACCAGCTTCTATGTTGATAGATTACTCTTTATTTTGGC
The DNA here is from genome assembly GCF_015227805.2 of Hirundo rustica. Classification (NCBI taxonomy): domain Eukaryota; kingdom Metazoa; phylum Chordata; class Aves; order Passeriformes; family Hirundinidae; genus Hirundo; species Hirundo rustica. Next base: position 138,963,095 of record NC_053450.1, on the reverse strand, counting down.
GAGGGTCAGCTAGCTAGAAGTTGACATGAACAAAATAGGAGAACCAGAAGGGGATGCTCACTATCTTAGAAGGGGAGATTTCGAGGACACAAACGTGACCCTCCAGAAAGGAAGCATTCTGAATGAGCCATAATCAGGTGTTTTCACCATACTACTCAACATCACTGTGACATCCAGTCCCCATACCTTTCTCCCAGCTGTGCAGGTGTGCACAGAGGTTATGGCAAAAGCACTATTTGATCCTCAAAAACAGAATTTCTAGCATACCATATTGTGGTTACCAATACACTGACTTGAAGTTGAGACACACCATCATTTCCCTTGCCATGCCACAGAGCATCAAACACATTCTTAATATTATTGTCCCTTATTTTATACATATATGTTTAATGCACACTTGTGCATGAATCCCTACAGAAATACAAATGTTTTACCTCAAGGTATTTTACACGTTTCAGTATGTCTTTTTATATCCCTGACTACATATAAGCTTAATTCATACCATATCCTAAAAGCTCCCATGGGGAAAACAAAGAATACCTAGTTCACTTTTTACTAAATGTAAAACAGATCCATAAAATTCTAAGCTAACCACAAAACAAATGTAATGGTAATATCAAAAATAATGTTTAATTGCTTCACCTTGCTTGTAAGTCAATGTACATGCTAAAGATGGATCATGCAAACAAGCAGAGAGGAGAGTCTGCAGACCAAATCCTATACAGTCTGCTCTTTTGGTCATAATTTCTTCAGCTATCCAGACGCTTCCCTGAGTATTTGTTTTCACAATTTAAAACACTACCACTCTTACTACACTCTTAGTGTAGTAAGAGTGGTCATTGTTGCCTGTGGACCAATAAAACAATCTTTGATAAGATCTTCACTTTGAAATAATTAAAGTCACTTACTGTTTCTTAAGGAAATCACTCGAATGGCTACAGCAGTGAGATGAACATTTGGTTCCACTTCTTCTAAAAAAGCACTTTTTGTTTTCAGTCTTGAATCTCAATCCTTGGTCTATGGTATAATATTTTGTATATCCATGTCTTCCGCAAAAAGGTTTTGAAACACGAAAAATGTTCCTTGTTCCCTCTGCTCACAACAGGCCATCTTGCTTTATCCGGTCATCTAAGTAATGCTGTTTCAATATACTGAAGTACTTTTCCACATGACAAGCCTGCAATTTCTCCTCCCCTTTGAAATTAGTCACTAAATAACCTCCTTGGCATGTCACCCAGTCACAAACTGTGCAACACTATGTGATTCAATCACTCAATCATTTTTTAATGTGTGCCTTTAAGATGAATAGAAAGAGACTAATATTATGGAGTGAACCACAAAAGAGACGTGCAGAGGGGAAAGCCATAAATAAAATAGTGAGTAACCTCCGTTTCAGTAACACAGTGCATTTCAAAGGCAACACCTATACATATTCATTCCCCAACAGGTGAACACCTCCAACTATTTAGCAAACCTAGTAGGCAGAATTCTAGAAAAAAAAATTCAGCAGTTATAAACCTTAGAAGCTTTTCACCTCCTCAGATTGGTAGTGCCACTGTAGAAGGAAGCACAAGCTCCTCCTGTGGAGATGCTGTCTACTCATTAACCAGGCACCTGCGCCACTTGGATAACCTGAACTTCGGGGTCCCCATAAATCAATCCCATTGTTATCTCTGCAGCACACTACATAAGCCATTAGGATTGGTTGTTGGGTTTGATTTGTTTTGTTGGTTTTAAGAGGAAACAATAGAGAGAAGGTAAATATACTTTCAAAAATTGAAACAGAAAGGATACTTCACTTCCTTCTATACCCTCACACGAACAGACCATAGAATATGGAAATTGTCTCTTTAAGAAGTCAGCATTTATAGCCTAAAAGAGATGACACTTAAATATTATAAGGGAAAATCTCATGACACAAACCCTTCCCAGTCCTGCAGATATTTTCTGCTTTGGGAGGTTGGTTCTTTTGCTCTTGGTTTGGATTTTTGTTTGATTTTGCTTTTGTACAAGTAAAATATTGCCTATATCATCATAAATGACATTCAAAGGAATAAAAACCCAATTTAAGCATATGATCATGAGGTAATATTGCTGTACAGGAACAGTCCTAATGGAATATTACAGGAGCAGCATTTTTTTTTCACAGTATTGCTCTCAGTTTCAGCCACTAGTGAAGGAAGCATTGTTCATTTCTGCTATGAAATGGCAATTTGACACTGAGCATTTAAGTAACACAAGAAAGATCAGAACAGATCTGGTAGCCAGAACTAAAAATCCAGGTGTTCCACCCTTTACTAACCCCAGCCCAGCATCAGAGAAGTCTTCCAGCTTTCTAGACAGATGCTGTGAATTCTGATTTGTAATGTATGCTGCAAATTTGTATGCCATCATTGATACTGACTAGAACTTTACAAAATTTATATATAGTATAATATAAACAGGTTTTTTTCAGAAATGCAAAAAAAATATTTTGTCTTGAATGCTAACTTTTCAGTTTCCATGTCAAATATTTTAAAACATTATTAAATATTTGCACTAGCACTATATTAAAGTATTATTAGGGCACAGAAACAATGTTAATCTATTTATTTTTATTTCAAATTTAACCAGTGAAGGTTTGTTTCTTGCAGTGTAGGGGTAAAGCATTGGTAATTTATGCAATGGTAATTTACCATTCAAGCATCTGGTTTATATTTGGCAGGTTTAACTAACCAGTCAGGCATCCCCTTTTAATGAATGGATGTATATACTTGACCTAGTTAAAAAGCTGCTTAGGTTGGTGGACCAACCAGACTCAGAAACATCAAGAGGAAAAAAATCAAGCAAATTATCCTAGAACAGTTTATTGCCACATGTGCTTTTCAGTAGTTGTGGAGAATACTCCTCTATCCATGTTCTTCCTTACAGGCTAACAAACCTGAAGTGAGAAACAATTATGCTAACATGAAGGATAAAAAAGATGACTGTATTTTGCTAAGTTTCCCTGCAATGAATTGCAAGCTAGTAGGCTGCACATTTTCAGTAATTGGACTCTAGCATGACAAAGTATATCCCGGAACATCAGACAGGGATATAGCTAGATCACCATACATATGACATGATATTCATGTATGTCTGATGCATACAAAAAGCTTTTAATTAGATGAATTAATCTGCTTTTAATTTTAGAATATATCAGGCACAGCATCATAAATATTGCAGTTATATCATTACCGAGGCTGCAATTTAACTTGTAGGTTCTAACAGCGCATACAAACAATTTAAGCATCACTTTCCATTTGAATTACTTTATCAGAGCCTTCAAGCATTATCTAGCTTGCCATGTATTATCCCATGTACAATTACTTGCCATATATTTTTTTATAAAGTACTGTACAGAACAAGAACTCCTTTTCAGTTCAAGCCCCTGTGTAAACCAAGGGCATGGCCCTAAGAGGCACAACACCCTATGCTTCACTGAGGCCAAGCCTGGAAGTTCAGGTTATTTTAGGATTTTAAAACCAATGTTAGTGTTAATGATAAGCTCACATCACTACAGACTTGGCATACCAGTCACCTGCCTTTCTTCAGCATCAACGTTAGTCTGTTGGACCTTTCCATCACTTTGCTCATCACATCGATTTATTTTCTGCTTGTTTTCCTCATTTTGAAGAAGAAAAAATGTTAAAGACTAAACATCAGTAGAACACAGTTTTAAAGACAGAGAATATTTTGAAGTCTACTGTGGGGTATACACACGTGACACAGACATAACTTATGGCTTGACTACTGATCAAAGTTCCTTCCACTCCTGGTAACAGCTCTTTTGGTTCCTATTCCTTTAATACTACTTTCATGGATAGAAATAATTAAGTAGTTAATGCCTTATAGTGCTGTAAATAATTATTTCCTTGACAGAAAACAGGGAAGCACTTATGGTGATTGCTGGTCACTAACTCAAGACTTGGTTTCGTCCCCAGCACTCCAGAAAAAAGTTTGTGATGGAGTCAATGTGGTTTTTCTTAAATTCAACAAGTTGGTTCAGTCCAGCAGAATTCAAATGGAAAGACAGCTTGCTGATAACAGCTTTTAGAGCTGAATTACAAAGAAAGCGTATTTTGTCCTGTATTTGGGGTTTTGGGGTTAGGATTTTGGGTGTGGATTTGGGTTTTGAGATTTGGGGTTTTTTCTGCCAAAGCAGCTCTCATGCCATTTCACCAGTCCTATCGCCCACCCAGCTTCTAATTTTGATCCAAGAAACCAACAGTTTGAGGTGACAAAGACCAATCCGTGGAGTTGTCTGTAGGATCTCCTAACTCTGCTGGCTCTGATACACAAGACTCATGAAGGCAGCTGGGGAACTGCCATCACCATCTTTCTCCTTTCTGCTTAGAGTGGCACCATCACAAGGTCAATTTCTTCTAGCAAAGGAGAGTGATGCTTAGCTTTGCCTCCAAACACTCAGCAGAGAAGAAAATATGTTCTTACCTCATCCTGATCCTAGTCTGAGTTGCTTCCCCATGGTGAAAATGAGGGAGCAGAACACAGCCCCCCAAGTTGCTGTCCTTCACAAAGTCACCCAGGTGACACACACCGGCATCCAGCCAGGCTGTGCTGCTGCCATTGCACTCCACTGTGCTCTCCACGACCCTGAAAAACGCTTTCAAATGGCCTTGACTTTTTCACATCAGCTCTCCAGCCCACTGCCCATGTTTATACCTAGAAGGATGTGTGTGGTGTTTCTTTGAAGACTGAAAATCCTACAGAAGCTCTTTGAATTTGAAAGTCCAAGCTAAACAAACAGAGAGGGAACAGCACTGTTTTGGCTGCCTAACACATACTGGATTTGAGATTATGTGCAGACCACACTATCTTCTCCTAAACATGCATATTGTTTGTACTCCCTCTGTTTACTGATTCCAAAAGCATGCAGTGAAACAGATATGCCTTGGAGTAAACACAAGTACCATAAAATTCTCTTATACTTATTCCAAACTCCCTAGTTCCTACAACATAAATGTAAACAAACAAACAAAAAGCCCTCTCACATCACAGAGCACATTACTACTGGCTACAATGCACCAGTATAAAGGGGACAGGCAGCTCTACAGCTTCACTGCTGGCAAAGCAGCACTCTCACTAGAACATCTGGAGTTTGCAGTGTGGACCAACCTGTGCACAAAGCCTTTGAACCAGCCCAGAGAGGAGCATCTGAGCTCCCAAGACAACAGTGTTGTCCTGTAACCTGTGTATTAATATCACATATCCACACATGCATATATCCACACATGCGTGTATGTTTTGCCTACAAGCAGTAAATCTTTGGCCTAACCTTTAGTGATGGTAGATCAGTATAATCTGAAACTTTTGATTTTTAGGGATTAAAAAAGTAAAAGGCAAAAAAAACCCCAAACCCAAAAGTGGAAAGTCCTCTGTTAGAAAATCTCTCAGTATCTCAAAGATTTTTTTTAAGTTTACTAGAGCAAATATAGCCAACTCTCTTTGGAGCTGCATGAAGAAGGTTCTGCAAAACTGCTCTATTACGTCAGGTCTGCAGTCTGTCTCTCTAGCCTGTAATTCAAACCTCATGCTTTCCCCTTGTTTCTGTCCTGATTTTAGCAAGGACATTTTCCCAGCTATAGGAAAGTATCACAGCATGTATCGCAGACATATATGCATTAAGCACCTCTCAAAAAGTCAAGAAGTGATATTAATTGCTCTGGATTGAGGATTTATCTCACCTAATGTCTCATTAAAAGAAAGTCAGCCAGACATCCTCCAGAGCCAGCTCATTCCCCTAGAGCTGGGTGGGACAAGCAGCCCTTTTGCATTCCCAACCTCTCACCACTGACTGCAGTGGGTGGCCATTTCTACATTGATCTTAAAAGGATTAGATTTTTTTTTTTTTTTAATTCTTTATAGTGAGCCTGCCCATATGTCTTTTCATTTAGTTCACTTTCTGTTCTGTTTCTCATCCTACTTTTTTCCTTTTTATTTCCTTCTTTATAAGAGAGCTGAGCTCCTGTAACTACAAAGTACAATGATGGCTTCATTCCATCTGCTGCTTGCTGGTCCATGCAATGGACGTTGCTGTGATCTGCCTTGGAGAATCCAACTTGACCTGTGGTTCCTGTTTTATTGAATTAAGTATTAAGCATCTCTCTCCTGAAGCTGGCAATAAACATTATTTATTTCTCAGCAGAGCAATATGGAAGCACATTCATTTTCCTCTTCCTCTGTCCTACCATTAGCATACTTATTTATGCCTAAACTTTCTAACCTTTTAAATGTAGAGAACTGAGTTTGTGGCATGAACTGTTCCCTTCTTAGTTCATAGGTAATGCAGAAATATTAATAAAAGGAAGCAAGTCATATGTTGAAGATATTTTACTAACACTTAACTCATGACTTGGACTGATTACCTTAAAGATCTTTTCCAACCTAAATGACTCTGTGATTCCCTGAAACAGGGAAGAGAGACAAGAGGTGAAGAAGTATTATGTGGAAAGGTAACAGGGAATTCTTAGTGTAGAATTACAGAAGAAAGGAAAAAAGACAAAACAAAAAGGGAATGAGACAGTATGAAGGACAGTAAATAGGAGTTTGTGAAAGACAAAAGAGAGTAATACCGGAGATGGAGTGCTGAAAAATTAATAGGGAAACAAGAAAGGGATAATAAATAAAAAAGGAAACAAAAATAAGAGACTTAAGCTGGGAAGAGAGGAATTGATGAGAAAAAGAGGAGTTAAAGACACTGTAGCGTACAAAAGAAAAGTCAACAGAAAATTCAGTGAAAGTGAAAAAAACATTAAGTGGAAAAACATGAACTAATGCAAATCTTCTTCAATGGTAGAATATTTTGCATTAGGTCTTATTACAATGCTGTAGCCTAGCATAGTAGGCATGGTAGGGGGAGGGAAAGATCAAGAAGGAAAGGAGAACATCCAACATGAAGTTATTTCATTTTGTTTAATACTCTGAGGTTTTGTGGGTTTTTTGTCAGACGTGGTCAGAACATGAGGGTGGATTTTAGGGAAGAAGTGAGCAGAGCACTTCAGGTATATGCCAGCTGGAGTGACCCAGAAATTCTTGAGGATATGGCCAAAGAAGATAAGAGCATCACTTGCCTTCGCTATCCACTCTCATATGCAAAAAAAGATATTTGAGATGCACTTCAAAGCTATTTTGAAACCCAGCATTTAGTTCAGCCATTACCACTGAAGATGTAGTTAAGGTTCCAAACAGCTTCATCTCCCTCAGACAGTGCAAGAAATAACAGCTCTCTATAAGTGAGGCCTTAACTCAGCCCCTCTGAGATGCCCAATGCAGTGGGACTGCGTGATGAGAGGTAACACTGAGGTGGCTGCTGACCTCTCTACATGTCTGGCTGTTAGTGGGGGACAACAGAAGTTCTGGTTTGATCAAACTATCACCAAGCTCTGGCAAGTGATGAGACATGTCATGTGTGTCTACAGGCACATGTGCACGCAGCCCTTACTTCCCAGCAAACTTTCTCCCTTATCAATTTCACTGTGTTATCAACCCCCTGACCCCACCCGCCCCCCCCCTCCCCGACTTGCAGTTCTTATGACTGCAAGAACACCTACACATCAAGAGCTCTTTGGCCATCAAAATGTTCAATGGCTCTTCCCATTCCTAAACTGAGGTCACCTTTTTTCAGGTGTAAAACAAGAAGCAAACAAAAAAAAAAAAAAAAAAAAAGAGGAAAGCAGTATTGCTCTTCTTCCCATAAAATGATGAGCTTACAACATGCCACAAATATAGCGCAAGGAATGGGCTCTGTATTTGGACCACCCTGGTTGTACCTGTACTGAACCTGCTGTCACAGACTAACTGTCAATGCAAAAACCTTGACAACACACTGGCTGAATTCTGCTTGGAAAGGAATGGAGCATAAGGCCACTTGGAGCCTGACTCAGAGCCATCCCATGAGAGCTTCCAGTCCAGCCACGCTTTAGGCTTTAAGCAAAGTGAGCAAGAAGATGGATAAGATGCAGCAGACTTTGCATTGGCCTGTGTGAAATCACAGTGCCTCTGTGTGGAGTTTATTTCCCCAGCAGCACTTCATCATTTGAGCTATCTCCCTGCTACCAGTCTGCATCACTTTACTCCTGACTGGCAGGACAAACACCCAGATCAGTTAACAGGCACTCATTTCTGCCTATTTATGTATTTAATTTCCTATGAACAAATGAAATGTGAGAGTTAAAAAAAATGTTTAGATAATCCAATTAAGCAGAGAGAAGTTAATTAATTTCTCATGCTTTATTTTCCTATGCTTCCTTTGTGTACTATGCAGACAAAATGGTGAGTACACTAAGAAACCTCTTGGCATTTCAGCCAAGATTTTTCAGGGTGTTATCACAAATGACAAAAATATAAACACACTAAACCATAACACATTTCAATCCTAAAAAGGTCGGATTTACATAATTACATGATTGGTTTGCCAATATCCACATTTATCTCATCAGTATAGCATGGCCTACCCATCCCATAAGCTATTCAGATTGTTTGGATTGAATGTATAAAAGCTGTTACTGATCTATTTTTCTAAAGTTAACATTATGACAACCCTCATAACAAGTGCTGCATTCAAACCAATTGTTGCCTTTGCTTTCAAACCAACTGCTCCTTTCTTCTGATTTTCCAGTGATGCTTTTTATGGTAGAATTTTCTGAGAACAAACAGAGTCATTCAATTCATGAAAATGCAGAAAGCATTTCCTCCTCCCTCCCCACTCTCTTTGAAGAGATGAAGGACACCATGTACGTAACATAGACAACCACTACCCATGCAGGGAGCCAAACCCTTCAGACCAATCTCAATTTCAGTATTTCCTTAGGGCACCACAGAACTGATGGGGTCATCTCTTCTTTTTCCAAAAAAGGAATAGTTTCAAAGATGTACATTTCTGGTAAAGATCAGCATTTTTATTTGGTTTAAATATACTGTATATCAGATTTCTGCTATTTAAAAGAAAAATACTTTTAGTAACTGCACTCATAAATCAAAATAAATGCATGGCTTTCTGAATTCCTGTACTAACTCAGCTCTTATTTTTGTTCCATATTTGTATCTCTTTTCACTGCACTGAAGACAACTGAAACTGAACAAGTTGATAAAGTTAAATGAACATAAAGAAAGTGTAACCCTTGGTCTCACATTACCAAACAACTGAGTCAAAATACAATTCCTATCAGAGATATACAAAATGGGTTAGAATGTAAATAATTTAGAAATATTATAAAACAGAGCTGATAGTCAAAAGACATAAGCAGCATGTTTACAGCTATTTCTTCCAATATAAGGACATGGAAATCAGAAAAAATAAGTTGCTGTGCTGAGTTTTGGAGTCAGCACTATCGGCAGGAGAAATGGTCATGAAAAATCTTACATTCAACTGGATTTTGCAATGCAAGTGTCCAAGCCACACCACACCTCACAGCCATAAGGTGGAACACCATTTGCAGTTGTATGTCCTTTGAAATTACAGAAATGCTACCAGTGCATCAACAAAAAGTCTTATATCGCAAACTTCTTCCTACGCTTTTTGAATCCTACAGTTTCTTTTACTTCCTTCTATCCCAAAAATATCCAAATTGGTCAGCATGGCTGAAGTAAACAATCTAGTTTACCCAAAGGTCAAGCTATCTATAGTAAATATTAAGTGATACAGGGAGTAGCCCTTTACCCAACACACCCGTTCAGTCTTTTCACTTAGTCACATGGAGTTCAAATTTGCAATGATGTAAGAAAGACATATATTCAGAGAAAAAATAATTTCAGCATCACATCATTTCTCATGGAGTCCTATTGCGTGCTGATATTTGCAACTGTCTTGCTTTTGCCAGCTGAGGCTTTTTTTAACCCCAGATCTTAACCTGTATCCAAGGAAAGATATTTTTACTGCTCATATTTTCAGAAGACTGATTAGTTTTCCAGAGCCGTTACTAGAAAAAGTACAATCCAACATGGAGAAGAATCAAAATCCTCAGATATATAGCTGTGTTCTCTTAAACACCAGGTAATGGTTTATTCCTCTTCGTTAAAAGAAAGATAGGAACGGAATTAATTCTCGTCAGTATTCATAAGGCTAATGACTAATAATGTGCTGAAGTGAAGACTCAGTGGAAAGCAGAGAATCGGGGACACAATCATGAACTAACACATTTTGGATCTGTGAAGAACTTACTGGAAAAGCTAAGGTCCTGTGTGACAAGAAGAACGGCTTTTTTGAAGAAGAAGAAATATTGCTGCTAACTTCCTTGGTTCTGGGAACCGTGGTACTAAAATGCCCACCTTCAAAAAGTCATTTTTAAGCCCTGGTTGAGTAACAGCTCATTTGGAAAGGTACTTGGAAGTAATAAAACTTGACTGGACTTTGACTTGCATGACTCCCACAATTCTGATAAGCTGCCTGGTTTACAAAGGAGGTGAAGGAGGACCTGCCCTCCTCGTAGTGGAGGTCACAGCCATGAGCATTTTTATCATCTATCAATGTATTCAGGGAGCTCTGGCAACATATGACTCTGTCAACTATTTAGGAATTTCAAGTAAGCAGTCAAATTAGTGCAAATTGTTCTACTGAAAGCAAGGGGGGGGGGGGGGGGGGGGAGAGCAAAACTTCGAAAGGATTGGCACAAAACATGTAAAAAGAGGTGGAGTAAGAATAAAACCAGAAACTAGTAGACAATAAAAAATAGACTCAAATCCAATCCTTATGTTTTTATTCAGGGCAAGCTCCCACTGAAGGCAGCAAAATCTTCGTCTGAGAACTTCAGATGTATGAGAGATAAAATTTCTAGTTTTAATGAAGGGCTGGAAAGACCTTCACCCAAAAGAGATGATATGTTTTCTGTGGGTAACTTCATCAGCTGCAGCGTAAGCTCTCAGCAAACCTCAACCTGAAAGGCAGACCAGCTTGAATACAGGCCTGTTAGTGGGAAATAAAGAACCCTCTCCCTAAAATTTCTACTCTCTGGAAGTTTCCAGGTAACTGGTTTATGATATCTACCATATGACACTCCTCTCAGACTAACTGAGAGATTATTGCATGGGTGTGGCAAGCTTGCGCTCCTTCAGTGGTTTTATGTCAACAACGTGACACTTTCTTTCAATGGCAATTTCACATAAACTAAAAATCCATCCTTATTATTTGAAAATTAAAGAAACCCTAAAAGGTATAATTTAAAATGTTGGTATAGTAATAGTATCTACAAGGTTATATTACTTATGCATACATACATTCCCTGTATATACAAATCATACTATTCCTAATGTTTGTGAAATAAATAAAATGCACCAAAGCACAAAGCCATCATATTATAAAAGCCACAATGTAGCATCTGTCCAACTGTTACACAGGATCTGTATCTTTAAACAAAACAGCTTTGGGCTAGAAAATATTTGAGATTAATATACTGTTCTATGTGTAGCAAAATAAAAATAATGTATTTTCCTTATAATTTTATCCATTTTCTCACTATTTTAGGCTTTGCACAGCAGTAGATACTGTATATCAAAGGACACATGAATGAAAGAGAACAGGTACATTTACAGTCTTTCATCACAGGGTAATTTGATGCAGGTACTTCTTGGTATCTGCAGGTTGGTAGTTGCATAAATAATTGATAATTACTGAAAACCCACTCAAAGCAAAGTAGTAAAATTCATATCAGTAAAAATAAAATCCAGAACATCAGACACTTCTTTTATAATTTTTGTTCAGATCTCAGCAAGATTTGTAACAGCAAGTTCGAAAATAACTGTTCGTGTTCAATATGTAAAAATAGACATAAAATCTAAGAGTAGAGGCTGGGGATGTAAAGAGCAATTAAATATTTATTTTCTCATACAGCTGAAGGAAGAAGAAACAGTTTTCATTGTTCTGATTGAAATTCCCAGCTAATCTGAAAATATACTTAAGTTTGGAAAATAAATTAAAAAAAGGAATTATATATCCTTCATTATTTATAGGCATCATCTTACCTTACATCTCTTGGTGAGTTCTGTTTCTAGATGACTTTGGCAGGAATTTTAATTCAGAATTAGTTTCAGCAATATGTGCCATTACTTCTGCTCTTCAAAATAAACTGCTTTTTCTCTTTTTGTCAGAAAAAGTATGTGGCCTAAGAGAGCTGCAGCATCTCTGCTCAAGAGATTTCATAGACACTCAGAGGCTTTCTTTCCACTGTATGAAAGTTAAATCTGAGTAAGGAAGGCATTTTTCCTGTCCCGGAAATCAGCATAACCAAAACCAATGCTGAGCTAATGAGAAATGTTTCTTCCATGTGTTCTGTTTGGCAGACACCACAAGTCATATCAAGGAAACACGTGATGTTTATAAATACAATATGGCTTATGTTGTCATAACCTCTCAATGACAAAAAGAGCATTAGAAAAAGCAGACAGCAAAACAGCAGGAGAGATGAGATTTGTATCATTTGGAAGGTCTCTATCAGATAATGGAAGTATTAGCAATTGCCTTTTATTTTTTTTTTTTTTTTTTTTTTTTTTTTCTTCTTCCCAAAGGAAACAAAGTTTTATAGTAATAGGATCAGTAAGGTAAACACATGGCAACTTATATAAATATTGTCCTATAGGCATCCTAGCACTAAAATGCATTCAACTCAGTTTATTGCTTGAATTATTTTCCAATAAACACTATTGGGTTTTTTTAGCTGTGTATGCAATGTAAAGTTGTAACTGTGGCAGAGTTTGAAACTTGTATGTTTATTGATGTCACAATTATAAGCTATCCAATGAAAAGCTAAAGAATCTGGATGTATGTTTACAGGTACCTTAAGAACACAGAAGAACTATTCTGCTTTTATTATTTCTCTCTCTTTTCTGCAAAGCAGCACTGAATTTCAGCCTCCTTGGAATTCTTAAATTCTTCGGCAGTTGTTTGAGGGTTTCTAGTACTTGTAGGGTATTTTTAAGTTCACACATTGCATCGAGCTCTAGAGAGTTAAAATGTTAGCAGCCTGCTAACCAGTCACTTTCAGGGGAAAAATGAAAAGTTGGTAGTGTGTAATTTCAATAATAAAAGCTATTTAGCACAAGTTTACCCAGCTTACCAAATGTCTGTCTCATTTTCCTATACAACTCATTTTAACTCCTCTCCTCTCACACCCTGGCAGCCAAAACCCCCATTGCTGTCAGGAACATAATCATCTTTTTTGCCACTCTAACTCTCATAAAATGTGGAGTTTCCAGGTACCCTGCACTGCCCCAACTCACCTCTGACTCAACTTGCCCTAATTGTTCTTTCTTGGAGAAAATTAAAAAACAAACAAACAAACAAAAAAAAAAAAAATCCAAAACACCTCAAAGCATACCTCAATACAACAGCCACAACAAGCATTCTTTGGATATTCTGACCTCACCCAGCAGAGATCTTATGCAAGACAGACAATTAAGTAAAATCATGGTAGGTCTAGGACGCTTCAAAATAAAATGTACCCCACAGACTTTAGGGCAGGTGGATGGGAAGAAAAAGACTGCCAAGCAAAATACCCACTAGTTTCTCATGAAGTAAAAACTCCTTCCCAGTTCTCAAAATCAGCTGGTAGGTGAAGCTCAAAACAAACCACTGCTTAAGCCAAGATTATTAGTATCCAGCTGTTCCACCAGGAACACTGACTAGTTTCTATAACAGAAGGGGGAGATTGTAATTTACTTTTCTTTAGCCTTCAGCCACTCCAGAAAAGGAGGGTGTAGGGAATGAAGGTAGAAAATATGCTATTCACAGTGGGGGAATCACTTCAACTCAACAGCATAGGATGAAAGGAGCTGTGTCAATTCTCTCAGCAACGTGTAAAACCCCACTGCCAGCTCCTTACAGCCATGTCCTGGCATTCAGTTTATGCACCATGGCTGACTGAGTGCCAGTCTGGGCCCTTCCCCTTCCAACCCATGCAAGTCACAACTGGTAATTCTAAGGGCACAGAGCAGCATGGCTGTGTACAAACATTTACACTAGAATTCAGAACAATGCCAAGGGGGGAAAAATAGACCATAATTGTCCATAAGACAGTATTTTGTGAGAAGAAAGTATTGTTGAACAGAGAGCTAGAAAGTGCTGATAAATGATACAACCTCAAGTGAAGGAATACATGAATGAAAGGCAGCAATGTGAAGATAACATTTTTCAAAAAACAGCTCTTGCAGATTTACAGAGTACATTCTGGGAAAGGAAAAATTAAAAAAAGGAAGAGCACAAGCACGAATATTCAGTGAGAAAGCACTATGTGGCAACTTCCTGCTTAGCAGCATTCAGCATGGCAGACCTGTCAAACAGACCATGCTCTTTGAGATGGAAAGGGCCAATACCAGTAAGCAAGTGAGGCACCCAGAAGGATTTCAAGAAAACCTTTCCTTTAGAGCTTGCTTGGACCCTCAGTCAACTCCCTTTTCTCAAACACAACCCACTCAGAAAAAAGCATGAAACAAAAGAAGAGAACGAAAGTTAGAATTAACAGACACAAAAGCTGAACGGTTCAACAGAAGATCTGAAAGCTACAGATCTCGCATTCTTCTTGGACATTCTGAGTTTTGTTGTCCATATGGGTAATACTTAATACTTCAAGTGTTACTGCCAATTCTTATACAGGTCTCACATCTGTTTCGTAGTTAAAACAGGTGTTCAAACTGGCAGCTAACACTATTTTCTTAGATTATTTCGGGCCAGTTACATGGAAATTATTATAAAGCACATGAATAGAAGCCTGAACATCATCAAACCCAGGGATAAACATTCCAAAGGGACAAGAAGACAAACAGTAGAAAAATCTGAAAGGCGAAACTTTCCCAGTCACCAAGAAAATAAAGCTTTAACCCACAGATGACAAGAGATACACACTCAAGAGTATCACCATGGAAAATATACTTAAAATTACTAATTCATAATATTCTAAATACTGCTTTGCAATGGTCTGACAATCAGCTGCTTTTCTGTAGGTATTTTAAAACAGTTAAACATGATGCCAAGCACATACTCCCTCCTTCCCACTGTAGTGAATTGAGCACTCATATATCATATGAAATTAATGAACAATTTGCCTAATGCAAACATATGCAAGCATAAAAGAAGAGAGAAGAAGCAAAGGTTTTTCTACAATCTTATGGGTACTTTGTAATAGTAGTACATAAAATGTACATGTTTTTGACTTAGAACCTTCACATTTCCTGCTCCTTTACTCTGGTTTCCTAAGGAAAGAGGGAAAAATAATCCCTCTGGTTATTGGTGTATTTTTTCTGAACTAATAACCTGTGGATCCGCAGGCAAATTTCAACCAGATTTAACCAATGAGTAGAAACCATAAGACTACTATGTCCCTACAAATTTTGCCAAATCAGTGATTTGATGGAAGATCCTACTGTACTTCTGCCAAAGAGAGGAACAGCTGCAGTGTCGGGTCCAGCTTTTTAGACTCCAGAGGATGAACACTGGAGAGTGTTATTACTTAGTGAAAAGCCTCAGTTAGGACCTGAGTGTCGCTGTATAAGGATGAACCATACCAAAAGACACACACCCTTGGAGAAACAGACTTCAGTATTTCTGAGCTCAAGAAATCACTTGTTTCCATGCTCACAATTATGAAGTGCAGAAGTTCACAAAGATCAAAGGGAAGACTTTTTGCATGTTTCTCCACAAAGCCCCTATGAACATCCTGGCTCTGACTTCACATCTCAGACCAGAAAGACAAGAAATCTGCCAATGCAAAGCAAAAACCCAAATGAGAAAATAACTCTTTTGCTGGATGCACATAATTTCAAAATGGCATCTTTGCATTTCAGTAAAGTAAAACACAATATTCTGCCATGAAAACACCACTCCTGCAAAGGTCATTGACGTGCCACCATTATTTTTTAGTTATGGCCAAAAGGTGCTAACTCAGATATAATCAGGAGATGTTGAGTGTGCATACCTGTTGTACAACATAGGATTTTAAAATAAACATTTCAAATAATTGCAATTTTTGCACAGAGGCAGCACCTATGTTCAAAACAACTCTGCCAGGTAGCAAATGCCTGGAAGAGGGCCAAAGTAGTAATTTTTACTTTCAAATATATGTAGTTAACTACAATAGTACCTTCAAACAGGTCTAGAATACACAAATAAAGCCACAGTATATACCTTCAGCATCCACTGTACATGGAACAAGAACATTATAACATAACTTTATAAAGTCACAGTTGCAAGCATTAATGTCAAAATGCACAGTGACAGTATGTCATGCCTTTGAATATGAATGAGACATACCAGATACATCCAGTTATTGCCACAGGAATATAACTAGAACTGAAGAATTTCAGGATGTTACAGAATACACAAAAAAATATCACACCTTCTCTTTGAAGCACATCCATTTCCTTTCTCATGTTGTGCGTGCAGCAGTGTGAAAAATCAAGTAATTAGATTTCTGACCTATTCAAAGGCCGTTTTATAATTGAAGTGCATAAATGAGTGGTGGTTGAGAACGGTGCCTGTAAATAAACTATTTCAATCTATCTAAAATATTGTGGCCTTAAACTGTTGAAACACAAGAATTACTTACACAAAATATTAGTAATAAAGCAATGAGACATGCTCAGAATTGATAATGAAGCCAAGTAGCAAATGCACAGTTAAGGAAATCACTTCACAGGAAATTTTCTGCACGGTTGAATCAGCTTTGGAACACACATAAAAGCCACAAAGCAGGTAGGGCAGTGGTGGCATTCTCTTCTGGCCCCATGGAGTTAATTTGGTTGTTAATTGTCTCCTGTGGACAGACCGAGAAGGGGTGGGGAGGAGATAAGGTTGTGTAATCTCACCACCACCACCCTCTACTGCAACACCAGCTGCAGGTGACACGGTGGAAGAGGTGTCCCACAGCTGCACCTCCTGCCCTCTTGGCACCAAACTGGGAGGTAACAGTGCAGCAAAAGACCGACACAGTGAGAGAAAGAGAGAAATCAAATGTTTCAAATGCATTCTCTGTAGTGTCCTACTACAAAATGTTCACCTGGAAATACAAATATACTCATCCTTTTTCAGTGCAGGGAGAAAATTTTAGAAAAAGACAAAACTATTTACACCACAATGGGTATTTATCAGAATTTCCTTTCCAAAACCATCATTCACAAAGAGTTTCAGTAGACTCAAATTAAGGTACAGCTGCTCAGCCACTGGAAACCAATCCCTGCTGGAACTTTGCTGGAGTGTACTAACACCATGCCGTACTTCACTGTAAAGGGCTTGGAAACACAGAATAGGAAGCTGTAAAAACTCCAAGTACTGTCTGTGTCACAAAATACATAATTAAAGGCTATGTTTTGCTTCACATGCTTTACTGCATTTAAACAAGAACAAAAAAAACCCAGTTAATGCCCAGGGCAAATAACTGGGAAAATAAAAGCAGTTAAAACACATTACAACAAGTATTTATCCCCTTTTCTGTATATGTGCCATATGTATACCCCTGATTTTCTGAATTGCTAGGTTCATATTACATTTCAGCATTTAAACATTTAGCAGAAAAGCTGGAGGAAAAAAAGAGTATAAATGTAGCATTAGTACTTACCCTTATATCTCCATTTACAGCTCTGGAAGTGTGGTTAAATGCATGTGCAGGGTCTTTGTTGTAAACTTTAAGGAAAGATCGGTCTTGAATATTCCTGGAATTAAAGAATCAGCAATGACAATAGATGAAAGAAGTTTTATTTACTTTGTTGCCTGAAAGTTTCAGGTAACAGACAAACATAGTAGGTCTGCAGTCGATCTATAAGATAAACGTAAATGCCATAACTAAGACACGCACAAACAAACAAAAGCCTACTTTGATTCTCTTTCCCATGGGAAGTATTATTCTTTCACTAGTACTCCACACCCATAAAAATTAGATAGTGTTAAGTTTCTTTCAAGATCCTGCCATACAGTGAAAACACTTTGAAGACAATAGAACTTCAACATTTACACAGCACTCAAAAAGGATTTAGTTAATATTTACATGTTTTATTGTGCACTCAGCCCACATAAAGTTTGGCTATTCTATGAAGCAAGAATATCAAAAGAAAAACAGTCTTTCTAACTGTAATTATTCCTGAGGAAATTTTAATTATCAGCTTGTTCACAAAGCTGAAAAAAAATCCACAAAAGCTAAAAATTCAGTAGCAGATAAATTCTTCCTCTAAACTTTATCTATAATAAAGACAGTTTTAAAAGGGGAAAAAGTATTAGAGAAAAAAATTAGCAAAAAATTTAATGAAAGCTTACACAGAAATAGTTTAGATTAAAAGCCCTACAAGAATACTTTTGTTTTAGTCAGACTCTACACTGTCTTTGATTAGTTAATTTGTTAACTACATTTAGGAAAGAGATGACAGTTTTTTATTTTGTTTCAAGACCTACCTTCCAACAATTTTGTGGCTTTTATACTTGCCCTGAGCTCTGCTGATTCCTGGTTCACATTTAATCAGCAAAGCCTCCAATCTATGCTCACTTACATCCCTTCAAAGCAGCGATTCCTTCCATTTCCCTGTAGTGATCTCTACAGAATTTACTTACACATGTGACTGAATTCCTTTCCTCCAGGTGCAGCTACAAGTCTAGTGAACTGATCTTAATCACTTGGATTATAATTTAAAAATGAAGGGAAGGATTGTTGGGCAGGTCCAATTTCTTTCTTACAATGTCATATTACAATCAGTGATTGCTTTGAATGGGTAGCTAGTCATAACTTGTGTTGCTGTTGTAGATGTCAAGTAGTTATTAAAGGAACCCCACAGCTTAAGAGACAGATCAGTGTCTTGTGTTTAAGAACTGGAGGGCTGATGAGAAATTTAGTATTTATGAGTGTTTACTTGTAGACTGCTTAGGAAAATAGTTACCTTGCGGCAAGTTCAAGTTCTTCAATTATTTACGGTAACATAAACTGTTTTCCATCTTGCAAATGTGACCCTTTTGCTTTGAGACCTGCACTGGGAGTCTCAGTTACCATTGTCTGCCTCAGACTTGGGACTATGTTCTTCTCAATATAAAGCAAGCTCTCTCATCTTCTGTTCAAGAAATGGCATATTATTCATTTAAATACATTTTATCTGCTGTTTTTTCTGTCTGATGGTTATGAGATGGTACCTCAAACAACTGGAGTGTTTTAAAAGGTATTTTCCATAAATATTTCTTGTAGAAACATGACACAGTAAAGTAAAACCTTGCTGCAAGGCAAAGCACCAAAATACTAGGCATTAGATCTCTGATATGAATGTATTTCACCTCATGTTGCTATTCTAAGATAAACATTACTGATAACAGGTATATATTACTGTACTTTTATTATTACTATAATTTGCATTATTGTAGCTCCCAGATGCCCTTGGCATGTTCAAAGGCCTCACTGATCTGTGTGTGCTGTGTAAACACCTCAGGAAGACAACTTTTCACCAACTGACAAGGTCAATAGGAGTCACAAAAGACAATGGGATAGCTGCAGGAAGATAAGGGAATAAAAAGAACTCAGAAGATCACAGTCTCTCCAGCCAGAGGAGCAGTAAACAACTCCTGGAACCACGGGCATGTTCTGAGTAGGCAGTGCAACAGAGAGAGTGGGAAGGAGACCAATGCAGTGGTTTTGCAGATGTCTGTGGATGACACCTTCCAAGCATGTTAGAGGGCTACCTGAGAGAGAGGGAAGGCACTTGTTTGGAAATCAAAAGATGTAGAATTCAAACTGGCATTATTCACCAAGTGGAAGCAGATGGCACTTGGTACTCAACAAGAAATGAAAAGTAGCATTGAAGTGGGCTTGGAGGAGCCCTCATAATGAAGACAAGTGGTTTAGTGAGATGAAGAAGATACGGTCAGAGGACAAGTGAAAAATAAATGCATGCAGAACAGTCTGCTTGTCAAACTAGGAGAATGATCTTTGTTGCTTCATTTGAATGGGTAAGAGCAAGCAAGATTACCTATTACCTGTGCCGCCTGCCAAGAAAAGACAATTACAGCTGTTGCTATTAAAGAATTGAAGAATTACATGAGTGTTTTTTCTCTATGTGATGGGAAATGAAAGGCTGTAAAATAGGGAGCAAAAATCCGAAGTCTACACTAGATGCAGAGCCCTGAACCACTTTAAGAAAAAGACTGAACTTAAGTAGGAAGACAGGGCTTTGTCACCAGTGATAAAAGGGAAAGGGGAGAGAAAAGGAAAAAGGAAAAAGGAAGAAAGAAGAAAGAAGAAAGAAGAAAGAAGAAAGAAGAAAGAAGAAAGAAGAAAGAAGAAAGAAGAAAGAAGAAAGAAGAAGAGAGAAGAAAGAAGAAAGAAGAAAGAAGAAAAGAAAGAAGAAAAAAGAAAAAAGAAAAAAACAAAAAAAACCAAAAAAAAAAGGAAAAAAAGAAAAAAGAAAAAAAAAGAAAAAAAGAAAAAAGGGAAGGACTATGATGGTCTAATGCAAGGCACAGAAGAACATGGAGCAGCCTCGGAGGGAGAGGGAGAGCTTAAAGACCTGACTGAATGCCCCCTGTTTAAGGGAAAGAAAGAAGAGGATTGAACGAATATATGGCAAACAAAGGAGAGAAAAAGGATGCTTCATTTCATCTGTTCTCTGAGGGGAGACACTGGCAAGATCCTGTAAAGAGTAAGGAACAGAAATGGAAAAACAGTTGTGGAAATTATTCAAAGCTGGTGAAAATGCAGCTGGTAGTGCATGTGATGGACTCCATTAACCTGGAATTGTGAGGTTTTGTAAGTGAGAAGGCTGGCAGAGAAGGAGGGAATTTTGTTATGGAGGAAGTCAGCTGGGTTGTGGAATTTCCTCTTAGAACTGCTCTACAGTACAGGCATAGGAACAGAGGAAGCAGATGTTGAGGTTGAGCCAGGTCTGAGGCTGGCAGAATGACACCTGCAATGGGAGGAACAGAAAAAAAGGTGGAGTGGCAGTAGGATAATTAACTGCATTCTCAAGGGCATGAAGTCATAAACTGTTAGTCTGAAACTCGAGGGAAGATGGAGGGATAAAGGGAGAGAGAAGGAGCCAATGGGCTAAATGATGGCTGGCAATAATGCACTTGGCAACAGAGATGTAGTAACTCCTACCATGATTCAATCATTTGATCTGATCTTGTGAAAAACTGTTTGATGAGTAAGAAACTTGGGTACATATTGAAAGATGATGATGTTTGATGAAAAAAATCAGATGGGTCTTCACACAGATATTACAGTAGCCAAACAGGGGTGTGGCAGTCTGCAAAGCAAATAAGATTAAAAGAAACTGAAATTCAAGAGACTAGCTAATGACAAGACAGTGGACAGACAGCCTGAGGAAAGCAAGACAGAGGTGAGAAAACGGAGTGCAGGTGCTGTTCAAAGATTAAAAACAGGAGTGGAGGAATTGGATGGGGAAGGGCTAGAAAAGCTCCAACTCGCTCCTTCAACTATGCATGATGAGGGGGAACAACTTAGCCATAGGATCTCCAGAAGAAACAAGGCAGCAGCGGACAGCACACTTCTCTTGCACCACAAAATTTTCCTGCATTAGTGGTGGATTTCTGCTTTCTCCTTCATCTTACGCTCCTCTGTCCATTTTTATTACAGTTTATCTATAAAGTGTAAGTGTAACATGTCTGAGGTGTACCTGAGAGCTTTATTTATGCATGATTTGGGACTTTCTTTCCTGAGACCCTGGAACTTCCGCTGAAGAAACCTGGTTAATTAAGAAGCTACATTCCCATAAAATAAAGGATACAAAGGTGAACCATTTATTGACCAAACTCTGAATTAGTGAAGGGAAGTGACTGCATCAGTTGCTGCATCCTGACATATAACAGGCAGGTGGTGGGGCTCCAGCAGTAGTCACCAGTGCTACAGAGCTTTGGCTATGTCAGATGGCTCAACTGGCACTGCTGTGGGGACATCAGTGACACTCCTGTTTGCTACTTCAGGCTCATGAGAATTTGCACTCCCAACAAAGAAACAACCCAGATTTTTTGTGAATGTTTATTCTGTATTTTAAATTACTATGTCTCTGTTAAAATTAATAAACATATTAAGTATGTATATCATACAGATATTTCAACACTGTATGCCATTTATCAGTGGCTTGTGCAATGGATATTGTACCTACAGCTAAAGGCATTGTCAGACCAGACCTCCTGGATTACTCAGATACCACTGAACATGCCAGGCCAGTCTCTGTCAGATACTTATTAACTCATTCCTTTCTATTCTATAAGTGCACAACAAAACAAAAAACACAAAAAACCCCAACCCCATGAAACCAGCAGCTATAATTCCATGTCTCACCTCACATCACACAATTCATAGTATATGTTTCTGCTCTCATCCTTGATGTAAATGGCGACACTGGGCGATTCCAGCATTTTCATTGTCAGCTGCTGGGGGAAGGCACTTACAAAAAGGGCACGAATTGTGTCTGTGCTTGTGATTTCATTTGGCATCCTCAACTGTTTTGTTTCATCTCCATACTGAAGATATAATACACCTGCAAGCAAATGAAATAGGAAGATACATATTCTTAAATGCACAGCAATGATCTGGTTTCAAAGTCTATGTGGAACACAGACCAAGTCCATAATGTAAAGAGAAAAAAACAACTCGCATTCTTTAAAAAATAAAGCACATATGTCATTTCCCTTTTCAACAGACTATTGGAATAGAGCACGGAACAATGATACAGTGCAGCCTTGATAAATGTGCTAGTCCCAGTACTGAGATGCTTCTTACTGTACTTCAGTTAGATAAATCAGAAGTTTACCTTATGAATCCTAATGGAAAATCTCAAACACACCAAGTTTGCTCTGTATTGGAAGTTGTTGGTAATCACATGGTACTTTTTTAAAAAGTAGCTGAGGAAGAAATGTATACTTTAATAGTACCCAGCTTTCCTTATACATAACCTCACAGTTATCAATAAAACCAAGATTTTCATTTTAGTGCAAGGAATTTTATATTCACAGTTCAATTTGCTGGCATTATATAGCACAAAGCCTCAGCTGAAACTCCTACCAGGAGTAAAACTGAGGTACCCCACAAAAGACAAGTGCAATTTTGGAACCTTTCAGTTTCACATCACTATTAATAATCATGCTTAGTACTCAGGGAGAAACATAAGTACTAAGCATGCTTACACATCTCTTAGACACTGAATTGCAAAATATGGACACTGTCATTCACTCAAGACAGAGCACTTTTCTGATATAGCTATTTTCAGGGAATGGGAGGCCATGGTATGTTCAATAATGGAAAGAAACATTAATAATACAGACCAGGGACCGAGGGAAGGGATACAAATTACCTCTTCCATGATGCCTGTGTTAGCCCTGCCAGGCCTATGTACAACCAGCAGGTGCCTGTACTCCACTGGCCACTGCTGCCTGAGTGTGGCGCATGAGCAGTGCTACAGCCCAGTCCCATGCCATCGCGACCTCCAAAGCCCTCCAAGAACTAAAGCACTCAGAAAGAGCCATCTCAATCAACACAAGAAATCCATCTCTACATAATGGAGTTGAGTTCCAGCCATGCTACGTCTGGCTCCTAAAGAAAACCAAAAGATCTCATGAGCATCTCCAATGTTGGAAGGTTTATTAGGGCCTGCACAGCATGAAACAAGCTGCCACAGGACTGCAACCAAACTAAGCAATTCCCTGGGATGTACAGCACTAGGGAGTAGATTCAGAAGCAAGTGCTCAGCTGAACTACTTTGGGTACAAGGAAATGGGGACTGGTAAGGTCAGTTGAATGCATTGAGCTGCTTCTGAGCCATCCCAGGTGTCTCTGTAAAACACTGCATTCATTGTCCCAGGAGGAAACACCTTTACTGTCTTGCTGCCTGTATGATATGGAGTAAGTACAGCTTCCAAAGTGGTGTAAAAAGATGGCAGATCACAGAATCACAGAATGGCTGAGGTTGAAAGGCACCTCTGGAGGTCATCTGGTCCACTCCCACCCCATTCAAACAGGGACAGTTACAGCCACCTACAGACCATGTCCAGACAGTTTTTGTGCATCTTCTAGGACAGAGCAGCCTTTTTTGGAAACTTGAGTCAGTGCTTGGTCAATCTCACAGTGAAGAAGGGTTTCCTGATATTACGGGGAATCTCATATGTTTCATTTGGTGATTATTGTCTTTGGCCTTCTCACTGGGCAAGAATGAAAAGAGCCTGGCTTTTCTTTGCCTCCTTCCTTCAGGTTCTTTTGTGCATTGATGACATTGCTGCCCTTGAGTCTTCTCCAGGCTGAAGAGTCCCAGCTCTCTCAACCTGTCAGAGCAAAGAGGCTCCAACCAAGTTAACAATCCTTGTGACCCTCTACTGGATTCTATTCCAGCTGGGAAGATTCTGTGCTGCCAGACCTTTGCATCAACCAATAATTAACACAAGTCAGCTAAAGTCTGGCAGAGCATTTTACACAACCTGAATTCACCACATCGGTTGCAGTGTAGATGCACTGTAATGTTGTTCTCCCATGACCAATATAATCAGGAGGGTTGGCAACACAAGGCCCTCAGTGCAGTGCTGATCAGTCATCAGCAAATCTCAGCAAATCACAAAATTTAGATGGTAAGTCAGGTAGTCACACTTGAAAGTCATCAGCAATACGATGGGCAGCTTGTGGTGCTCACATACAAACACTGAGCAAAAGCCATGGGAAAAGCTGAGGTCATAGAATACAAAGGCAATTAATGAAAAGAAGAGAAGGCCTTTCAAGCTAAGATGAGCCCCATCTCCCCTTAGTCTTTAATATTTTTGTCCCTATGTTGCACATACTGATATAAAGAAAGGCAGAAACAGTCAGATGTTCCTACAACCAGTGGGTAGATAATTGTGCTTGCACTTAAGGAAGGAAGATGCTTACTTTCCTGAATACTAAACAGACTACTCAGCATTACCTAACTATTATTTAATATTAGGCTGTTTTTACAAAATAGAGCTGTTAACTTAATCTTTGTATTACTATCAAGAGCTGATACCTCTTTCTTCATTAATATTGCAATCAAACCCCATATGAATCCTACTACAAATTTCCATTTTCCTTTGAAAAAACTTTTTCAGACTGAAATTAAACTAGTTTTCTTTCAAGGACTGAGAGGAGTTTTCCTATGACTTTTATTTCTAATGCCAATATTTAATGAGTTATTTTTCTTTTTTTTTTTAATTATAATTTCAGATATCATTTATTTCTTTATGTTCTTCTAGGTAAAACCATCTTTTTAGTGCTCAAGTATTCTATGCATCTAAACACTCTTTAGGATTCAAGAAACTAACTACATTTGTAAAAAAAAATTAAACAAGTTAATGATTGCATTTATTTCACTTTTCCAAGACTGCATGCAAAGACTCATTTTTAATGATAGCTTTCAGTTCCTTTGAGGAACAAAAGGAACCTCCTGTGTTTTGGCATTTAAACTTTCTTAGTGGAAAATTTAGAGGGAAAAAAAATATATATTTTAGCTAAAAATATGGGCTTTGCCTATCATCTTTGCAGTTGGGTGTGACTCTCTTCTCCCCAGTTTAAAAGTTAGTGCAAAATTTAGAAATACTAGTTTTGAATTTCAGACCATTAAAACCACACTCAGTATTGAGCTACTGAAACCATCAACACAGAATAAGTGACGAAGTTGAAAAATCTCCCTTACACACAAGTTAAAATCATTGTACAACAGTCTTGATTCTGCCTGTGCTTCAACACTCCCAACAAAATACTGATCCAAAGCAAAATCACAGTAATCCTTGATATTTTCAAAGCAAATATGCATATTTTGCCTTAAAACAGATGGCTTAAACATATAACTTGGAGAAACGTTTTGGTCCCAATTTCACTTGAGAGAGAAAAGAAATTTTCAAAGGCATAATAAATACTTTTTTTCTTTATTCTCCTTTAAATCCCATGCCCTTAAAAAAAATCTTCTGCCTTTTCTCTTGAGTTGTCTGATCCATATCATCGTACAGCAATGCTTTAGGGCATTTCCTATTTGACAGAACTAACTGCTCACTTCTAAAAATCCTTTTTGAGCATGATAAAATAAAGAGACTCAAAATCCATTAGTTAAAATCATTCACAATATTTTTCTTCCACACATTGCCCAGGTGAAATTCTGAACACCAACAATATCCACAGTGCTGGAGCTCTGAAGTGTGTTTTTCCTTCAGCTAAAAATCACTTCCATGGAGATTAAAGCAAGAAGAAATTGAATATTACTTAGGCACGTTTTTTGTTGGGGCACAGAACATACATCAGCAAAGCTGCTGGAAATAACAATTAAACACAAGAGACGTTCCTGTCTCCATGTACTCTCAAGTCCCTCTTGCACTTACTTACACTTCTGTTACAATGGATTTACCTGAAACATCAAGATTGTGCCTATTTTTATACAACACAAACCAAAGAGGACTACAAAATTCCCTGGTACTCTAGGACAACATATATGAAGATGACTGTGAACGAGGTAATGACACCACACTACAGTTTTGCACGTCAGACAATCTCTGGCTCCCATTTCCAAGAGCTCTGAGGTACTGCCAGCCCTGAGCTGCCCTACAGCTACAACACAAGGTATAATGTTGAGCCATCCCCTTTGTCATGTATTATAACTTAGCTGCAGAAATACTTCCGGAATTTTTGGTCGTTCTTCACCCTTCAAGCAACAGACCACAGGCTTAAACACAGGCCACAGAGAAAGCGTTTACATGCAGGCCTTAGCAACATAAGCCTTCTAACAAATTGCTTCACAACATTCCTGTCAACAAAGAGGTATGCTTTATAGAAGGGAAATTAAACAGCCAAGAGGCAAAAGAACATGTTCAAAGAAAAGTTTACATGCATCAAATCCAGATCTGATGATGACCCTGTGAACACACCACATGACTGCCCTTTCCTTCCCTACATACAGAGTTCATTCAAAACACAGTGTTTTCTGCTGCCTCTTTATCAATGGCCAGTGGCAGGATGTGCAAAATGCTTCATAATTTCTCTCAGAGATGATCCACATGAAACACAACACAGTGCAAGGAAAGATGCAGAATTAACCTGACTTGGGGGGCTGAGCCCATCAGTGCTGGGTTGGGGCGCCCAGCACAGTCTCCCTGTGCCTTCAGCCAGCACAGCTCTGAGCTCAGGCACACACACCATGTTCACAAAAAGGTGTTCAGCTCAGACACTGCTGCTGGGCTGCAAAACCCACTTGGGAGCTGAGGACATGCCCTCACAGTGTGATGGTGAATCTCACCTGAACACACAGGGTCTAGGCTGGCTTTAGAGCAAGGAGCTGCATAACCACAATAGGGCTGGCACAGCACCCACACTGATAAGACCATAACTCCTGAGTAACAACTGGTAAAGGTTTACTCCTCATGGCAAGAGCTGACGTCCTGCAGGTGTCAGGAAACCACCCAGCTCACATCTCTCAGCTCCTCCATCACATACATGGTGCTGACCTAACCCTGACTATGCACCACGTTATCATGCTTATATTGCTAACAATGATCTCCATGCAGGGCCGCTTACATACTCAGGAGAACCTTAATCACAATTGGCTTTTGTTTAAAGAACAAAAATTATCTTTAGAAATTCATTATTTTAGAATAATGATATAACAAGATATAACAGTAACTGACAGAACAAGGATAAGTACACAAACAAGATTGTGTCCTCTTCTGTGACCTTTAAAAGTATCCGTTAATTCTCTCAAATTATGTATTTTAAATGGAAAACAGCATTTCTCACATAATTCTCTTATAATGAAAAAGAACAATCTGAGGCAGAAAAAGAAGCCCTCACTGTTATGAAATAAAATAGAGTTAAAGCTTACATTTGAACTCATAAGTTTCTTTTCTGTGAAACTACACGACTCCATCTCTGTAGGCAAGATGTCTTGCAAATTTCTGCACTGAAGTATCTTACTGGCATTTGGCAATACCTTAATCCAGTTGAAGAGAAGTATTAACTGATGATAAAATCTGCATTTGGCTGGTGTAGGATGCTTGGACGCTGAAGCATTGAAACCTTCCCACAGAACCAAAAAGCACCAGCATGAACAAGGTACTTCTACTCTCTTCCAACACAGCTATTGTATGTATCCTCTGGAAATTCTGTGTCAAATCTGAAAATTTCTAGTAATAGTAAAGCTGGTTAGATGACAGCAACCAAAGCCTGGATGCATTAGGAGCTCTGGACCTTCTTGAAATACAAGATACAAAGCAAGGTATAACTAAAATGGGGAAAATGCCATTAGATTAGTTTCATTCTTTCCCCCTAACCATGAGTTAACCATATCTTTTTGACAAGATAGGCAATCTTTGTCATTTCATGCTGCTTTAGCTTGATCTTCCACCATAAGTCCATTGAGTCACCGTCTCTATCTGGACATCTCACGCTGAAGTCAGCAGCAATGGTAACAAGCAAAAGTGAGAAAAGCGTCTGTTTCTTACTTATATTTATGTCGAATCATTACTTGAGACTTGCATGAGTTTTAAAAGCTAAGGATAATCTTTGAAGTCTCGATGATAATTGTTTGTGGTGGGGCCAGGCCTTTCCTTAAAAGTGCAGTTTAAAATTTTAATTTCTTTTTGCTAAGATTTCAAGATATTTCCTTTTTTTTTTCCTTTGCTTTTGACAAAATTGTCATATATTAGTCTGTAAGGATGGCATAGGCCCATATTGTTCTCTGTTCCCCTTCCTTCCTTCCCCCCCAACTATCATATAAACAGAACAAACACATATCACCAAATTCTGCCAAAGTTATGCAGACACAAGTTTATGACAGTAACAACCCTTGCAGCATGGAAGAATTCCTCAACAGAAATTCTTACGTTCCATACCCTCAAGACTTAACTCTCCTATTTCACCACACAGTTTCAACTAGTCTGAAGTCATTGCCATGATCTTTGTGGTATTTCTAGCCTGAAGCTCTCATAATAACTTCTGTTAGTACCACCTCCTGAAAATCTGTCCTCCACATTCAGAAAATATTCTATAAATATACTTAGCTGTCTTCAAGTACTAAGAGAATAAAAAAGTAGATATTTTCATGAATAAAACTAATTACTTATTTTATTTATTTTTTTGCACAACAGTCTGAAGAGATTTGTTCAGGGTATTAAGTTGTTTGATAACAGTTTCAGTAAAAACAAGAACTGTTTAATTTATCCAGTATTAAATTTTACTGCTCTTTCATTCTTCCCTGCTACTTACAGTGACTTGCAATAATTTGTTACTTAATGAAAAAGACAGATGGAAAACTCAGACGTCACATAAGTTTCCTACAAAAATGTTATGAAAAAGAAAGATTTTTAACTGCCACTAAAATACTACCACTTTTCTATAAACAAATGCATTCAGCTGGTCAAGAAGAGTAAGTGAAAACCAAAAAGAAAATGGACAACTTTTTTTACCTAAAGAAAACCCAGTATTTTCCCCATCTGATTCCTGATAAAAACTGCGGAAAAACCTTTTGCCAAAAGGCAGCTTTGTCTATATACCTATATCAGCAAGTCCATCTACTGTGAATAGCTACCTCTATCACCTAGAGATCTCAGTTTAACCTAATTCCCCAGGTGTAAATCAATGTTCTGGCAGAATGACTTTTGGACAATGATTGCATTCTGTTGCACAGAGTAGCCCAACTGTACATTAAAGTGAGTTTTTCATACCCCAAACTGACAAAACAAAGCCAGCAAACTTGGAAGAACACAAAATCCCAATGGTACTGAATGACAAAATACTTTAAAAACCACAACTGAAAAACTCAGTGAGATGAACAAGAAGTTTCTTATGTACCAGAGCTATTCGTCTGAGGGTTCCCACAGGCTCTGCCATGCTGCATTTACTGCAGTTCACATTCACCAGTTTAGCACAGTAAAATCAGAGAACTCCACACACACAGCCCATGCAGGCTCTGCTTTAGTCCACCAGAAGCTGAGCCCCAGCCCTCTGAAGAAGCCAGTAAGCCATGGTTGCCTCCCAACCAAGGGTGCCAAACTGACCAATAGAGTTTCCAAGGATGTGCCTGCCAAAGACTACACTGATAATGTAAAGCATTTAAGGCTGTACTTGACTGTAGTCAAGTACTTTACCTAGGGGAATTTTTGTTAGTAAATTTTAAATAGGCAAAAGCAAAAAAAGACCTGAAAATATCAATTAAATTTGTTGAATATTTGTTCTTCCTCTTGAATAAACATGAAGAGAGAGATCCTACCCAATTGTATTTCCTTTGTGTATAAATCAGCTGTGTCAAACTCATTATTTTTATAATAAGCTATTTTTATAAACCCTGATTTTTAGTACTAAGCAAAGTACAATTGATGTGTTTGAGGGCAGAATGTGACCATTTTAATAATCCGTAGACAAAAAGCATTAAAGTCATGTAGGCTATGCATGCCTTTGTAATTTTTCTCCATTTACCAAATGGTCTGTATGTACAGCAGGGCTTCTATCCAATACTTCTGAAGTTATTTAATTTCTAGGAAGTTCACTACTGTCAGTAGCAAATTTAGGGGTTGAGCCAACAGCATTTAAGAGCATAGCTGGTTAGGGCACCACACCAAAAATTCACCTCTGTGGGCTCTAACAAACAGCTTGACTTTGTGTGAAGTCCTCACAAGCTACTTTAGATAGGATCTTGAACCCAGACCTTAGTTTGCATGATTAAGAAAAAGAATGCCAGGAGGCCATTTCCTAGACTTACTCCAATTTGTCATTATCTTTCATGTATTGGGGAACCAAAACTGGAGACAGTGCAACCTCACAAATGGTGAGAAGAGGGGAATAATCACTTCCCTTGATCTGCTGGCTAAATTTCTCCTATAGACAGCTGTGCAGTTTTCCCTTGCTGCAAGGACACACTGCTAACACACAGTCACCTTGTTATCACACCCTAAGTCCTTTCTGCAAAGCTGCTACCAAGCCAACCTGTCCTTGCCAGTATTGTTGCAGGTTTGTTCTGTCCCTGATGAGAGGCTGCATTTGCCTCTCTGGAGTTTCATGAAGCTCCTGCTAGTCCATTTCTCTGGCTCTTTGGGTCCCGGTGAAGTGGCCATTTGACTGCTCAGCACATCAAATGCTGTCAAACTTAGCATCAGACTTGACCCTATGCTGGTTCATTCCCTCCCAACAATGAGGTTTCTGATCTCTGGCCCCAGAGTCCAGCCCTGAGGAGCACAGCTAAAACCCAGTTACACAGGCTGAAGGCACTCCTGCCTCCCCCATGTGGCTACGAGGAGGCTATGAGAGATAAGAAAGGCCTCGTTAAAGCCAAGGTAAACAACATCCACGCTCTGCCCTCATACCCACAGATGGTCTATTCATCACAGAAGGTAATTGGGCAAAACAATGGTACAAGCACCTATCTTCTATGAAACAGCTGAGTAGATAAAAAAATATCCAGAAGGGCTCCCATCTTTAGAGCTGCTCAGACCATTGCCCCTCATGTCCCAAGAGAAGACACTAATCAGCGGACTATCAACAAGCTTCTGATGCAGTGATTATCCTCTTATCCTGCTTGAATTGGGTACTCTGTAGCCAGAAATGCAGAAAAGAGAACAAGAACTAATACAAGAGACAGTCTTTTATGATACCATAGAGATTACATTATTTCCCTCTGGGAACAGAAACCTGAACTTAGGTTCAGCATAGTAACTATGCATTAGAATCACTTTCTAAATATATAAACATGATTGGAGCAATGATCAAATCCAAGAGCTGCCCTCATTCAGGGACTTGCTGTCAGCCCTGGCAGCAAATCCTAATACAATGTGCTGAGGGACAGGCTATGCTCTCTCCTTGGCCTAAGCCGTACACTTCTTACAGCACATGGAATTGCAATACACTTTTTTCCTTTGCATGCCCATGTCGAACGGCAGGCTCTGGTGTTTGTGTGTCTTACCGTATTAGACACAGACTTACAAATTTCACCTAACACAAAAATTAGATCAGATTTACCCAAGTGATAACTCCTGTGCTAGATACACCCTATGGGGCAGCTCCATCTGGCCTCCCACCTTTCTGTGAAGGAAGGAGGCCTGTACAAGCTACTCCAGCTGCCAAATCGGTCTTCCAGCAGACACCAAATGCCGAAGGATCAAATTGCTGCTGCTAAATCAGAATATGAAGTGATGGTAGAGCTGGATAAAGACATTACACCTTTGTGAGGGCATCATTTGGGATAAAGAGAAAAGCCATGGCCACCTTGACATAGCTTTATTCAGTTCATCCAGGCTGTACACTCATTACCTCTCCTACTACCTTCACGACTTTTTGTTTTGATCTATTCATGTTGCAAGGTTCTGAAATAGGGGTATCTCGTCACTGTGTATTACCCAACACAATGAGGCACTGTTTTTCCTCAAAGTCCTATAGTATTACTGCAGTGCAAATAAATAATAAAGGCTGCATCCAAAAGTCATTCAACAGATAGAGCAGGGACAGACACGGACCTACATAACTACTGGGTTTGTTTAGTACACTGTAAATCTTCTACTCCAGTATCATTGCAATGAACCCATCAGATCCATGCTGACACAACCTGCGGCAACAAAATTCAGCTCCAATGTGACACAGCATCTAAAATATCCTGCATATCAGATTTTTGGTGGCAGACAGAATGTGCCTCTGTTGAGACAGTTATGTACTAAATAGTATCTTGCTCCTTGGAAGCATTTTTTTCAGGTACACACAAGACACAGGAGAAAAAACTCTTAAGTAAACAGTAATTGTGGGCACAAGTGCTAGCCTGGGAAGTCACATACTTCACTTTTTCATATAACTGGCTTTCACATATCCTGTAGAGACAACAAATGAAGCAGAAAGAACTCTGATAGGTCAGTATCATTGTTTAGCTTCTTTTGCTCTTTTGATACAAAACGTTTCAGGTAAGAGGCGCGTGTTTTTTTCTTTCCAAGTCCAAAACCTTTTGCTATTGCAATTTGAAGAAATGGGAAAGAAAATAAAGTCTAGGAAAGCTGGAAGGAAAATTTGAGCTACATTAGAGTATTATAATTTCCTAGGGTCTCCTAGGAAATTTCCTAGGGTCTCCAGTTCATTAATTGGGACTAGTTGTTTCAGGCTGTTTTTTCCTACAGAATTGTCAGTCCCTGTTAAGCTATCTGACCATGACAGGAAATATTTACATGACCTTTTTGCATGTTGGCTGCTTTGCATACACTATAAAAGGCAAGATAGGGAAAACTCTTTAAGATGACAGAATATATTAAAATTATACTCAGCCTTAACTTGAAATGCACTTCCCAGGGAGTTCCTCTCCCATGAACTAAACTGAAGCTCTTGCTGACTTCATTAGGCTTAAATCATGCCCTAAGGAATCAGAGAGGGCAGTGCCACTACTAGCAAATCACAGGCTTCTCATATAAAGTCTATGGACATTCACACATCTTCTGACTGATTTTACATGCCTATTTTAATTTCTAGCTCATAAATAGTAAGTAACAATTAATTGGCTCCAATATATGTCTACTTTTAGCATTTATATTTTTCTCTGTGTGTCTTACAGTATCTTGCCTACATATGAATAGAGTTATTTCTACCGCCAGCTGAAAAGCAATGATCTATCTCTCCAAAAAGGTTTTGCTATGAGTGAAATTGTCACTGCGGCCCTTTCTTTTTTAACAGGCTTTGAGAAATATCTGCAAGAAATACTTCAAGACATCGAGGCATCATGATTATAATCAGTAATGGCATTTCCATTTAAGGTGACAGTAAACTAATTAATCAGACACTGTGCCTGCCAAAACTTGGGTTTGGGGGCTAATAAATAATAACCAGAATACTCAGTGATTGCTTAAGACCCGCCCCATGCCAATCTTTAAGCGTTTGTATAATTTTATTCCTTTATGTAACCCCTCCAAATGCAAATAAAATGCAAATGTTGGCAGGCTCAGACATTTCTGAAGAGGCCTTTCCAAAACTCCACCTAACTTTAGGCACAGGTTTACTAGCAGTGAGCCCAGTCATCCTCTGCTCCTCATCCATCTGGACTGGAGTGGCCAGTGCCCTGGCTGGAGCACCCAAAAAAGATGATTGCAACCGCTGAGCCATAAAGCTTCATCCTCCTCAGTCACTTCTCAAACCCAAATCTTTGTGCACTCATGGAAATCCCCTCCATACCATATTCCTCCTTCACCCAACCCTGCCTGATCCTGCAGGAGCACCGAGAGCTGCTGCTGCAATGGGAGGTCTGATCACAGCCTGCCCTTCCGGGCTGTGACCCATCGCATCAACTGCCCTGGTCACTCCACCACCACAGAGGATGCTGGTGCCTGCCCTCACAAAGAATGCTGCCCATTCTTTGGACAGACAGACCACATGAGAGACCACAAGTGAACATATTTGTCAGCCTTCATTTCACTGAGGAGGCACCGGCGCAGGGACAGCAGCGAGCTGCAGCGCGGGCACAGGCGGCTGCTGGCGTAACCTCGCTGGATGCCTGTCAGGTTCTGCTTCCTCCAGGCAAATTGCAAGTGAAGTTTGCTGAAAGCTTTTGAGCACTTTCCAGGTTTCAGCTGATTCTCACTGACAGTTTTGCTAGATAATTTTTTTCCCACAGTTATCACACTGGAAAAGCTCCCAGCTTTCAAATATGTATTTTCAAATACGTTTAATTTTCTCTTGCATAGTGAATTCATTTATTTTAATATCTTGATTTGTCTCCAGGCTGCACAATGATGAAGTTTTGTTTGAAGCAAGTTTTGATTTCTGGTTTTCTTAGCAAAGATAGACCTCAATTTCAAAAGCTGTGGCTGAAATCTTAAATGGGCCCACAATAGGAATGCTGTTTTCTAGGTCAGCTCCATGTGAATACCATGTCCTGTTAGATTAGTCCTGACTGACAAACCCATGACAGTGAGGTAGCCAAAATGCATTTCTGTTATTCCCTCTCAGGCTTCATGTTAATTCAGACCACAATTTGAAAACAAACTGACTCATATATAGCTAGTAAAATAGGAACCCACAGAACAACTAGAAATTCAAAAAGAAAATATCAGTTTTTTAAAATGCATTGAGATACACAATGCAAAATTAATAAAAGTTTAGAAAAGTTCATTATTCTCTTTGCTGAAATTATGTTCACTAAGGATCAAAATATGATTTTCATTTAAATTACATTAAATTAAAAATTTAATAGCCATGGAAAGGGGGGTGATGATACACATATTATTTAAAATCATATTAATGATACTACATTCATGACACTTTTAAAACTGAAGTTATAAACACTTTCCTGTTTTCTAAAAATAAACATCCCCTTTTACAGTTGGAAGTAAAAAAGACCATAGCATGCAAAGCAGCTCAGAAGTAAAATTTCAGAACATTGCTGATGGCGTTGTTAGAACACAGTGGCAGAAGAGATCGAAAAGGACATTATTATAAAAGAAATGCACATAATATTAATAACAATATTATAAAACTGAACTATTTTGGAATACTTTTTATCTTTTAAAACCAACTATTTGTTATTAATTGATTCCTGGAACAACTTGAAAAAGACAGATTGGGGGTGATGACAATATATTACCTCCTATCTGGCTAGTATGATGATCCCTTAAACCACCCACATATCTGTGACCCTTCCTACAGTACAGACAGAAAAAAAAGCTTATTTGTTCATTTCAGACCTAAAAACCCTCAACTGAAATGCTTCATATTTCATTGCTTCCCTTTTGTTTGTTTACTTTTTTCTTTCTCCTTCATTTGGCCTGTTCATGATGGGATAAGCTGGGGCCTTGTCTCTGGCACATGAAAGACAGGGTGTTTTTCAGTGTCTGAAATCCTGGCCATTAAATAAAATAGTGATGGCTGTCCTCCATTCATTAGGGCCTGGACAACACATTTCAGTACATGCAAGAGATGCTAAAGAAAGGGTTTAAGAACGAACTACTTAACAGCAGACTTACGGTCCTCCCATCTTAGCAAAGATACTACTCAACTGCAAAATTTCAGGGCAGCAATGATAATCAAATGTCCAGGATGGTTTCTGAATGAGCAACAAGTGGTTATAGCAGCACTTCTCAGGTGGAGAAGAGATGACCTGAGGGAAATGACAGGCCAAAGATATCAGATATGGCCTGGAGGAAGGAGATAGCAATCTAATGTTCACTGTCATTTCCAACACAAGGACTAGGAAGCATAACTTAGAGCTGATAAACAAATGCAAAACAAAGCAACAAGCAAGCAGTGGTCAGCACTAAACCAACAGAAACTCAGATGCACTGTGGAGGATGTGAAAAATTTACATGGGAATCAAAGGTGGACTGAACAAATACCTGGAGGAGACATATCTTGATGGTTATTATATAGGCAGAAACCATAACCAGGAAATCCCTGAACTGAAGATACTTTGAGGCTGAGAACACTTTGGGGAAGGATCACGCACACACACATAGAGGACAGGGAGTTGATTCAGGACAGCCATCAGAGCTTCAACAAGGGCAAGTCCTGTCTGACCAAGCCTTCTGCAGTGGGCTTCTACAGCAGTGGACAAGAGAAGGGCTACAGATGCCCTTTATTTGGACTTCTGTAAAGTCTTTGACATGGTCCCCATAATATCCTTCTCTAAATTAAAGAGAGATGGATTTGATGAGTGGACTGCTCGATGGATAATTAAGTGCTTGGATGGTTGCATCCAGAGGGTAGTGGTCAATGGCTCAGAGTCCCAAAGGACATCAGGGACAAGTGGTGTCCCTCAGGATCTGTATTGGGACCAGTGTTATTTAATACCTTCAAAAATCACATAGATGAAGGGATTGAGTGCCCCCTCATGAAATTTGCAGATGACACCAAGCCATGTGGTGCTGTTGACGTGCCTGAGGAACGGGATGCCATCCAGAGGGACCGGGACAAGCTCAAGAAGTGGGCATGTGGGAATCTCATGCGGTTTAACAAGACCAAGTGCAAGATGCCCTGAGACAAAGCAACCCCTGGTATCAACACAGGCTGGGGGATGGGCAGAGTGAGAGCAGCCCTGCCTGGAGGGCCTTGAGGGTGCTGATGGATGAGAGGCTGGACATGACCCAGCAATGTGCACTCCCAGCCCAGAGAGCCAAACATGTCCTGGGCTGCGCCAAAAGCAGCGTGGACAGCTGGTGAAGGGAGGGGATTCTGTCCTCTGCTCTCTTGAGACACCACCTGCAGTGCTGCTTCCAGCTCTGTCTGGGGTCCTCAGCCCACACAGTGGGGCTGGACAGTGAATTCCAGAGGCTCAACCACTTAACATCATATCGAAGCAAATACAAGTTTTACAGAAAATCCTGAGGTGCAGTAAGCCATAATGAGGATGCCCTAGCCAGCAGTGACTTATAGGCAGTATAATATAGTAAACATAAAAGTGCATGTACAGTAAACATACATGTGCTCTTAAAAACACTTCAAAAGCAAAAAGTCTAATCCAGTATGCAGTATCACAAATCTCTCCCCCAAAAGCCCAACATGGGAGGCAGGTTGTGGGAGGGCAGCCACTTTGTGAGCTGACATGGACAGGGATCAGCTCCTTGTTTCTAGCCCCACTGCTCTTCACTTTTCAGTTCTGGAAGAATAAAGGACCCCTTCCAGCCCTGTTTTCTTCACACTTGTGTTTGTCAGAGATCATAATACTCTTGACAGAAACTGTCTTAGATTATTGAGGGACAAGTAAACCAGTGAGACAAGCTTACAAGCATGGTATGATGAGTCCAGTCTTCAATTTATGTCACTCTCTATATTGGGAGATGAGCCTACAGGAAAGCAGCATTTCAGTTTATTACCTATGAGCAAAACCTGCCTTCCTCAGCAATCCACAGAAGTTACGTGCCTTCCCACAACACTTTAATTGCCCTCTGGTGTCTTCTCTCAAAAGAACAGCCTTTACTCCTACCATCCATCAGATGAGCAGAGTCTGAAACAAAATTCACCATCGTAAAAGGAGCTCTGGCTCACAGCTGGGCTGAATTCAACCCTGAGATATGGGAAGAATGCAGGAAGCAGAGCTGTCCACCTGTGCTGACATATCTCTTGTGTCACTGTGTAGACGGAAGGGCACTGCCCCAAAGCAAAGGGCATCTCCATCAGCATATCCATTCAAATCCTCTGCCTGGAAAGCTACCATCACACAAATACAAACTTTTTCAGTAAGATGGATTACTACGGCAATGATGTCTCTAGGTTCCTTTCAACTAAGCCTAACTTTGAAGGGAAACAAAGTGAAAAAGCCTGTATCCCTTGACTGAAAATGAGGGTACAATCTTGTATTAAGTTCATTGCCAAATATTGTGCAGCTTGACAGCAAGTGTTTGCAACAGTGAGTTTTTAACCATTACTCAGCATTGCATGTCAGGACCTGCATCTCTCTCCTTGCATGTCTACTATGCTCTCATCACACTTTCAGATCTAATAATTTCACCATTCCCCCAAGTTACTCAGTATCCCATACCGAATTAATTTCCAAAGAACAACCTGACATGAAAAATTATGTGCTACCAAAGTCTTTACTTTTTCAACCCCAAACTGTTTGAAGACTGTTTTAAACCCACAAATGGAAAGCACAGACGAAGCACAGAACAGAGAAGGACTGAAGCAGGCTCTTACCCAGTGATCTTTCCTTCGTTTGGTTTGCTGACCGCACAACAGGAAGACTCGCCCGCGTGCGGCTGCCCCTGGAAAAGGGGGTGGGAGAATCACCTTCAGACATGGCCTCTAAGGAATCAGCAGATGCTTCAGAGAGGTGTTCTGTGTGGTCACCCACAGAACTGTTGGGCTGTGGGCTCTGGGACAGCTTCGGGCTTCTTGTCTGCAAAACAGAGTATTTCCTTATTAGTCTATTGAAACCAAAGTGTGGGAAGAAAAAAAATTAAAAAGAAGGAAGGAGTCCAAACTTCTTCAAATACTGGTATGCTGAAGGTCACATCTGTGTAGATTATTTAGGAAAAGTGTCCTTGGACATTCTGCTGCAGTTTTTATGGTTGTAAATCCACACTGCAAATTTTGTTGCTAACAAGGCCCTGAGGATAAGACATGCTGAGGAGATGTACAGTAGTGCCATTTTCCTTGTCCACACACACTTACATGCACTCCCTAATTTTATCAAGTCTGCTAAGAAAAATCCTCTGAAAAGCAATACTCTAATGGAGTTGTAAAGCTATCAATTTCAGTATCTTCTGATGTACTATCTATGCAAGGTCCAGGTCATACAGCAAAGCCAAAATAATCTTCCAACATTTCTAGCTGAAATCACAAACAATAATGTGATAAACTTCATTTTTTTGTTGCTCCAGCATAAATCAAAACTGTCTTCATTAACTGACCCAATTAACTATGACTTTTACTGGGAAATCATACTAGTAAATTGACAAACACAGCTGCTGGGAAAAAACCTGACTCTTTCAGCAGGGGAGAGATATGGTTTCATTTACGCACTTCTACCAGCTTCATTGTAGGATCTGCCGAATAAAAACATATTCAGTAGGAAATAAAATGGCCTGAACATTTTTTGCAAACTATAAATGACATTATAAGCCCTTTCCA
This sequence comes from Hirundo rustica, assembly GCF_015227805.2. Taxonomy (NCBI): domain Eukaryota; kingdom Metazoa; phylum Chordata; class Aves; order Passeriformes; family Hirundinidae; genus Hirundo; species Hirundo rustica. The sequence continues at coordinate 138,923,586 of NC_053450.1, read as the reverse complement.
CAAAAAGGGGTTGCTTTAAGAAGCGTGCTCAATACTGCATAGTGAAATCCCCTCACAACCACATGTACTATTATTCTGGAAGAATAATTTCCTGGTCTCTCTCAATCAAACCGTATCACAGCAAATGGGAACATACAAAGCAGAAATTCAAAGCAAAGCAAGCTTACTATGTTCCAAACCCAGTATGTAAATATGAACTTTATAGACGTCTGTAATCAGCACCAGGCACAAGATGTCATTAAACTTACAAGTTTTTCTCTCCCCTATCATTTAAGGTCAGATGCTATTATGTTAAAAATCCCCCGTATCAAAATCAACTTCAACTTGAGGTTTGAAGATACTGTCAAGATCCGAAAAAGATTACGCTTCTTTCTGGAAAGCTGAGCTAACTGATCTTGCTGACATCTGTTTCTTTCAGTGGTTTTTTAAGTGAAATGAAGAGAGCTCATTTCAGCAATACCATGCATCACATAATATCCCTTATGTGACTTTGAATGTATGAAGAAGTTCAACTTTTATTACATTCTCATTAGCTTGCTGTAGAGGGCTGTTCTTGACAAGTTGTGCAGTTGCTCACAAATTACAATGATTAGATATACTTCACAAGAAAGTAAATCCTCCAGAACTTCTCACTTTCTAAATGCTAATATTAAAATAGTAGGTACTATCCAGTGTCCTACAATGGAATTGTTCAAGAGGATTGAATTTTATGCAGGACTTAAAGCTAACAACATCTGCTCTAAAGTATGCTTTGAAGTGCCTCTGACACAGTCAGCACTAGTCTGCAGGTTGTAAATACAGGGACTTGTGCTGGAAAAGTTACAGAGCTGACAAGTGACCTGCCAACACAGAAAAGAATCTGATATGTCAGTACTCTTCATTCAGCTTTCCAAAATGGCTGGTGAACCATCACTGCTGAAGTATTTTGCTTACACAGGCATATTACAGGAGTATTACCAAGCCAAGACATTACAGCTCTGTAGCTCCTTGTACTGATTAAAAACTTATCTGTATAAATCCACTAATAGGGAGCTAGAAGATATATAATTCTCCCTTTCTAGAAAATCATGACTAAAAGTAAAACAAGATTTAAAAATAAAAGGCAACAAAATCAAGTTTCTTTAAGAAAATATATACTGATAAAATAAAAATATGGATTAAGGTTATTTTTCTTTGCTTTTGCTTATTTTTTCTCTTCAATTTATAATAAAATAATCCCCAAGTGTCATTTGAGGCATGCAGTTGCATTTCTATTGTTCATTGATAATATGAACAGATGTATATTTGAGCAGTAAGGGGACACTTCATTACCAAAATTAACAGACACAGATTCAGCCGAGCAGTTGCCCAGCATGTCCAGTCAACGCACAGATGGAGCCAACCTCAGCAACGCTGTGTTTCTTCGGCTGTTCCTGGGGAAATGCTGTAGGACCTAAGATACAGCATCCCAGACCCCCACAAATGACAAGATGCCATTACTATAGCTAAATCTGTTTGGTCTAGCGGAGATAATTCTCTCCATAGCAACCCTCATAGTGCTGTGTTTTGTATTGGTGGCTAGAAAGGTGTTGATAACACACCATTATTTTTGCTACCGTTGAGCAGGGCAGGCACAGCATAAAGGCTCTCTCTAACATTCCCTCACTCACCCAGGAGGCTGCGGGGGCGCAGGATCTTGGTAGAGGAAATAGTCAGAAGGGCTGACCCAAACTGACCAAAGGAATATTCCATACCATTTGATGCCTGTTCAGCAATAAAAGCTTAGACAAAGGAGGAGGAAATGGACCATTTGTTACTACACTTGTCCTGTGGAGCAACTGCTACATATACTGGAGCCTGAAACCTCACTTCCAGGGAAGTGCCTGGACATCACCTGCTGATGGGGAAGAGAGAATACATTGTTTACTTTTGCCTCTGCATGTGGCCTTTGCTTTTTCTTTATTAAAATGCATTTATCTGAACCTATGACATTTTTGCATCTTATTTTCTCCCCTGCACTCCGGCAGCAGAGAGGGGATGAAGTAGCTTAGTGGGTAGCTGGTGTTCAACCAGGGTCAATCCACCACACTAAAAAAAGATCCTTTTTTTGGCAGCCCTTATTGCTCACCATCAGTACTACAGCTTTCTAAAGCAATCCAGAGGCACCTCATGGATTCCGCTCAGATACAAAGCCCAGACTTCCTCTTAATCCACCAGCTCAAATCCACAGGAGTTCCTCTCTAGTAAGTGGAGTGACACAAACATAAAGCCGATGCAAGCTATAAATGAGATTCACCAAATATACACATACAGTTTATGAAAGGCTTCAAGCTATTTGTCATGCTCAATTCCTGTAAACATTACATTCCAGCATTCTGAATTTTAAACACATTCTAAAAAAAATCTCAAACTCCGCAGCAACAGTGGGTATTCAAGTAACTGAGTCATATGAGCACATATTTGATAGGAAAGCATTTTTATCAATGGCAACAAGCACTAGACTTGATACTACTTAATAATCAAGCGCATTCGTAGGTATGACACCTTAGGAAAACCAACCCAGGCAGTGGTGAAGGAGCCAGCAAAATTTACGGAGCTGTAGCTACAAGTACTTGAAAAGCTTTTGGAAGAAAGTAGTGCGAAAACCTTCAGCATTATCCAGCCTTGTAATAATTATTCAGGATGCTGGATCTAATATCAGATAGGAAAAATAATACAATTGTCAAATAAATACTTAATAAGTAATGTCATACATTTTTTCCTCTGAATGTTCACTAATGTTAAAATGCTTAAAATAATACTTCAGCAAGTGTCATTTTAAGGACTTTTCAGGAACCAGCACACAGTACAAGCTTTCACAAAATAAATGTTGAACCCAACAGTCAATGTTTCAGGACCAACAGTACCCAACTAGAGTCATAGTCTAGATTGCTGCTATGTGAGTCAGAATGGTGCTGGAGCAAAAAAACCCTGAAATATCCAATAGAGAAGAAAACTCAAGATATGCCCACTAAGGAACAGCATTATTCAAAATTAAAATGTGTAAATAGATACTCTGTAGAGGCGGACAAACCCAAGGAAAGCCAGCACATTCCGAGCCACCTTGGGAATAAATGCCAGAAAAAAGAAGGAGGTTCAGAACAAAGCAGCAGGTCTCTCTCCCCCCTCTGCCAAGACCAGTAAGGTTACATTTACTCAGTCAGCCATGATCTTTCCCCCCAAGCTGTATGTTAGGAGGCACTCCCCTGGGTGTTTCTTTGTGCAATAGAGTTCATCTTTCAGCCAGATGAGTAGAGCTGACCCTCCTTAAGGACTTCTCTGATAAAACATGTCTATGCTAGGTTTGGGTTACAAGATCATCAGAAAGGATAGGCCAAAATAAGGATGGACAATTCTGGTGCCAACTTCTATGTAATTACACAGTGCTTTTTGATGACTCTTTTATTTAGGATATATTATTTTATTTACAAGGACATAGATCCTTGTAACTTTTTCAGGGTACATATTTAAGTATAGCACATGGAGCTAGCCACTACAGAAGATCCAGTATCTTTCAACCACTCTTAGGATTTGACAAAGAATTAAAACTGCAGTTAATCATGCCTCATGACTGACATCTGTCTGCTACAGCCTGGCAAAAGAGTGCACTTTCAATACATCTGCTTTAGTCTTTTCACTGACTCAGAAAAAAATAAAGAAGTGCAAGACTAAATGCAGTAAAATTGCAAATAATTAGGATTAAATTCTGAAAGTATCTGAATACAGAAAAGTGAAACATGCAGAGAGGCCAATGTAATGGGCAGTCCTGGAGTACCAGAGATTTTAATCAAGTTCTCCACATGCCTCTGCCTCTGGTCCTTTGCTCACATTTGTCCACGCTAATCCTCTCATGCTTTTTGTTCTAGCAGATTTTATGTTTCTGCTCTTCATAGTGTTCTCCTGTGCTCATTTCCAGTTACTTTTTATACTACTCTATATAACAAAAACCTTTTTTCTCTCTTTTCCTTTCTCCTGCAAACTTTCTCCTACAAATTTGCTTCACATATTTCCACAGACAAAACAGAATTCAGAAAAAGAATCTGCATAACCTGAAATTTTAATTTCATCTTTTGGTCAATTCCCACTTTTTATTTCTTGCCTCCAGGAGCTTCCTTAGCTCATATCTTGACAGCAACTTATCTATTCAGGAGAAGACTCATGTATGTTGGAAGTTGCTAGCCCTCCTGGAAGTGTACAAATGATAAACCAAGACACCAAAATATAAAACAGAGGTAATAAAATATATTTTTCCAATCATGTACTCTAAAGAACATAGCATAGGCAGCCCCCCTCCCCCCACATTTAAGTCTTCTTGACGTTTCAAATAGAGAGCAAAAATTAGTAGAAAAATGGAAGCCTATTCTCCTTAACCTTCAAGTAAACTACTTGTCCTGTGACATGTACAAAAGATGGATATAGGACGTGTGACAGACTGCAAATAAAAAACAGGCTGTGTTTCATGTATGATGAGTTTGTTAACTAAAGTATTGCCACAGCACATGAATTCTTACTACTGCAACAATACTTCATCAGATTTGTGTCAGATCCATGTTATTGTTGTTTGAAGGATGGATCTGCTTTTTCCACAGGTACAGTCTTTGGGTTTCCATATTAACGCAACAACAGGGTTTTACTTGTCTGGACATGCTATTAGTGATACATTACGGTTGAAGAGAAAGTGAATACTACCCATATTATCTCGTTTTTAAGCACTTTTCGTATTTTTCCACAGCACTTCCACACAAAAGTCAAATGCTTATACTTGTGTACAAACTAAAGTTCATATTACCTCTCTGCAGCTGATGTATTCAGATACTCTGTCTCACTGGGGGAGTTGGGGGTGGGGAGATGACTCAGCAGCAAAGCAACTTTAAACCATCTCTCATGGCAAGCTCACTTCTCTGCTTTTGGTGCTTTTCCACCGTTACAAGATGTAAAAATCTATGGCATCTTTCTTCTGGATGTCATCAGCTGGAAATGGTGCCATGCCAGGAGCAGGCACATGCCAGCATCCGTGTTCTCCAGAGCTGAAGAGAGTGGGAGGGCGGCTGCCCACTTGTCTGCATGCAGATCCTGTAGGTGTTATACTCTTCCCTGATGCCTACCCATAGACTAGCATGTCTCTAGCTTTCATTTCTCTACTTTGAACCCAAACTTTCGACTATTTTCTGTTGAATCAACGAGTTACAAAGCCAGTTTTTTCTCACAAGCATCTCAGTTTGGTGGCAATACTGATTTCTGTGGTAAGAACGGCCAGAATTACTTCCTCTTTGATAAGGAGAAAGCCTATGCCTGAGCCATGGTTGCCCACCACCCCTAGCACTGGAGCAAGGTACCCCACTTGCCTGGAGCCTCCTTGGCTTGGAGGCATGTTCTGCGCCGGATGCTGCCCGAGCTGTCCCTTCTCTGTAGCACCGCCGGCCTCCCCCTGCCGCCGGGGTCCCCAGGGAAGCCTGAGCTCCCCATACTCACACAGGAGCGATGCCAGCACAACACAAGTCACAGAGCCCTCCCCTGGCCACCTGCCGTGCGGTCATTGAGTAAAGCAATGAATGCAGCGTACTGTGAACCTGAGGTACTGCCCCAGAGCAGATCTTCTCATGCTCTGAGAAAGGGAGGAAACAGACCCAGAGCTTTTCCAAGTAAGGTAAAAGAAAGCATTCCTCCTCCCTCCCATGGTGAATGAGAAGGAGGGGAAGATAACTCAGTCATCAGCACCAGCAATGCTCAGTCACAGCCATGCACTACCCAGCACTGTGACAGGGTCTGGACGCTCCAACGAGTGGACATTTTACTCAATTTAGTGAATATATTTGAAGGCAAAACTCCTCTCTGCATATGACAGGATCTTTATCACCACTCTGTATTCACTGATGCTGACCCCAGTTTCTTCCACTTAGAGGGAAAAAAAGGCACATGTCTAATGATGTGACAGAGTTTATCTGCCATATTTTTAGGTTGTAATGATATTCAAATCATCCTAAAAATCTGTACGTTTTCCCACGAGCCTTGCTAGCTCCTGTTGATGGCCAGCTGCATGCTCCCTGCTGTGGCAAGCTGCCAAAACTCGTTTCTTTTAATCCCGAGTACTGTGAATCACTGAGCAGGACATCCACAGGCTGCTCCCCCTTGGCAAGACCATGGCTTGCTCTTCAGCTGGTGGATCCCCAGAGTTGGCAGAAAAAGTTTTTCATGAAAATCTGTTAATCTGTTATAAATGACTAACATAAAAACATTTTCAAAGTGGTTGTGGTTGGTGTTTTTTTTTTTTTTTTTTTTTTTTTTTTACTGTAAGCCCCTAGATAAATTGAAACCTGTTTTTCAGGAAAGCTGTGTGTTTATAGTAAAAATATTCATTAGGAGCAATAAAAGCTGTAGGTGCTCAGCACTTAAGCTGCCAGACCTCTTATTCAGATGTTTAATTGCAGGAACTTGCATTTGAAAATGCTGCCCTAAGGAACTCAAAAGCCCGTCTAAGAGCAGCTTAATTGGTCCAGACAAGTCCAGACTGAAATATGCAACATGCTGTGGCATCTCTTTGGAATATGTGTAATATCAGAAAACCCCAAGCCATCCACATTAAAGTGTAAAAATATTTTGCAGTATGTTTCTGTCCAAATCGAAGGTTTTCTTTTTCTACAAATGACTGCCTAAGATTTGAGGGTAGAAATTGAAGTAAAACAACAGAGAAAACTATTACTCACCCACTAATGTAAAGCAAAAGTCATACTTAACAAAAGAAATCTTTAAAATAAAATCATTTATCTCTCTGCTTTATTCTAATCCTTTGTCATGTGAAGAATTTATTCATACATGAGAGTCAAATTTAAAAAGCCATGGATCACCTCACTATTTTTCCCTGCAAAGGCCCATCAATTTTCCTCAGAGCAAAATTTCATCTTCCACAGTCTCTATCATATTCTTGCATCACAGCTTCAGTTTATTATTACTTTGTTTAAATAAGTTATCCATAAATTCCAGCCTGGACATCAGCATTTGTCTTAATTAAAACCTTATGGCAGTTTCAGTTGGAAGCTATTTTTCTTTTCCCTCCTGAAAAACTCTACTGTGAAGTATTCACAACCCAGCACGACCCTTTGTTCCATCCAGGAGATGGCTGCGTTTCATCAGCAGCGGGTGAGGTAACTCCTACCTACACAATTCCCCAAAATCGCCCTGAGAACTGTGAAGATTAAAAGGGATGATTTAAACAAAAACTGTCATTATGCTGATTAAAGGGGAAAGATCTTTACATGCTTAAAACCACATGCAAAAACTTAAAAGGGGGGTGGGGGGAAGAATATATACCAGATGCCTAAAATGTACCTAGGGGATAGTGAGTTCTGATTCAAGAAGATTATTCACCCATCCCTGTTCTCCCACACGCTTCCCTAAGGAAAACAGGAGGGTCTGTTTCTGTGGTGTCTGTTTCCCAAAGCAAAGGAACACAACGCAGCGATCCTGGCAAAACCTGTTTTTCTGTGTTTCTACGAGCTGGGAAGGGGCTGTGCACTAACACGCCGTTTCACAAACAGCCGAAACATCTCGCAGGGCCGTGGGGGCCGGTGAGCGGCAGCGAGGCCCGCGGGCAGGCCGCAGCTGCCAGGCCCGGCAGGAACAATGGCCCGGGAGGAGCAGCGCGGCTCCGCCGGCACCCCGCCCACGCCACCGACTTATTTTTAGCCTCTACTCGTGGAAGTAAACGTGTTGAAGCACTTACTAGAGCTTGTTGCTCTGGCACCTGGGAGAGTTAGGGGGATGCCGCAGGAGAGAGGTTGTAGAAGCTCCTGATGTTCCTCTCTCCCAACTTGTCACCTTGTTCTTTTGCTTCTTTTTCCCTCCCTCCAGGCCACCTTGGCGAGGGAGGGAGAGACTTTACCGCTCTCCACACCTCAGCCTCTCCCACCCTTCCCTGTGGTCGGCATGTTTATCGGCCTCCTTAAATCCTGAGGGGAAGCACAAATCAGGTGCAAATGAGCCGCTCCGAGTCCTCCTCCTCGCTCCCACCACGGGTATCTCGGAGCTTTTATGATTGCGCTGTTGACTGCGGTAGAAACCATGCCGAGGCACCTTTTACGTGTGTCTCTACAAGGCCCGTACACATTCACTGCCTCCCTGGGGCAAAAAAAGGTAGCTGTTGTAGACATGCATTGTGTATGGCTTTACAAGCCATCTAGAAATGGAAGAGAAGCTCAACGGGACGAAAGGTGAGATACGGGTGACTTCAGAGGTGCACGCTGTGCATATTAAGATAATTCTGCAAGTTGCAGAACTAAGATTTTTTTGCATGTCCAGTACAAAAATATTTTCTTCTGTGCCCCACAGAGCTGTCCCCAATTTACAGCAAAACTTTTACCACCTAAGTTAGTCCCAAATATGTATAAATAGAACTATAAAGCTGGAATCGGGACAGTGTTTAGGAATCACTTATCTGGAATCTCCCATTGAATTCTGATGGATTTCAGAGCATCTAATACAAGAGCTTCATGTCTATCATGCCATTAAAGGAAAATTCAGAATTAAAAAAAAAAAATTGTCAGAGGATGCACATGCATCACACTCCCATATGCAATTAATCTATATGCATAATACTTCATTGCTGTGAAATACAGAGAGACAAAGCATGCAGATTCATATTTATTTGAGAACTTTAGTTGTGAAGCAAGACACACAATTAAAGGGTAACAAACTCAATTCACAGCAGAGTGCAGAAAAAAGAAAGTACAGTACTAACTCTCTGAGAGGATTCAATTTTCATCATGTACCTTTGAATGTCAAGTTCTGAATGAAGGGAGACCAACATGCACTGCAAAACCTGTGGATCAAAGAGAGAAAAGAAGGGGAGGGGGAGAGATAATTGTTAACAGGAAAAGAAAAAAGGAGAACAATAGAAATTAAAAAAGAAAAGCCTGTATATACTGAAAGTACACTGAGAGAGAAGAGAAGAGAAGAGAAGAGAAGAGAAGAGAAGAGAAGAGAAGAGAAGAGAAGAGAAGAGAAGAACTGAAAAACAATGAAGGAAACACACACATGGCAGAGAACAATATGCTCTATCAATATTTAATATGCAATATTTTCAGAACTCTGCTGGACTCAGTTCAGATGTGCTACATGTGTTTGTATGTCAAAGAAACAAAGAATGTTCTAATATAAGAGTTAATGGCTGAAAGCTGAGCCAAAGAGATTCATATATATATATATATATATATATATAAACTATAACTGACAAATAACAAAATATTCTTCCTGAGAAATGATACAACTCTTGGCTGGAGTTAGCAGCAGTTATTACACTTCTGTGTTTGTTTCACACTTACTACAGGGACATGGAATCCTTCAAGCTGCACTTAGAAATACTGTGTAACTCATGATTAACCACAACTTAAAAAGAATGAGAGAAACTATGATATGAATAAAAAGTCTTCACCAATCACATCTCTCTTTACTATTCTGCCTCTGATCTTAAACCCCACAGAATGTGAGAATTTGCTAAAACAGGTTTAAGGGCCAAAAAAACCCAACCATTTTTTGCCCTCCAACACATGAACGAGATGCTAATTGGAGGGGAAATTGCCTGCTGCTGTTTGAGTTCAGAGGTGGAGGTTCTGTATTTTCCTTAATCTTCATTTGCCTGTGGGTGGAGGTAAAGGAGATTTTTGTAGAGCGCTCTAAAAAAACTCTTCTAAGCAATCAATTCCTCCTTCAACAGTCAGGCTCCCACAACAATTGCTGCTTCCCAGTTCAGAACATGCAGCTATTCATACCAGGCAAAGAAATGCAACTGCTTCGACAACAAGGACGTCATTGTTAAAGAATCTTATTTAGCAAGTAATTATAATGCCAACATCACAATTAAGAGAGTAATTCAAAAAATCTTTTGAATTTTGCAAACCCAGAGGATATGAGCATGTGAGAGCTGATTCTGGGGATGAGATAAGCAACTTTTAAGTATGCTGTGATTTTTCATGCTTTTGTCCGTTGGATACTTTGGAAGGGCAGTACCATTTTATTTTAAAGAGAACAATAGATCATTTTTCTCCCTATGATAACTGCATCATTTAGAATTGTTCAAGTAAAATGTGATTTTTACAAATAAGCTATTTATGCAAACACAGTACAAATTAAATGTAGCCTTCCGGCAACAACTGGAAACATTCCAGTTCCAAACCACAAAGACAAAACAGTCTGTTGCTAATGTCTCGGTAATACTGAAACTGTATTGGGGTTTTAAATGTTTTTATAATGTTACCATCCCACATATGCAAACCTGAAAAACCTTCCTTGGCTTTTATTAAACAATTCTGTTTAAAAAAAAAAAAAAAAAAAAAGGATTGTATAAGACCAAGTCCCTTCTCAATGTCAAACACGCATGACTTCCAAGGGAAAAACAAAATCATCTTACATGTTTGCTTGACATTCATGCATCATGACATTCAGGCATCATTACACATCAAGACCACACATCAGAAAGGACATTACTCTGCCCAATGGCAGCCTTAAAAGCGTGCAATAGTCACCCTTCCTAAAGCCAGTGCATAAGATCAGCTTGAGCAATTTAGTTTCTTCAAACCTTGTCACCGCATGGAAGATTACAATTGTGCCACATTTCTCTGGACTTTCCTAACCCAAAGGAAGTGGAACATCAATTCTGACCTAAAGGTGGGTAATGAAATGAGGATGCTTGAGGAAACCTTCAACACTTCTCACCCTCAATCCAGAGAAAATGTTGCCTGTATCCCTAACTCTTCCCCGCCTCTCATTGCAACATGGTATTTATTTTAAAGCAAGTAGACAAATTCAGATATGCAGTTAAAATACATAAAATGAGTCCACCTTAGATCTAGAAGTCTCTCCCTCCTCCTGCAGGAATTGATTTGAAATCATATGGATATGCTGCCGGATTAGGAGATAGTGTTCTCTGAATAAACACAGCCTTGCAGGAAAAAATGAACCACACAACTCCAGAACCACAACGGCAGTGCAGCAGGAGGCTTCAACTCCTGCCTAACGCAGCACCAGGAGACTAACAAGGCGTCCACAGTGTTATGTAGCAAACTTCAGATCTCCTAAAGAAGATCCAGACATGCCAGTGTGGGAGAAATATAATTAAGACCATTACTGCAGCCCACGTAAAGACTTTATTATGAATGAAATTTGAAGAAATCTGGGTCTGAATCCAAACCTGAAGCATGGCTTCCTTTGGAACTTTCCAAAATATTTCTTAACTGTCTGCATTTCTATCCAAACTCAACACCACACTGATGCCTTCATCAGCACTCCAGTAACCCCAGGAGTATTTAAAGATGGAAAACAATAATGATCTATTTTTTCCTTAACTTCTAGATTGTAGAGGAGTATGATTTTTTTCCCATCTATCAGCATGCATATGTATATATAGTCCACAATGATGGGAAATGAGTCCAAGGAGAGCTTTGCAATTTCCAATTGCAGCTGTGATCTCTTGACTCCAGGGACAGGTTTCTGGGACAATCCCCTGTCTTCTGCTGCCCTCACCAATTCTGTCATTGTTCCAGAGAGATGAGGCATCAGAATAAATACCCACCATGAGGAGAGAAACAGGATGTTGGAGCAAATCCCACAGAAGATTAAAAAACCCTGGACTTGATTTACTAAGAAATAAAGAATTGTAGAGTGCAGAACACTCAACTAATGTGCTCTGAGCAACCTCTGCTGGCCAGCAGATAGGATCCCATGCCTACTCCTAAATGGAGTTGTACAAAGCCTGTGATTTCATTCTCATCTATGAGTGCAGATCCTTAGCTGGCTTGAATGAACATTACTAGACTAGCTCAAACAATGCAAGGAAAACCTGTGAAAAATGGGCCTGTCGCATCCCAATGAAATGGGAAAAAAAGCGATTCCCACTTTCTGTTGACCAAATACCCTCAGAGCACAGAGGCTCCTGTTGAAATTAGGGTTATGTTTTTATGAGTTGTGGAAGCAAATAGTCAGGATACAAGAGGCACCAATACTTGAACATGTTGGACTGGCATTCCAAAAAACAAATTAATACAGGTGGGCGGTCATATAAGAGTAATACATAAAAAAATCAACAAAAGGGCATAACTAGTTTCCTCTGGAAGAGGATGGAAAATACTAGAGGCCAAGAAGAGTGGAAGCTGGGACAAAACACACAACTAAGAACGGTTGCAGAGCGTCACTGCAAGCAGGTATGAGCAGGAAGGGGCGTTACACTTGAGAAAGTTTTGGGAGCCAGACATCATTGTAATGAGAAGAGTACCAGAGACAAAGGAAACAGCTGCAAAATGTTGCTTTTGAACTTTAAACCTAAATGGAGCAAGTGGTGGCCCTGGAAAAAGGTGTAGAAGGCTAAGAGTCATAGGAGTTTTCCAGGACTGTGCTGAATGTCATCAAACGAAGACAAGAGAAAAGTCTGGTGAATACCACTTGTAAGGTACTGCCCAAAGGACTACACAGCAGCTTAGGGAAGACAAGCATTAATACCTTGGGGCTGACTGACTGTATTAGTCATTATCCCAGGGCCCTCAAAGCAAGGGTGAATGAACTGCAAGTCTGCCTTGTGGGATCTGCTTGCTAAGCAGATCAAAGGAACGTATTCACCATTTTAAGCAGGATCAGACCTGTTGAACACTGAAATTCGAAGTCTCCAGAGGAAAATGCAGATGCTTGAGACATTTGTGTTGATAATTTACTAGGAGACATCTGTCCCCCTGAGTTAGTCTGAAATAATGTCACAGAAGGGTGTTAGGAGCACAATGTGCTCCCTCCGCAGGAATGCAGCACTGCTGTTCTGCCTGGCAGTGACATACAAGCTAAAGCACCCTTTCACTGGCAGTGCTGCAAAAGAGGAGCATGTTAAGTTTTCCCCTTTATTTCAGCCTGTGTAATATGCCCTTGATTTATGCTTCTGATGGATTTTAAAAGGGAAGTCCTTACAAAAGCAGAATACATTAAACACATTACATTTATCATGGGTCACCCAGGAAGATGACACTGTTGTTGAGAAAAAAAGCAGCTAAAGTCAGAGAAATGCAGGAGTACAGAATGAAGCAAAGGGGGACTAAGCCAGGACCCCAGGACATTAGGATGACAATTAGCGTTCCTTAGGTTTACAGTCTCTGGGTGAAATCCTGCAGAGACATGCAATCAGCTGAAGCTGCAGGGAAATGATAATGAGAACACAAAGGGCTTGAGATGAGTATGTAGATGATGAGATACAACTAAATGAGATGCTGACTCATAAGTCCTCTAAAACAGCTTGAAACTGAAGGAAGGAAATGAGGATCAACTGCCTATTTCCTGTGCGCAATGGTTTTGTGGGGAGGATGCAAGAAAATGGTGTTTTTCAACAATGCTGGGATGGGAAAAAGTCAGGATAGTAACTCAGTTGGGATCAGGCCAAAGAGGTTCTTCCAACAGAAATGTTAAGCACCCAAGTATCTGCCAAAGAAGGGAAAGGGTGAAGTCTTTTCTCATATGAAAATGCAGTCAAAGTACAGGATCAACTGCAGGCGATCTACACGACAGCACTTAAACAACTGCAGGGGTGGGGGCGGCACACGTGGTGATGGCCAAGGACAAACGGCTCCAAAGGATGCATGGAAACAAAAAGGCTGGCGGAATTCAAACCAGGAATGCACTCAGAGAGATAGCAAAGGAAGGGTCTACACAAAACAATATGACTTCTTATGTTTCAAGATTTCCATTTTCCAGCACACTCTACATCTACATAGCCCTCAAACTGCACATGCTCTTTGGCTCAAACTCATTGAACATTACAGCTGAAAATGACATATGTTAACCAGGCACACTGTTTTGGTTTTGATTTCCAAACAACAACAAAAAAGAAGGGTCTTCTCTTCAGTGTTGATTCCATTTTCCTCACAACTCTAGTAAAAAAAATAGCTAAAACCTTATGTTTCATTTTAGTGAGGATTAAAGCTATTATTTTTATATAATTTCATATAATATATATAGTAAATGTTAAAAGCAAACCTCCAGAATGAGAAAAAAAATCTCTAGGGAATTCAGATCATAGTCTAAATTATACTTTTTAAGAGCTATAAAATATTTACACCATTAAAGTAAAAAAAAGTCTGGGGTCACATAACCTTCTCTATTTTCTTGTCTCTCCACCCATGCAGAGATGCTGTGTTGAAACACTTTATTTTTGCACTGCCTCAACATAAATACAGTATTGTATCTGTACTCCAGTTCCTGTACAATAGCAAAGGAAAATATAACTTCTTGTTCACCTTAGATAATTTAAAAGTCTAGGGGTTTTTAAGCAAGAACCTGCACAGTATTGTATATTTCAGTCTTGGCTTTATGCTTAAAGTATATAATTAAACACATAATTAGGAATAATCATAGAAGACATCCATGAAATCTTTTCATTAATGAAGTTAGGCATGAAGAGGTTGTTTGGTTGCTCTTGGGCCCTAGCACCTACAGGGGTAGGAGCTTATCAGACTCTTCTCTTTCCACATTTCACATAAAAGTAACTAAGACAATACATAAAAGATATTATTCTTGTATTTATGATTTGTCTGTCCCCCACTACAAAATTTAAGCATCACTATGCAGTGCAACATGCAAACCCAGACTGGTTGGTGCAGGCTGAAGAAGATATCTGAGCCTGATTTGAATCCATGAACCTGAACTTGAATCACTCCTTTGTGATGCAGAATTCTGTATATGAAAAGCCTCCATTGTATAGATCTGGAAAACTGAAAAAATGTTGGCGGAAGATCTCAAACTTGGTTGCCTATTGAGGCTTATGAGTTTACAAGGAGATACCTCCCTGTGCCTCCTTACTAATTCCATTAAGACTTGCATGAAACAGACCAATTTTCAGTTAGTGGTTCAATTGGGGGTTTTCAGCCTCTGACATGTAATATCTCAGATAGTCAATAATTTAAGTATGCATTTAGAGACTAAACTTTGCTAAGTAAGCGTCAAGAATATTGTTTACAATTTTTCCATATTTGTCCCACTGTTGGAAATCAGGAAAATTAAGCAAATGCAGTATTTTGGTTTCCAACAGTGTATCTCTCCTATTATTCACTCCCTTTCTCCTTTTATTATCATCTCTTCTTGGAATCACAATATATTGCGGAAGATAAACAGCAAAAAAATATTATAAATCTTTATAAAGGAATAAAGAATCAATGATGACCTAAGAAGGAAAAGATTTTCATGAGCTGTCTCCAGTATTTTGAAAAGTAAGAATAATAGAGAAAATGTGATGTTTCAAGTACATAGCTGTTTCTCTCTCTCATTTTTCTGTGGTATTTTTCTCCCAACTTTATTTAAACAACTGGCTGACCTGGTTATTCATACAACAACCATCACTGAAAAGCACAGTATGGTGTATGCAAGAACAACTGATGGTCTACTGAGAACAACATCCTCTGAAATGCAGAAAAATGCATGGATTTGTCATCTTTCATTGCTCAGATTTAATTGTAATGTTTCTTTAATTAGTTCTTGCTTTTGGACTTCATTTTGGCCTTCAATATTGATTAAATGTACCTAATTTTTTAGGCTTTGGTCTGCTCATGTGTTTAAACCTTATAAAAACTACTCAAAGTGATAAAAATTTGGGTCACTTCCCATTCAAAATTATAAGGTTACAGAAGTTGCTCCCCCGCCCCAAAAGAAAAAAAATTGTTTGGTATTTACTCAGGAGACAGTATAAACAAAAATGTGTACACACGTTTTGTTCCACCTTTTTGCTGTGTACCTCCAGAAGACAAAACAACTTGAATGGACAGGTTTGCTAGTAACTTAAAGCCCACAACTCCAAATGATGGTCTCAGCCAAGAACCACCATTTTAAGTACTGCCCTAGACAACTTTAGGAAAGGGTCCGTGCAGTAGAGTACCTGCCTGTCAGGATGCCTGAGACTGCACCCAGCAGCCTGCTTTTCTGCTCAGCTTTTAGGAAAAAACAAAATCTAAACCTACTTCATTTATAGGCTTCAAAGCTCCTGATTTCTTTTAAGAAAGTAAGTTGTAGAGCAGAAACAATTTAGAGAACATTCATCTAGGGTAACGTGGGTAAGAAAAATCAATGGAGAACTGCAGTGGCAGCCTCATATTTTGGCAAGTCTTACAAGTATTTCTCAATAGACTAAAGCACTCTTATAAAACTTAATTAGAATTCCCTTGACCACAGAGAAATAGGTGAATAACTTTGGTCCAATCATAGCTTTCTATGGTCTGAGAGTTAACAAGCTTTGGTTCCCATTTCAGTCAGAAAACCACTTTTCCTATCCTTGGCCCACCATGTACAACAGAACTCACAGTACCTTTTTCCCTTACATGGCTTCTGCAATAATTAACTCATGAACAGTTTCCAGCACACTGCAGGGAAAACTGCTACAGAAAAGTATTACATTTATACACCACATTAAGTTTGCTCTTAACCTCTTGTAAGGATCACTGTCTTAGCACAGTAGGAAGGTTTTGCTAAGCAGTCTCCTACATTTTCCATTAGAACACCTAAAACTTGGAACTACAACATCAAACATAAAAAAGCCTACTTGTTTTATGATTAACTGAATTTATTATCTTCTACCCTTTCTTAAACACATACTTGTCATCTACACAATTACAAGAGAACTATGAGCTCAGAAATGCCTTTGTGCAGCATACACCAGCTTACACTTGAATAGTTACAGAGTAATTAGAGTGGAATCCAGGAGAGTAAGTCAGTCTTACTATTTCATAATATCAGTTATCTCATATAAGTGAGGCTGTGAAAAATTATTATGACATCACTATTGCAAAGCAACACTTTAAGTATTCATTGATAAGGATATTTACATATTAATTTAATTTTCAGATTTATAGATAGTCAAATACTATATTGTTCAGAAGTCTTTATTGCAATAAGTTTTATTATGTACTTCAAAACTTTCTTCTTAAAATTATCTTCTCACACTTAAGGCATACAATGTAAACCCAATAATAAACCATAACATCAGCCCATTAATCAGGTATGTCAGTTTAAATATATCCTATTTGGGAACAAAAACAAATGCTACTGGCTTTATAAACCTTATGGAACAGGGAACAAAGCTAGAGTTGGATTTCAAGAGTTGATGTCATCATTGTTCACAAGCCAACACAGGGCTTTAAAACTGAAAAGAATCTACAGCATATGAAATGGTTTCCAACTTGTAAGGGGCCAGGCCCCTCGCCAGGATAATAATTTGTAATAGTGTTTGGGTTTTACTCCCCCTAAGGAAAACCTGGGGGAGGGGATCTAACACATTCATGCAGAACAGAATGTGAAATTCTATATTCTTATGTGCTATCGAGATGTCTTTCTAAAATCTCATTTACTTGTATTGTGCATATCTTCTCTTCAAATGCTTAAATATTTCACAAGTTGGGATCTTTACATGGAACATCTTTGTTCCCCAAAAACCTTTCTAGCTACAGTGCTAGCATCACTCTTACATGACAAAGTACCAAAACTGAGGACTAAAACAAGCCTCCCTGAAGGTCTTCAAGGATTGGCTGGATGGAGTTCTGAGCAACCTACTATAAAAAAGTGTCCCTACCCATGGCAGGGGGTTGGAACCAGATGATCTTTAAGGACCCTTCCAACCCAAACCATTCCATGATTAGTATGAGCCAATAGGTATCTTTTCTGCATATCAGAGGGAGGTGCAGTGATGGGAGTATGTGCAATTGAATTTTCTCTTTCATGATTTAGTCTTCTTTTAGCACATATGCTTTAGAACACAGTTTCCTTAAAACTGCTGAAAATTCACCAAATCAAATCTTAAAACTTTGGAATTAAGTCAATTTTAGTAGACAAAACCAGATGAGCTATGAGTACATAGCTTCTTCTGCTCTTTTGTGAATATTTAATGACCACACATTCTTCAGTGCCTTCCCTCTCCTAAATTCAGCAAAAGAAAATGTTATCTGTTCAAACAAAAAAGGGTATACACAAATATTTGAAAAAGCTGTCTCAGTTTCTTCTAATTACATGGCACAGCCTCCATCAGCCAATAAATACTGTAGACAGAATATAATGTAGGTTTGTACTTGAGATTAACCATTTGCCTGGTTACTGACTGTTGAGAGCACACATCTCATGAGTTATAGGTATGCACACAAAAGGAATCCTAACCCCACAGAAGCTCATGGAATGTGTTCTACTACAGGTATCCCTACAGGTTATCATCTTTAAGTGTCTTTAAGCCTCAAAAAGAGATTTGAAAGATTCAAAGTGAAGAAAGAATGGGCTCTAATGTATTGTTCTTGAAGGAATCCAGGAATAATTTGCTTTCCAACAGGTGATTCTCTAGGACTTAGAAAGCAAAACATACTGGCAGTGGTCTTTTAAGATGTGTCTGAACATGGGTGAAAGTGCCTAGTCTTGTGAAAATAAATGTGTTCAGACCCTACAGATATTCCATTGTAGCTTTGCTCCTGTCTGGTGTTTGCTGTCTGTCTTGGTGTTATCTTGGAAACTAGAAAATAATTCTTATTTTGGCCATGGAACAATACCTACTTTTTTTTGGTCTCTGTTCCTCTCCTTCACTTGTCTGTCTTTTAGATGTAAATATAACTTTTTTTCTTCAAACAACAGTGAAATGTATATTGTCTATTTACAATCATCAAGGCCTTCTATTCTCTGATACAGCTGTTAGCAAGGAAAACTCTGTGATGGTAGATTACAGCATCTAAGTGTGCACTCCAGAGGTGCATATTCTCCCTTCAGTGTCCTCAAGATATTATCTTCTGGCTTGCACTTGTATCAATTCTGACTGAGAGAAATCATGACCTCAGATATACTCAGCAGTACTATTCTTTTCAGCATGCTGTTCACAACATAAAGTGATGACAGGCATTGTTGTTCCCAGAAATAATATCCAGGTTGACCAGCAAGAAACCATAGATCCTATTCTCATCCACTCAGGAAGGAGATGTGAAGATGCTTTACATGGGAGATAATAGTTATATGACAAATAATTCCACAATACTATAGGATCTTATATTTTGTTGCTGCAGAAGACAGACTGAGAATATATATATATATATTTTTAACCTTGAAGTTCTAGGCTGAAGTAATTCAAAACTGAAGAGTTACTCTGATTGATGTACTCAAAAGGAAGTGCTAAGTTCTTATGCAGACGTGAACATATGCAAGACTTCTATTCACACTGACAGTGTTACCCTGTTATCCCTTTAACCCTCTTAAAAGAGTTCCCATCCTCAGTCATTTTTCTCTAGTTATTGAAATTGCCAGAAGTATCATTTTTTCTCTATTTCTAAAAGTCAAATAGAAAACAGTCTGACAACGGAGGTGGATTAAGGAGAATTCTGTGACAGCAGATGTTGCAGAGAGTTCACTGAAGGTTAGGTAGTATAAGAAAGCCAAGTGGAAAAAAAATCTAGTGGATGATTGTATCTGCCCTAACATGCATTGACTGAGCTTTCAGTTCTGTTTATCTCAGGAACTGAATAAATGGCCAGTAATTTCAATAGTGTCCAATACGGCAAGGGTGCAAGTTTTTACAACAATGCTGAAAGAAATAAGATGATATTTCATTTTTCTGAAGGAACACTGAATTCTAAAAAGAAAATTTGATTATTTCAGAGCTTTTAGTAGAAAATTTTATGCCATATATCTTTCTGCCAGAGCTCTAACAGAAGAAAGTAGGGCATAACGAAAGAACCCAGTAGCAGCAATACCTAGATGTCTCTTCTGATTCACTGGCGTAATTCAAGAAATTGATGATTCCACAGACCCCTTTGGAATGGGAACTGAGGGACTGTTGATTTTTTATGTAATGGTTTCGATTATTTCTCAATATTTATTACTTTTTCCTATAAATTTCATTCAAAGCTCCCTGTCTGGAAAACTGAAAGCTTTTAAGAGATTTTACAAAGAGTAATTTTAGGTACTAAATGGTAATAATTGTTAGGACAGCATTTGCTGTATTTCAGAACTCAAAGGTCTAAAGCTTAAATTAATGTGGCTACTTACAGGACACAGAGATAAGTCAGTATCAGATTATATAATTTATAAATTAATGGTCTAAAAATCTATTAAAAATGTGTTTTTTCATTGAAAGGATAGATCCTTCTTTAGTAAAGGTTTGACTAATCATAATGGATAGAGCTCCCCAACAGTATTGCACATGCTGACCTTTACAAAGATAGCTTCTGTGCTGAAGGAAAACAGAAATTGTTCTCCCAAGAGGAATGAGAGAAAGGCAGACAGTAGAAAAATATGAAGAAGAAAATCTTCTTGGAAGTGAACAACATCCAGAAAAGTATGTTTCTATATTAACTAGATATTCTCCTATTTTCTTGCCTGAAAAGCAAATAAAAAATTTAAAAAATATGTTAATTGGCCTAAGAGTACAAAAAACCTCACAGATGTTTTCAAAAGCATTCTGTAGACAGTTCTGATCTTGAAAGATACTCTCCCATCATGAATCCTTAGTTAACAGAACCTGCCTGTCTTGTTTGCATGAAATACTTAAAGGAAACTGAACAAAGACTGTTGTGAAACTGTGTAGCCCTCTTTTTCTGGCTTGGTAAATATTAGACAAATAATGATAACTTATGGTCTATCCTATATTAGATAGCATTTAAAATGGGGAGAGGGGAAGAGGGAAACAAAACAGTACTCACCCTTTAAGACCTTCCTTCTGAAGATCTACAACAGATACCAACTTATTAAAGTCTGCATCTCCAGCTGCACCATTTACTGTGCAAGGACTGAGACAGAAGTGAAAACATGGCCCAAGAAACAGGTAGAACAGTTTGCAAACTCCTGTTGCTTTGTCAAATGTGTACTCCAAGCAAGCAAGCAAGCAAACAAATAAAAAATCCCCACCAAATGTTCACAAGGTGAACCAACTGATTTTCAGATGAGCTCTCAAACTCTGGACCGCGCATTAATGGTGGGAAATGCCTGGTTTTGGCCGCAGGGATGATAAAGACGAGCAGCTATCAGCCACTTTGAACGTCCTTGGCTCCTTGAAGCAGAGGCCATAAAAGCCATGTTAGCTCAGATAAGCTGGCTACAGACCTCTCCTGAATTGCCTCACACTGGGCAGTCCGAAGGAGCAATGAGCAGTGGGAGAGTGAGCTCCAGCCACACACCCTTCACCTGCCTGGTGTGTCCTGTAGAGCTGCCTGTGCTCAAAACTGCGGGCAAATCCCCAACCAACAGCTTTTGCTAGTTCTCAAGCTGCCTGATACATGAGGGTGCTGGGCAGATGACCAAGCAAAGCAAGGACTCCTGGCCCACAGCACAGCAGCTCTTCCAGTCCTGGCCCCTGTCATGGCACCTCAGCTACACTTGCACTGCTGCAGTGAACGCTGGGATGGCTTAGAGGGGAGAAATCTAAATGGCAATCTCTGAGACAGATTAAGCCTCATTTGAGTCACATGCAAGGAGAAGAAAAGTCAGTCGCATGTGAAGACCCATGTCTCTCTTTCTCTAGACTGCCACAAACCATCAATGGGACACAGCTAGGAACATGTGATTGACCTTACCTAGCCTTCACATACGTCCTATGAATACGATCTTTTTCAATTGCTTTTAGTATTTGCCTTTTTGCCTAGAAGCAATAATAAAGCAATATTTTAAAAGTGCATCACAAGATATTAAAGCACTTGACAAATTCTTCCAAGTATCTGATCTTTTGGGCTAAGATAAAGCACATCTGTTCCATAATCAAAACTGATGAGACCCACAAAGAAGGGAAAGCCAGTAACCATGTAAACTGAAAAATCTTCAATCTTCCATATTCACTATGGAATAGTGGGATCAGGAGGGGCAACTCTTCCTTTGGTCACTGTAATTTGCAAAGGTTTCTTTGCCAGAAGGGAGTCTTCCACTTCTTTATCATGGGAAGTGAAATAGCAATAAAAGTAAACTGATGAAGACCTGAAGAAAATACTAAGCAAATTGCTGCAAGTAGAGTCACAACCTGCCACCTCAGAGTGCTGCATTCCTAATGCCTGAATCTGCTATTTCACAACATCCTGTATTAACAGCAAAGCACGTGTCCAAATTGCATCTCTCCATTCTGTGCATATTCTTACAGACTAGGCTTAGCTCATTAGAACTAAGAAAAATCCCAGAAGCAATTTATATTTTTTTTCATTTACTGAAAAAATAGAAGCCTCACAGGAAATCTTTTATCAGTATGCTATTGGGGGAAAAAAATCTAGGAGGCAGAAATGGGATAGAATCCTTCTAGGCTTCCTTACAGTTGAAAATTGGCCAATTCAAAGAATAATTTCTAAAGCAATGGACCATGCGTCATCTCTTTTCCAATTACAATTTTCTGGTTAGTAAATATGACCTTCCTAGCAAGTACAGCTTTCCTAAGGCACTGTACTTTCAAAAAAAAATTGAATTTTAGTAAATTTACTGGCAAAAAAAGCACATTTCAGTATGAAAGTATGAAAAGGTTGCCAACTGTGTTTCAGGCTAGCATTTCTCTTCTTGATTCTCTTATGTTAAGTGGAGTGCTGCAGAGGAGCACACAAAAATGCTCACTGTGAAGAACGTACTTTGCTGGAAGGAAGAATTCAGCTATTCATATAGTTAAATTCATTGGCACAGAGCTGATGTGAAGTCTAAAGCACTAATGCTATATTTCTATAAACTGCAAACAAAAGCTTGGAACTCAGAAAGTAAGTAGCTTTAACAGTCTGACCTCTAATACAGTCACCAAAATGGTGTTAACTATTAATTATTAGTTTGATGCCAAGGAGAATAAAAAAAATAATGTGCTCTATCCCCAGGTTTTGCTTAGAATTTTCAGTGTTATTTCTGACAAAGAGGTCTCACACTAGTCAAGCAGTCAAATTCTGCTAGCCTAAGTCATGTTGAACAGTGATTAATCCTGCAGTAAATCTCTGTGAATTTCTAGCATTGAAAACAAACAAAAACAGAGGCAGAGTGCTCACGAGAAACCTCCATCTACTTTTAAGTAGGTGGAGGTACAGCTGGTGGTGTCAGATGTTATGGGGATTTCTTCTGTTTATTTTGTCTTCCCAGTTTTAGATGTGTATTTTCATCACTCACTGTTACCTTCATATTCTTCCCTCTATTTTCTTCAGCAGGTGTAGGGGCCATGTCTTAGCCCCGCAATACTGTGAAGAATGCAAAGTGAACATGTCACGTGTATCTAGTGACCTGTGCATTCCCACAGACCACTGACAAGGGGTCAGGCTTGCCACAGAAAGTAGCTCAGTGGCACATGGCCTGTGAAAGTGACCCTGATTTTCAAAGCAAATTGCTGCTTTCCCTATGGATTCGCCTTTTGCTGGTAAATAATGCCCTCTTGCCAGCGTTGACCAGCCTTGACCAGGAGAATATTCAATATCCAGCGTTCCACACTTTGCAACACTCTGTTACCACTCCGGAGGCACATGGTGAACTATGGGAGCAAAGTGTCTGGGGAGGGAGATGCCCTTAAAAACTTTATTCCTGGTGTTGAATGCACAGGGTCACAAACGGAAGTTACACAGGAGGGAGAGAGCTCAGCTAGTTTTGCCTGGTGAGCTCATCCAGAAGTGTTTGTGAGGAGGCCCCCTAATTTGTAAAATTTTCAACAAGATGAAGCGGATACAGAGCATGGTGCTAATAAAACTGCTGAAATACTTCAGATCTTCAGCAAGGGTGAATTATTCTGCACTGAGTCCCTCAAATGGGCTGAAACCTTCCATGTTTATACAATACCAGATACCCCTTTAGGCAAAGAGCACTCCACATTTCAAAGCAAATACCAAAAAATTATTCATTTGGAACCACAGCAAAAGTTCAGACACGTTACGGAGCTGATTTCACTGAAGGCTCTAATGATCTAATCAGGGTGGCTTAATTGCATTTGGCTTTGAAACCAAAGCCCGGTGCTCAAAAAGGAGAGGGTTTTTTGCAGTGCAGTAGCAGCTCACAGCTGTAAGAGGAACTGAAGTGAGAAAGGATCCACACAGCCCACAGACAACTGTTTGCAAAAGCTCCATTGTCATAACAAGATCATCTGGAATTGCAAGCACAAACATGCCTGGTTTTGGAAGTGCACTTGATCTATTGCACATGTGGAGATCTGGACACCTTTTGAGATGGAGAAAATTATGAGGTTACGAACATTTGCACAACAATTTGTTTAACAGCTCCGAAAACTCATGAATAATAATCTGGGCTAACCTTTTAGTAATCACCGTCTTCCTGCTGTATAAAATACATTGTTTGAAAACCATCATGACTGCTATCCTTTTTTCCATGCTCCCTCTTCCCCAATATATGTCTTGTAATTACATTGCAACTATGCTCTGAAGGATGACCTGAAGACAACTTTTGAAAATTCTCTTTGTAAATCTGTAAACAAAAAAGAAGTATAAAACCCCTGTGGCCCAAACAGCCCTTTCCATTGATTAAGGTGTAGAGTAGCACTGCTTTTATTTTAATTCAAAGGGTTTCAACAATGCTTTGTTCATAAGACTGTTTCTCCAGTATGCTCCCCTATTATTGGAAAGATTTCATCTCCAAGTGTGACAAAGAAGCTAGAATCCCACAACCTATTATTATAAATTTTCTGAATTTTCTGATTTTTTGAAGAGGTGAAAATTAGATACGCTTACATTCCCATTGAAAATTAAAACACACAAACCAAGAATCAGTTAAGAGCCAACCAGTAATCTGAATACAGGCAATGGGGCTAATCCAAATTAATTCCTGTTAGAATAAAGCACATATTTAAAAAACAAACAAAAAAAAAACCCCAAACAAACAAACAAACAAAAAACCTAAAGAGCAACAACAACAGCAAAAACAACAAATCAAAACAAACAAAAAACCCCCTAACCAACATTTATTCAAGTGGATAGTTTTTCTCGTGCAAAAAACATGGACGCCAAAGAGTGTACATCTTGTCTTGATTTTTGACCTGTTTGGAACTTGACTGAAGTTGGGAAATCTGCTTACTCTGATGAATAATCTTAGGCTATGAACTAGAAGGCTTCTCTGGGTCTTTACAATTCAATACTCTCTTTAAACTACAGAAAGCAGAACTGGAAAAATAAAATAGGAGTAATTCCTACAAATTCATCTTGGTAAACAGTGTCATCTTCCTGGCATTACTCAAGAGCTCCCTGCTCCTGCAAACTCCAAGGCCATGAAGGCCCTTCCACTCCAAGTCATCTTGAGAAGTCAGGGCTGGTTGCATATGCAGCAACAGCTCTCAAGTTTTTCTGAAGTCAGCGCTTCACATGCCCAGGTCCCCAGGAACTTGCATGGCCCATTTCTTTGCTCCTGCACGTATGTCGTAGCATCCGGCCGCACTGGAAACTGCTTTATCACTTTGAGTTAACAGATGGGTGCAGATCATTTTGTACTAAGAAAATTGTTGCTATTTCCCTATCTTGTACCATCCACTAACTTATACCACCAGCTGAAACTACTGTTTCTTTGAGCTGAAGCCCCAGAAAACACCAGTCTATCATGAGCAAAACTTTCCAAAATCACTGGATACGCTGAAAATGACTGTGACCAGCCTAAAAACTAAGTGAAGTTGGACCACAGCTCCTCTATTCTATGCAAATTTTCTGGAACACTGTTTGTTTCAATTAATATTGAAATAGCCTAAACTCACATTTATTCTCAATGTTCAGCTCCTAAAATGATGTAAAAAAATTGTTATGTCTCTGTCATTAAAAAACCCTCAAATTACAAAGGCTGTAGGAAGAAAACTTCTTAACCTAAGCAGCAGTCAATATAAGTAACCTCCTCAGACCAGATATCACTAGAACAAGACCAAGTTAGAGAAAGGAGCATAATTCTGTACCTTTAAAATGGAACAAAAGAAAAAAAAATAATAGCTTAGGTAGGAGCATACTGGTGTAATGAAATAAAATAAAAACCCCAACACAAGTAAGCAAAGAAAAAAAATAAAGATAAGCAGTAGAATATTGTCTCTAAAGAGTAATGGGGTTTTGGCTGATAATGCAGGTTATCTCAAAAATGCAAAACATGACACATCTGTGTAGGGTGATCACACTTCAGACATGTTTCCTGGAGCTGATCTACAAACAATAATATTAAGACTTGAAAAAATGTGATGAAAAATAAAAAATATGCTGTTTCACTGCAAAGCAACTGGAAATGCCCAAATGAAAAGAACAGATAACAGAGGAGAAAATATTTGAAGGCAGAATGTAAAGCACAACTGTTAGTGTCAAATGAGAATAAATAAACTTGCCCTTAATGCCCCCTGTCAGGATGTACCCCTACCAAAAATGCAATTCTTCTATTATCCATTTCTAGAGGGACTAATTAACCAGATTAATCACAATAATCCTCTACCACATCAGCAAAGATGCACAGTTCACTTTACTAGACTAGGGAAAGATCTCTGAATATCTGTTGTTGTAGAGGAAGCATGTAAATCCATGTGCATACATACATAGGTAAAACTGCTGTACCTGCACCTGCTTCTTGGATCATTAAAAACAGAGGTTTTACTGGCAGAATACAAAAACAAAATTGCAGAACATAAACATATAAACACCATGTCTAAGAGCCTAAATGCCAAATGCTTTGAACTCAGATTCATATGGAACACAGTGACAGGCATGAGATTCTCTGTAGGAATTTTATATGTAGACATGGTCTACACAGATCTGTCCATTCAGTGTATTGGTCTGTTTACATATAGAACTTTGTGCTAACCAGGTGTATCTAATGAATGATTACATTAGTAAATATCCTCAGTTTGTAATAGTTTTCCCTTGTGTATCGTCTCTAACTTGAATTTGACAGGCACTCACTGTGAGCTGTTTACCTTAATTTCTTTGCCACAACTATCAACAAGAAACCTTTGAAAGATGTCTCTTGCTGAACTAGGAAAATAAAATATTAACAGATGAAGTTTCTTGACCAAGGAAAGTTTAGCCTGTTGACAGATATTCAGTCTGTTTGCTGTTGAACTCAGTCACACTAGAAGGTGGATCATTAAGCATAAATCCATATCTGGGATTATAATGATCTCTTTTCTGTCTCAGTGCAGAGCAGGTCAAGTATTATCTTTTTTAACCTATTCCAGAAAAAATAATGAATGGAGAAGATAAAAGAACTGCTGAAAGTTTCTGAATAGAACTTTCTTCTTTAGATCAACATTTGAAAATCATTCCCAGCTGTTAAATCTGAATTCTTAATTGTACACAAGAGGCTGAGGAGAAAATAATCAGCAGATGCAGCTACAGTTTGTCATATCTGTGATTATCTATTCGCTTCATGATTTACAGTTTTCAACCACTTCTGGAGAGACCGGCACCAAATTTATTCTTCCAATACTGCTATCTGTGCACAAGTATTTAATTATAGGCTCCCTCACATTTTCTATGGAATAATTCTTGAGTGCAGAATGCTATATTTCAATTCCTGGAGCTTATAGTCTCAAAAACCAGAAAAAAATAAATCAGGGATTCATGGTGGCAATTCCATGATGCTAAAAGCTCAGCCCCACTCCCTATGCTGTTCTGGCCCCTAAACACCTGCTTTTCCCAGAAAGTCAAGTAAATCTAGCCAGAAGGAAAACAAAAAAGGAAATAAGTAAATGCATGGGGGAGACAGGATGGCGAGGGGGGAGGCAAACAGCAGTTGGAGTTATCTCTTTTTTTTGACATCACATTACGTATTCCATCTGCATACCCCAGGTCTCAGACAAGTCTATAAAATTACGCTCTACATGCGCTTCAACATGTTGGTTGAGGGAAGCGATTTACAAGGACTTCAAGCCTGAACACTTCTCCATTTACAGCCTTTCATCATGATGCCTTCCAAGCATGTTCACCTGAGTGCTAGGAATAACATGGTGCTTCCAGGTGTGCTGAAGTGCACTGGGACCTCCTCACGTCTGGTGAAGCCTGCGTGCAGACAGTGAGGGTGACAGCATGGGCTTTCGAGCTCACAAATGTGTTAGCAATTTATTGAATAGGTCTGTGGCACTTCCATGTCAGAGAGGCAAGAGAAATGGATATTTAACCCAGTAAATTTTGTTGCTCCGTAACACAGAAGCCATTACAATATAGATGAGATCTGGAATCTATTAAAAGACATAATGGAAAATAAAAGCTAAACACATAAATAACTCATCCACTTGGAATTTCTTTTAAAAATATTGAAAGGCATTAAGCACAACCAAGATTAAGTGTCTGTAAAATATTTTCTTAAAAGAAACATTTTTTTCACCAGGGCACATGAGAACAAAGCAACATCTAAAACCTCAACAAAGAGAAGCTTTTTTAGTTCTGCCTAGAAATTTTAGGCTCCAGCCTTAACTCACTTTGTTCCTCCTGGATGTGGTTGGAAACTAGAGTGGTCTACTTGGGACTTTATCTATTATGGGAAAATATTCATTGATGGTTAAAGATGGCCAGACATTGAAATATTGAACCTTTCAAAACCAAGGGCTAAATTTCAAGGGTGCACTGAGTATACACTGGACTGTGGGAGTTCCTCCTCAATGACCAAATATCATGTATTATTGAAGACAAAGTCTCTTTAAACAGATGGGTCAGTGGTATGGAAATGATCCTGCACACACTGAAAATTTTTAACCGTTAACCATAACCATGCACTGAAAATTAGTTCCAGTATGTTGTATTTTATGTAGGAGAACGTACATCTCATAAAACAAAAATATTTTCTTGATAAAATATTCTAATGGTCGCTTAGCTATCTTTTGGAAGCTATCAGAATGAGAAATGTACATATACAGAAATTCTGTATTTATACAATGGCACTGATTCAATTAAACCTTTAGATATGCATTTTATCTGAAACAGTTACATATGGAAAGCAGATGAAACAAGCTGAAGTTATTTTTTTAAGCTAAAATCCTAATTAAAAAATCATATATTCAGTAGAAATACATCTTCTGTTAAATATACCTTTGTTCTTCAGTGAACTGTGGAATATTTCTGTGATCATGTATACATTCTATGAGCACTAAATTAAGGCAGAAATCTCTAGAACTACTTAAATAACCACAATATATAAGCTCCCCCAAAGGCACTTTGTTTATAATAATTTATGGTTTTAACGTTTCCAGACTACACAGAAGTGGTGGGTTAACATACCAGCATGGCTGTGGACTTCAGACATTTAAAACAAACACTGGGTAATGACCCTGCAGTGTGGCAGTGACTGCAAGTATGAAAGGGCCACACAGCAACTGGCATTCCCCTCTTCAGGTGCTTGGGCACTGGCTAAAGAGAAGATGACTTAGAATATCTCTGATAATTGCACTTAAAAAAAAAAAAAAAAAAAAAAAAAACCCAAAAAAACAAGAGGAAAAAAAAAAAAGAAAAGAACCTTATGATGATGAATATATGGCAGGAGGGCAGAGTAAACAAACACTCTCCAAGCAAAGTGCTAGGGACTGTCTTCTTTGATTGTTTCTAGCAGTGGTGGATCCCTGGCTCTCTGGGTAGCAGAAGACAGGATCCTGACCTGGCTTCTCCAGGGGCTGCATCTAATGCCAGACCTGCTGAACCAAGGGCTTGATCACTGGGCAAGGAAGCTGGCTCAGTCAGGGCAGAAATTTTGAACAGGATCCTGTTTTCTAGACCTCTAGAGATTGATGCTCTGAAGAAAACAAAACAAAACAAACCCCAAAACACAACAGCCACAAAGTAATAATTTAAAAAACCTCTTCCATTCTCTTAGCAAATGGGATGTTGGACAATTCAGCCTGGGGGTTCATGAGTTGGCAAGGCTTGCCCTGGAGTGGCAGGCTGGCATACACAGAGGAGGCAGACAGCTAGGCTTGAAAGGCTGTGTTGGATTCTCCCACACTTCCCTGATCCACAAAAAGTCCATGGCTCTGCCCTTGGGAAGTAGCAAGCTATGCCATGAGGTGAGGGGCAGAAAGCAGGGCAGCCCTTCATTCTGCCTTGTGCTATCAAAGCATCAGCAGGAAAAGCAGAGAGGCTGAAACTGCAGCTGAGAGGAAAACATCTCAGACCAGGATCCCTTCAGCTTCTCCTGGACTGGCACCAGCATCTTTCCAGCTCCAGCTGCCTTTACTTCCAGAACAGCTCTTGCCTTTACTTCCAGACTGTGCAGGCACAGAAGATCAATCCAGGCTGCGAGGTACATCTGGCTGTCATCGGGATAGGGAGAGGGAGACAGTGACAATCGTCTTCCCAATGAGACAAGCGCTTCCAGTCTGAGATGGGTTCCAAGAAAACAACTGAGATAAGAGGAACAACTGGTCTCCTGAGCAGAAATAGGAGCATCCCAGAGTCATTTTCTACAGCAATACTGAGTGATCAGGGCAAGGTAGAAGCGTGAAGTACACTGAAGCAAAAACCCTCTGCAGGTACAAAAAGGAGTAAAACACACATACTGCAAAGAGGACAACCTGCTCCCCAGGAGATGCACAGTATCCAGCTCAACAAAAGTACCCAAAGTTCCTAAAATAGTTATTTTAGTCTAACTACTAGGTGAGCTCTTTCTTCCAGTACAAAAGTTTCCATGATGCAGAAGGTCCCAAGCTGAACTTGACCTGAACCCTACGTCTCTTAACAGCAGAGAAAAAAAGATGCAAGACTGAGCAAGTCCTTTGAAACCCTTAGTGTCTGTTCTCTGCCATAAAAGATACTTTAGTAGATTTGACAGGATTTCTAAGGGTGGAAGATCATCTATCTACCAGGGTCTGACAACTCTCAAATCGTTTCCAGTGAGGATGCAGAGGTGTTTCAGGAGCTCAGGCGCTGGAGCACAGCAGGCTCTGCTGATCGAGCGCTGCTCTGTTGAAGGAGTGCCAGGAGAGAACCACAGGAGACAAAGCAGTCGCTGTGAACAAACTCCTAAGTGCACACTTGAAAGTCTTCAACTTCTGCTGCTTGATCTTATTTTTTTAAAAAAGGGGGAAAAAATACAGTTTCACAATCCTAATAGTTGCTCTATAAATAATGAGACGAAAGGGGAATATGTAACGATAAGCGCTTAAATATTTGCCTCATAAGCCATTAGTGAGGAAATGCAGCACTATGAAAACAATAGGTCTGGACACCAGAAGTATTATCCTGCTCCCTGTGCCAAGAAATGCAGACTTGCTGAGCAACTGAATTCATGCTGCCATGGTGCATTTCATGCAATGGTAAGAGACTATGAACCTGCACAGGACTGTGCTAAAAACAGGTATGATGTCCACATGTGAGGAAGCACTTTCAGAATAACATCATGATGGGGTAACATTAAATATAAAACATTTGTTCTCCTAAGCAGCCCAGGAAGGATGAATGAACGAAGGTTGTGGACTCAGTAAAAGCAGGCAGTACAGTTATAGCAACACTCTGGCCAGTCACAAATTTGTGCCTCAGTTTCCACACTTAAGAAGAAAACTTACTTCCCAACCTACAGGGATATTGTAAAACTGCAATTCTTTATTGGATGTGACAACTTTCAAAAACCTTACGGATATAATAAATTACATTACTTATTATGTGATTATTGATATGCCTTGCCATCAGTTAGAGTTTTGCTTAGGAGTAAGCTGAATTTTTTCCACCTTGTGTAATAAAGCAAATCTGTGAGATCTTTGCTGGTTCTGCCACCAGCAAATTACTGTCTTTAAGGTAATGGTTTAAAAATGTTTTAAAAAACATGAAGCAACAACAGACCATGAACCCCCAATGCTATGCTGCCACCAGTGAATACAATATATGAAGGGAATTCAAAGTCACAGTAGGGAAGCAGCATTCCTCCTCTAGGTGACTCTGACAGGACCATAAAATAGTTCAAACTTAGTCCTGGGGTGTGTGTATTTCAAAAGTAATGTTGAAAAATTTCAGCAGATTCAGAAAAGAGCTATAAAATTCTGAATTATGAATGATGCCAGAGAAGTTCCCCCTTTCAGGCTTTGTTCAAAAGAATATGAAAAACTGATAATAAAAGTATCTATGAGAAATTTCTGATAAAAGAGTACACTTCAATTCAGGAGAAAAAGTATGTAAGACAGGGGGGAAAAAAAAAGTCATTATAGCAATCAGTTTTGTCCTGAAGTGTAGAGATGTGCATTTTCTAATAATAAGGTATATATCTGGAGGTAAAACCCCAATTTTAGTTAATGGAAAGAGTTGAGACTTCAGCAGGACAGAAACCAGAAGCACAAGATTAACTTTCATATTGTTAAAGAGAGCTTTAAGAGCTGATATTTGCTCATATTTTATTTTGTTACTTATTACTAGTTCTAGTGACCATGGCATTAAAAAAAGAGAAAACCATAATGGAAAAGGTACAGAATACAAGGGCTTCCAACATTTTAACTAAGGTGTTCAGCAAGAAACGGATGAAAGTCCATACGTTATTTGTGTTTTTCAAGAGCATTGTTTGATGTTGTTTAAAGGTATCTAACAACATAAGAGTTGCACATTCCACTGAGCATAGAGAGAAAAAACATCATAAAGAAGGATGCTGGGTCAGCTGTCAAGTGGCCAGTATTTGGGTCTTGCTGTGATTATGATGGTATGGTTGGTATGGTAGGCCCATACCAACCCTCTCAGCTGGTATCAGAGCACCAGCTTTCCGCCTGAATTTAGTTTCAGTGAGAACTATTGACACATCAAAAAAAAAAAAGCATTTAACAAATGCTCCAAGTCTATGCATTTTTTCTTCAACTCACAGCAACTAAGAATCCTTCTCACCACAAGGTTTCTGCCACGAGATAAGGCCCTGAATAGGTCTGAATCTGGTTTTGTGATGCAAGATTATACTGAGAGTAATCTTAATGGAAATGTCAAAGTGAAGCAAAGCAGGTATTTCCTTTGCATCTGCATCATGCAAACAAGCTTCAATGCAAATAGATCAAAAGAGGAGCTAAAGCTTGGTTTTATTAGAAACCAGTCAGGCATTGATAAGACAGAAGTTTGTTTGAAATTATTGGTATTTTAACAGTGTTGTGGTTACAAACTGAGCTACCTTGCTGCTGTTTCAGTGGCTGTGTCATTAACAGATAAATTCCTTAGACCCTCTCCTATATCCTGGCAGAGAAGACAGTGCCACCTGCAAATACACAATTAAAGCAATTGCCACTCAACTGCACACAATAATCATCCACTCAAGTTTCAGTTTAGTAAGGAAACCTATGGGAAAAGGTATTCTTTCTTGGGAAAACCATTTTCATCTTTTGAGATAACCTTCACAGTGAAAACCACAGAAAGGAAAAGTTGTCTTGTTCTGTCCCCTATATCACTCCAGTAAAACCAAGTTGGCTTTAATCAGGATTGCAGAAATCTGACTAAAGTCAGGGACTGAATGAAGTCATGTCTCACAGCATTTTCTCTGAAAGACTGTCCTGAATGAAAAAGCGATGAGGAGTCAACAGAGTTCATGCTGAAAGGTCAAAAATAATGATTACTGTGTAAACAATATAGCTCACAAACATTTGTATCCATGATACACACTGTCTTTAATTGGTCTGTTGATACGACCTGCCTTCAGTTTTATGAGCCTTCAGTTTTGCCCTACAATAGCCACAATGAGAACATTAAATCTCCAAACAACCCAGCTCTTGTAATCCTGCCAACAACAGTACAGCTTAGCTCCAGATACATCAATGTTTAACTGCCACAAATATATATTTGTTTTTATCATCACTGGCAATCCGCAGTCCTGTCACCGTCTATGAAACAGACAACTGAAAACACAGCCATGAGAAACCTTGGAGCTGGAGCTGACTCAGCTGTTCTAGGAACTCAGCACAGAAATTTCCAAATCACTGTACATCCTGCTTGCTGAGCTCCTACAGAGAGGATGAAGGGAGTCAAAATGTTAGAGATGTCTGTGTTTCATCTCACCCAGATGAGTGGCTTATGCACACCAGAACAATTCCAAGACGTGATGAGCAGAGTGCAGCACTGAGGACATGCTGTTCTCTGGTGAGCTATAGATAGCCAGGTTCAAGGACCTTATAAAAGTTTAAAAAAAGTTCCTGGAGTTGCTTATATGAGCAGTAGATACCACATACAAACTGTGCTGTTTAGTCCCCTCAGACACAAGAGCTACCGAATTAAGCAAAAAAGAAGCTGCAAATTACCAATGCTGTTCATCTAATGTCTTGGATTATGTAACCTAAAAATGTGTATTCTGTTTCATCTGTTGAAAGCTGTTTTTTGGGAGATGTTTTATCCTTCTCTCACTCTTCCAGGGGGGAGGGGGGCGGATGCCTTCTGATAGTGGCCCAGCCATTAAAACCAGGTGGGGCAGTGTTTCTTATCTCTTTCACCACCCCTCCATCCTCCAGGGGGACATCTGATAATGGGTCATTAGGGCCCACCAATGACATGACACAGTCCATCATCCCATTGTGAGATGCTCCACACAGTGGGGGAGGAGCCAGCTCTTCCTAGATAGATAAAAACTGGGACTGAGGAACACAAGGGATCTGTTGTTTTGTTTTGTTTTTTTTTTCCACTGGATTCCTGGAGTAAGACTAGACCCATCTTATCACCACTGGACTTTCTACAGGACCATTTCTACTCCCCAGAACCACATCTGTTACTCCAGGAGGACTTATTTGGACTGCTTCTAACACCCGGAGCAACAGGGTGCCAGGTTGTATCCCTGACTCTGTCAGGGTTTTCCAGGATTTTTGTTTGCTACCTTACTTGTTTTCTTTGTACTACTACATTTGTATTTTTCTTTTCTTTTAATATTCCTAGTAAAGAACTGTTACTCCTATTCCCCTATCTTTGCTTGAAAGCCCCTAATTGCAAAATTATAATAATTTGGAGGGAAGAGGGTTTTCATTCTCCATTCCAAGGGAGGCTCTAGCTTTCCTTGCAGACAACTGTCTTTCAAAACCAAGACAATCTCCACTCTATTAAAACACATGACTTGTTGGAGACCAAATAATAGTATTTTCCTGATAGTGCAGTTTTCCTTTTAGACTTTCCAAAATTGAAGAGGCAAAACAATATATGATCAGAGAGTTGTTTCAGAAACATGTAAACTGCTTATAGTTAAATATTTTCCCAGTAATTAAGCAGCACAAAGAAAAAGATAAGACTGATTGATTGACACTACAGATGAACAGAAACACTTTTTCCTCCTTATTTAAAGCTGGGAAGTTTAACAAGTTTTACTCTCTGAATGAGGAAAGAAGACTGTTTTTCATGTTCTGCCTTCATTCAACACCCTTAGTCTGCCAGGCACGCACGGGCTCCTCCCAAGCAGCAAGTGGTACTCAGCAGGGCTGGCCAGAGAACTGGGAGGGCAGTACAGAAGCGTTTCATTCGGAAACAGAAAATAGAATACGTAGTCTCATAAAAAAACTGATTTCTTCTGAACCTACTTGATCACTATCACACTCAAGAGTATTTGGAAAGTAGCTCTGCTGTGACACACATGATCTCTTTAAGGACTCCCTCTCTACCAAATTATTTTGACCGTCATGTAAGTATTTTTCTTATTTAAGCCTCCCATGTGCCAATGTAGTATGACAGGAGAGATACTGTAATTTCTGTAACATCATTAGATACCATCTTCAGTGCTGCCAAAATGTTTGTTTTAAAAGAAGTTTCTTTATCCTCACCTTTTATTTGTATTCAGGCAAGTTTTACTGTCATTATTAGAAGATACATAGACCTCAAGGAGTCTGAAAATATTTTAACTAAAACTGTAATTTATGAATGAAATAACCAAATATTCTACACTATACTTTTCTAGGCTGTCGTTACTGCTGTTTCTTCCTTCAACTATCCCACACAAGCACCCCACACAGTACATACCAAACACACGTGTTTTCTTTTGAAGGAAAGAGCACAGGATAATAAAGAGAATGTTGAAAGTATATATACATGAAAAAATGTGAATGAAAAAATATATGAGTTAAAAATTATAAATTAATTAATAAATTCCCATCCTGATAAAAATTGCTAGGAAAGTAGCAGTACCAATAAGCAGAAGATGCTAGACCACAGCACCACAGCATGTTCACCACCTGCACTGCCCAGGTTATGAACAGCAGCCCCACACCCAAATGTTCCCAATGCCAGAAGCCTCCTTTTGCCTCCCCAGTGCACTCAACCCCTGGGAGGCATTTTAAATGGCTACAGCATCATTAAAGCCCAAACTAACAATCATAACCCTCATTTACACGGCAAAACAATGAACATCATAAGAACAGTAGGAGGGAAGAAACAACTACTTTGACTAAAAGGCAGGTTAATGGCCATTGAAACCAGTGACCTGGCCAGGGCATGGGGACATTTCACAGCTCAAAGGCTGGCCCAGTGACAGAGCTGTTCTCTGTCCCAGCAAGGCCAGGATTTCACCTCACCATTTTTGCTTTTCTGGTAATCATCTCTCTCTTTTACTTTCGGAAACAGATGAGACATGCTGAGAAAAGTAGCATAACGAAATGATGGCCATACATCTTTTCCAGCATCAGCATTTTATTAGAGGAGTTTGCTTGCCAGCTTATTTTTACAGGAGCTCAAGAGGCCTGACCACATATTTGAGAGGCTGTGCTCTGTTCCAGTTTTTAATGACAAAATGCCAAAGTGTAGCATACAATGCCAAACATTCCAGAAACCTCCTGTACAATAGCCACTTTAAATGATGTCTTACTTTTCCTGCTTTGTGAGGAAGACACAGTAGCAAAAATGTTCTCCTCCTTGCTTTTTTAAAAACATAACACACAGTAATGGCAGCTACCACTTCAACATGAGAAAGCAAACAAGCAGACTCCAGCGCTTCAATCCTGTGATGTGCAAAGCTCAAGATTTGTAGCAAGGCACACATCTTACCTTTCAAGTACATTAGCATGTACTGTGTATACAGACATACTAAACATCAGCTCCAATCCATATATACAGGGATTTGTTTCTTTATGTTGTGCAGTGGATGATTTGCAAAACACTGAAAGTGTTTCCCCCAAATCTGCTTTAAATAACCAGAAAATCACTGTAAAATTAGTATGTCAAACAGGCATTGAGAAATAACAACAAAACTCCTTCTGAATTAAGCCAAAATCAAACGAAAAATGTTGAAATATCATATTTGTACTGCATTGTTAGAGATGGTGCCCAGCTGGGGATGGGGTCTCATTGTGCACAGTGCTGTATACAGCCATTGAAAATCTTGAAGCAGGCAGCAAAATCCACTCCAAAGCCACAATAATTAAAATGTATGGTCAAAGAAAAAATGCTAATGCACAAAAAGGTTGCAGAAAGAAAAAGACATGCCATTATAGTTGGTTCAGTAAGGTAGCAATTAGCATACCAGCTGCCCAGTCACTCGTGAGTGCTGTACAGGCAACCTGACAGATCTGAGTTAAAACAACATTTGGAAAGAGGGTGTGTAACTGACTTTGAGGAGATCCTAATAAAAATGGGGAGAAGCATGTGGGAGTTTGAAAACGATGATGTACCCTAGGGCCTTTCAGCACCTCTCCCATAATTGTCGGCGCAAATGTCATAATGAAGGACTATCATTCACAGCAGAACAAAGTAAATGCTTCTGAACCTGAAATACAGTGGACCAAGACCCACTTAAGTAAGCTATTTATAGAATGACCCCCCACCACTGGCCCCACAAAATCTTCATTAAGAAGCTCATCCAAAGACTAATTCACTGGATGTCTTTCTAATGATTGTGTTATACTGTCAGTCACTTACAAGAAGTTTCAACAAGCCACTTCATTCCCCAAACAAATGTATTAACTTTTTTTTTTTTTTAGTTATTGAAAGTACTACCAAATCCGAATGCAGATTTTCTGTTTAGTTGCAACTAGGGAAAAAGGGACACAAGGGGAGGATTATCAGTAAGAAGTTGCAAGCTATTGGAAAACTGAGGAATTTGAGTCTGTTTGGGCGGAGGGATATATGGCTTATAATAGAAATTAATTCATGTAATAGTTTTCACTTAAATTATGCTTTTTTCCTTCAATTTTTAAAAAAAAAGGAAAGAAACAAAGAAACAGAAGTAATGACTGTTATGTCTGATATTGCATACATTGCAGCCAAGCATACATGCAACTCTCACATTCCTCTTGCACACAAATTTCAATTTCTATTATCCCCACATAGTAGAAAAATACCTTCATCTCAATGTTTACCCAGACAAAGCAGAAGACAGCACCTAGTATGACTGCCTGCAGTTTCAACAGGGTGTTACTGCTTGACATCCTCACATACACACCTTCAAAGAACACTCACACTCACAGGGCAAGATGAAGGCAAGTTGAGATACCTACTGACATGTAAAAATTATGAATGGACATAAGGTTATATACATATTTGCATATATACATACAAGCATACATCACACAGTTACAATGTCTTGCAAAGGCCTATAAAGAGTAATTTCTTAAGGCAGGTGTGCAATACAGAGAGGACAACGCAATCAATGTTACTTTACTCATTTTTGCTTTATGGGACAGTCTGACATGTTCAACTACTCCATCTACTACTCTGAGTGTGGAACTCAGAGCAGACACAAGATCCTAAGCAGTACCATACACAGAGCTCACTTTTGCAGTGTGATTGAGTCAGGAACTCTTAAAGCAGACTCTATGATTATGAACCACTCAACAAAAGAAGTCCACCTAAACAATAAGTTATTCTAAGCAAATGAGTTATTAGTATTTTTTCATCAAACACATTTAAATGATTTTATAATAAGCTTTTTTTCCCCCCTTCTGTCCCTCCCCAACAGGAACATATTATGATGATTATATCCAAGATTTGTTATTCAAGTTCTAATTCGTTGACGATAACACAAAAAAGTCTTCCTAAATTATGGCCAAGAAAAACAGTCCTGCCCACATAATAATGCAAGGCATTACTTCACACGTCTGGAAGAATTTCAGACTTTCTGCTTCTGTAGTTCTTTCATATCCATCATGGTAGAACACTCGGCTATGCAGTACCTGGTCTACTTTTATAAAGGTTTTGTAGCTTTATAAAATTACTTACATTCCATTCCTGTCAATTTTTAAGTGCCTTTGTTCTTGACATTTGTACAATTACTAAAATCATCTTTCCAATTAGCATTAGAATCCAAATGTGTTACTTTTCTAGGCTTTGAAGTGGCACAAGCTCCTTATGAAATTGTCTTTTTTTCTCTGGAAAAAACTTTTCAAATAGTCCCTTATCAGAGATGGTTTCTTACATTCAGTTAGGTTCTTGCTTGTTGTAAAGGCTGCTGGGCACACTGACATGCTTACAAAAATTCTGTACTACACAGAATATATGGCATCCGCAACCATCTGAGAGCACCTACATTAAAAGCAGACAGGAACAAGTGTACATAGATATTTAAAAAGATTTTGCCACCTTATCCATGGTGGCAAAACTCATCACATACAATTCTGGAAAGCTCATATGTTAATTTATACACTGATTATTTCTGCAATATGCTGGCACCACAAAGTTGTAATGTAACACTACACTTGAAGTGTACACAACAGTGTAACCAAGGCTCTTGGTTTGCTCCACAGTTGCACTGGACAGAAATGTAGTTTCATGCTTGAAGCTCAAGAAAGAAGTAGCAAGAGTCTTCGAACATAGGGTTTTGTGCTTGTGCTAGTGACTCCAAGCACAGCACTGCTGCAAAGGTCCTTGTGCATCTGGCTGTTTCCAGAAAAAAAACTGACTGACTGATGCAGAAAACGTGATTACAGGGTTTTACATGAAAACAAGATTAATGCAGAAGTCACAGTGAATAGTGATTTACTAATTTAATGTTATATTATAAAATTTAAGTATATGGTATATTTTCAGTTAGGTGTATTTACATGAGCTTCCCTTTATGGTCAGTCTACTCCCGATACAGCATGAAAGACATCAGGACATAAACAGGAACACACTGTAAAACAACCTTACCTCAGGGGGTTGGTGGATTTATGAAAAGTGGAAAACACTTCCGGGTTTACCAGCTTCTACAAAATTCTGTGCTTCACTTCCAAAAGAATTCTTACCTTATAGGTAATGTCTATGCTGGTCCCAAAACACCCAAGTCCAACTTTTTTTTTTTTTTTTTTTTTTTTTTTTTAAACGCAGTTTGATTAATTGCAAATAAGGTAATCTTACCGAAGATAATAAATGCGGAACTGACTGTCGGCACCAGCAGCTGAATCCGACAATGGATGAAGGTGGAACCAGACAAACCTCAGACAAGACACAAGCCATGACCATGTCTGGCTTCCAGGAAAACAATTTGTGGGCCAGATTTCACCAGGGCATTTCTCTATCACAAACAGTAACAATCTTCTATTTTTCTCAGAAACCTGACAAGAGTAAACTTGAATGATTTTACTTCCAAGGCAAACAAGGAGCATGCCTCTTCCTTAACACACACAAGCTATAAAAAGAAAATTCTCTTGATAATAACCATGTGGTGATAACTCACCTCATTATTACCAGGGTTTTGTCATTTCAAGACATCTCATTTCCTTAAAATATCAAGTAGATAAAATATAAAAGGCTTATTTGTTTAGCACAGCAGTGGTTAATGTTCACTATGGAAGGCAAAGTAATTCCTCTTGCTATGGTCCTCAAAATCCTGTGGTAATTGGCTAAAAGGCCCCTGGCAACTCTTCCTGTGGAAAAGAAACTATTTCCCTCATATCTGCAGGGCAAAACAGTTGATGTGAACAGCGTTCATTTCTCTTTAGGTTTGTTTGGTTTTTTGTTCCCAAAATAAAAATTAAATAACGAACAGGAAGGAAGACCTTAGAGGCAGAAGCTATTCTCTGGAGGACCCACCATATAAGCACTAAATTACTCTCTCAGCAGCTGCTTGGAGGCAACAAACCCTTCTCTTGGGAGCAATTGCACATAGGACCCTTCTCCTGACAGAGATTGGAGGGGTGGGGTGGTACAAGCAAACTGAGCTACGAATGAATCCTACCCACCAAACAGAAATAAAAGGCTGCCTTATAAAAAAGAAAATAAATAATAAGGGAGTAAACTTTATAACTGAATTCTTCTTTTCATCAGTAACATATCACTGTAGTCTAATTTCCGAATTCTCCCAATACATCCTTCTTTCCTACCCTAATTTTCACTAGAACCATAAGCATATTTTACAAGAAAACAGAACAACTATGAATTTTCTCCTCATTCCTTCAACCTGCTGGTCAGCCAGGTGTCTGCCTGCCACTGCACTGCCCTTCTGCTCTGACATATAAGAACAAACATATTTATGCTCAAATCTAGCAGACAAGAAGTGCTCATAGATCAGTCCCCAGCACATGAAACCTGTCTGCAACCTTCTAAGGAACATTTAATTTCTCACATCCACTGAAAATGAAGGTGTTTTTTATTCAGATGACAGTTCGATGTCTCCCTGTCTCTCCTTAACTTTGCAGAAACTCACACTTGCTTAACTTCAAGAAACCTGCCTAACATTTGTAGTACTGTAACACTGGTGCCTTTAAAGATAAACTAATGTACAGGAGCCTGCAAAATGAAATCTTTAGGTAAGACCAGGAAAAAAAGTAGAATGAATGAAAAATATGAAGGAGTTGCTAAACCCTTCAAACAAGAAAAGAAAGTAGCCAGCACATTAGTGGCCAATCTTGTGCCTCTTGCACATCCACAAATACTTTTGAAGGCAATGAAAATATAGGTACACATGGAATAAAAGGTACAGACAGAACAATCACCTTACCTTTTCCCAGCTCATAAGCCCCAGCTTTAAGTTACCGCTAAATCAACACAACACTAGATGTTCCACTTCAATTTAATGACCATAACTGAGCACCAAAGTATTTATGCAGGTTTCTGTATTGTTCTACATCTCCAATGACATAAAATTAATTCCCATTTAGGTATGGTAATCTAAAATGTAATAATATAAATTAATTTTCTTCAAGAAATAAGTTTTTATCACTGTACACTAACAAATATTTAATTTAAGAACTATTTTCTCTTCACTTGCTTCCAATTAGTGCAAGTGAACTTGCATGCCTTTTATAAAGCACAGAAAAAAGCTGCAAATTGATTTTTGTTACTGATTTTCTACCACTAGACGCCTCTTAAATAAACATAATCAGCCAGTTTGGCAAAGACCATGGTGTTGCCACCATTCAGTGGAAGGGGTTCAAGTCACATGAAACCAAAGTGTTCAGGGCAACAGACACAGCTCTGGAACTTGTTTTGCCTTGCATTCATGTCCTTTG
Organism: Hirundo rustica; assembly: GCF_015227805.2. Lineage (NCBI taxonomy): Eukaryota > Metazoa > Chordata > Aves > Passeriformes > Hirundinidae > Hirundo > Hirundo rustica. The sequence continues at coordinate 138,881,375 of NC_053450.1, read as the reverse complement.
TCCCCTAACCCAGCAGGACAGAGTGAGACCCACCTGCACTCCCTGCACCATCCTGCTGAGGAAGGACAGCTCCAGCTGCAGCTGGTCTGCAGCAATGTCGGTGCCACAAGCAGTGAGCCGCCAGCAGCGCTGCCTCTGCTCCCTTCCCAAGGCAGCTTGGGGCAGTGTAAATTTGGATTACTTTAGGATAGTTATTCTCCATTCAAACTATCCAAGATCATTTTGCAGACAAAAAGACATGTACTCAATCACGTGAGCTCTCTCCTCTTAGGAAATGAGTCTCAAAGCCAAACACAGCAGTGCACCTGCCGAGCCTGAGGACTGCAGGCAGGGCAGTGGAAACAGAGAAGTGGCTTTGGGGGGCAGATGAAAAAAAGTAGGTGGCTGATGCTGACAGAGAAATCCAGCTAAGTACATGTTAGTATTGTCCCAATCACACCATGAGTGACTGGGGGCAGAACAGGAAATCCAAAATTACTTACTTTGCTAGTAAATTAAGATTCTTAAAAATGTTATCAAAAAAATCCTGGATCTATTGAAGTCAAGACGGGCTATGACATTAATGGAAATGCACTTACAATTTCACCCTCATCTGTACAAGGATACCAGCATGAGATTTATTATTACAGTCCGGATTACAAGCTTTTATTGGGTATATTTGCTTTCATTTAATATTTAAAGTCTGATCGAAATATAGCGAACAAATGGTGACTCTGTATTAAGTTTCCATGAATTTTAGCTCATGACATAGCATCTTGGCACAGGACCATGGATTTTACTCTGTCTCTAATTAGGTCTGCAGAACACTCATTTACTTGAATGGGTTCTACTCATGGGTGTCTCTGAAGGAACAAGTGAAACAAATCCTTATCTCATGTCTGAATAAATATTTTTGCTATTAGTGAAAGAGCTTCACCAGTGATTCCTTGGGAAGGGCAAGAATGAAGGATTACATCCTGAACTAAACTAAGGCTGAAGATACATTATTTATGGCTCAGCTGATCTAACAGCTCAGCATAGCTGGAAGGGGGAGGCAAATCCTCAGTTTTTCCTGCTCCCATCCCCTCCTTATATTCCCATCTTCCTCCTGATGCAAAAGGTGATACAATTTGACTTCTCATTCCCCAGCACCACAATAATTTTGTCCTGTTTCCGCAGGTCTTTAACTAGTGTGTGGGAAAAGAGGGAAAAAAAAAAAGGATAGTCGATTGTTAGATGAATACAGACATAACCTGTAACTTTGCACTAAATTATCCTTGCTGCTGTAAAAAGTAATGGAAATGACCTACTTATACTTACTGGATAAATGGCTGGCCTATGGCTGAGAAAGAGGAATCCAGTGGCCCTGGTTACCTTCATTTTCCAGCTGGAACTTACATGGTTAAGTGAAACCTGGGCCTTTCTCCTTCAACAATGCATTTTCATAGCTTTTAAGAAAGCAAAATCTGGAGAGCTCTGCAGGAGCTCTATCCTCACTGTGGAAATCTTCACCTCTGGACCCCAGGTGGGGACTGCACGACACCCATGGACCCTGGCGTGTTACCCAGACATGTGTGCAAGGGTGACAGAGACAAGTGATCAAGGCTAAAGAAAGTCAGTGTCTCATGCTTCACAGCAGAAGTTAAAAATCTCACAGCTGAGAAAAGAATATAATGTTATGCTACAGGCACATGAAGTTGATGGAAAATTCACCTAAACCCACCTGTAAAACTATGTTTCATTAGTGATTTCCCCTATCGGCATTATCTGCACAGGTGTATGGGCTGAAGCATTTCCAACAGTGAGTACAAATGCTGAGGGAAAACACTGTATCTAAGCTTTCATGCCAAATCCAGCCTATAATTAATTTTGCATAGTTTTGACAGCTTCATTCTACAAATTCCCCAGATCACGTTTCAGATCAGGATTGATGAAAAATATGTGCAATACTCCTGAAGGTGTGTGAACTCCTGCCCTGCTGAGGTGGCCCATCTGTGTGTCAACACCAGCCCTTGGGCGGTGTCACCAGCTGGTAGGGCAACATGGCCCTGTGAAAGTCACCTCACAGGCAGACTGGGTACTGATGCAGAAGGCTGACAAGGCAGCCTCTAGAACACTGATGGCCCTCCTGTCTCCCAGCCATATCCTCTCAATCAACCATTTACTAAGGAGGATGGCACCAGGACAGCTCACCTGGAAAGGCCATGGGAGCACAGAGGCAAAACTGCTTTTGCTGGATTATCACGTTTCTGTTCCTGACTCATAGATATTCATTACAGGTTAAGGATCTTCCCTGAACTGTCCCTTTGAGCACAAGGAGACAAAATATTTAATACCTTTCTCCTCTTCCCATGTCAAGGGCTGCAATTACCACAGGGACACATATCCTTCAGGACACATTTTCCCTAGCCTTCAAGTCTACCACTGCCATGAAGTTCTCCACTGATTGTTTTCAGCTGTTTGTGAAAGATCTGGGCCACATCACTGTTCGGTCTGAATTTGAACATTGTCATTCTGTTTCAACAGATGGATAAAATTAAGACCATAGTCCAAATCCAGCACTGGGCTTCCCATGAAATTAGTGAGCTCTGGACCAGCCTTACATTAAATTTCAGTGTGAATTTTTTTTTCTGTTTCAAACAGTTTCAGCATTTGATTACAGGCTGATTAGACATTAACATAAAAAAACCCCCATAAACCGAACATTTTCAAAAATACCATTGTAATTGTGTCAATTTCCGTTCTAAATTAATAGTTATCTAAACAAGCAAACTGTAGCACAGAACTGTTAGCTGCTACTGCCAATCAGCAGGTGTTATCTGACCTATTAATCAATTACCTAGATAAAGGTAAAATAGTCTCAAGTTTCAATCACACATAAAAAAAGTTTAATTAAAAAAAATCAATTTATATGCAAGACAAAGTTGCGCTGCAGGCATGAAAAAGTACAATATTTTAGATAATTTGTTTTAGGAAAAAATACAAATTACAAAAATATCTCCAGAAGAAAGTGTCTTTAATTGCATATAAAGTAGCTTATGATTATTTCCTGTCATTAAAGTCAAGATTTGCTGGGACTAAGCCTTTTTGCAGATGAGTAAGGTATTTTTGATTCACGCAATCCTCACTAAACCAGAAAGGCAGAATAGTTGCTGTATTTAAATGCATGATCACAGATTTGGCTTTTCACATGTTGTTTAAATCCAACCCAATGTAATTACAAGCCTTTTTGTAAGATCTGAAAGGGCCATGACAAGGCTGACCAGATGGCCTCCTTGCCACGGCACTGGCCCTGGTCAGAAAACCCAGGTTTACTCTGGGTTTCCCTCCCACATATCGTGGTCCCTGCAATGAGACAGATACAGCCGAAGAAGATGGAAAGGACTCTCCGTGCCGTCCAGGTGGTGGTCCCACGGAGACACCTCTGTGACACTGCAGTGCTGCCCTGGGTTACGGAGCAGCCCCAGGTCCTGTCTTCACTGCTGCTCTGCTCCCTCAGAACTCTACCATCTCTCTGGTTCTGACTGCAGTTTTTAAGAGTGGATTACAGGCCATCTGGGATTCAGCTTCTTGGGAGTCAGCTTCTAAAATCTGGTTAAAGAGTCCACTCTGGCAAGATCTGAATGAAATGGCCCCAGGGACATAGGTGAGATATATTTTTAACCAGTGTGGAGTAATCTAAGTCACAGTGGGTAAGCTTCTTGGTGGCCATCAGATGGTAATATATTTGAGGACTTGCTTGGCTTGAAGGCAGAATACCCTCTTTCATTCTGCCTGCTTCCAAGATCATTGGTAAGTGTTTTTGTTCTCTTAATAGATTTATTTGTCAGACTTAAGCTAAGGTGTTGAAATTTATATTGCACTTTAATGTCTTAAATTTCTTAAACCATGAATAAGAACCTTCTACTTCTCTCTATCTAACACTGTCAGTGTTCTGGTATTCCTCTTCCTTTCCACATGGTCTCTCATGAGTAAAACAAATTTGAGACAATCCTGTGATCTTTTAGCGAACAAAGACTCCAAAAAGGAGGAAGTGACCTTGTTTTCTCTGCCTTAGCATCCTCCCAAATTTCCTGTCAGTATGGAGGGACATGGCTCCAGGAGAAGAGTAGACCTTAAAATCTAAACAGCAGGGGCAGGAGAGCATATCTTGTATCTGTGTGCGTGTGAGAGAGATCAAGTTCCAAATCCTTCCAGGCACCTTTGTGGCAAGAGAAAACACCCTTCCTCAGATCTGTATTAGCACTGGAGCATTTCTACGACAGTGACAAGATGCTTGAATCTCACTAAGCAATACTATCCTTTATAAACACTAAGCAAATTAAGAGATACCAAATTTTCTCTTTAAAAAAGCAATATCAAAGAATATCTATGGCAGATTGAGATATGCAGACAAACAGGAGAACAGGACCAGCAAGTTCAGAAGTGCCATGTACAGGCACTTCCACCAGACTAAATCCCTTGAAGAAAGGGAAATGCAGAGTTCCCTGTAACAGGGCTGAGTGACAGAGCTTGCCTGCCCTCTGCATTAAATCGTTCCCATTTGTGCTTCTGCTCCACACGTTGTCACTTCAGTGTCTGAATCCTTTCTCGGACAAAGGCATACTCTGGAAAGGTTCTCAGCAGCTGCAGAGGAGAGGGAATGAGGGTGTTCCCAGCCACAGCTAGAGGCAGGTCAGTGCCTCACTGACCTGCCATTCTAGCACACAGGTTTGCAAATCAAATATGACATGAGGAAATGCAGGGCACAGTTTCATAACAACAGCTCAGCACTGCACCAAAGGCAGCCAGTGAGACAATACAGATGTGTAACTCAGTTTCTGACCTGCCTTTTATTTCCACCCTGCAGTTACTGCCTTTCTGTTTCCAACAGTAGCAGGTAACAGAGGTTTGCTTGCTTCACCCTGGATTACAACAATACGCAGAAGTATGTCCAAGGCTCTCTTTTTTGATCAAATCATCTGACTGCAAACATCTCAGTCAGTATCTACCCCTGCAAACTGAAAAGCTAGCAAAGCCACAGGACATGGTGCATTTTCACATTTATCTCGCTTAGCCCTTCCTTCTGTGCTAAAGCTTTATAGTTTATGTGGTGGGAGAGGCGTGTTGATGTGATGGCCAGCCAACCAGGACACACAGATTAAGGCTGCAGCCACTGCTGACCAAGGAGGAAGCTTCAGGTCCACAAGGCCCCAGAAGGTCTTGCAAAAAGCAGAGGAATGTGCTTCCTTCACTCTGTTCTTCTAGAAATGGGAAATTCCTCTGCCTCACTGGGGACATGAGTAAGTCCTCCTTCTGTTAATCTAATGAAAGCTAGCCAGAAGGCTGCTGCTTGTCCCAGGAATGAGATTGGAGCTTTAGTGATGGAAATAAGATGATGTACGCAGGCATGAACAATGCACTCAAATGGCGACATTCACAAGAGCTTCAACAATAGCTCCAAGACCTGAAATTGCAATGGATTTTTTTTTATTTTTGTAAACCGATGAGTTCTTTTCTTTCTCCTTCACATCTTACTGCACTCATCTATAAATCTTGCCAAAGTATTCTTTGTTTGACATTCCTTCTGGGGCAATCTCAGGAAAAAAAGAAGCTCTGGAGTTAGAAAGTATTAATTAAAGAGCAAAGGTGGCAAAAAATTGCAGCAAGTCTGTTTTCAAGTTGGAATTAGAAGAAACCATGTGAGGCTCACACTGAGAATCAACTTTGCATGTATCTTAAACTCCGGTGAAACTAACTAAACTAAGCTATATACTAGACTATTGTCAATTCTACATATTTTTATCTTTTTAAGGGTTTGACACAATGTTCTTAATCACTATAAGCCAATACCCCTAGTTACTTCCCACTGGCCACAAGCCCTCCAGGAAAGGGAAGCAGAAAGGCACTTGGCCACAAAACCTCCAAAGCAGCTCAGACACACTCCTCTACCTCATTCTCCAGGCTTACAAATATATCTCAGTCAAAGTTATTCATGAGTAAACAGGCTATGAAATACAAATTTATTCTTTCTGCCCTTCAGCTAAAATAAATTCTAAGGATTTAAAGTCCTCGCAGTACCCTTATCAACCACTATCAAAGGAAGTTCTGGTTTTGAGTAAGTCTATAGGAAGAAATAGATCATAGGTCACAACTAAAATCTTTACCTAGTTCATTTGAGTTCTGATGATGTTTTATAATCAAAACAACACACAGTGACAAAGTGCTAAAAACCAGCAGAGAGACACTAATAGCATGTCCTAGAATAAAGATCTTTATCACCATAAATAAGTGTCCAAATGTACACAAACTTTGGATAGCAATCTTACTGAACAGTCAAGAATACTTAGTCAAATATATTACAAAATGTATTCTATTGCACATGTATGCATTATTTGGGGAGAATATGTAGCTTTTCTGTGAGTTATCTACCCAGTTTTAGAATACTTGCATATTCTTATCTGGTTTATATTAGGACAAACAGAAGCACAACAAGCTACCAATCAATATTAGAAACCACAATGGCTTTAAAGTAATGGTCTTTCATTGCAAGCAGCTGTTTACTAATAAACATCTACATGAGAAGCCTTTGAAGGAGAGGTTGTAGGAGATTAAAAAAAAAAACAAAAAAAAAAACCAAAAACCCAAGTACTTTAATTAAAAAGAAAAAAAGAAAAAAAAAAAAAAAAAAAAAAAAAAAAAAAAAAAAAAAAAAAAGGCATGTAACTAAAAGCACTTCTGAACCAAAAACATAAGTCTTTCTGGCATCCTTCCCAGCTAATATTTGATTCTGTGCCCTATGTGATACTTTATATGTCCTCATATTTGAATTACACCAACCATATTTTGCTTCTGCCTTCTACTGGTTTTTGCACTACTCCCACAATGGTGTCACTATGTAAAGGAAATGCACCATACAGTGCTTTGTGCTTTCTAGCTGTAACCTGATTGAGGAAGCTGTTTAAAAAAAAATCATCTAAAAATCCTTAGGTATCTCAATATTATTCATGAAAAAGGGCAGGATCTGCAGTAGGAATTCTGAATTTTGAACTGAGTTTTGCATGTTTTGTGTTATCCCATAATGTGGTTTTCTCAGCCTTGACCCTAAGCTCAAAAAATTGTAACTTCTCTAATTAGCTAACATCATGACAGTATCCACTGTTTATTAAGCACTGTGCAAACAAGAAGTTAGATGGCTCCTTCCTCAGAGAGCTTGAACTTGAAGAAAAAGTAAAGATGGAAATGCTCTAATTAAAATTTTTTAGAAGACAAAAGTATTCAAACACTGATCTTGCCTAACACTAACCCAGGACACCTACAATGTAGATTCCCACAGGGTGTTTTTTATGTTTAAGCTTATCACCTTTAAAAATCAGTGGGCATTTTTAAGACACATGTCATCTGATCAATTTTAGACAGCTCCTTCAGGGTGAGCACAGAACTCAGATTCCACTCCCCAAGGGGAGCCTCCATTAATTAGCAAGCTTGCTTGTGCTAAGCAGCCATGCAGCTGCACCCTGTTAGTCCACTAAGATGCCATGGTAGGCACAGATCTCACAGAGGAATGTGTCAGTCGGCAAGAGGAATTTAAAGGCAGAAAATCTTAAGGAGCAAACTTATTCAAGCAGCTTGTTCAGGGCTTAATGGGTGCATAAAAGAAAGCAAAAGAAGCAAGCAGAGAAACATGCTGCAAAACAAAGGAAAAAGTGTAATGGAGTGAGCAAGAGTAAATGAACTCTCACAATTAGTTTGCTGGAAAAAATACTTGGCAATGGAACTGAGAACTTCAAAGAAATGCCTAGCGCTACACCCTGTCCACAAAGAGAAAACAAAAGAAATCCACCAGGAAATTGTTCATATTTCACTAAGCCATCCCTTTAAAAGCAAAAAAAGCTCACAAATATTATCAAAATTACTTTAACTTACATAGTTTATGCACGTCATCAATGATCTGAACTTACCGTGAGCTGCCCTGCTACCTGAGGAAATCATGCTGATCCTGTAAATCCTGAAGAATTGTTTAAATAACTGCAAACTCCCAAACATCTCATCATGTAAAAAAATCAGTGTCATCCTTCCTCGTTCAAGTGTCTCTTCTCAGAGTAAGTACACAGCTGTCCAAAAGGATCAAGTTTCATCTTCCTAAGCCATTTCAGTTGTGATGGATGCCATACTGAAGTCTATAAACAGCCTTAGGTACATTACTGGTTATGAACTGGTACATTTCCTAACCAACATCATTAAAATACAAGGCAGTTCACTGAACTTGGAGAACAGTAAGAAATTACTCTCCAGAGTGCAACATCTGGTATAAAGGAGGAGAAAAACACTGTTTTCAAGTGCAAGACATTTAAGAACTGGAGGCTAAACCAAAACCCATTAATCTATCTCCACCCCCATACTCAAAATGAAAAACAGAAAAAAATATCCTTTGGTGCTTCACATTAGGAAGATACAAATCCGAGATGTCTTCCATCTGTTTTGTTTGCTGTTTTTTAATAAAAAAAACCAAAATCATCCTGTTCCTTTCTTTTTTTTTTTTTTTTTTTTTTTTCCCTCTGCTTTCAGTAGAAATCCTGAAGGATATTTTCAGACCTGTAATTCTAAGGTTTTTACACTGCTCTCATCCCATGTTATTTGGTTGCCTATCAAATTTAACTACTCTGCCTTAGTGAACCAGTATCTGAGCTTTTTAGATATTGTTAAAATCATCCTGACTAATTTCACATGTATCATGAATCTAGCTGAATTTAGGCAGCCAGGTAAGGAGACAATTTCCTCTGTGCTCCTGTAATAAACTCTTGACCTCTCTGGTACATTTGTGAATAGCCCATGGCCTTTCCAAACCCCTGCAGAAGCTGCCAGCAGCCACAGACCACCAGACAGTGACAGCACTTGCCATGATCCCTCTGCCTCATCCTACAGTACTGGCACAAGGAAAACTGGGTGGAGTTGGTCATACTGGCTTTAAACCACCTGGAAATTTGCTTTCGCTGAAGAAATTCCTGCTGCCTCCTCAGAGCTTATGGCTCATCTGCACGGTCCGAGGAACGAGTCAGAATCCCACCTGCAATGCTTTGGAATGCTGGGAAGGCTCCTTGGCCACTGCCCCATAACTCCCATAGCACAAACACTGCTGCACACACTTTCAGTTACTTTCAGTTACTTTCAGTTACCCACTGAATGGATGAAGAACTTACCTCTTGGATGAAGAGCTAAGACTAAAGCTTGCCTTTCCTGGGGCCAAGAAGTGTTTGAAGCTAGCAGATGGATATTCTTTTTCCTATATAAATGCATCCCTGTTGTACTCTCAGCTCTGAAAAGCCATGTTTGGCTCAGTTCCATCTGGATAATATTTTGTCCTATTTCTCCTTTTACTTTTCAGAGAAAGCCTTGATGCCCTGGCTCACCAGCTGAATGAGTTCTAGTTAACTTCACAAAACTTAAAATAGTTTCTGTAATAGATGCTACTCTCCCTACATATTAAAAGTGAATATAAAGCTTGTCACCACTTTTAAGGGACGTAAAAATGCTTTTAAAATCCTTGTGTGACAATGTCAAATTCTCTGTGATTCACACAACTTAAAGCCTTAAATCTGGGGTATTCATGACTGAAAACCAAGGCAGTAAGTGGATTTAACATTTGGGTTTGTTTTCCTAAAACAATGTCTGCCTTAATTTTAAACCAGCATTGCATATTATAATACCAATCCCTTTCAAATTCTACCAGTGGTGGGTGTGGTGGAACATGTCTTTGCATTTTTTTAAGATATTGAGTGAAATTTTTTTGATGCTCATTTAAATCAGGAGTATGAGTTTCCTCAACTTTCAGCAAAGATAAGAATTAAAAGTAAACACCTTCTAAGAGTTGGTTTCCCACAGCTGAAATTTTCTTATGCACAGCTGAGTAAATCATGTCTCTCCATCTAGGTACAAATATGATTGCTCAACTTAAACAGTAAAACTCTCTGCTGCTCCTCAGTATCTTGCCAACTTTCAATGCAAGTGGTGGGAAAGTTGTATCAATCTTATTAGAAAGAGGAAAATATTTTCAAGGTCTCAAATCAAATGTGCTATTGTTTCACTCTTGCAACACAACAGCACAGAGACACTCCTTCAAGTAATATTTCCAGTATTTAAAAGAATTAGATGGACTTTTAAAGTGGTATGAACTCTTGTCCTCATCTTAGTGTCTTATTATCCAAACAGCTTTATGCTGTGCAAAATGCTGAACCGGCAGCAATCACCAATGTGCCCCTTAGCATACAGAGGGCCAAACTCCCCTCCTCTCCAAGCCTGAATACAAGAGACTTCCACAAAAATGCTGTGGGAGAAAGTTTTCCCATGGGAAAGGTCATGTGGTGATTCCACTGTGCCTGGCCACTGGCGTGAGGTGACTGAGGGACACTGAAGGTCACTGCTACGCGGACACACTTGGCTGAAGGCACAGCTCCACAGGCTGTCCCTGACATTTCCCCAGCCCCATTCATGCTTTCATAGCCACCTCCCCTTCACAGGCTCCCCAGCCTCACCACAGTGAGGGGGAGGAAGGAATCTTTTGGTATTTTATGAAGGAAATAGCTTAAGAGTACCATTTATATACAAACATGAGATTGTGTTAATTCTAATATACAACATGCACACATTTCAGAGAAATGTTTGGTAGCTGGCCTCACCTCAGTGCTCTCTGGCAGGAGGGAGCCATGCAAGCCAAGCACAAGTCCTGGAAAGAAAGGGTACACCACAGACAGTGTTGATCCCTTCAGACCACGGAGCAATGGTCAGAAGCCTTGAGAGATGACAAAACTGAGGCTTCACCAAGTGGTGGAACAAAGTGCAGGGTGAGTATTTGCATAGAGGATGATGGAGAACTTTGTGCTGGGCTTGTAACAGCAGTAGAGTCAAGGGGATGAGGAAGAACACTTTCGCACTCCAGCATGGTTTTCAAGGAGCTTTACAAACCGAGTCCCTTAGCATGTCATTTTAAAGGCCTCCCATAAGCATAGTGTTATTCTTATAGGCACTAGCAACCCACAGCCTGGGAACTACAGGCAGAAATTATGACAACCCAAGTCAAGCATCAAGAAATACTAGAAGCACATTTTTCATCACCCACAAACCTCTGTACACAGCTTAGAGACTTATAGAGAACGTGACCCAAACTCAGGAAAGTACAGACAGAAACCCAGTGCTGCATACTGCGTAACACAGGTCAGGGTGCATTTTGGTGTTGTTTTCATCAGTAATTAACTGGCTGACTCCATCACCCACACCCTACAGGTGTGCTGTAGCTGTCAGCAAAGCTCAGAAAGCAAAATAATACTCGGCCCCACCAAGAACTCTAATAAAGCAACAGTACACTTGACTCATTCGCACATACTCTGGATGCTTTGTTTTCCTTTAAATTATTTATATCATGACAGATAGAGAACTGACAGTGACACGTAGACTAGTCTTCTATTTTACATAACAAAACACCCACTTCTTTTAAAAGAGAGGAACTACAGGTTGAAATTAACATTATAGGGAATTTAATGTATTCTTGGTATAGAGAAATGTTTTAGATCACAATTATCTGGGAACCAAAATATAACTTTTATCCATTTGAAAATTTCAGTTCAAAGTGCTGCTTTTTAGAGGGGCTTGAGGAACAATGTTTTGGGAGCAGAGCTTTAGAGACTCAGTTTAACAAAGTATTTACCATGATAAGGAATGAACTTCCATGTTCATGGACTTAGTTCTTGACTCATTTGCATACATGGCAGACTTTCCATCTGAAAGTGATCCAAATTTTCACACTTTGTATATTAAAGTAGGTCCTCCTCATGAAAATATGAACATTCAAAGCATTTCAGTATTCCTCCTTTTGGCTGACACAAAATTTCTTTACAGCATTTCAGAAATTCTTCTTCCAAAATTAGGAAATACTGCTAAAACAAGAACTTTTTTCTTTTTTTCTTTTTTAATGCAAAAATAAATAAATAAAGCAAATTAAAGTTTAAAAAGGTATCTGCTGAGACTGCAACAAAATTGAGATTGATTTGCTTCATTCAGACTGAAATTTCAGGGAAAACAAACAGGAAAATGTTCTGAATTCTTGGCAACTGCATTTCTTTTTTTTTTACAAATTCCCTTCCTCTGCATTTAAACACCAGTAAAAGACCATAGAGATGAATTTTTCTGCTTATTTTGTTGAGCCAATGCAGCTGACAGTGATATTGCAAACCTCTGGGGTTCACCCACACAAACCTGGAAGGCCCACCACTGCAGCACAGGGAAAAACTAGTTCTTCTCTTTATTACTGTCAAGCTTGCTACAGCTTAATGCAATAGCAGGCTATTTACAAATAGCAGACTGTCTAGACTATACAAAGTATAAACTGGATAGAGGCAGAATTTTTAAAAAACTTAGGCTATTATCAATTTTTATTACAAATTTGGTTTTGTCAAAACAGAAGTAAGATCAAAGAAAGAAGGGAAGAGGCAATAAAGAAAGAAAGCAGAGCTAGACTAGCTACTTTACAACTGACAGTATTACCAATTTATCCCTCACTTGATTGGAAATTGTAAATTACAAAAACTTTAATTTTTGCTGATATTTTCAGTAAAGAAATTACGTATTCTTGGGTACATGTATTTTAAGGTAGCTACAGTTCAGATAGTTTCTGGAACCATTAGGTCAAACCCCAAACCATCCACACAGCAGAGTGAAGATCACAGAATGGGTCAGGTTGGAAAGGGCCACAGCGCCCCTTCATCTGGTCCAACCTCCCTGCTCAGGCAAGGTCATCCTAGAGCACATTGCACAGGACTGCATTCAGGCAGTTCTGGAGTATCTCCAGTAAAGGAGACTCCACAGCCTCTCTGGGCAATCTGTTCCTGGGGTCAGTCCCCAACACAGTAAAGAACTTCTTCAGGTGGAGCTTCCTGTCCCTCAGTGTCTGCCTGTTGCCTCTTGTCCTGTTGTTTGGCACCACTGAGAAGAGACTGGATCCATCTCTTTGGCATCCTCCCTTCAGATACTTACAGGCAGGAATGAGGCTCCCCCTCAGAATCCCACTCCTACCTGCAGCTGGGCTACACACAGCTGAACTGCCTGAATTCCCCAGGCACAGACATACAGACCTCCAGCACATCATTTAGGGAATCCTTTCCACCCACTAGAATTAAACTGCTCAGCACCAGCAGCACTCACTCATCTCAGTCACTGGGTTCAAAATGCTCCCCTCCTGCTGCAATCAGCTTTTATGCACAGCTCAACCCCTTATTTGATCCCCTTAACCCCTTCTAAAACCATGTGTGCCTTTCTGACAGACCCAGGTTATGCCCCCAGCCTATTACACTACATGTGCAATATATTTCTTCATTGTTTTTATATTTTGCTGTGATTACAAGAGCAGATCAAGACTTATTTTCTGCTTAGAGATTTCCCATATTACTTTAACATAGCACTTGCCCTTCTCTTGTTTCCGACCCAAGTCCTAAAAGAAATTTCTCACTATGTCACTTTGTTCTTATTCTCCCTTGGAAAACTCATTCTGATTTCTGTCACCACCTTCCCTCAGGCAGACTCCCATTCCTTATTCTGCTGTGCCCACAAATAATTGCCAAATGGTGCAAAGTCCCATTTTCTGGTATACTTCTATCCATTGTGGAACCTTGCTCCAATGAAGGGGGGGTTTGCCTCCTCCTTACCCCAGATATTTCTTGATTGCTTCAAGGTGTACTGTAGTCTTGTCCACATTCAGAAAAATTTACTGTAGCCAGATCCATTACTTGCAAATGACAGTACATGAATCAATGGGGGACTTTGGGGGTATTCACAAAGTATCAATTTCAGGGCAGAGCAATCCTGGGATCTCTAACATTGCCAAAGCTGTTACAGCTGTAAGCAAGAATTTTCCCAAGAAATAACTGAGGTGAAATTTAAAGTTTTGGTCACAGCAGAAAACTCCTCTGAATTAAGGGCATCTAAGGCTGGGAAATTTTTGTGGTGACAACCACACAGGCCTTTCTGGTGCTTGTTTATGATAGCTGTATATTGGTATCCTGGCTGGGATAACAATTATATATATATTAATATTCTAATTGTAAACAGCAAATACTATTTACCCTAACTCTACCTTAATTTTATTAACTGACTCATTTTCTTGTAGTATTTTGCTTACTGCTCTTTTTTTTTTTTTATCTTAAATTTTCAAGTAACCTAAATTTTTAAATATTAAAGCAATTTTTTTGTTCTAAAACAGCTTATTCTTATTGCAGTCCTATATTAAAAAGCAGCTGGGTCAAACTCAGTTTCATATAAACAGTGCTTGAAACATTAAAATTGCATGAATAGCCAGGAGTCTCAGTTGCATAACCAGGGCCAAGGAGCAGCCAATAAGTCTCCATCAATCACCCCTATTCATCAGCAACTTTTGTTTGACTAAAGCATATCAGCTAGAAAAGCAACCTGTCATAGTTCAAAGATGTAGTGAGATAAAGAACCTCGCTTCCCTTGATAATTTGCCAGAATCATGAATCATTTCTATATGAAAAATACTGTGCATTACTCCTGGCTTGAATCTGCCCAGCTCTCCAGCTATAACCTTTAGTTTCTGTTATAATTTTTATTGCTGTTCTAAAAAGCCAATATAAACTCAGCGTATTTCCTCCTTCTTCCAGAGAGTTACATTTCTTAATCAAGGAGGATCTCTATTTTGATTAGGTCAATGGATAAAAAAAATCACAGTTCTCAGAGAGAAATAATTTCATGAGCTCTCAAATCTTTTGGGTGTCCTTCTGCAATTCTCCCATGGTTCAACATCTACAGCAGGCATTCTTGTCAAAATGCACATCCAGAGGTAAGGCTGTCCTTGAGTTCTAATCACTGTCTTCCTGGAAAATAACTCCTCCTTTTATGATAGCATCACACTATCACTAACTCTTGTAAAAACACAAAGATCAAAAGTTCCTTACACCCCTTCCATTTTCCAGGGTACAGTTTACCTTGTTCCTGGAAATTCCATCTGGAGAAGTGGTGGAAACTCCCACACTGGCAATATTCAAGACTCAGCTTGATGGGTGTGGATAATCTAATCTAAACCTCTGCTTTCCACAGCAGTTCAGATGCTACCCAGAGGTCCTTTTCAACTTAGGCATCACTATGACACACAATCACACATTTGCTAAATGCAGTTTCTCCGTTCTCCATTGCAGTTTTCAAAAGCTGAGGCAAAACTTCACAAAGTCATCTGATCTTGTGGGTTTATAATGCCACTGCTGGTTCTTTCAACTCGGTATCTTCTTCTAAGGTCTTACCCTGTGAAAAGTTTTATCCATGTAGTATTGCAAACACTGTATTGTATACATCATGTATTTACTCTGTGCTCATGACCATTAATTGTCTCTACTCTTTAACCCTAAAAGTGACTCTGTGGCTGCTGCAGGTTTCTGCACCACCACAGCGGGCTCAAAGCAGGAACTGAGCGCAGAGCGCACCTCTGTCTGTGCACGAACACCGTGCACATTTCCCAAGGTGGTTACTTGGGTCTGACAGTTCATTACCTCTGGCTTTATCTCTCAACCCAAAGGATATGTTTACACATCTGACTAAAATCTTTCCTCGCCTGTTTTATTTGTAATTTTCATTGTAAAATCACCATTCTCTCACTTGTCACTCTTCACATTTTACAGAATTGCTTGCCAAACTTCTGTTTCTATTTTATTCAAGAAGTACTGAGGAAACAAAAGAAAATGTCATATTAAAATATGCTCTCTGGCTGGGATACACTCTGGTTTTGTAACAAGATACTGTGTACCTACTAGGACAATATGTCACACTCCTATGGCAAAAAATTGTATTGCAATTGCTGGCAGCTTAAGCAGAATGCATTTTTTCACCAAAGCCCAGATCCCATTAAAAAAAAAAAAAAAAAAAAAATATATATATATATATATATATATATATAAAGCTGCCTGTCAATATATTCCCAAGAACTGTTTCAAGAGATGACATTTAACATTCTTCTATACAGAAAATCTTAACTTCTAGCTATATTTACCTCCTCCCAAATGAACCCATTTCACGACAAATTTACAAAAAATATAAAATAAATAAGATTGAGTACAAAACTCAAGCTGGCAACCCAGGTGAGAGCACTTTATTAGCAATCCATGGATTTCTTCAAATGTTAAATGTCACCTACTTCTCCCTGTGCTGGTCCCAAGGGCCAGCAATTCTCAAGGCACCCATATCGTTTCCTTGAAATTTCTGCAGGGAAAAATCCAGAGTATGAACCTTCCCTTGCCTGTGCCTTGAGGTAAATAATATTCTTGATTTCAGTTTTCAAGGAGGGTGTGTAGAAATTATGCTGGTGTCACCATGCAGGCCTAAAACCATCCCAGATGACCTGTTCCCGTATCCAGCCCTACTGGAGGCTAATACACCTCTGGCTACTCTACCAGGGGTTGAGGTTGGGAAGAATCTGTATTTTTTTGATCTTGCATCATTCACATAATTTCCTGCTACAATAATCTTCTCTTTCCAGCTATCAAGACAGTGACCCCTAAGCACTTACTATTAGCAGTCTTTCTGTAAAGGTCACTGTACTCTGCAAATGATTTATGGCAACCTGTAATATGAGGGAACACACACACACAAAAAAAAATACCCTGCAAAAGAAAACAAACAAACAAACAAAAAAACCCAACTGCATCATGGTTTACTCTAATTTTGTTTATCTAATACTGTGGCTGAACAAACTCTCAGAAGCTTTTTGGCCTGTGAAACAGTATCTGCAAATCCTTAAACAATGCACTTCTTAATGGTTCAATTAACTCAAACTGTACAAAACCCCTTAGATTAAGACTGCGCTGCTTTCATGTGAAGTAGCAAGGCAGTGTGTCAGAGAAATAAATAAAGATTTTGTCCTGTTGACTCTCAGCCTACCAATCATGGCAAGGGGGGCAAAAGGCCTTGTTATGTGGCCTGTGATATTATCCCTTATCCTTTCTGACCAGCACAAACTGTCAGGAAAGAAATAGTTCTGTTGATAAGAAGGAATATCTCCCTCTCTTTTAAGTGGAAGTATAGTAGCTGTTCTCCCTCAAGTCAAACAGAGCTCACAGTGCAGTATTTATTTAAGAAATTTTCTAATATGATGAATTATTAATTTGTTTTGGTTATGTCTTTTTGGATTAGACTGAGGAAAAAAAGTACACCTCCCACAATTTCTCCAGATCTCAGCATCACTCTTCTTTTGATCAGTACATTTTGGACTTACAGAAGCAAATTGCAATCATTTTATCAGTAAAAAACAAAAACAAAAACAAAAACAAAACAAAAAAACCCCCCAACTGTTAAAAAACAGCACTTGTATTAACATTTTAATCAGATGCTTTTGAAATCATCCTCAATGAACAGCAGCTAACTCAAACACCCACCTGGGACAGCAAAGTCAGTTTGATGTTTGTATATTCCTACTTACTGAAACCTTCCAACAGGAAGAGCATGGTTATTAAAAACCAACTGCCTGTGTATTTACATGGAGCTTTTAGGAAAGGCAATGGGGAAAAATGGTGCCTTTTTACATTGCTGACAACCGACTTCACTTCCATGGGGGATATTTGAGCATCGTGCCTAATGTTGTCTGAAGCAGGCGCTTAAATGAGAAACAACTGGTTGATCTCTTCTTAGATGAGAACAAAGGGACAGGAGAGAGAAGAGAGATCGCAGGGGCTGAGCCTGGGCGAATTTGCTCTTTGCAATGCTTCTTGGTGCCTGAGCTTTCAAGTGATCAAATAGCAGAACTATGGTTATGACTGCTTACCTGTCTGTTACGAACAGGGAAACTGGAAATTCTCCCTTTATTTGTGAACCAAGGCAGTCTAGTCATGGAAAAGACAAACTATGTGCTTTTACTGAACATGACACCACAATACACTGTTAACCTTGCAGCTGGTGTCAGCCATCAGTTTTCAAAAGGATTTTAATGGTTTTGTTCTTCAGTGCAACACCCAACACATCTAGAATGGACTCAAAGCAAAAGATTCTCCTTGGCTCATCCCTTGAGGCTGAAGCCGTAAGGCTTTTCTTCCCTTATAACTCTTATTTAACTTTCCCTCCCTCCTGGATTTCAGAAAAAATTACTTAAAACTGGCTGTTGCAACAGAACGCCGCCAGACTCAGCTTCTTTGCTGAATTTGGGTGAACAAATGTAGGTGATTTTGTGGGTTGGCAGGGACAGCAATATGAAATCAGGCTAGCTGTTCTGGTTAAATGAGCAGTCAAACAGTATGTAAGATTAGGTTTCCAAACACAGCTCCCTGACATATACTGAGGTAAGTAAAACCAGATCATCGCCCTCGCCTCCACTGAAAGTATCTGAAGGCAGAATGAACATTTTGAAGTTACGACTGCATTTTAAAAGACTTCTGAAAGATCACAGAACCCAGACATATAAGAAAGTGTTCAAACCACAGGGAAGATAAGCTGCAAAACAAAGCAGTAGTGGCTAGACAAACCTCACTTGAAAGTCCTGATAACTTTTGCCTGACTGCTTTTGCAGAGGAATTTAGGAGTTAGAAAAGCTATTCTGCTCTCAAAATCTAATACTGTGTTCCTAAAATTAAAAGAGAGAGAGAGAGAGAGAGAAGGACAATGACAAAAGCACAGACATTTTGGCAGTATCCAGGGAAGTCTGACAAGTGGCAGCAGAAAAGAGAGATCAAAAGACCTTGTAAGTTCTTTTATTGTGGAAAATACCTAGAATTCCATGTTTATCTTACCACAATAAGCTACTGAATGGTTATCTAAACTGCCCTTGTTTTGCCAGGCGACTCAATACATCTGTAAGTTTTACCCCACATTAGTTTTAGTCTGGTGTGTTTAAAAGGCTACGCAGCAACTCAATCTAATCTAGAAGTTTATGTATCTTCTTAGAGTCATCACAAAGAGTGATCACCTTAAACAAAAAAATCTCTTTGGTGTCAGTTCAGAATTACTTGCCCCAGTTGCTACACCTAAAATCACATTACTGTGACACACCAGAAAAAACCTCAGCTCTTTCTCTGACAATACATCACTAACAGGTATTATGAAAATCCGCAAAAGTACATTTAAAAAACCCAACCCTACATCAGAAGCATCTCACAAGGACCTGTTTGAGCACTTCTGAGCCTTTATTTTTTTCCTTCATTTCTTTAGTTCTCCCTTTACAAACTGCGGAAAGTTTCCTTAAATTCCTAGCTAGCTTTGCCTATATACCACAGCAACAAAGAAATCTGTCTAACATATTATAAATGGAACTATTCTTGGCAAAAATAATGTCTCTGAGACAGGTTTAAGTCATGCAGAAACAAGACTGAACTTGTGAGTTCACGGTTTCTTTAAAACTAACCAATACCTGCTATCACAGCAGGAGGAAAAAAGGTATGTCAAACCCAAAATATTACAGCAGAAGCTGGAGAAGACATGAGAATTAAAGCAGCTCACTCATCTTTACTATTCAAGTATCTTCAGAGCAGAAGTTCACTGTTTTCTAACCCTTCAGTTCTGAAGAGGCCCACAAAGTCCAGAGTCCTGGAAGACTTCCAGTAAAAAGATACTGGATACCCTGCATATAAACATTCTCTATATTTAGAGAAGAAAGCATCTTAGTTTTTGAACAGCATATGACAAATTTTGAAACTATAAGATCAAATCAAATTGTATTTTAACATGGTTCAAGAGAAGGCTTTCTTCTGTAGACTGCTGTCAGTCTCCCTCCTAAAAACATCTGAGAACTACTGCAGTAATGTAACTTTTTTTTTTTTTTTGCACCTCTCAAAATCAACCAACCAACATGTATGGACAATAGGATAATAATAATAATGAACACTTAAGGACATTCCTTCTTACAGGGAGCAATGTTTTGAATATAACAGCCTAGCCAAAAGTTTCCATTCTCTCTCACACAAGCCCCACAGAAGAAAGCCACAGCTCCTTATCTCAGCTGTACCTGGCTTGCAGGAGAATCACCAGAGGAGCAGCAAAGAGCTGAGAGGTTCCTTTTTCTTCTCGGTTGTGCCCCAGGAGCACGAGGGGTTACCTCCTCCCCAAAAGCCATCCCCTCAGTAGCAGACTGTCACCAGCATGGAAGGGCAGAAGCAGGAGCAGCACAGGTCCCTCTTCCTGCGGGTGCAGCTCTTCCATAGGTGTGCACACGCGGCAGAGCCTCATCTGATGTGCAACTTCATTGCACGTCCGGATGTATGAATGAGTCATACATAAAAAATACTGGTTTCTCATGGTTGCATGCTCACACACGGGTGGGGATTGAGCAAATACATTTGCACGTGGGCTGGAAACTACCCTTTTGTGGCAGGATTAATACCCAAGACCAAGGAGGTCACAATTTAGCAACGAAGGAAGAGGGTAAAACATGTACAGTAAGAAGACATGAAAGAGCAATCAAAGCAATACAAATAGTTAATGCTCTGGTGAAATATCTTGAATTAAGCTACAGCAACAACCAAGTATCATACATGACCTATGCAGCGGTCCTGCATTACTGAAAGCTATGCACTGGCCTCAGGAAGAAACCTGACTCCACTTGCTGTAGGGTTCCAGGCTCAGAATGGGATTAACCCAGCTGCCCAGGACGGGATTAGGAGGCCGTGGCCGCGAGCCCGTGCAGCAGTGCCCGGCAGCTGCCGGGTGTGAGAGCTGCGAGCCCGGGGTGCCGGAGCGGCGGCAGCAGCAGGTGCCCGCGCGGGAAATCACCGGCTGCAACGTCCGGTGTGGAAAACACTCGGTAAAAATAAAATAGAAGGGAAGTACACATGAGCCAGAAATTAAATGCTTGCATCTGATATCAGAGGAAGAGCACGCCGGTCAGATGATCCGCTGGGGGTTTGAGCCAACTGTACCCTGGTCAGCAGGAACATTTTATTGACATCAATACCAGCACCACGAGAGCCAAGAAAACACGTTCTGTGGTTTGCGCCTCCTCGCTCCACCCCATCCCACCCTTCTGCGATGTTCTGAAGGGAGAGGTTCTCCACTGACTTGCAGAAAGGTTTGATGCCGCTTCTATCACATGTTCTCATTTAAACTCCCCAGTGACAGACACCATACTAATTGTCTCTGGTAAAGCAGAGTCCCTGGTGTGTGCAGTGCAGAAACCCTCCTCTGCCCCACTCACCCACACAGGTGCATGCTAGAGGTTGGCAGTATTCCCAGTGCTGGACTTGGTATTAGCCAAAAAGATGGCAGCTTGGATTAGCAGCTGAAAACAAATCAGAACAATAGAGATCATCTAAAATACCCGAAAATACTGCAGCAGTTACTGACAAATCATAGTAGTTGCATTACTGTGGAGATCCCATTCTAAGAACAGAAGAATACAGAGGCTCTCCCACATCCCTGGGTAGTAGACACTGACATAATGTTGTCTGTTTAACGCAAAGCTATTAAACAATTTTAATATGAAATAGCTTTTTTTTAGAAAAATAAAGATCATGTGATTTCCATAATGAAAGAGTGAAATTGGCACACAGTATCAGTGAGGTTTTGGAGTGTGTTTTTCTTTACAGACTTTTAGGGAAATATATAATAGAAATATAAGTAGATCAAGAATTTACTCAAATTATCACACCTCTGTAAAAAAAAGAAAAAAAGAAAATAAACAGTTTGTTTAGATCTACAAGGAATTTTATAAATGTTTTAATTTTTTGGGTACACTTTTTAAATGGAAGCATTTATGTTACATGGGTACTTTAATTTTTTTTTTTTACATTAGACTAAAAAAATAATTCTTCCTTCAAAACAATATTTACTCTCATTTAAATCAACCAACCAATGTCATGCAATGGTTTCTTTGTTCAGCCAATGGGAAATAAGTGACATTTCTTCTTACTTATTCTAATCAAAGTCAAATATTTGTTCCTTCTGTGAGTAGTTTGCTACTAATTACAACAATCTGATGTATAGTATTTTGTGTTACTAAAAATAGGGCTACAAATTAATAAATGCAGCTAAAATTATGCTTTCAAAACACAGTGGAAGAAAGCCCAAAGCTCATACATAAACATTGACAGCAGGTCTGTTTCCAGACTTTAGACACCCACATACCCACAACATAGGTGCAAATTGGAAAAGTCTCTGCTTGTTCATTTGGCAGGAAGTGTATCTGAAATTAACATATTGTGTAGGATTTGAAATCAGAATCAACTTCTTTCAAATTTAAAAAAAAAACAAAAAACAACTTTTAACTCTGTTTCTCCACTCTTGACATTTTCCTCTTGCTGCTTTCCTCCTTTCTTAAAGGACACATATCTCCCTCCAGACTGAAGAAATATTTAGCATCAATTGAAAGTGAAGTACAACTAGTTTTTCTCTTTTGAATGAAATAATTTCAATGAATATAGTTTATTAAAGGTATGTGTAAATGTGTAAGAAACCCCATAGAAACTGGAATAGCCTTAAAACTTAATTGAGCACTGGAATTTTCAGTCATGAGACGTTAACATTGAGCAATACAAAGCAGAACTGGACATTCATGTAGGTATCAGGAAGAACTAGCAAGAAGATAATTTTGGAAGATAAATCTCAAGATGTCGGACAAAATAATCTGTAACTAAAGACCAGAACATACATGATGGCTGATTATTCCACACCCGCCACCTGACAGGTGTTCAGAAATTGCCCTTAAGAGGCAAAACCCACGGTGAAAAACATATTTGGATTTCGTAATCTAAAAATAGCCTAAGAGAATAGTTCCTCTCTTCCTTTTCTTAATATCTAATTGTGAATTTTTTATTTTTTTTAAAGTGAAGTACACCTATGGCAGTGTATTGATCAGCCAATGAAAATCTTCCCTAAACTGAAACAAATGTCGCTATTCAGTGCTTACTAAGGCAGCAATCTCCTAGCAAATAACTGGAATCACTACAATCGCCTGCACAAGGGCCCACACTAAATGCAGCATCGCAAAAGGTACTAATTGGGACAAAAAATCCACAAGACCAAAAGAGGACCCTTCAAAAGATTCTTGATCAACCAAAAGTCCCTGCATTGGCTTCCTATGTCAAGATACAAAACTTGATGCCACAGATTCTGAATTTACTGAACTGGCACAATTACCATGACTGGGTGAATATTAGAAACGCACATCTCGGGGGCAGCTGTCAAGAGTCACAGGTGTTGGCTGCAATTTCAACAACAGCACTGTTTTTTCCTGGTGTATTCAACTCATTCGAAAAGAAAGGAAATTGGAATATATGTACATAAGCAATTGGTTTGTCTTATTCACTCTTTTTTTCCTACCTGAGCCCAGAAAAGACATTTAAATCCCAGTGATTATGGTTAAACAAAACCAGTTAATCAGGTGACCTGAGTGCAATCTGCCTCTGTTAGAAAATCAACTGGAAAATGCTGTAAAGCAGCAGCAATTGTCCAGAGGTGCATTTACTTTGCTAATAACTGACATAAATATGTGCTCCTAACCCAGTGTGGACACAGCACAAAAGTGTTTCCCAGTGAGAACCTCGCAGGACTGTTCAGCTGCAGCAAGAACTACCCAAGCATATTCACAACCATTTGCAGGGAGATCGTTTTCAGACACAGCAAATTCACCAGTTCTGAGGCTAATCACAGGCTACAGAGGGAGCCTGCACCAATGGCCAGGGAAGTTGCACTGTCACCTCAGCACTACCACCAGCACAACCTTTTGCCCTCACCCAACACCTCTGCCTGGCTGTGATCATCTGCCAGACAAGCGCTCCTCACACCTTCTGCAGCACAACTCCAGAGCTATGGCCAAGTGAGAACGTCTGCCCAAAACCAGCATGGCCAAAAGTGCCTGTAAGACCAGAGCTTGTAGGCCTTCATTATCACTTCTCTGACAAACTTACTGTGCTCTCATATGTAAATAAGGGGCTTGAAATTAATTCTGGGATTTAGGGATCACTGATAAGCCCCATCTAGAATGGTTTCCTGAGGATGCCTCCCGTGCTGTTCGTCCCTGAGGTGGGCAGGAGGTAACTGGAGGTGCTTTGGTTTAAAAGCGGAGTTGGAGAGGAAGCAGCGCCAAAGCACCCTTTGTGCAGACACCCCTCCCCAGCACTGCTGATGGAGCCAGTGCTGCACTGAACCCACCCCCCAAGCAGGGCCCTGCTGGCTCTTTCCGCGCAGCTTTTGGCAGTCATCGACAGAGACAACCCAGAGAGAACAGGGCTAAACCGAGTATGTGCAAAAACACACCTATAAATGCCTCAGGACATTTTGGGCCAGAAAAGCTTAAAGTTTCTGAAACCTAAGGAATCTCAGGTATCTACAATAACTGGGAGAGGTTTCCATGGGCAACACTTTTGAAGGCAGCTGCCTGAAATACGTTTTAAGGGATACCAAAGTCCTAGATTCTTTACTGGATTTAGTAATCGGTACTGGAACAAGATTACTGCGGGCATTTACTCAGTCAACAAAGCATTCTAAAAATACTTTTGCTCGTCATAAAATTAGATTAGAAAAATATATGTACAAAATTCACATGAACAAAGGTAAGTACAAACAACTACCTGGGACTTCTGAGTTACAAACCATACACACTATTTAAAATGCAGAGGCGTTTCCACAGGAAAAAAGTTACTAATCCTGTTGGGGCAAAGTAACTGCACTGGTCTGTGGTTTGCATGGGGGAGGGAAGGAAAAAGAAAAGGAATTGCTTCATTAGCCGTTTTGCAGCTTTGTTTTGTTTGCTTGTTCAAAAAAACCCCAGCCTTTCAAATTACTTTTAACTGATAGATATAAATGAAGGAACTTATACTTATCAAAGCAAGTATTATCAATCTCCTTGAACTTCATTTACTCCCAGAGATACCTTAGGGCTAGTAGTTTAATATGTACCTTAATAGGTTGCCTTACTTTTGTAAACTGAGGGTAAAATTGAAAGACTTTCCACTGAGACACTCTATTAGGAATATTCTTCTTCCTCAGCATTTTCACTTTGAGTGAATACAAAGTAAATCCACTTTACTTTGCTAATGAACCAGCTCTTTGTTCATTTATCTATCAAGCTATTTATAAATATCTTGCAATCACAGCATTATCTGGGGGCTAAAGAGCATGTTTCAACTCAAAACAAATGGACATGTCATCTCATGTCCTTCCATAAACAAAAGCTAAGGGCTTGGAATCCAGCAGAGATTTAACCTCATAATCATGTTGCATACGTTCGTTTTCATAGCTTTCCTTTGCTGCTTGTAACAGTGTAAAATACAAGTAGTTGCCCTTAACTTAGAGTGGCCCTGGAAAGCAATAAATTGCTGCACCAGATACACCGGAGACAGGGGACACGTGTGGACACTGGGGAGGGTGCCCCTTCCTCAGCGTGCTCTGCTGGGTTGCACAGACTGCCCGGGGACAACGGGGAACTGCTGTCTCACTCAGGCAGGGAAGTAGTGCCCATTGGTGGACAGGAGGCAGGAACTCATGGGAATCTCCTCAAACAACTTCTGAAACCTTCCTTTTCCCCGCAGAAATACCTACAGCCTATGCGACACAACAGCAAGTTCTGGCTGTATGATGCTGACTTCTCACATAGAAATTGGCATTTTTGGTGACACGTTAAATACAGCAATATGTAAACCAAGTGGTAATTCAATGAAATGGATGTTCTGAACTAGAAAACTGTGCATCATATCCAGATTAAAATCACAATCTTCACATTTTAAAACTGAATGTAATTTTTAACTGTTTTTTAACTTGCACAGACCAAAGAAGTATTCATGCAGTAATTAACACTAAATCAATTTCTCCCTACACAATTCAGTGGCATCAACCAGCAACAGTGTAATGAACGTAAAACATGCTAGTTCATTTTACATGTTGTTATTTGTACATATGCAAGTACTAAATAACTAACACTCAGACTCTGGGAGAAAGGTTAAAATTAAATGAATTCTAAAAACTTCCCATGAATAAATCAGCTTCAAGATATAACTGGGTGTAAAAGCAAAAGAACCATTACTAACAAAAAAAAGGAATCAGTTTTTAAAGTGATTTCTTCACTTGTAGTGCTTTCAATTCTTTCACTTTAAAAGTCACTACACATTCCAAAAAATGTTTATTTAACCTTGCCTAATCAAGCAATGCAGAATATCAGAAAACCTTTATACCTTGTTTTTTCACCTGGAATTAGACAATGTGCTTACCATATTCTGCAACCCCCTCATTCCCTAAATCCTACTGAGGATCTACATGGAAGTGAAGTTCCTCTCAAGTTTACATCTCTCAGTAGTCATAGGCAGAACATTACAATTTTTCTCTTTTCACATTCTTCAGCTCGGGCATTGTCCCCACCCTTTCCCACCCAGACCTACCCGTTTCCATTCCACACTGAGCAATTTGAACCAAGTGAACTCTGGAGCCCAAATGCAGCTCCCCATTATCACATCCCACCGTGCCAGAGGGGGGCCATCCCTTACCTACTGGTGTTTACTTGATCTGTCCTGACTGATGTGAGCACCGAAGTGGTGGCAACTCAGAACACAGGGCATTTACTGTCTCTCCAGAGGGACTGAAACGATCCCCTTTTGTTTATACCTCAAATCCCAAAGTCCCAATAGCCTTTCTGTTGCTAGACTTTCACCTCCAAATACGTTTACCCTCTACTAATGTACTTTTACCCAAGGAAAAAAATCTATTAAGAAGTGCTCAAATGTTACCTATGATATCAAAACATACACTCACAGTCAGTTTAACCAACTGATACTGTAATACATGTAACAAACAAAAAGCGACAGTATTTTAAAAGATAGCAAATCCTGGAATAAATGCTGTTGTAATTTTAGGGTTCTATTTTAACAGTTAAAGGAGAGACATCTGGCAATAATCTACAAATAAATACAGTGTCTCCATTCTCAGTTTTGCCTCCAAAACACTACCTAGGAAATTTTTGCAGCGTGATTCATATAATCAACATGATACATTACAACGACTTTCAAATAATTCTGAATTCTTAGTACATTCGATAAAGAACTCATTTTTGAAAGAGAAAAGGGAACATGCCCTGCCAGAAATCTTGCTTTATTGACTCAGCCCTGCTGCCAGCAGGAACATGGTGAAGCAAACTCCACGATTTCAAAAGCATTTTTTCACAGCGAGGGCAGAAACAGAAAGAGGCTTATTTACCGAAATGTGAGATCCCACAGGTGAGGCCAGAGACGGTCTGAATTCCTCTTCTTTTAGTTCCAAAAGTTTTAATTTATGATGAAGTCTGTAATAATCCTTTCAAGCTGCCAGGTAGAACGCACGCCATATCTCAGCCGTGTTTTCTTTCACCCCTTTGCAGAGTAACTTTGTTATTTGCATAAAGCTTAGTCCTGGCCTATGGGACTTTTTGAACATCTACATGTTAGATTAGCTGTCTTGACATGCTCCATCAAGCATGACATCATGGATCTCCATGGTAACCTTAGCCACACCTGCCCAGATGCCAGAGTTACCTGTTATGTTCAGATCTAAATGAACATAACAAAGAACTCTCAACCACCATTTTCTAGGCAATCAGCCCTGCGAAGGCACCGGAAGGATTTGCGTTTTGTTTTTAATTGATTGAAATCTAATTTTGTTTGCCAAGAAAACTTCTTCTTCACGGAGTACTGCCTGAAGCACTAGAGCTGCTCCTGACCCTTCCACACCTCCCAGCCTATTTCCTAGTCAAACAACAAGTGAAGAAAGCTGTGGCAAACTTCTTGCAGTTCACTTTCTTACCCCAGGCTCACAAGCTCCAGCTCAGAAAAACTTCTACACATTCATTTTTGTTCTCTGCCCCTCAGAAAGGTTTTTTTACAGCTGACTTGTAAAACAGGTTCACAGCAGGGATTACCCCCTCCCATTGCCAGGTTAGCATTTTAACCTTTTAATTGCTAACTCCTTTTCATGCTTGCAGCTACAGACCCAGCTTTTACACTTGTTCCTGCTTTCCTTCTCTGCTGACCGGAGTTAGCCTCACCTAAGCAGGTGACGGAGTCCTTCATGAGCTCCACAGCAGATGGTTCACACTGTCTGAAACTGAAGACATCCCAGACTGTTTCCTTCTTGCTTTTTTTCCCCTAACTTCCCTGGGATTACATTAGCGCCTTCCTTTTATTACCACAGGTGAGACAGCCTTGCCAGAGGTAAGGTGTTTAAGGCTTCTGCAGAAACTTGCATTACCTAAAAAAAAAATTTTGTTCCTCAGCTTTACCAGCTTCCAGGTGGAGCAAGCTCCGGTGCCCAGCTGTGGATTTATCTTAGAAGGGGAAAAAGCTGCAGTGAGAGGGCGAGCTGCTGTGCTGTGGGTCACAGAGCGGTGGCCACTGGGTGCTGCATTCTCCCTGTGCTGGGGTGCACAAGGCATGGCTGCACCCCTCCAGGCTGCTGCAAAATCATGCTCCAGTTTACCACAGACCAGCTTAGCTGCAGGCTATTTGCCCTGCTGCAATCTCCTAAGCCCCTTGTGCAAATAAAGATGGCCCCTGGCTCTGCGAGCTTTCTTTTCCAGAACAGGATATCACAACAAGGCAACAAACCTTCAGAGGAGAAATGATCTGTATGCACAGCTGGGAGGTTTCAGGTCATCACATGAGCTAACCATCAGTAATCCCTGCTGGCATTTTACCTGGCCTTGATTGTACTTCTGATTTGTGGCACATTATCAGGAGCAGAAATGGGTCCTCAGGAGGCACATCCAGGTAGGGATTTATCTGAATAAATGAAGCCTGGAGGAAACCATTAGTGTATAGTGGAAGATGCGGACAACATTCAGCTGCCCTTGCTGGTAGAAGTGATACAGTAGCGTGTGACAGCATCAAGGGTTTTTTTCCTGATGTTTACTTCCTGCAAGCAAGGAGTCAGTTTGCCATACTCAGATAATGATGGCTAAAATGACTAAAGAGAAAATGTCCACGTAGAAGAAACCAGACTATTACCAATCTTGATTTTCTATTGGTTGTAGAGCTGACAGGGTCTAGAGCAACCTGGAAGAGAAATTATGTGATATACCAGGGGCTACCTCCTGACTGTAAATACTGGTGTATTTTATGTTTCAGCTGCATCATTTGCCAGAGAGATTAGAAAATGGTGTTGCAGTAACTGCTATCCTTGATAGGCATCCTACAGTGGGGAAATTCCCACCATGGACAGTGTTGCCACTTTCCAGATATTGGAGCAGCTGAAAAAGTAAGAAGGGAGAAAAGGAACCTGGAAAAGAATCTGGAAAATAAATTGTGACACTTTAATTTAAAATGTGACATTTTAAATCATGTCTTCCCATACATCTAACAAACTTTGTTTGTGATACATGTCCATGTTACATACACATACCTACTACATGTGCATGTAGTTTGTCTTCTATACCACCGCTACACACTTAACACGTGTAAGGGTGGGAAAAAGGAAGTATGGATGCTGAACACACATATACACCCTTCAAGGCAAAATTATAGCATAGTCTGATTCATGGAGTGGCTAAGAAATCACGCATTATATGTACACATACATGCACACACACACAGCTGTGTGTATAGATATATATTTATACACACACCCCTATGTGTATCTATATACAGTTACATATAAACACACACAAACACACACACACCAAATACTGATATGTGGGTGTGCACACAGAGACACAATTGGTAAGAAAATCCCCCTCTGAACTGTAATGCTATGATCATCATAGTCTTACTGCATCTGATGAGCCAGACAGTTGATACATCGCGTGCCAACTAAGCAACTTTCTTACAATCAACTTGTATTATTTATTTCTGCATGTTATCATGTGGTTTTGGTTCAGTTTATAGTTTTTTATATAAGGCTGAATGGATGGAGTCTTCAGCTATATGCTCTAATAGTAGTTTTAAAGTTATTTTGCTTTAAAATTGTTAAAAAACTCATTACACACAATACATACAATACATATGTCTAATCAACAAAAAATAGAAGCAGGAGAATGAATTTTACCCTCAATAAATTAGCAAGGAAGACATATTTTAAACAAATATCAAGAGCAGTTACTGCATTCCTTCTGTAATTTATTGCCTTCAGAAAAGGCTCAAATTACAAAATGTGTAGGGTGTAATGCTGTAGGCTGTTCAAACTAGCTTTGCAGTGTCTGCAACACTGAAACTAAATATTTACATGACTCCAAAAGATCTAATCTCTGGATTTCGCCCCCCTCCCACCCCCTTTATTTAATTTGTATGCTATCTTTATCCACCACCCAGCACATTCCACACAGTCACTAAAGTTCATGGAAGAGATAAGTGGGGAGGAAAAAAAGTCAAGACTAAAAAGAAAGGAGTAAAACTGTTTAAAAATAAGGAATAGATCATCCTCATTAGAGGTGAAGTCTTGCAGTAATTTTAGCTGGATACAGATGGATTCTAACAGTGATAGCACCTGGGATCTCTAGAGACCCTGTAAAAGAGAAGTTCTAGGGGTGGGTTAACAAATTACAATCTTTCCAAACCTGTAACAGTCTGATCTTCGAAGCCTCTCAAGTATGCAAAGCTTCAAAGAAGCCTGGAATTCACTAAGAGCTTCCTTAACAGAATACAGTATTTTTCCAGCTCATGTTTATTCCTTATTTACAATTAATTTGCTATTAGTTCTGAAAAACCTATAAGCCACTAAGGGAAACAAACTTCTTCAAAAAGGCTTGCTGTCAATCATTTGTTAAACCGAGAATAATGAACACGAGATTTTTTTTAGACCAAACTCCAAATTCTGATGCTTGATTGAAAAAAAAAAAAAAAAAAAAAAAAAAAAAAAAAAAAAAAAAAAGGTAGATTGCCTGAACAGATTAAACTCTGTTATTGTACCCAAAACCAGAGCTGAGAGTTAGGAAGAGATCCTTGCACGGCACTCCCTGAATTCAGAGGGTCGGCGTGTCGGCATCCTCCACCTGCTCTGAGAGATACATCAGCGTTGTCACCTCTCCTCTGACCCTACATCTACTGCTCGCTGCTGGAAAGCAACTGCAGGCAGAGGCACACCACCCTCAGGTATGCTGCTGACAGACGAATGTGGGTGTCAAAGCTCCCTGGAGGAGGCAGATAGTTACGGGTAAGCCTGTTCTGTTTACATTACAAAACTTAAAAATAGAAAAGAAAGCAAATGAAAGGGTAACAGAGCCAGCTAAATCATACAGACACACTCTGCAGGTATTTTCTTTTCTCCCAGGCAGCGGTGCCAATACTGAAAGTGTAAAAGAAGTTAACAGCTGTTCCATATTTTCCCTTCAGCTGTGAAAAGTAGATTGAGACTCACAGACTAAGATCAAGAGTCTCACCTTCACTCCTTTTTCTGTGTTTGCTCTAAAAAAAAGGAAAAGCTCTTCAGAAATGTCAATTTCAACAAACAATTCCAAGGTAATATTGAACAGATTAATTTTGTTTCTTTGAATTTCAAGGCAACATCTGAATCGCAGGCCACATTCCAAAAATCTGTTTCATACTTTGTTACGTTCTCACCTTTTGTAATGAGGTGACACTCAACTTTGTACGAGTTATAAGGACTATTAAACAAAAGACATGATACAATTTTGACTTCCTTACCTGATCTCTCAGTCTCTCCTGGTGTCCCATTATTGCTGTGGCATGGTGGGGATATTTCTGTTTCAGATGCTCAAGAAAAGCCTCTCTCTTCCTGTCCATTTCTGATGTTTGCATTCCCAGTATCTCTTTGGAACTGCGAGGGCCACCTACTGTATGTCTTCGAGGGATGTTGCGGGTGGACTTTGAATTAGAAGAAGCGTGACTGCTCGGGGTTGAAAGGAGCTCTTTAGATCGGAGACATTCTGCATCGTCTAGTGATGTTACATGCAAACTGGGTTTTGCCTGGTCTGAAAAGAAACAAGAACCAAAACCGTTTGGTTTATTTTATAAAAAACATAATACCAACATTCACATTAGTAGCAAAAATGGGGAAAAAGATTGATATGAAAGCTAGGTACTTTTAAAACTCTGGCAGTGCACAACGGCATGTTCTGCATCATTAGGCACCTACACGTCACAGTAAGTGGCCCAGAAATAATCCCTTATATAAGCTATGCACATACTTATCTACTTCTATCACACAATTGCAGAAAAGTGAGTATCATTAAAGTAGATGTTCCTTTTATATCAACTTACCTATGTGACTTGAAAAGAAGGGTTCTTATTCCCTGACCTTTAAGATCTACAGCATGCTTTCTACAAGAAGAAACAGATTTCTTCAATAGGCTCCAGTACGCTTAATGGCCCCATAGCTAGTATCCTTAAGGATACAAACTGATAAAATTCCTTTGACAGAGCAGATTTTTAATCCTTAATCTTTTTTTTCCAGTGTGTTTTCAACATGTTCTGGAACACCTAGGAAATAATAAGAGGGTTTGGGAGTCCCTTTTTTTTGTGACTGTGGTCTGGTTTTAAATTTCATGGATCTCCCTCAGATTTTATACGTCTCAGGACAGCGTGCTGGAAAATTCTACATCATTTTTCCATAAACCATTTCTTAAGAAATAGAATAAAAGCAAGCTCTGTGTGATCTAAAAAAGAAAAAAAAAAAAAAAATTACCTGCAGATAAATTTTACTACTTTAAAATCTACTTTAAGACCAAAGACCGCGATGACATTTGTAGAAAGATAGGCAGACATTGTGGGTATGTAAGTGCTGGCTTATCTTCAG
The DNA here is from genome assembly GCF_015227805.2 of Hirundo rustica. NCBI lineage: Eukaryota > Metazoa > Chordata > Aves > Passeriformes > Hirundinidae > Hirundo > Hirundo rustica. The sequence continues at coordinate 138,848,741 of NC_053450.1, read as the reverse complement.
GTAACTGTAACATGAACCCTCTGGTGCTCAAAAAATTGTAGACCGGAGCCTTGCTACCTAATACCTTTAGAAAAATCCCTCACTCCTTTGTCAGCAAAGGAAAAAAAAAACCAACCTAACAAAAACTTGAAGTACTGAAAAGGCCTCTCCAAGTCTGATGCGGCCTTCCTCATCTTTACCAGACAGACTCAGACACCCCTGAGTGTTAACCCTTCCCAGCACCTCCCCAGGAGCAGGGCGCTCCTTCTTCTACCTCTTTTGAATAAATCTTTATTTCTCTCTGTCTGTCACTTTTTGCCTCAGAGCCTCTTATCCCCCCGAAGTTTTGCCCACGTGCTGCCATGATACAGCACCGCTGTTTGGAAACAGGCACCTACTCGCTTCTTTTCATGGCTCAGTCATCATTCTGACACCGTGTGTGGCAGGCGCACCACTTGCCTCGGGATTTTATGCTGAGGATTTCTCAGCTTTCTGGTGTGCATTGTCAATTGCCTGCCACGTGCCATGGAACATCAAGCCACAGTAAAAAAGCAAATCCTCCGTGCGTGAAGCCGCTGCTGGATGTCCCACCAATTCACATAGAGAACCACTTTCCTTGGGTTCCATAACAGAACTTGGCCCTTGATGGTTCCCAGACACTTCACATGTTTCTGTAAACTACCTATACTGTTCAAAGGCTCCAAAATTTTCAACAATGCCCCCTTGTTTGCATCCACAGAAACCTATCCTGAAAGCAGAAGCAGACACATGGGCCCAGACCGCGGGTGACACCATGGTTTGAAGAGCACAGATCTGGACAAAACTTTGCGAGCAGGTTTGGTTTACAGGGAAGTCTAACTCTCACACAGATTCAAAATGTCATCTGTGATCTTCACAGCACCTTCTAAGACCTTCTTAGCAGCACAATCGTGGTTAAACCTTCAGAGCAGCAGCCTCACCTTCACGTACAAACACACACGCACTCAACTTTTTCAAGCACAATTCAATTAAGAAACATCCGTCCTCTCTGCTTATTGCAAAGTCAGAGCGTGAGCCACCAGGTACATCGAGCTTGTTTGAGAAAAATGGCAAAAAGAAAAGTTTTGCTTGCAAGAAGCCAGCATGACTACTCCAGATATACTCAGTGAAAACAGTTCCTGAAAAGCTGCACAGTCATTCCAATGGATTTTACATGGGAGGGAAACTAGGTGGGCCTGGCCTGGATGGAATTTACCATCTTTAATTTGTTGTGCCAAGAGCCTAGAGGTTATATCCCTTAGGCTGCTGGAACAAAGGCACAGACATAAAATAAGGGATTTTCTTGGAGCTGGAGGGAGTCAGCATGTGCACGGGTGACTGAGTGCAGCAATTTGGTAGAAGCCCTCAAAGTACAGTCACAGCAGCAGTTTCAATCACTGAAATGGTGGCAGGCACTTCCTCAAGAAGGCAGGTAAACCTACACTGACAAGCACAACCCAGAACTCATGAGTGTGCATTTTGGGTCCTAAATCTCTCACATGCAAAAATCTTTCCCTACTCTGCACTTCAGTAATTTCAATAGTTTCTTTCAATTATTTGGCACATAAAGAGACATATCAAGTAAAATGTTTTACCACTGTTTGTTATTAGGTGAAACCTTGAAAAGGAATCAAAAATAACATACTTTTCTTATACTGTATTAGAAAGATCAACAAATTCTCTTGGTTTTTGTTCATATATTTGAAAAATACTGCATAAAGAGCAGTGAAAAGAAAGGAATGTAAACTATGCAAAGTAATTTCTCATCTTGCCAGAAAGCTGACTTGGGCATTCAGCAAGATCCTGATCCTGCATCATTACAGCACACAGCAGCATGACTTTCTTTGTAAACCAAAATCTGTTGTGTTTCAGTATGGATCTTTTCTCCACTGACTGCTAAAAAAAAAAAAAAAAAAAAAGTTTTGGACCATTTCCTGGACAGGGATAAGTGACTTCAATGGGGGGACTGAGCACTGGGCTGCTGAAACTCCCCTGTGGATCTCAAGACACATCAGTTCTACAGATGCTCTGTATGCCACGGTGCTACAGGGAGGAAAAACTGAGAGAGACTGGATTTTGGAGTGCTCAGTAACATTGTGGGTAAACTTTCCATATCTTCCAAGTGAAGATAATAGGCCTAGCAAATCAATCTCCACAGATAACTGTGAAATGTGTGAAACATCATGTGATGGTTCCCAGATGAGTGCTAAGAGTAGGAAAAGGATAAATTATTCAAGTACCCTCCTTGGGAAAGGAGCAAAGGGAAGGCAATAGAAAACACACAGGTGTGAGATAAGCTTGTCTTCCTCTCCCTCCCTCATTTTCAGAAGCTAAGAGCTGAAGGTCTTTCTGTTCAATAAAGAAGCAAGTCTAGACGGCAACTAAAAGCAAGACTTGCTGATTGACAGGGAAGAATTTGGTTATCCAAAGGCATGAGTAACTCTTACACTTGGTTTGTTTCTCTGATCAGAAAACAAGTTTCAAGATTTCTTAACATCACCAACATTGCCCTTTATTACAGTAAAAGCCCAGGTCTGCAGGGTAGAAGGAGTATGTCTAGGATTAGCAGCAAGATTATCATGACAGATTAATGGCTGTGAGCTAGGAGAGGAGGAAAAAAAAAAAAAAAAATCCTTCGATATGTCCTGGTATGTAATGCTTCTAAGTTACACCCTCCATGAAGTCTACAAAGGTCAGGAAAGTCACTTTGCTTCATGACTTTAAATGCTAGGAAGATTTTAATAGTTCTGTTTTGCAACCCAGGTGATGTGAGAAAAGAACATTTTCAGAATAATTTCAGAAGGGAACAACTGTGGACCTCACCCATACTGATACAGTGAAACTGAGCCTTGAAGCGAACCCCATTCAATACTAACATTTTAAAAAAGAATATGGAATTAACAGCGTGAGTCAAACCAAATTCTGTTACATTTATGTTAGCAGTAAGTGTGATATTATTTGGAATTGTTCTAATTTACTTCACTGTCTTTACAATTAACTCTCTTTCCAATGTAAATTTTGGATAGGGGCCAAAACTACTACATTTGGTTATGAGCTTTCAGCACTCAACATTTTTGGGAACCATAGAATCAGTCTGGTCAGCCCTCTGTTTTCCTAGCTCCACATGTATCTGAGGCAGTTTCATCCAACCCCTACAGAAGAAATGTGTTACTGAAGGCTTTTTTTTTTTTTTTTTCCTAGTCAGACACATTATTGAAGTGAAGATTTCCGTCCCACTAAACATAAACATACACAGACACAGGTTACTTGCAATGCTCAGTAATTTTACTTAAAAAGTAATTCAAAAGAGCATCAACCAATTAATGAACACCCAACTAAATATATATATATATATATATATATATATATATATGAATAGCATTTTTTTTCTTCCTAAATGGCTAATACATTATTTGTTGGCATTGAATGCTCGTAAATTGGGTTTTGTTTGTGGGGTTTTTTTGTTTGTTTTTGTTTTTGTATTTTTGGGGTTTTTTTGTTTTTTTAACCACATGCACTATTTGTTTCACAAAAGCACAGTAACACAGTAACACAAGTTTTCCTGAAATGCCTTTGAGGAATACAACGTGCAGGAAATGGGAACGTTCACAGGTGCCCCACAAACACTGTAATAGATACAGATTAGATTAGGTGTTTCTCAGGCTACCTGAATGTTATGTTCCACGTGGAGTGGCCCATGTAGAATTCTCCAGGAAATAGTTTTCGTTCACTTTATAGGAAATAGATAGTGCAGCAGTGAATGTATGAATGCACAGCGGCGGAGCCGTGAAACCCTGCTTAGACAGTCCTGGCTTCGCTCCAAAACAAACCCCAGTGGTTTCACTCAAAGTAAACTAAACCTGTCACAATCTGCCGTGGATCTCCCTCTTTTAACAGACACCCCGAGGTACAGATGAGCTCAAACCCACTTTTACGAAGGAAGAGCTATTTCTCTGCCATAGGTGAGGCTGGCAGAGCATTTAAAGGGAAGCGGACACTCTTTCACCACCTCAGCCTCCGCACCGGCAGGATCCCGCATCCGTGACAGCCATGCAGCGTGCTCCCGGCTTCGGAGGGCGCACACAGAAATCTCTCCAAAGAGAAAGTTAAACTCACAGAGTTCCAATATTAGGGAAATGTGCATAGCAGAGCCATAAGTACAAGGAAAAAAAAAAAAAAAAAAAAAGCTATTTTTTTTTCCCATGCATTCTGCCTCCAGCTATATAAAGCAACAACGAGGGACATGCTTTAAAGTAACTCCATCTTTGCTTTACTTATATCGCCGCTTACTTACCCCTCGTCTGCCTGCCGTCTGTTGGGCAAGCCAGGCACGGCTCAAGTTTCTGGCTTTCATTTTCCTCCATTGTCCCTGCCTACCGCACAAGCTCCCCTCTCCAACTGGGAGCCGCAGCGCCCGCGCGGTCGGCGCCGGGCTCGGGGAGGAGAAAGGACGCGCTGCGCCGGCGGCGCGGAGCCCGCGCACCCCGCGGCGGCCCCGGCCCCGGCCCCGGCCCCGGCCCCGGCCCCGGCCCCGGCCCCGGCCCCGGCCCCGGCCCCGCGGAGGCTCCGGGGGCGCCCCGAGCCCGGCCCCAACAGGTGACGGCCCCGCCGCCGCCCCTAGCCGGCCCGCGCCCCGCGGCAACCGGGCCGCCCTGCGAGAGGCAACAATTCAAACGCGATTGCAGGCCTGAGCCTCCGCTGGAATCCGAACCCGCAGCCTTTTAAATCTCTGTCATGGGACAAAAGCCTTTCCACGCGGTATTTTTTTTTTTTTTTTTTTTTTTTTTTTAAAGCCCGTAACCACCAAGCCCACAAACATTCCTGATAAATGCTTCTCTTTTTTAGCGTCTAGTTTAAAAGTAATTCATTATATAAACTCTTTGAGGTTTTGTTTTCACTCGGATTCCTTCAAGCCGCTCAGAGAATGAATTGGGGGAAAAAAATCGAGATACAGGAATTCAACTTTAGCAAAGCCAATAAAAATGAATGGTAGCAATATGTAAGCGGGGATTTGGGTTAAGAGGGATTTCGAATCCTCAGTAGCAAAACATATAGAAACACATAACTAATTCTCTTTTGGCAGATCAGAGGCCAGCAGCCTGCATGAAAATCGATAGATCTACCAGGCTGCAAGGCAAAAAATAGTGTAGCTGAGAAGGATGAGATCAAATCCCACAGATTCCAACAGATGCCACGTGTTGATTTAGCAGAGAATATCAGGCTGATTTAGTCTATCCAAATCATAACACTGAGTCGGAGATGGTGGAACAAACTTAGTGTTGAGTTACAGCATCAAGACCAGAAAACTCATCCACAGACAACTTCTGAATTAGATTAAGAACAAAGCATAACTGAGATATTAATACAAATAGGCAATTTATCACTTGAATTCATACTCCAACACCAGGTAGCAGTATCTTGGATGTCTTTTTATACAGACCTAGCATAATATGGCCTTCCAAGTTTTCTTCAACTCTTAACTTCAATGTAACATCAGCCAAATTGTTTGCAATGACCTCTCAACCACCCAGTTCAGACAGGCTAGGAAAATTTCCCTGCGTTTCCTTCTACATCTCAATCTAGCAGAAATGCCATCCTGTCTACTTAGATTATTGAACACAGAAATGTTTTATGTATATATAAATTCAGTATGGAAGCTCAAGGAGGATCACTCTCCTCATGCTCCTATCGTCCCCTTTCCAGTAAAAAAAACAAACAAACAAAAAAAACCCCAAACAAACAAACAAACAAAAACCCCCCACAACATTTAAGTAAACGACAATGAACACTTTGAACACTTGATAAATGAACAAAACTATTGTTCATTAGATCAGACATACATAATCTTTAGCACTTCAGAAATATTTATTTTCCTTTCTAACAACTAATTCTGTATGGTCTTGGAACCTGGCAAAAGTCCCAGAAATCTGGCATGGAAAACACAGAAAATAGGAAAATACAATTTAAACATTAGCACTGCTATTTAAGGTCTGCAGTACAGTGCTCCCAGCAGAATACTCCTATAGTTGTCCTGCAATTATAAAGAAAACAGTGTGATTTTATTTAGAATAGTGTTTTTACTGGCCCTGGGTTCCTCCTGCTCATTCTGATTGTGGATTTTTTAGGAGAAGTGATGGCCAGCCATCCCGCTTATCTGAAGTTTCTTTTGTGATATGAAGGAATGTACCTTTTACACCAAGGTTTTCCAAAGTCTGGACAATTGCTATGAGGCTCTTGCAATTTACATTAACATCCAGCTGGAAGCATGAGAGGGTTCTTGCAGGAATAGTGAACACTGAACACCACCAACTTCAAGAAATGTAAAATAACTCAGAAACCTCTTATGGAAAAAGAAAGCCAGTGTGGTTGCCTGGAGCAGCACCATGAAAGACGTACCGAGATATTATCTGTACACAAGGCCCAGAAACTGAGAGTTCAGAAACTAAGGGCATTTTAAAAGGCCTTATCCTAAAATAATACAAAAGAAAGTACAAAATATACCAGCATTAAGTGCTTGAAAGGAAGGAACTTTTTCAGCCTTGTACAAAACCGGGGTTAGCTGTGGAGGTCAGTAGTGTTTGTACCAAGAACCTTAATAAGAACAGAATCGGTGCACTCTAGCTCCTTAGAAGGCTTTCCCTTCATCCATGGTGGGGGAAAAACACCTAGAAAATAGTCTGAGCCTAAAATAATGATGACAACAATAATAATAATAATAATTAAAATTTAACTATCTGCTTTTAGCCAGTGCCTTTAGTTTCCATAGCCAAGAGCACAAGACAGAGTTGGTCTCTTGGTTTCCCCGTCTCGGTGAGCAGCCAGGTGCCCCTCGGGACAGTGCCAAACTGGTCTGGAATTGCTGCTTTCACGGCCACAGCAAGATGCTCCCACTGCTGAGACTGACAGTAAATGGTATTGATAGTGCTTCTAAGGGACCTGAGCAAACTGGACACCCATAATGTAGAGATGGTCTAAGAGAGACTGTTTTTTTGGCTGTGGACCTGGGATTTGAAAACTGAGTGTCACCTTATGAGAAATTCTGCAGCTGCAGAAGTAGTTTCTCAAACAGGATTAAGGAGCATTGGCAAAGGAAAAGACTGAACATGGCACACTTCAGTATCATCAAAATCAAACTAAACCAGAGTCTGCCCCTAAAACATAATCACCACTCAGGAAATATAATCACCTCTCCTGCTGGTCAGGACAGGGAGCAGTTGGGACAGCAAGGTCTCAAAGCATGTCTCATTTTAAGGGAAAATTCCTTGGTCTCAAGTTGGATTTAATTTGTCTATCTAACAATGCCATTCCTTACGATGTTACCAAAGTCAGTTTAGAGAATTACTGAAATTCTTTTAGCAGCTGGAGAAAGCCAGAACCATTATATTATTAGGCTCAAATAAAGAGCACCCCAGTACAGTCACCAGGATGAATCACTAACAAGTTAAATAAACTTGATTAACCAGTTCACAGCACGCAATCAGCATTTGTTTATCTGTGGGATCAACAATAACAGTAGTTCCTTTTAATTACTGTGCTCAGATCTGGATCCATCAATATCAAAACAATGCACAGAGAATAATTGCCAACAGGTTATGATGTTTTAATTGTATTTAAAATTAATGTCCCAGAGCGACTTCAACACTTCTGAATTTAGCATGTGCATAAGAGGAACAATTAACAAATACTGGCTGCACTCAATTAGTCAAACATATTATACAACAATGACTCCATGGCTCTAGCAATTATTCAGAACTAAAAATCTGGGAAGCTAATTATTAATAGTTAAATCATAAGAAGCATCCCATAATTAAAGACTGGTCTCAAAGTCAATGTGAAATCCTGTAGCCATTGTGAAAAACATCATTAATGCTCTACGCAGGAACCAGCCTGACACTGTTTAACCTGTTCTAGTCCAGAAAATATAGTAGATCTGGAGTGGCGAGGCAGAAGCCTGAGAGGTATTATGAGCACTCAAGTGGATAACATTGCAGCACCTTTCCAAGCCTTTTTATGGACAGAGAAGGCTTGGGACTGCCCTGCAGGAAGGGAGCATCGTGAGGATGCTCCAGCATGTCAGAAAATCTCCCCTCTGTACTCTGGGGGATCATGGGTGACTGTTCTCTGCCAGCCAGTCAGATTTGAAGTGGAGAAAGGAACTAGCTCCAGAGAAAGCCACTTTACTGTGACAAAGCTCTGATTTCCTCCTTGGACAGCAGAGAGCAGCTTCAGGGCTGCTGCTCGTTTGAGCACATCTCTGTTCTCATCCATCCTCTGCATCTTCACTGCCAGGCTGGGTAGTGGTCTCTCGGTGCTTAAAATTAAAGTACACTCACTTCTGAAAGAAGAGGATTATGTTCAGATAGCATATTATCAAAAAAGATACAATAACAGCCACTAGCTTGTACAAGCAACATGAAAAAACTATCAGTATGAACCCATGTAAATACATGTGGAGGCAAAGAGGCTTAATTTTTTAATTATTTGTCTATTGATTAGGTATTGTACAAAAAATTCTAGATTGTTAAGATATGGAGGGGGGCTTTTTGTTCATTTGGTGTCATCCACTTAATAAGAGATCTCAATGAAGTAGGTCCTATTTTTAATGCAAGCATAGTGATTAAAACATTCAGTGCTTACATTAAAGGAAAACATCTGAACTTGATTTTAAAAATAACAATGACAATCTAAAACAACTTCTGTGATTACTTATCATGAAATTACCTTCCCTGTTAAAAATCTGTGGAGAGTTTCGGTATTTATACTCTGTACATTCCAGTTCAGTTAAGAAGTCTTATGCTTGTGAGGAAAAATTAGCCCAAGGAGTGAAAAGATAACACTCAGCTGAAGCAAAAAAGTAAATTGAGTATGAGTTTTTCTGCTCATCTTCACAACAGAATTTCATTGGTTCTTGTCAGACCTATGGGTTTCAGCTCTTCAGAAAAGTTCAGAGACTTAACAGTGGTGCCAAGAGCCAGGCTAATCGCTAAAACAACTATACAGAAGAGTTGAACATGAAATATTCAGGCAGAAGATATGTTCGTCCTTCCAATTCCTTTACAAATATAGCTCTGGGAAGTGGCTATAATCACCTGTTACTTGGCATTGCAAAGCTGTCAGATGCTCATCTCCAAGCAGCACATCAATCTTCATGCACTCCAAAAGACATTTTGTTCAAGTTCACAACTTTCACACCTATGTAAAATAAGTTATATTTTCTGTTTTCCAAGTTTATTTTTTGTTTCCTTCCTCTCCCTCCAATATTTTAAGTAAATTAAAAGGCCTGAAAGCAGTAAATGCTTTTGCATGCCCTAAATCAAACTGAGAAAAAGTGTGGTCATCACAAAGAAGAGCTAACATTCAAGTGAGGAGAAAAACAGAAAAAAGGAGGTGATTCTGTTCTTTCATCAATAGCTTTGTCCCCCTCTGTAATTTGGGACAATCCCAACAAAGCTAACAGATAGTAGATACACTTTAACATGACTTCCATTTCCGTCACCCAAGGGAAGATGGAACAGAGCTAAATGAGCATAATTACAGGATCCATGTTTCTGACTTGTGCAATGGAACACCTTATTTCAGCCTTTGTACCCTCCTGTTGTCATTCCATCGTTCCAAACTGACGATAATGTGACTACACCGCCACCAGCACAGCCAGCTTTGAGCTGGAGACCCTGACGTGCCTCAGCTCCTCCTCACACCCGCCAGCCTGGACAGCCCTTCCTTCACATACCACATTTTCATACAGGAAGGGAAGGGAAGAGATCAGCCTGCCAACTCCCAAATAGAAAATATGATCATGTTTTTTTAAGGTACCAAACAAATTACTCTGTGAAAGCAAAAGATACCTTACATTGCAGAAATTTTAATCGCTACAGTTTAATGGAATAAGAAGCAATATGTGGGTGGGAAAGAACAGTGTAGGGGTTGTTTCTGAAGGAGGTGGACAAAAGGGAGGGGAGGAAGGTCACTTTAAAGTCCATCTGCTCTACTTCCAAATTCTATTTCTCCCCAGTGTAAAGCATTTTTGTTTTGATAAGTTCACTTTGAATGAATTGACTTAAAAAGACCTCTAGTTGAGTGTGGATTCAAATTGATCCAACTTTTTAGCAGTGCCAGAGGAACAGACTCACTGCTTGAAACACTGATTATCACTGGTTTCATGGACATCCGCAGGATCTGGTTGTAAACTTACGAGGCAACATGCTTTAGTGATCAAAAGTACCAGGAGCTGTTCTACACAAAGTACAGATATACTTTGAAATAATATGAGACATCCTTTATTTCAGCTTTTACCAAGTACACATCCAGTTTATAAGATTTTCAGGTGACTGCTTGAATTAACAAGAAATACAAAGTATACTTCAATGGAGACGGGGTTCAGAAATGAAGTAATAGTTCAAGTTATGCTGTGATTACCACAACCACCTACGTATCAACCAGTATTTCTGATTAATATTCTACTTAAAAAAAAAAAAAAAAAAAAAAAAAAAAAAAACCAAACAAAAACCCACAAAAAACATTTCAATAAAAAAACTGGTAAAAATTATTAGAAATATAACACAATGGCACCAGTGTTGCCGACCCACAGCATTCACATAATTCACGATGATGGCTTTTCTTGGAAAGTAACACTTTTGGGAACACTATTAATTTTATTCATCTCTGGACTGTATCCAACCATATATTTAACTTTTCTCAACATTGTCACTGGAAAGAACTAGATTTTTTTCTCCGACTCAGACTAAAATCAAGTGAGAGGTCAGGACCATTGTGACTTAATGAGTTGGACATTTTATTGTTTTTACTACAGTTACTCTCAGTCCCCACTAGAGAGGCAACACTATACAACAAATGACAATCTTGAAAATAGATAAAGATAAATAGATAAAGACAAGCAGAATAAATTCTTACAGCTTTGTGTGTAAGATCTATGCAGATCTGGTTTCTAAGCTAGCAAGCATGGTCACAAGTTGTGGTATGTAAAGCTTTTATTTCTACCCTTTGTAGCCTCTGAAGGCAGACGTAAGAGCAGATGTCTAATGTAGACCTTTCAACTTGTAAATGTATCAATGACCTCTGTAACAGTAAGTACATCTCCCTCCATCAAAGTGCCTCTCTAACCTCCCCAGACCATGCTCATGCTGTTATTAAGACAGCTTATTAGTAAGAAAGCAATTGGAGTTGACAGCAGTGGCACTACTGTTCTTTTTCAGACCTACCCAGTCTGTTCTGCTGGGATGCACACTTACTAATTCATTCTTCAGTACTCAGGGTTTCATAGCTTTAGGGCAACAGGGACCATTTGATTATCTTGTCTGATTTCCCATCTATCACAAGCCATTAAATTTGATGTGGGATCCTCACAAAAGGCCAAAAGCTTAAATGGGATGAAGACAACACTACTGATCTCAGGACACCAATGCTGCATCTGCACTAGCATTTGTTTAAAACCCCACCACACATGCAATGAGATCTACCCAGATGATCAGCATAAGAAAGTGAAGCTCCCACCTGAGGGAGCTTAACCCTGAGCAAAGTTCTCTCCTCTGCCTTTCATTTCCCACATGAGACTTCCACCTTAAAAGACCTCCAAACCATCCTAACCAAAGATGCAATACATACAATGCAGTCACTGTCTCCAGCACAGTCCATCTTTTATTCCTGAGAAGAAAACCTGAAAGGAAAACCACTTCAAAACATACCTATCCTGATGTACATGAAAGGGAAGAAATCCTACTGAGCCCTGCACATTATCTACTGAAAGGTGCAAGCACAACAGTTGATTATAATCACTGCCTTTAATACAGAGCTGCCACTGCTGTTGTTTGAGGGTGTTTCAGCAGCCAAGACATGGCTGATGGAGCTTCTAACTTGGGTATACCATGTCCAGCAGCAGCAGGACTGCCACAATCCTCCACCCTGCAGCAACTGCCCAGTAAATACAGGCTTTCTTGCTGCCTGGGCTCAAAAGGCTTTGAAAATATACCTGTTCTCATTCCACAGACTATGGTACAGTTAACTAACTCACGTTTAATTACCCTTAGTGCTAAGAAATTGCACCTTATTTCTTCATGGCAAAATTGCCTTATCTGCAGTTCCAAGGGTCAGTTTTATTCCTTTGTCAGCCAGACCTACCAGTGCTGAAAGATGGGAAACCATCTCACATCCTACTCACTCACTCACTCACATCAGCTGAGCTCCTTAAGACTTGCATTATCCTTTTGTCTTGGTTTTCTTCTTGGAAAACAAGTCTTTGCCTCTTTTCACTTTCTTTCCAGTATTCTCATCTTTTCCTTGCAGTACAGCTAGTGGGATTGTCAGAGCCTGTTCTTCTGAACTTAATATACTAACAGTAAGAAAAGGGTACATGACCTAAATTTACCTCTGGAAACACTGGAGCAGCTGGATGCTGCATGACAACAGAGAGTCCCCAGGGAAAGGGGACCTGAGGCTGGGACACTCTGCCCAGCCAGAAGAGGAGCCTGTTGCTGCAGCAACCTCCTCCCAAAAAGGGAAAGAACATTTCAGGTTTTGCAAGGGTAGAATGTCCAAACACCAAGTGAGATGCAGTGTCATGACTCACATCATATCTTATTCCTCCTACAAGGGGAAGTCTGCTGCTCCTGTGCAAGAAGATAAAAAGGGAGAAAAAGTAACAAAGCTCTGTCTCATCAGGTCACAAGAAGCATACAGAACTGCCTGGGGTGAAGACAAGAATAAGCAACGTCAGCATAGGAAGGTGTCATACAGAGTTTAAGGTTTTTCAGCAGTAGAGTCTGTCTCTCTCATGAATAAATGCATAACCCAAGACAATTTAATTCCAACTGTTCTGTATTTCTTACACAAAAACTTTTCAAACCACAGGATGACTCACAGGTGAACATTCCACTGACATTTTAATAGGTGTGTCCCTTTACAAACTTCAAGTCTGCCCTGAGATATAAATGTGTCTCATAACATAGCCTATGCCTTTACATGCAGCACAGTGCAAGGTAGGGAACAGGCAGGAATAGTGACAAGGACAGGTTTTCCTCAGTCCACAAAAAAAGGCAATTACATATTAATTGGCAACATAGACAGCTTTTACTGCATATGTAAATACTACAATACTCTGATTTCCAAGACTCATTTGCAAAATGTAACTCTGTAATTTGTTCAATTTTATTTATGATTTTCATGCTTTAATCTTTCATAATTGATATAATAAGGTCCAGTGATAAATTCCCAGTTTTTCTCACCCCTCTTTTGCTTTTTTTGCTCTAGAACTGCCATTAAAAAATAATACTTCAAGACTGCAGCTGGAATGATATTTACATCCTTTCACCAGCTGAAGGATATTATGGGCAAAGTGCTAGAAGGAAAGAAGCACCAAGATCACTTTGAGACAAGACACAATATTATTTACATATGCAATATTACCTCAATTTCAGTCTTACAAGCTCCTGTAAGTCCTCTCTCACAACACAGAGTAAGGCAGGAGTGCCCTTGGAAGAGGGCGAAGAAGTAAGTGAAGGATGAGTTTGCAGCCCATGAGTAGTATTCACATAATACTTTTAGTTCACTCTTTTGCACTGTCTTCTAAAGTGACTAAACTCAGCCAGAAAACACAGGCTGAATACCACAGTTAGGGGTAAAATGCTGCAGGCAGTAATTATCAATCACTTTCTTTTCCCAGCCATCAAAGAAGGTAATTTGTTTGTTTTCCCCACCCAGCAAGGAAAAGACCGGGTGGTCTTCTAACTTAAGAGTGAGAAATATTCCGCTCAGAGACAAGGCTACCCCAGGCCTCTTGGGCAGCATGAGGTCCTTTTTCAACATGGTCTTACACTGTATTTGATTTTAGTCACAGACATTAAGACTGTGGCAATGTTTTGCAAATCATCACTAAATACCTTTTCTTCTTAGTGCCATGTAAATCTCAGAAGTGTCTCCAAGAAACGAATAAAGCCTCGTTTGTGGAAAGGTAACATATTTCCATTTCCTCAGCTGTCTTCAGCATGGGACTGCCGTGCACAGAGATGTTTTTATCAGGTTAGAGACTAGTACCCCTCCATCTTGCAGTAGTTGTCACCAGTTGCAAGAATATTGCAGCTTTATTCAATACATAAGTAACTGAATTCTGATGCTGTTAAATAATTCATTGAAGGAGAGACATCCTAATTAAACATTAACATAAAAAATCAGCACCTTGCAGAAAATTCAAACATTTCTCCTATTTATTTTAAAACATCTATTGGATTGCTACACATTCAGACTTTAAAAAATGAATTAAGAATTTTTGTTTCCCCATCCCCTTCTTAAACTGTGTACTTCTGATCATACCTATACTGAAAGCCATGCCAGTTAAAGTTGTTTGCGTACTGAAAAACTTAAGTCATGGAGTGTTCAATGTTGCAATTCAGCTTCCCTTTGCAATAAAAAGGAAGCTAGGAGAAAATGGGACAGGAACCGGGTTGAAAAGCTTTCTGAAAGCTGCAGCTGCAGCCAACAGCTGAAATTTAAAATCAGACATTATTTTCTCTCCTCATCTCGTGGGCTCTGCCACAGTTTCAATAAACCACAAATTTAGCCACAGAGGCACTATCGCTTGTAATTTTCTTTTGCTGATGGAGCTAAAATAAGCACTGTTAACACTTCCCCAACTTCAGAAAGCAGCATATGTCACTCTCCAATAGGGCTCTTGACAGGTTCCATGTGGACAATGTGTTAGGCAAGTAGCAACCCCCAAATGTGGAACTGTGAAATTAGCAATTTAATATTGCAGAAAGAACCTGAAAAACAAGATCATATGGGTCAAGGAAAGCAGAAGCAAGAACTGCTGCCATTTCCCAGCCCAGTGAGGGAACAGGCTGTGATAGCCAGCAGACGTGGCTCCCTTGGATTTCCAGAGGACATGCAGCAACATCCCTTGGTAAAGAAACAAAGGGGAGATCTTCGCATTGATAAAAAATGAATAAAGATAGGAAAAACCCTATCGGAACAAAAGCCGAATTTCCCTGGAGATGTAAATTACCAATCACACAGAGTGGACTGGTTCAGGCAGCTCTCTACATGAGAGAGCTGGAAAAGAAGGTTTAAGTGAGGTGGCAGAGCTTACTGAATACATTCTGGTATTCAGGGACGATGAGGGCTGGTTACAAGGAAGAGACTTCAGCAGATTCACTGACTAGGCAGTAAATTGACAGATGAAATCCCATGTAGTCAAATGTAAAGCGATGCACATTGACATTGAACAAACTATTATTGCTCAAAAAAGAGAGTTTGAGGTTATAACCATTTTTTAAAAAATTCAGCTCAGTGCTCATTAGTGATTAAAAACCAAATAGATGTTAGAAGATGCTAGGAAAAGAATAGCAAACAAGGCAGATAAAACATTATGCCACAGTCTACCCACATTTTGAATATTGCATGCAATTTTAATTTACTCCAGGTCAAAAAAGATACAATAGAAATGTTAAGAAAAAGGCAGCATGGATGATCAAAGTTACAGAAGAGTTTCTGTACAAGGAACAACTGAATTATGTAGGACTCTCCATTATGAAAACAGATGACTCAAACATCTGTTTGAGGTGTATAAGCATGAGTGACAGAAGTTGAATGGAGAAAGACTGGTCATTGTCTCTCTCAATACAGACTGTAGGGTCATCAAATGAAAGAAGTAAGCTGATGAATCAAAACTACATAGATGTGAATATTAATTTCACAGAGCATTATGGAAGTGCTGGTAAGCTGGGGAACTTCCTGCTGTAGGACACTGCAGTTACCTGCATGCATTCCATTGAGTTTAGAGGAGTTTAAAAAATAATAATAATTAAAAAAAACAAGTTAATGGGGAAAAATCCATTGAGCACTGTTAAGAAAAAGGACATAATCTTTGGTTTCCCTCAAGTAATCTTTTAATTGCATATTTCTGGGAGCTCAGAGGATATTCCAGAAGTATGACTACATATTTCCTTGATCTCACATCCTTCTTTAGGTAGTAATCACCATGCAAGACAGGTTGTTGGGCCTGGTACAACTCTTCTTACACTTGACAAGGTACAAGAAGCCCTAATGCTGACATCAACACTTTGTAATATATGCTAAACATAAAGAAATAGAAGCACATTACAACAGAAATACAGCCACCCTGTATCTAATCAAACCGCTCTGCTTTGTGGTGAGAATTGCACAGAAATCTCCTCCTGGAGAGAGGATATGGGAGAAAATGAATGGCACACAATACATTAAGTCATGTTTCATCTGTTGTAGAAAATTGTCTACGCAGGAAAATTAGTGCAGTGGAAGCTGGAGAATGAATTTGCAGTGCCTCAGCTGTTCCACGGAGGTGACAGATAATGCAGGGTAAATCTTACATGGCGTCAGCATCCAACGCTGTGGATACCATCGAGTGTCAGAACACTGTTAAACCTTTGGAATAAGGGATCTGTACAGCTTTGGGGGGCTGAGATCATCTTTTCTCCTGCATCAATTCCTTCCTACCGAGAAGCCACTCTGGAAGACTTTAGGTGCCTTGACTTAGACTGAAGTACAGTGTGGCACCAAGCCTCCTGTGCCCTTTCCCCATTTCTCTGGGATATGGGACCTAGTGTACGGCAGGCAAGGCTGCGCAGATCAGCGCACAATACACCACAAGGCAGCACTAGGATCTGGTAGGTCATTGGTAATTTGCTTGGATTTTTTGGGTTTTTTTCAGTCAGGAGACATTTTTCAAGGGCAAAGAATAGTACACTTTTTATTAAGCAGTGATGCACAGTAAGAAACTTTTTACCAGCAATTTCTCAAGGAATGTTATGACTGGCTGACTTGAAAGAGACCTGTCCAAAAATCTCATTAGATTTTCAAGTACTTTAGAGAGCCATTTTTACAGAATTATCGAACACAAAGGAAAGCAATGGCAGTTCCATACCTGAGATCATGTACTTGTGAGTTAACTGCAGAAACACATCAGAGTGGTGAAGAGTGTTGTGCACTTGCGGCTACTGCTGTAACAGGGAGCTCCTGGGGATTGTTGCAGCAGCCTCTTTGTAAACATTTTATTTGCATAATTAAATACTGTTTCTCAAGTGATGTACATATGATAGACAGTGATGTATCTCAGTAACTCATGACCCAGACAATCCAAAGTAATTAAAAAAAATACCATAAAATCTTCATGGGTGTGGCATACACACAGTTTGTAATACCTTGCATAAGCAACCTTTGGATACTGTGGTTTGTGTAGAGCAGCCAAAACTGTCCTCTGCTGGAGACCAGGGCTCTGCACATGGCCCTGCAAAGGTGGCTGCAGGCTGCCAGATCACTGGTTGTTCTAGAGATGTTTCACACCCATCTGTAATACTGGCACTGCAAATGACGAAATAACAGTGCTCTTTTCTAGCTGGCGGGACTTCTCCTTAGATACCACCAAAGAATCCCATTCCTTTCTTCTTTTGAAGGGAAGCCAATCTCTCACACCTCACTTAGTCTCAGCCATCAAAAATACAAGCAAATATCCACCTAGTATCCATTTAGTAACCACAGAGGTTAAAGAGGGACTTCTGAAGGTAATTCATTGCACTGAGTCTAGACCCCTATTTTAGGGTGGGGTGGATTAATCTCCTGAGACACCTCTCCTTGACTGTACAGCAGCATACACATTAGACTAAATGCCCAGCACATACAGGGCCAGTGTTACAGGAGCTGACTCTTGCATGCAGCAGAGCAGAGCATTTATTGTTCAGTGGGCAGCTCTCCAGTGGAGGTAGTGGTGATCACTTGAAAACGTCTGCACATATGGCTTTTTGGATGGCATGATACTCCCTTAAATACTTCTAAGAATAAAATCAAATTAATTTTTTATTTGGAAAAGCATGTACTCTCTATACATGGAAATATCTCCTAATACTCTTTCTAACATTTCCACAATGTTTTAGACAGCGGTTCCCATGTAGACTGTTTTCTTCAAGAGCCAAACACATTTAATTCTAAGTTTTAGGCTCACGTTCCAGATTCTGTGTATGAAGACTTTGCTATTTCTATTTTTGCCCAACACTCTTTGTCATACTGTTTTGCTGCCAGCAGACTATAGACAATCAGTTTCTTAAACACTTCTCTCTTGAAACCAAACAATCCAACCCAGATCATATTCTGAGGAGACTCTCACTACCATAAAATGCTGTTTTACAAGGCTGAGGACGGTCTGTCGTTCCCTCGCACTACAGTTCTGTTTGCAATCTCATACCAGATGGAGCCGTTGCATGATTCCTGTCCAGACTTCGAAAACCAAAGCACGAAGCCTGCTCTTAAAACTTGTGTCAGTAACACTTGGTGAGCGGTCGCTGCGGCCGTGCCAGAAGGGCTGCAAACAGCGCTCCCTTCTACCCTTTGACCCCAATCCACGCAGACACAGTGCAGCATCCACGCCGAGCTCTGCTGAGCTGCGTGGGGCTCTCAGGTCTGTGCAGCATGTGGCACCACAGAGAGGTAACACCTCTCTCACGCAGGCACACGTGTGCACCCCGCAACTGCCTGCTCAGCTGCCGCTTCTCTCACCTCTTGGCTCATCGTCTTCAGCATATTTTGCTGACAGCATACCTTACTTTGCCTCATCTAGCACCCCCGAAGAAACACAGGAAGAAAAGCAATTTACAGACAAGGGCATAGTTAAAAGACTGTGCTTTTGAAGCTGCTGGTGGCTGGATAGAGTTGGTGTCAGGGCTGCTGAGAGGCCGAGAGCTGGCCTGGGGGGTTACAGCTGCTGAAGGCTGTTCAGCACCAGCACGACCAGCACGGATGGGGAGAGCGAGCACCCACCTCCTGCAGTGTTGAAGCTGCTGTCCCCTAAAACACACAGCCCAGCAGCAGGAGAGGGAATTCACTTCCCATCTTGATACTTCATCTCAAGACTTGTCCTAGCTTTTCACTCTGTGGTCATGACCCAACTGTGCTCAATGTCCTGCCAATGAAATACAGGCAATTTTTGCAAAACTAAACAGTTTCCTACCATGGAAAGTCCCAGAGCTTAGAGAGAATAGGCTGATCTCCTCCCATTGTCTGTTTCAAAACTTCCTTCACAGTTTCAAATGACAGCCTTCTAATGAAAGTATGGGGAAATCAGATGAACAGAGAAATCGGACTTTGACAACAGAGACACTAATGACAATGCAAACCACTTTTTTATTTTTTTAAAAAAGTTCTTTTTAGAACTTTCATTTGTCTCTCATCCTCAATGAAAGCTGAGTCCCAAAAGAAGAACATGCAGAAGCATGTCCTATGGGCTCCCTGTGGCTGGCAAGATCCCCATATGAAAGTCCAGAAACTTCATCAGGCCTGGATAAGAAAAGTTAAAGCTATTCTTAGATGCTGCTTTGGAAACCGCAAACTGATTTTGAACACAGAAGAGCAGAAGTTCTCTTTGGGAGTCCTGAAAGAATTTTAAATCTTCACTCATTTTCTAAGACCTCATTTGTTTTCAGGGTGAAGCCTCAAGCTGTTGGCTCTCCCTACAGCCTCAAAACAAGAGATTCTGCTCCAAGCAAGTGTCATAAGATTGATTAGCCACTTAAAACTCGATGTAAGGTCTCAGAATAAGCAGAGGTACCTTTTACTCTGTAAAACTCATGACACTTGTTTTCGTAGTTACACGATGATGCAGGCACGCATGCTTAGCACTTTGCACACACTGCAATGCCATCAGTGTAAACTGCTAAATTCTGAAGGAAAACTGAACTTTTATAATTGCCCTTCAGTTATTGGAGTTGATGTCTGGTTGAAGATAAAAGCAAAACAAAACAAAGTGTTAGACTAAACACAAGGTATGATGCTGGCAGAATTTTGAACTGATCTTATAAAATACCTGCACATGGGGTATTGAACATTACTTCTTAATGCGACTGAATGTTCTTCACAGGAACAGTGCTAGATTTGAATCCCAACAATGCATTAGTGTTTCCTATGGAAAGAGAAATACCCAAGGGATATACCTCTGGAAAAAAACAATAAAACCAACCAACCAACAAAACAAAAAAAACTTAAACTTGACTTGGCAAAGTCTTTATACATATTAGATAAAAGATGTAGAAAACAGATGCTGCATCTTACCAGCAGCCAAGATCTTCTAATAACCCTACAATTTGTTAATCAGCTAGCATATGGTACTGCTTTGGGAAAACACACCATTCTGATTTTGCATTTACATGGTCGGTTTCCTACAGAACTATTGTCAAAATTTAACCATTGTTATATAACCTAGTAATTTTTATGCCTATACTTTAAATAAGTACAGAAATAAGAATATAATCAATTTTAATCCAAACAATAAGTAAAACTCATTTTCACACGCTTTCCAGTGATGGATAAATTTTCATCTACCATGCTGAACCTCACCAAGCAATAAAAATCACAACTTGCTGCAAAATTATGACATAAAAATTCTGTTGAATTAAATCCACTTAAAATACACTACATTAAGTATTTTTAGGGCAAAGCTAAACTGCCAAGGCAAAATTGATTGACTATGCAAGGTGGTTCCCACATTTACTTAACTTCGTTAATGTGTTTTAACCTCTATTTTAAACACACAAGAAGCTTTGCCGTCTCCTAAAATGACACCACAATTTCCTTACACAGAATATAATACTTCTAAATATTATTAGGTAAGAAAAAAAAAAAATGACCTTATTAGGCTTGTTTTTTAAATGAACCTGATTTGCTTAAATTTAAGTTTTAAACCAGTGTGCCTCTGCTGGTCTAGTCTCTCTCTGCGTGTCACTAGCCTAATTTACTCAGCTGCTGGACCAGAACAGCTTCTGCCACCCTGACACAAATTCAGTGCCAGTGCACTCACAATGTCACGTACCTTGCACAAACCTGCCACCAGTCAGGGTGCCAGGCCGTGGTTTCTGCTGCTCAGCCTCCCATTGGAAACGGGACCAGCCTGCGCTCCAGAGGCGTTTGGCAGACCCTGCTCCCAGACCACGGCAGCAGCTCCCCCCACCCGAGCTGCTTCTACAGCTCTGAATGGTTTTTGCCCCACAGTGGGGAGGCTTTGGCTGCCGTGGTGCTCCGTGCGGTGCCAGGGTTCCTCCGCAGCCCGGCTCGTGCCACGCCATTGACCAAGGCGCCAAGCTGGGCGCTCCAGGCCCCGCAGCGACTGGCTCTCGACTGTTTTGCTATGTCACCCTGCAGACGAGGTGACATCAAAACAGCTCTGGTCAGAGCGTGGAAGGGAACAACTGTCTCTGCCCAGACAAGAAACCTATGAGCAAGCACAAGGAAGTTTGGCGCAGAAGGTCCATAAAAGAGTAAATCTCATGGAGAAAGCTTAGGAAGGCATTCATGTTTTGTGTTTGCATTTAAAATTAGAGATAGGCAGTTTCGAATCTGTATACACATTCTGCAGTTTGAGGCCATTAGGAAGGCTTGGGTTTTGGATGTTTTTCATGCTTTTAACATCAGACACAGATGTAGCACAATTTTAAAAACACTTTCAAAGCACTTGCGTATGGAAGCTTGTTTGCAAGTACAAAAAGAATTGCCTTACGGTGCCATTTCTCAGCACTGGACACGACAGTGCATTCAGTTCTATTTAAGGGAAGAGAGAGTTCTAAAATTTCTGAATACCTGAAACATACTAAAAGCACCCATCATGTTTTTCAGCAAATTAACATTTTTTTCTCTATTTTCAATGGCAGAATAAAAATGAAAGTTGAGCACGTGAATCCCTGAATTTTTTCTAAAATTTAGTTTAAACATTGAAATCTGGGCTTTTACTTGAAAGAAATACAAGGCACAAAGTTACAGGAAATTAAAGTGATTTAAGAAAAATGAAATAAGAGAATGCCATAACCTTTAGTTATTTGATACTATTCAAAATTTCCTAAATTTATATAGGCTGGAAAACAGATGTCCTTAAGTTATTAATTATTAAACTTTGAACTATCCCATATATACACCTGTATTCACAGTCATATAATGCTACCCCTCTATGTTTCACAGCATATCTCTCCCTCTCTAAATTGCTCATTGTCAATTAAATTATAAACTCTATCAATATGCACAAGAATCTCCTGCACAGCATGTGATATAATGGTCCAGTGAATTCTGCTGTGAGTTTCAGGCTATTACTCATAATATAATAAACGATACTTTAAAATGCATTGCAGAAATTCTCTCTCAGTTAAATACTTGGTTTTCACTTGAATGTAGCAATAATCGTAGGAAACAGATGCGTGACTGAAATGAACATTAATAGTTTGACTTACTGGCACACATATCTGACAGAGATCTATTAGAGTTTCAAAGCAGGTTATACTGTCTGCAGAAAAGTCCCACCTGGCCAAGTCCCAAAACAGATCATGGGACAGGATGAGACACTCAGTTCTGGAATGTGTCTCTTCTGAAAGGCTAGCACGCACATGGTGGGGACAGTGTGTGAAGGTGGCTCACCTGGGTATGCAAGCAGCTTCATGAGCAAACTCACACCTCCAGCAACATTTTTGGCTTGAAAGGGGTTGCAAAGGACACTTGACAAATTACCTGGCAGAAGGTGTTTCTTCCATCTCCAGCTTATTCTCAATTTTTAAAAAACTAATCATTTTCTTTGAGTTTTGCTGAATAAAAGTTTGAGAATTTGCTTATCAAACCTCAGTTCCTATGGGTGGCAAAAGGAGAACAAATGTGAACTTTCAGTAGTTTAAGACTTTTGGGGGGCAGAGCCTCTTCGGCATTTACAATAACGGCTCCTACAAGGAGCCCATAACCAGCAGTGGAATCGAATCGCAGCCGCTGGCTGGGTTGACAAAAAATCCCCTACTGACAGCCGAGGAACGGCAGGGAGGCACAGACACATCCTGGGCTTTGTTTCATTGCACCCAAGCTGCCACCCTGAGTCAGCCCTGTGAGGACAAAGCAGAGGGCAAGGGGACTTCAGGGGTGCTTCAGCACACACCCCACGGCATCAGGAGCACCTTCCTTGTGAAATGGAGGAGCACAAGCGCTTCCTTCCATTGCGCCTCCATACCCAGGTCCACACGGCCACTGCTCCCTGCATGACAGAACACGCTGCTGGATGAAGTGCAGAATTAGGTGTGCCTTAAACACCTCACTGTGTTTGATAAAAGCAAAAGAGAAAGGCATCTAGACAAACATTCTGCTCTGCTCATCTAGGGTATCTACCTTGAAGTAGGCTTGGATTGCTCTGCTATTGATATTTAAACAGAACCTCCGGTTCTAAATTGTTGGTGGAAGTACCCCAAAACTATCTGAAAAGATAACAACATTACAGATGTGTGGGTGGGCAAAATTACCTCTGTCTCTTAATCCAAGATCCTGGATAAGGAAATGCACTGCTGGTGTCTCAGAAGTACTCCAGCAGCTTAGACTGGTGCTTTGCAATACAAGCAGTAGTGGATCTGCTATTGTTTTCTTTCCTTACTGAACATTTCACCCTTGCTATATCAGCAAATTAGTATCTATTGAGTTCATAGCTATTACACAATAGCCACAGTCCCTCCCCCTTAACAAAGAAGATAAAACATACTATGTTTAAAATACAATTAAATTTCTAGACAATAACAAGATGTATGAAATCAAAACTTCATTTAAATGTTTTAACTTACTGAACTATTCTCCTCCTCCAGCAGAGCGTTCTGCACCAGTTATTAGGAACAAGAAGGGAATTTCCTCCTCCTCAGACTATTCTTGAAATAGATTGCAGTAAGTCTTCCTTTCCAACCCCAGCCTTCAACAGCAAAAGGAAGCAACTCTCAATCTACAGACAGGAAGAACCTCACAAACTAAAAAAAAAAAAAAAAAAAAGGCAAAAAAAACCCAACCAAACAACCCCCATCCCAAAATTTTGATGACGACTTTATTAAATGTCAACACAACCATTTCAGAAAGAAGATCTCTATGAGCTGTTTTAAAAGACTTCCTACTGCAGAAACCTAAATCGTAGCATAATGCTTGCTTGTCTTGCCTTTCAAGTCCGGAAAGCTCTTTGTTAAGATCACTTGTAGTAAGGAAACAACTTTTCACTCACTCTCTGTGTGTATTTTTGTAAGCCAGTCTTGTAAACAAACCAGTGATAGTTTATGGATGCCAATAGAAGACAGATTGCCTTTGCCACAAATGTTAAATGAAAATTTCTACATCAGCCCCACGCAGCCTTGCAAGATTTGGGAATTCACTCCATATGGCAGGGTCAACAGTCAGAAGACAGACAATGACAAAAAGGTTCAGGAGGCTGTTGCCTCCTGACAACTTCATTGTCGTTAATAGGCAAGGAAAAGGCAAAATATGTAGCAAGTGGCTGTATAAATGTTCACTGCACAGCATGGAAAAATCTCATTTCAAAGATCTCAATTAAGTGGAAGCCAAATCAATAGCTAAACCATATGCTAGACCCTGAGATCAGCCTTGGTACAACAATGATGAAAGGTGGGCATTAGCTGAATTCAGCAACTGAGAAAATAGAGGGTGTGTTTGGATTCTCTGGGTTTTCTTAAAGATAGTGTTCGCTGTCTCTTCTTCGCTTCTTCAGCCGGGAACACCTCCTCTCCTCCCAAAGAAAAGGGCTTTGTACAACAGCTTGCAAAATTCCCTCTCAGAGATCCCTCTCTATCATTAAGGGATTTGGGGAGAGAGACTGATGCTGCAGCCTTAGCATCTTTAAGAAAGGTGGAAGGCCAGAGTTGTCCTTGTCTAGTTCATACCTTTACCCTGGGATCTGTTTTAAAATCTTGGAAACTCAACTGTGCTATGAGCACTTCAGCCTTCACAACCTTCCCAGAACTCTTATGTGGAAACTGTGTTGACAAAAAACATTCTCCACAAGATTTTTATATAGCATTGGATTGGTAATCACAGGCTTCTTCAATACAGCATGCCACTCCTAGATTTCCCAATCCCTCACTCATATCTTTTTCTGACCTTGCTGCAGATTTGGAAAACAGAGAAAGCATGATCTAGCCTTTTAATACTAATATGTGAGGTGGAAGAACTGTAACAGCACAACAGAATCATCACCTTCCATAAAAAGCAAGAGAAAAAGTCCTTCCTAGGGACATACCTTCCCCCGTCCCTGATCAATTTAAGACAATCTGATCAATGGCCAGGAGGATGAGAGTACTCTGGACTCCTCCATGGAGGTTTTATTTGCTGTATCAGGAGCCCAGGCTGCTCATTTAGGGGCTGAAGTTCCATGACTAGAAGTCAGTCATCTTTGAGAATAACAGACTGAACTAGAAATCATCACTGAGTCAAAGCCTCACTGTGACAAAATGGCTTTTCACAATAGAAAATCACAAATTATGGGCAGATGCTCCATCAGTGCAAAAGAATCATCACAAACTGAAAACAGAAACTTGGAAAAAATGAAGCGTGCAGGAAATCCAGAAAGAACAGCGTTGGAGTCAACGTGACAGAGGAAAAGAGTTGCAATTGAAAAATACTCTCTACTGGGAAAAGTCTGAAGAAATACAGGAAAAAAAAATCCACAAGTTTTCTGGCAAAGAAATCCTTCATTAGGAAGCAGGGAAATAAAAAATGCTCCTGGGATAAACATCGAGAGAGGTGTTTGATGGCTCATGGCTATCTGCCATCTGATTAGCAGTGAATGCTCCTACCATAGAGGCAGCAGGTATGAAAATGCACTGATATACTGAAATTCTGTCCTGGGAAAGCATGTGGCAATACTTTTAATTCACACTAGCAATATTTGCACCTCCCAAAAAGTCAATGAAATTTGTTACAGATTTATTCAGTTGATGATTTTTGTTTCATATGAGAAAAAGGAGTGCCGTCTCAGAGTAATTAGGTTGCCATACCAAAATCCTTGTTCATTTAAATAGCAGACTAAATGCAAACAGATGCTGTCTTGATTTCACATTTAAAGTCCAAGACAATGGTTCCCAAAGCAGGGTCCCAAACTATGTGTGGCCTGTTGCAGGGCTCTGCAAAATTGAACACACGTTTTACAGTGCCCAAAAAGTATCTTTGGGGAATAAAGGGAATAAATTGCAGCTACCCTTCTTACACCCATGAACTTTGCCTCTTTTAGAAGAGAAATGGAAGGAAGATAGTTGCAGAACCCAATAAGAGGCTGCAGCTATTTTGCATAAAATTGCTATTTAGCAGTGATTGAAGTTTTTGTTATGCTTTTTACCATATCATCATTTTACTCATCATGTTATCTTTGATTATGAAGTTACAGAAGGTAATACTTTTCTGTTAATACTTTCTTTTTTTTTTTTTTTTTAATGAAAATCTCTACTGACTGTAGCCTCCTCTCTCAGAGTCACCCTGGACACAGCCAAGGCGTAGGTGGGGAGAAGCAGCTGCTGCCAGGATCATACAGCACAGCCTAAACAGAGACTCAGAACTTTCAGCTGAGTTCTCCTAAAAACTTGGTGTGTCCTTGTTTTGCCTTAATTCTCTTCCAGAAAGTAGGGGTGTAACCTGTGACAACTTGCTAGTACTGTGCATGTTTTGCTGCTAGAGAAGTATCCTTTGAAGGTTTATCTTTGCTCTCCTCAGGAGCAGTCCCTTAAATAACCCACTGTAACACATTTCATAAGGGTCCTGTGCAGTGGTTATGTGTTCAGTGTCATTGGGGAGATTTGTTTCAATTGTGCAGCTAATGCTTTTATCTCAGCTACACCATTCTTAAAACTAATAAACTAATTCTCATAATTCTGGTTTTGACAATCCTTATGACACAGAGAGCAAAAATTGCATACAGATTTAATTCCATCCTCCAGACAACCTGAGCCAGATCCAAGGGGGAGTCAAGAGATACCTAGAAATTGGAGGGAAAAGGCTTTCCCATATCCAATACACAGCAATCCTACCACTTCTCCTCACACCACCTTGCTTCTCGGAGCTCTGTCCCCTGCTTTCTCAGCTCGGGTTTTCCCATCTCTATCAGCCTGATAACCTGGATGATAAGCTGGATGATAACCAGCATCCAGTGCACCACCCTGGCAAGAGGAAACCAAGGACAAAACAGCACAGTCCAAGGAGAGCCTGGTGACAAATACACGTATACTTATGCTACGTCTGTGGTGACAGCACAGTACCTGGAGCATCTCTAGCTCAAGAGTAGATTAAGGACACAAGACAAGAACCCAGGTAGTGGTCAGGTGCTCAGGTAGTTCTCTTGGACTTAAGATGTTTAAAACACATCCTGAGTGGGTGCTGCCAGCTATCACTAATTCACTTCCTGTGCTGGAGTGTTTGGCATCCAAGAGGCAGGCAGTAGGTCTGATGCTGAAGACATGGGCATCACTTGAGACTAGCCAAACAAAGACTGCTGAATGTCAGTAAAACACATTCACTCCTGTGGCCTTAAAAAGAAGTTTCTAAGATTATAAAC
This sequence comes from Hirundo rustica, assembly GCF_015227805.2. Classification (NCBI taxonomy): domain Eukaryota; kingdom Metazoa; phylum Chordata; class Aves; order Passeriformes; family Hirundinidae; genus Hirundo; species Hirundo rustica. Next base: position 138,821,389 of record NC_053450.1, on the reverse strand, counting down.
TTTTTAGAGTAATTTAACTTAAATTCTTGCTCTGATCTGGCTGCATTCCCACAAAGACAAATTACACCAATTATTAAATAACACAAAAGCTACACCACACTTGGAGTACTTTTGCAAACTAACCAAGTAAAAAACTCGAAATTTAAGAGCCCACTAAAATAGAATAAAGAGAACTCCACCAATGGGTTCAAAAGCAGGCAAAAGCCAAACAGCCAAAGAAAAACAAAACATCAGAGCGACAAAAGACTGAGAAGTGGCTTGTATTGGGTTTTCTAGGGAAGACAGGAGACTACAGGGGTGTCTACCAGAAGCTTTCCCCGTGTCCGATAGAGCCAATTCCAGCTGGCTCCAGGATGGACCCACTCCTGGCCAAGGCTGAGCCCATCAGCCATGGTGGCTGTGCCTCTGGGATAATGTATTTAAGAAGGGGAAAGAAGTTATTGCACGGAAACAACTGTGGCCAAAGAGAGGAGTGAGAATACGTGAGACAATCAACTCTGAAGACACCAGTAAAGAAGAAGAGATAGGAGCTGTTCCAAGAGCCAGAGCAGAGATTCCCCTGCAGCCCACGGTGAGGAATGTAGTGAGGCAGGTTGTGTCCCTACAGCCTATAGAGGTCAGTGGGGGAGCAGAGATCCACCTGCAGCTCATGGAGGACCCCACACCGGAGCAGGTGGATGCCTGGAGGCAGCTGTACCCCAAGAAGCCTGTGCTGCAGCAGGCTCATGGCAGCACCTGTGGACCCGTGCAGAGAGGAGCGCACACTGGAGCAGGTTTGCTGGCAGGACCTGTGGGGAACCCACACTGGAGCAGTTGGTGGCAGGGATTCATGTCAGCGTGATGAAGGACTGTCTCCCCTGGGAGGGTGTCCATGCTGGAGCAGAGGAAGAGTATGAGGAGTCCTTCCCCTGAGGAGGAAGCAGGAGAAGCAGTGTGTGATGAACTGTTACCCCATTCCCAGTCTCCCTGTGCTGCTGGCAGTGGGGCATAGAGAATCAGGAATAAAGATAAGCCTGGGAAGAAGGGAGGGTTGTGTTTTAAGATTTAACTTCTCATTATCCTACTCTGATTTGACTGGTAATAAATTAGACTAATTTCCCCAAGCAGAGTCTGTTTTGTCCAGAATGGTATCTGGTGAGTGATATCTCCTCGTCCTTGTCTCAACCCACAAGCATTTCACTATATTTTCTCTCCCCTGTCCAGCTGAGGAGGGAAGTGATAGAGAAGCTTTGGTGGGCTCCTGGCACTCAGCCAGGGTCAACCCACCACTCTACTTCATTAAAAAACAATAAAATGAAAATTTGTTGTAGTGAAAAAAAAAAATTCATCTAAATATACAAGACTAATAGGAGAATATTTCTGTAATATTATAATAGTTTTACTGTTTTAATGTATCTTTTTAAAATTAAGGATCATTGACTGGCGAAAGGTGAAAATTGGTAGTAAACATATGACCCAAGAATGCAAATTACAAATAAAAAAGTGCTTACTGAAACTTGCAAAAAATATATATGCATTGCCTGAATTAGAAATGATAGAATCATAGAATGGTTTGGTTTGGAAAGGACCTTTAAAGATCCTCTAGTCCAACCTCAAGAGCAGAATGGTCACAAAAAATGACCACTGAAAGACAGTGAAATGCAAAATATGTGAACCTCTGAAAAGATCATAGTAGAGACAGAGTGGTGGATTTTGGTGCACAGAACTGCAACATCCTGAGGATGAACAGTGGAAAAGAGGAAGAAGGTCTCACTGTAATTAAGTTAATATAATAACCTCAGCTCTGCTATCTCTGAGATAGATTAGAATCGGGATTCCCATTGTAAATTAACCTCTCAAGAGAGGGCATGGGGACAGTAGAGGAAAAAGGTGCTGTTCCTAAAATAAAGAGCTATTCTGGAATGAATCCATGTTGGTCAGAAAGAAAAGCCAGCCAGGTGAAGCCATCTGATTTGGATAGATCTCAGAGGAGACACATGGGGCACTTTCAAACATGAGGGATGAATTGAAAGCACAGAACACCAGACCTTCCTCCTTACCCAGCTGCACAAGCAAATCTGTGTTGATTTGTTATTATTACATGAAAGTTTGCTGTGCTGTTACACACATGCTAGAGTGTTGCAAACATTTAGTGCCTGAAGCCATGGATTTACCTCATGCATGCACTGAAATACAACAGCAAAGTGCATGGCACAATTTATGCTGTCTTCTTTTGCCTTTCCTACAAAACTGAGGAAAAAAAAATTGCTCTTAACAGAAATGCATTGTAAGAGTTTGGAAGTAGATCTCAGAGAAAGCAACTCACCTCTTCAAGGGAGCAAAAGCCAACTAGAGAGAAGGAAGAAGCAGCCACGAACATCTAAAAATAGAAAGTCCAGTAGGAAGTTCCCCTACAGAGATTTAATCTGCTATTGTACTCAGATCCTGGCATTACGAGTTAAAATCTACAAGAAGCTATCATCTTTAATACATCATCTCCTTCCTACTGTTCTTTAAAGTAAAGAAGCTGATTAAACATCCTGCCACACTCCGGTAACCTTAACAGCACATTTCTTCATCTTGCTCTGAAAAAGGTCAGTCATATGTTAAATTGCTCTTCTTTGTGTGAATTTACTCAGCACAGGACTAAGTCAATAAGGGCTGTACTTCTGATCTTTTCAACAAACCAAACACTAAAAAGTAGGACATTGCATCTTATTTCAGAGAGATGTGAAAAACTCAAGTATTTCTCACCCTTTAAAAAAGCTTGACTTTTACATTTGCTCACTGAAAATCCAGTTTAACTAGTGTGATATTTTTTCCTAGAATATGAATATCTCCCAAAGTACTAAAAAGGCAAACACCTTTACCTTACTTTTATAAAGCAGTAATGATCTTAAAGGTTATAGATTTATTGTTCCCTAAAATGGAAGTATAAAATTCAGAAGAACATTTTATTGCTTTTAATGAAAAGAATAAAGCCAAAAATACAAATGTGGAATTATTAGACATTAGCATATATTAGCATTTCTTTTATTTAAGAAGTAGTGTCACTCTGTAGACACTTCCCTGAACAATTGAACTACTGACTAAAAGAGGTCATTTCTATACAGCTGCCAAAATCCCATTTGTCAAAAAGTGTAATTATTCTGGAGAATATAGTACTGGGATCTGGGAAGAGAAAATTTTGAGGTTCTTGCTGTTGCCTGACATTTTTTTACAGTTTTTGTGCCTTTGGGTACCTGTTGAAGTTGGTAGGAAAATGTTTGATTTTTAAAGGCACGTGGTTGAAGGTTCTGCTGGATAATACTTTTTCACATGAGACACCAAGGCACAGGTTCCAAAGTACACTTTTAATCATCTCCCTCTCACCCCCATGAAAATAAAACTGTGTGGCTTCTCTAGATTGTCATGGCAGCACAAGGGGTCAAAAAACCAGAGGGGGATTGTGTGAAGACTTTCCCAAACATTTTCCTATGCAGAGAAACAGGCTGGCTATGACATTTTCCACTCTCTCAGTACAGGAGATGTTTTGAGTGGTAAAGGTCCTTGTTCTTTGGACAGCAGAAATGCTACAATCCTGGCTAGGGAAAGGAGTGATGGACCAAACAGCTTTCCAGTATGCATAGTAAGAATGAAAATGAAAGTGAATTTGAGTTGGAAACCAGAAAATCTCTGAGTGTGATTCAACACCTCTATCCTTTGGGGCAACAAGGGAGTTGGACTGGACAGAGGAATTCTCCTCCCAGTTGTGGGCTCCCGAACAAGAGCAAGATGCCAGAAGGTCCGAGCAGCACTAAGCCCAGGCATATGGGCTGGGGAGCTCCAGCAGCCCCTGGCACCCTCCCTGATGGCCCAGAAGGGCTGCACCTGCACCCTGCACCCAGGGGCTGTGAGGCACAATGCTCTCCCAAAAGCCAGGAGGTGTTCCACAGCTCTGGCACATTTTGCGATACTGCTGGGTCACCGAATACAACCTGCAGTGTAACTGTGGTTCGCATACATCCATGCTGTGGGTTTTACAAGATCTGTCAAATGAAAATGGAAGGTAGTACTGACCTTCACCTCAGCTCCCTTGGTTTTTGTACTTTAAGTACAGCAACCCGGATGCGCAAATGGATACACTCTATGCCGCCCTGGAGTATATCAGCTGTGCTCTCTTACCTGCATCTAGATTGTTACCAAAAACTTTAAACTCTGCTCCCCTTTCACTTCTCTGTGAGCTTTAAAGCAGTAGCAGGTACCATGTTTTGGTACCACTGTTAGTTTGTCCCCATGGTATCCGTGACAATAAGAAAAGGACAAGCAATTATTTATAGCTATCTGCTGTTAATAGTGCACACAGAACTCCTGATTGCAGAGGAAGCATAAACCCCTTCCTCACAGGATAAAAAGACAATATATCACAATCTGAATACACAATGTACTTACTGGTTTTAGTATTTGTACCTGGTAACCTTTGAATCTAATAATACTACATTAATATTCTATAATACAGTGCTAATATAGAATTTCTTTAATATGCAGACAAAAGAAACCAATTCTGTCACATGAAACAACTGTCCAAGGTACTTCCAGAGCATCAATTTTCTTATTGTTTCTCAAAAAGATGCACAGAACCACAGAGCTCCTCATGTTCTTGCACATGCACACAATCTCACACCACCCAGAGTCACTGGGCACTCATGCACTAAGCACAAGGGGTGACAGCACCTCTGGAAAGTTCCTCACAGAAAGAGAACAGAGAGGGTCTACAAGAGCCCACCAGCTAGGAAATTGAGCAAACCAAATGTGTAAGAGAGGAGCAAATGAAAGGTGACTTTCTTGCAGCTAACGCTGCTGGGAATGCAAGGAACCACCTGGACAAAAAGGACCAACCTGCCCCACACAGCTCCCACCAGTACCATGATGTTTTTCTGCAATGGAGAATTTTCAACATATAAAATAAATTAGATTTATTTGATTTTAATTCTGGCTCCCAAGACATAAGCCATAGCTTCATGAGCTATGAGGTGGTGTGTTACGAGGTGTTAATGTTGCTGCAAGAAGACATCCCTTCTTCCCTCAGCTGCTCACTTCCAGTCCCTGTCCCCACAAACATCTGCACAGCCACTCACTGAACCATGACAGCTCAGAGAAGTGACCCTGCTGTAACTAACCTTAAAAAAAAACAACAACTCTTTTTTTCTTTCTCTGGGTTAGTGGTTTCAGTGCAAAGCATAACTCACACTGAGACTCTTATTAGCAAGGAGGAAATGGTTAATTATATATTGGGCTAATTATTAAAATAATTAATTGGTAAAAATATTATTTCATATACTTTATTGGAATGCTAACAACAATTCCACACACTCCCCTCCCCCCCCCCCCCCCCCCCCCAAATTCCAGTAACAATCTGGATACTTTTTTATTATTTTAAGTTAATTTAAATTTTCTTTGATACTGTGCCTGTTGGGGACACTCAGTAGGTGTCCTGAACACAAGGCACAGAAGATAATTACTTTGCTCTACTTGGCAGAGGTAGCCTATAGGTATGCTGGTCTTACTACATCCAATCTCATCTAGTCTTGAAAGCAAAGAGGTCCTGATCTTGTCCAAGTCAGAGTGAGAGCTCTAACCACACACCACCCTCCCCCCGCAAATGCAATCACTTCGGGTGCACCATATGGCAACAATCCTGTGTCAGCAACACTGTATGATAGTTTTTCAGAGGAAGAATGAAGAGCAAGATCTCTGCTTGAAACCAAAGAGAGATTTATCCCACAAAAGTGTGCAGCACATCATTACCCAAACCAAAACAAAGGCAGGACATCAGTATTCAATTGTTATGGGAACTTTAACAGTGAAGGGTCAGGGATTTAATGTGATGTCCAAGTGAAATGCCAGTTATTGTTTGCACTGTGCCATCAGACAGACAATACAATTTTGCTGAGAAACTATTAATTTAATGTTATGGAAGCAAAATATTAAGCTATGAGGTTCCATTATGCTCAGAGCCTTTGACCCTGGTTTATCCTGGAGTTCAAGCCCCGATAATCTATGTGCTTGAAGCTTCTTGGTGGATAATGGAAAATTCTGCTCCATTTCCTCTGGGACTTCATGCTCATTAGTCACAGCATACCAATTAAAAGCTTTGTTAGAAAACCAGAGGAATGTGACACAGCACATGTACAAACCAGGAAGCTTCATTCACACATAACATGGATGAATGGCTCTGTATGGCAAGCCAAGCATCGCATTAGCGGGTCGTGTGCATCAGCCTGCAAGATCAACAAAAGACATGCAAAAATTTTTAAGTCAGCACTCTCAGTAAGCAATGAATTTTCATTTTGAGCAATATGAGTTACAGTATTTTTCACAGCCCACACCTTCTTTCTAACCAAAGGTAAAATATTTTAAAGGGTTGTGTCTTCTTACATTGCTAGTTTGGTAATTATCTAGAAGGAAATCACTAAACACCATCAACTACCAACCAGATTCTTTTTCTAACCATCAGAGGTGAAGCTGAGGTTAGTGGCCTGGCAAGCTGCTTATGACTAGAATAACAACCATTTTCAAAAGGGATTATTGCCACTATGAACCACTGTCAAGTATCTGTAACAGCAATTCTCAATTAAGGAAAGAATAGGACTCAGCGTCTGTGCTCTGATCATGCAGTTAATAATTGACTCTACCTCAATCAAAACAAAAGTGGGATTTAACATGCAGATTGATTTTTGCAACAGTTTGTGTTACTATTACATGCTCAATCATTTATTACAGAATTTAAAAAATAATGGTCAGCTATAGTGATAAAAAGTTCAATTTGCTACATTTTATTAACGCTTAAGGCTATTCTAGCATTTCCTCCACAGTGAACGAGCTGCTCCCAGGAGGTTTTAGGGTTAACATCTTCCACTGACAGCATGCTATAAACCCAGCACAGGCAATACCTCTACCTTTCAACTTCCGTTTTTATTTCTACATTTCAAATGCAGCATAATAGAGATGTTTAGCATATTTCTCATGTTATAGACAGAATATTTTGTAAAATATTCCATCTGTGACAGGGATGATTGTATTAGAGTTTATTCCTCCTCCAGCACACTGGGAACATCGCTTTCTTCCTGCCGGTTTTCTTACCAGCACATCCTTACATCCTTTCTCTTTGGTGATGGCAACCCACCAGCTGGGGCCAAAAGCCAAGGGAGTGACCCCAGTCCCAGCACCTCGGCAGCTCCCACTCTGCCCTGGAGGTCTGGGTCCTGGCAAGGGACAGGGACAGCCCTTGCCCCGTGGAACCAGCACAGTGCCAGGAGGTGGCCAGGGGGAAGGAAATGATCTTGTTCTTTCTCACCTGAGCATCACCAAAAATTATTGGCTATGGTCATTGGTCCCACCAAGCATAGCAAGAAGCCAACTTCACTCTTAAAAGCTCCTTCTTACAAAAATCTTAACTCACTATCTTTTCTTTTTACCTACGAGTAGTTGTGTCTAAATTCGGGAGCACTTAAAATAATTGTTCATCTTGTATGAAGAAGATGCCCACTTGGGCAAACCCCTGCGCACACACAGAGGTTACAAACCCCCGCTGTCAGGGGAGGTGGCACCGTGCTGCCCCACTGACCGAGTGGGCTTGGCTGCGTTCGGGAGGCTCCTCGGGGTCGGGTTGGAATTGGCATCACTGCAGAGCGCAGCCCCGCAGACCCTCCCACCTTTACTGCACCTGGCAGGGACCCAGGAGAATCGCATGGCGACTGAGAAGGGAAGGGCATCTCCTTCCTCCGCGGGGGTCAGAGGAAAGGCGGGAGAAAAGCCAATAATGACTCACAGAGCAGCTATGAAGGCAAAGTAAGTTAACAGAATGGGTCCTTCTCCTTCCCTGGACCGTCCCAGCCCAACTGAGACTTTTCTCTTAGAAAGGCTGTGCTTTTCCTCACATTGAGATCTGGTGTGAAGCTGCTCAATGGCGAACTCAGTGAAGGTAGAAATACAACATGAGAAATGAAATGACAAATAGCTGGCTTTTTATGAATTCAAAGGACGGGTTAAAGCCGCTCAGAACACCTATTTCTTCTTTCAGTTTTCACAGAGCTTTTATTAAAAATCTATATCCTGCTTGGAAGATGTGAGAAGGAGACAGAGTAGAAGCTCTATGGTATTTTGAACCTAGAGAGCTAAGATATTCTTCGGTTTAGTGGAGCCCTGCATCCACATCCCCACTAAAGTCCAAAATAAATTTTGGACTCTTCAATTGCTTTTTGGGTTTTGAACATTTAAGTTACAGGCAGGTAATATTTCCACCATTTTCATTTTGTAATTCTAATGCTGACAGTCTTTTTTCTTTTCCTGCAATCAGAGGTTTAAATTTACATTTAGGATTCCAGGAGCTGGAACACCAAGAAAATTGGAAAAATAAATTAGACTTTTTTTATATCAGTGTCAAAGGCTGCTTACTTCAAACTATATATTTATGGGTTCCCAGACATACTAAATAAATTAATAAGGAAGTAATTTTTAAAAAATCCTTCCCCAATTCTTTCTTTTTCTAGATCAGTCTGATGCTTGATAACACACCATCCTAAAGTTGAATAGTTTTAGGAAAGTAATTTTTTCTTAATGTTCACCAGGGCAGCTCACAGTCTCTCAGTAAAGCAAAGTATCTACTCTTTTATTACTCTAATTTTTCATGTTGCCTTTATATTTGATGGATATAGCTGCAAGTAAAAGACCATTATCTTAAGAGAGTTATACTCTCATTCAATAACACATTAAACATATTCTCTTTTTAAATGGAATTTTATTTTAGTGTAAGTGAAAATAATTGAAAAACTACCAGTATGTGCCCATTACTCTAATCACCTACTTTAAAAAATCGTGGAAATAAATTACTCATGAATGAGTGGAACAGAACTACAGGATAAAATACTTTGGTTCAGATACCTGCTTACAGCCCATACCATAAAAGTTACTAAAAGAACCCCCAAGAATATGTATATAGACAGATTGAAGTAATTGAAGTAATCAATTTTCATCATGAAAAAGGTGAAAATAAGTTTCAATGCTAAAAAAAAAATTAGACTATGAATTAGTAAAAGAATTCTTCCCTGTACAGGGGAACTATTTCACATTTTATTTACAGTAGCAGAAGTCCAAAGAAAAAGTACCCTTATTTTCTTTTTAAAATAATCCAGATTTTCCAATTAACAAACAAATCCAACTTGAGAGTTATTTTGTGAGATTTTTTCCCTTAGGGGATTAGTGAAATCTTTTGAACTTTTTCCATTCTTCTACATTTCTCATCATACCCCATTTTAGCTTAAAAAAAACCAACAAAACAAAAAAACAAAAACAAAAAACCAAACAAACCCCAACAAACAACCACCAACAAAACCACAAAACTTTTATTTAAAATACATATCTTTCTCATGGATAAAAATTTAAGGCAGCAGAATCACTCTGAGCCTTTGAACAGATCCCTTGTACTGCCAGTGACATTTATCACCCCTTAACTCACACATTTCACAGCAGTTTGAGGACATCTGAAGGAAAAGGAATGTGCTAAAGGGTTTCCTGCTCCAGGCTCCCTACTGAGGCACAGATTCCAGGGGTGAGGAACTGCTTGCACAGGGTGTCCATTTGCAGCCACCCAGAGCACAAGGGAGGGATGCACACCCAGCAGCCACTGGATGTGCTCACTGCCTCACCAGGCCATCCCCAGTGCCAAGCAATGCTCATCTTCAATGCCAAAGGATCATTTTCTCACCTTCTAATTATTCACATTCAGAAATTTGTCATTTTTCCAATCACATTTCAGTTTATAGAACACATAAATTTACCTGTGGTGCACCTAGAGTCTGTGCTTAGCTGTTTCTCCTCTTTCCTGTCCACGGACATCTGTCCTTCCCCTCAATCCTTATCTAAGATAAGCAGCTTCAGTTTACAAACTCAGTACCTTGCAAAAGCATAGTCTGGAAAATTAATTCTTGAAAGGATTAATATTTTTTCCCCCTCTCATCACAAATATGTTTCTGCTTCTGTAGACAACATGTTCCACTTTGCAGACAGAAGGGGCACTCTCTGCTCTGACAGCAGCATTCCTCTTCCATACAAAAGGAAAACTGCATACAGCCCAGTGCAGGAAAAATTCTAATCACCAAAGTAACATGGTCTGTCATATTGATGCAGCCTTCTGCAGGCATTGTGATATGTTTAGGAAGGTTTTTTCTGTTCTATCATTTTCGCAATACAAGCCTGCCATTTGAAAATAAAGGAAGTTTCTACCACCCATTTTGACTCATTTTTAAAAGCATAGTTTGCATGGAGTTGAAATTACAACCAAAGGATTGTCGTTCAAGTGCAGTTAAACAAACCAGGGTGAAAAACCTCTCCTTCCCTGCCTTTGATTTCATGGTGCAGTGCAATGGAAACCCTTGCAAAGAACCTCTGAGTCCTGAAGGTGCTCATTTCACACTATCCCCTAGAAGCATCCTATAATTTCAAGAATCAGGTAAAATTTCCCCTTTCTGCTTCAGGAGTCAGATAAATTCCTTTCCCTCTAAATTTGTCAAAAGTTTCTTCCCTACCATCAGCCTCCTGTATCACACATGGACTCCTCTGCTTCTTGATTGCCCAGTCCAGGGGCATGAACAAATTCAGACACTTGGATAACTTTGAAGAACAACCAACTTTATATTATGCATTGGCAGGGAAAAATGGGCTAACTTTCCCACCCCTTTTTTAAAGAAAGTTGTGCTCTTCTGGCCTTCATAGCACTCAACCTGATTGCATTATTTATTTCTACGGCCATGGACTCGGCCGTCAAAGCAGCTTTAAATTTTCATCCTCAGGACCACGTTCATTCACTCTTACTTCATCCAAACATATACAGTGATCCATTTTACAAAATTAGTAGAAAGAAAAATATGCAGAGAGAACAGGAGAAACAGCATAAACTAAAGCTAGACACAGTGAGGCAGCAAAGGGAAATAAAAGCTTGTTACAATGGGGAGAATAAGAGAAAGCTGAGGGAGAGCAAAGAAAAGGTAAGAGAGTAAGATGAGATGAAGCTAAGGGAAAGAAGAACATAATGAATAGAAATAACATTTTAAATCTTGAATAAAAGACAAAATTTGATAGCCTGTGTCACATATGCGACCACAAAGTGTATTTATTATAGAACCCTATTTTTGTGGGGGGTGGTGAGTTGGACACTCTGCTGACACCGTATTCTGCTCTTCAAGCTGAGCTGTGCAGGGGCTAAGACTATGTCAAGTAAAGCAAAGTAATAGGAAGAAGGCAAAGTGGGAAAACTGTATATCCAGATATAAAAGACAAGAACTGACTTTGCTAATGTTGATTAATGTATTACCATTAAAGAAAAGTTATGTAACTTCATCATTGCTCAAATAAACAAGCAAATATCAAAGCTGGCTGTTGCAGCTTGCTAAGGGAGACTTGCCTCTATTTATAAATTTCAAAGAGGAAATGCAAGTTTTTAGATGTCCTTTCGCCATTGGTTTAGGGGGCTTTTTAAAAACAGCAAATAGAACATTAAACTTGGACTGTCCCACTTTCAAAGTTGGAGCTATGTGGTCCATTTCCCCATACTGTCTACCCTCTCAAGTAAGAATTTGCAATCTCTCTCAGTAAATGAAGCAAAGAGATCTTAGCTTTGATAATGACTGGCGAATTTCAAATAGTTTGGATAAGCAAACCCCAAAAGTTCAAAATGAATATTCAGATTTTGTTACACAGCATGGTCTGCAAATTAAGGATAGAAATCTCAGATGATAGCTATCTTAGATCTCCTCCAAGATCCTCCTCATGCCCTAGTTATGTCTAAGCAGGAAATAACACAAAAACCACCAAGATATTTAGTTATGAAATCCAGAGTTGTTATGAGCATTCAAAACAAAAATATTGAGGGGGAAGATTCACTGAGAAATCACAAACTTGCAACTAGGCTCGCTTCATAACGGGCCCATCCCTATTCCTCCTGCATTCCTCAACCAGCGTATCGTTTGTAATTCCTGACACAGGCAGCCTCCCACCTGCAGCCAGCCCCTGTGGTGACTCATCACTGCCTGGCAGAGAAATCCCTCTGCATGCTCACACCCACTGGTGACCTTGCTGAGAGGCTGAGCGCGGTGCAAATCCAGGACAGTGCCAGATCCAGGTCTGCGCCTCTGCAGGGCTCAAGCGCTCGCCTTGCACAGGTCGCTGCTCTCCTGCCTGGCAGTGCCCAGCTCAGCAGGGATGCCGCTGCTCACGGGCAGCGGGGCCAAGCTGGCGGGCATGGGGACATCCGCCCCCACCAGGATCCTGCACCAGATTCCCACCTTAGCCACACCATCGGAACTGAGCTGGAAGCAATGCAATTGTGCTGACGGGGCCAGAATTCCAAAAGGCACCGTATGTGAAGCACGACTACCCATTTGCAGAGGGAATGGCAGGATAACAGCAGCCCAGCTGAGCTCATGGCTGGCTCCTGCCCTGGTGCAGCTGTCACAAATGCCACCCTCCAGCAGGAATCCTCCTACCTCTCTGAAAACACTGTCACTTCTAAACAAGACTGCAGGTAATTGCCTAATATTTTTCTAGGATTCATTTATTCACTGGGCTCTCCAAGTCTGTGTAAATGATCATCATTGACTTGAGACGAATTGGAAAAAATAACAAACAAGCAAAACGTTTAACCCAGTGCTCTAGTTCCAGGAACACATCACTGTATTGTTATCTTTGCCCTTTGAAAACTTCCACCATGTATCACCTCCAAGGACAAACATTTTGGCGGAGGGAGAAATTTCACAGCATGCCATCAAAGTTAGAGGTTTGTTTTTGCTCACATTATGACTTAAACATTTCGCAAAATCAACAAACAATTTACACTCTTTCAGATACGGATCTTTTCCATCTCAATGGGACTTAATTCCTTCAAGCTGAAAAAGGAAGCCAAAAAACCGGAATAACTAAAGTGACATTATAGGAAACATACCCTGAGGCTGCCAATATCTTTCTGTGCTGTTGTAGGAAAGACTGCACTACTGAGCTACACCAAATGCCATTTCCAGCAGAAACTTTTCCTTCTTCTTTGCTGCCATAAGGAGGATTACATTACACAGCACTGCACTAAGCCCATTTATACATTTCTACTTTTTAAAATTAAAAATATTCAGCTATAAAAATGGGCTATAAAAATAATCAGCTCAACTTCTCATACTAATCATAGAAATATTAATACAAGGCACTAACTACTCATATGCTGTGAGATTTTCTTCTCTATGCTAAATATGAGAGTAATAAAGTTTATGTTTCCCATAAGTTGCAAGAAATTGTGTTTTACTGCAGAAAGGTAACATCAAAATTAATTACTGTTATAAATATACAGCAAAATACAGTCACACTTGGCATATATCAAGGCCTTATGTGAAAAACTTAAAACACTAGCTGCAGTATGGTTTTCCTTTTTTTTTCCAGATGTACAGTATAAAAATCACTTTTACAAAAAAAAAAAAGACAATAAAAATGCTTAGAAATATAGGTAGGTTTTCATTTAACAAAACTATCCATACAGTAGAAAGGGGCCAAATAAGTTTCCCCAGACAAGCAAAATTCTGTTTAAAAAACTATTGTGATGAGTAGTTTTTTGAGATGTCAGTATTACATGGGTCATTCCTCCCTTCTGAATCAAAACCACATGAGTTTTGTAATTTGCAAGTGTAACACCAAGCTATCTTTACCAGTATTATTTTGAAGTCTTCCCTCCCCATCTTTCCAGTGTCTCCTTTCATCTGGAAGGGAAATCAATTTTATTACCAAATCCCTTCCCCGTAGGCACTACATGGCATCACATTATATCCTTTTTTTCATGAATCAACACATTTTCTTCTAAAAATTAGTCAGGTGCCTTGTCCCATTGTGCTTCATATTTGAAAGCTGCCTAAATTTCCAACCACAGATTCTCAAGATAAGTGTGTAATTACTTCTTTTTTTGCTAGAACTATCTTTTATGTACAAATCCTCCTATGTGTGAGGCAGCAACTGTATTTCCTCTCAATTTTCTTTTTTACAGTCAGACAAATCAAAGATTTTAATCTCCCCTCATAAAATAGTCTCTCCCTTCCCCGAGGCATTTTAGAAACCTGCCTAGGAACCTGCCTGTTCTAGAACAGTTTGCATTTACTTTTCTTAAGTATATATGATCATACTGACACAGATTTTTGTGTTATATATCAAGCAGCACTAAAGCTTCTTTGCACAGGAAGCATACTTCCTTATACTGCCAGATGATCCATGCTAGAATCAAATCTGTCAACTTTCCACAAAAGTCTCATTTTGATGCCTCAATTATCTTGTGATAAGCACTCCCATGCCTGTCCAGCCTCTCCCTGATACAAGCTCCCAAGTGCACAAACTTTCACTTTTGACAGCAGTCTGTCATCCCCCTTGCACTATTTTCCAACTCATATGCTCATCCAATTTCTTCTAAATGAAACTCCAGTCTTCAGCATCCTCCTCCTGGTAACTTTTATCATCAACACCTTTCTTCACAGTATTGTTGCTTTTGTAGTGCAGCAGTAAAGGAAACATTTCCTAAGGCTGATCCTATTGTCAGTCCTTGGGAAATCCTTTGGTGACCTCCAACACATCCTCTAGCTCCAATTTTCCTTCTAGTTAATTTTTTCATTCCCTTTCCCTCCTACAACTCATTTGTAATTCCTACATTAACAAATCTCTACACTGCAGATGACAAATACAGTATTTTACTGAAGCCCATGTGGATATATCATTACTTTTTTTTGTTTAGAGAACTAGCTTAGCTATTTTTTCAACTAAAGGTATCATCTTAGTCAGGCATGACCTCCTTGTGGAGATCCTACATTGTATCTTAAGTTACCATGTTTTGTGTCATTTGCTTATTCTTTCCTTAAAATCTTTCTCTTTTTTTGTAGAAGATTTTGCATAATATTGAGATTATGGTAATGATCTTTAATGGAGTAATATTTTTTTTCAATTTAAGTACTATTTTTTGTTTATTTCCCCAGATAATACCAACTGATATATTTATTAAAGGTACTCACTTTTGGAATTGAAATATTATGCAAGTTCTTGGATGTGGATGATATGGTCTCTTCTGATTGAAACAATTACATAATTTAAGTTTTGCTTCCCCCTGGAGGTAAGAATTTCCATTTCTGCATAAACATTCCTATTAGATGCCCTGCATTTGTCCCAAGTTCCAAAGAATCATTAAACTATGAGGAGTGCTACCTATTACATCTAAAACCCATCCATCTATATCACCACTAATGTCAAAATTCTATTTTTTTTTCCACTGACTGCATTCCCACTCCTCTTTACTTTTTGAAATTTTTATTTTTAGGAAAATAGTTACATCTTTTTAAAGTAGCTTCTTAGACATTTACAATTCATTCTCGTGTTTTCTGAATTTTGTGGTACACTTCCCTGTATAGGCCAATCCTCTTTCCATTACTTTCAGACTCCTTGCTTGTGCGAAATATTATTTTTAGGATGATTATTTATACAATGAAACATGGAGAACTGTTTTACAATATATGTCAATTATATATTTTTTATTATTTCTAGCAGGTTTTTTGAACCTTGGGCCAAGGATGACATTAATGCCTGCCTTATATAGTAGTCTCTGCACTTTTTATTCCAGATTAATTAACAGCTGCCTGAAACTTCTCAAATATTTGTCTGCTAGAAACTGTATAGTCCTGTGTTGGTTTCGGAGTCATTCTCTCCCTGTCCTTATGCCCATCCACCTTTGGATTACTGTGACACTACCTCAGTAAAGCTTTTCTCTTAGTTTTTCTTCCATTTTTTCTTTTCTTTATTTATGGAGGTTTTATTTTCATCCCATCTCCCCTTTCTCAAAACTTATGCCCTTAACGTGTGCAGACACCCGACTGATTCTACCTGCCAATACAAGCCTTCCTGTACTCATTGCCATTTTTTGAACAACACTTCACTTCCCTTTGGCACAGATAGCTTCCATGCACCTTCCTGAATCCTTACATCGGTGCAACAATTCCACAGTTCACACTGACCTCACCCAACTCTCAGCCAGATGAGATGGGATTCTTTCCATAACTAAATCTTCATGTCAAAAATTTTACCAACAATGGAACTAGCTTTTCCTTGCTGGCTATCACCTCATAATATTGTTCCTTTATCCACTTTTGTAGTCTCATTTGTCCAATTTTAATTTCTCTGTGCCCTCAAGGCTTGTACAGGCATCACAGGGGTCTCCCTTGCACTTTCTCCTGTGGCCCATTTCATCAATTTAAAACTATTCTCATCAATCCCACAAAATGAGGAAGCTGCATATTGTCCACCCACTGACAGTTACCTTATTTTTTTTCTGACATAAAATAGTGAGACTGCCTCAAACATTCTTGCTTTCAGATCTTCTCTAGGGATGATCTACTGAACAGATCTGTTGGAGATCATCTCAGCTCTCACCTGCGTCATTCTCCATCTTTTTATGGTCCTTGTTGATCCACTCCACCAGGAATACCACAGTCATTCTTCACTCAAAATAGAATTTGTAAGAACTTTTCCCATTCCTCTCCTGTTTCTTTCCAGGTTCAGGTGTCTCATGTCCTTACAAGCAGCACACGTTTTACTCTCCAGATCCCCTTTTGTGCCCCCATCTAGTCTCTGCAGGTAATCAATAATGATCCCAATCTAAACTCAACACGTGCTTCAGACATCCATCTGACCTGCAGGAACTCACTTGGAAGTCTGTGCTCACAGGGTTTTTTTAATTTGCTTTTGTAATTTAATGCACCTAAAATGCTGACAATAGGAGAGAACAACACTGAATAATTTTAAAGCAATAGTCTATTAATATACAGTACATACTATTTTTATGCATTAAGAATACCATCAGACAGATTCACAGCCCAGCCAAAAATTCTTAACCTCTTTGCTTCTCATTTTAGTGTCTCTGAGTCCAATTACAGTCATCTATCAGTACTGTCATAAAGTAACCCAGATCTTAAACTACCCCTTCAGTGCAGTCTAGACTTTACCAGATGGAATTAGCAGTTTGATCCCAAAGCTTTCTCCTATCTCTTGTTTCCTCAATAATTCATAATAAGACTTTTGTGAAACCAGAAGACTTGTCTTTAGATGCATTATGCTCAATTGTCCATGAGATACAACAGATACGACATTTATAAGGCATCTTGTACCATACTGAAAATACCAGAACTTCAGCAGAGCAGGGAGAAACATGCTCCTTCCAGATATCCATTTATTTTAAAGTCAGCATTTACAACATTCACTAAAGTGAACTCAGGGAGACTGAATACCCATTTTACTTAGCTGAAACAGTTTTTAAAGGATGAAAAGAACATTCTCCAGGATGTCTCACAGGATGCAATGCCTTTAACAAATGGCACATCTGAATTTAATAAGTGGACACATTCCTTTATAAACTGCAGAAACAGTTAAAAAAGCTTTTGGAGTCATGTATTGGAAAGAAGGTAGAAGAAATAACAAGACCTTTTAAATGTAATGCTTACATTAGTGTATTAAGATGAAGTCTTTCATAAGATACAAGCATACTATTGGATTAACCTAGCTACACATTTTAAACCTGATGTTAGACAGTAAATACCCACTAAGCCAGAGTGTGTTATATTATTGTGACACTTTGAGCAGGCTGATATGTTGCTGGTCAATGTTATTTACTATCATTACGTACACACCTGCTCAGCAGCCACATCCAATAAAGCATTAGTGTCCTCATCATAGCTCAGCCTTGCAGCTCATCAGGTCCTCAGACGAGACTGTGGCAAGTTGGACAGGCAAATAGAACTCCCTGCTGCCCACGGGACACAGAGTGTGGACACATCCTTGCATCCCTTGGCTGGTGAAACAGGAGTGGGCAGCCATCAGAAGGTACCTGGCTGAGGAAATGTTCTCTCCAGCTCCTAACCTGTCCAGAGGGCTGCAACAGAGCTAATTACGCACAGCAACAGGGTGCTAAGGCTGCCTGCTAATGACAGATGAAGGGTGCCCCAGGTCTTACAGACAGATGAGGGTGAGAGCAAAACCAGAAAGATAAATAAGAAATTGCATTACTCCTACTGTGCAAGAATTGTCTTAAGGCTAGGAGAAACCATAAATCCTGTTTGCTATCAAACTAAGCCTAAGCACTCTGTAGCCTGTATAGTGAGTGAATAGATGAGTGACCAATTAGATCTGCTAGTGCAAGTCACTCTTCTTCCCTCTCCTTACAGCTGGTAGTCTCACATATCAAGACACATCAAAAAACTGAAATCCACATGTCTGTGAATATAGACTATAACTACTCAATAGAACTGCTGAATGCACATCACTTTGGTTTAGCAAAATTATGTGATAATTAAAAATATTTATGACAATGTTTGGTACCAATGCAGATAGGGTGCAATTCATACTGATTGCATCCATCTTTGGTTCCTTTGGGTTTTTCGCTCTTTTGGAAATTGACAAGAGCTCTGACAGCTTCACAGCGCTTCCCATCTGAAAAAGTGTATAAATATCACAGGACTTAAAAACACCGCTGATTTTACAAGGCTTGCCTGTGCAGAGATCACATAATATAATAAGTGGTAAGGGTGCTTGCTTTCTCTACCTCAAATCTATATATGTCCTGTTTCAGTCAACTAAGAAAGCAGAAAAGCTCATGGCTCACACATACTTCCTTCAATCCTTGGCAATGTCTAATCACAAAATTAAAGCTGATGTACTTGGAACTTGTTTTAAAGTTACTGAATGTATTCTTTTGAAAATCACTGAAGACTAAAAAGGTACTTACATCCATTTCTGTACAAGTAATCTTGTGGTAATTTAAAAGAGATTTTATACACTATTTTTATCATCCTTAACACATGTGCTATCAGATGTTTATTCAGTTTTTCCATTGAAAATATCAGTAATGTTGTCTGCATGTATATCATATTTCATTTAAAAAATTCAGAATCCTTTACAAGGCCTTCAAGTATTTTAACCATATATTGCAATGGCGAAAAGAAGACACAGATTTTGCCACCAATTCTGACTTGTTCAGAATTCAACTTCTAAAGAAGCTCTTAACACACACCTCATCCCCTTCCTTTACAGCACCTTTAATCCACCAAGCAACCCTCGCCCCGAAAGGCACCAGGTGGTGTGGCTGAGGTAAGGGAATCCTGGCTGTTCCACCCACAGGCACAGGTTGTGTCTATATTTCCATTTATCAAAGCATAAATTTTTTAAACAAATCTTTTGATCAGGGATCCTTAGTCCTGGCAATGAGCAGATTGCCATTTTTCCTGCTGACACTGCCCACAGGTCAGGCAGTGGCACTTCATCACATGTCTTCATGGCAGCTACAGCAAAGATATGCATAGAAAATTGTTCAAACTCTTAAGTGGACCTATACCTGCTCTTAATGTCCTCTAAGCAAACATACAAAATTGTAAACAAATTTACTTAGAATCTTTTTAGAGAGTTAAGAAACTGTTTTTAGAAATAGCCCTGTTACAATCTACAGGATTTTCATCTCTTGTTAGCTTTTTTAATGATGCAAGAATATCTAGTACCATCAGCTGGCTGCATTTCCTTACTGCTACAGAATTCAATGTGCCTCCTGGAGAGATAAGGACACTTGGGTAAACTTCCTCTCATATCTCTCCAGAGCAGTGTCTGACAAACTACTGAATGTCTGGGCTCATTGGCCACACATCCTATCAGCAGCATTCTGAAATGGTCAGTAAATACTGGATTTGGCTTTCAAACATGTAACGTGACAAAACTTCTACTTGAGAGATGACATTTTATCAGAATTATTATATGAAATAAATAGATATATGTTCTAGAGGATATAAAGATACGAGCTGTTGCATGCCATTGAGCAGCAGAGAACAGCTCCAACTGTCAGGAATGTCAATGTACTGATAAGCATTACAGAACTTTTTGAGGAAGATAAAAACCAACTGGTGTTAGGACTGTGAGCTTAAACATGCTATGATGAAGAGTGAAAATTAAGGCTGCACCTGCTATTTGCTGCCAGTATTTTCACTGAGGGTTTGGAAAAATCTCTGTCATGTCATCTGGAATAAGGCTTGTGCTTATGGGCAGAACAGAGACTAAAGAAAAATCAGTGCTTTTAGTTGTAACTTGTTATTTAAAAATTAACTCCTGTGTTAGTATTGAGCAGAAAATACAGAAGTCATTAACTGGCACTGTAATTCACCTCCATGGGTCTTTATGGGTCAGCTGTGATGGAGCAATGGTCTGTGCCATGCACTAGGGAAGCAGCCTGGAGCTTCACACATTTTTCTCCTAAAGCTTTTAGCTTTGCACTGGTGGAAATTTCCTTCTTTTGACGAAACAGGATTTTCTGCATTTTCAGTGATTAGCAGACTAAAAAAGAAATTAAAATGCAGTCCATTTTTGCCTTGAAAAATTACAGTTTTCATGCGAGGCTGAACAGGAATTACTAAATACAGAAGATGACTACAGGCCACCATTTTTATCTCTGGATGCATAGTTTAGATTTAGCACATGAGTAAAAGGAGAGATCAAGGCTATTGCCACTGGCATTCAGTCCTTGAAACAGAAGGATATTGCTAAATGAAGGTCCTAGATGATTTCAGGGAGTAGCTCCATGGCATCCAGGGTGAGACAGCAGCTCCTAACACCCCCAGAACAAGCAACATCAGGATTAATGTTAGAGGAGGTCATGTCAGTAAGGCACCCAAGGGGATTTCATACAGCTAGGAACACCACTGAAATCTTTAATTTACACTCCGTTAAAATAACTTGCCAGTCAAGCAGGAAGGAATTGTTTTGTCTGCTACAAACCACCCAGCTAACAAGCAGCAGCTGCCCTGATGCTAAATATCACTATTCCCTAATTTCACCAGTTGTGAAGACAAACATTGCACTGGGTTAGTTACAATGAATCTCTAGAATTCCATCATAATTTTCTAGCAAAGACTAGTTTGTAAGAATGTGGAAAACAAGCAGACAAAATATTACATAAGTTAAGCTTCTCTTTGCTAGGCCTCTTTTTTTTTTTTTCTTTTTAATATTAGGACATAGTGGCATCTGAACAAACATATCTTTCATGGAGAAATTCTGTATGGTTGATCAGCCTCTTAACACCTTTAAAAATACAGAATTAGACTTGTACTTGGTACAAGTATTTTTTGCATTTCTATTTACATGCAGTGATACACATCAGCTTGATGATATTTAAAAAAAAAAAAAAGAAACCAACAAAAACCAACCAAAGAACGTATTATATACCAACGCTTTGTCATCAGCAAGTAATTTCTAGTTACAGTTTTTTCCTACTTAAAACTATCTCCCGAGCAGCTAATTCCAGTCTTATATTTACTCAGCAATAACTACCACCACTGTGTCTCCCAGAAACTTCCCTGGGAGTGGCAGGCACAGGACTCATGTAGAGACACACACGTGCACTTGCACAAGCATTACAAAGGTTGCTCTGGTGCCAGCATCTATTTAAACCATCACTAAAGGCAGTACAATTTAAACCATTTGCAGGATCCTGAAGGACTTCTGAGGTTTTGAAGAGAGCTTTTCATGTTGTCAGTCTGACTGCCCAAAAGCTGCAGCTTTGCCCCACACCCAGGCTCTTGCCCAGCCATGGAGCATGCAAACCGTAACACAGGCACGTGAGCTACAGAGCCCTGCAAAGGAAGAGGTCACTTAGATCCAAGAGGTCGAGACAGCATTCAAAGTGACACTTCACTTATCCAAGCATGAAGAATAGGAAATGTAATTACCTGAACTGCATTCAAACAGTAATATGAGAGGTAATTCAGCACAAAAATATATTGAATCCCGTAAGTGCATACACTATATAACAATGGGAAACACAGAAAAGTGGCAGATGAGACAGATAATGACAAACAGTGTGCACAGGGTCAGTAGGAAAAGCAAACTGCACAGTGAGATATGCAGGCTGGAAAATGGCCAAGTATAACACGTGAGTTTGCATGGCTAGTGCATGAACTGAGAGCATGATTTCAACATTGCCTGGAATGTCCAGCGTGTGAATGAGATCATTTATCATGCACTCAAGGCTTCACTGAGAAATCTGTGCCACAAAATAATAAATAACTTACAGGTCAGCATAAAATGTGTTTAAGGGAAACTAATCTTTGGTCTCAAACTGCTGGATAAATTTTAACCCCTTTAGGTACTATTTGATTACCCTCACTTAGTGATATACTTAGTATTTATCCTCTGCCCTAATGAAATTGATATTTGAGAGAGAAATAGGTTGTAATCTCCTGCCTCTGGCAGCCATACGGGTATGGGGAGAGAGGGACCATCTTCAGACAGGCAGAACATCTTTGGCAGAAGATAAATCTGCAACCCCAAAACAGGTGATGCGCCTTCCTGGTGATAGCCAAGATGCAGCCAGGCAGCACAGCTGTCTGTGAGGCTTGCATGTTAGCCAGGCAGTGCCTACACCTCACACAGCAGGGCTGCACTTACACCTTCTCTGTCTTAACCTCTTTTCCCATGTCTCCTAACAAGAGGTGCTTAGAAAGTTTAATTTCAAACAATTAATTAAGTCTATCTATGCCACATCTAGATGCTGCAGATGAATCAGCATATTGGAAGACAGAAGACTGAGGAGAGGTCTCCAGAATTTTCACTCCTCAGGAAGCTACTCATGTGCTGAAGCTGCAGAAAGAGCCTTAGCGTGTTCACAAACTCAAAGTATGAGGCTCGTGATAAATTTTATCTAGGCCAGGACACAACCCCAGCCTATGTCAGCAGGAGATGGCCATCATAAAATTTATTTCCCAGTAACAGTACAACTTTGCCGGTTCTTAAATGTCTGCATACTAAGATACTGGATATATTCAGCCAGCTAGCTGTGCATTCCAGATGTTTTGATTTTTCATGTATTTGCAGCTTTCCTTTTTTTTTTTTTTAAAGCAGAATAACTCATGACTGAGCCCTGAATGTTTTCCCTTTCCATAAAATGAACAGCAGGCCTGGGTGACTACTTATTGCATAAACACCTTAGTAGTCAGAGGGAGGGCAAAGAAAAGATGGATCCATTACTCAATGGGAAAAGACAGTTTTTAACAAATGGCATGAGGAAAACAGAAATTTGGATGCCTTTCTCATATCAGACTTCAAGAAGAGGGTCAGCTGTGACCATGTGTCTTCCATAATTAATACCAGCAAGAAAATCTAAAAAGGAAAGGAATGAAACCAGACAGTGTGCTGGGATATTACGAATCTCATCCTAGGGCACTACAAGAACTTACAGATGAAAATTTCTGTGTTCTTAATGTTTACCTGAATTCACTCAGGATGGGTGAAGTACCAGAAGATTTGGAAAGAGCTGATGTTGTGTCTACATTTATAATACTAGAAGGGATTCAGGAGTTAAGATCAGCTAGAATAATTGTCTTTCTGGGTTGGGGGGAACCCTCGATGCCTAAAGTTAAAGAATTGTTAACAGCAGAAATGGCTCCAGGAGTTAATCAGAAGCTTAAAACATTACCATGCCATTGTGCAAAAAAAGCCCTGGACTTGCACTAAGATTTATGAACATTTATTCACAGTAATTGTAACATAATCCTTCCACTGTGCTCGGTGATGGAACACCATGTCCAGCTTTGAAAATCCCATTCCAAAGGATGATGTGAGCTAACCTGAAAATTAAAGAAAGTTCTATCTACTGCTTAATCAGCAGACAAGAATAACAACAGATAAGAGATGGGAGTTGAATTTCAGCCTAGAAGGACACTACAGACCATCCACCAAAAAAGAAAAGATACACAAGTTTATTAAGTACATGTTAAATACATGAACATTGCTCTTTCTTTTCAGCATATTTCAGTGATGTTCTTTCCACTTTCAGTCAAAAACCTCTCAACTCCTGTCTTGACATCACACAAATAAACTAACATAGAACTCACAAGTAACTTTCTAACCTACTAGAATATCCACAACATTAAATAAATGGATAAATCTGAAAGTTATACTTTAAATTCAGAACACTGGCTCTTGTTTTGATAAAAGGGTACACTCAAAAATTATACGTCCTATATTAATAGGGTCAATTCTGGATAGAAAAAAAAAACTGTTTCACACAAACAGCCAGGCTTGAGGGGATTTTGACAGTAGGACTAATATTTCTGAGCCTTCTCATTCCAATTTTGCTAAATTACTCCAGATTTTCATGGTACTGTTTGACTGACACCTACTGAAATCTCTAATACTGAAATACTATGGTTCCAATTAAGTCATGTCACTTAGGTGACATTCTTACACTGCTAAAAATTTTGTATATACATGAAAAGTTATATACTCTGTATAAAATATATACCTACATCCTAAAGATGTGAAAGTGATATTGATACGTTACTTTATGGAGCAAGAATCCAATGAGGAACATTTAAATACCTACAATCTGTGCGATCTATTAATTCTCTTAATTTAATCTAAACTTCAAAAGCTCTGACAGATTTCAGAAAGACATAATTTAAGGAAAAATGAACCTTCAAAAATTATACTTAATTTCCCCCAAAATTGTAACCTTTCCAAAATTCCCTCATCTAATCTTTTTTAGAGCTGTGAAGAGAATTGGTAAAGTTTTTGCTCATCCCTCATGCCCTTATAGTAGAACAAACAGAAGATCCTGAGCTTCCCAAGGGGATGTATAGAGCTCTCTTACTTTTCCTGCCAGGTCCCAGAGGAAGAACTTTTAAAGTGGATATACTTTCTGCAATTGAAAAATAGTTCTGTAAGCAAGGCAACTACTGTAACTTGGTTTCCAAAGCAGTTTTTTCTTTTATTATTTTTATTTTGGATTGGCTACTGACTTGGTAAAATGAATTATACTTAGGCTGCAGTATACATTCAATTTCAAAACATTTCCATCAGAATTCATGCAATCTCATCCACAGTCTGAATTTCCTCTTCTAGTGAATTATGCTGTGAGCTCCAACCCAAGCTTGTCCCTTGGGTTTGGCTTTTATGAGGTGTCACCCACACGTGAACTCTGTGATGTGCAAGGAGAGTTGAGCACACACTGCAGCTCTTCCCTGAACACAATATCAATCAGGTCTCCCTTCTCTACCCAGCCAGCAATTTTCCACAGTATTATAGAAAAATATAGACATGTACTATTTGACAGGTACAGAACAGAGTATTCCACACAGCTCAGTGTACACAGTATATCACAGAAATGCAGCATTTCTCAGGCCCTTACCTCTCCATCATAATTGCACAAATTCAGCTAATGGGTAAAAAGGTTATCAATGAAAGAAAGCCTGCCAGATATTTTTGACCTGACCAATTTTGGGAGGAAATCATGCTTAAAAAATAGCTAAAGTATACTTTATGCTTGAATCAGAGTCAGGATCTCACAGCGAATAAGAACAGAGGTAGGCCAATTATTCATTACCTAAACAAATGTCCAGATATTCAGTTTTCAATAACCATAACTCCAGTTTATGTACTGCATAATCTCAACTGGAAGGAGGCATGGTCAGCTGCCCTATTCATCCTCCAGGTGAAGTCATCCTTCAGCAGCTATAGAAATAAATGTTCATGGAGGCAGTTGAAAGAACATCTACTGTTTCATACCTGGTCTCTGTTCCTACTTTGCAACTATAAATTCCAAGAGTTATCTTGATGTTCTTTCCCAGCTTGATTTTTTTTTTAATCTAGATTTATTTTGTAATCTACTGGCCCGTGTTATTTCTCTATTTCTAATACTAATATACTAAAATGAAATAATATAGTCCCTTATACATTATCAAAGCTATGCCTCGAGCTCAAAATTTTGAACCATTAACTGCATTACGTTGCACATCTGATACCAGCCCTAGTTTCACTAGAGTTTTTTCAGACTACTCTAAAAGACAGTAAAATTTCTGATTCTTTTTTTAGATCACAGTAAAAAAGCTGCAGTTCAAATGGAAAAAAAAAAATGCACTGGTAGTAAAGAAGAAAGCTAGCATTCAATTTGTGGTATAATGAACATTTGTATATACAAGTACTGTATATATACAAGATCTGTCTTCTCTGCCCTCATGAATCTAAAACAGTTGCAGAGGAAACAAAAAATACTGTAGGCTAAATTCTAACATTCTTTGCTTTGCTATTCTTTTAATAATGAACTTCCTTGGATGGCAAACCCCTAGTCTTACATGTGTTCTGTATTTGTAGGTACATCCCCATCAGGAAATACTGTGAAATGGAAGCTCCTGACAAATAAAGTTTTTGGCCTTTAACATTCCATAGATATTACTTGAATGTCAGACAGAATGATTTCCAAACTTTGGCCATTATTCTATATCTATTTAAAAACCGTCATGTTCTTGGAGATAATTAGTAATACACATATCAGTTATATGGTCATTGGAGTTTGTCATAAAAACAAAATAGGGAAAATGTAATTAATTCCCCTTTTTATGATGCTATTATTGCTTGCTTCATGTGAAGAGACCATAGTTATGAATCCCACTATATCCCCAAAAGTCCTTTGGCCCCCTTCTAATAATTAGGGATGGAACAAACAGGTTTTGTCTAGTCTTGGATCCAACGGAATATGAGATACCAAAAGGTTTAGTCTAAAAGTACTGTCCTTGCATTCCAATCACCATGAACTGCAAAGTAAAGGGCAGAGGAGAAATCAGGGAGGAAACTCTAATGGAGAAAAATGAAGTGAAAAATAAAGCAAACTGAAGCAACGTGAAGCCAAATAATAAAGCAAATAAAAAAACTCAATAAAAGGGTACCAAGAAAGGAAATTGAAAAGAGAGACATTGGTATATTCTCTGCTTTTCTTGGAGGAAAGTGTGGGTGGGTAACAGAAATTCATAAAGTTCTCCAATCAGTAACACATCCCAGAGGTGAAAAAAAAAATTCCTATTTTAATTGATTCAGTCATGAAAGTGAAAATTAAAAAATAAAGGTTTACCTATCTCCATTTTTTTATTTAAACCAGCAAATCCTTAAATGATATTCAGTTTGCAAAGAAAGTCCATCACCAGGTGGGAAATGCCAAAACTCAGACTGTCTCTGCAACCCTGTTTTGCACTCCATGTGCATGTGCATCGCATTACAGACTTTCCTTACCCACAACCCCATCTCATCCTTCATATAGCCTTGTTCTCCTCACAAAAGGAACAGGACCCATTTCATATGCATGGAAGCAAATTACTCATCTTAGCTATTCTGGATGTGGACTTGAGGTTCACGTACTGCATGCTTGTCAGGTCTTGGTCTGAAGACCAAGCAGCAAATTCTGCAGCCTGGGTCTATGTATTCCTCATTATAAAATAAGAATTTTATCCTACTCCCTCCTTTCTCTTTTAGCAAGATGAACCTGGCATCCAGAGAAATTATGGTCAAAGATGTCCATTAAATTCAGATGAAGAGTAACATGTAAGTACAAGATGACCTTCTTGAGTCCTTTGCATTAGACAGTACTTCATGCAATAAAATTGCAGCTGACACTGACTTCAGTTACTGTTATGTGGTTTCAGCTCTGCAAATCAGAACCCATGGTCTCAGATTTGCACATCCAGCAACTATACCAAAAGACAAATCCATACAGCCAGCATTCCCTTGTGAAAGTTGAGGCAGTATGTCTGTCTCTGCCACACAGATCTCAGTGGCAGAGAGGTCCACTCTGACCTTTAATGGCTTTACCTACAAGGATTACTTTTGTCTCTGCCTCAAGCTGCCCCCTCAAAATAGAACCCAACTTCTCAGTTAAGTACAACCCATCTTGCACAATGTAGGGCAAGAATTCTGTAGAAACACCCCCCAATACGTAATTAAAATTAATCATCATGCTTTACAGTCCTGTTAAAATTAGCCACAATTTTGTATTTGCTGTTATGCACCGAGTTTTGCTGAATTGTTGTCTGTTAGCACCACTCATGTTATCTTATTGTTATTTAAAACTTTCAAAGAAACCAGAAATAGCATCCTGTTGCCCATGTAAAGTTCAACATTAGTAGAAACTAATCCAGACAACCCAGCTTGATCTCCTGTGCACAGACCAGGATTTTAAGGCATAGCACACACACACAACCATGGGGTTTCACTGACATTACACAACAAAGAATGACATTTGGTCAAACTCGTCATCCATGTCAGGTTGTTTAGGACTCCACTCCCCACCTAACAGAGCCTCCTGCTCCACTTCTCCATTCCAGCCCCTTTGACCCACATAAAAGCCATTCCTCCTTCACCACTTTTTTCTCCTCCAAGCCCCAGTCTTCTTCCCACAGGAATTTTCTGCCTCCCCTCAGCACACTGCCTACTTTAGCCATCTCGTTCAGCCTATACCTGCCTTCTGCCACCTCTTCCACTATTCTTCTTTACCACTTCAAGAACACATAAACACCCTCGGCTGCTGCTCATGCTCTTGTATTACTCAGCCTTGCCCCTGCCTTGCAGCTTCTGTACCCTTCACTGTTTCTTTTGGCTTCTCCCTTATCTGCTGTCCCTCCACCCCCCAAGTCTGTGCCCACTTCCCACAAAACAACTTTCAAATCACTTTGGCCAATGCTTAGATTTTATTGGGGGGCATCCAGCCAGTCCCATTTCCACAGAAAAAAACACACACTCTGCATTTCCACCACCCTTATAGTATGCCCCCTTCAGAATTATCAGTATTTGTTCTTCAACATCTCTTACAAAAACAACTCACAGTAACATCTTGCCTAAACTAAAATAACCATCCCAGTGCAGAAAGCCAGTACTTAACAGGGTTTAATTCATGCTCAAAAAGACAGTGAGTGTAAGCTATAAATAGTAAAAGAACATGCCATGTTGCAGCACTACTGATATACACTAGATTTCCCTTTATAGAAATTTCACCTAAAACTCTAAGCAGTGAGTGCAATCCTTGATTGAAGTTGTACAGCATTACATAGCCCAACAACATTTTGATAAAGTGAGTAAAGTGATGGAGGAACAGAGTGCCATAAAAATCACATCCCTTAAAAGGACTTTCTGTTCTGTAAATCCCACATGATTTCCTTTTCTCAATCCACCCAATAAATGAGAGAACACAAAAGGATTAACTGCTGTTTAAAAAATTAGCTTGGTGAAAAAACATACTGTTACAGAATTTTCTATGAAAGTTTTCAAATTTTAAAAACTTGACTGGGAAACATAATTTACTATAAAATCAATAAATATTGGTTACCAGGGCATAAAGAATTGTACATCTGTGTTCTTTTGGAATAAAGGTTTTACTTTCTTGCAATACATCTCAAGATCAAAAATAAGTTTCCACATTACATAGCTAAATAAACAAGAGATTCTGTGAGTGAGACCAGTAATTTAAGCCCTCCCACCTCCAGCTTTTCTATTTGCTCTCTTCTGCTATTAATAAAGTGCTTCAAATCCAGTTTCCTTTGTAGAAACAAAGAGATCATCCATCTCCCTGAGTAAGACTAGGTGTCATCACTTTTCCCTTCTTTGTGAAATAATAAAAGTCATACTGCAGAAAAAAAAAAATTCTTTTAAACCTTATTCAGGCAGGAATAAAAACTGTGACCTTGGATGCCATGTGTGTGAACTGAAAGTAGTTTCAAGTTACAAAGGTCCATAATCTACACTTCTTTTTCCTATGGATTTAGGATGGAGGGACAGCAATTTCTAGTCTGTACTGAAGGGATTCTACTTCTTGTTCATATTTAAATATAAACTCTATGAACTGTACAATTAGAATACTGCTACTTTTGCTTTCTGATAGAATGGCAATTTACTCTCATTTTACACTATGCAGATTAGATTGCTACTTTTACATGCAGTTCTAAGGAGTACTGTCACAAAAACTAAGTTAAAAAGAAGCAGTACTCCTGCAGCTCATTGCTCAACAGATCAGTGAAAGTAGATTGTAATCTTATATTATCCTCCACATTTGTTTGCATTCTGAAAGCATATAAGCCTTTCCAAATACACTTGATCTGTTTTTTTTTTTTTGTTTTTTTTTTTTTTTTTTACAAGAAATAGTTGCAGCTGCCTTGTTAGGACCCACAAAGAAGAGTTTTACTTGCAGGGTTGAAAGATTCTGTGCCTGCACTGATGTTTATTTCCTCTTTATTTTTCTCTATTTATTGTTTCTCACACTTGCTAATAATTCCAACCCGTTATTTCAAACAAAGCTTTACAATACAGTGGCATATTTAGACTGTAAAAGATTGTGATCTACCACTTTGACAGCTCAACATTTTTAGCTTGTATACAGCACCCAGCCAAAACTGAACAACAAAAATATTTTGAGCCCTTTTATTTTCAAAACAAATGCTTTCTGTACAAGAATCTGTCATTTAGAAACAATACACACACACATAACCCCCCTATTATATAATAATTGATGCTTGGGGTTTATTAAAAGCACAAAGATTGCAAATGCATTTGATTATTCTTTTGCAGCATGAAATAACCAGTTACCTTTCAGGAAAGGAGCCCTCCGTGGTACAAGCCTTTCTGTGATTTCCACCTGCTCTTGCTGATGCTGTTTAACCAGGTTTCCTTCGCTGCCAGCTCTCAAAATCTTTTCACCTAGCCTAATTTTTCGTGATCGGCTGTTAAAATCTTCTTTCCTAGACAAAGGCGATTTAGGAGCTGTATTAGCTGACACAGGTCGAGCCAAGCGAGAAGGTTTGGACATCCTGCCTGTGCAGGAATGTACCTGCTCCAAAAGCAATTTCTAAAAAAAATCCTTCGCAGCTCACTTTCCAGCACAGAGGCTGGGGAGTTGGTGTGTGCAGCGCAGCTGGATGTGAAGCGCTGTGCTGCCAGCCTGATCAGTTTTAAACACCAAGCGCTGGGTGGTCACGCAGTTTCCCAGACCTGTGGAATGCAAATGTGTGCTGGGGTAAAACAGATGACTCTGTCCCAGTGCTGAGTCCCAACCACGGTGTGGGGAGCAGAAGCTCTTCCAGGGACTGTCTGGAGCTCCTGGTGTGCGCTGACGAGCGCCCTGGCATGAGGGGAATGCTCCACCTACGCAGGTACAACGTGAAAAACCACCCAGGCGCGGGGTTACCTCTGCATGTGGGACCCTCCCGCATTCCTCTCTCAAGCCCTCTCTCTCAAACAAACACTTTCTTGTTTCAGAAGATTTCCTCGCAGTGTGCCAAAACCACACTGCTTCAGTGCTATATGGTAAATGCCTGATGTCAAGAACATATTTGTCTTTGAGTTAAGCACAGCGCAAGCTCAAATTGGATTAAATGATGCATATTCTCCTAGCACTGTGCTCTCTAACTCACCAAAAGAAAGGAAGGATTGACAACAGAAATAATCTCTCTTTGAAAAATGTCCCAAATCCCTTATTATTAACTGAGTTTGTTTAGGAAGCAACACTGCACAGAATATTGCCCATTATACTTTCCTATTTCAATGGTACATATATATCTAGAAAACCCCCAGCTTCTTGCACACTATAGATAATCATGTTCTTTACTGACTCTCTAAAGAAAAAAATCCTGACCTCAGGCTACATAATTTCAAATCTCAGTTCCTGGGTGCTTTTCTTTGAAAATGCCCTGGCAAATCCTGCCTAACTTTCTCTGCCAGCTCTGTGCTTGTGAATGTTGCCAAGACAAAAAGCATTTGGTCACATGAAAAGAAAATTCCGTTCACCATAATTTTGGAAACAACTTCTAAAGAAAAACAACATAGTGCAAACAAAAGAAAACATCACAGCTACAGTTACAGTGAAATATTACTGTTGAATTTTAAAATGTATTTCTCAATATCCCAGGCAACCAGTATGCTGCATCTCTAAAGCATATGAGGGTCCATTTTATTTCAAAACTAGAACAAACATAAGCAAATCAATATTATGCCAGCTAAAGTACTAATAGGTATTTAGGAGAAACGCTTAATAAGCAAAAAGTAAGCAAAACTTGACTGAATTATTACAGCCATTTCTCATTTTCTGGGATGGCAATTGTGCAATGCAGTAAAATATTTTTGCAAGTTGTTTCCATATTTTTTCCAAGAGTCCTATGTTAAATAGGCAACTGTTTATGCCTTCTCTATAAAGCATGGCATCTATTGCTTTGTTGTCCCATCAAGAATGGGCCTGATTAAGCATGATACAGCAAGCCTTGACAGGATATTATTCCACATATTATATTATCAACACAGAAGGAAGACTGAGTGGGAAGATTTCTACTCACAAGGAGGGACCTGAGGGGCATGAGAGTAACTGGGCTCATTAGCAGTTCTCAGTCACAGCAGGTCATGCAGAAAACAATGAAGAACAGAAACAGGGGTGAAATAGGATGAAGAATGGAGAGCTAATCATTTAACTGGAGTAAAGAATGAGTGAAGAAGGAAGGGAAAATGTGAAACCCAGTATGTATGTGACAGCTCAGTCGTACTGAGCCTAAGAAGTACTGTCATTCCCTCTCAAGACCTTGGACTGTTTGACCTATTGTAATTTTTAATATCTTCCATTATGATTTCTCACTGTGTAAGCAGGCACAAATGCTGTATGCTTAAGAAGTGTTTTTAAGCTGTGACAATAATACCTCTGACACTACAAAGACATATTTTAATTCTGCAAAACACAGAACAATTGTGAAATAAAATCCAGTCCTGAGTGACAACAAAACTACTATTTCAGTTTTTGAATCACTACAGCTAAAGCAAAATCCAACTGAGATTGCTGTACATTACACATTCACCCAAACTAAGCATCCTTGTCACAGGTTGCTTGTGGACAGAATGACCTCTTCTGTGAAGGAGAATCTAACTAGATGGTCACTTTACCTGTAACTTAATTTGTAAGCAAAGTAAGGACATTGTGAATTCAAGATTTTCCTAAGGCTCTCTTTAGCGACGTAGCAAAAAAGATGAGGAAAGGGAGTTTTATCCATCAGCTTTTGACAGGAAAGGCTCTAAGTTGTCCATTTGGATGCTAAGGTGACACTTCTGCACTGAAAGAGAGCAGCAACATCCTGGTTTTGACAAGAAAGAAGCTCTTTTCTCTCACAGCAGGGACACAGCCCTGCAGAAATGGGGTGAGTCAAACATGCTCCTTAAACACGGGAAATTCCTGGAATACTCCAGTCAAAGCTGACCATTTTCAGTAATATCTTGGTGTCTGATGGCACTGTGTCATGTGAGGAGACATCTTATCCATGGGCATGAACATCTGATGTGGGGATAAAAGGGGATGGAGCTGGGCTCTTCTCAGTGGTGCCCAGCAACAGGACAAGAGACAATGAGCGCAAATTGAACCACAGGGGAAAATAAAGAAATTAAGGCTTTTTATAGAGTGAAGGTGGTCAGACACTGCCACAAATTGAACAGGGAGGGCATGAACTCTTCAGCTTTGGAGATAAGCAACACCCAGCCAGGCACAGCCCTGACCTGCCTGAGCTGAGGGCTGGACTAGGCAATCTCCAGAAGTGCCTTCCCACCCTGCAGAGTTTTATCATTCTGTATTATTAAACTTATACAGAGGTTATTTATAATCTGGAACCTTAAATATCTTTAAATCTGTCCAACAGCAGATGTACAGCCTTTCTCCCAAGTCCCAGCAAACTATCCCATGCCTGACTGACATTTCTTGGAGGATTTGATTCCTTTCTGGTCATTCATCCCTTTTAACTTCCTGAAGTCTGTGGCATGGTGTTCCCCAAAAAAATGTCCTCTTTGTTTGTTTTAAAGGCTCTGAGATGTGAAGCTGATGATTCCAGTTACGAGCATCAAACCCGTAAAAGAATCCTCCAAAAATCCAAAACACCAAAAAAACCTCCACCCCAAAATCCCCCAAACCCCTGAGATAAACCATTCCAGAACACAAGCTGAGGTTGCTTAGCTGACTGTGTTTCAGGCTGGATGTTGACACAGTAAATCAGCGTACTCTGGGCTGGAACAGCATGCGAGTGAAGCCCAGGGTTGCTGCCAGCTCCCCATCACCCACCTGCACAGGTCTTCTCTCCCCAGCCCAGCTGCCCTGGAGGCCTGGGATGCTCCCAACTGTGGGGCAGGTCTCTTCCTGCCAATCCCTCCTTCTTCACCACAGGTTCTTATTGAAGTTCCCCAGGGAGCAAGTCTTTCATCAGTTCTCAGGCTTTTTGAAACCCCAAGCTACTCTTTTGAACTAAAAAAACCCAAAACAAACCCACAAAACCAAAAATAAACAAACAAAAATCCAAACAAAATGTTCAAAACAAACCCAGGCCCTTTTCCCTTAGATTCCAGATAGTCAGCTTCAGCTAGGTATAGACACCATATTGATGTAACATACCATTAAGCAAAAAGCAATTCAGTTTGTCAGGTTTTCATAAAGTGCTGTAGGAAGTTTTCTAGTGCTTTAGGTCAATGAAAAAACTCTGTCACAGCCTCACACAGCAGAAATTAATATTAAGGGACCAACAGTGCTTTTGAATAATCACACATAAGTAAATAAGTAATATTTTTAGAAAACCATGCATTTTCCATACACTGTTTAAAACATTGTCCTTTTAGTTTCAAAACTAACCTCTCCTCTTTCCTGCCTAGAAAATAAATTACTGCTGAAATATGACAACAAGAGTTTGTTAGGAGTTATCTAACAGAAGGCATTTTTACCATAGCGTATTAGATAGGTTACAATACTGCTATTAACTTAAGAAATGTTTGTGCCCTCTGGGATAAAAGAAACGTGACTATAGATGTTATTAATCCAAACAAAGCATTTGCAAAGCTTGAAATTTCCTTTTTTGGGCAGCCATGGAATTCTAGTTTACATTTGCACATAAAGAGCTGGGGAGAAGAGAGGATCCCTTGCGTGTGAACCAGGAAAAATTGGGAGTTGATGCTGTACAGTTCAGGATGTGGTGTTTTCTCATCCTCCCCCAAATTTTGGCCTGCAAGTGTCTAAAGACAGAAAGGCATGTATACAGAAATATTTCAACTTCAGCAGACTCTTTCTAAACTATTGACAGGCAACAACTGCTGCACCAGTAAATGGAAGTTGCAGGTGCAGATGTTAAAACTGCAAATTAATGAAGTCTTCTCTTTACAAAATTACGCAAGTAACCAGATGGCATAACATTTTCAGCATGAAATGAGAAATAAATGTATA
Source organism: Hirundo rustica (assembly GCF_015227805.2). Classification (NCBI taxonomy): domain Eukaryota; kingdom Metazoa; phylum Chordata; class Aves; order Passeriformes; family Hirundinidae; genus Hirundo; species Hirundo rustica. Next base: position 138,786,303 of record NC_053450.1, on the reverse strand, counting down.
GGCACCAAAAGAACGAGATCAGTGATGAAAACACTTTCAGATGCAAGTCACAGACAGGTATGTAATGTAATAATAATAATAAAAAAAAAGCTTGGTGCTTCAGAGAGCTACATTTTATAGTAACTGAAGCATGCAAAATTAGTGACAAGTTAATTTTGCAGATGTTGAAGCTTTCTTAGAATTATGTACCAGTGCTTTATTTCTCCATATATGATTTCTGAAATAGTTGCATAATACAGAAGATGCTTCACATTCAATATATTGAGACGCATTTTAAAACCTTTTACACAGATCTGAAGACATTCTTGCTAGGAAAGTAAACCATGCAAAAGGAACCTAGTCAGTCATTCAAAGACAAGTGAACCCTTCCAACAGAAAGTAGACTGTAATTATGGCAAGTTCTGTTAGTCTTGAATATGGTCTTAAAAAGGAAAGTCTGTTAAGTGTCCTGCTCTAATATAGTAGGTGCCTAGAAGATGCTATAATTAAAGCAGAGTTGTCATTTATATCAGGAAAATCTGTTCCAGAGATTTACTACTCAGCCATAAAAATTTAATCTCAGTTCCAAGTCTTAAAAAAAAAAAAACCAAAAACCAAACAACAACAATTAAAAAAAAAAACCAAAAAAACACCTTCATGTCTACTATATTTCCTTTTATTCAAAATTTAGAAAATTAAACCATAGCAAAAACTTTCTTAAAGATAAAAGCATTTACAGCCATAGAATCTAAATACCTTGTTCTGCCACAGACCCAGAAATAACATCAGTAAGGGCAAAATTAATTTTCTTTATTATTTTATCCCTTCTGCATCTTATATTTTGCTTTGGTTCCAAGACCTTCAAAGTCCTGGTTTGCTTGAGTACACAGGTCTGTGGCTTACTATTAAAGTGTTTGTAAAGATTGAACTACATCAAGGTTATGGTTTTTCTAAACCAGTATGGGTACACCACTACCGTCCCTTACCTGGTGTTGTCCTCAGGACGCCTTTTGACAGCTGCACTTGGTTCCCTTCCCCACCTGAAGGGTTACAGGAGCCCAGGCACACTCAGACACAGGAAACTGCATATACCAAAGGGTGCACCGTCCGAAGAGCAAAGCAAGGGGGCAAGTGTGTGAAAACACAGCCTTTCATGTTTGAAATGTCTGCCAAGATTGTTGCTAAGATTTCCAATTGATGGCAACTGTGATGGCAGGCCTGGGTACTTTATCTTGATGAGTTAATCACTAAGTAATTCCAGACAGAGCAATCAACTGTGAACAGCTGCCCATGCAACTCATAGCGAATACTTTTTTTTTTTTTTTTTTTTAGGATGTCACCTTTTTCTATATATCAGCCACTCACAAAAGAATACAAAATTCAAATATTGATACCATATTTGAATTATGGCTAAACTCTAGCAAAACATACTGTGATTTAGCTGTTCTTGGTGCTATACTACTTGGCTGTAGTAACTAAAAGTGCTAAAATCTTTACAATCTCGGTTCAAAGCTTTTCCACTTGTTCTGATCTTTTAATCAAATCAAATAAGAACTTAGGCTTAACATGTTCTTAAAGGAATACCCGTTAGCTATAAATCACAGCAGATCGTCACTATTATTCCTTCATTGTTAAGTAACATGGAATACTGCTTTCCACATGAGTGGAAAGTTATTTCACATGAGATTCTTCAAGCATTTAAAAATGTGCACAAAATTATCTTTTGCCAAATTTATAGCATTAGTAGTTTTTTGATAAAAGAGAAAAGTGTTCAACTTTCAAAGTCTCTTCTGAAATTATATAAGTGAAACTATGACTGGCTTAGTCTTTATTGCCACTATGAATAGGGGAGGAGAGAAACAATTTATAACATTACACTGACATTTTGCTCTGAAGAAAATGTTAGTTTCAAATGTTAGGTGTTAATTTGTTTTAGCATAACTGCAGCCTTCTCTACCTTTTGAATCATCATTTTCAAATGACCACCTCTTAATAAAAGAATAACCTTTAGAAGAGATCTAACACATCAAAAATACAACACAGTGAGCTTAAAGCTTTACAAAAGATAAAATATGCCTTACAGAAAATCAGCCCCTTATGGTGGTTTGAATGAAATCTTGGAATGAAGAGAAGAGGAAATAGGTAGGAAGCAAGAGCAGATTGGATATGCCAGGAGACACAAGCACAATCCTTGACTGACAGAATCCTGCATATATGGTCAAGCCACTGAAAAGTCCTTTTCATTGTTTCAGTACTTCACTTTCACCATGAAGTTCTGCATCATCCACACAGGGGAAAAATAGGTAAGAAAAGTAAACACAAAATGAATGAAAGGAGAACAAACTTCAGGCATGAGGGCAATTCACTCATATCCCGCCTGAAGCATTTTTACTATTCCTCATCCAACAAGGCTCCATCAATAGCACCTGGGTGGTTGCTCTCGTAAAGAGGAGAAAACTACAAAGAAAAGAGAACAATGGGAAGACAATGGTCGTCCTCTGAAGACAGTGGTGAGAAGGAATATCTCTGTAGGGCACCTGCAGCTCTGGCACTCTTGGCTGGAGGCTGGACTACCACTTTTTCCACCACAGACCTTGGATGTAAAGAAAAATCTCCACAGGTCTATTGAAAGCGGAAGGCAAATAGCAGATATACAACCCTTTATAGTCAGGTATTACAATAACACTTATTTGGGGGCTTTTTTTAAAAACAAAATAATTAGTCAGAGACACCATCTAAACTGCAGACAAACACACACAAAGTGTTCTACCCATCCAGTGTCCTTTTCTCAGGAGCAGCCCTGGGAGTGATGAGTTAATGAACGAACCGCAGAATATAAAATGTATTTTTCTCCTTCTGAGACACAATGTTTTTCAGACATCCATAAATGAATATTTCAAGAAACTAATCTGATCAGCTTTCTGTGATTTTTGTGTGGCTTTGGCCATCAAATAAAATGAAAAAATACTTTTTCTTCTAAGTCCATTTAAAATGTGCATCATCAGAGTACAGCAAGCTTTAGTTTTTGCACAATCTTACTTACACAGTGCAACATATATGATGCACCAGGTTCTTTCCTGTGCCAAAATTTCAAGTGACTGGTGTTGAATTCAATCCTTTCTGTCGCTTACACTGTCCTTACAGCAAGATAATAAATGCCCTATAATGCTGACTGCATGGGTTTGAGTAAACTGTCTATAAACCGTCAGCTGCTTGATCCCTTGCTGTCTGAGCAGCTCTGGAGAGATGAGCACGTCTGTTAAACAACAATAAAAAATCTGCAACTCCATTTATTGTGTTTCTATGGCTATAGAAAATAGTTCAGGTAGTCCGAGTTTACCACTACTCTGAAAAGCACAGCCACTGCATCCTCACCTGCTCAAGCCATCTGGAAAGATATTTCATGGTTACACTCTGCCCATACGTGTAGAGACTAAATGTTCTGAAGTCTGGAGAATTTATGCAGATGACTTGATGTCCTGCTTTGCATATTTGATGATTTATTACCTTATTTACGTAAATGACAACAAATGGTCCCAATTACTAGCACTTGAGAGTGAGGAGATTGCAGCACATAGCATGCTTTAGGAATGCAGCAACTGTTGTTTCCTTTATTTCTGGTAGATATTTGGGGTGGTATCCCGGTATCCTGATGGATCCTCCAACCTCCATCATTAGACTTTGCTCCTCAGGAACACAATGGGAAAAGTCTAATATAGTGATCAAACAGCAGACAATAGCAGATTGCAATGAAGCAAAGAAATCTGAAGTGTTAGTCTTTCCAACCAAGAAAAATCCTGAAAAGAACTAATAGCCCTATCAATAAAAATAAGGGCCTATGAAGTATGTTATTAAGAACCCCAACCTCTTTTCTGAATGGAAAATTGAATTGATGACCATGTCAAGTACAATATATAAATGTGAAATCTTCTTTTAAAAAGGTCAGTGGTCATTTTAAGTAAGTTAGCACAAGTTAAAATAAAGAGGACACTTCATGACCAGCATTTCTGACTAGAACCATGAAGGAAATTGGTAAAATGATGTTTTGAACGTATATTCTCTTTCCCAAGGACCACATTATTTACTATGTTGTACCAAACACTGTTCTCTGATCTGACTGTTCTTGATGCTATATTGATTTGCTGTAATGACTAAAAGATGTAAAAAACATAGAGTCTTAGTTCAAAGTTGTTTCATTTGTACTAATGCATTAATCAAATAAAGTAAAACTTTGACTTCGATATGTTCCTGTTTGATCCCAAAGCATTAAAGTAAAATTGATGTTATAAGGATTGCTACATAAAGGAAAGGTGTGTACTTAAAAACACATGCAAAGAGAGACAGAAATAAAATAGGTGAAAAGAAGGGGAAGAAGAACAGTAACCCCCCCTCTGATAAAACCTCCAGTGCTTTTAATGGGCACTAGTCTGCTATCAGGGAGATTTCGATGAGTCTGACCTGAATTCCTTCCGCTGAAATGCAACCACCACATCTACCATGTTATTATATGAACCATAAAATAAACAGAATTATTCAGAAGCTATTAAAAATTAATGTTACAAATTCTGAGAGCAAGCCTTCATGATGTCCCTCATTTTAATAGTCCTTAAAATGCCTTTCAATAAAAAGGTCTGTAGGGGAACAGACTGGAATAACTTGGATAAAAAAAAAAATCACGTTTCTTACCTCAATAAAGTCTCCTTGAAGGGGAAAAATAAGATGTGAGCAATTCCCATATTTAACATCAGAATTAAATGGATCTTTTAAATATTTGCTGGACTTTAAAGACAAGTTTGTAAATTATTTACTCCCATGTCAAAATGAAGTTTTGCAATTGGGAATTCAAATAACTCCCAGATAATATATAAACTAAAGAAAATGACTGTCTTCTCCTTTAAATATAACAACTCTGCAGTGCTAACAGCCGTAAAACATGGTGAAAATGGAGGCAGTGACCAAAAAGGTAGCTTTAAGCAAGTAACACTTTCAGATCTAAATATGAGACCTTAAAGGATATTTCACATAAAGAAATGTCTTCCACTGAATAAAATAATCCCATTACCAGTCACCTGTCATGTGTGACACACACCTTAATACTTTTGGAGAACACTGTTATATGAAAACAGGAAATAAAGGAAAAATATTTCTTTGATTAACAATTTTTTTGGACATTTTCAGCTTAAACTTTTCCTTCCACGCTCTCCATAGTTTTCTATGGCACAAACAAATTAGCCACCTTCCACTAGCAGTGACCACCTCTATTTTGGTCTATTTTGCAGCTAATAAGATCACAGTCACATATCCCTCAATAACAACTATTTCATTCTAGCTATTAAACTCACCTATTTAGGTTTCTACACTCAAAGGTAATTGCACAGGTAATTTTAATTTGGTGGAACCTAACCATATAACAAGAGTTTGGTCCAGATTCAGGATTTAATCCTATATTTTTATGTGAACTATGACTTATTTTACAGCAGCTGTTATAGTCTACATCAGCCTTGGTTCCACCTCTAGCTCAGCCACCAGACTGCAGTTAGTGTTCCTTCTTCAGTGGTTGTCTCCATTTATTTGACAGAGCATCAAGTTTTACTGTCCTAAATATACTACAAAGCCTGTCAAAAATGGAAGCCTTGCAGTTTGCAGCCTAATGTCACGCACCAGGGGCAGTGGACATGTGATGGTGAGGGAACCTGGTGGAGACAAAAAGGCAATTTGGGTCAGAGAAGAGGAAGGAAATCAGGATAAAAAAGGGGGGACATTCTGCCAGCTATCCCGGCTGTACCACATTAGGCGTATTTTCAAGTAGGTGAGAATATACGATGATACGTTTTTACAGAAATGGGCTGTGAAACGCAAGAGATGTGTCCATCTACCAGCTCTCGTGATTGCAAGGAGCTGCCCTGAGGATTTTCTTTGTGGAGCAGCTTTGACTCCCCTTTCCAAATGGCTGACAGAACATTAGGGAAGAGACCCCTTCATCCTTCCTTTCACTCTGGAGCACAGCACTGAACAAACCTCGGGACCAGAGGTTGTCAGCACAAAATTCACTCAAACCTATGCTCAGGTGACACACAAATGTGATCCCTGGAGCCTCTTTGACCACAGCTGTGACTACCATCCATTATTTCCAGAAAGTTTATAAATGGCTAACCTTTTTATTTTGGTTACTATGAAGAACGCAGAGTCAAACTGAAACAGGGTGCTAATGGAGACATGCAATCTGCAAAGCACAAATCTCAGATTTGCTCTGTGAGAAGTTAAAACCACCACACCCTGACATCTTATTTAAGACACTTTTCCGTGCAGTTATATTGTTCATTAATTGAAGTATGCTATTTTACCAATGATTCATCAGACTCTTATAAAATCACAAATATACCAGTTAGACTTTGGGTAACTATGTGGATTTACTCATTTCTGAAAAATATATACTAGTGATGCGGGAAAAAACACTTTCCTAGCAAAATGATGTAGTGGCAGGTTGGAGTGATGGTGTACTTCAGGGTGATTTGTTCAACAAAAACAACAGGTGCAGCTGGTGTTTTCCAGCCATAAATCTTCCCTTTTGCAAGCTAATAGTAGGTTGCCCAGTCAGTGTGTACCTCTATAGATTATGTTACAAAGAAGGATTTTTTTTTTAAAGGTGCATAATTGTCACAGAAGGTTAATTTTAGATGAATAAAGAATTTAAGAACAGTTAATTAAACCCTCAAAATAATATTTTATTAATTTGGGGCAGAAATGCCCATTCCATTTACAGAATAGCAATTAGGATTAAGGATAAATCAATATGTTTGCATTTGTCAATTACTGTTATTCACCAAGCAGAATTTGGAAACTTTGATAAAGCATCTTCAATTCCTTCACTCCTTAATTACAACTCATTAAATTTTCATTAACTTCAAGCTCAGTAAAAAGCAATAGAAATCTTTGATGGTACCAGTGTTGGCAGGATCATGTTAGATGCCAGAGATATTCTTTGTTTTGTGGAAGTTACTTGTGTTTAGCCAGTTATGTCATTGCTATATCACAGCAACACATCAAGAAAAGACAGGAAAATATTGCATGTCTTGCATGAAAAGTTCACTCTATGTACACTCTAAAGCTTTGAAGCAACTTTTAAGATAACATGTAACTTGGAATTGGACTCTTAAAGAAAGGGACAGTGAATGGTGAAAGACATGTGGAGATAACTCAGGAATGCCTGCACTGCAAAAGCGCAGCCTGCCACCTCCACCGTCACAGCTGCAAGAGGCTTTGGGGCCAAGGCAGCAGTGGTGCAGGCAGACCTTGCAAGAAACTCGCATGTTAAAGGCACAGAGGAGAAGAAATTAACTTGAATCACCACCGAAGAGCAGAGCATCAAGATGGAAGTTGTGGGAAATCCTTCCCCTGGGAAAACCTCCTGCTGACGCTGGGGCAGATGCAAGGTCAGACCAAGCTGCTCAGGCCTTGAAAGCCTCCACAGGTGAAGCCTGCACAACCTCCCAGGGCAACCTGTGCCAGTGCTTCACCCTCCCTGGGTAAGAAAGTTCGTTCTGGTATCTCCCTCATTCCAATTTCCCTGTTGTCTCGGGCCCCTCACCACATACAAGCAGCAGTCGCCTCCTCACAGAGGCCTGGAGAGCTGCAAGGCGCCCCAAGGTGCCCCTGACGCCATGGGAGCAGCGCTGCTCCCGCAGCCTTCCCCCAGGACGGCGGCTGCAGCCCCCTTCATGCCTCTGGCCTGGCTGGCGGTGTGTGCCTGTGCTGGAGGGCTCCACGCCGGGCAGTGCAGAGGGGAGGTGGGATGGGTGCTGAGCAGGGGCACTGGGTCCTCCTCTCGGCCTCTTGGCGCTGTCCCCGTCCATGGGATATAGGACGCTGCTGTCCCTGCATATGGACAAACCACTTGGACGCTGGACTCTTGCTGTGATTATGATTTTTTTCATTTCAACTAAAGGTGGCCCAAGAAGTAAGCATTTAATGGAGTTAGTACAATAATCAGCACGAAAGCTGTAGGAGAGATGTAAAGAGAGGATGAGCAACTGAGCACTGCCCAGAAAAAGCTCTTTACACAGTGTTTTCAGAGGTGTTTCAAGGCTAGACTGTAAATTTAAACGTGTGAACAGATAAAGAAGAAGTGAATTTTATGCACTAAGGTAAAAGCATAAATCTTCTCATTAAGAGAACAAACTATTTGGTGTCCGTTTTAGGTACATTGATTTAAGATTGCTGCTTTCCTTCTTTGGTCCAGCACTTGATATAATGGTGCTAAAGGAGAGTCTTATACATAGTCTAATTGAGTGAATCACAGATTAAAATAAGAACTTCAATATCTCATAAACTGCATATAAAACTGTACTTAAACTAATTTTACATGACAGTATTTCTATCTTTTCTAAAATCCGGTTTTTCATTGCATATTAGGGTTATTTCAAAAAGGTTTTTAAATGAGACCTTTATTATTAGTCTCCTACTACACAGCTTATCCTGGGTCTAGATACCAGGTGATAAATAGTTTTGTGTGTTTGTGGCTTTAGCTTTTCAGTGGATGGGGGCAGGTTTTTAAGCAGAGAATGTGTTTTGGACTGTTCCAACTTTCTTGTTTTATGCACTTGTTTTTGAGTGTGAGACAAAAATTGTTATTAAGAAGGAAATAGCTATCACCCAGAACTCATAAAATGTGTAGATTTTTGAAAAAGTTAAAATGGAACTCAAACATTTTAACTTAGCTACAGCTTCTGTACTATGTGGAATATTTTTTTTTTCATAGAACCACAAGAGAATCTTGCTTAAAACAGTAGTTCTCTACAGAATTTATTCAAGAGCTTTTCTTATTTTGTCAGCAGCATGGAAGCACAAGTGCTTTGAACCTTTTTATGTTCAGTGGTTAGACTGTGCAAGTTTTACAAATGTCATGTTGAACTATGTAGTATAAGATGGTTTCAAAGCATACACATATATAGGTATATATCTGACATTAGTGAAAATGTGGTGAATATGATTACCATATCATAAAGCTAAAAATTTAAAACAAAAAACAAACCAACAAATTAAAAAAAAAATCCAAACAAATTTAAAAAAAAAAAAAAAAAGGAAATTAATCAAGAACAAATGGAAATTATTTACTTATTTCTCAAATTAAACTGCAAGCATGACATGCATTTTCATATTTCCTACCTTGGAATCAGCCACAACAACCAGATGTGACCTAAAAACACAATGCAAGATCCAAGGCTGATTAGGGCAGGAAGGAGGAGCATTATAGTCCTCTCACTCAGAGGGTAACATTTGAATGACAAAGCAATATAACAGTATGTTGTTGTCTTTGTAAGTGTCAAGTTTTACATTACCCATACTTCACAGGGTAATTGCTGACTGCTTAAAAGCAAGATCTGTTTTTCTCCTTCCTCCAAGTCAGATCCGGACCTCACACCTCACCTTCAAAGCAAGCCACAAAAAGTTAGGCTCAAGCCTAATGTCAGTGTTTAGGACGCATTTGGACAATGTTTTAACTTTTGGTGAACCCTGAATTGGTCAAGCAGTTGAAACCAGATGATCACTGTAGGTCCCTCCCAACTGAAAATAGCCTGCTCTGTTCTACAGAGACACCAGTTTTCCTCCGGACTGTTAAATTCTGCAGCAAATTGAAAATCATCCAAGACTGTATATACTTTATTAAAAAAGGTAAGAGAAAATTATTATTATGAACACTGTCGCATTTATTCTTATGAAACATGCACATTTGCACAAAAATACAGTGAAACAGGATTTGGATATCGTTTGTGGCATTATGCGCAGCGTGCTGCACAAACCTCTGTGCCTGTGGATAACCACTTGTTACTTCTCATGCACCCTCTCCTCCTTTACCAGGTCATTAGGGTAATGTTGATAATAGAAACACTCTGCAAGCTTAGCACCACAGCTTGGTGAGAGCACTGCTGCTGTTCCATAGTGAGCTGGCATAGAGGCCATGCTGACAAACCAGAGCAAGGCTCAGCCCCTACGAGCTGTCCCCAGGATTATGTTCCCCCACTTAAACAGCTGTCTTCAAGCACAAAGCCTGCACTTCCTTTTTCAGCATTATTAATCTTATGAAAAATTGTAGTTTTCCGAGTGGCTTGACATAATCCACGTGGCTGCTCAGCAACATCTTACATAGATGGTCATTTAAACCCTTTTGCACAATAAATACCATATGGGAAGGTTGGGGAAACAGCTGATGTTCTGTTTGAGCCAAACTAGCCCTACTTTGACTCCAGTGCTCGGACGAAAACTCACAGCACCGCTCACGTGGGGGTCTGATGCAGAATGAGTCACTCCTGAAAATATACAGTCAGATATAGTCAGATACAGACAAGTAAGGGCTGGTCAACTTCCAGGCAAGGTTTTGCAAGCAAGCGAGAGTTACTTGAGCTGGTACAGCAAGAACAGCTGTTTTTGAGGTGCTCTGAAAGATAAAAGAAGTAAAGGCTCTCATGAAGGCAAATGCCTCCCCAGGATTATTTCATTAGCAGGGACTCAAAACTTAGAGTTTTGAGTTCTGTTCACTTTGAGGCTCCTTGTTTGATACCTTTAGACAGTGTCATATTTGTCATATTTCAGAAATTCCAGGAGTAAAAATGCAATGCATGCATTATACAAAAATTAGAGTAAAAAGAATTTTCATCCAAATAAAATACAATGTTTTTTGTTTACTAAGAGACTGAAGCTTCCTAAAAGATCACACCAGATAAAACTGGAAGAATTTTTCCTATAGCAGACAAGGAAAACACAAAGGAGAGCAAGGAAGCAGAAGTAATATGAAACAATTGAAATCATGAAGAATACATGACACGTAAGTTAGCTGCAAGTGTTAAAACTACAGCAGGCTGTCAAAGAGCACAAATAACTTATTTTCCCTTATGGGTATATATGAAAATCTAAAATTCCCAGACACACAAAAGCAAACATAGTATTGTATATATGGAATGAAATTTGCCATAACAAGTACTGAGGTTTTACTTGATGCAATCAGCTCAAATTGGTGGTCTGCCACATCTCCTGATCTTTTCACAAAGTTGTTTTTTTTTTTTTTAAATCAGGACATCACCTGCTATTTCTTATGAAATCCTATGCAGTGCACAGAAATCTAAGATAATGGCAAAGAAGCCCTAAATCAGTTGGAGGTGTCTGGATGACCCATTATCTTCTTCAGAAGTTTGACATAATGTCTGCACATTAAGAAAAATTGCAGCTTACCTGCCATCCAAGATGAAACAAAACTCTCATCTAGCAGCTCAGTCACAACCCTGAAGTCAAATAAAGGCTTTCTTCCCAATCTGCACAGCCTGTCAAGGGACTTACAGAGTACACCGTGAGTGCTTACCCTGAGAGCCATGTGTTCATGGCACACGCTCCTCCACAACGCTCAGGCATGCTGTGTGCAGTGACAAATCTTTACTTTCCTATCACCTGAGTGAGGGGCTGCCATGCTTCTGCAGTATGTTTGGCTGTTTTCTAAGAAATTAGGATGAAAGACTGGTACCAGTCAAGACATTGTAGGTTTGCAAAATCTTGGTTTTCTGAACTAACCAAATAAAAACCAAACACCATTAAGAAGACAGATGAAGGAATTCTCCTCCCTACACAGTGCTACATGCTGGGCAGATTTAGAAAGGTGCCAAAAGAACAGTTAGTCAAAGGCTACAGTGCCCTGTGAGGTGCTGAGACAATCTCAGCAATTCTTCAGATGGCTGCTGGCATGAACTGAGACTTGTAAGGCTTCTGATTTACACCATTAGGAGATCTTGAGCACCATCTAACACAGAGCCTATATCAGAACCTTCTGATTTATTCCCACTAGGGTTGACTCAGGTCAGTCTTCAAATATATCAACTTCAAATCCAGCTTAAATCACAGGCAAAAAATACCTCATGTTTTGTCTACCAAAAATACTGGTATCTGATTTTGAGGACTCACAAACCTAATTAAGAGTTGCATGAGACTCTTAAATGACATTAGGAATCCAAAATACAAATCCTAGAAAGGACTGTTTTAAGAAAAATTGAAATGAAAACATTTATTAACAAAGCAAAGTATAACTTATAGCCTCCTTATTTTCCTCTCTCTTACTCTCCTTGGAAGACAGCAGTTCTTAGCAATACTGTTTACTGCTGAGGTATAGCAGAAGTCACACAGTGGGGCAAAACCTACTGACATTACCCACACTCAAATGTTGTAGTAGCACAGGTACATCCCCAAGGGGTTTGTCTGATTCTATGGTTTGTTTTGCAGATAAAAAACACTTTTTACATGGTGCTTTGGAATCAAACTGGTGATAAGGAGGTCATTTGGTTCTGGTCTGCAGCTTTTGTGACAAAGTCAGTTAAACAAATAGGACAAGGGCAGTTGGTCAGTGCAGCGTCTGTTCAAGTCCCTCTGAGCCCGTGGAGCTGGTCTTAGAGTACCCAAATCACAAAGGAATCAAAGTGATAAAAGTACAGTCTGATGGCCAGTGTGATGCTGTCGAACCCCTTTCTGCAGATACCAAGCTCCTTCTTCTCGTAACAAAGTGATGCCAACTCAAAGACTAAGTTAAATAAGATCTTCCAAAGGTGGGCACTGCTGTCCCTGAGTTTGCTTGATCTCAGTCTTCCCATTAATAGCCAGGCTTCTTCTAGCTCATTTGAATCCCTTTCCTCTGTTTCACTTGACAGAGACTGCAGAGAGTCACAGACACTCACAGATCCAACCCAATACCCCTGCTGATCCTCAGATAAGGATAAGCAGCCAGCCCTTCCACAGAGGTTTGTTTAATTAACCCTTTCCTTGTGCCACCTGCCCCAAGGCTCGTGCACTCTGTCACAGACACTCAGGGTAGACTTAAAAGGTTGCTTATCCCTCAGCCCCCAGTGACATCAAAGGAATCTGCAAATACATATTGTTTCTGACAGGCCGTGTATTCAGATTGATAAATACAGCCCTGTCAGACGACAAAAGAAGTTCTATTTTCATTTCAGTTAAAAAGAATGAATAGCATTCAGCATTTCTTGGTGCCAATTTTAGGCCCTTTAATTCTGAATTTCAGCTGAAATACTCATTAAAGTGATCTATGCCACCTTATCTTTTCCACCCAGACAGATCCTTTGGTATCTGTCTTTAGATCTTTACCTCTTTAACAATTGTTTGTATTCAAGCTAATCTTGTATTCAGCATCTCCCCTCCATCAGATGACTTACATAGTCTAGTTTTGTCCTGCCTGCATAAGAGACAATTTTTCAAATACAATCACCACTTTTATATAATCTGTGATGAAGAACTGACTACAACACATGGAAAAGAATGCTTCATCTTAAAAATAAATAATATTTAATGGCATTAATCAACCTGAAATAGAAAAAATAAATTCTGTTTTTACAAAAAACCACCTTTCTATGTCAATGTCACAAACAAGTGTTTTTTTTTTTCCAATGTGAAATAATTTTCTTTAAACAAGGGGCTGCAGATATGCTTAACCAAAGTATTTGCAGAACAAGTGTGAGTATTGGCATTCACAGTGTGAGTGCTTCAGTGTGCACAATAGGATAAATTTGGCTGTAATCTAATGAAAAAAATTAAACAAAACCATTCAGAATGTGATTATTAAATTTATTTCAAGTCGAAGTCTGCAGAATTCATCCCACTGCACTGTCATTATCTAAAATCTGTGTGATGTTCTGCAGTCACAGTATGGTATCCCAAAGTCATCTTAGAGGTACAAAAAAATAAAAGTTAGGCAGCAACGTCCTTCTCTCTATCAGGATGTTAATGGAGTGTGAACTATATCAAATGAGAACAAGGAAGAACATTTGCTGCAAATTTTACTCAACAGTAGTTCAAGCTATCATACATCAGGAAATGAAAATAAAAGGTGAAGAGTACATGTTTTATTATTTCAACAAGCTACTCTACTAATGGAATAAAAACCTTTTCACATAAAAAGACATTAGTCTATGCTGACCATACACTTTCTCTCTCTGAAGGAATGACTGGTGATACAGAGTTGTGTCTACTTCAGTACCTATAAAACGAATTGTCAGTTGGAAACAACTAATATTCTTCTACTGTATTTCAAAGACTTGTTTTACAGCTTCTATTTTATGACTCACAGGTTAAAACTAAGTTCCTGCTGTATGTGAGAAATTTTTTTCTATGACCTTGAACACTACAGAAGTTATGAGATATTTTTGTCAAACTTTCATAACATCTGCAGCTACAAAGCTGTCCTATCTTTCAGGAATACAGATTGATTCAATTGATCTGCTTATCATATCAGTTTTAAAGCAGCAAAGAAAATATTCTTCAGAAAATAAAAATAAAGATAGTAATAAGGAACGGGTGTTCAGATCTATCAGTTCACAATACAACATGTGTTATGTACATGGGCTTTGGGCTAAGATTCACATGATCTTAAATTCGTTGCTCAAAAGGCTGATGGAAATATTTCTGGATAATATGCAGTTGCTGAAATTTTTAAGTAAAGTAAAACTCTTACAGCTGTGTAAATATTATGAAAGTATATATGTTACTCTTTTTTTTTTTTCTTCTTATACAGACTTTCAGACCACCAGAGGACTCTGAGTTCCTTCAGTGCTAGAGTCAGACTGACACCATTTCACTCAGGGATGCAAATTCAAGTGTAAGTAACTCTTTACTAAGGGTTCTGCTACTAAATACTTTTTGCACCTCCATTCATGACAAATATAAATTAGGTTGTATGCAGACATGTTATGTAAAGCTTAGATTAGGGACTACCACTATAGGGGAGCCCTGCTTTTTACATCAAGGTCTTATGAGCACTTCAGTATTAATAGGGACAGCTGAATATTATTCCTATTGCTCCCATATAGTGTCCATCCACTTTGTCATGGATGTAGTCTTTATCAACTTCTCTTCTCATCCCCTTTGGTTTCTTTCTGTCTCTGTCCTTTCCCACGAGGACTAAATTATCCTGTATTTTTCAAAGTATCCTGAAGCTGGTATTTTCTACTGCCAATTGTTTCTCCATCTAATCCCCCTCCCCTTTGAACAGTGCATTCCCTCTTCCCTAGACAAGCCCAGGTCTTCTTCTCACCTGTAGTAGTTGCAGTTCAACACAATATTGAAGAAAATACCTAGCCCCATGTACAGAGTGCATCCCCATTTTACTTGTTAATGAGAGGCATTGCATAAGAACAGCTAAAAGAAAGCCTGAGTGATAAAACACTAAAATGTGTGCTTGTGCCGGGCCACTTCATGAAGATAGCATTTAAGAAAGGCATGATAAAAAGCACAGCAAGAGAATAAAAATAAAACCAATCCCCAAACCCAAAAGCAGTCAAACAGGTCTCCTTAGTTCTCCATCTCCAAAAGGCAGTATGAGGAAGAGAGCAACGAAGGCTATCAGACACGAAAAACATTCTTCTAAAGACAAACATGCCCTAAAAGGAAAACAGAACTCATGAGTGAGAAAGAAAATGATTATATGGGTCTCAGCAGTCCAATATAGGGAGTAAGTAAAGCAAAATCATTATATTTAATGGACATTTTTAAAAGTATTGAAGTATTATAAAACAGAAATGAGAAACAACAGAAAGCTTCCCTCTATATATAATGTCGCCAAGTAGTAAAAGCCACGGGGAAAAAAAAAAAAAAAATCCAAGCTATTTAGACTTTTAAAAAAACATTAGCAAAAACAATTTTTGGTCTGTTCCACAAGCAGGAAAGCAGTATTAAGATATAAAGAACATGAACTAAAACCTGATGCACTGAACAAAGGAGCAAACACTGAAAGCAAGCATTTAATAACCTCTCCTAATCAGGCTTGAAGAGCTCTAGCATTTTGTGAAATGTTTGAAGTATACACTGACCTACTTAGGATGGTCACAACCAAAAAAAGAAAAAAAAAAAAATTAATAAATAAATAAATAAATAAATAGCCTGACGTCTAGGAACTGCTCAATAAAGCCAGCGAGTCCTCCTCCATTTGGTGCTGTGATAACTTGAAAAAGTACTGCTTTTCCCCACAAACACTATCTCACTGCAACACTACTAATAATCATTTGAGTTCTGAATTAATCTTAAATATCCTGTTTCTGCCAGAAATGTAATCGCCTTCAGGCCAGCGCGTGCTGTGCTGCTAAGAGCTTACATCAGCATGGGGCAGCTCAGGGCTCACACTGGTCTGTCCCGCCACCTTGCCCTGGGAACATAAGCAGAAGAGGGCAGCTTGGGGAGGTGCCAGCAGGCAAACTGGGCACCCCCAAAATCTGAAAGCAGTCCACATGCCCCCAAAGGTCAGCCCATCCTGGCCTAAGTGATCAGACAGGCAAGAAGCCAACTCACAGATTGAAGGTGTGGGCTCCATGCTCTCGAGCAGATCTGCCTCTCATGCTGTCCTTGTGCGCTGCTCCTCGGTGACACCGTCCTGTCCCCGCAAGCGAAGAACCCACCAGTCAGACCTGATGCTCTGGCCCCCTGCAGACCGGTGTAATGCAGGGATTGTGGCACATGCACACAGCTCACAAAAGCAGCAAAGTCAATTTGAGTTCCACTGGTTTCTATATTTTGCCTTTAGGTCAGGTCTGTGTCTCTAAAAATAAGTTTCTAACCTCTACCAGGTGAATGTTTCTATCAGCAGCACTGAAAAGAACACTGAATGTGTGTTATCTCAAATGCTGATGGAAATGAATCCAAAGCCTTTCCAGCAATGTCAAAGAGGAATTTTAGAGGGCAACTGAAGGAATAAACATCCTGACATCCTGCAGGACAGAAACCCAATGGGGATTCTGAAATTAAGTAGGTAACACAGAGAAATAACTATGATCCACCATCTTCTGCAGTCAAAAATGGAGACACTTTAAAACACCTTCAAAACTAATATAGTGAAAAAAACAGTTATCAGAGTAAATATTTGGTCTTTCAGAACAGTTCAGTAATATCTTGGAGTCAATGAAAATTACTACAGCTCTAACAAGAAAGTTAGCTGTAGTACTCCTGCCATCTTTCTGAGTAAATGATAGCAAGACAGTGGATTTGAAAGGACAAAATTACCTACTGTGTGTTTCAACAGGAAGACACAACTACAGGGATTCACCTCTGTGGCTCAAGCAGGAGGGAACAGGAGCTGGCCCTGCTGAGCTGGGTGTCAACAGATGCATGGGCTGCTGCTCTGCAGAGAATGCAAAATCAAAACACAAAAGATCAAATGTGCTGAACTGTTAGCTTGTTATTGCAATGAGAATCCAACATTTTGATTATCCACGTGGAAAACTCCAAAAATGGCCTGGGTAAATTGAGGACCATTTCTCATTTGACTCACAACACAGTAAATCACAATTTATCCTCCCCCAATATATCTTAAGCATCTTTTAAATGACGGAGTTCCTTTACTGCAGCACCATTAAAATCTGAAGTACAGGTTCAGTCATTCATCTGCATGACTATATAATGCCTGTCTAGGTATCACCATATGCAACAGCACATAGACTGCTGGCTTTGTAGCAATACAGTGTTTAATACTCTTGCATTTAATGTTGCTTTATACAGAGAAATGTCAGGCACCAGACTGAAGACACCAATATCCTAAATAGTCATTGAATATTTCTTGATCATGAGCTCTGGAAGGTGGGACTGTCACTTACCACCTGTCTGCAGAGCAGTTCCTGCCTCCCAGGTTAATCACACACCAGGCCCCAGCACAAGGCAAACTCCAGCAGTAGGGCTTTGTTTATGCTCAGTGCTAGGAAATCAAAGGTAGGGAACAAGTGAAGGAAAAAGGAAAATTCCCAAGCCAGCTGTTCCTCAGTTCCCAAAGAGTTCTTGTGGCCTTGCACTGAAGCAGCTTGAGGCTCTACCAGCCCTAGCAAGCTTCTAGAAGGGACCCCTGAATAAAACAGTCAAGGACACGTCTATTGTAACATCATTAAAATCCCTGAGCTGTGCTATGGGTTGTTTCTATATATGGGCACAGAATGCAATAAAGAGGAACATTAATTAATTATTTGACACGTGAGTGATTGTGCTGCCAGGCACTGCAGGCTTTAAAGCTTTCTTACAACAATCCTCTAACTTTCTAGAGCAAGATTTACACAGGCATTTCCTCTCTTGAACCTGAAACCAACTTCAGGACCTACAATAGGGTTAGTAACGGTGTGTGTTTTCACATGGTGGTGAAGTTCTGGTCAAGAATAGGGTGGTCTGAATGCTGAAGATTGACTATTTGTTCCAGAGATGTTATCCTTCATATTTGACTGTAAATTATGAGAAAAGGAACAGGAGAATGGTACTGTCAAGATTTACAGAAGGTCAGTACCTGTATGAAAGCAGACCCTTAGCCCCTGCCCATAGTTTGATCCATTAAAATATCTACTTTTTAAATATGTGATTGTTATGAGTACCCTATAATTGCAAATGTTTTTGCACGCATTCACTGAGTTTTCATTTAATATGCCTTTCAATGGTTGAATAGCTAAGATTTCATGTTGCACATAAAAATAATAAAATCACTTATGTGTAATGTTTTTCAGGCACTAAAAAATATTCCTCTGAATGTTCCTCCAATTTTCTCCCCTTTTCAAATTCCTGGGAGCAAAATCAGTAAAATATTTGTGTAATAACAACCTATCTCTGAGACCAGGAACTTCACGGCATAAGATAAAACCTACCAGTGTAAGCTAATTTAATGGTTCATCATGGAAATGAAAAATAAGGTAGGTACCTTATGACTGAGGCATGTGTTTTGATAGCAACTCTCCAGCTCCTTGCTCAGATTCAGTTACACTACATGCATTTTAACAAATGGTTTGGAGCCTCTAAACAAAAAATGTCTATATGGAAATACTTTGATATGATTTATTGAATTCAACCTGGGTTTCTTTCAGTTACGGGGACAGCACAACTTATTGAGGCAGCCATGGCCTTCCTCCCATTGCATAAATGAAACTTTTGAATTTACTACAGATGGTGGGGCAAGGGAGAATCCCTGGAAAAAGACAGTGACTGGGCGTAAACAGCTGCTGCCAGAGCAAATAATCCTGGCTGCAGCACGTGATGCCTGTGGAGGGCTGTGCTGGCAGCCCATGCCCAGAGTGGAAGCACAACCCCAGAGGCTGGGGCAGCCCAAAGCCCATTCCTGGGTCTGCTGCCAAGCTGCTGTGTCGGCACAGACACTTGGGCTTACAGGGTCTCTCCACTGGAAAAGGAGTGCGTAGACATTTCTCAAATACCTATCAAAGCAAGCAGAGGTTTGGCTTGTTCTATAATTAGCAGCTCTTTGAGGCCTTTCTGAGATCTGGAATGTGGAAAATGAAACCAGTGGGCTAAATCTTGCAATTTAAGTTGCCCAAACCATATAAACACACGTATATATCTCTTGTGTTATCTATCTCATTTGCTGCCATGCGCACATACATTTATAAAATACACTTAGTACACATACACATGCAGATCTTGTCAAAGGCAACTCAGTCTTCAACTGACATATTTACAGACACACCTCAAACAGAATTACCTGAGCAAAATCATGTTTAAAATTTATAATGTGTGTGCTTTGCACATTAGGAGGGATATTTTAACACAATTGTCTTGGTCACTCTTCTCTACATTCAATTAGCAAATATTTTTGTTTTACAGGAATATTCTGTGATGCCAATTTAAATATTTTGATCATTGACTTGGATAAATATGGAAAAATATAAAGCACTGAAGAAGGCCAAATGATATACAAGAACTGCTGAGATTTTACATCAGACAGAAAATGTAATTAAGGAAAGATGTCATAATTCTTAGATCACCAATTGTTAGCTGCCAATAATTCACATATATAGTTCAAAATAGAATAACATTTGGTGGAAAATACTCTTTTGGGTCTCTAGTGATCCCCTTTAAGATATTGCAAAGAGTTTCAAATCCTGCTCTCCAAAGAAGGCTTCATAACTCTCAGCAGAATCTTTACTGCCTTCTAGTATTTATCAGAATATTTATTAATCATGATAATATTAGTAATACACAAAGGCATACTATTTTTAACTCTCAGTATTCCTATCCATGTAGTTTGGCTTTGTCCAATCATTATGTTTTTCCAGTTCTAGTAAGTTTTCTTGACCCCACATCATAAAGTGCCTGATTTCCTTGAATGTTAAATCAAATGCTAATCTATGCTTTTTAATGAATGACATCCCAGACATTTGTTTCCCTGCTTGCTTTGTATTAAAGTGGACACCTTACAGACAAGCAAACATAACATGCCATTTCAGCAAGGTTTCCAGTAATTTTGATTTGTTTTAAATTTTTCATTTTTAAATCATATTCCTTTTTTTCTTTTTTCATGTACCATGTTCCTATTTTTTAAAATGTGTTGAATTAGATACAATAGCAAGTGGCCTATAAAATTACCAAGATAAAAGTGAATAGCTTTGCCGCTAAAGTTACTTCTTTCATTAGGAGACCAAATGAAGAAATTAATTCACATTAAGCTTTCAAGAAAGAAGAGAGAAGGGTATTGCAACATCAACCTTCAGTCTCAGCAGAATTGGAACGGGCAGAAAAAAATCTGATAGTAGGGAAAAAAAAATCACAGGTAAAAAGGGATAAGAACATATACGCAGAACAACTATGTATGCTCATTGTCCTGTCCCAGGGTAACAAACTAGAGAGATACAAATTTCTCTTACTATTATAGTGGTGTTGAGATATTTTTTATTTCTTTGAAGAAAACCTCCTGATTTTATTTTAAGCCCCAGATGGGAAAGAACTACTAAACCAAACACTTTTAAAGGCTGTGCTGACAGCAGCTCTGTCTTAAGAAGAATTTGGCACCTTTAGTTCTCCAGACTACTTCACATTTTCATTTGACTTATTGAGGTCATCTTAACACCACTCAGTTTTGCAGGTACTTGTAGGTACTCCTGTCCTCAAGGCAACATATCACAAAGTGAAATTTGGACAGACCCTTCCCCAGGGTTGCTGCTCTCTTGCACTGCAACACATTGTACCTAACAGTCCAGGAAATCTCCCTTCCATCTTCTGGTATTTGTCCATCATGCAAGTATTTGAACTGCAATAATTAGTGGTATTCTAATGTAAAGGTCACTTTCTTAACTTTTTTCTTTTTGGGTATGGGAAAACCAAAATAGGAATCTCAGAATCCCTGTCAGTCTACTTTTATAACATACACAATAAATATATTGCAGTCTCACTGATTGCAAGATCATTTATTCTGAAAATATGAAAAAGCACAGTATCTGGATACAAGGGATGAAAGTATTGACTGTTTTTCTGACTAATATTAAAATAAAAAGAAAACAGAATAACATTTTTAAATATTATATGACCACTAAAATTTGTACAGCAATATATTGTTGTGTAATATTTAAGATTTTATATGGATCTTCTCTTGGTTAATGTGCATGATTAATGCTAACTAACATATAAAAGTTGTTTGATTTAACATTCATAAAACAAAGCCAAGACAAATTAAAACTCAAAAATAAAAAAGGTTTTACCAGTATTTCTACTATTATTTCATAGGATTTTGAAGATGGGAATTGACCCTCTTATACCTATCTTACATAGGGTCAGTTACAGCACTATTTAAATCCAGTACTAGGAAGGAGACAGAGATTGAACCTGTAAACCATATCAATGCCATCTTATTTCACATTCTATAAATGGAAACATCAAGAAATAATTTAATTCACTAACACATACACAACAATACTGGAATGAACCAGAAGATGGTTTCCCAAGAAAGTAACCTAGAAAGTTAATTTCACCAAACCAAAAGCTCAGACAATTTGACTGCTTATAGTAAACCCCTCACCAGTTACTTCGAGGCAGCATTGTCAGAAAATGGCTCATTTCTGGGCTCAGCCACAAGAATTCAACAGAACAAGCAACTATATCCTACCCCTAAACATGAAGCTTTGTATTTCTTAAGATTCTGCCCCATCACACTTCTGGTGCAGTAGTGCAGATGGAAAGCATTGCTTCACTCTCTGTTGAATTACTGGCCCATTTCTCAGAAAAATGCACCCTTGGTAGGCAATGGGACATGGTTTGTCCCTAAGTGCCCTACAACTCAGTGTTCAAGTGGGGAGAAGTTCTTTAAACCAATGAACAAATACATATTCCTTTGCAGAAATCACACACTCCTAAATAAACTCATTGTGTTCTAACAAAATAATAGTTTAAAAAATTTTTGCAATAACAGTGTTTTTTGCTCTTTGTATATTGCCCATTTTGAGAATTTCTCCATGGTAACTTGTTCTTCTCTCGGTCAATATGATGCATCCTGTTTCAATTCAGCAGATGTTTCCTCTTATTCTTTTCTCTAAGATTCATTATTTATTCTACATTAATGTGCACTGCATTGCATCTGCCATCTGCTAACCTAGGCACATAAAATATCAAAATCCTTTTATACTCGTCTGCAAGGTCCCTCAAAACTTAGTGCTTCTCCTAGCGGAGCTCATCCGGCTTTTAGAGATAAATCCTGGAAGCACTGCCCGGGCAGGGAGGCCCTATGCCTGCAGGCAATCAAACCTGCTTGCACTAGCCCCAAGGACAACTCATCATTTCCAAGGGCTCCAAGCCTGCCCACTAAGGACAGCATCACTCTCGTGCTTACCTTCAATATTTCTCAGACAAAATGAAATGGAGCAGCACAGCTGTGAGAAACACTCATATGTGTCAGAACCACTAATACAATAGGAATATGAATAGCATTAAAGTCTAGATGAATAGTGTACATGAACATTTCTAGCTTAATTTAAAAACTTCTCACGTTGTGTCTTGTCTGGATTATATAGGCTGGAGTGAGAACCTGAAGAATGATAAAGGAATGAACTTGTACTCTTATAATTATTTAATTTTAAAATATAGAAGCAATCCTGGCTGGAGAAGAGAATGGCTTAGAAAGACTCTCCAACTGATTTCTAAGCACCCTGATCACTTAATTCCTAAAGCACTTAATTTAGAATAGGAAAAGAGAAGCATTTTACCAAAATCTCACTTCCAGTGTAACCACTTTAAACACTGTGTTCATGAAGTGACATTTAAGATAAACCACCCTCCTCTGCATTCCCGTAGTAGATAGCAAAACCTAGACGTGAATGGCATATGATCGTCTCATCATCAGCTGTCCTAATTTCTGGCTCTTCCCCTGCAGGCTTCCCTGTATGTTCAACAGATGCATCTGCCATTTGCACCCAGAACATCTGGATACCAATTTGAGGTGACTCCTCTTGTGATTATTCATCTTTCTGGGCTTTCAAGGGAGACAAGTGGGGTGAGTGGCCAATACTGATGATACCTCTGTGTTTGTTCCAAATGTTAGCTAGGAAGACAACTGCACAGAGAGAAGGCTTCCAGAAACCTTGCACTCACTTTTCATCTCATCAAGTTTATTAAAGAGCTTCCCCTGCAGCTTGTCATCTCATAAGGTCTAACTCTGGATGCAGGAATTCCTTCAAGGCTGAGCAGTAGCTTCTTGTGAAAGACAACCCCACAACTACCAGCTACTTCTTGCCAGTCCTTCAGAGCACCTCTGGTCATTGCTTGGCACTAAAAAGCAGTATGCCCTGTGAAATCAAACATAACAAGAAAGAGGTTATCACCTCCTGCTACTAAAATTAGAGTCACTTAATGCTTCTCCCAAGAGCATGAAGCAAGAGAGAGCAGTAAGTGAGTTCACTGGATGAAGAGTAACGTGCAACTCATTGAAAAGCAGTAGCTTTTCCTACCATCCCAGTGTCAGCAGGACCACAAGTTGGAAGGATACTGCAGTCTTTGAGTAGACCAGGGAGCTCTTATCACTCACAGTTCGTCAGGTACAATCTCTACTTTTGGCTGGAAACACAACTGCATAATACTTAGTAACAGGGCGAAAAATCCACACAGGTGTTTCTCCAGAGTAATCACAGGCAGTAGGTCAAAAATTCTCACTGATTCTGGAAAACACTGTGTTTGGACTTAGTGCAAAAAACCCAAGTGTGCGTTGTGTCAAAGGATAAGGAATCAGAGCAAGTTCCAAATCTTACCCTTCTACTTTTCATGAGACTCTGTTACATACGTGGTCAAACAGAACCCATATTTACAACACGAAGTCCAGGAAAAAATAGATGGTACTAAATACATCTTAGTATAAGAGGGGAAGTTTTGATATTAAAGGCCAGAACTGTGTTAAGTGGGGAAATATATCTTTTCATGTGAGACAAGATTTATCTCCTAAGCAATCAGGCATAAAAACCTGAATAAAGACATGTAACAGACAGGTATATGACAGCCTGCAGGACTTTCTGTCATTAACTACAGCACTTTGTCTCTTTCCAAACAGAACGCAGGGAAAAGTCATCTTCTATCTATCAACATTCCAGAGTAATTTATTAACCAATGAGGTGAAGACAAGCACCCATATTTCTTCTCTTCATATTCACTGAATGCTCCATCTTAGTTGAAGATGTCTTAGATGAAATAGAAGTTTGAAGTTTGTCATATTAAACTACATCTCAGCTACAGGCCACAAAGAATGACTGATTAAATTAGTACTTAATTCCATGGCATGCTATAGACCTGTGCATATATTCAGAAAATGAGGATAGTGTAGAAAAAATTGCTTCTCACTTCATAATATTGTACATAATTTTCTAAAAATTGAGTCTCTAGAGAAATTAAACATTATCTTCATTTTGCACCACCAGATGAAAATGAAACCTTCGATTTTACCCAGGTATCTGAATTAACGTATCTACAGTTTTGCACCCTGCAGGTAAAAGTAATCATCAAAAGTAAATAAAGACACAACACATTTGTCCCAAGAAAGAAGCCATCCAACTATTCCTTGCTGCCATCCACTTGCCCCCATGCTGTCGTCCTTGCCTGTGTGGTCATTGTCCAGAACCAAAGTAACCTTGCAGGGGAAAAGAAAGGGGTTGATACAGGATTGCCTCTCTCATGATCCAAGAGTGTTTACTTGAAGCTGTCTGGTCCAAACCAACTATTCTTTGATTAAAGATGCATAACCGGTTTTAACATACCTACCCACTCAATGTTTTATCTCAGCAGACATCTTCTTGGCATGTAACCCTCACTGCTCTTCTTGCCAAAAGTAATCCTCACACCCCCACCACCCACCACCCCACCCCCCACCCGAACACTTACCTTTACAGATACTCATGATTTATGTTGGAGGTAGAACACCTGAGTAGAAAATGAAACATTTGTAGACTACTTCTGAAAAACTTCAGATAGAAGCAAAAATACCTCCACCTCTCAGCACAGCAAACAACCACCAACACCTGTTCCCAGAATTAGAACCGAACTGGCTTTGTTTTTTAATATGTAGTTCAGATACAGTTTCTACAGTTCAAGAAAGATAGATATCTTAGCAATACAAAGAATTTTCAGGGAAGCTTCATAGAAGCTGGAAATGTTTGTTGACATAGAAAGTACCGAGAAAATTACTCACGTATCACCTATAACCTGCACTTTATCCATGGAGCACAAGCTTCCCAGAGGCTCTTTAATCCATCATCCAAAATGCAGAAACACAAAGTTTTCTAGAGGTCATAATAAGGCTTGAAATATCTGATTTAAGTGGTCAAATGATTTCCAAATAAACAACAAATGGACAGAAACATTTCAGAGGGAGAAATGGTGGCTTTGGGGCACAAAAAAAAGCGAAGCAGCTGGTGGGTGTACACAAGAGACAGAGGGAGATTAAAGTATTAGATATGGTAGAGAATTTTACAGAGTCAGTAGGAGAGTGACTTTTCCAGACACTTGAAAGACCAGAACAGATTCTCCTCCAGTTTGGAAGCTCTTGAATATATGACTCTGTTAAAGCCTGGCTTCTGCTCCATAAAAGCTTCAGCAATAGAAATTGAATGTTGCCGTGCCACAAGGTGGGCGAGCTGCGAGAAAAGCCCAGGGCTCAGCCTGTACTGCTCTTCCCAGCCTGGAAAGCAAAGCCAGAGGCAGACACGAGTTCTACTTCAACCTCTGACATCAATCACAAAAAGGGAGGCAATTGCAAAATTGTATCAGTCTAGAACCCAAAAATGAGGAAGTATCCCGTAGTTACAATGCACGTGCCAAGGGAATTGATCATGATGAATCTGGAGTGGAATTCCTGCAATGGAATGGGCAGAACAGTACCACCAGTAACTGGAACAGCAATGATTCAGCACAGAGACACCCACTTGTTAATCAGAAAAAAAATTTTCTTCCTCCTGAAAGAAGCATTTGTTTTCTTTTGCTTTAGAACAGGCATGATAAGATATTAGACAAGTTAAAACTAAGCTAATGTAGTTGCAGAACATTTATGGTTTAATTGCTATGCCAAAAAACATAAAAGAAGGTTGCTAAAGCAGTGTTATCTCTGCTGAGCTCTTGAGTACTTTAACACCTCTGCTTTGCCACTTGCACATTTTGTGCTGCAGGGTAGGTTAGGCTGGTGTTTGTACTACTGAATGCAACACAGGACCATAAAACAGGCACACAGGGAACCCGAACCAATTTTGCCATGGGACACTTAACTTCAATATTCCTTGAATTGTTATGATTTTTTAACAGTATAACCTTAAGGTTGTATTAGTACAATTTTCTGCTTTGAAATATGTAGTAATTTTATACATCTTAATGTGTCTTCTTGTAAACATCATAATTTTTATCATTCCTTGGGCAACCTATCCCTCCCACCCTTCAAGCATCAACATCTAACAATGTGCCCTGTATTTGACAGGCTGCTTTGTTACTTATTCAGATTTATCATTTCATGAGCATTTAGCCCCAAGGCACCATCTCAGCCATGTATCCATTTATTTATGGTCTACAAGAACTTGTAAGGCCTTGCCTGGCATGCAAGGGAACACAGCAATTGTTTCACATACATTCAGTGCTAGAAGGGAGAACTCACCCATTTCTTTCATTTCTTTGGTCTGATCCCAAACTCACACCAAACATTTCAGATGGGCTGAGACAAGAGTTGTTATAATTATTGTCATAAATTTTAAAGGGTTGTATCATACTTATGATCATAGATTGTAATCTATGATTATAGTTGCACATAATTAAAAAATGAATTTCTAATAGATGTTTCCTTCAATGTTAGACATTGTGAAAAATAACACCTAGGCATCACAAACTTGCATTTACAAATGTACTTAGGGGTTTTTCAGAAGCTTTACTAAATGTAAATAAATGCAGGTATTTTTTTCTTCATCATCTTATTCTGATTTTGGAAACTTATATCTCTCATCTTGAGCAGAACAGATCCACTACTATACACATGAATGCAGACTAAGGCCATAACACAGGTGGGGGGGGGGTTTATGTTTATACATAATTTTCAGGGTAAAAAAGAAAGAATGAAAGAGAAGGGAAAAACCCAGCCATGACACACCTGCAATTGGGAGAGTACTGGGTAAAAATGAGTTAGAATCTTATCAGCAAATTCTCAGTGGAAGATATCAACATATTAACATCTTTCTGATCTAAAATCCTGACTTTTACATTGTCACGATCCATCAGAAGAAATAGGCAATTGTGTAGGAGATGGGGTAGCAAGGACATAGTTGTCACTATACAGATCCATGAGAGTTTAATGCATTTTCTCATTTGCTTGCTGTCCACCAGTTCACCGACATTATCATGACCTGCTACGAGGAAGCAGAGCAGTTCTAGAGGTGTACCTTAGTTCATCATGTACATATCCTGTCAGAAAAAGAATAGCATGCTACACAGAACCATTAATAGTAGCTTTTGTCCAGCTAGATTAAGTACAGAATTAAGTACTCCAGAGTAAGTTCAAGTTTACAGTACAGTATGTGGGGGGGGGGGACGACAGGGGGATGGGGGACAAAAATATGTCAGTTTATGTGGTGCCTTTTTCAAAACACCCTACACAGTGTAGTAATATCTATTCATTATTATAAATCATTGGATTTGAATGCAATTATATGCAAACAGAACAAGAGAAGGGTATTTTTATAAAGAAAAATATGTCCTTTTGGAGACATTGGCCTTTTGGGTGTAACATTTTTCATAAACAGCAAACAGAGACTCTTTGGAAGAGCTCACTTGAATGAGATTTAATGGGGTGGAGTAACCTACCACAGAGAACACAGAAAAGCACAACGTGGCAAAGAAGAAATGCTTTGTAAGAAACAAATAGCCAGCTGTATTATGATACTAACACAACTTAATAGCCTTTTTTCACGCACGCATCATTCACACCTTGCTCCGTGTTATTGCAGCCTTCCTCTTCCTAGCCCTCCTCACTCCCTCACTATGGAAACACCTCATCAAGAAATGTGCAGCAGCACATCTTCTCCCATTTCTTGGGTCACACCACTGCCATCTTCAAATACTTTGACTTGCCTCATTATGCTGATTAAGATAAAATTGTTACTTCCCAGACACAGAGACACAAGGGGGAAATCAGAGATGGTAGACCCCAGCTCCCAGCCCTGGTGGGTGGCTGTCCCTGGGCTCTCATTTGAGGGGGAAATGCTCCTGCCCTGAGCCAAGGCCAAACACAGCTGTGCCATGGGAGGTGGCTGGTTGCAGGCCTGGGAGGGGAGGGAAGATGCTCTACGTGTGCTAACTGGTAGCATTTTTGCAGCAGAAGGAGAGGCTCTGGAGGTCACCTCAAACTGGATCAGAAGCACCAACTGCATCTACATTATCTAGAGGGCTTTCCTCCAATTTTCATAACTTGTTTAGCCTGTTTTGTCCACGTGCAATCATTACTTATTATAAACAGACTGTCAAATATGGGGCCTTTGAGGAGGAAAAAAAAGGAGTTTGTACTGCTGACTGACCTACATTCCCATGAATAAAGTTTCTCTTCCTTTCAAGTTGGCTGTACATGGAAGAAATATCCATAAAGTATACTGTGTTTGGGGAAATAAATTCAACTGATTCTATATTCCCATACAGCTGGTGTTTTTTCTGAGGTTGTTTTTACATTGACATTTTATTATTTTCAATGTAGTTCTGAACTGGAGGACATTATTTGCTGAGGAATTCCCTTCATAATTTGAATTTAAATAATCTAACAGATCTGAAGAATAAATAATAGTAGATGCAATTTAGGGTACCCAAAGAAAAAGGCTGCATCAGGACAAGCCAAGCAGGATGCTCCCATGCTACTGCTGTCCTGCTGGGACAGGAACTGTATCTGCATCCACAATTATGATGCTCTGATACTACTGGTGCATCTTCTGTAACCTGTCAACAAACTAGGAGTTCCTAGTGAAGTTAAAAATATTCCTGTTCTAAAACAAATAACTTAGTTATTTGACTTTCTGAAATGCAAAAGCAGGAGGTTTACTCTTAAGGAGAAACCTTTAGTACCACAAGAGTCTGTCCAAAGATTGACTCACTAGATGCTATTTTTGAAAGCAACAAGATAGAAATTCGGGATATGAACATAATAGTCTTTTTTATTAAACTCTGGTATGCAGTTTGTGGAGTGGATTTTTTATTCTCTGGCTTACTTTTTTTTTTTTTTTTTTTTTTTTATTTTGATATACTAAAATATTTGTAAAACACAATTCATTTGTACCCTCTTCTACCAGTAATTTATCCTACTTACATCATCCTTGAAAGGCTTTTCTGACACACGTCTGATCACTAGTCCAACAATGTCCAAAGGAGAACAGGATAACACATAAGAAATCAGGACTTTAACATCATTGTAGATTCCACATGCTCATAAGATTGCATAGGGCAAACCTGGTTTTCTCTAACATCCAACTGTGTTTACACCATAAATTTTACCTGGAAGGCCAGTGTGAGGAAATCCATCTATACATTTCGGTTTTACTGCGCATATTAATTAAGTTTTAAAGACACAATAACACTACTGGATGTTTATGATTTTTATTTTCCTTACCTATGGTATTAAAAAAACAGAGGCAAGTTAATTCCTTCTTCGCAGTCACCTTCTATAGTAATTTAGTTATCACTGTGCTTCAAATTGCCTATTTTTTGTGAGCCTAACTTTATTATTCCTTTATTATTATTATTCAAAACCACTCACTCCCCTAGTCTTCCTCTGCCCTTTTAATCCATTTACCTATCACAATTCCTGTGGGCTAATTTCTCACTTCAACTGAAATGAATTTGTTTCCTAAAAAATACATTCCTCTCCTAAGCCTTTTGGACCCAGGCTACTATGAGAAAAAAAAAAAAAAATTAATTGAACAAAACTTGATTACCTATCTCTGATCTGGTCTCTCTTTGTTTGGAGATGGACAAAAGTCTTGCAAACCACATCTCTACAAAAAAAATCTAATTCTTCTTACTTATCTCTTTGTCAGAGTGATATTCTGCCATATTGTCTAGCTAAAAACTTAATCAAGAATCAGATTCTAGTTTTTCTCTTACATTACTTCCCAACAAAATTTATGTGATAGTTTTTTTAAACTTAATATTATTCTAAAAAGTAAGCACATGCAACTGGTAAAACATAAATCTTAACAGGAAAATAATTTTTGGAATTCTTGATTAAGATGATGAAATTTTATTGGCGAAACTTTAGGAAACCAGTAAAATCATTGTATTGTTCACAGACCCCAAGAGGAAAGTACATGCCTAACACATCAGGGTCTACTATTTCAACTAGTACATTATCAGTTCAGATGGGCACAATATCTAAGGACCATTTCAAAATTTGATGCCTCAAACGATTTCCTTTGGTGATTGGTATATTTACCTAAATTGCAAAGGTTTCACAATTGAAACAGAAATGTTATGGCAAGTAATCTTACCTTCAGCTAACAAATTATTTCAGTGAATTGCAAAATAAATAACTGATTCCACTACACTCATTGCTGGCTGTTGGACAAGCATGGAGGCACACACATTTTATTTGTTTCTCTCTTTCATGTTAGTTTTAGTATCTGTGAGCATCAGTGAAGGAAAAAAAAGAAGCATCTACAGAGCAGGAATGCCCGATCTGCAACTGCTGCTTTCTTCCTGACTTTTCCAATTTAAAAGAAATGCGCCAGCACCAGTCACTCCTTTACTTGTCATGGCCTGGGCAAGGAAGGCTGAAGGCTGCCTTTCCATGGCAACAAAATAGTTAATAATGGGAAAATTCTAATCTTTTTTCTGGACACTCCCAGTGTACACTGACAAGAGAGAGGACACAACCCAAAACAGGCTGGGTGTAATTCAATTTATGTCAATGCACCAGTGCTGGTATTCACTCCACTGAAAACCCTTTTTTCCATCTGCCATTTTCCCCTTTCCCTTCTTTCCCACATATACATATGACAACGCTCCCAAGGCCAAGATAAAAGACATGACCAATCACTTCCTTGATAAACATTGGAGAAACCAGGAATATCAGCTCAGAAATGTAGCCAAGATGTGCCTCACTTGACTATCTTTTACATTAAAATTAATTAGGAAACAAGGAAAGATCCCATGAGCCCTGAAGACAAGGCAATCACAGAGGGGAAAGCAAGAGAAAGGGGACAGTGGCCTGAAAGGCAGGAGTTGCTGGCACCATCATGTACGTTTTAGTAGATTAAGCCAGTGACTTAACAAAGGAAATGTTTAATGAAAGTCTGGAGTTTAAGGAAAGACTGGAGGTGGCACTTAATGCCATGGTCTGGCTGACATGGTGCTGTTCAGTCATAGGTTGGACTCAATGACCTCAGAGGATTTTTCCCAACATAATTGATTCTGTGATCCTGTTTAAAAAAAAGCTCTAGATAGAATCAGTTGAAGCACTCAGTTATTTCAGCTCTCAATAAGATGTGAGTGATGACCAATAACTTGCTGATGAGACAGGGAAAGCCACAAAATCATCACATGCCAAATGCTCTCCTGAGAGCTCAGACACAGCAGAAAGAAAAAGTGCCAAAACCCCCCCCCAAAACAAAAAAGAAGGTGAAATTCAAAACCTAGTCAAGCTGTACAGCAGACTAATTTGCTCATTATTCAGAATATCTAATCTCCTAGGTACTAAAACCCAGTAGGTGACTCCTCACTTAATGTTTCCAGGAAAAGTCCCCTGTGCATTAACCTCAATTACCCACATATATGCTGGCAGTAGAGAGGCATCTGCTGATCAGCTGTGCTCCAAGACATGTAGGCTCCAGCAAAGTGTTAAAAACACTGAAAACCAAGGTGTGGCCAACACTGCGGTAGTGACAAGAATGGTGGAAGCACATGTATGCATTTTACACTTTGACCTATTGGATAAGCATTTTTCTAAAAGCAAGAACTGTCTTGGAAACAGGGACTAGGCAGATAAACATTCCAATCCCTACCTTCAAGCCTGGCTCCACCTTTATTTGTTCCACGACTGTTGAGTTCTTGGCTGCAGAGTGACTCCAACTCAAGGAGTGGACACTGCTTACACCTTCTCTCTCCCTCAGCTGAGATGCTCACACTAGATGTGCAGGTTGACATTCATGTCTGGGTCTCTCCTCTGAGGTATTTGTGCTCCTAACACAATTGACATACCAAGCTGAACACCTAAGGCAAGCAGGCAGGATTTTGCCGTTCCATGTCTCCAGAGATTCAGGTCTCCAAAAGCTGCCCAGGCAATGCAGGGGGTTATGCTGGGCTGGATGGGAGAGAATCACCCTCCTGGAAAAGCCGTGTAAAATTTTGGTGGGGCAGTGCCTAGATGAGACTCCAAAACAAAAGGCTAGAAGCCATCCCAAGGGATGCCCCTGCAGTCCCAGGACAGCCAAGTGACAACAGCTGTGCATCACTCATATCTTAAGCTTCAGTTATTTTAACATCTGGAACAGATGTTAGTGTTACTTATTCCTGCCCAGTCAAAATTAATGTGTGCTATATCATAATGCTCTTGAGGGGGGAATCAACTTTTTTGATATTTATTATTAAATATGGAATAAAGCTGAACTATTTTTGCCACAGAAATGGACTGCTTGTGTTCTTTTCTAAGAATATTAGTTAAGAATCCCATAAACACATAACATTGGGGTTTTTTTCTTCAAGGCAGGTTTTTGACTGTTTTCAGAGCAAAAGCATACAACTAGTTAATTAAACAAAGATTTTTTCAATTTCTACTGAGACTGAGATATATAATTACCAAATGCAGTAAAAAGAGGTAAGTAAAATTGTTTAAATTTCCATATCCCTATCACCCCACCAAAAATAATTCCCTTATATAAATAACCTGTAACAGGACTAATGAGGCAAGGCACTCACATCAAAATAACAGTTCTTGCCTTTATACTTGCATTTCAGTTTTTGTGTTGAATATGAGTCAGTGTCAATAGATAAATATAGAATAGATATTTTTCTTAAACAATAAAAAACCCACTACTTAAATGAGCAAAAAATACAAAAAAAAGACACTTTCCAAAATTCTCATTTTTACCTTTTTTCACATGCTAAGGTGTGTAAGTACCCAAGAAGAAAGCAGCCTTGCTTTCAATTTCTCCTAAGATTTTTTTAATAAAATACCTTAAAAACTCCTCAGCCCAAAAATCTGTAAATGAATAGTCCTGTTAAATTTGCATGAGTTGGAAGTGTGAATGATGTCTGAAGGACAAAAAAATCTGAGAAGAATTTTCCCCATGCAGTGTCATGGATTGAGTTACATTATCTGCAGTCTATTGAAAGCAAATCATGGAAAAGGAAAGATAAGTTTTATCAAAATTACAACTAAAACCAGGCTTTTACCAAAAAATATTGATTCAGAATAAAATGGGTGCTGGCTTCATCTCCTTTATTTTGCTGGTAGACTTTCTACACCTAATGCAAGTGAAAAGTCACTGCAGTTTCACTGAGCCTCAGGAATTGCATTGATGAGGCAAAAGCCCACTGCAGAATGTTGATATATTTTGCTTCTGTTTTATTAATTTTATACTGCAATCTTTTATGCCTACTTACATTTATTTACAAATTACTTTCGAATTCGAAGCATAACAAATTAAAAATATTTGTATACTTATAACAAATGCATGGTTAAAACACAACAAATAAGAAGCACAGTACTGGAGAATGCAGGAAAAGTTACAGTAATTAAGGTACTCTGATAGAAAAATGCAAAATACCCTTTATGCACTTCAGTGAGCCACAGCTCTGTGCTGAAAGACAGACAAATATAAATGACAGTCCTCAAAAGGTGCTCAAAAGAAGGGCTCAGCTCCATTCATGTCACCTGTCAGACTCAGAGTCTGGCCCGGGCAATTTCACTAAGGAAATTGTAATGTGTAAGGTATTTGAACATGCAGATGAAAGGTATAATTTTATTCAGTAACTGGCACTCACCTCCCAGTGTACTTAAATGTGGTTTTGGGGTTTTTTTTTTTTTTTGTTACAATTCAAAATTAAAAGTATAAAAAATTCTCATTTCTTGTGACAACAGAGTGAATCCTGTTATCAATACAGATAATGCTGGGGCATCTTCCAAGGAATCAGTTGCAACTCTGCTGTCCTGAGATGCTCAGCATCAATGAGCTTTATCACAGGGCAGCAAATGTGCCAAAAATCCCTAAAAATCATTAATAATAAAGTGCCATCCTCAGGGATTCATGATGAGAACTTAATTCAGAGAGGTCTTGAAAATCCAAATTTGGAGAGGTGTCAAACACTTAGATCCTGACACATAATTTTTTTAATGCTTTTAATTTAAATATGCATTTACTTCACGTAAGTGAGCAGTTCATATGACCTCTTTTTTGCTACATGCTTAGCCTGCTGGCACATTAGCATCAGCTAAGACACAATAAAATGGGAAATTTTTTTTTTTGGTATTATGTTTGCTTTGTGTAATATATTTTCAGAGTACTTTCTTTCTCTCAGAAAATAGCAGAATAATTGCATGTCCTTGTAAGTCATAGGAATAGATAGAATTTGGTATATGAGAATACCAAAAAGTTGGAAAGTAAAACATCCAAAATCCCAGTTCAGTGAGTTATTTATAACTGGTCCTTTAGCTTTAAACAAAAGTATTAGAAGAGACTAAAATTTATGCTCTTAAACACTTGCTAAATCTGGCTTACCTGATAAAATTTACTGCCTTTATTATCAGAAATGTTATGACTACCAGTGAAAGAATGAGTGAGATCTCAGGCTACAGGCTTTAACTGTGCAGAAAGACAGACAACTGGTGACCCGTTCAGAGTATTTCAGAAGTGCAACTGAAAAGGCTCTGCCATTGCTAGGGAGCATTTTTACAAGAAGATTTATGGAAAGAATGAAAGCTCATGCCATCCTTTTTCAGCCATTTCATCCATTTTTCCTTTTCCTGGAGACGCAGCCGCTGATGTGGAGGGGACCTGCTGGCGTAGACTACAAGGAGCTGCTACAACGGATGCACACAATTGAGCTGATGCTGTTATTCTCACCACCCCCCTCCCCTCGCCTTTTTTAAGGGACATTTTTCACAATGCCAAAACAGAAACATGTAAACAAAAATGGCTATACTCTGATTAAGTAATTAGTAACATGAACCATATGCCAATTCAGTCATGAAGTACTGAAATTTGAGAATACTTCAAGAGTAGCTAGAGAAAGACCATAAACCTTTTTAGATTATGTCTCTATACTATGTAAACAAATACTGAACATTTTCATCCGTCATTTTTACTAAATTCTGTTGTAGTGATATTAATAATATTTTTAAAAATATATAAATAACATAACCCCAGATATGGCTACAGGCAGAGACACAGACAGAGCCCCAGCCATCCAAGAAGTCATCACAAGAGATTACCAAATCTGGTCAAACACTTCCAGAGAAGTACAAAGCACTTTGCTTTAACTTTAAATCTTGTG
This sequence comes from Hirundo rustica, assembly GCF_015227805.2. Lineage (NCBI taxonomy): Eukaryota > Metazoa > Chordata > Aves > Passeriformes > Hirundinidae > Hirundo > Hirundo rustica. Next base: position 138,750,564 of record NC_053450.1, on the reverse strand, counting down.
TGTTCTTCAGAGTTTTATTCTGAGATATCAACTAATCAGAGGATTTTCTCTTCAAGAGTTGAAATAATTACTGTCCATCATCATCTGAATTTTTCTGACTGTTTCTTGTACTTGTATATGTGTCAGGTACATATACTTGCCTCCCATAAGCCTAGCACAAATTATAAGGAAAAAAAAAAACCAACCCCACTTTATTTACTTGCAAGTTTTAACCTTTTCAATTAGATAAAAAGGTGCATGTAAATAATTATGAAAAATATTTTTTTTTCAGTAAGAAAGGCCAGCTCCTAAGAACAAAAATGTGAGAATGTAAAAAGTCTAAAAAAGAATGGATTAGACTTGCTGAATTATTCAAGGGTTTATTGAAGGCACAGAGCACAATTACAGTGAATATCTATAGTATTTTATTGCTCCCCTAAATTTCTGAACAAAGAAAACCCCATGGAAGGGAAAACACCATTGGTTGGATCCCTTTCTATTTCTCCCGCAAAAACCCCTACACGCACATTCACTCAGTGATTGCCTTCTACTCTCATCTTGTAACCAGAAGGAAAACCTGCAGATGAGCATTTCATTGCAGCCAGGTTAAGCACAAGGACTCAGAGCTGGCTGAGCTTCACTCTTTTTCTGAAGAGACACACTTCCAGTTACTCTACCCATCTCCTTCTTATTACCAGCATCCTCTTCTAAGTGGTTGTTTAGACATTTTTCTCAATGTTTTCCTTATGCCCTTCAGACAGTGATCAAAGGCTCTGCTGCATCCCTTAGCAGGCAGGAGTCTTTGCTCTCTTGGCTGCTGCTGACAGCAATGACTACAGGTGCCTCTGGAGCACTGAAAAGGCAGCAGGAAAGTTGATGTGAGAGGAGAGGATCCATTGTTAAAACAAAAAAAGCTGAAAAATAATGCATGTTTAAGATATCACTACTGCTTTTTCCCTAGCCTCCAAGAATCACTAGGTTGGAAGAGACCTTCAAGATCATCCAGTCCAACCACCCCTAACACCTCAACTAAATCATGGCACCAAGTGCCACACCCAGTCTTTCTTTAAACACATCCAGGGATGGTGATTCCATCACCTCCGAGGGCAGATCATTCCAGCACTTTATCACTCTTTCTGTAAAAAAAACTTTCTTCTATTATCTAATCTATATTTCCCTTGGTGCAGCTTAAGACTCTGTCTTATACATATCCATAAAAGTCAACAATATTGTCACCAGATAACCTCTGAAAGATGAAAAGGGTTTTCTGCTAAAGCCAAAATCACTGTAAACAATTACGAAAAAGACAAAATTCTTTTTTTCTCTGGATGCATCCTGTCTGTTGTCACATTCAAATAGCAGTTTTTAATACACAGACTTAAAAAGTTCATTTGTGCCTCTGCTGCTTGCTCTGCCTTTGCCTGTTGTCATACAGCAGCTCCCCAATCTCCCACTCAGAGTTGGTCTGTAGCTCTGGAGCTCAGCTCAAGAGGAGGTGGCTTGGCAAGCCTCTGCCTTGCTGCTGAAACTGGGGTAGCTCCCTAGAGAGAGCAGAAGAGAACAAAGGAGCCTGTAATGCTACAAGAGGACTACAAGGAAACACAGGAAGGAGCTCATTCTTGTTTGGAAACAACAACAAAAAATTCCGATCCAAACACTGAATTAACATTATTAAGCAATTTCTTTGTTGCAGCACAGCAGAGAGAGCAGAACAGGCCCCAGGAGGTGCAGGCAATACATATCTTGTACACACACACACACACAAAATACGTAAAACTTACCAGTGCTACTTTGCGTTTTGAAAGCAAAAAAATAGCAAGTAGTCCTACCAATTAAGACTTTCAAAAGAGCATAAATAACTCATGTGTTCAAACTCCACAAAGTTTCAATGAAGTTAACTGCCTTACTTCTCTTGAGGCTTCTGTAACCTACACAGCTACTCAAAAACTTACCGGAGATCAGACAAATCATTATGATAAATGAGGACCAATTCAGAAACAATCAGGAAAGAAATAACATCATTAAGATATTGAGCTCTACCTTGAGATACTGAAAACAAATCGCTGCTGAAATTCAGAGCTGATGTGGAAGCTCTGCATATTGTGTACTCACATGTCAGGGCTTTGGCAGGCAGAAGGAGCACCAAAAAGCTGTCCCTGCCCACATCACCTATTAATCAACCAGATTCCTATGAGAATGAGAGACTATCCAGTGAGATGCAAAGTTCCTGAGACTGCATTTTGTCTTTTTCCTCAGCAAAAGAGGATGAGCAACCGCAAAACCTTGTTGTTCCCCCTCCTGTTTCTACCACCACCATTAGGACTTTGTGAATGAAGACTAAGTGTGCATAGATTTAATCTCCACTGGGCATTTGCTTTATTCCCCTGACTGTTCTTACAATGCAGACACGGTGAAAGTGACTGCTGACTCCTCTGTCTGGGCATTAGCTCAGAGGCATCAGTGACCAGGTCAACAGACACAAGTTATGCACCAGCCAACCATTGTGCCATTTCCAGCATGAGGCCACTTAAACTGCATCTGCTAATCCCACAGTTTTGCATGCCCAACACAGACAAAGCAGGCGAGGCTGCACCTAAATACCCCCCTTCCCTATAGGTATAAAGAGGACTTTCCTGTCTAACCCCAGGGATTGGAGTCTGTTGTGCAGCTTCATTTGATACTGTCTTGTTTTTCTTTCTGAGAAAATCAGTGCTTACAATGTGCCAAATAAACTTCCCCGATGCATAAGTAAAAGGAGACTAAAAGAAAAAAAAAAATGACATGGTCAAAATATTGTCTCATCCCAACTGAATAATATCTTCCAGTGCTGCATAGAAAGCACTGCTGGTAAGAGTTACTTCCCCTGCACTCCCTTCCCTGGACATTCCTGATGGCTAGGGTATATTAAAGACTTTAAATTACTAAAACCTCTAGGCACCCTGTGGACAATCCATGCTGCCTCCATACCTCATAGGTCATACACTTAAAATTTGTAACAAAGACCAGTAACTTCTCAATGAAGATATTCCAAATATCCAATAAAAATGAAAGCTTATGGAATGGCATCCAGAATGCTCCTTGTCCTCAGGGAGGCAAGGTCAGCATGAGCCTTCCCTCACTAAACACACTGTGCTTTCATAGCTCTCATTTATATAGACTATATGAAGTCACCTACTTATGAGATTTAAAACCCACAATTCTTCTTAACCAAAAACATAAGCGGAGTAGAGACACAAAAAGTTATTACTAGCAAATGATAAAGGCACTCATAGACCACAATATATGCAGTTTTTATTATTGAAATGGTCAAAGATGAAGAATTTAAACAACCAGTTACACTATTGACATCAGTTAAGTATCCAGACAGTTTCTAGATGCTACACGCAAGCACACACTCACAGAGCACACTGTCCTAGTTTCCCGAGCATGCCTATGTTCAGGGGATATCTACATTCACCTAAAGCAATGCAATAGGACTATTTTAAAGTGCAGGGCTTTGAGCAATTTTTAATGCTATTACTCAGCTGCACTGTAACAAGTTATGGAAATAAAGGGGACTTGCAGCAAGCTTGAACAGGGACACGCACTTGAGGCATGAGGCTGTACACACATGGCCACAGACACACATCCGTGTATTAAACCTAACTTACACAAAACACTACCCATGCAGCATAAATACACATAAACCACCTAAAAAACATGCTTTAGTTCTCAGTAGATAAGGCTAAAGGGTAAAGAGATTAACTCAACTACAATTCTCTTTTCCTCTTCCTTACTAACCAATGTAACCAACTGCACCTTGCCATGGAGGAAGCTTACAGAAGGCAATTTCAAAGGGGAACAAAAAGTCTGAGGGAGAGAAGGACACCATTGTGCAGCTAATGCCTCACACTGGCACCGTCAGCAGCAGAGGACAGACATCCTTCCGACGGGATTAATTCCCTCTGTACCCCCCCATCCTCCCACTCTGAAGTGCACAGCTGTCTAGAGAGGATAATCACAGGAGCAGGCACCAAAATACTTAGCAAATGTCATCAGTATTGGAAGAGGTGTCACGTTTAGATCACAAACACCACGGGGAGAGGGAAGGGAAAGGTATTTCCTTTCCAAGCAAACCATAACAGGTTAATGCACATTGGCAGCATCAAGAACTGGAAGGTGAAGTAACAGCGATGACAAGTTTGACACGGAACAAAAATTAGTTGACTGGTTCATGGAAATACTGTGCATATGTGCACACTTTATAACCCTGCATGGTTTTGCATGATTGTCCTACTTTCAAAACATTTCAGTCTTTACTGAAACTTTTCCATAGTCTAGGCTATCCTTACATAAACCATAAATTTGTAGATGGATTTTTGCCTTCCTAATTATTATTATTTTCATTGGCTTCTTGAATAATAAGTCCATGCTTGCGGAAATCTTTCAGTTTAACAAGTTGTTTATTAATGAGAGGCCATCAAGGTTGGTTAGTTAAAAAAAATTCAACAGTCTGGTTTAATTACATCAAGCACAGGAACTGAAGTGGCCTGAATACACATAAAATACTCTGAGAGCTCCTAAACACAGCATAAGAAAATTCATAAAATTCTTAAGTATTGGTTTTTGTATTCCATGTACATTGACTCATGCCACTATTACTAATGATTTGTTAGTATCAGCAAAATGACAGGCATTTTATAAACATAAATTGAAAAACTTATGTTCAAAAAAGCATTTGCACATTGGCCAACAAAAAGAAGATAACAGAATGAAAAAACAGATGAGATAAATAAACTGGGATAACGAGAAATCATTACATTTAACACTGTTAAGTACTTCGATATTGCATAAATTCTATTTAATATATATAGTAGGCTGGTCCATGTATCTCCATGAGCTGTCCTTTGATTATGAAGGTCAGACCCTTTTGTCCCCCATCCTGAGACAACATCAATTGGAAACCTGTCAAACTCACCAGACAGATAACACTAGGGAAAGCAAGACCCCAAAGCATTGGGGAATTACAGTTTAAAGTGTCAGTGTTCAGGGGTACCAACACCATCTAGGTCAATGATAATATCCTACCACGCACGACACTGGCAAAGTATTCTTCAGTCTTTTCTGCTGAAGAGTTGTCCCTAAACAATAAAAAACATATTTCTGTGAGAAAAAACTTCTTGGGAAGTCAAAGAAATGGAGAATGCTTCAGCCTAATTGAAGGGTTTAGGAACTCAGACGACAGGACTCAAAACACAGAAACTTGGTGCTTATATTTTAGCAAATTCTGTGCAAAAAAACCTAGGTTGATAGGACAGGGAAAAAAAAAAAAAAAAATAGAGGCAGGAGGCAGTACTTCATACAGATACCCCAAATCCTACAGCCCCAAACATCAAAGAGATTGAGGTATCAATGTTCTGGGAGAGACTGGTGCTCATTTAGTTTGGGGTATGGTGTAGAGGGGATTTTTACAAATACACATTACATAGACACTAACAAGATCCTGGTAGTAAGAAGTTGCTTAAGACTGCACTAAATACTGCTGCAGTGGAGTGGCAGTCTCAGAACTGCTATGCAAATCTCAGTTTCCTAAGCAGCTTTACAGTAAATATCTAGTATTACACCTTTAAAAATGAATGTCATAATTTTGTAGAAATTTGTTTTTTAATCTTGTCTCAAAAGAATTCATTAAAAGGACATAAGAAACTAATTGAAAATGGGAATTTTAACTTGTTTTGCAGCTAATTCCAATCTAGATTTCAGGAAGATGAGATTTTATCTGGCTTTTTCTTGTCCTATGGCTCCCTCTCACTGGAGCACATCAAAACCAATTGCATTATTTACACTCCCAAGTATGACTCACAGTCCAAAAGGTTTTCTATAACAGAGATAAAAGAACAGAGCACAGACATGAACCATCACACAAGTGAAACACAAGCTTCAACCCCAGGCAGGACATCTGTATGCTCTGCTGCAACACAAAACTTCCAAAGCCCCCAAAGTCTTTGAAGACTGATGTGGCCATTCAGTTTGATGAAAAGGACCATATTAAATTTCTTATATAGCGTACAAAGTGAGTTTATATTTCAGTTTTGGTTTATGATGTTTAATCATGAAACATCTGAATCAGCAAAATAAGGAGGATGGTTCTCTCCATCAACATGTTTTCTTTTGGTTTGCCATGTTTAATAAGGAGCACATTTATGAACCCCCTCTGCAGATTTCAGTCTCTCTGTGGAATTCAGATCAGAAGCAAGGTAGGAATTGAGAAAGGTTTTAATGCAAAGGGATGAGTCATTCAAAGATTTCCCAAATACTCATTTGCCCTACAGAAATCACTTGATGGGTGGAACATGAAGTTGGGTAACACGAGAGAAGTCCTCCCACCTCACTACTTGCAATGCAGGGCTGGCACGAAGGCACACACAAAACCTTCAAAGGTTGTGAGGGGCTGTGGGCACATCTTTGCATGTGTGTGGGGAAAGGAAGGGGGAGGGGAGGATGGCAACACAGATTTTTCAGTCCATACTTTTCTTTTACAAGCACAATGCAGAGAGATTACTAAAGGGTGTTTTCTTTGGACGTGAAGTGCTATTTGGTAATGAACACTAGTTCAGATGATTCCTGTTGTTGCAAATAGGAACTGCTTAATGAAAGGTCCCTTTTTATTACTTTGTGCCAAAGTGACTATATAAAACAGAGATGGACAAACATTTTTAAGCAATTTTTTTATTATTCTATTTTCCACATCATAGGCAAATAAAGGCAACCTACAATGTGAATTATTTGGGGAGGGGGGGAAAGGGTGATTTTTAACATAGTAACAACATCAGCCCCAATCACATAATATTACCTTTAACAACATCTCATAAAACTGCATAACTTTAAAATCCTAAATGCTAGAGAGCAGACACAGCAATAAATATTGATGGTGGGGGGTGTTGCTTTAGGGAAACATTTTTTCTTGTCTATTAGTACCATTACAGTAGAAGACTGCTCTTCAACAAAACTTCTGAAAGTTCTTTTGGACAGCTGCAGCCCAGAAAGGGTACAGGTAACTCATACTGAAATCTGTTTAATTTTAATGCAGTAGAAGCTGAAGGTCTACATTATTGGTATACAGTATAATGACTTGTTTTGTCAGGTATTTAATGTGGTGGCAGAAGGAGGTTTTGGACCACAGGCATCTATTTCAGTGGAATGTCCACAAATGCAGCCTAGAAGAGAAGTAACCATCTATGGTCATGGTACTATTTTAAAATTATCTGCCTACATAAATATGACAGCATCCCATATGCAAAAGATAGTGCTCCTAAAAACATGTTTCCTTAAGAATGTGCATCTTGACAATGCTTATGTTTACTCCCTGAAAAAAACCCCAAACAATTATTAACAGCGCTACAACCAAGAATGAGTTTACTTTTATCAAATCACATTAAGAATGCTCTTAAGTTTTATGCTGTTGGTTTACACTCATAGCATCAAATGTCCCCCTGTCTTCTCGACCAAGAAGCCTGAAGGGCGCTAGATTAGTCTAAGAGTACAGAAGCTTGGAAGTGAACTCACTGCTGCTGAGCACAGCCTGTGCTGAAACGCTCTCACTGTTCTCTCTGCTACCCTCTAGTGAACAAGGAAAAATAAGTTCTAGGTGCCATTGAATCTTAGCTGAGTTATTAATCAAATCAGTCTTCCAGTTTCAGGCTAAAATAGAGACCTCTCTCAATAACACTTCTGGCAATTATTTTTCCTGACTTTGTCACTGCATAAATTGAGAAGTTAAAGACTGCAAACAGGCTTTAAAAACACTTTTTTTTTGTTGAGGAGGTCATTGAACTAGTTGATCTTAAGGTCTTTTTCTCTCTACATTCAGGACCTTTTTTTCCTCCCAGTGATTCACATTGATAACAGTTTAAAGTGTTTTTTAATTATTATTATTTTTAATTGTAACTTGCCTTCAACCATGATAAGTGTTTTGCTCATGTTGAGGAGCTCCGTCTTCTTTTTAGAGGGAATATTGGGAAAGGGGGATGCAGTGGAGAACAAAGCATTGGAGAAACTTAGAGACTTTGCAGCGATTTGATATCTACTGCCAGACACAAGAAAGAGGTGTTTCACTGAATTATTTAAGAGAAATGACATTCAGGACATATTGTGAAGGTTACTTACTACACTGTTACTGTTTGCTGTTCCTCTACACCATTCCTAGCTCCTTTCCTGCCTCTTTCAGAGGATTAAACAGATGGTAAACAGAAACTAATGTCTGTGTAACTCACCATCTGGCTAATAGATGCATTTTTGCATAGGCTCATTAGCATGCTTGTTCCATTCCAAATCCTCCATAACAGTTTCGTCTCTGTCTGTATCATCTTCACAACATAGCTAATAAATGCAAAATACAAATACGAAGTTGCAGTTCATGTGGAACATAATCACAGCTTTTAACTAACCAAAACATCAGAAATGGGACTCGGCCCAACCCTCCCGAGCATCAGCTGCATTTGCAGTCTGGTCCACTTTTTGATTATCATTTTATTCTGTTTGAATACCTGCCTTTAATTTACCACTGGTTCATTTTTTACCTGAGATGCTCTCTGCAAGAAAAAGCAACCGCTAACTTAATCTTTATAATCTTTGTTTTACTTAGAGGGAAAGGCAAATCATTAAAAAAAATTGCCTTAAAACCTAAGCTTATTTGAGTTATAGCTTGGCTGGTTTTTCCCATTATAATTACCCTGAGATGCCTAAAAGCAAGAAAAAGAATGACAGGGCTAATTTTAGCCTATTCAATGGCATTACACAGTTTGTCAAGAACAGGGATGTTTTTTCTCCTTGACCAGTTCTGCCCCCATTTAAAAATACTGGTCAGAAAGTTCAAAACATAGATTATTCAAGTTCAGCGAATTACTGCTTATAAGTGGCAGTGTCATGACAGACTAGCAGTCAGATAAACACAAAGTCAAAAATACACACACACAGCTCAGACTGAAAGAGTTCAGCAGCAGCAAAGTGGAAGTCAAGAACACCAGCACTGTGCATTGCATTAACTAAGGATATGCTAAGGTATCTCCTCAACTACTTGTGAATCATTAACTTTAAATGAAAATGGGAAATATTCAGAGGAGAAAAAAAAAATCTACTAGCATTCACATAATATGTTATGTATGAGTGTTTTAATATCGTTAGATAAAATAGTAAAAGCATGAAAATCTTATGCCAAATACTGGGGGAATGACAGCAAACCAGCGGACTGGAGCCCGCACAGGATTAGGATGCTTCATCAGCTCAGGCTGCACCTGCTCTACAGCTACATCTCCATCGCTGCACCACTCTGCAGATGTGGCTCAGAGGCACAGCACCTCGGCCAGCCCAGGCTCAGGGCTGGTTCTACATTGCTACTGAGGTTTCGACAAAGAGAGGCAACCACAAGGAGACAAGTTTGTCATTGAGCTGAAATGAAGCCAACACCAACATCAGATTTTTGTTGGCTTGGGTAGTACTATGGGGCTAATGAAAAGGGAAGAACAGAAAGGAAATAAGAGCAGAAGAAGCAATAATGGAAAAGAAAGGTAGGCACAAAAGAGGAGAATATCACAGAGAACGGAAATTGGTTGAGAAGAGTGAAAATCTAAAAATGCACCAAAAAAAATGTTGGTTGTGCAAGCCAACAGCAGCAAAGCTGGAAGTCTAGATATGGCAAGAAATTTTCAAAAGATAGCATTTCAAATGCACCCAGGATATGCTGCAAATGATTTGTTTTTCCAGATTTATCCATGTACAAATACAGGTCCTGACCAGTTTTTAGGTAGCTCAGCTTAGAAAATCTTTAGTAAAAATTCTGATATGGACAGCAATGCAATTTCAGACTGTAACTCCAGCCCACCCATCAGTGAGACTACACCTCAGTAGTGGTCTGGTAGGTTTTGTCCCAATTTTATTTGACAAAACTATCACTACTCATTTATACTTGCACATTGACTTGAAAACATAATAATTTAACCTCACATTATTGAATTACCAGCATGACTCTAAGAACTCTGGCTTTAAAATAGAAAACTCTAGAGAGAGTTGCATTGACTCTGAAGACAGATGGTTAATTTCAGATCTCCTTCCACAAAATGTTGCAAACCTCCAGTTTCAAATGACGATATTGTCAAGTGCTTAGCATACACGGGTTTTGACCTTAGTCACCTAAGTTTCAGAATTCCCATATGGTCCACTGTCAAAGTCCTTCAGTTTTTAAAGTGCTATTCTCAAGGCAACAGTGCATTGCTTAATTCCACGCTGGACAAATTCCACACTTCAGCAGGAAGCTCTGTTCCAAGCGGAATTTGCAAATATCAGAACCAGGAAAAGAGGTAAAAAAAAAAGAAAAAAAAAAGAAAAAAGATACATCTGGCCTCTTTTGTGATACCAACTATTCATGTTTCCACAGTTCTTTTCCAGTCCTTTGTGCTTCTACATTTGAGCTGTACTTCTCAGCTATGGGCTTCACAGTGTTCATCAGAAGAAAATTACAGGCAGAAGGATGAAAGGCACAGCTAAGGGCTCATGGGACTTTTTTTTTTTCCCCCTCCAGACAGCAAATTTGTTTTAGCGAGCTCCCATCCATAATCAGTACCCCACACCTGACATGGCAGTAGTTGGACATAAGGCTCACTCTTGCACCAGGGTCTGAAGAAGTACAAAGAAACCTTCCAAAGACAAAAAAACCCCAATCTCCTAAAATTCTGCATACAAGACAATTAATTGAAAAAGAGTTATCTAAACCAACTGCTGTCTGAGCCCGTGTTTTTTGTTTTCCAAGCAAGGTTTGGGTAGTGGGGGGGCTACAGGGGTAGCTTCTGTGATAAGCTGCCAGAAGCTTCTGCTATGTCTTGATAGAGCCAATGCCATCTGGCTCCAGGTTGGACCCATCACTGGCCAAGGCTGAGCCCATCAGTGATGGGGGTAGAGCCTCCGGGATATTTAAGTTATCGGGCAGAAGTAATTTGCCCAATATTATTGGGCAGAAGTAATTTGCCCAATATTATTGGGCAGAAGCATTGGCAGTTATTGGGCAGAAGTAATTTGCAGCCAGAGGAGTGAGAATATATGAGAGCAACAACTCTGCAGGCACTGAGGTCAGTGAAGAAGGAGGAGCAGGAGGTGCTCCAGGTACCAGAGCTGAGAATTCCCTGCAGTCCCATGGTGAGGACCATGGTGTGTCCCTGCAGCCCACGGGGGTCCCCACACTGGAGCAGGTGAATGCCTGAAGGAGGCTATGATCATCTAGGAAGCCCAAACTGGAGCAGGCTCCTGATAGGACCTGTGGGAGACCCATGCTGGAGCAAGCTGTTCCTGAAGGACTACACTCCATGGAAAAGACCCCATGGGAGACCCACACTGGGGCAGTTCATAAAGAGCTGTAGCCCGTGGGAAGGACTCACACTGGAGAAGTCTGGGGAGGACTGGCTCCAGGGGGAGGGACTACATGCTGGAGCAGGCAAAGGACCCCTCTTCCTTCCTTCTGAGCAGCAGAATATGAACTGGCCATAATCCCCATTCCCCATCTCCCTGCACTGCTAGGAGATGGGTGGTAGAGAATTGGGAATAAAGTTAGGCCTGGGAAGGAGAGAGGGGTGGGGGAAATGTTTTTTTTAGATTTAATTTACTTATTCTTACTTACTTGTTGTCCTGCTCTGACCTTTAGATTGATAATAACTTCAATTAATTTTTCCAGTTTGGGTCTGTTATGCCTGTGACAGTAATCAGTGAGTGATCTCTCCCTGTCCTTATCTCAACTCATGATGTTTCATTATATTTTCTCTCCTCTGTCCAGCTGAGAAGGAGAGTGATAGAACAGATTTGGTGGCACCTGGTCTAGCCAGGGTCAACCCACCACAGGTTGCTGTCACAAAGAGAGTGCCCCTTCCTCAGCATTACTAATCTGGATTTGTTAAAAGTCACCAAATAATACTGTACTGGGACAGGGGCAGTACCTACAAAGTAGGCCCTCTGAGTATAAATCCTTTCAATGGCTGACGGTGTGCAGCAGATACAGGGGCAATGCACAATTCCAAGGTCTTCAGCAAGGATGAAGATTTAAATCAATAGGTTTAATCAATTGGCACACGTTCACAAGAAAAATTCAAAAAGGGCGAGGCTTATACATTTTTGCAATGCCCATCCTAGATGCAGATTAAAACAAATACAAAAGGATAATTACTATCTAATTAGATGAAAAGTTATGACATGGTAGTCTGCACTTAGCCTGATAATACTGGATATACAAAGCAAACACCCACTTAAATATTTCAAAACTTGAACGATACAGAGATGAAGAAACATTTTCTAGAACTGAGATTCATCTCAGCGGAAAATTCCACTCTTTTTTCTTTTTCATTTATTTATATTTTAAATTGTCAACATTCCAAATCAGGATTAACAGGAGTAGGGATTTCTGAGGCAAATAAAACAATTCTATGGGATTTCAGGCAAGTTAAAGTATTGTATATGATAAAAGCAATATTTTTTTTTTAAATTTCAGGTGATTTTAGCTTCAAGGAGCATACACACAAAATATAAATGGCAGTACAAATCTAGAAACCTCATGTGACCTCATACCACCTTGCAATTGGTGTTTCAGTGTAACAAGACACTGCTTCTCTTTCCCTTCTCGCTGCTCCCCCCTACCAGCACAAAAAAAAAAAAAAAAAAAGCATCACTACTGAAATATTTTTTGGAAATTTGATTTTTGTCAAATGGCATTTTCCAGGAGAAAAAGAACAGCATGAAAAAAGACCCTTACCATCACTTTCTCCAAAGCTACTCCTGTGGCAATGCCAAGGAGTGTGCCAGGCTGTTTGTCAGACAGCTCTATTAGAACCTTTGACTCTCTGTCTCCTACCAAATATCACCTGTTAGAACAGACAGGAAGCATGCTGCCTTACCTTTTGCTTAGTTCATTCCCAGCTTGCTACTTACAGATGGGGAAAAATTACTGGAGCCATCTGGAAGTATTATGATTATACATTTGCGGAGGGAACTCTGGTGGTTCTTTCCATCTCATTCCTTCAGAAAAGTTTTTGAACTATTATTGTTTTTCTGTTCAAGGATTTCAAATGTGAGGATTTTTAGAATACAATGAGCCAAATTCTGAACCACTCCAGACAGAAGTTCTGCCAAAAGTAACATCCACAGGCGGGAAAATGTTCACTGCCCACCAGGAACAGTGCAGAGTCCATCCCAAACCAGTGTGACAGGCTGAGCAGTAACCCAACTTCTGTCACCCAAACCCCTGAGCTAGGAAACCTCCAGAATAGGGTCAAATGCTTTGCACAAGCTCAGGTAGGTGGTGTCAGTCACTCTTTCCTCATCCACCAACACCTTTACCTCATCACAGAGGGCCACCAAATTTGTCAGGAATGATTTGCCCCTAGTGAAGCCATGTTGGCTGTCACAAATCACCTTCCAATTTTCAGTGTGCCTCAACATGGTTTCCAGGAGGATCTGCTTCATGATCTTGCCAGACACTGAGGTAAAACTGACAGGACTGTAGTTCCCTGGGTCCTCTTCATATTTCTTCTCAAAACAGGCATTATGTTTTCTACTTTCCCTAGGTGGTCTCAAATCTGATCTGCTTCTAGAGCAGGTGGTTCCTTGTTCTCCCAGTACACACTTTTCCCTTCTGCAATTTAGGCAGTGTGGCTGGAGTACCTGTCAGTGAAGACCGAGGCAGAAATGTCATTGAGTACCTCAGCCTTCTCCAAATCCCATTTCTTTCCAGAGAGGGCCTACTTTTCTCCTTATCTTTCTTTCACCACCATACTTGTAGAAGTTTTTCTTGTTGCCCTTGATGTCCCCTGATATTCCTGATCAGCTTTAATTCTATCAGGACTTTAGCTTTTCTAACCAAATGCTTGGCTGCTCGGACAATCTCTCTGTATTCTTTTCAGGCTACCTGTCCTTGCTTCCACTCTCTTGAAGTAGGCTTCTTTTTTGTGTTTGAGTTTGTCCAGGAGCATCTTGTTCATCCATGCAGGCCTCCTGGCATCATTGCATAATTTTCTTTTTATTGGGATGTATTGATCCTGAGTTTGAAGGTGATCCTGGAATATTAATCAGCTTTCATGGGTCCCTTTTCCTTCCGAGGCTTTATCCCATAATATTTTACCAAGCCAATCCCTGAGGAGGCCAAAGCCTGCTTTCCTGAAGTCCAGAGTAGCAAACTTGCTGTGCTTCCTCCCTGCTGCCCCGAGGATCTCGAATTCCATCATTTTATGGCCACTGCAGCCCAGTCTGCCCTTTGAGCTTCACCTTCTGCATCAGCCCCTCCTTGTTGGTGAGATCAAGGTTACACAGAGCATCTTTCCTCGTTGGCTCCTCTGTCACTTGGAGAAGGAAGATAACAACGACACGTTCCAGGAACCTCCTGGATTGCTTATGTCCTGCTATGTTGTCCTTCCAACAGCTGTTGGGGTGGTTGAAGTCTCCCATAAGAACTAGAGCCTGTGAATGTGAGGGTGCTCCTGTCTGTCTATAGAGACCCTCACCCACTCAGTCTTCCTGGTCAAGTGGCCTGTAGGAGACCCCCACTGTAATGTCGCCTGTGCCTTCCCTCTCTTTAATCCAGAGCTCTCAGTCAGCTCCTCATCCATCCCCAGGTGCAGCTCCACGCATTCCAGCTGGTCATTATCACAGGGAACAACGCTCATTCCTCATCTCTGCCTGTCCTTTTTAAAGAGCCCATGTCCTTCCATTTCACCACTCCAGCCATGGGAACCATCTGGCCACTGATGTCAACCAGACCTCGGCCCTGCAGCCTTCACACATCTCTAACTCCTGCTGTCTATTCCCCATGCTACGTGTGTTTGCACAGACATTTAACTTGGTCCCCTGATGCAGCAACTTACTGGCTGTAGTGGCAGCAATTCCTTTGTCCTGTTCTTCAGGTGCCCTGCTGCTGACATGCGTGATCCCTCTCCAGGCTCTGGGCATCTCCTGCTGGCACTGGCATCAGACTGGGAGGAATGGAGTAGATTGTGGTTCCCCTCCCTTGACAATGTATCTTTGAAGCCCTCTTCACCAGCTGGGCAAACCTATGATGAAATCCTGCAGCTCCTTCTCACCGCAAAGAGACATTATTATTCAGGTGCTTGTACAATACAACAAGAGCTTATCTGCAGCAGATAAATCTCTCCATCTCTTCTGATTTTAAAAGGACAGCCAAATGGATTTCTCCACACGGCTCCTCCCGTATTTTAAGGAAGCTGGAAGAAATCTATTCTCAGAGTGGTGGGAGCTAGTACAAACCTGCACCTTCTTCTGGCTATATGAACTTTGCACCTTGTACATTGCTATTACCGAGAGCCTTACAGGAAATAAGAAGAGTTCTGAGTTGGTTTGCTGTCTATCAACAATTTAAAGCATAAACGTCTTCAGTTCATCACTTTTGCCCATGTCTATCAAGAACAGCACCTAATTGTTCCAGATTGTCACCAACCACCACCAGCATTTCAGAAAATAAAACTAACTTTAACCATAAATATGATCAAACATGCCACAAACTTACTATAGTTTTTCAAATCTTGTCCTCATAGATAGCCCAGGGGAAACCCAAGGAGAACTCCACAGCTCTTATCAGCTTGAATTCAAAGGAGGGAGAGAACAGCAACAGGATGAAGCATGCACAGGCACATTAGGGGAGGAAACAGAAATACTCCTTCTTGCCTCACTGGGATGTAGCAACTTCCAGTGATTGTAGCCCAGCCCTCCTCCAAACTGGTTTGTGCCTTGAAGGGTATGTCAGGAAATTAAAGACTCGTCATGCACTTCTGTGGTAGCAACATATGTACATATAATTTTCAGTAATATGTATGTTCAGAAGATATATACCACGTGGGTCTTTGTTACACAGATGTAAATAAAACATCATGAATATAAAACTAAGAAAACTTCCTCTCCAGGTATTCAGCCTCCTGTAGACTGTAAATATGCACTGTTAATGCATGGCTGTTCTACAATAGGAAAAAAATCATTAGAATTCTATATAATCAAACCACTCACAGAAAGAAAATTTAAGTTCAAATTAAGAGCAGAAAACTAAAAAGACAGTTTAGCTAGAGAGATAAAAAATTCTTTACACAGAATACACACATGAAACTCCTTAAAAAAACATTCCTATCTCTTGATTTCATTAACTGTTTATAACCTTGTTCAGTTAGTTATGGATTTTAATTACTATGAAACAATAGTAAAGACAACTTTTTAGCTCAATAATATTCTTTCTTGGATCACTAATTCTGCTCCAGAAATTAAGGAGGTAAACTGAGTTCCCACCTTGCTGCTTTCAACAAGATATGGAAACCCTTCTCCTAAGAACTCTTCTCACCCACCAGGCCAGGATGTCATCATGAGCTCTTGTGCCACAGCCACACTGACAGCAACCCCCATCCCTGCTCTTTCTTCCACATAAAATGAACTGAAAATGCAGAGAAGGACAAACCACCAGGCCCATGAAGGACAACTGCAAGGGATCTGTGTACTGCACTTTGCAGAGTGGGGCTGTCGTGGGTGATGGAGATGACCAGCGCTTCCTGTGGTCAGAGACAAATCACAGATTCCTTGGAAACCAATGATTTCTGAGTGTGCTGCTGTGTGTACAGAGACTAACAACATTCAAATAATACCAAAAACCTATTGGCACCACCAGACAAGCCTGACTGTGCTCCCTCCCCCGGTGTGTGACTTCTTACCGAGTTTTATGATCATAAAATTATAGAGCCATAGAATAATTAAGGTTGGAAAAGATCTCTAAGATCATAGAGTCCAACTGTTAACCCAGAACAACTGTGCTCACCACTAAATCATGCAGTATGCAACAAAGAATCAGCCCCAAATCCAGAACTGGCAAAACCCATTATCTCTACAGTTCCACACAGAGCAAGGTCCTGAAAGCATCATCCACCATTTATTCCTGCCAACACTGTACATCTCCATGCCTTCCTTCCTTCTAGACAGGAAGAAAATTAAACCTTTGGAAAATAGGAAGTGATTTACATAAAGTATTCATGCCTTTTGATGCAACAGTGTTCAATATTTTACTCTTTGTTGCTTCACATCAATCACAGTCTCTTAGATTTCAGAGGAATATTTGCCCAGTCACTGTGTAAAGCCAATTTTTTTTTTTTAATCTGCTCATTCCTTGACTAAAATTAATTATGTATTTATAAACTCATAGTCTGGTTGATCACAGGTATTTTGGAATAAAGTAAAATACTAAAAATCCTTACAGACTACATTTTACATGCAAAACTGGCAAGTTCTACAATTCCTTTCATCACTTATAAAGATTAATAAAAATTCTTCTGATCAAACAAAGGAAGTCAAAAGCTTTTCACAGTATTTCTCATAAATGCAGTCAGGCTACTATTAACATTATATATCACCTTATGTAACTATGAGGCTGCTGTTCTTCAGCAAGTACTGTTGGCCAAAATGGACTTTCATTCTCTTCCATAATTAACTCATGTTTAGATATAGGTGTCTAGAGGAAAAACTTACACCTGAAGAGAATAATGTATCGGCTACAGGTTTTACATTATTGTCCTTAAGAATTCAGCGAGGAACTAAGAATCATATAATGATGAAATGACTTTGCCAAGGTTATGCAAAATGTGCCTGGCAAAAATGGGAATCAAATCTTTAATCACCAGAGCCTACTTAACCACAAAAGTCAAACTTTCACTCTCTTGAATATGGAAAAAAACAGCTAAGTCAAAATGCTTTCATAATTCATTAAAAAGCTATAATATAATGGGATACTGAATAAATATATCACAGTTTTCATGCAGTGATATGTCTATTTTGCCAATATTGACATACGTCTACTTTGCTAATACTGACTGCTTTTTCTGTATTTTAATATTAATATATGACAATTTTACTCAGAGTTGGACCAATTTTTAATATATTTTTAAAATACTTGTTTCAGAGCCTGTAATAAAAATTTGTCTGAAATTTACTCCATCTTTTCCAAATTCAAAGCTATTAGCCTCTAATGCTAAAAAGTCCAATGCCTGGTTTATTTTTGTTTTGTGTGTCCCACTTTCAAACCAAATGCTTCTAATGAGATTAAAAGAAAAAAAAAAAAAAATCAACTAAACAGAACAACTCACCTGGGCCTCTTAGAAGATCATTTCAAATCCATATAAAAAGCTTGCCTGGAACAGTTCTAGCATTGAGGAATAACATATTAGCCACAAGAGCCTGGGGTTTATTTTAGCCCTGAGATAATGAAAAAAGCAGAACAATAAATATATGATCATTTGTCTCCACTTTCACCAGTGTTGCATGGTGTATTAAAACAATGTAAGCCCTAACTGTGCAAACCTCTATCCCTTAAAAATTGTGAATTGTTTCTCCGTGCTGGAATGTTTCACTGATTTCTGCCAAGTGATTTGCGAGGTTGAGTAGAAAAACAGAAATATCTTCTCTGTTTCTCATATGAGCATCACAATCTCTTTGAGATACCTTAGGAACCAACAGTGAGAGAGGATCAGAATGGGCAGTGGTTGCTGCAAGGTTTGTTTGAGTCCAAACAATCAGATTAAGATCTTTCTTAGCGTCATTGATGATAACAAATGTGATGGTATTAGTTCCTTCCTTGCTCATCAGTGTGAAGGGATCTTCATATATCTGCAAACAATTCATAGCCATATTTCATGAGCTCTGGAACCGAAAAAGTCACTAGCAAGTAAGGCTGATGCTGCACTGGTTTAGTTCTAGTAAAAGAAAAATATCAAAACAATACAAACCCCCCACACTTGTCTCAGGGACCACATGCACCTAAAAGCAATATGATTAGTGTTCGGTGAGAAAATGTTACAGTCACTCAGATCGGTCTAAACGACAAAAAGGGAAATTACTACTAGAAATAGAGAACTTACATTGTTTTTAAAAACATCTATATTTAAACTCTGAAATAGCTACACACCACAAAGCATGTATTTCATAGTAAGCTCTGCAACCAAACAACACCTCATTCCTTAAACACAGAACTACTTACCAGCCTGCCAAGTCTTTAGGAGAATTACATTAAAATATAACTTGCAATCTCAAAGCCAACACATGGAAATGTGAATTCTTGTTTAAAGGATGTTATAAGGCAAATTAAACCTGTGTACCAATATTATACTTACTCAAGATTAATCCCCCTTTCTGTTTTGGAGCAAACACATTCCCAGATCTCTGGTGGTTTAGGGCATGCCGGAGGATGTCCTAAGACAGAGCTGCTCCACAGTTGCTCCTGGGACACTCTAACTGTGTTGGCTGTATATCTCAAGGCAGATATCTAAATTTCTTTGTGTGACTATCCTAACCTCCTCACCTCAGCTGATGGTAATTATGTCATGGGATACTCAAAGAGGAGGAGAATGAGTTGAGGATTCACCCAAGTTCAGTAAACTTCCTTCCCTCTACTCTTCCCAACTCCTATGTGTGCAAATTACTCTCACTTACAGCCTTCCTGTTTCAGTGGAAATCAGAGATGATATTTGAACTAAGCTGTTTTCCACCACCCCCTGCTTAACCTATCTGCTACCCAGCAGCTAAGGCAGCCTGTACTGACAGCAAACTCCTCAGCAGGCTTAGAAAAGTTTTCTCTTGCCATTCGTAAGACCAGCGTTAGGTGAGCAGGTTTTAAATGGAGCTTTCAAGTGTTCCCAACTTAAAAGCCTTTATGGGATTGGGAGCACCTTTTAAACAACACAGAATCTAAAATTTAGAGAGTAATAACTCTCTCTGAGATTATCTCAGCTGGTTAGAGCAGGGTGCTAATAACACCAAGGTCACATGTTCAGTCCCTGGATGAGCCATTCACTGAAGGGCTGGAGTTGATGATTGTTGTGGGTTTCTTCTAATACAGAATATCCTGTGACTCACGTCAGATCTTTATCTCCTGTAGTGATGCAATAGCTCCTTGCTGCCACTGACTGGAAGCCAACTATCAAATAGATTACATTTTTAATGTCACAGTACTTATTCTTTGATTGCTCCTGGACACCAATTCATCATCAAACTGAAAAAAAAAAACTTAGAATGCAA
Source organism: Hirundo rustica (assembly GCF_015227805.2). Classification (NCBI taxonomy): domain Eukaryota; kingdom Metazoa; phylum Chordata; class Aves; order Passeriformes; family Hirundinidae; genus Hirundo; species Hirundo rustica. The sequence continues at coordinate 138,730,524 of NC_053450.1, read as the reverse complement.
ATTATAACCAGAGAATTGGCCAAGACAGCCTCATATGTCACCATTCACATCACTATTGGTAAAGTTAGAATGAGTAGCAATTGACATATTGTTTCTTTGCCTAAAATTCTTCCTACACAGATAATTTAACCCTTCCTTAGATACCCTGCCTCTCTACTGGGCTTTGAAATTCAACAGTAATAAACTCTTGACCTTAGGTGTATGCCTTCTGTCATGTTGTGATGTTTCCTTCTAGACTTTGGGAGACATAAACACTTACAAACATTCACATACCTTCTCGAAAGCACTAGAAGCATTTTGGCACAACTGAACACAAGCCCCTTCCCACAGTCATGCCTTGCCACCTCTCTGCTCTAGTGAGACAGAGTTCACCCTGGCAGCTGATCCCACTTTCTGGGGGATAAAGGAGATCGACAGTTGGGATGCTTGCACAAAACTTTAACTCAAACAGCTCATGACAGCGTTGGAGAAGTCACCTGGGAGCGATCAGCCTCTTTCCAAAGGGAGGGCAGTCTAAGGAGCAGCATAAATGTAGGTCAGAAAAATTTCATCTCCCAGATCACCTTCCTCGGTCGCCACTGCTCTGCCCCTAAGCTGCAAGGTCCTGGGTGCTCTCAGCAAGACACTTCGGGCTGGATTCCATCACTGCCTGCCTCCCAACAGCACCAGCTCTGGCAGGGACAGGATTGCCAGAGCCCTGCTCCTACCTCCACACACATTTTAGAGCTAATGCCTGATTCAGAAAATGGTATTCTTATGAAGTGCCAGAAAGTTCATTTATATGTAATTATAGTTTTCTACACTCCTCAAAAATGAGAAGTTGGAGCTAATTTCAACATTAATTGCCTAAATATTCAGCCAAATTGCTTCCCTGCTCCCAAGTGAGAGGGTAAAAAAACCAGACTCATCTCAAGGTTTGCGAACATAATTGCTTTGGCATCCATAGCTGTGAAGTAGTGACAGCTCCTCATAACATAAAATTTACTTGAATATTCAAAAGTTAGACTTCAGGGATCACTGGAATTGATGTTGTTTTCCTTTTTGGGGGCTTTTTTTTTTTTTTTCTTTTTGTTTTTGGTTCTTTTATGAAGTAAACTGAGCTTTATGCAAACTTTGCTCAAATAATAGTTACACAGAAAATTACATACACAAACATAGTTAAGTCTATCTCATCAACAAAAGTTATTAGGAACTCAAAACAGGCAGCAAGACTCAGGTACAGAAAGCAGGTTAATATTTACTTTTAGATGCTTTTCTAAAACCAATTACTTTTCAAGTTCACTTCCATCCTTTAAATACAATTTCTCTACCTTCTGAAACAGCTACAAGTGGTGATTTCCCCCACTTTATTTAGCATTTGGCCATGAAAAGATAAGAGCAAAAAATGCATACAGCTTCTTTTGAGTATGATTTTAATTCATAATTATATCCCTATTAGAAAGTATTCCTACATGTAATGTGTATTAAACTTTGTTTCATCTATTTTTATGTGACTTCTGTCCATCATAAACACAATAACTGTTTTTCAGAGCAATAAAAGCTGTAATGGTTGACAAGCACATAAAACAGGATCTTTTGTGTACACCAGCTCCAGGTTTCTGCTTCAAAAGGAAAAGTAAAAAGTTTTCTTCTGCAAAAAAAAAAAAATACTGTAAATAGTGCCATTGTCTGACAATTTTGGCAGGTATAATTTTGTATGAAAAGCAAAAGCCAGTTTGGAATATCTTAAAAGAAATCACAGAATCACACTGCTGTTCTTCTATGCTGAAAACTTCATGATAATTCTGAGGCTGCTGTGCATATTTCCTTCAGAAAACAAAAAGTGTGTATATATACATATTTATTTAATTTGAGTCCTAACCAATTAGCATCTCCTCTTCCACCACCGTGCCTCTGGTTAAAGCATCACTTCTTTTCCCTAACCTTCACTACACACACTTAGCAAAGCCGTGGGTGCCTAAATGTTCTCTCACTTGACATGTTAGGATCGTTTTTAACAGTTTAGTTTACAACTGAGTGCCTGTAATTTCCTAGCATGTCCTGAGGCAGTTTCCTGAACTGTGTCATTATCTCCACAAGTCTACAGGGACAGGGCTAAACAGGGTTTAAAATGTTATCTACAGGGGTCCTTCGGGGTTCTTAAAGAGTTTTTCTAGTTATTTGGATGCTTAATATCAATGGGGAAAAGTGCTTTTATTCTTTTTCATTTGGCATTATCCTTCCACCACCCTGTATTTTCTACAACTAACAAAGTTACTGCCAATTTTCATTTGTAGAAACCAGAAATTTTTTTATTGCCTCTTGTATCTTCTAAAATTTTCTATAATTAATTTTATAACACCACCTTTCACTGAACATTTTTTTTCCCTGAGCACTTCCAAAGTTGCTATTAGGAAGGTTCTTCTCCCTTATTATATGTTTTACCTTTCCAAAAGATTACCTCCGCTAAATTTTACAAGAGTATTGTAAAACATTTCAGAAATGGGAAAAAAAAAAAAAAAAAAAAAAAAAAAAATAAGTCATTTTTGTTACATTAATTATACAAATACTTCAAATTTCCCCAAGTCATTTTTTTCAATTTATTTTACTCTTATTCACCACCATCTTATTCAAAATGACAGCCATTACATGTCTCACTGTTTCAGTAAAGGGAAGAAATCTGCAACCACAAAAAGCTGTACAATTTTTTTTTCCTCCCCCTCCTTGAAAATGCACTGCAGAACTACTCCGAACATCTGGCCATGAAAGGGAACTGGAATGGGTTTTGTAGTACAAACAGCTCAGCAGAGTTATTTTGTCTTCATTTTTCTCTTCTTTACAAACTGATAGAAACGGGGATCGCGTCTTCGATACATAGTACATGAACACTAAAAAAAAAAAAAAAAAAAAAAAAAGGAACTCCTGCTTCTGCTTTTGATTGAATTTTTGGAGTTATTTCAAAATAATGGGTGAACCACAACTTTTGGCTAGACTTTTGGTACCTGGCAGAGAGTCTAGCCATTTAACATTAAAATCTGTCAAATTATTGAAAACTACAATCAAAAGATAATTTGTGGTTAGAATTCTGTCAGAAACAGAAATGCTGTTTGAAGGACATCTGCACTTACAGGTGTTCCTGTCTGTTTTTTGGTTATATCAATGGGATTAGGCAGCACCCCCTCTCATCTGGGATAATACTTTCAGGTCCTTAAGCTTTTAAGGCACAACCATCAAATGCTTCAGCTTTCTCTATTGATGTGAAGCCTGAATATGTCATTGGATGACCAACAGAGACCAATTGAGGAAAGAGGAAGAATAAACAGCCTCAAGGGCATTTTGCATCCTGTGGAGCCTGATGTGATGCTCTTGCTCTGGCTCACACAGGAACAGCCACTTCAGACAAAGGTTAGCACTGATTTTTGTGAGCAGGTTCTGGCACCCTGTGAAGCTCCCAGACACACCTCTGGGTGGCTGGCATGGAGATCCCCTTTTCAGCAAGCAGGGGTTGGTGATGTCCTGGAAAAACTGCTCAGGGTTGGAGCTGAGCAGAAGATTCACTACAGCTGGGGTGTCAGTGTGGTGCTGCTGTGAAGTTCAGAACCACAGAAATCCTGCATAACTCACAATATCCGTTCTTTTCCAAACTTTGCAACAAGCACCTGGCAACCTCCTATTCAGGAAATCTGTTTCCTGGGTTCATCTGCTAACTTTGATGAAAAAGATGCTTCTATAACTTTGTAACATGTTACACCAGAAGAACGAGCAAGATTCCAGTCAGTCACAAACCAAATTGACATCCCAGATACCATCTAGACAGAAAGAACATCAGTATAATTTCAGTCTATAAATTCCAGGTTTATACAGTGGTAATGAATAAAATTCCTTGGCCATGTTTGATTTTTCAAAGGTAAAACTGATTCTTTGCCACATTTTTGTACCTATAAATCACTAAGTGAGAATTCATAATTAGTTCTGCAGGTAAAATACAGAATCACTTTTTAAATTGTCTGTTCTGGTTTTATGAAACATAAATAATAAAAACATGAGAAATAGAAATGGAAAAGTGAATATGGATTCTAGTCTTAGAGAGCTACATTTCCCCCGGCCCCCCCCCCCCCCCCCCCCCCCCCCCACATAAGACTACTTCTAGCATATCTCAGTTAATAAAACAGAGATAAAATTTAGGGAAAAAAAAACACTATTCCTATAAATTTAGTGATACCATCATTAATAGAAGATGAGTTGATTAATAAGCCTGGTTAATAATAATAATGAATAACTATTATTGGTAAATAAGCTGGTAAGAAAAATCAGATATTTCTACACTTTATATTTAGACATTTTAGTTTTCTTAAGTCAGGCAACTTTCCTTGACTACCTGACAAAACCAGACACAGCTAATACCATTTAAGAGTTTACAGTCTGACTCTGAAAATTAAATTATTAAAATAATTTTATTTTTGTAGCAGAATCAATTCTTCATTAAATCACACAGTTGATTGAAGATGAACATTTATTAAATATGCATTTGTACAATACAATTAAGATATCACAAGCCTAGTAACTAAACACTGATTCTTCAATGTATTTTAAGGATAACAAAATATTGCCTTGAGACAGAAATCCACAATTTTTTGCCTTATAACTACCAGAATAGTATTATTTCTTCTCATAAGATTACAGATTAAAATTGAACTTGTCCAAACTCATTTTTTTTACCTACAATAGGTTGTCTTACCCATTTGAATGGGATTTTGGCAGGAGATTCAAACTTTTCCTATTCTTAAACTTTTTAACATAAAATTTTATTTGTAAGGTAATAGATAGTTAAATGCATTTCAGGAGGATCCTTTGACCTAATTACTTTGCTTAGTGAACTGTAATATTTTTCTCCCCAGTTATTTATTGGTGTTGCAGCAGAAGCTCAATCAATTTCTTTCTGTTGGTAGAAGGATTTAAATGTCTATCTTGTACGTATTCTTAAATGCTAACAATGATCTAGAACATGGTGAACTATATTAATTTATTTCTATTTTATCTTAAACTACTAAATGAATGGAAAGACAAAAAAGAAAACAAACTGTAACTGCTGAAGTGGTTTTTGGAAAGTACCCAAGGAGGAAAGGACAGCTACTGACACGGGCTTCCAGCACAAAAATAACAAACTAACACTGGGCAGCAATGAAAACCGTAGGCAGGTAATTACTGGCAAGCATGGGAAAAAAGTGAAGCCCCTTTGCTATTTAGCTGTAACACCAGGTCAGCCTCCCAGCTGTGCAGCTGCTCAGAGCTCCCTCCAGACGGGGATTTGCTCCACAGCCTTCCCTGCAGAATCCAGTGCAGGAGGCATTGGCAAGCTCCTCCACTGGACTGCTGTTCCCAAAGCAGCAGTGAGCAGGAGGCCACAGCAGCATTGTGACAGCTGCCCTGTCTCCATCCTTGTCCATAGCTTTCAGTGGCTTCAGCACTCTGGGGCTCTGCAGGAAACTCAAGATCATTTTTCTCCCCAAATCTAGGGAGAGAGGATCCCTGTTTCTCTATGCCACGATCATACACATCCCTTCTCAGTACTCTTCCTGTGCATAAATTATTTAAAATATTCAACAGACAACTCATATAAAATGTATTTTCCTCACTGAGATCAATGCAGGATGTCCTGCAGCTGAGAGGTTCAGTTCTTGACAAGCAGGTGGCACACTTGGGCCTTTGGGCACCAAAAAGAGACACATGAACATAACTAGAGCCACAAGGTAAATTGAATCTATATTTGCTCAGAAATAAACAAGGCAGATGTGTTAAATGCATCAAAGGCAGGGTGAGAGGAAGGCACAACATAACAGCTTTCACAGCAAAGGATTTCATTTTAGCCATCCATGAAACATATTAACTCACTTAGAAACCTTTTCTTTTGTGCCTCTCCTGCAGAGAAAACAAGTGAAGACAAAACTAGGAGAAAATATCCTAAAAAAAATACAAGGACCGCCCACATCTATTACAGAAAGTGGAGTCACCAGGCACAACTCAAGCTGCCACGTGGAGAGAACAGATAGCATAAATCTCCTTCAATTCCTACTTTGAGTAAATCACTCTCACCCATCTTGACCTCCCAGAAATTTGTTTTGCAAAGCCAGAGTTATCCATCAAGTGATCTATTCTGAGCAAGCCAAAGAACAGCCATATCTGCACATATAGATAGCTCTCTCCAGAAAAGTCATGTTACTTTTTGCTTGTTAGGGGTCATGCACAGATTCATGAGCTTCCTCCAGAACCTGGTGAAAAGTTACACTCAGGAGGTTAAAATAATGAAAAAGTTTCCTATGCCAACTGCTGAGGTCAAAAATATTTCTGTGTGTCACAGAACCACTGACTGATGCTGACACAACTTGTACCTAGCCATCCTTGAAACATTTACTGGGCTAAACTTCCAGCATAATGATTTTATATATGCATTAAAAAAGATGTTGTAACAGTTCATCACAACCTTCTTTCTGCTCCATAAAAGAATGTGAAACATGTGAAATGAGAAGTCTATTGCTTTTCTGTCCATAAATGAATGAGTGAGATGCCAAGGTTGTACAAAAAATGCAAGGCATTCATTCCCTATAAATCAGAATATACAGATCCACTATTTGTGCATTCCCTGAAGTGGCAGAAAGGCATGATACATTTTGAGATAACATACACTGAATTTGGAAATCAGTCTAAAATGTGGCTACCGACAGGGGCATCCAGATACCTTCAGAAGGACTTCATGCTTCTGATTTCTTCTTCAAACTCCTCCCACTTCCATCATTAAACACTGAATTTTAAAATGCACTTTATTATGAAAAAGGCAGACACTGAGGAAAACAACTCTTCCGTGAGTATCCACATTAACAACGAAACTCACCACCTGGGGCTTTTAGAACATGCAGGTTTCACAGGGCTTTGCCAGTTTGGAGGCAGCCAAACTGAGGTTTTCAAAGTTCCTTAGCTCAAGTAGCAGCCCCCAAGGTACTGGGAAACCCCCGCTGGGATGCTTCAGAATTCAACTGCAGCCAGCAGAATCACAGGCTACAGTGGCCAGATCTCTGCTTGGAATTAGCATCACAACATGAAAGCACTCAGTTTCCAATTCAGGCAATTTTAGAAATTGAGTTATTTTAAATCTATAGCAAGAGGTGCCCAATAAAAACTAAGCAGGAGTTTATAATATGTATTCAGAAAGGACCTGTAAATTATGAAGAATGTGACTTTTAAACAAGAACCTTCTGACACCCAACTAAAAGCCCAGAGCAAAGCCCAGCTGGCTGCCTGTGGTCTGGGGGACGCTGCTTTGGCAAATCCATTCCCAGAACACATTGGAGGGGGAAAGCTCTGAGCATTCTGAGACCAAACTTCTCCTGTTTTGACAGACTTTTTCCATCTGGCAGATGCTCATGATAGACCCTGAGACACTTCAGCATACAAAGCAGAGATGAATTTAATCCTCAGTGGGGAACAGCAGGCGGCTGTGTGAGGTGGAAAATTTCTCATTAATTCCACAAAATGGTTGTAAAAGTAAATATTTGGGCTCATGTGATGGTGATTTGAGAGAGACAGGAACAAGCAAAGTAAAATGTCCTGAAAAAAAAAGGTTGTTGAGATTTTGATGCAAGTCACGAAAAAAGTTCCAAATAGTGACACTTATAAACTTCTTCAAAAAAGAAATAGACCTTCATCTCTAGTTTGTGATAGAAGAAATAGGTAGCACACAGCAGAACACAGATTAGCTCACCACTACAAATATTGAATTGCAGGTCTCCAGTCAACATTGTCAGAGGTAAAAATAAGCCACACTTAGAACAAGGGATGAAAACAATTCTTCTTTCATAAGGTATGAAACTAATAACCCTCAGAAAGTAAGTTATGTCTCTAAAACAAAGGGCATGAAAAAGAACCCCTCTTCTCCATGTTCTCACCCACTAAATTCCTCCCTCTTCAGAGGGTGACAATTCCATATCAGAGTACGTGTTCAGGTACAGAAATCAAAGTACAGGCAGTTTCAATTCCACCAAGCTGCTGCATTTGAAACCTGTGGTTAGCACATTTTTCCCAACACTAATTTTTCTTCAGAAATCTCTGTGCAAAAAATACATGGTAAAACAGAAAATTCTCTTGGAAATACAATTTGTATTTGAAGAAAGAAAAAGTAGTCCACAGACATGCTGCCATGTAAATTTTATATGTATATATCTATCTATATATCTAGCTATATACCTTTCAACAGTATATACACACACACACACACACACACACATATTAACGTATTTGAAACCTACAGCTGGGGGGAGTTACTTTCTCCTGGACTCAAAACCCTTTACCTCTAGTTAGGAGAAAAAAGAAAAAGATGTTTTCATTGTAGGGTCATGTAGATTTTCTGCTGCAGCCAGTCTGTATGATATTTCTTCCTGAACGAAAATCCTTTTTTTCTTCAGGCTATTGTCTAAACACAGACTCTGTGTTACAGCTGGGATTGTTTTCTACAAATGTGTTCTGCTACTGCTACAGGAAGAGACAACAATTGTTATTTGGAGAATGACCAAGTTGCAACTATTGCAACTTGGTCTTTTTTTTTTTTTTTCTTTTTTTTTTTTTTTTTTTTTTAATTTCTTCTTCTATTCTTAGCTCAAGTTGTTTAGAGCAGAAAGGACTCTTCTTCAAAACAAAATCCAGATTTGAGGATGGGAACATATTACTGTAATGTCCAAGTGTGTGGGCATCCTTACCACTCCTACTCTGTTCTTGTGAGCCTGAAAGGAGCCCCAGAATAAAAAGGATTTTGAGGTGCTGCAGTGGGCTCAGAGGAGGGACATGAAGATTATCAGAGGGTTGCAGCCCATCTTCAGTGGAGACAGGCTGTGAGAGGTGGGGTTGTTCAGCCTGGAGAAGTGAAGGCTTCAGGAAGTCCTTAGAACAGCTGCCAGTACTAAAAGGGGGTGTACAAGAAAGCTAGACAAGGACTTCTAAATAGGACATGCATTGATAAGAAAAGGGAAAATTAGCTTTAAACTGAAAGAGGATAGGATTGGATTACATTAGGTATTAGGAAGAGTGAGGATGCTGAGGCACTGAACAAGTTGCCCAGAGAAGTTGTGGCTCTGTCCCTGGAAGTGCTCTTGGCCAGGCTGGATGGGCTTTGAGCAGCCTCGTGTAGCAGAAGGTGTCCTAGCCCATGCCAGGTAATCCTTACAGTCTTGTCTAACCCAGACCGTTCTTTAAGTCTAGAAGACTATTTCTTAACCAGTAGTGCACAGCACTTTGAAAGACCAGAAAGTGTCTGGGTATGTCCAGTAAAGCAGACTTCTTGCAGCCACCTCCATTTCAGACAGATCTCCATTTTAGCAACTACTTTCCAGCGATTGCCCTTTCTGCAAGCCAGTGTCTTCTCCCTCAATATCGGAGTCGCACCTTCAAATAAGTGCTGGCAAGCTCTAATCTGCAGACCCCCAAATCAGCATCCCTTGCCATCAGACACATTCTCGGCTCATAATTTATTAAAAACAAGCCTGTTAAACACAGAGTTGGTAAAAAATCCTCCTCAATAAATTAGATTTAACAGTTTGGAAACAGTTAACTGCCTTAGTGTTGAATTAATGGTTTTCTTTTCTTGGTTCTCTCTGCCTGGGTCACCTTCATCCTGTTCACAGAAGAAAACAGTCCTTCTAATTGAGAGCTATGTAGAAGGATGATAATCTTTCTCTGAACTTCACACACATGGTAGACAAGAGTAGACTCAACAACAAAGCTGCTGTGTAGCACAGAGACCCATCCCCTCACATCAGAAGAGACCACCTGAGCTACTGACTCCATCCCAAGAAGCACACGTGCCCAGACAAGAGGATGTCAAAATCCATCTACGCACGCACTTAATTCACACAACGAGCTCCTGACACTCTACGCCAAACCCGTGACCTACGACATGAAATGCTACCAGTCTAAGCTACAAGTCAGGATGAACCAAAGGCATTACTAATTAAGAACAATATCAGTAATTGGAATTTCTTAGGTTAAAAAGCTCGGGTGATGTTAAATGATAAACCATAATCCATATTTCAATGCACAGCAAAGGAAGTATAAAGAATCAGAAAGTGATTCCTAGATTTAAAGATCCAGTCTTAAACTCAATCCAAGTTTCTTTGTCTCGCCCTTTTTCACCACACAAGCTCATTGATCAGATAGCATTTCTACCCCTGCAATTGCAGCTAAGTGCTGCTGTCTGTACAGCTTTGCAGCCATTGGATCAGAGATGACAAAGTGGTCACTTAAGAGAGAAGTGGCCTCCTGAAGTCAGATGCACAGGCAGGGTCACCACTGCCAGAGGCAACCAGAGGCCCTATGCTTGAATCAGAGCCCATCCAAAATGTTCTTTCACAAGCTGTCCCTTCCTAACCAAGGCTACCACACCAGTTGAGTGCATCTAGCAAAGCCAAAGTATTTCTGTAAAATCAGTTCTGTAAGAATTATCATGTGATATCAGAAGATAAAGCATGGCCAGTCCCCACCCAAAACTCACAGGCTTCTGAAGACCTTTTGCCTGACTCCTCTCCCAAACCTGATTTTTCCAGTTTTGATCTGTCCTTAAGGGCTTCAGTAAGAATCTGTTGATGATAAGGGCAAATATTCCTGAGTAGGTTCCTTCTTCTGGAATAACTAACCATTATATGTGTTTTCCAAGAAGATGGGGTAAAAATTCATCATTAATCCATGTGGCACTGTTTCTATGGTGGCTGAGGGAAAAGGTTCAGTCTCTCTCACTCTGAAAATTCCCAATTCCTTCAGGTCCTTGACCTCACACTGCTGATGCAAAAAGTTTCCACTAGATGGTGTGGGATATGTAGGACATGTAACTACTTTATTAGTAAATACACATTCAGAAAATAGTCTTTCCCCGAGTTTCAATTTTAATTCCCTTGCCTTTCAAGAGAGAGAATTAGTTTATAGGAAAAGCAAAACACGTACCTTAAAAAGGATTAATTCTACCCAGGATGTACGCACACTGGTTTTCCAGAAGGATAAAAGCAGTAACCCTGAAATCCTATTATCCAGTGAATTGCCTCAAAAATTAAACATGCTATTTTATTACTTCAAGTAGGAAAAAAAAATAGAAAAACAACAACAACAAAAAACCACAAAGTCATCCCTTTGGAGAGGAGAAATCACTTCCCCCCGCCCCTGCTCATTAGGAAAAGAAAACACTAAGAAGTCCAAGAGAATGCAGAAACCCCTGAAGTTTAGTCAGCCCTATTTCAGCCCATCTGAAGGGCTATTCTGCTTTGAAGATGAGACTTTCTTGCTTAGGAATCTTCTACCAGGGGTCTGATGCAACAAGTTCTCTGGCCCTTGGCCGTGTCAGCACGGCGCACTCAGTGCTCCATCCCTCTCCCTAGAGCTATGACGGTGGGATCTGGAGAAGGAGAGGAGGAAATCAATTATCAGAACTGCAATGCACATTTCAACACTTATTCTTTTGTAAGAATTAGTCTCAGATGATCTACACAGCTATCACCAAGGACTCAATAAGGCTCGGGTACAATAAAATTGTTAATTAAGACATAATTTCTTCAGAAAACTCGCATTATTGAGTGAGAAGGAATGAACTCAGCTTGACTCTTGAATGAATTTGCAGAGTTCAGAATAAATAATAATAATTAAAAAGAGAAAAATCACAATCCTCACATATCTTTAACCTTGGCACATATTAAAATAGAAGCTATAAAGACAAAAAAAACATTAAATTCTGCTGATATTTTTAGGCAATTTTCAGTGCTGAATTGCATGCTAAGTCTATACACTATTGAAAAAATTGCAAGCAAGCACACATGAGCTAAAGCAGAAATGGATTCATTCCTCTCCGACTAATAATCAGAAATAATGGAATAAAGTCAAAGTGACACAAGGAAAAGAAGTGGCATGGAAAGCCACTAGATTTTTCTTTTTGAGTGGAGCTCTTTGTGTCTTCCCTTCCTTATTTCCCTTAGCTTCCCAACTCTCTTATTCTTGAGTGTCTTCTGAGCTCTGGTTTTTTTCTTCCTCAGACAGCTACTTTTTTCCCTTGCAGCTTCCCCAAAGAGAGGCGAGCAGTTCCTTGGGAACCTCATAACTCTGCATTTTTTAATTGCTTGGGAGCTACGTTTGAGGGTCTTTCATTATTACTTCATAACTCATTGCCAAGCAGGCCAGTTACAGACTCAAATGAAGAGGTCATTCAGCTTTATTTTTATAAGTCCATGACGAGACAGTGATACTTATGGAGCCAGACTATCTGGCAGCAGATGCACAGAATTACTTTATCAGGAGTTCTTGTCAAAAACTGTCTGGAGTCTGTGATTTTGTATGCTTTAAGAGTTAACTATCATGAAACAGGTAGCTGAGAAAAAAAAAAAAAAAAGTGTTACTTGCTTATCCCACTTCAACAAAAACCCCGTGGGAAAAGGGCTTTTTTTGTATTCTCATGAATTATTACAAGGAATGTTCCAAGAAGAGGGAAGAAAGGGGGAGGGAGGACCAAAAAAGCAATTTCATAATAAACTGGATTTGCATGACTGCAGACATAATCCATTCCTGCTTTAGGAGGGGCTGATGTAATGCAGTCACCCCCAAACCACCTCTTTCCTACTGCCAGGTTGTGGCATGCAACTGTCAGGCACTGGCTATGAGAAGAACGTCCTAAAAAACCATCAACAAGTGGGTTATGGCTCTCACTCCTGTACTAAAGTGTGCCAACACTGAAATTCAGAAACACAACCACTGTTTTTACCCTCCTGCGTGGTCTACAGCATATATCAAGTTTAGCCTGTCTTTGCTTCTAACAAAGCCAATATAGAACCTTCTCAAGGGCTTCTCCTATGTCCCTGACTCTTGCTGTCCTTTACAGGGACATCAACTACAGCCAACTTCCTACTACTCTATCTTCAAAAGTTTTCCAGGATCAACTCCATCTATCCTATAGCTTCAACTAATTACAATTATCCCTAAAAATACACAGTGGTTTGTCGGTGAAAAACGGTAGATGCATTTCTATCTTTAGAAAATGACATGTTCAAAAAAAAAAAAAAAGGAGGTAAGATGACCTTGCAGGGTAGCCTATGACCTTTCAGCTTTTAAACTTCCCATGTAGTGGAAATTGCATTTTCAAGGGCCAGTCCCTGACACCATGTCTGGAGTGAAAGCAGAGGACAACCTCAAATGCAGGACACTGCAGTGCCACGTGAGCAGCATTAGAGAGCATGGAAGAATAGATTTTCAGATAAGAGTTAAGGACAGTCTGAGAACAAGAAAAGAGATTATTACAGTGATTACTTGATACATAGGACAGCCCAAAGAGATGTTATACAGCCTTGTGAAACGTGGAGAGAAGAAGCGTAAGAGACTAGCATGCAGGCAGCAGACAGCAGAGCTTCAGACAAAAGTATGAAAAGGTTTTTAAAAATCGGCATGTTTTACTCTATAAAAGACATGTTACATTTCCTTCTTCCTATACCAGCAGACCACTCACAATATGTTATGAGATGATACAGACATATAAAATCATTGACTTCATTAACTCTTGCAAAAATCAAGAGAAGACCATATCCACAGGACTACAACTGACAGAGAAAGGAGAGGGCAGCAGACTTGTTCAGCATTAGTCTGGAGCATCATATCAGCAGACTTGACCCAGAGCCTGAGGGCCAAGGCAGCAGCTTCAAACACAGTCCCTTCCCAGTGCTCCACTCTGGGGCAGTGCCCATCTGCTGTCTCTGAAGCTGGTGAAGCCTTGCACGCATTTATATCCCAGAGAGGCTGGCCTCTTGCTGACGGGGAACAACTGGTCAGCTGCTGGAATCAGTGCTGGTTGTTCCAGGGCACACTGAGCTCTAACCAGCTGCTGGAGTTCACACCGACGCCCCGATCCTGCTTGCTAGCCCAAGGGGAGCCTACAGAAGGACCAGTTTCAAGTCTTAGCTAACACAAAGCTGTATTTCATATTGGGATTTGCTTTGCTGAGGTCTGGACAAGCCTTGGGGGTGCCACAGCGCCAAGGCAATTATAGCCACTGGAGAAAGAGCAACTCACTAATCAAGCCCAGTACCCTGTTTCTCCTCAGAACCATATTTAGCTCCTTTTAATTTATTTGCTGAGTTCCCTATTACAAGCACTTGTATTTTTTGCCCTTGATACTCTCATTCAAAGCTACTCCCCAGTATTTTTTTTTAGAGATGTTCTTTTCCATTTCTATTTAAAAATGTCACTCAAATGCAATGTCATTTTCTCCAAAATGTCTCCCTTGGCTTCAGATACGCATTCCAAATTTGTACAATTCCTAAGGGGGGGAAAAATAGACTTCTATACTCAAGCCACTTTTTTATTCAAGCAGCACAGCCCATTGGACTTAGATAAACGAAGGAATGAGATTAATGCATGTCCTTTCCAAACCCAAAACCTTACATGCATGTTTGTACATATCTTTCCATGCATTTCAATTTGTGAGAACTCAATCCAAGCCTATTTACTAGAGCCAGCTGTTTTAATGGCCTCATTTCTTCCCCAAACCCACATCTCAATAATGTTGGGGAAGCTGCCAAAGGATTTGGCTGAACCTCTTGGAAGGCCCCATGACAAATTGTAACCATCACTTTATTATCTCAGTGATAGGAAGGTCTGGTTGAAATCTCCAGTTCTGGATGATTAAAGAAGAGTGGCGAGTTTCTGCTTTCCACCCACCATTAACAAGAAGATTTTGACTGGACATTCAGGCATTTCCTGAATGTGCACTATACACCCTGTCACCTCTAGGCTCAAACCCTGGAATTCTTGGTAAATCGGGCACAATCCCTTGGGTTTATTCAAACACCAGAGCACCTGCTGCCTGCTACGTTCCTGAAACAAGAATTTCAACCTCTGAGCTTTGCACTCTTCCAGGACATCGCTAGTTTTTCACCACAGCAGTTAAGTGAAGACACCCAACATCAGGCAGCTCAAAAGCGTGGCAACAGAGGCCACAGAGAGCCCCAAAGGTGCTCCCTCAGAGTTCAAGCTCATTTCCACGGCACCTGAAGCTGACTGGTTCACTTTCAGACTGCAGAAAATCAGGTTTCTGAGCAGACAAATGGGAATGGCTGAGGTCCTCCAGGAAACCCCAGGATGGAGGGCTTCTGAGAGAATATATGCTTTAGTGCCTTGCATTCATGCAGAGAGTTGTTTTGCAGTGACCATTACTGTATTTCAGCAGAGAATTAACTCCACCCTGAGAAAGATTGTTCTTTGTTTTAATTATTTACTGATATTTTATGAGACAGAAGGAAAATTACATATGAGAATAAAGAAGTTCAAGTTGCTTGACAGCATCAATTTTCTCCAGTTCTTTTAAAAAATAGTAATTTCCACTCAATTGCAGTAGAAGGAGCCCAAATTATGAGAGCTTTGGACTAAAACTTTATTCTGAGACTTGTCTAAAATGAAGCCTGATGTGCATTGCTTGCCACCCTGAAGCCTTCTGTTTGCTGGCCCTATCATTGTATTTCCATCACTTCTGATGTGTTACTTAAAGTGCTGCAATAAAAACAAGCAAGACAAAGTGAGACAGGAGAAAACAACAGAGACTTTTAAAAAGCCACAAATGAGGCAAGAGATATCTGAAAGGGCAGGAAAATAAGAAACTACTTCTGTGCAGAACTGCTGCTGCTTATGACTGCACATAAGTATCACAAAATCCATGCAAGACACATAGACTCCCCTGAGATGGTTTCTACAAGTAAATTTCTCCTTCACTTCCAAAAAATATTTCAGCTGACAACTTTTCAACTGCCTGACATTTCAAGCTTCTCCTGTTACCTAAAAAAAAGGCCACCTCTGATCTCCTATAGATGACCTTCCACAGCACCAAGAGAGAGATTCTGCTAAACATTAAAACACTTACATCTAAAAAATCTCTCATATATTACAGTTAGAGTTTCTCTGATCCTGAGTTTTACTCACCAGAACACTGAAAAAACAGCTCTGCTCAACAGCAGCTGTACACTGAGGGGAGCCCCAGATCTCCACACCACCAGTCCAGGCGCCAGGAATGGGCTCCCAGCAGGGATAGCCTGGATGAAGTGAAATGAAAATTCCACTCTTTCAAGATTTCCTGTAATACCATCAAGTCATCCTGAAAGTTTTGCTACTGACTACAAGTGCAGGAGGCCTCCTCACACTTACTCTTCAGCAATGTGGAAATCATTCAATCCCCAGGATGCATCCAGACCATGCGGAGCCAAGCAAGAGAAGCGGCACCTCTGGTGTTCAGAGCACTGGGACATGATACAGAAGCAAATTCCAATGGAGTTTAAAGCATCAGAGAAGGAGAGGAGAAATTAATTCTGTGTACAAAGATGACTGAAAAGCTGCAATCCTACAAGAGGTCTCTTCTTTCCCACTGGACCATGCTGTAAGCAGCTCTTCCCAGCACTCTCCCTCCTCACCACACTAAGACTGCCCAGGATGTACTACTCCAGCCTTTATTAAAGATAAATCACACTCATTTTTTCTAGCACAGATCAACAGCTAAAGAAATTACCTCAGCAATATTCTCAAGTTCCCAGCAGTATCCAACTCAATTTTCATGACCCACTACCCAGGTATCTCACCAACTACGTCGTGTCTTTATTAACTATTCATGTTCCAAGCAACGTCAACCTTTTTTTTTTTTTTTTCCTCTTTCTTTCTTTCTTTCTTTCTTTCTTTCTTTCTTTCTTTCTTTCTTTCTTTCTTTCTTTCTTTCTTTCTTTCTTTCTTTCTTTCTTTCTTTCTTTCTTTCTTTCTTTCTTTCTTTCTTTCTTTCTTTCTTTCTTTCTTTTTTTTCTCTCAAAAAAAAGTATCAACATTTACACTTTTCCTTCCCAGACTTCCTTCAGACACTTGGCTAGAATTCAGACTTTGAATTTAGTGCTCTTAATTGTGGGGTGCTTTCCTATCAGGCTCCTATATTAGACTGCTGGCGCCTACCAACTCATAAATTTGTCTTTACTTTTTTCATATTTTTCGCACATCTTGTCTTAGCAAAGGTTCAAAAGTTCAGTAGAAATACACTACTTATCTCTCTGTTTGCTGAAAAGTCTTATGACAGATAATGTCAAGAAATTTAACACAATTATGACAACTAAATTACACAGCACTACATAGATCTTGTAAGGTTCCAGAAAACATTGTAAGTAATTAACTGTTGTTAAGAGGTTTACATTGCCTCACTAACACATACTGAGACCTAAATCTGAACTGCTAATAAGTGCATCAGTAAATTTTGTAAGGAGTCAGAATGAATTACACCATGGCAGGATGTCACTTAGTTTACTTATTGCTTTCCTAATTGATAAAGGAGTATTAATAATTCTTTAATACTCTATGCATCCTGGAGGACTTTGTTAAAGATCCTTCTGTAGTACGAGAAGCCTGTTTCTCCCTCTGCCCCATCAACATCCACCAACAAAGGCACAGAGAGACAATTCTAAAATAACTTTCCTTGGAGAAGAACCAAGTGTGGAGGGAAACAAGCACAGGGTTACAATCTGTGCTTAGAAGTTATTTTTCTGTCAAGTGGGACGAAATATGCTAACCCGGAACAAAGGTACTTTTAGTATACACAGAAAAGTATACAGTGCACAGGAAAATGGAATAGAAAAAAGCAATCCTCATTTAATGGACAAGCTACCTTCAGAGATACCTTAACATGTTCTTGATTTACAAAAATGAGTAAGTGGAAAAAAAAAAAAAAAAAAAAAAAAAAAAAAAAACCCACCAAACAAACAAATAAACAACAAAAAACCAAAAAACCCCACAACAAATTAATAAAATATATTCATAAAAATAGAGTGGGCTATCTTTACTGGATTTTCTTCCGCAAACTCAGGATATTATATGCAGAAAAGAATACTAGTCAATATTACTTTTCCCTCCTACTTCTTGCAAGGGATCTGTGGAAGGAGATTGACCAAAGAGTATCACCAAAAAAAAAAAAATTATTTAATTTGTAAACACATTCAAGCACCAAAATCAATAATTCCCTATAATCAAATTCTCCCTTTTTATATTGGGCTAAAAGAAAATCACTTATGTTGACACAGAATACTTATTTTTAAACTCCAGACTCACGTGTACCCTCCTAGCACTTGTATCTCTGAAACTCTAGGAGCAACAGAATTGGGTTGGTAACAGTTGGGTTGTTTCCAACTTACAGTCCTTCAAAAATTACCAGCCACATGTACAAATGTCCCACTGTTTCCTGGTGATGTAACTGCTTTAAAAGGAGCCAACAGTACAGGCCAGATAATGACAAGTGTCAGTTAAAATAGAAAAAGAAATATGGAAATAGAAAACCAACCGATTCTCCTAGGATAAAAAAATAAGTTGTTATCTCTTATTAATTAAGCTGTGGCATATTTTGTTTGTTTGTTGCCTTTTTTTTTAATGGATTGGGATTGCATGACCAGGTTCTGGTAGCAGAGGGGTTACAGGGGTGGCCCCCATGTCTGACAGAGCCAATTCCAGCTGGGTCCAGGACATGCCTGCCACTGGCTGAGCCCATCAGTGATGGCGGTGGCATCCCTGGGGAAACAAATAAACTGCTTGGAATAACAGCAGCCCCAAGAGGAGTGAGAATACAGAAGAGCAACAACTCTGCAGACACCAAGGTCAGTGCAGACGGAGGGGCAGGAGGTGATGCAGGAGCCAGAGGAGAGGTTCCCCTGCCCCGTGGTGGGACCATGGTGAGGCAGCTGTGCCCCTGCAGCCCACAGAGGGCCACGGGGGAGCAGAGATCACCCCACAGTCTGTGGAAGACACCACCCTGGTGCAGGTGGATTCCCAACAGAGGCTGCAACTTCATGGGAAGACCACACCAGAGCAGGGTCCTGGCAGGATCTATAGAAAGAGGAGTTCACACTAGAGCAGGATTTCTGATAGGACTTGTTATCTGGTGAGGAACCCATGCTGGAGCAGCCTGATCCTGAAGAGCTGCACCCCATGGAAAGGACCATTGCTGGAGTAGTTTGTGAAGAGCTGTGTCCCTGGGAAGAACTCATACTGGAGAACTCTGTGGAAGACTGTCTCCCGTGGGAGGGACCCCACAGTGGAGCAGGGGCAGAATGGGAAGAATCCTCTCCCTGAGGAGGAGGGAAAGGTAGAGACAATGTATGAGGAGCTGACTACAGCCTCCATTCCCTATCTCCCTGTGCTGCTGGGAGGAGGAGGCAAAGAAAATGGAGAGTGAAGTTCAGCCCAGGAAGAAGGGAAAGGTGGGGGAAAGGCGTTTTAAGGTTTAGTATTTATTTCTTGTTACCCTGCTCTAATTTACTACTTATCAAATCAAACTGCTTTTTCCAATTGGGTCTGTTTTACCCGTGACCCTCTCCCTGTCATCATCTCAACTCATGATCTTTCATTATATTTTCTCTCCCTTTCCTAGCTGAGGAGGGAAGTCATAGAGTGGTTTTGGTGGGTACCTGGTGTCCAGCCAGGGTCAACCCACCACATAAAATCCAGTCTTTTTACTGGAAAAAACCACAGTGACTGGGTTTGTGACAACATTTTAAAGTTCCCCAGAAATCTTACAAAGGAACACAAAAAAACTCACAAAAATGTTTTGAGTCATTTTAAATGTATTATATTCCCTCCTAGAATAACAAAATTAAATCATGGTTAGGGCCTATGGAAAGACAGATGAATTATTTATTTTCACAACATGGAAAATCAGTGTCACTAATATGTTTCCCCATTCACTGAAAGAAACTGAAGTTGAACATTCGGTTAAAAGCCTTTTCATTAGTGCAAATACAAATATTTAGTAAAGTTTTCAATGACTCTTCATACAATTATTACACAATAACTACAGTTATTAGAAAAGCAGCTTCAAGTAAGAGAAAATGACCTTGAGTTACTACTTGATGAGCTACAGAGGAAAGGAAATTTCATTAACATAATGCATCCACCTCAAAAAAAGGAAGTACACATACTTGCAACAGTGACAGAAGTTATCTAGTTTGACTGAAATAAGGAAGCACAATGGGAGTACTTAGTACTCACTCAGTAAAACTACTACCACAGTAAAAATTACTGAATGTCAGAGAAAGATCAAGTGCCAAAGCCAAAAGAATACACAGTTCTAAAGAGATCAGGAAATAATACTCAAAAAATCTGGGAAACATCAAAAAGTGCTCAGGGGATGTGTTATAAGCCATTAAAAAAGATAGCATGTGTATTAGGATGAACTGAAAGACCATCGGTCTCTAAATGAGAGTTTTGATGATTTTCAAGTCACAGGCAAACAACACCCTGAAGGAAAGCAATTGTTTTGTAGGCGAAGTGGTGGAAATGATTATCAGTGGTGCCTTGGCCCTGCAGCTGTAGGATGTGCTACGCTCTTATTCACAGACTTAAACACAAAGGATTAAAGAGACAGGAAAAGACAAAACTCCAGCACCAAGCAGACATCTCTGAGTTAGTAAATTAAGCAATTTGTTCTGTGATCACAAGGACAGCCAGCGTCTGCAGAAACTCAGTTTTAGATTGAAGAGAGTAGCTGGCCTTTCATCTGCAAATTAAGCGGTATTGTACTGCCACATCTAAAACACATTAAGTAGTGACAAATCTCATTTGAGATGGTTCATCCTTTGCTTTTCTCCATGGAAATGCTATTCAATTTAAGTCACAGTCCTGTGCTTCTAGGACTCTGCTGTGTGTGCACACAACCAGCTCCGTTCACCCAGCACAGCCGACGTGGGCAGCGGCTCCAGAGCCACCAGCAGAGACTGCCCTGGTGCTCTGCATCCTGTATCCATGGCTGACAGCAGTTCCTCCAAACACAGCCTTTAGCTCCAGCTCCACCATGGATCTCCCATCATAAAAGCAAAACAGAAATGAAAAAGCCACCCACGGGACTGCCTTTCCCCACAAACCATTTTAGCATCTCTACTTTAGAGAATACAACTTCTTTTTTCTCCAGAAAACCTTTTCAGTCCACCTGTGAACAGAACCAAACACTGCAGACATATCAAACCAGAAAACTAGGCATAAACGTGACAAGTGAACAGTGTCTTTCCAAATTCAAGCTTACTCTTTTCACACCCAGAAAATTAAATCTTTGGGGATGGAGAGGTTTCTTCACCCTACAGCAGCTCATGCTTGGCCTACCTATGCTGCCACAAAATGCACCTTCATGAGTTTTTATTGTCTTTTTTAAAGCATCTGAAGAGGGCACTAAAAGTTTCTAATTTTCTCAGGTTTTATGATATCATTAGCTGTCCACCAAAATACATATTGGAGTATAAAAGAAGGAAGTGTCACCATGCACTCCAGAGATACACAATGACAGAATTTTTTCATCAATGTAAGGAGCAGTGAGCAGTTTCCTGGATCACACTTCTCCCTCTTCCATTCCTGTACTTCCTCCTACACTTGCAATGCTCTTAAATAGAACAGATGCTCCTATGAATCCCGCAAGAAGTTGTTAATATACAGTTAATTGTTCACAACATCTGGTAATAACAATACTCATTTGATGTCAGCAGCTGCTGGCAGAGGTCAGATGACAAAGGCATTGGCCTCTGCATGACACCAGCTGCTTCTGCCCTGCTTCTTCAGTGGGTGGGGTGAGTCCTGCCTATGCTCAAGCAACAGCCATGCTCTGACAGTGTCTACAGAAATAGTAATGCACTTTAAAACTGATATATTTCATCAACAATATTTTTTCCCATTTTTTCTCTCAATTTTCTTTTCTGGTTAGAAAATCAGGAGGGTCAGGCAGAAAATTTGCCCCAAAGGAGCATCTGTGTAGAAACAGTTGGGGAGAGAGCAAGGACTGTGCCAAGCAGGGAACAGCAAAGGAGAGAAAATCAGAGCAAGTTTAGCAGGGCTTGCCAGCCAGGTGATCCCACTGAACCACTGCTTTGCAACAACAACAGCCAGAAGGACAGTTATAGCTAGGAGCCATAGAAGCACAATTCAGAGCCAATGGATGAAGAACATCAGGCTGAAGGACAGGATTAGAAGAAATTTAAACACCACATGATCAGGTGTGCAGCCTGTAAATGTCACTATTTTCAGACCAAAGCACTGCCGCACACCTTTGTTAGCAATGGCCCATCCACGTCCTTGCCACCATCTACTCCTGCTGGTGCCAATCATTCCCAGCACCTCCCCAGGAGCAGGGAATCTCTTCCTCTACATATTTTTAAGACATCTCTATCTGTCTATGTCTGCTAATTTTACTACTTGCAGCCCTCCATGCTCTCACAGACTGACACCCCCACATGTTACTGTTTATACAGAACTGGTGTTTGGAAACAGGCACCTACTTGCTTCCTTTCATTATTCAGGCAGGCAGTCTGACATCCTGCCTACCACTTGCCTCAGGATTTTATGCTGAGGATTATTCAACTTTTAGTCTGTTATAAATTTCCTGTCGTGTCCCACAGAATGTCAAGTCCTGGTAGCAGGTGTGATGCTCAATCAGTTGAAATGGGAAAGATTTTCCTTTAAATTTCACAACAGGACAGGACCTTGAAAGGCCCTCAGAGACAGTATGTTGGTGTAAGCTCCTTATACTGCTCAAGGACTCCAAAATATGAAAAACAAGCATCCATTTACATTCATGAAAACCTGTCCTGAAAGCAGAACTGGACATAGGAGCCCAGATTGCAGGTGGCACCATACTTTGATGAGAACAGATCCAAGCAAGACTTTGGGAACAGATCTGGTTTACAGGAAAGTTCTGCTGTCATGCAGATTCAAAATGCCATCTCTGATCTCCCAGGACTGAAGAAAGAGCACGGCCCAGCTGTCAGAGGGCAATGCAGATCCACTATGCAATAGCATCCCACACTACTTGATGGGCTTTTGCACCCCCAGGGAAGTGGCAGAACAAACTGTAGGATCCCACAGACTGCAAAGTGAGGTCTCTTCTCTCTTCTCTTCTCTTCTCTTCTCTTCTCTTCTCTTCTCTTCTCTTCTCTTCTCTTCTCTTCTCTTCTCTTCTCTTCTCTTCTCTTCTCTTCTCTTCTCTTCTCTATTTCTGCGGTCCCTTGGAAAAGGGCAAGACCAAACACAGCATATAGTGCTGAAAAGGTCCAGTTCTTTTTGAGGAAGATATTTGTAGAAGCACAATCCCAGCTAAATCTTCACAGTAATAGGCTTGTGCACATAAGTACAGACACACAAACACCATAGCTGCTGCCACTGAATTGGTGCCAGATAATTCCTCAAGCAGACCTGTGCTGAGAAACAAAACCGAACGCTCCTGAGCATGTATTTTGGGTCCTAAATCTCCCCCATTCAAAGCCTCTGTCTACTCTGCACTTCAGTAATTTCAATAGTTCAATAAAATTAATAAGTATCAAGGGATATATCAAGTCAGGAATATTTCAGAATATGTCAAAATGTCTTAATCAGTGTGTATTGTACAGAAACCTTCATATGCATAAAATTAAAAGTGCTTCCTACTGTTCCACACACTCCTTAGTTCACAATGGAAATACAGAATACCAAAGCTCCCCTCTGCTTTTGCAGTGCTAGACCCTAAAATATTTGATATAGCTTAGAAAGGTCTTTAAATCTTTCATTAACAAGTTCTTAATGAAAAACAATCTGTACAATGAGGTAAAGATCAACAAAATTATGTACAAATTCCTGTTGGGATTTTTTCCTATCAAAGCCATTATATTCTATCTTATGAACGTTCTGAGAATAGCATTTCTATCATAAATATGCAACCTACATAACAAAAGAAGTTAAGTGTATTTTTCATCTAAAGTATGTCCATTTAGTGTAGAATCTGTCAAAAACAACATGAACACATGCTTCAAAGCAAAAAAAAAAATAGACCTTTTCCTTCTCTGTGACAGATTATTATGAAAATTCAAGCAAAATGAAAAAGGTATAGCTACCATTGCCTTTTACCTGAGCTTTTTTAGAATGTATCAAACAACTAAAGAAAAGATAAACATTCAATCTATGCTAAATGTCACAAAGTGGCTTAGTGCTCTAACAGGAGTGTTGGGGTGGGGGGTGGGGAGATTTCTTGTTTATTTTTTAGAAATAGCTTATTGCTACTGGTCCCCTTTAGGAAAGACACCTACAGATACATTGATGCACAACTAAATTCTCTGCACAAATTACAGAACTTGAATTAAGTTTATGTACATAAAAATTTTAGTTTTATATAAAAGGCAAGTTAACTTTATGCATAGAAAGACACAAGAGCAGAGCTGATAGACACTGAGCAAACAGAAGCACTGCTACAAAATTCATTGAAAAAGGTGAAAACATATTAAACCTAAAAATGTTGCCTTAGAAGAGCTTCATACAAAAATTAATTCAAAGTTAGGGTACTTCAAAAAAACATAACTGAAGTACAATAGCAACCAAGAAACAAAGTGCTTTATGAATCTCTTCAAGTTTCTGCATATATTTCTGCCAATTTTTATTTCAAACATCAAGAAGCACTAGCAGATTTCTTCAGCCAACATAAAAACAAAACAAAAAAATTGGTATACTAACTTACCTGCTTTGTATACATGATACTTGAACACAGAATATTCAGTTTCTTCTTGGATCTAGTTTACTTAGAAGTCAGACCCAAAGGTGCTTAAAAGAAGCATTTAAGTCAAAACTGTATTTAAGAACCTATGTGAACATGACTAGTTTTCTAAATATATAGGGCATGCAGAATTCCCACTAAAGCCAAAGAGCTCAATACATTGAAAGAAAAACATGGACATATAAATAAGACATACTTCTTTCAGCATTCACATGCTGATGCTGGCCCTAACGGTGCATATAAGGTATATTCCCTTCCATTTCCAGTTTTCATGTGACCAGTTCCAATATAAAATGGTAAACTAAACTAAACAAGATCTTGAGATTTAAAAGCAGATCAAAATTAACCATTCTATTGTGGATACAATTGTCACTAAGGTGATAGAAATTCCATAACCCCATAGATTAAAGACAACACTCACCTGCAGGAAAAAGCACATGTGCTTTGGATGGGAAATAATTCCCAACATTTTATAAAATTCCTTTCTCTCTTAATCAAAATCACAGCTGAAAACTGTGTTTACTCCTAGTGAATAGACAGATGAAGGTAACACAGTGTCCCTTATGGAGCAGCGTCTCCGTCTACCTGAGCTAGCCTGACACCATGGTCAAACAGGGGACACTCCTCCGGATCCTGGGAACCAGGGGGCCGCTAAGGGGATTTTCCCCTTGTCATGGGAGAGGACCACGCTGACGGTGGAGGAAGGAGTCTGACTCAACTGGATGGCAAAATCCAAGGTCTTTATTCGGTCCCAGCGGGAACTTCCAAGCCTCAGGGGTGCAACTCCAACGGAGCCCCTCAGGCAAGGAGACGTGGGCTTAAACGCGGGAGAGGGACTAAGGGAGGGGACAAACCATTGTCCAATGAAAGATAAGGTGGGAATGGAACATCTGTTTTGACTACTGAAAATTGTTGGCTATGACTTTGGGAAATACCATATAAAACCCCTTTGTTTCTTGTAGGTGGGCCTTTTCCTGCTTTCCTCTGGCCAGAGAGAGACAGGTAACATCGAGCTGGGCCTGCTGCTCCCCCCTTTTGGGGCGGAGCTGGCCTGAGGCCTGGCCGGATTCCATCGGCCCCCGGGTGAAGGGGGGAGGGAGAGGTTGCTGCTTTACAACAACTACTTTCTCTAAACTTCCCTGGAGCAGGGAGAGATCTCTGCCAGACCCCTGATAAGAGCTATGGGCACCATTTAGGCTGAGGCTACCCCGATTTACACTGAGGGGTGGACTGAGAAGGCATTTATGATCCTGTCTGGTTTTTTTGTAATTCCAGACTGCTCGACTGCTCCGATCTCTGATGCTTCTGTGTGAGTCCTTCCTCCCTCACCAGCTCGGCCTTGAACATCTAACACCACGAGCTACAGAGAGAGAGACAAAGACTCTGGGCAGATTTAACTCCTTCTTAGCAACATGAAGCTTCCAGAGCTTGGCCCTTCTCTGAGAGAGAAAAGAAAGGGACGGAGTAAACATAAAGAATAATCAGCATAAAGTCAGTAGAGCAAGAGTGAAAAGACTATTAGGACAGAGGGTTGAAGAGTTGGTTGTTCCATTCTTACTTGAACCATGGAAATGAACTCTATATTTAGATCATTCCTTTAAATCATGGGAAGGATATGCATTTGGGGACATGATTGTTTTGATTTGTGTGTGGATTTGAGCAAAGGTGTTTGTGATGGACTAAGTAATATTAATCTTATAAGATGCTTGAACAGAGATAGAGATGAGAAGCCCTCTGTGCCAGTGAAGAAGTGAGAAGATATCTCTGTACCTTGAGGTGAATAATCCTTTGCTTTAGAGTTATTTATCTTTAAACAGTGACACCCCAATATGCAAAAGTCTAAGACTCATGACCCATAAGCAGCTTGGGAACCTGCTCCTGGGAGGGGACACAAAGGCAGGTTTCCCCGGGCAGTTGTTTTTGTAACAGTTAAAAAACCCACAAGAGAACTGTTCTAAGTTGTCAGTGGGATCCATGACTCTAAGAGGGACTCTTCTCCTAAAGAATTGATGAAAGACTATTGTCAAACAGTGAAACTGACTGAAAATTACAAGTTTTGTCTCTTTATGTTGTTTTGTAGTAAAGTAAACAGTTTGTAAGGGGAGAGAAGAATGGTTTTGGAGTTTCATTCTGTTTTGGTTTAGTTTTTTTCCCCCAACTTTCTTTTTCCATTCTTTTAGTGTGTGTTAATAAAACTATTTGTTCATTTTTAAGGTTAAGCCTGCTTTTTTTTTCCTCCTAGTCTCACTCCCACAGAAAAAGAGTGAGTACTAAGACCAGAATTTAGTAAACATGAAACCACTACATACCATAACAGTGAAATGACATAGGCATAATTTCCTATCTTTAGGAAAAAGAACATAAACAGAATAGTCATAAGTCTTTTTATCCAGAAACAGCTACAACATTTGTGCTCTCAAATTCACCACACAGCTGTAGAGAAAAGTTATAAGCTAGAAAGAGTAGAAATGCCTCAATGTGGCAGTCGGACCAGAGCAGGAAGCCCTCTGCAACCAGGCAGGAATGCTCTGTAGCAGAGAGATCTGTGGCTGCCTCCGTGGTTGTTTGTGTCTGATTTGCCTTCAAAGCACACCAACAGCACTGCCAATTACAGAAATAGGTTTTGAAATGTGAATATGGGTGCTCTGAAAACTGGACTGAGACCAATAACTCATTTTGAAGACATCTAGCTAGTTATTTGGATGTTAATGTTCTTCCACCAGTAAAACCAAGACTGCATTTAAACCAGTACCCTAAGAGAGAATAATATCATTTCCTCACTGCCTACCTCATCAGCCACCTAATGCTTCCCAAAGCACTCAACATTTTCAAGTGCAAATATTGCTATACCTCCAACTGTTGCTATGCAACACTAGGTGTTATATTTCCTAGAAACATGATGAAAATAGGACTCTTGATCCTTAGCTTGACTACTATTACTCTGCACCATATCATACATGATTGGAATTAATACTTATTGAGGAAACCAGGTTATAGTCTTTAACAACTTACATACAGAATCCAGGCTCTACTCCAATATATTTTCACCCCTCATTTAATATTTGATTCTTTTTTGAACATGACCTGCCCTGCAATTTTACGAGAAATCACCTGAGCTCTTCATTCAGCTATACTATAGTCATTTTGCTTCAGAATTACTCCCACAATAGCACCAGGCATGTCTTAGGGATGATTGTGTTTTATGGTTATAAAAGTTAGTGTTGCTGGAATGCAAGAGGAGTAAGAGTACAATGCACACACAAGGTTCACAAAGCAGGAGAAGGAATCCCACCCCACAAACAATCCCACACACACTACTCATCTCCAGGCATTCTGGACAGTAAATCACCATATCAATCAACATATCTTTCAGAAGTATCACTTTCTTTCAGCATAACAGCAAAAAAGGTTTTTTTTTTTTTTCCCTTCCTAAGGCAAAATATTTGCTCCTTAGTAGATATACAGACATTTTTAGTGCCACTTCTGAGTAATCAGCTCTATCAGACAGATGGGATACTTTCTGAAACAAGTTACATGGGCTGTTTGTTTCACCCCAAATTGGGGCAATTCATTTTGATAAGAATTTAATTCACAGTTAATACAGATTGTTGGCGTCTGGTTTTATATGAATTGATTGCACAGAGAAATCAGGTCAAGATCAGCTCTGGGTAAGAAGACTGACAGATCTAATGGTGAACTCCTGCCACTGCTCATCAGCATTAGCTAACCAGGGTTTGGCCATGCCCCAGAAAAGATAGAGGATGTGTTATGTTCGCCCACACCAATTTTAAGAAAGGAGGTAGAAAAACGAAAAGACTTTAAATGCTTTGCCATTTCACTCGGGTGGCACATCAGAGCAGCAGAGTCTTTTCACCATGTCATACAGCCACGTTTCTTGGTATCTGGGCTTCATAGTGCCTCAGTTAAGAAGAGAGTAGTCAGCCAGGAGTAATGACTAGACTGATACAGTTTCACATAAAGTACGCATTAAAAAAAATTAAACCATTTTAGTGTAGTAGATCAAATTTATAAAAATATAATCAGTAATCAGGATCATTGAAAGTTCTGAGAACTGCACAACATTCACATTGTATTTACAGTAATTTCCAAAGCAATTTTCAGCAAATTGGTTCACCTAGTTTCTTTCTCTCTAGATTTACTAGGTAAATGGGAATTACTTTGTCACATATGAAAGCTTATAAGTGAAGCTGTCTTTGGGGGACAAATCATCTCAGTTCAAGCTAAAAGTGCAGATAGGTCTTGAAAATGTGTACAAAATTATCACCAGACCTCAAAATATTTACTTTCAGATTTGGCATGTGCAGGGTGCAAAACTACAAAACTGATGTATGGCACAGTAGATTTGTCTATCCTTTGCATAATAATACATTTGATACATTTTCTATTTTCTGTTTACATTATTGTATAGCATCTGGACTAGACCATTTGAAAGCAGAGTTATGAATCTAATACAAAATGGACATTTTACTGCACACCTCGACTGTTTTCTGACAGTTCCGCTGAGTCACAACCAGAATGAGAAAAACAAAAACAGTTTCCCATCAATGAGAAAAATCAGTTCATCATTATGCAGTTTCATCATATAAAGCTCTTTATTCACTGAAAATTAAGGGAGTCAGGTCCCAACTTTAAAAATCAGCACATAAAACCAGCATGTTTATGCTGTTCACTGATTTTAAACAGTGCTCCCAAGCCTAAGCACTGGAAGAAAATACCATGACACAAGAAAAAGATGGGATTTAGCAAAGGAAGTTCAAAGGGGCTTTTATTTGATCTTCACATATTCTCATTTTTCAGTAATGACAAAGGCAAGGAATTATTGGCACTTGTGGAACTAATGCTACATCTCCCACAGCCGCAAGACTTGGGGATGAAACTGAAGACAGCAACACAAACAACTGGGTAAAATCTCAATAGCTACCAGAACTCAATCAAACAATTTCAATATCCCCATCGCAGCCAGTAGCCAATAACCAGCTGCCGGTTACAGCACAATTCTTTGTGGCTTTGTGACCCCTTCACACAGCATTAAGTGGGCTCCACCACCACCTCTCCCTCCACAGGTCCCATGGGATGGTTCATGGCTCAAGTTTACGGTCAAGTTTCTTTAAGTAGAGGAGCAGGAAGACACACCTTCTTTCTAATGCATCTGGGAACAGCAGAGGAGGTCAAGAAGAGGAAGAAGAGAAAGAACAAAGAGAGGAAAATAGAAGGCGTGCAAAGTTTGTTGTCTTCATTCGAATACTGCAATTTGCATAACACTCAGAGGTCAAAAAACCTCCAAAATACCTGCAGACCAAGACTGAGTCTTCAATTCCACTAAAATCTGGGTTTGCCTGAAGCAGTTATTCAACTTCAGCAGGCAAAATAATGTGAGCCTAGAAAATTCAGTTCTTCTTTCTGGTGATCTGCACTTCTTTGGGTTTTTTACTTTAATGTGGAAATAGGAAATTTTTTTATAGCTTGAGGTAACTTCTGTTGCACAGAAGGCACCAATCAGAATGATTTTTTCTTTTTAATAAGACATGAATACAACCTTTTAAAGAAAACCAGTAAAATATGCAAATGGCATTGCAAAATTATTTCTTTTTGAAACAGCATTGGAAGAAAAACTGATTTAAACCATTACTATATTCCACATTTAAGTTCTGTTTGACAGTAGGCAACAGAACTTACACCTGAATTTTTGTACCAGCGGAGGAAACAGTGGTGGTTTTTGCATGGAAATTATTAGAACAGGAGCTTGGAGCTCCTACCAGACATTTAGAAAACAGAATACATAATCACCTAGTACATTATGAGTAGAGATGGATCCTCCCTAAGCTCAGCCTCACTTCATGCAGATTTTGTTTTGAAGCAAGTTGCTCTGTACTGTACTTTGGAGGACATTGCAATGGACCTGCACTTCATTACTAATGTCAAATTTAGCAAACTATTGTGACATTTCAGACATAAAAGTTAGTAATTCCTGCATGTGATAGTTTTATAGTAAGATAGCAGCAAGTAGCAGCTAATAACTTCTGCCATTTGATCGAAGCAAAATCTCCAAAATCTTTTAAAATATGTAAGTATACAGTAAAAGCACCAAATAATCTCATAAAAAATAAAACTGATGTACAGCTCTGACAGCATAAATCTTTAAGTTAAAACTGCATAAGAGAAAGATGTCATTTTATTTCAGAAGACCCCCAGCAACCTTTCAGCAGCTACAATGAAAGGACAAGGCCCATTTAATTCCACTTTCTTTAGCAGTCAGTGAATACCACTAAAGGCCTCTAATTATTTGTGTAACTGGTAGTTATTCCATCTTGCTAATTAGCCTAGAAAATGCTTCCTAAGTGTGCCATATCCTTCTGCAGGGCAGAGCCCTAAATCAGTCCTCAAAGTCAAGCCCTCAGCAAAAGAGGTCTACTATTTCATGGAGGTTAAGGCCATTCAGCCACCTAGTCCCATCTCCTGCATTGTATCTCCTGCATTGCATTTCTCCTCCTATCCCACTTCAGGCCAAATTGCTCTTTAAGACTTGCCAGAAAATGTCTGTCCCACAGCTGGAATGCCTGTGTTACACAGACAACACTTAT
The DNA here is from genome assembly GCF_015227805.2 of Hirundo rustica. Lineage (NCBI taxonomy): Eukaryota > Metazoa > Chordata > Aves > Passeriformes > Hirundinidae > Hirundo > Hirundo rustica. The sequence goes on along the minus strand of NC_053450.1, from coordinate 138,699,375 downwards.
GTAACATGATGGAGAACTGACAATGTGTGACCAGAGTCCCAGCACATGGATGAGTACTGTGATATATGTTCCAAAGTTAATTCGTGTTAATAGGATATAAAATGTAATACAAGCCATATAAATATAAGTTTTGTATGAACTAGCATGTTGTAAGTTACGTTTTGTTCAAACTAGCATATTGTGAATTAACTCAGGGGAAGATGGCTCAACAAAATAAAGGAATTTCTCTAGCCCGAAAAGGCATGGGAGGGACACGAGGAAAACATGATTGGAATTACCAGAAAGGGGAACGAGAAAATGCCGCTGCCAGGAATCCTTGAAAGGGAACAAAAGGCTACGGAAAACGGAGATGATAGCCCGGAGAACCAGATGATTACCTCAGATCAATATCTAGATCGTCTCCGTCAGAAATTAACATCTCCACACCACACCTGGACCCAACCATTAACAGTATTGTCCTCCTCCGCCGATCTATTCAGACTCTCGGAACTGAGACCTGCATGATTAATGAAGATGCCTCGGAGGAAGGACCGTTGAAATCCTGAGTCTCTCTCCGCGATCCAGTGTATAAAAAGAGACTGCTGCAAACCAAAAATGTGAACTTGGGGGATAACAGACTGACAGAGTGTGTTATCAAGTGTTCACCCAGTGGCGACCCCGGGCTCGACGCTGTCCTTTTAATTGTGGCTGTCCAAGACTGTCATTTTGTCTCTCAATAAAATTCCAAATTTTGATTTATCTAATTTGGTCCATCTTACTTATAACAAGTACCAACATACCTGATATGGAGAAGAGAAGAACATTCTTTCTGAAGTCCAAACCTTATGACCACATGGGTAAGAAATGTCACATCTTCACAAAAAAAACAGAGCACTCTGAATAGCATCTGTCCCACAGAGCATCTCTGCTGCTGAGCACTTTGGTAGCTTCTAGGAAGGGCAAGAAAACCCAGACAGAAACCCAGCCCAAATATATTCAGTCAAAAACACATTAGTTGCACTAAATCTTGGCTTAGGCACCTGAATCCAGGTGTGCATGGCACTCAAAGACACCAAGCCCAGAGCCAAGGGGGTGTAAGCACATTTGTGGAAACACAGCAGTTCTGTTTTCTCTGTGGACCCCCAGAGAGCAGGAAGCTGTGCAGAGGCTCAGATCACAGCCCAAAAGGCAGCTCACTGCTCCTGAAAAGAGTGCCACAGCTACCAAGACCACCGAGTCTTAGCAAGCCCAGGAGTGCTTGCAAGAAAAGGCCACAAATGGCGAATTCAGAACTAAGCAGCCAAGAATGCTGATAAAAAGGTTTATTCTAAGAGAGCACATCTAATATTTTTGTGTTATTTATGTTGAACCCCTGTGGAAAACTGGAAAAGAAAGTCTATATTAGGAAAAACTTTACTAAATAAAGAGTAAAATTGCGGATATCTCTAAAAGTACTTTTATGGACTCACCTAAGGATTCATTGCAATTTAAACCAGATTAAATCTATTAAGTCAAACAGCTCTAAAGAGCATATTTCTTCAAGGATTATATAACAATTATTTACTGACATTTAATACTCCTGTTTAAAAAAGCGAAAAAGGAGAAAGAAGAAAAAAGAAGGGAAAAGAGAAAGAAAAAAAAATGCTTTGTAAATAAGGAGTGCATGCAGCTTTGCTTCATGCATGGCGGCCCATGCACTGCTTTTCTTAGTCAGAATAAACTTGTTTTTTCTCTTAGATTGTTCTCACATTTCTCGCATGCTTCACAGAGTATTACAGTGACCATTACTGTAACCATCACGTTTGCTAGCTCAAAGAGCAATACAGGATTCTACCACTGGGAATATAATAGACAAAAAAAATTAGAAAAAAATCCAATTGCAGCAAAATGAAACCAGCAAAAAGACCCCAACACTGTTTCAATTGCTAAGCATCTTTGTTTCCTGCCTTAGGTGCTGTTCAAATCCCTCTGAACATCCTGCCCTCTCCATTCACCTTCTTTCAATTGACAAGCAATTTTGCACAATTTGACTATACAGGATCTTCTTGCTTCTGTTTATTCACTCTCCTCATTTTCTGGGGCTCCTGGACAGAAACCAAATATGCCAAAGTATTGTTTTCTCTTAATACTGTTCCCTCTCTCAGTGTCTGGCAATTTACCCAGCATAGCAAACATGTAGTGTTTTGACTATCGAGCCCTTTATTATTTGCTATATTACAACAAAGAATAGTACCATGTAACATTCTAGCCCTCATATTTGTATTCACAGCTCCTGTGTCTGCGTCCCTCTTTCATTCTTCTTTCTGAATTGCAGATGGACAAAGGAAGAAAGGTAACATCTTTGTATTTCTAAGAGAAATGAACATATGCAGCAGGCTTATAGGATCTAAACCATAAATTGGCTGGGAAAGGACAAGCAGACAGTAGCGTGAACCTACATTTCTTATGTGTCTTTAGCTCGGGACAGGCAGAGGCAACCCTTATCGTGCCAGGATGCTTATTTGCGGTAACAGGAGCAGTAAACAAACCTCCTTTCTCCACTCCCACTTCTCCAAACAGTGTTAGAAGTGCTTTGTTGTTCCTGACAATGAAAAGAAAGGATATTCAGAAACATCAGCGATGTCTGCCCTGCAGCCTAAAGCAGAGATTTGTCAAAGTCTGACGGGTCACCCCGGTCACTCCTGGTGGCATCTGCGTGGCGGTACCACCCCAGTGCCCCCACCGCGCAGCAGCGCCGGTGCCCGGCGGCAGGAGCCACTGGGTCACCGGCACAGCCGGACAGCCCCAGCGCCCCCCTCCATTCCCAGCTCAGCCGAGCGGGGCCAGCGCTCCTCTGGAACAGAGGGGCTTCGTTCCCCTAAGTGCTTTCACACAGAGCACACACACATTCCCTCTCCTGCCCCTTTCTGTATATGGCTCCTTATACCCCCATCTTGTGGGCTTGAACCGTTCTAACAGTATTTTAGTGTCGATGGGGGAGGGCAGCAAATGAAAAAACAACAGGCTCTGCCTTTTCAGAAGAAAGGAGATATGCCACCCATCTCTGAGGGGATGTAAAGGGACAATCTGTTGTCAGCTTTTGCAGGCCAGGTCCTTTTTGGATAGAAGGAATTTCTGACTTTACAAGCTCTTGGAAAGGAAAAATAAACATTTCCTAAACATTTTTTTAAACACTTCAGCTATAAAAAAGTATTGTATTCCAGAACTTTTCTTGCACTTTTAAATTAGTTTTAAATAAAACTGCTTTGAATTTTATACTGTAGTTAACAGTATTTCTGAGGCTAACAAAAATTGCCTTTGCTGCCAACATACAAAAAAAAAAAAAAAATTCTAAATGCTTATTCTCAGAATAAAACTGGTACAAGCTATGTGACAACCAGACTATTAAAAAACCAACCATAGACTCTCCCCCTGTCATTCCCAACCAAGAGGAGTCAATTTGTGACAATTAGCACATTGTGCATAGCGCAATTCATCTGGCCCTTCACGGGGCTGCCAGAAAAATTCTGGGTGGTTGTTTGCATTAGCGCTTATCAACAGCGCTGACAAGAGATACCGGGCATCAGCAAACACTTTCTAAAACATGCAGGAGTTTGGCTGCTGCTTCTACCTGTCAGCCACTTCTCAGTCAGCCCTTATCAGCAGGAAGAACACTTAATCACAGCTTTCCAACAGCTAATATTAAAGGAGAAGACAGGGCGACTTCTGGCAAATTAAAGTCAGCTGAATTTATCACCCTTTCCCTCATGGCCACACTGTTCCCCAGACCAGTGTGGGATAGCTTTAATCCTTTTCCATAAGACAACGACAGGTTTTTTCCTCCCTTTTCAATTGCCTTTTCCATGAAAGGCTGGGACTTAGCAAAGATTGAGCCTGCAGAATTTTAGCTTGCTAATGCAGGATCTTGTTCCTCAATCCATAATTTAACTTACACTGAATACTTACTACAAAGCTATCCCTTCATAACATACTAAAGATATAAAATTTCTAAGCAGCACCATATTCTGAAAAATATCTACCATATTATTTACTTAGTAGCTAAAAAATGCTTTTGTATTCATCAGAGATCCCTTAACACAGAAATATCTCAAATATAAATAAGTATATATAGATAATGCATATTAAGATCTCAAGAAGATATAATAGATATAATAGATAGATATAATACCTATAATACAACATTTTATGAAGAAATTAACTGAGAGATGTGGTCCTTCAGGGGATGTGGTACTCAGACATGATGTCTTAGCAGATTTTCAAAAGGTTTCAATTTTCTCCTTTTAAGAAAAAAAAAAAAAAAAAGAAAGAAAAGAAACAAACAACAACAAACCCCAAACAAACAAACAACAAAAACGTACATCTAAATGTGACCTAGAACTCATTTTCCTTCAAAAAGTTCACAGAAACCTATGACAGCAAAAATGCCTACGAATTTCTACTTCTTCCTTCATTTACTACTCCTGTCTCAAGACTAAAAGCCTGATCCTGTCTCCAAATCTCATTTTTCCACTAATATTTTCAAGAAATTACTGCATCAACAGCCTAACAAATGCACTCTTGAGAGATGTGAATGACAACAGCCGGGGAGCTGGGTTCAAACTCTGATAAATCAGTCTGACAAAGAAGATTCTGAGACATGCACGGAATTGCAAAATCCATCTTTCTCTTGAATCCATTAGCAGACCCAAATAAAATAGTTCAGACAAACACAGCACATTCTGAGTGACCACAAAAAAATTCAACATTGACATGTGATCTGAAGGCGTTTCCAGAGCTGTGTGGAAAATAAATATCTTACAGCAAGGTTTGCACTGGATTGACAGAAATATAGAAGTAAACTTCCAAAATCACAGCATCCACATGCTCTGGATTCTGTAGCTTCACTTCTCAGCATAAGCACTGCCACAACGTGCCAGAGCTGTGATGAAAGGATCAGGGTGCACATCTGGAAAGTGGGGCTGTGCCAGCTCTACACATCCTCTCTGGGGCTCATCCCACAGCAGGGCAGTGGGCTCGGCTGCCCTCATACCCTGCAGTCCCCTCCCAATGCCAACAGCAGTTTGCTGAGATTTGCTAGCAGAGAAGTCAAAGGAGAGGGAGGAAGCTGCTGTATCCTGGCAGAAATCAAGCTTTTCTGATTGTCTTATCCTCAAAACCCCAACACATCTGAGGCTAGTGCTGCAGCAGTGATGACTAACCTGGACAGCTGCAACATTTCTGCTTACTCAAAAAGAACCAAGAAATTGCCATGTGAAAGACCACAGCAGATCAAGATATACAAGCATCCCAAAGAGAAGCAAGATTTATTTTAAATAGGACTAAATACTTAAACAAAAGCAAATGTGAAACAATAAAACAGACAATAAGGAAAACCAAGTATATGTCAACATACTCATGCCACACTGTACCTCAACACTACACCCAGAGCTCTTCAATTTTTATTGATTTCATTTGGTAGCTGTGTCACATAGAAAGCAGTGCACATGAGCTCAGGAACCCTTCAGCCCTTAAAAAGACAGCCTAAAGTTTAAACTTGCCCTTTGACACAGAACAAGGTGTATTACTGTAGGACATGCTGCAGCAGGAACTGCTGTGGGTTTCAGCTGGAAAATGAAGCCCCTGAAATTTGGGTCAGTGCATCCAGTCCCAACACAGGCAGAAGAGAGTGGACAACTGGGCCCCACTCCAGCCAGAAGAGATGACTGTGCTCCAGATGGCTGCATGTCCTGTGATGGTTCACTCCTCTACAAGACTGTTGCTAACAGGAGAAAAACAGGGCAATGTCTTGTTCTTTTAGTTATCAAACTTAAGAGCTGGGCAGAACACCATAGAATGGCTTGGATTGGGAGAGACCTTAAAGATCTCTTCATTCTAAACCCCTTTCCATGGGCAGGGACATCTTACACTAGAGCAGGTTTCTGTTCCATGGATACAATTCCTTCCCATCATTAGGGGTTTCTAAGTACATATCCTTGTGGAGGGAGGATGCTCTGGAGTACCAAATGTTCCAAGACAGGCAGCACTCCCCTTTCTCTGGGGCTTTCTTTGGGGCTCTGCTTCAGAATATACACACCCTGCTAAACTGGGGGTGTGACAGGGGTCTCGCTCCAGGCAGTGCCCCGGTGGTCACAACCAACAAAACCAAACACTGCCACTGCTGTTTCTGATGCCAAAGGATGTATCTTCAGTATAGCATTGAGGGAGACCCTCTAGCCACAGCTTCACAAACTTTCTCAAGGTAAGATGGCACAATTCAAATTCTGCTGTAAGGCAGAGATCAGATTTGAAATTCGATTTCTTCCTTCTAATATTTTACTTATCAAGATAAGGACATTTCAGTCTGTGGTCACTGAAATGTAATGACATGCATTATAAGGAATTATTTTTAAAGCACATTGATACAATAACCATAGAACTCTATCAGCAGAGCAAGAAAAAACCCACATGTCCACACCCCAATATTCACATCTTTTATTCATATATTTTAGTGAGACTAAAAGCTCACATACTTTCAGGTTCCCATAAGTGTAATGTGGGATACGTATGAGGATGAAGATTGCAACTCAGGTCCCTGGTTATAATAAAAAGACTGATGGCTCTGGAGGAAGCCTTCCTATGTGCACCACACTGTTCCAAGGTTTTTTACATCTTCTGATGTAGATCATTTAGTTAAATAGCCAGAAGAGAGAGTTATCAGGTTGGGCAGTTGTATTGTTTTCCTTGGGATAATTTGAAAGGTATTTGCCATGCCCCTTTTTTTTTAATTCAAGCTGCATGCATGCAAGAGACAGAACAACACTAAAAGGAATAAGAGATGTATAAGAGATGTAGAGAAGGAGGATGGCTCCCTTCAACCAAACAACATATTCATCAATCATGCAAAAGATTTTTGTTTGGCTTGTCTTCTATTTGCATGGCAAGTGCTGCCTCTCTGGCATAAAACTCATCCCAAGGGACTCCACAGAGCATCCCCAGCTTTCTGCTTCAGTCAGCAGCAAAAACCAGCACTGCACATAAAGGAGGCTCCCACCCAAAGACTCACATGATGCTACAGATTTTGCTGTCCATGATCATCTTCCTGCTTTTTGGGACATAAAGAGATAGCAATTGTGCAGTTACCAAAATCTTGACTTCATATTTCTAACCTGTTTTTAAACATAGGATGGACCAAAGACTAGGCCTAAAATAGTTAATGATTTTCCTACAATAAATGTGTATGTGTTGAACTACCGTATTTTTCAAGAGAGAGAGTTTCCAACTATGTACCATTGAAAAAACTGCTAGCTCCCAATGAAGAGGCTACAATAACTCTGGAAAGCATTTCTGATGCCTGAGAGCAGGCTCAATGTGATTTTGAGTGGTCACTACAAAAATTATTTTAATTGTATGCTGGGCTACAGAACTGCAAACCTCATTCAAGAGGCACAGGCAGCCCCTAGAAATTTCAATTATTAGCAGTATCTGTGGCACACAGGCAAGCAACACTGATTTACTTATCCATTGTCGCCAGTGAATCTGATGAACCTGATTAAATAACTCAGGGATTCCTAGAGAGAAGGAATCCTGAATAAAGTTACACAGCTACAACTTCACCTAAGTAAAACACCAGAGTAATAAGCAAAAACAAGCCTCTAGCAAGTTTGAGGATGATTTTTTGTTGTCATTGTCATTCAAAGTACCATTAAATGATGGAGAGCTGGCATTATTTATTAATTGGGTTGTTAATTTTAGACTCTTGCTAGAGAGCACCCATAGGACCAAACACAAACATAACACTGTAAGTAGAAAGTTTTATTTTGAGGGAGGTTCTTGCTATGCTAATCCATGATTTCCATTTAGAATTAAATCCTTTCTATGCAGAAACCTGTGTTACTAACATGCATAAAGTGCACTTAAGTTGCTTATAATATACCTATTAGGAAATTGTACCTTTCAGAAAAAGAGAATACAAGCTGTGCTGGAAGGGAAGTTACTGATTTTGCCCTCTGAAGATCACTATTGTGGCAAGGCAAAATTAGCAAAAGTATTCATGGCTGGAGCATTCCACCAAGATGAACAGTTCCCAGTGCAGTTTTTCCCCTGTTCTCAAAATGCACATTTCTCACCCTGTCTGCCAGAATTCAGATCTGTTTTAGTTACAAGACCATCTGCTTTTTGAAAGGCTTTTTTTTTTTTTTTTTTTTTTTGGATGACAGATGGATGAGGTTCAAATTCTTGTTGTAAACCAGCAATGAAATTTTACAATTCATTGTCTCTGCTACTTACTGCCTTGCATTAAATATTTGAGAGGAAGAACTCTCACAGGGAAAGACAGTTTTCCAAATGCATACAGTTTTTAAACCAAAATAAGCATATAAAATAAATTTGTGGTTCTTTAACTACAAATAGCCTAGCTTCAGGTTTGTAACCTAGTTCTGTAATCCTGTATTGGCTCAGGTTTCTCTTTCATGTCCCAGAATAAAGGGATGTGGAAGCAGAGGGAGTACTTTAAGGAGCTATCTACAGTGTTACAAGCATCATATTTTTCCCTCCAGAGTCTCACAATATCATCTGGCTCTTTCAAAGTCTTAGTTCTTCAAGTCTGATGTTTGCAGAAGAGACTCACTCGCTTTTAAAAGTTCCAAAAAAACCCCCAAATAATAGACTTCTAGCCCTTAATATTAAAGCAATAAAAATATTAAAAGTTGGTAGCTGGATACATGGGTTTTGCTTAAAATCTTTCATGTTTTAAAAAAACCCTCCATTTTTATTTCCCATTTAATACCATTTTGCAGTGACAAGCTTGGGACAGCAAACAAGTCTCCAGGATGCCACTAAAATGTAGTAAAAGAGCCCTCACTACTGGCAAGTCAGGGAAGCCTTGATCTGCAAGCCATAAATCCCCTAGCCACCAGCCCCCTGGCACACGCCTCAGGAGAAGGGAAGTGTCAGGAAGTGCGCCAATCTCACAGGACTTGGGGGCCCTATTGCTGACCGCAGCTGTGCCCTGACTCCAAATCAGTATCACGATGTTGCCCTCAGACTCAGCACTGCTTTACTCACAGCCCCATGCTCAGGGATTGGGATTAACCACCAGCCCCTGCCAGGCATGCACACAGCCCCAGATGGGATGCATGCCTGGATTTGGGAGAGCTTCAGGCAGAGCCCCATGGCAGCTACTCCGCTGTAACGGGAGCCATGATCTGTGTGCAAACAGGGCATGGCGAGGAGAGGAGCCAAAGAACAAATGATCGAGCAAAATGCTAAACAATCCTCTAGATCGCCTCCCTAGGTTATGCCACAGACCCATTCCACCTGTGAAAACGGCGAACCATGTGTCATGTTTACATTAATTTCTCAACGGTAAGGGAGAGGTGCCCGTGGAGCTGCAGGCCCCGAGCTCGCCGCGCTCCAGCCTCGCGAACACGCGCTGCCGGGAAGGGTCGTGTCCGCATCCCAAACCAGGCACAAACGCTACAGAAAAATCCAGCCCAGATCAACAACATTTGGAATCTCTGTCCTTTATTATTCGTTCACTATGGCTCCTTTGTAGGCCTCAGTCTGGGTTTCAATGAAGCAACTGTTTCGAGAAAAAGAGAAACTCTAAGAAGCAAGGGAGGCGTGACAGCAGATACAGAAGCGAAAAAAAAATCTAACAAGTGTTTTGCTCTAGTTACTTCTTGATTTCACAGAAAAATCAAAAGCAGATGCTTTATTTACTGTTCTCATAGTACTGTTTACAGTGCCTTTATGTATTTCCTGAAGTTATTCCCATTTTTCCCCTCTCATTTACTAATAAAAGAAAGACCCAAGTAGCATAGACATGGAAAAGAAACAGATGAGACATTTTTCATCACATTAAAAATAATTTTCAAGACAAAGTCCCTACTAACCATGTTCTTCTCTAAGAGTAAATACCATAATTACTCATCACAAGTACAGTCTAGATGCTTCCAAGCCTTCTAGAACTGCCAGGTTTGTCGGTTTGGGTGTTCTGTAGTCTTTTTAGAAAACCCATCCTAAACCCAAGGAAGTACATGATGACTGTTTAACATTCACATCCACTCTGAAGCTCTGACCATATTCCATGCATTCTTTTTAAATCTTGATTATTTTAACAGAAAAAGAGTATACCAGAAGGAATCTCTATTGAAGACATTTGTCCTGAAATCATACTAGATCCAAAGTAGCCAGGACTATATATTACAGGAGCAATTAATTTAAAATTAAGATAGCAATAAAAATGCTACAGAGAAAAGCATTTGAACATCACTGACAAACCTGACTGCTGTAACATTTCCCCCACATTGTGCCTCTTCATCAAAATTCCAGCACTGGGGTTTTTTTATCAAATGCTGGGTTTTGCCAAAGGGTAATTTTGAAATAACCCAGTATGAGATCTTACTGACTGATACCTGCTGCATTTTACAACATTTTCTTGTGCATCACACTGCTCCCTAACATGTTCCCCTGAACCTGGGTGGCACTGACAACCCTGCATTCTGCTCATTGCACCTCACTAAACATTTTCAAGAAAAAAGTTGATAAAACATTTCTGCCTTCCTCAACACGCAAAGGCCAAATAATCTCTTGATACTTCAGCAACGACTCAGTTCATGGCAGAAACTGGATGGGAGACTCCCAGTATTCAGCAGAGGATAAGTGATGTTACTGACCTCTCCTAGGCTGTGGCCAGCAATCAGAAAAACATCAGGAGCTTCATAGCATGCCTCTAGACCCTTCTAAATACTAAAAAATTGTAGAAATACTTCAGCCCCAGAGTTAGGTGGAAGGTTAGCAGTAGAAAAACAAGCAAACAGAAAATCCAGAAAGAAAGTGGTGTGTTGACATAAAACTGAGAGGGAGCTTTGAGGGAGAATTTAAGGCCTTTCCAACAGCACTCTGCAGAGGAGTGCTGGCAGTGCAGGTTGGGATGTTTCCTGAAAATGGTGATAGATAAGAGAGGGAGAAAACACTTTCAGGAGTGCAGAACTGAGAGGCTGGTACCAGATTCAAGCTACTGACACAAAATATTACTAGATATCAGACCTCATTGTCACTGAGGCAGGAGGCCCTGTAGATCACAACAGACTCACACCATTGTCAGCTCTGCAGGAATAACAGTCACCAGCTGATCATTAACTAGTGGAAGTTGAGCAAATAAAACTTCCTCACAGAAGCAATGGGAAACCTCTCTATCCCAATACCCCCATGTTCAGCCCTCATGTCTTACATTAATGGAAGGGACTTCAGCCTCAGGCCAGGATCCAATGTGTTTCCCTAATCACATTCCCCACTGCTAAAAAACCACATTCTTCTGCAGTTCTCACTGCAAAACTACCTACCCTCCTCAAGTTCATGAGGGTCCAAAATCCACCCTCCCCTATTCAAGAGGAAGGTAAATATCCTTCTAGGAAGGAGTAATCAGATGGTCAGAGTCCAAGATACCTTTGCGGCTCATGAGGAACAAAGATGAAGAAATCAAGCAGTTCCTCAAGATAACACCTCGGGGGAGGGCTGACTATGTTAAAGGACATCACTTTTCTTCTCCTCAGAAGGTCCTGTAAATCCTCTTGAATAGAACAAGGAAAAGAAAGAAAATAACCCCACCTCAGCTCTTGATGGTAAGAATCAACATCCAGCTGGGTGAGGAGTCTGCTTCTCAGGCTACAAGGCTGGGGTCTGTTTTCACCTTCATATGCAGATGGGTCTGCCTTGAAAGTGGGAAAAGACTCATTGCCTACGGAGAGGCATTGTGTCCTGGGGCTCACCATGAGGATCATACATTAACGGTGTTAGCACTGCCCAAGTTATGCCCATGGCAAACACTGTGCCCAGCCTCCCAGGTCACTGTGATGGTAGGTGGTCTCATTATTGACATTTCAGTGGAAGACACAGCACTTCCACAGCCTGGGGAGGAAAGGATGGAACTGTCATCTCAAAGAGCAGATATTAAGTCTCCAATTAAAATAGACAGCTTTATGATTACACCAAAAATGTACTAGGGCAGTGCTGAGGGCTACAGAACTGAGGCTACAGTGAGTGGTGAATGAATCTGCTCCAGCATGAAAAAATAAGGAGGAACACAGGGCCTCTTTATCACAGCTCTCTTTGGTGTGTCAAGGTCCAGAAGTTACTAAGAACTACAGAAGCTAAAAAGAGTCTTGCAGTACCTGTTTCTACAGGCCATCTGCCTCTCTCAGGATGTCGTACTCTTCAGAAGAGTATTTTGCAAAATTTACTTAATAAATATTGGTAAAAAGTTGCAGAGATAAGGAAATGCTCCCAGTGCCAAGTCTCTTGACTTGCCAGGTGCAAGAATGAATCCAGACTGATGAAGTAAAGACGTTCACACACATATGTACTTTGTAAAATATTTTTTTAGAAAACAAGGTAGAGCTTAAAAGATCAGGAAATTGGGCACTTGTTCCGGATGCAGTTTCTCCCCATACAATTCAAGCACCTCACAAGAACATCTGTGACATGAGTATCCCCTCACAGGATGGGCAAAGGTTACAGTCATCCCAGAAAGAAAGGAAGGAAATTAATAAAAAGGAGGAAAGGGCAAATAAAGAAGTGCCATAAACTGGGATGTTTCCTTTGTTTTCCAAAGGAAGGTGAAAGAGGAAGAGAAATGCAGACACCACACAAGACAGAGACACAACAGAAAAAGGAGAGAAAACCGTCTTGAGAACATCACACTGGCAAAGGCAAAATCTGTAGAAAAAGAGAATTCTGACTCATTTAAATGACTGAGATAAATTAAAAAATGTTTATCAGGTACATCTGTTTTGCTTATGCACGCAGGCACAGGAAAGATACGGAGCAAATACCTTAGGCACACCAAGAAGGAAAGGCAATTTCCAACTTGAACACTTAAAATACAAATACCCAGCATAAATATACATGCAGAGATAAGGACTCAGAAGTAAAACTTGAAGCAAAAGATACTAGGAGCACACACACACACTCCCTACCACACTCAGAAAAAAAATAATTTTGGAAAGCAGAAGTGAAAAGAAAAACACCCTCTGAACACAAAAATTTGGTAAGTGATGAGCGTGTAACGCAACAAGCAAATATATGTCGTGAATATTCATAGCACCAAGAAGATACCAATAAATAGCCATAAAGAATCACGAGGTTCCCTTTAACCCCATCATTTTACAGGGTTGTTCAAGAACCAGCCCAGGAGTGGTGCCAGGAAGGGAGAGGAATAGCAGTGCCAGGTTGATGAAGCTCAAGCTGCTCAACAGCTTTCAACTCCAGCTAACTCAGCTACTGCAGAGGCTGCCTTTCAGCTCCTAAAATCACTGTACCATGCTGGAGAAAAACTCCATCTTAGTGCTGAGAATCCACATCAATTTGGCCAAGGCTGGGAAACTTCCATGTGCTGCAGCTCTGCCTCACCTCATTGCCATTCCCATTTTGAGATTAGTTTGCTTAAAATGAACCTATTTCATCTGATATAACCATATTGGCCAAAATAATTTTTTTGCAAAAACAAGAAGCAACCCACTGTGAATGCCAGTCATGGCTGGTAGTGAATCAATTGACCCCCAAAAAATCTACTACTGCAAAGTGCTCACACCATTAAAGACAACCATAAGGCAAATTTCTGTTGAACTACATCCACCCTATTCCAAATAAAATCAGTGAGGTGAATAATTGTGGAAATAATTAAAAAAAAAAAAAATCCTTAAAACAGATACAAAAGGTTGTAGTGTCACTAACCAGACACAGAGGGAAAGACTGAGACACCACCTTCCCTGACCACACTTCAAAGCTTTGCTATCTCCCAGCTTTGGCTGGAAGCAAAACCCCAAAGGGGAAGTAATTTTCAAGTACTAAACCTACTTTAATAAAGTGCTTCAGATTCAAAGAAGGTATCTTGCAGAGACTCAGAGTCTGTCCGTCAGAAGTACAAACACAGCAGTAAGGTGAATTTAAACTTAGCCTGTCTCAAGACAGCCAATAATGAATGCAAAGCATGATGAACAGAAACAGCTTCAAACATTTGAGCTAATAGCATCACAAAACCTGATGACAAGGTAACTCCACTGGTCACATGTCAAGCTGGGAGGAGCAGGCTGCTGACATCATCTACCCAAGAGGTAAATAAGAGTACAGTCCCTCTGGGGGCACGGATTGCAACCACTAACCCCAACAGATTAATTGCCTGAGCAGGACTTGGTTATCAGTTCAAGTGATCGTTGCCAATGTACTGATACCGCTCTGCTGACAGTGATTTCACACACAGCTTCATATCAGCATGGGTGACACAACAATTCACATTTCTTCTCAGCAACTGCAATCATCCACCGCTGCTGCAACTGCTCCCAGAGACCTTGCCCCAGCGCACCAGCCCTCAGACACCAGAACAGTGCTTTCAAGATCACAAAGTGGTCCAGTTTAACAAAATAACTTATTAGCCCTGACCATGCAGACAAATCTCTCACCCATGTGGGAAGGCAGACCAGCAGGCTCAGACTTCCTCTGAATTTGTGGGCCTGTAGATAGAAAAGCCTTTTCCTCACAATCATCTCTTCCCAAGCAAGATGATGGGACAAGACAGGAAGTGATCAGTTAACAACATAGCTTTGAAAGATCATTTCCTGGGAATCAGATTATTTTTCAAAATCAGCAACATCTCTACACATTAATTCAGAAATTATTGATGAATGTCCACCACTGGATAAGTGAGCTGACACTCCAGTGAGCTAAAACAACTCCAGTAGTAGACCAAAAATGTAAGTATTTGGCCTTGCAGAATCCAGAGAATCAAAATGCATTCTTGCTAGAACCTAAATGAAATCCAAAAGGCAGCAGTCCATCAGTAAGCTACACATTTCCTAAACCAAAGGTCTGAGGAACTGTCCCAGCATCAGACTGCATTGTCTACATAAAACAAGGTAATTTCTTCTCAGTTCTGCTTGGCATATTCAGGCTTCAGACTGCCCTTGTTGTAGAAAAACAAAGAGAATATTTCTTTATTTCAGGTACTTCTCTCCTTCCTCTCCACATAGATAAAGCAAATGATCCGATGTCAATGAGTACTTTAATTGTCCTTCCTCTTGGACAGCTGGATTAATTCCTAGAGATTCCCCTCAGACCCATGGATCTTGTTGCCAAGGCTCTTAGAAGGATCTAGGTCAAGAAGTTCACAGTTCTGTCTAATAGCTGACAACTGTCTATAAAACCAAAAACATGAACATGTAAATATCTAGATTTATGTCCAAATATGAGAACTGTAAGCAGAGTTTTCTAATTCAGCCAGACTCTCTAGCAGACATAGTGATGATCTATACACTGATAAAATCATAAAGAAAGGCCCAAGTGCAATTCAGGCACAAAAACCAGCCAAATGCCTGCCTTAGAGGGTCAAGGAGGTCCCAGCCACCCACAACACCTTAGTCATGCAGGAGAGAAATTATACCCCTGGAGTATCACATAGAGAGTAATTATTCCATAACAGGTAGTCACATTTAACAAATTTTAGCAGTACATGGAAGATGTGATGGGACTCTTAGCATATGAAGGAAATCAACTGTGTTCATGGCAGGAAAAAAAAATAAAAGATTTCTAGATATTAATTTTTAAAGAGGGAAGGAGGAGGGTATTTCAGATGCACCTCCTCTAACCCATCTTCCTCACCCCAGCGCTTATCTTCTGTGTATATACATATGTATATGTGTATATATAGAGAGAGAGACAATGAAGGCATAATTCACAACTTAGGAAGCATCTCCAACTCATCTTAGCTCTGCCTTTATATCCTCCATATCCATTTAACACATAATCACCTCTCCAGAGGAAGCTGTCCCAAAGCATGTCAGAAATAAGAAACACATGCATCTACCACTTCCCAACGAACCAATGTATGTGAAGCCAGGAGAGCATGATAAGACACACAAGAAGGGGCTGATGAGGCCAGCCCATGTCACCAGGTTTGTGAAGACAGGTGATGTGGGCAGGCAGCATTTTCCTCCCCGAGGATGGGGTTTCACTCACCCAGCTCTCTACAGGGGAGCGCCACGCTCCAGCGGGGCGGCCGGGTGGCTGTGCCATGAGGCATTCCGGGGCATCACAGCGCAGGAACTTCAGGAAACCTGAAACAGGAAAGAAGGGAGTCAAGAGTGAGTGTGCTGAAGCCCCTTTGGAAACCAGCACCGGTGGTCTCCCACAGACAGCCGAAGCTGAAAACCCTGCAAACAACACTTCATTGAGGCTGACTAACCAAAACATAATTTGTTAAAATGAAATTAAAACTGGTAGTGTGAGAAATTCAACAGCTATTTGCTTCAGAAAAATATTGCAATGATCTCAAAACCAAATATTTTTAAACTAGCAGAAATGCCCTACAGCAGCTGGGTGACAGCAAGGAAAGACAGTCAATTTTTTGAGTCCTATTCACCACACACAGGCACTCATGCCCTTGCAATTGTCTCTGATTGGCAATGTGATTTTTTCCTAAGATTAGAATGCCAGGTGGGAATTGCAGGAGGAACTGTCTGTATGTCCAAATAATGAATGCATTCCAGAGACAGGGAAGCTGTGATGACTGTGGTACAGATCAGCCAGCACAAGACTATAAAATGCTGGAGTCTGGTCTCCTAAAGCTGCAGACAGCTTCCAGGTGGATCACACCCTCACCACTTCCCCAGGCAGAGAAGTCTGCAGGGTACATCCAGTTTGAAGACAAGGAACACACACTTTTGGACAGCTGAGTACCAGCTCTAAGATCCAGTCACGTGCAGAAATAAAATCCAAAAGTAGCCACAGAGGTGCTCTGTAGCCTTGTAATTGTGCATTCTGCACTCCAAAGACTGCAAACCTGTACGGTTATAGTATAACCCTTTAGACCTGATTATATTATACACTGCATTGGCAATATTTAGATATTGTATTAGCAATAGATCTAGACACAACCATTCACATAATTGGTGTCATACTTTTCACACCTGAGTCTTCTCTCTCCTGCCACAAGTTATCAAACAAATGATCCAGCTTCTTAAAGCATCAGCTATCCTTTCATCTCAAGGCAGAGCTGACATATGCCCAAAGAAATTCTGAGTTCTCAGAATTCTGAGAGTTCTAGTCATTTCAAATAAAACATTATACCTAGAAGCAAGAAAATAAAAAAAGAAGAACATTATTCCCATCACTCAAGAACAGTACGAGTTTAAAGATTATCAATTTCGCTAATGTGATTTAGGTTCAAGGTGACAATATCTTGAAATAATGACTGTTATTAAAAGTATACCAAACAATTAATGTGGATCTGCTGAAAGGCTGAGATATAATTATGCAATTTGCCCTTTAAGTTGCATCTAAGTAGTTTAATGGATATTTCCCAAACTCAGAGACAACATTTCATATTCACAAACCCTTGTAGGCTGATAAACACAGCCTATGATCTCAAAATTTCAAAACAAAAGTAGTTTTAAGGACATTGCTTGACAGTAGGGAATGATTGGTCACACCTGCAAAAGGTTGGCCACGTTAGTGAGCTTCCAATTACCCTAAAACAAAGCAAAAGGCAGAATCTCAGTGCCTCTGTGTCTCCTTGCCCCATCAAACAAGCACAGCACTGGCAAAACGCTCTGATATTGCCTCCACATCATTTTTCAGAACAAGCCCAGACAACCTGTTAGCAAGAAGCACAGATTCACATCTAGGATTAAAAGGGCCAAAGTACTTGAACATGGACAAATAAGTGAGCCAGGAGAAAGAAAAAGAGCCAGAGAGAGTAGCTGGGTTTGTGTCTTCAGAACTGAGAACAGCAATACTGCTTATTGAAACCAGAATGCAGTCTACACAATCACAACTGGCAAAATCAAAATCTTTTGTGCAGGCTATACTTGATTAAATTAGGTTAATTTTCACTATAAAGTTGAAAAATAATTACTCGTTTAAAAAAGAACATAAAATATTCTTTATCTAAAGAGTGCTGCAGTTGGAGGAGAACATAGTTCATTCTTCATACAAAACAGAAGAGACTAAATTGCTTGAACACAAAAGATAACTCAAATTCATCTACCAAGTTGTACCCAGCAACTCTGTAATAATTGCATTCAGAACACAAACATGCTTTGTTGAGAACTCACAATATCTAATCAGCTATAATTCTAAATTTTATTTTCCATTTGTAAATTACCAAGGGAGCAAACTACAGAACAGGGATTTAAAATAATATTCTAGCTGGAGATATTTCGCTAACACATAAGCTTCTACCCAACTCTTCCCTAATGCCTGCAAGGCTCTTCTGAACTTATTTCAATAGATAGTTTCTCTTTGAAGGTATTTCAACTATAATGCAAGCAATGCTCTAATGAATTCTCAGTGCTGTGCTATCTTTCCCAAACAGTTCTTTTACATCATCTACAAATTTGGATGCTGAGATGTACTTCCTATACTCATGTGCATCTCTGTTCCTGAGGAACGTCAATATTATCATCAAGTCAGATGTTTCAAAGATTCTAAACTTAAAAATAAAAAAAAATAAACACACCCCCCAAACCCCAAACATACACTTTCTATGGATTGATTGCTCACTCACATTAACCTATTTTGGCACTTAACCCTTCTCACCCTTCTCCACCTGCCCAATTGCTGACTGGTCCTGCACACGTCTCTGGAACCAGGGGAGGGGGTTTGCAGGGTCCTGCCCGTGGCACAGCCCGGGCAGCATCACACCAATGAACTTCACCCCTCTCCCTTACAAGGTTCATCCTCTGAGTAAGCAGATTTGGTAGCTTGCATTCCTCCCCAAACTTGCCTCTGCCAGCCATCACTTTTCAGATTCATGAGTAGTCGCTGCCATCCTGAGCTCCTGAAACACCAAGAGCTGCCCTAAAGATATGATGTACTGGATACCTCAGCAGAAAGCAGATGGCAGTTGCCTCATGCTTGGAGCATCCAGAGACCACAGCTCTTATGCTAAGGGACACTTCGGACATTGTCCCTTGTCGTGCCTTCCCTATGATGGCATCTGAATACATTTTGCCACCAAGTAAGGTCCCACTGTGACAAGGACCCTTCTGGAAGGGCAGAGGCTGTGGCAGCATAGTTTCTGCCTTTGTCTCCTGCTGCAGCTCGGACAGGCAGGCTTTTCAGTGAAGGAAAAGTATTGTCAGCTGCATCTGTACACTCAACTATCCAAAACTAATTTAAGTAAGTTAAAAGGAGAATATTATAAGAGGAGAACAAAAGGCTACTGGTCTGTCTTATGAAATAGATTTTTTTTAATAAGCTAAAATATGCCCCTTTGAGGCCAGCAGTCAATGGAGCAAATACCTCACTTTTACCAGCCCAACTACAAGAGCCGTGCCAAGCACACTAAAAATGCAAAGGCAAACAAAAAGCCAGAAATTCCCTCTATTCCACAGCATTCTGATAAGTAATTTATCAATGAATGAAAGAAATAAGCCAAAATTAGCAGACTTTTTGACATATATAATCATCCTGTGTTCTTTAAAGAAAAGCAAACATTTCCAGGTTGTAAAAGAGCAATGACAAAAATGTCGCTTTTTGTGTAACCAGCAGCTGACAATTTTATACAATAAATAATGCTATTTTATAGTAATAAGTATAGCATCAACAACAGAGTAAAGTTAACATAATAACACTGACAGAAATTATCTCTGTTCTCTATTAGTCTGCATTCTTTACAGTGGTTATTTATAAAAATTAAACATGAAACTGAAAGGTTATCTCTGGCCATATTAGCAAACATCTGCTTGTGATCCTGATTTCATGTTTGCATGCTATTCTTGGAAAAGTAACTCTTTTTAAGATGTACCAGATGTGACCAAGTGTTCTTAATCGTAAAATATTTGTTTCAGCAAGATAAAAGTTCAGGGCCAGGAAAGAAATCACATATTCTGAAAAGAGCAACTGCCTTATACTTCTGCTGCTGAATTCTCCAGAGGAAAAGTGTTTCTGAGGAGGGAAAAATGCAGTTTATTTAGTGTGCCATTACAGACAGTTACTCTTATTTTTAAATATGAAACATTCAAATATATAAACATGGTCTCAGTTTCAACTTTCAAGCAGCGAAGTTATGCATTACACGAACTGCATCACCTATTCACTCTGCTGCATGGGACTGGCACAGTGACCTTCAATCTCCAGTGGCAGCAGCTTAAGCATCCCTCCACAAACTGACTTAAGATATCTGGACTTGCTCCCTGAATGGCCTCACCAAGACTTCTGCTCACAACAAGAAAGGAACAGTTAACTGTGGGATGGGAGGCAGCAGAAGAGGGAGTTAATGTAGACCAAACCAAGGAGAGATGGGTTGTTCAATTCTTTCTTACTGTCTCACTACAACCTATTAAATGTTTAACCTATTTCCTAAAAGTAATAATTTTTTAAAAGGGTTCTGGATCATCAAATTATTTGTTCATTGTGTTTGATAGCTATACCCTTTGAATGAGTTATATTGTTATATCAAGGGAAAAGGAAAAACATAGAATAGATGAAGATTAATTTAATGGCAAATAAAGAAATTAACAATTAAAATTAAATTAGAATTGTTGAAACTTCTTTATATATCTCAGAAAATGGAGCTACCCCGGTCTTTCAAGACTCACATCTTTCTTTTCACTCTCTTGCCCCACTATTTCACATGCATCTCAAGACTCAGATTAAGCCTCCAAGAAGGGAACACACCATCCTTCATAGAAAACCCTGGAAGGTACAAGAGTTTGACCATGGTGGCCAGGTAGAGAGGCTGGCAGGTCCTGCCCAGAGGTGCAAGCCTGCACATCTCTCAACCATGCTCCTACCACCACATTAGGGTAAAAACCCCCCAAAATTTGTAAAAGTGTGTTTTGCCATCTCTGCTTCCCCTTTCATGAAGCACAAGAATTCAAACAAGATGCAAATGACACAAAAATCTGTCACCACACATACAAGAGGCAGGTGAGAGTGCTGCCCTGTGAGAAGGGGGCTCTGTCGAAAGGGAAGTTATGCCTCAGTGAGCTATATAAAATGTAGCTATTTGAGCTTCATAGCTCAGAGTAACTGGGAAGAGCCTGCTTCTGCTTTCCAACCATGGACCAAGCACAGACAGTGCCTGCAGACACAGAACAGAACACGGAGCACACCTGAAGCCACCCATGCAGGAGGGCAATGGCTCAAGGATTCTTCTTGGGGACAAACAGGCAACATGATGGGAAAATGCAAAAAAAGACACAGTAGCAATGGAGCAAGGGCAGAGGAATAGAAACACCAGAAATAATTCATTTAATGCAAAAGTGCTAGCAGATCTGAAGTCCTTCCAAGCCTCTTCAGCAATGATGTGCACTTTTGTAAGCAGAAATAGCTCTTAACATACTTTCTGCTTGAAATGAATTCTTCCTAATGGAATTCATTTCAATTTAGAGCTGAACAGCTTCCATTTTGGATATATGAATGCATCCAAATGATGTTTCTCACACACCTCTGCACTTCTGACATCATTTCAGATACACCCCAGACAGATGAGCAAGTCACATACACACACACATGGTACATTAGCTACAGTGAGCAGAAACATCTGCACTTAGCTATGGTACCTCAAAATCAGTAATATAGCCAAGAAAAGAACTATTTTCAGCAATCAGATAAGTCATAAAGCTATTATTAATTCATATGGTTTCAGGCTCTGTTATTCCTTAGAATTCTTCAGGATAGAATCATTAAGTTGGAAAAGACCTTTGTAGTCATTAGGTCCAGCCATAAACCTAACTCTGCCAAGTCACACTTAACCATAGAAATCTAACCATAACTGCATACCAAAAGCCAAAGAGCAGGAAAAACCCACCCTTGGTGAAAATGAGTAAAAGGGCACCATACACAATATAAGAGTCTTGATGGACGCACCTTAAACCTTTGTAGAAAGTTGACTACTACTTAGAAAATGCAGAAACTGAGTCATAGAAAGAATGCCTAGGCTCCTCAGCCAGCCATCAGCAGGGCACAATTGAATTTGTCTTACCCTGTGTTTAATCTTAATGTTTTTATTTAACGTCTTCAAGTATATATCTCAAAATAATGTGATTATTGAAAATACACAAAGACTGCTTCCCTCTGTTCCTATTGACATTAACTTATTCAGAAAAAGTTTCCCAGCACTATCTGGGCCACTAATTTTCACGCAGCTCTCAAATGAAATTATGTCAGCAAGACAACTGGTATCCTTCCTAATATTCATCGCATATTTTCATTTGAGAAGTACCACCTAAGACAGGACAGTGGAAGCAAAGTATAGAGCGCTGTACCCTCTCTCTGTCTGCCACGCTGAATTCAGAGTACCTGTAGATGCTAATGCAGTAAAAGACTGGAAGCAAGTCTTGCTCCCAGTGCTCCTGATATTATCAGCAGCAGGGCTGCATCGATGCTACAGCAGCAGTGGCAGGTTTTCCAAGCTGCAGTGTGTACAGAAATGCCTTACACAGCCAAACAGAAAATCTTCCTTCCATTTCCTCTGGCTTCAGGCTAAAGGAGCAAACTCTAAATCAAAACAATTCATGAGGACACAGGGAAAGGCAGATGTCCTGTTTCCAGCTGCACTAGAAAACTTCATGGTGAAAAAGTTCATGTTGGCACAGCTCCACTTAGAACCAGCAGAGGATCTGAGCCCTCTGTTGATGATCCAGCACTGGACAATGTAAAATCCAAATCCTACCTGAAAATGCAACTACTCCAACATTGAGATTCATGCCATAGTATGTTAGTGAAGATAGAATTTGCTGAAAAACAGATACTTTTATTTTAAAGAAAGATTATCAGTAATACATTAATAACCACCAAAGTCATTAAAATTTTATCACAACTGTAATATCATTATTTCTTGTACTTAAAAATAAAAATGAGAACTCAAAGTTGTTTCTTGCATTTTTTAAAATACAACTCTTAGTACTGAAAATGCTACTATTAAAGAGCAATTCATAGCTGAACAAAAACCAGTTAATGCAGTGCTGCACTAACCTTTAGCAAAACTGTTAATATTCAGGATTCTGCACAGCAGGGCAGGGTTGAGAAATTAATCCTTTTAAAGCTGAATTTCAACAACAGACAAAGGCATGTGTTAGCTGAATTCTATTTATGGAAATCATCCAAATATCAAATCAAGTTTTCCTGGCTGGGCTTCAGTCATCCCCATTCACAGCTAAAGAGTACTTTTATAAATGTAGCTAGACAGTATAAAACCTGTGTTTTGCTCACATCCAGATCTACACATCTCAGAAAGAGAAAACAATACTTAGTAATTGTCACTTCAAGAAACACATCAGGAATGACTTACTGAAAAGTCCATCCTGCACAGTTGTAAACGCCAGACAAAACCCAGGAAGTCAAAAAAGACTACTAAAATACCACAGTGGACAAGGCAGAGCAACTAAGGAATGACAGAACTGCACATGTGGGAATATAATAGGGTACCACTCTGCTAAACAGTTAAACACTTCAGAAATATATTTGAAAGGCTTAAGCACATATAAGGAACAGAATGTAAACATATGTACTTTTCTCATAAACACCACAAAATAAGAAGTGGCGGTGGTGTGGAAATCAGTCTATGCACAACATCTTAAGAATTAAATGTTTAAAAAAATCCCTAATGTTACCATGTTTTAATCTTACAGCATGCAGGAAAATGAACTGAGCTTTATGTGTGGAAAGAATCCAAATACACTGTGTATGAAAATTTGATTAAGAAATTCAAACAGCTTCATTTTGCCATACAACACTGTTGGATACAGTTGTTATAACAATGGCATTGCTTTATTCATGATTCTATATTAAAGTGAATTCTAAGGATTCTTGGTTTTCTCCCCATCTTCACATTCTGTCACTACAAGGATTTAATTTCTCAACAGCTCAAAAAACCCAAACATAGTATGACAAAAGTATATCAATAACAGCTATTTCTCTACTGTTTTAAGACACTACAGTGGTTTCAAAGTCAAAGTTCACCAGAAAAAGAGAGGTGATGAGGTGCTCCAGCCAGTCATGCTGGTTCCTTAAGTGCAGTGCACTATTCAGATTCAGACACACACATGTCCACCTGACCCTCAGCTTATTTTTATCATCTCTTACACTTGCTGTAAAAAAAAAAAAGACAACAGCAGCAATGTATAAATATAGGCACTTTTTCCTTTTGAGACTGCACCACAATATTTGACATGAAGAATTAAAGCATAGAGGGATTCAGACAGATCGTCCCTACATTGCAGCCACCCCTCAGGTTCAGTATTTTATTATGAGCCTGGATGTAGAGGCTATGTGTAAGGTTTGATGTGTCCTAGTAGTTCCTAGAATGATGTTTAGCATCCTGAGCCCACAAACCGTCCTCACATTTCACCTTTACTCATTTTAGTGAAGCATTGTTATTGAAAGGTATTTTTTTTCATCATCCCCAAAAGTAAGAAATATTTATGCTTCATGCAACCATTTTGGTTTCTACTTATAACTCAACTACTATATTTGATAATAAACATAATTTTTGAAAAGAAACATGAAGTATTGTTTGTTAAGCAGTTAAAAAAAAAAATCTATGCTGAAAGCCTGTAACTCCACTGCTAATAAACTGAGTGATCAAGTATATGAAACAGATGTGTTGCATAAAAGCAATGGAGCTCAAGACTCTTGTATCACACCAGCTTCTCTCTGGTACCACAGGATCCCAGATTAGGAGATAAAACTCTGTCAATCTTAAAAAAACCCCACATATGGTAATGAGAGACAGCCTGGATGCTTCACTCATTTCATACAGCCAGAAGGGAGCTCAAAGCATGGCATATGAGTCCCAGACTTCCTCCTTGGCTGTCACATTCAGCACCACCAACAACTACTTTGAACATACTTGGAAACTTGGAAACTGGGGAGGAGGGGGGAGGAGAAGGAGGGGAATAGAAAGAGGAAAATGAAAAAGAAGATTATAAAAAAATTCCCTTTATAATAAGAGCCTGAATGATATAGCAGAAGCATATCTTATGGACAGCATTTGTTCAAAGTAAGCTTTCATCGAGCACAAGGTGATACAATTCCATCTCAGGCTTTGCATCTACAGGCCCTTTGTTCTTTCTAAAAGCAGCTCTGCCAATGCACACCAAACCTCCCTTACAGTGCAGATAAAGATGGATGCAACTAAGGATGTGCATACCCACAGGCAAACATGTGTGATAAACACTGCACCTGAAAGGAATTCCTCAAGGAAATAAAGGAGCAGGTTGTTTTTAAAAATGGGTTATGAAACTATTAAGCAAGTTCTTCTGCAAATACACTCACACGTGGGTCTCAGGAGACAAGGAGGAACCTAAGCTGATGACAAGATATGGATGAAAGATTCTTTTCTGTATTGCAAAGGTAAAACACCAGCAGAATTGGAGAAAGACAGCAATGGAAGTCAGGGGTATTTACTGCTCTGGAACTGCTACTTTGAGCAAAACTCAAGGCAGGCTGCAACATTTCAAACTTTACTACTTACTAGCCCTATTCTTTCCTCTGATAGTAGCAAACTATAGGAAAATAAATAATAAAGTTCAAAAGAGTACTTCTATTGTGACACCCTCCAATTTCTGCCAATTAGCTACAGACTTGTCATTTCACCTTCCTGCCCCACTTCACAAAGTAACTTGCACGACCCTTTCAGTTAATAGTCACATTAATAAGTCATGTTACCCTATGCCCTATACAAGAAAAGAAAACACACACAGTTAACAGAAGCTACTGAATTCTGCAGCCTCCTGTTTTCCAATCATTCTGTAGTGCCACTAGCAAAACTTCCTGATGCTTCTACTGGAAGAGCTGCAAGAGGCAGATGTGTGCAGTACATCCCTCACTCAGCATTGCTTGCCCAGCATGGCACCTCCCATGAGCTACAGAAAGCAGGCAAGTATTATCAAAGAAAGAAGTGTTAATTCTGTTCCTGAAAACTGCTAGCATTCGTTCCAAAGTTCAAAACTAAAAGCACCTATTAAGCATCAGTTCCATCAGTCACTGTCTTGCTAGAGTTATTCTTTGGACCATGGAAACAAAAAAGTTCTTTTGGAGTATAAATCAAGAAATAAGTAAATCACCAAACCCCAAATGTTGTATCGACAATTCTCAACAATCAACAAGAAAATTGCCATTATTTAATATTTAACCATGCAGGAAAATTGTGGTTTGACTATATACCATCTTTAGGGAAAAAAATAAATAAAAATAGGAGACTACATACATTTTTCTTCTTGCATCTACATGACAGTTTTACAGTTACTCAGCTATGTAAAGCAAAACTGGGGGGCTGGGATAGTGAATAAAAAGTTCTGCTCATGCTTGTTGCAATGCAAAAATGCACTTAATTAGTACAGACATATTAGTTTGAAATTCTTCAAAATCAATTCATCAGCTAAACTAATTACACATTTAATCAGTTCAGATTTAGTACCTGACATTTGGTGAACTGTTACAGCCACAGCAATTCAGCTCTGCCTGTTACAATGAATAGCTAACTGCTATATTTGAATGTTTCATGTGATACTCAACCGCAGAATAACTAGCCACAAGGTTTTAGGTTTTATGCCTCAATGATTTTTTGTCCTATATTACTAATTTGCTTGTTAATTTAGGTTGTTTTATTTCAAAAAGGATAGCGTGTTTAATGTCTGCATGTTTCTAAAGTAAGGGAATGAAGGTGTGAGGATGGAGTTTAGGCTCAAGTTGCTACACATCATGCTAGAAGTTACTGAACACGTCAAATCTCACAAACATAGCCTTTACATAGAGGTCTGTAATAAAATACTGAATCTGTGAGGTGGCTACAATACAGTGACTTTTGACTGAATAGCTCTCTGCTTTAATTCTGTATGTCAAATACCATTGTATAGCCTCAAAAGGTAAAAGTGCCTATATTTTTCACCGCTACCATTGCATTTCTTTTTCTAGAGAAAATGTAAGATGTGGAAAAAATAACCCCATCAGGGAAAAAAAAAAAAAAAAAAAAAAAAAAAAACAAAAAAAAAAAACACAAAAAAAACCTGAGGGTTGGGAGGACTTCTGTGTGTCTGAATTCCAAGTGTGCATTGCACCTAAGGAACTAGCATGACTGTCTGGAGTACCTGATTTGCTCTGTTTCTGGTGAACTTTGATTTTAAAACGATAGTTATGTTTTAAGGGAGTTGATAAATAGCTATTATTGATATTTTTTAGTCATACTGTGTTTATGCTCCTTTGAGCACTAGAGAAATAAAATCCTTGTAGTGACAGAATGTGAAGATGGGGAGAAAACCTAGTATCCTTAAAATTCAGCTTAGTACAGAATCACAAATAAAGAAATGCCATTGTTATAACAACTGTATCCAGCAGTGCTGCATGGCAAAATGATGTTCTCTTTGAGGGGGTAGGCAACAGAACTCGAGACATATTTTCATTGACTAGCTTAATCCACCAAAGAAAGAATAAACAAAATTGTGGTTTAAATATTTACATCACTGTACTTCATATCTTTCAATCTTAATAATTTTCAGCTTATTTGAGTCCCTTTGCAGATATTTGTTCAGCATTTTGAAAATGTCAGCCATAAAAATAAAACGAGTAGGAAAAAGTACAACTTTATCGCTCGTTAAAAGTTGCCAGCAGCTCTCAAAACCGGCAGCCTGCAGAAGAAAGAGACTCTTGTTCTCGCCCTGCTCACAACGCCCCACGTAACCTTCAAAACTCCGCTGGACGCATGAAATAGCATTGATGCTCCAGCCCCGGCGAACAGAAGGGCTGAGCCGCTGATGTTTTGCCAAGGAGAAGCCGCTGCCCTGCCTCCTGCAGCCGCGCCCGCCGCTCCCGGCCCTCCCCAGCACAGGGGATGCTGAACGCCTCCTCGCTCTGCACTCTTAGACCCGAGCTTAAGGGGCAGGGATGCTGAACCCCTCCTCGCTCTGCACTCTTAGACCCGAGCTTAAGGGGCAGAGGATGCTGAACGCCTCCTCGCTGTGCACTCTTAGTCCCGAGCTTAAGGGGCAGGGATGCTGCACCCCTCCTCGCTCTGCACTCTTAGTCCTGAGCTTAAGGGGCAGGGATGCTGCACCCCTCCTCGCTCTGCACTCTTAGTCCCGAGCTTAAGGGGCAGGGATGCTGAACCCCTCCGCGCTCTGCACTCTTAGTCCCAAGCTTAACGGGCAGAGGATGCTGAACCCCTCCTCGCTCTGCACTCTTAGACCCGAGCTTAAGGAGCGGGGATGCTGAACGCCTCCTCACTGTGCACTCTTAGACCCCAGCTTAAGGGGCAGGGATGCTGAACCCCTCCTCGCTGTGCACTCTTAGACTCCAGCTTAAGGAGCAGGGATGCTGAACCCCTCCTCGCTGTGCACTCTTAGACTCCAGCTTAAGGAGCAGGGATGCTGAACCCCTCCTCGCTCTGCACTCTTAGACCCGAGCTTAAGGAGCAGGGATGCTGAACCCCTCCTCACTGTGCACTCTTAGACCCCAGCTTAAGGAGCAGGGATGCTGAACCCCTCCTCGCTCTGCACTCTTAGACCCGAGCTTAAGGAGCAGGGATGCTGAACGCCTCCTCACTGTGCACTCTTAGACCCCAGCTTAAGGAGCAGGGATGCTGAACGCCTCCTCACTGTGCACTCTTAGACCCCAGCTTAAGGAGCAGGGATGCTGAACCCCTCCTCGCTCTGCACTCTTAGACCCGAGCTTAAGGAGCAGGGATGCTGAACGCCTCCTCACTGTGCACTCTTAGACCCCAGCTTAAGGGGCAGGGATGCTGAACGCCTCCTCACTGTGCACTCTTAGACCCCAGCTTAAGGAGCAGGGATGCTGAACGCCTCCTCACTGTGCATTCTTAGTACTGAGCTTAAGGGGCAGAGGATGCTGTGTCACGGACCTCCTTCCATTTAACCTCAGAGTGCCCTGCTTCTCTATCAGTCCTCTCGCAAACATGAGGGAGATTTTCTCCTTAATAGGCAGAAGAAACTAACTAAATAAAGAACCATTAATTGCTGGGCTGGATGCTAGTGAATGGGCTAATTTTTTGTGAATGATATAAAGCATTCAGAAGTCTGGTCTTTATTGAGCAATCCAGAGACCAAACTATGTGCCAGAGACCATAAAGAGAACCCCATAAAAGAATCCTTTACAAGACTTGCATTATGAAATAACAGAAGTACAGTAATAGGATATTAATAGCTACACATGGAGACACTTGGTTTACAAAAAAAAAATAAATTGTAACATTTAGCATAAACAAGACAACACCTTGAAAAGAGTAAAAAATGAAAAGGTTAACCTAGCAGTAAATCTGCACTTGTGAGTAACCAAGGAAGGCAGAGTGGCCTCACTGCATCATTTGGAAAATTTTAGATGTTATTTCAATTACAGTAATAACATCAGAAACTAATAAAAGGTCATGGGTTGTTAGACACCAAAACAATAACTCTAGTCAAACAATTCCAGTGCATGCTGGCGCTCTGTTAACATTAAAGCAAACATCAAAAGGAAGAATCTCGCACAGACTCACCCACCTCCAAGCTTTTGCCCTCAGGTTTTCCCTCAGTGAGCTCCATCCATTAGGGCCTAAAGAGGAGCTCAGACAAGAGGCTAGAGTGCAACTCCTGTCTTTTCAACAGCTGTGTCATTTAGCTGCTTTGAGGATAGTTAATGATCCTTATTAGCACGCTGACAGCTGATGTATCCATCATTAATACCTTTGGTGAATACATCAGCAGCTGCACACCTCACTGTAACACAGATAAAGCCTGAGAAACTGCATCTGTGGACAGTGAACTCTAGCTCAGTGGCACAGCACTCATAGGTCCATTTTTCTCCGCACTGCCATCACTTGAAAAGAAAGGAAACAGCTTTATGCTTTCTTGCCCCCAAGGATGTTGGTTTCTTCATCCAGCTGCAGAGTTTTAATAGGATACACATAAACAGACCTCAGCAAGTTACAATGCTAGGGTACAGAATTGGGTTTAAACTTACTTAGGCTGAGGATTTGCTGAATGTTTTCTCATTTTCCTGCCAAGTGATGCTGAAAGTGCTAACTAGGGGCTGCAGTAATTTGAATTCCTCAAATTACCACTCACAGAATTAACTAGTCCATCTTAGAAGAACCTACTACAGAAGAACTGCCAGTTTGAAGGCAGCAATGTACAAGGTAAGTTGAAACACTGCTGAAAGTGCTTCAAACTAACCTGTTTGTCTATTTCCTAAAAAACCCCAAAGTATTTATAATCATGTCTCATGTTTCAGGGGAGCGGAGATGAGTCAATTAAACAGCTTTTCTAGCTGCACAACATAAACAGACAAAGCTTCAGGAGCTACCTCCTGGTCTTGGCCCCATATATTGCTTTGCAAATGCTAGACTTTGGACTTCTCGCACGCCCAATAGTTGGCACCGCCTCGTAAGCCTGAGCTCCGTGGAGACAGGATATCAAATGTAACACACGCAGCATTTCCTCACTCTCTGCAACTCCTGCCCCAAGAAGTGCATTTTAGCTTGGATTCTAAGGCACCCAACTTCCCTGTGTGCAAAAGAAACATCCCAAGCACCTAGGTGAAGCACTTAAATCAGGGTACTGATCCCCTTCTAAAAACTAAACCACAAAACCACCTGATGGGCAACACAAAGAACAGAGCCAAGATCTAACACAGATGCACACACCAAGGACACAGGCAGGAGAAGCCCATAACCCACAAAGCCATTTTCTTCTCTGTGAGAGTCCAGCAGCAGCACAGGTTGTCCTGGGAGATTTGAAAACGAATGGAGCCTGCACAGACGTGATTGAATCAAGCCCTAGGCAACCTGTTCTGACACCACAGCTGCCCCTGCTGTCTGCTGGAGGCCACTCTGGAGACTTTATGAGGTCCCTTCCAGCCCAGTTTTTCCCATGAGTTCTTTCCATACATGCTACAGCGTGTCATGCCATTGGACTTTGATGTTATTGTAGCCTCTGGAAAGTACGGTTACGGAATCACACACAGATTAGTTTAAACTGACACTGTGAATAAGCCTTTGTATCTTCCCATTTTCAAAGTTCCAATCTGGCACAAATTTTCCTTATTGTTGGGAAGAGGCTACACAAATAATTTTGAGAATACTATCAATATATAGTATTCTCTAGTATAGTATACTAGACACTGCACTTGTTTAATATAATTTCTGAAGCAAGATGTTTGAAAAGAAATTTATGCAAAAAATATACTGCCTTCATCCACATTTTATCTCACCCTAAAATAAAATAATGAATTGTTCCTACTGGAAACCAGCTAGACAGTAGACCACAACTCTTTTCAAAAACAGGAAAACATTTTTCTTTGGAAAGAGTCACTAAACTATGAACTAGATCTTACAATTTTGTGATAAACATTAACTTTGCTAAATAAATAATTTTAAAAATACTACAGTCTTTTAAAAGCTTTCATTAGGGAAACAATGTTTCTTTTTTATGGCTATTTATTAGACACTAGCTGAATTTCAATAATTAATTCTAATTCAGC
The DNA here is from genome assembly GCF_015227805.2 of Hirundo rustica. Lineage (NCBI taxonomy): Eukaryota > Metazoa > Chordata > Aves > Passeriformes > Hirundinidae > Hirundo > Hirundo rustica. The sequence continues at coordinate 138,667,947 of NC_053450.1, read as the reverse complement.
ACCATATCATCTATTTATATCCACCATCCTGAGCCAACCACAGCTTACTGCATGATTTTGAAGATTTTGGCCAGGTTTTCAGCATCGTTGGCAAGCTCTTAGGTAATTAAAGTCTTTGTAATTACTATACCACCACATACAAGAATGATAGAAATGGGACCAGATGAAATACAGAAATCTTGTAGTCATGCTTCTAGCACGTGACTCCTTCAACATTTCTTTGGTGATTTTACAGTAGCATACTACAACTATCCCATCGGTCTTTACACTAAAAATGTTTAAGTATTAGCTCCATGTTCCAATTATGTTAAAAGAGGATTATCCAAACTAAGAAGTGGTTTATTTAAACAAATGTTACAATGGAAAGAATTTGCTCACTAAATGCATAATACATGTTCAGCCAAAGTACTAATTACATACTCCATAACTGAGTAACAAATACATATAATCCATCCTTATGGATTTCAACATGAAGCCAAATAACTTCTAGAAACTTCTTCCAGCAAACCTTTCCAAATAATCTCCATACAAAGGATAAAGGATAGAATATATTTCCTAATTACAGAATTTAGATTCTTGCCAGATGGAATGCTGTTTCCAAGGTAAGACTTGTCATCACTAAAGCAATAATCTGTTCTAACTCTCTTGACTGTCCTCATTCTCTTCTATGTGATCCCATGAGAACCTTGCTGCTTTTCTCCATTGGCTTCCCAATTGCCAAAAACATGATGCTGAGCTCTAACTTACTTGTACAGAGCCTACTATTACTCCATTTTATGCATTATGGCAAGAAAAATGTTGGTTTAAACAGAGTTATAGTGAGTCAGTTATGAGGGGGGAAAAAAGTATTGCTATGTTTCACTTATAGAAACCTTCTTAGGTCAAAAAGCTACACACAATTCATTTCTAAAAGAATTAGTAAATGCTTAACTGTAAGTAGTCTTGCATACTCTGCTGTACATTATACCTGAGTAATGCAGCAAAATTGAACTTATGCAATGTAGTTTCAATGTATTCTAAGGAAAGTACAGAGTAAGGTAGTAACGTTTGCCACACAGTCAACACCACAAATTTAAATTAATTGATAAATGTGTATTTTGTTTATTTCCCAGAAAATCTTCTCTGAGACTTGAGACTACAGCTAGGGAAAGGTCTGTTTGAACTGCATATCCAGATGCAGGAACAGAAGAAGTGCAGCACCCACCAGCATCAGCTGCACCAGGAAAAGAAGAGGAGGAGGATGTGGGGATGTCTGTAGTCCTAAATCTGACATGGTTAAGTTGCATTTTTCCAGAGTTAAGGGAAGCAGTGCAAGCAGGGCTTCCTTCTCCATCCTGGTAAAGGAAATTAGGATTTCAAGGTTTCTTGTGCTCATACTCTTTTGGGAAAGAGGTCACAAAGCAAAACAAAACAAAACAAAACAAAACAAGGAAAGCAACAGGTAGGCCAGCTGAAGAATAATATGTCACTCTGTAAGTCTGAGCAGCATAAATCTGTATAAACAAACCCCAGAAGTTTTCCATTGTGGTGGGTTTAACTTGGTTTAAATTGCATCTTTCATCAAATACTCATCACCCATCACAAAGATTTTAAACACTCCTCTGAACTCCCTCTCAAAGGAATCCACTGGGTTTTTTTAGCAACACTAACTGAGAACAGGTTACCTAGAGAGGCTCTGGAATCTCCGTCCTTGGAGATGCTCAGAAGTCACCTGGACAACCAGCTCTCGGTGGGCCTGCTTGAACAGGGAGGTTGGACAAGATGACCTCCAGAGATCCCTGTCAACCTTAACCATCCTGTGGTTCTCAACCAAACGCCTACCAAATTCTACAAAGGCACCATTTCAGGTCTCACCATGTCCAAAGAAGGGATTTAGAAAAATAACGGGATCCAACATTAAAAAAATACAAAAATCTCTCTATTGCTACTATTTTTCTAAAGGTCACTCAGATACTGTAACCATTGCTTCCCAGTGAAAACCTTGGATAAAAACCTTGGATGGCATCCAGGAGCAGAGGTTATCTGATGCTGAGCAAAGCAGATGAGAGCAACTCTGGGGGCCAAATTTAAGCTGACCTGGAAACGGCCACCATGGGTACCAGAAGGGATGAAACCACATCAGCGCACAACGCCACACGTGCTCAGCCAAAATATTTCTTTCATGGGAAAGGGAAGCACACAGAGAGCTTATATTTTAGGCAGTTTGGGACCTAATGTAAAAAATTGCATAATGCTACAGAAGGAAGGAAGAGATACAGGAAAATAAACCAAAACTACCCTGTGTAAAGAAACTCATAGTCCACAAGAGTTTACAGATTTACCTTTAAATTACCCAAACACTGTATCACGTGATATGGAGATACTCCAGCCTCCCAAGATTTCCTGAGAGACTTTCAGTGGGGAACTACAGAAGAATGTTTCCCCTCTCCCATCCAAAGAAAGTTGAACAAAAGAGATAACAATCAATCATTTTAATATCACCATTATTTATTAAAAAAAAAAGGGGGGGGGGGGGGGGGGGGGGGGGGAAGGGGAATCCAAAAACAAAAAAAACCTGCCCGAAACCACTACAATATTTACTATCAGGGGATGATCTTGGAATAACCACTGCACTGCATTGTCCCAATTTGTTCTGTCCTTGACATAAATTTGGTTTTCTCCTGGCATTACCACAGACAATGTTGTTATCCCATGATCTAACAGTATACTTCAATGTTAAAAACAAATATCTCAGCATTTTCTTCTTGTGTATACATGTTTAGAGTTATTTCATTTCATGCTGGCTTGGAAAACTACTATTCCATTATTTAATGAATTCTGAGGCATACAGGAATATAGCCAATTCCAGCTTATACTGGATAAAAAATGGAAGAAGCACTCTTATTCAACTGTGCTGAAGGAGGAAAAAAATGAGAAGCAGTCTTGCATGTATATAAACTATGTATACAAGTTCCAAGATATCTTTAGTGAATCCAAATATATGAATACAAATCTAGAAGGACCTACAGATAAATATCATGTCAAGCATGTGCAAGTCTTCACCAAATCAATACCAAGGACCACACCTGCTCCAGTCAGAGGAAGTGAGATGTTTAGTATAACAGAGGAATGCCCTTTCATACCACAGCACAACACATTCAAGGAAAAGCAATTTATTTTTTTCAGAATTAAAGAATCAGTGGTGCCTAGCTGGAACGTACTGCTTTGGAAGAGGCCCAAAAGCTCAAATAATTGCAATGGACTGGAAAGTCCTTCACCCCCAGGTCAGCAATTTACATTCCAGCCAGGCTATTTATGAGACAAAGCAGTTACCACCAGCCACCCTCTGAATGCTCAAGTTGCCAGTTTTGGTACCACTGCCAAGGTGTAAACACACAGACACCGTCACAACCCAGTCACATTCACTGTTTCAGTGGAAGAGCCCAGGACTGAGGTGGTGCACAAATTACGTAGTTGGTTACCACAAGCCAGCAGAGCTGGTCTGCAATAAAATTCCTTTCTATAGGCTTGAGATTCTGCCCACCACTACAGTGTCAAATACAGAACTGACATAAGGAATGATAAGTAAAAATAATGTTGTCCTCCATTAGATTTAAATGCATTACGGTTTCATATAAGTGATGAGTCAAATAGAAAAGAAAGTCCATATTTTTTCTTTCCCTGCCAGCTAACACTAGTTCCACCCCACTTTCCCAATTTTTTCTTTAGTTTTCCTGCCTCTCAGGTTGCTTTGCACCCTCTGCTTGTTTCTCCAGAGGATGGCCTTTTTTCTTCATCCCATGTTTACCACCCACATTCTACTCTCTCCTCATTGCTTTCTTCACTACTCCTAACTCAACTTCCAATAGTCTGCAAACTCTGAGTAGTCAACATAACTATTGCAAAAATGGGCTAGGTTTATCTCTGAGACTTCTGTATCTTTAAAGGAAACTTTAAACACCTATGTTCTCAGTACATGCATAAATTTTTCTGCATGTTTGTAAAACTTTATGTGTTATAGGCATGCAATAGAACATCCCCAAAGAATTTTTTTTAAAAAGTGAAAAATCTACCAAGGCTGAGAGTTAGAACAGGAACTAGAAATAAACATCCTCATTTTCAACTGTGAGTGAAAGACAAGCTTCAAAATCATTAACTGTCTCCTTTTGCTTACAGCAGGAGGTCACAGCAAATGTCAAACACAAGAGAGCTGTTCAATTAAGGGCAACCTTACAAAATCCAAACTGTTACCAACAGCAGCCTAGACGTCATCTTTGCCCCAACAAAACCACTGTCCGGACAGCCCCTATTACACAAGGCTTCACACTAAAGAGCTGCCAAGCTTTAACCTTCAATGAGGAGAAATTCGTGTATTCACTCAAGAAATAAAACTGCCCTACCAGAGCACTGACTTCCTTAGGCATATGTAAAGGAGGGGAAAAAAAAAAAAAAAAAAAAAAAAAAAAAAAAAAAAAAAAAAAAAAAAAAAAAGCTAACTTTTCCCACCTATTTGTACAGTAATTGATCACGGAGCAATACACAGGAGATTGCTATGTCAAACACCGAATGCAGGTAGACAGCAAATTAGCTAATCAGAACATCTATCTGTTAAGGAAAAAAGAAAGGCACAAAACAAAAACAAATGAAAAACCCTGATTGATAAAACCAGTGATTAATAAGAATACAAAGGCAATGTTTCTATGGGGGAAAAAAGTAACTAAATACAGGAGTTTTATTTAATAACAATTCTATTGTTGCACATTGAATGTTTTAGAAAATATAATCTGAATTACAACAAATTGTCAAAACTTTTTTAGAATAATTTTTCTACCACACAGGAAAAAAAAAAATATATATATATGTGTGTGTATATATATATATATATAGTTCCAGACACAGGAGTATTAAAAATACTCAATACTAAACTTCCTCCTCTAGTTGCAATGATCTGAGGATAAAGGATCTCTAAAATCCAAGCCTGAATTACGGCATCATATAAAGTCTTTGGGCCTATGCACATCAATCAGAGCTCCAGGTAGACACAGTATGAAATCAGAGGAGGCTCTGGCTAAAGAAAGAGTTGTGTACTATCAGGGCTGCACCCTGACCACTGTACATACAACATGACCAGCTGAGTGCGCAGAAATTCCTGCATGCATTAGTTTGGGTGTTATCACAAGAATTTGAGATTAGGTTTGGCTTGGTAAACACAGAGTTAATGGAAAAAAACCAACAAAAAACAAACAAACAAAAACACACAAAAAAAACAAAAAAAAACCCCAAACAAACAAAACCAATCAACCAAACAACAAAAAAAAAAACACAAAAAACCCCCACCACCCAGTTGGTATAGTTAGTCAGAGACCTAGCTTGGTCACTGTATGAAAATGTCATTCTTAGAGAGCTAGAGGATACAGATTTCTATGCATACTTAGTGCACTTCACACGGTACACAAGGTCAGAAGGAAGAAATAAGTAATATGGGTTTGATACCCATCTCTAGCATGCAGAAAGTCAGTTTACCAGAAGTCTACAAGATTACATCTTAATGCTTGATATTATGCAATACTTTGCCTAATAGTCTAACCGTGCTTTCCCAGTAAGCAAAAGCTACTGTCCAGGCAGCCTTCCTGAGCAACCAGAGACAAACGAGCAGCTGGTGATTTCCCTGGGCAGTATGCAATGCTCGCCTGCAGAACTCCAAACAAGGATTTTGAAGGCATTAGGACAGAGAAAGAATAAGAAATAAAAGCACGTTAAGAATGACTGATTTTAAACAGCAGCACAGATATGCAGCACTAAACACGACATTTAAATATTCTGAGAAGCTGACATCACCACACTGCCCAGTACTGCATGCAGGGGCTGAACTTTGCCAAACACGAACAAGCCAAATCCTGCTGTTCTTGAAGCTAACAATAGTTTTGCTTGAACTCCAAGAAGCAGCAGAAAAAGTTGACTCTCGGCTGAGAGTAGATAGTACCTCAGGGCACACACATGGGCAAAGACACACAAAACACCCCACTATAAGCATCTTCCAGGCGCTCACACGGTCCCTGCTATCGGAGCAGCAGGTCTAGGGTTGCCGAGACCGCAACTAGAGCCCTCGGAGAGCTGCGCCTTCGTCCTCAGGGCTCAAAGGAAAAGCTTCCGACTCAAACTGCACATTCCTAAAGGATTTAGGTTGGGGTTCTTTTCCTCCAAAAAGCACAGTCATATCGTTGTGGAAAGCTTCTGACAGTCAAAGCATGCAATACGCCCCACCCCACCCCCGTCACGTTTTTCGGGGGAAAAGCAGTTTCTGTGCTACTCCATGCTCACCAATAAGTAACTTCTAAGTTTGACACGTCCCTAAGTTTACTCACAAGCAGAAGACTCGCAGGCACAGGCAGGCACGGGGGCAGCCAGACCGGCCGGAGGACGCGGCGCTCCCGAGCCGGCGCTCAGCAGCCGCCGGTGCCTCCCCCGCGCCGGGAGCCGCCCGGGCAGCGCTCCCCGCCCGCCCTCCGCCTCCCCGAGCTGCTGACGGCACCGGGGGCAGCGCCGACCCCCGCCCCGCTCGGCCCCACCTGCCGGCGGGGCGATCGCCCCAAGGTCACCCCCTCCCCGGGAAAGCCAACTCGGGGAGCGCTCACTTCGGCGGAGCCGGGATGCCGCCGCCGCGGAGGGCCGGGGGCGGTGCGGAGCCTCCGCCGGCTGCAGCGCGCAGGACGGGCTGCGCGCTGCCTCCTTCTCCGCCGCCGCCTCCTCCTCTCTCTCCCCGACGACTTTCACTTCACCTGCAGGCAGCCCGGCTGCGGAGGGGCGGGCGGCTCCGCAGCTTTCCGCGGGACCGCAGTCACTGCGGCAGCGCCCTCCCGCACCGCGGGGGGAGCCGGGCCGGGCCGCGCCGCGCAGCGGCCGCGCGTCCCTCCGCGGGCCGGGGCGAGCCCTGCCCTGCCGCTGCCCGCAGCCCCCGAGGGGGAAGGCACCAGCTGTGGAGCTCCCAGGGCCGTCCCGAGCCCCTCCGCGAGTGCGGAAGCAACGCGACTCTACCATAGGCGACCCCCGCCCCGGGATGCTGTCCCCGAGGCGGCTGCTTGCCTGCAGCTGCAGGGTAGCGATTGCCCCCGTGCTGTCAATCACCTCCTCGGTGAGGGGCTATAAATATTTATTAGGCATCCTAATAGCCGCATCTAGCTAAGCGGAACGTTTTAGTCCTTGTCGCGCCTGTGCTTCGAACCTCCCAAACCAGTCCTACACAGGCGTAATGTGAACTCGCTCACGCACTGGCCCGGCTGGCTCCACACCGGGGAAGCGCTCTCCTGCCACAGCCAGGTGGAGAGATGTGCCAGAGGGGCATCAGCCTGCGCCCCAGCCCCTGAAACCTGCCTCTCTCCTTTTTAAGGGGAGTGCTGGCTTGAGTGGTTTCCATCAGAACTGGGAGGCGACAGTTTTCTTCTATGGGAACATCGTATGAGCAGTTCTGTTCGGACGAACTGGGCTTTCGCACTCTGTTTGGGCTCTGAAAAATATCTTAAGTGGGAACCTAAATGCATGAGGAACCCAGAAACAAGAATCTAATCTTGGATGCAGTTATCTATGCAATCTGATGGAAAATGAGGGTAGAAATTACAGAAACTTTCAACAATTTCATGCATGTTTAAAAGAATATCAAACAAAATAAAGTGGGTCTCAAGACAGAAAGGAATTTACATGAAGAAAAAATACTAAATTAATCTCTTTTTTCCTTGTTGTGGTTCCCCCCCCCCAAAAAAAAAAAAGAGATTTTTGTTGCTGCATGGACGCACACTGATATTGCAAGATTGCAATACCACCTGCAACAACGACTATGCTTTTAAATATTGTTTATCTGAGAATTATAAGTGGCAAGAGCAAGAAATATCAAGACAGGCAGCATTTAAAAACTCTGATTATAAAGTCACAAGCTCGTTTTAGTTTATTTTGATGGAGGATGATGGCTTCATTTTGCAGGTACATTTAAGATGGAATCTGCTAGTGATGCAATTTTGTTTTCTGCTTTTCTGCACCTCTTGTTCCCAACGAGCTGACACTTCTGTCTGGAAGGTAGACAGCCTGAACTTGGCCTTCCTATCAAAAGGCATGAAGCTTTGCCTGCATAGTGTGCTGAGCAAAAAACAGCAGCTATGAAGTTGAATCATCCATTCAAACAAGAGATAGAGCAGAAACAAAACTTCAGTAGTGAATATTCTTTCAAACTTCATGCTTGCTCATATTAATTAGGTGGTTTCTCCATCTCTCTGAGATTCTAGAGTATGAGATGCTTTAGAGAGAGGTCTTATTACCAGGACTTTGGTTTTGCCAAGTATGATACACTGCATTTATATTTATGGTTAGAGGCAGTATTTCCAATACAGCAATGCACAAAAGCTGCAGCTGAGCTGAGACTCAGTTGAGGTTTTCACTGACCAAACAGGGAGAGAGAATGCCTGTCTTGGAGACTTCCAGCCCAGACTAAGCAGGTAAGACTGGCAAGTGATGGCAGGGGAAACAGAAGCATAGGAAGGTGAAATAACTTGCCCAAGACCATGCAGGAGGTGTCTCTGGTCCAGCAGCCCATGTAACAGCTCCAGTGATGCCAAGCATTGCTTTAAATGATGCTATGATGGATAGAGCACAATCCTGAAAATCAAATGTACAAACTGTGTTTTTAGTAAGACTGGTGTTATGGTGCATTAATTTATTGAGGTTTTCTTCTTCTTCTCAGTAGCTCTAAGCACTAGCAGCAAAAAGTATTCAATACAGTTTCATACTGATGTCCTGAAACCAGGCTATTTCAGTTGAGTTCTCCTCTTTCTTGCTAAATATGCTCATTTCTTGCTGAATTGCAAAATTAATGAATTCAGATTGGGTTTTCAAAGAGTTAGTGCAAATTACTGTCACTCCACTGAAGATACTTATGAACAGAATAGTTTTTGAATGACACACAGCAATAAAAGTAAGTACCTTTATGCCCTATATGCCCTTATGTAAAATACAATAGTGATGGCTTAGTGCTCATAATATTAAATATATTTTTCCAGGTTTGAATTTTTCATTTAAAGTAATGCTATGAACTTGTTTATTATCATTACTTATAATGCTTCTTGGGCCATAAATTCATACAGTAGAGACAGTGATTAATCCTAACTAACTGTAAAGGACAATTCTGAAATGGGTACAATCATAATAGTGACAGTATCATTATAATAAAGTCAAAAGAGAAAAATGTTCATTTGCATTTAGCAATGTTTCAGATTATTTCATTCCAAAACATCTGAAATTATCTACCTCAGCATTTTCAAAGGAAGCAATTCAGTCCAGCTTAGACCAAAACTCTATAATTTCTTTCCAGAAACATAAGAAGGAAGCTGTGAGGGGCTGGAAGGAAGATGCTGCCTTGCAAGCACCCATCTAAACACTGTCATGTGCTGCACGAAGAGGTCCTGCTGCAGATTTCTGCTCTCACCAACACCAGCAGTCAAGGGCTCCTGCAGTCTCACAGGATGCTCCCTGAGCCTTGCCAAACGGCATGACTGAATATCCTACAGTGACCTGTACATGGAAAATTACTTCCTCTTGTAGGAAAATCCTAGTGATGTTCATCAGATTTAATACAGGACCAAGATCCCTGTCTGTTGTCCTAATGAGCAGGTTAGAGCCCAAAGCCTTTAAAACATGTAATTGCAGCAAATAATTTATACCAGTGGAGACTGCACTGAAGAAATCCTTGTCTGAGGTTGATTCAAACCAATTAATAATAAACTTAAGATAACCTCAAGAAAGCATATGCCAGTCTATTCTTGTGAATTAATTTTTTAATTCTTTGGAATTAAAATCTTACCTTAAAATAGAATATTTTCATCTGCAGACAAGTACGTATTTTTTAATGTATTCCTATGGAAGTAAACAAGTTTTTCCTGCAGGCAGAATAAATGCCTTAGAGATGCTAAAAAAGACCATCTTCTATATTCAGTGGGATTTTTCAAAAGGAATCCATTTGCAACATTGTCCTCATGTAAAGTTAGTTATTTGATATCTGTTAGCTGTTCTATACAGCTCCTGTAATGCACAAACAGGAAGATACCCAAATGCACCCATTCATGAGCAGAAAGCAGTAAGTAAAATGTTGAGTCAGATGGAAATACTCTAGGATGAAGATTTACTTTGGTATTTGCAATAGAGTTCTTGTGCAGGTGTGTTGTGATTCTGCAACTCATTTACAAGAAAGTTCTAATTGTTAATTGCACTGTGAGAAATGAAGGGAATTTCTGTAGATGTGATGTGATAGCCATAAAACTTCTGCATTCACTGACTTTATTGCTCTGTTGTTTTCCTGAGAAAATCATGAGGCTACTTTAAGTTACTGTTACATCTAAAACTTACTAGCGTAAGTACAACATGCCTAAATAATCCCTTTTGTTTTCCAAGAGTCAAGTAGGGATGAGTATTAAAACAAAATAAAATGAAACAAACAACACCAATACCATTCCCTAAAAAAAAAAAAGAAAAAATAAAAAACTCCACTGAACAAGCCAACCCAAACTTCCCCATAGTTTATTGGCTTTTGAAAGGGTAGAAAATTCTGACACAGTATTTTCATTCTTTCTTTCACTTGCTTTGCACCATCTGTTTTTCTACCACGCAATGTCTAACTTTTCTGAGTGGGGGCTAATATACATTCTCTCGATCTCTGGGTCTGTGCAGCGACTTCACACTGGGCAATGGAGTATTTCTAGAACCTGAATTGATTAAATACAGGATTGCACTGCTGCAGAATTACTGAGGGAAGGCACAGTTCCCAGAAGTTGCTGTTCACAGCAGCAGAGACACTGCAACAGAACCAAACCTCTGGGGAGGCTGTGAACTTGCATCTTGGCTTCTGAGCCAAATTCATCCCCTTTGCAGCACAACCTGGCAACCACCTCAATGGGGAATTCATTTAACCTTTTACATTTTCTGTGGCTAGAGAAAGTACTTGTTTTCATGGCTTTCTTATAGAATGATCTTTAAATTTTATTAATATTTTCCTAGATTTAATTCAACTCTCCAAGCAGGGAGCTCTGGGAAAGAAAAAAGAAAAAGAAGAAAAAAAAAAAAAAAAGTCCTCCAGAACTTTATGCATTTAAGAACATAAAGAATACTGCAAGATACAAGCTCATCATGGCAACATTCTCCCCTGTTTTGGTGCACAAAACACTCCTTTGAAATTCAACCAACAGGGGAAAAAGGTTTTTAGAAAAATTAGGAAAATACACAAAAAACATTTGTGTTTATAAAAGATTATGTTTATAAAAGATAATCACAGGGTTTTGTAACAGTATGTAGCAGAGCATTCAGCCAATTTCAACAATGTTCTAAAGCAAGAGAGAGGTATCAAAAATAATTAAATTCCTATGAAAAACAAGTACTTCAGCATCCACACCCAGGATAAGACGGGCAGGATCCAGCTCTGTCCTCTCCAGTGCAGCAGTTTTTCCCAGGGTGGCTTTTCCCTGAGATATGAATTGATCTGGAATACTGGCATTTTCCAGGAACCACTGGAAAACACAAGGTCAAGTCTGTGGCAGATGGCCAGATTTGTCCTACATCTAAGCTGCGTGGACAGAGGGAGAGTCCAGGCGGGGGGTGTCAGAGGAGCATCTCCTCCTCTAGCATTGTTACCATCAGTATCTCTGACGTGGGTGTTTGCCACGCTCCTGGTGCTCCCTTCTGGACCTAATTCCAAACCTGCATTTTTCTCTGCTTCTACTGGAAAAAGCCCCAAACTAAGTATTTAACTTCAAGGCCAAATGACCTTCTTGGATCCCTCAAAGAACTGAAACTCCTTTTTGCCTTTCCTCACCCCACATATTTCCTTGTTTTAATCATAAGAAGACTGATTGGCTCCTCACTTTGGCACTGAAGTAAAAATAGGCAATATTCTGCCCCTCCCAGCAATTCAGTTTCGCTCACTTTATAGTTTAATTTAATTGTATATTTTCTGTGCATTGCTAAAGAACACTGGGTTTCTGAGGCTACATGACCTTGGAATCATCTAATTATGCATAAAGCATATTGAAGAAAATATTTAGAAAATAAAAGCCCACAGATAAATGAAATTTTAGGTTTGAACTGTCCACTAGATTATGTCCACCAAAGAGACATAAAAATACTGAAAGTTACAACATTTCAAGAAAATGGAAATGAACAATGAATGACATTAATTTCGTCAGGAAGGCAACCCAAATATTCTCAGTTCTCTTCCCAGCTAAGTCAGGTGTTCCCCTCCTCACTTCAGTAGAAGTTCATTTGTAGATGAGATAAGAGTAATTAGAGGAATATGTTGGAAAATAAACTTTTTTTTTCCAGGTAGGGTATTGAAATCTCCTAGCAGTCAGTCTTCCTGGGGAGAGTCAGAGGATGGGGACAAATGCTGTATCCTTGCCTTCACTAGAAACTGTTGGCACAGAGATGTTTAGATGCTGCTGAAGCATTGCCAGTCATGGTTTTGCAGCAGGAATTGACCAGAAACTGCTCTGCAGTGTAAGAAAGATGCCAGAGTGAAAGGACTGTGTGTGTGTACATTTGGTTTATATGTCTGTCATTTATGTGCCTGTGGTCAAGGAAGGACGGACAGCTAAACTCTCAATATAAAACCAAGTTGTGAAAAGCAATACAAGAAAAGGAAGCTCACTCTCTCTTCACCTGTACAATAAGGACTAAGAAAAGTTCCTGAAATACTAACATAAATCTATATTTACATTGTCAGATTTCCTCCTGGAAAACCATATATTTTAGACATCATGGGGTTTTAACTATGTGTGGCTATTGATAGGCAACTAAAATCCTAAAATTTTAACTATTCTATTTGTAATGGTTTGCTTTTAGAGGTGCAGGGGAAAAAATGTAGATAGTTCTTAGCACTATTTGAAGCTTATTAGAGCCTAATAGTTTTGTAATAATGCCCCTAAAGCAATCCCACAGAGAATGATGCCTCTGTTAGAAAAACTTCTGACTGGGGACAGAACAATCTTCTTACAAGGAGAAACTAAGACAACCTGAAGTCCCCAGTTTTGAAAAGACATAACTGGAAGGATACCACCAAGGTATTAAAATCATGGATGATATAGAAGTGAAATATAAGAAATTTGCTCTCTCTCATAATTCAAGATCTATAATCCACCAGCTGAAATTATCCAATTTCAAGTTTAAAAAATAGGTCTAAGTAAGACAATACCTAACTCAGCCTGAAATATAAATGCTTTCAAAATCATTCAGGTTTTTTGCAGCCAACATCCAAGGAGAGCTGTTGCATACAGCTTTTGAATATGCAGTATTTGCATAGAAGTCCCTAAACTGACATAAATGTGTCGCTTATACTTATTTTTGCTCATACTTACTTTCCCATAATGATCTGCCACTGGTGACCATTAGAGAAAGTGTACTGAGTGAGGTGGGCCTTTGCTGCCATCCCATTTCATTACTCTTACCTCATGATTAAGCAGTTCCCATCAACAGAGAAGCACTCGTGATGAAATGCTAAAACTAATGGTGTCTTTTTTGACTTGTGGAAACCTATGACAAATACATCAAGCATAAAATGATGTGTGTTGTAATGCATTAATTCGGTTTATATTGTGTTTCATTTTTATATTGGGGTTTGTAATGTTTTCCTACTGTATCCCCCATCCCCCACACTGGAATGTAACCCAACTCTGTTCCACTCGCACCTTATCCCTGATTAGGCAGTGGCTTGTCCCTGCCTCTAAGGCCCATTCCCCCCAGGAAAAAGCCCCGGGATGGGCGGAGCCAAGCTCACTCTGGCTCAGGCGAGGATGGGAAAGGAGCTGAAGCTAGCTCCTGGGCAAATAAAGCAATAATTTCCTCCCCCTGGACAAAGAGCAGGCTCTTTCCTTTTGCCATTGGTGGTCGTCTGGGTCTCGTAAAGAAACACCACAGATGTGTTTATACATTCATTTCTAGATTTATCGAGTATTCTATTTTTTATTTTGAGTAACTGAGATAGTGCTCTTAGTAGAGAATGTTTGAAGATGGAGCGCCATGATGAAAAGAGGAAATCTTTGTATCAACCCTTGGAACTTCAGTTCCCAGAAAAGGAGCTCTTATAAAAGTGGCTAATGGTACAAGCTTCATTTTATATGCTCAATGATTAACTTCTGATCAACATCTCAGAACAGTTTATAAATGCTGGCAATACCTGCTTGCTTTATAGGGATTATTTCCAAAAGGCTAAAGAGAACATGAAGTATGTCAAGACTGCATATATGATTACAATAGAAAATAAATTACTAAAACTGTATTTCTACATAATTCATACACTAAGCCGAGATGACATTCTGTCTTTTGAATGGTGACAGTGATGACATGATTCAAAGCTAAAAACTGTACATTCAACATCCATAACAAATAGTAAGACGTTGAAGGTTCTTGAGAAGAGAATGTCTCTCAAATTGCATTTGTGCCTGGAGCTAAAGGAGAAACATTGCATAGACAGGGTTTGCACCTTAATATCTATACTGTATTATATTGGTCTGCAGTTTATACTGGTTCCTGGATTTTTTGATCCACAGAAATCAGTAAATGCTAGATTCAGTGATGCCTGAACTGCTGCACAGGTGTGTTTCGTTACCATCCCTGTCGAACACCACACCATTTGAAATCAGAAGGCAGACACCAAATCAGCTATAAACGTGCAACAAAAGCTGTATTTTCTATCATTCTAAAACTCACAACATGACAACCATGTTGTCGGGACTCAGATGAAACATTTTTTTCAGCTGAAAGCTGCAGCATCACCATATGGCAAAGGGATTGGGAGGAAACCTTTCCCCACTACCAGAAATTCCAGCAGTTTCCTGTGCCCAGCTACCTTGAAATGGCTCCCACACCATTTTGCCAAGACGGGAAGAGCTTTTGTCTTCTGGATAGGCTGTCTTCACACGCATGGTTTTGTGGATATGCTGTGTACATGACCTGCTCTTATGCAACCATATAGGTGCCTGAGTTTCTCAAAGCAAACTCTGATGACACAGAAGCTGCTCCTTTTTTTCTGCCTTTTAAGCCTCACCTTATTTATTTGGGCATTAAAAATTTGCTATGGATAAAAAATAATACAACTCTGACCAAATAGGTATCCTTTAAGCACCAGTGGTCTCAGCTGAAAATCACAATGAGGTACTGAGTGCTGGTACTATTGAAATGTTGTTCAGTCTTCCCAGAGACAACTAATACAGATTCTGGTTTTGGCCACGCCACATAATTCTATTTATTTACTTATTTATTCTTTTTTTTCCACAGTCCAGTTGGCTAAGATGGAAGATCTAAGAGAAAGATAAAGCCATTTGAAAAGAGTGGGTTTTTTGGTAAACAGGAAAATGCTGTTACTCAGTGGTTTTAAGGCTTGTAGTTTTAATACTCCATTAGCAAGAATTTTTTAGCGGCATGATTTTCCTCTTAGGTTGGTAGCATTTTTAGAATATAACAGAATTGTGTGAAAGAGTGCTGCACACAAGGAAGTAAGGACAGCAAATGGAAAGTATCAAATTAATATTTTATTGCAGACAAATGAGACTTTGTAAAATTATACCATCTAGACAAGCACCCTTCTCAGTCTGAAAAAGTGATGCTGTTTTCCACATATCTTCTGTAGGGACTGACTTTAGTCATATAGTCTTTGATATTAGATGCCAAAAAGAAACCAAAATAATCTGAGGTCAAATGAAAAATCAAGGAAGAAAATATATGCAAAACCATTTTGTAAATTATCTGCCTTACTTTGAGGTTACAGACAGCAGAATATTTGGATTGCCTTCCTATTTTGATTATGCTCAAGGACTTGAAAAGCATGAGGCAAAGAGCATGGTGAACCGCATAAAATGAAGAGGAAAGGCACAGCAATTGCTCCTGTCCTCGAGCAGCAGGATGAAATTCACTGTTATGTGCATCAATCATTCTTTGCTGCGGGGCCTTCTGAGGGGTACCACACAGCCAAACACAGAAGAGAGAGATGTAACTATTTGTCTGCTTGGTTATGTTCTATTGGCTTACGGAGAGTTTTACAAAGGGTAACATTCACTGCACTGACCCACTGCTTTGACAGCAAACTCACCTTGCTGCTGTCTATGGTAGCACTCTGCTGCTCAAAATCCTCTCCACAGACTGATATTCACTGCCATACCATGCATTGCAGATTCCATCAAACATTCCTGTGGAACCACTAAAAATGGTGGAAATATTAGATAAACCTGATAACCTGATAAATTTAATTACATTCTATCACAGATCTATCTATCAAATATCTGCTACATATTCTGAAGAGAAATGCTAGTAAGTCAAACAATTGTCCCTCCACACCCAGATCTGGAAGTCATTACTCACATCATTATTAAGCAGGACTTTCTCAGCACAAACTTTTATACACACAGACAGCTTTTGTTAAGGGTATGAGGCAGGTGAGAGGGAGGGAGGCAATGGTTATATCCATGGGATAACTGCTATCAAAATATCTGTGCCTAGCAGATAACACTGGTGTCAAACCTTCTATACCAAATGGCTAAAGGTGACAGGACTTCTTCAGTTTTTCATTACACATCACACATTTTTGTAGGAACTAAAGCCCTGGCCACCCTTGTGCCAATGGGGGCTCTGGGTCCAGGAAGATTTATTCCTTACTCTATGGGACATGCAGCTAAGTGAAATCCAGCCTGTATAGGACAGAAACAGCCCAAGCAAGAGGAACATGATCCTGTAGCTTACAAGCACTCAAACAGAGTTCCCAATAGCTGAGCCCTCCTTTCTGTCATAGAATGAATTGGAACATTCTATTTCAGCCAGGGTTACCCGGGTCTGGCATGCAATTCCCTCACAGCCACAAGGACTCCAAATGACCTGCAGCTGAATATTCAATATTCAAAGGGATTTACTTCTTTTCTCTGTTTATAGGAGCAAAAGAATAAGAACTAAAAAAATTGTACATCTTTATGCACTTAGCTTTGAAAATCAAGAACAGAAAAGCACAGAAAATAACAAATTCTTTACTCTCGCAGAATATTTTGGGAAATCATAGGCATGTGAATGCTTTGCTTTCATTTTAACTCAAGCTGCTGTATTTTGTGGATTATTTGTTCCTTTTATTCATTTGTTCTCCGTCCTTACTTTGCAGTTTATTTATCATCTGTTAATACAGCATAGGTTTAGCTTTTTTTTTCTTCTATGGCTTCATATACTAAAACAACAAGGAAAAATAAATATGATCTTACTCTAAACTTCATGTCTTTTCAGCATTCTTTGTTAAGCATGCATCTAGTTTCTACATTTATTGTAGAATAGGGTCATGCATATTTTAAATTGTGGAATTTAAAGCTTTAAAGAAATTACATAGACAAAATTCATTTTAAGATAATATTCAGCAATATTTGGAGATGCTGGAAATGGAAGTTGAGACTATCACATTAAAAATAAAGATTATTTATTCCAACCCAAAGTTAATTAAAAATGCTGATTTTTTTTTTTTTTTCTAATACATCAACAAAGCAGCTAATTATTGCTGTTTGTCCAGGTGTCTGAATGTTGGTTGTTCAATTAGTTAGGGAGGCCAGTGATCATTTGACTGCAGATCTTCCAGGATCCTGAAAGTACCTGAAACCCCATTTGTTTTTTGGCTGCCTCTGATTTAATTTCTGACAATTTTTCCATGGTAGCAGGCAATATTATGCATGTTGGTATTTTTCCTATGATGAGCAATGTCCCTTTCATGATAAAAGTGCAGTTTATTTCACAGGTTTTGCAAAGCAGCTCTCAGGCAGTAAAGCCTAACTGACCCTTCTGATTTGGAAAGTATCTGAGCCAATTATGTAAAAGCTGAATGTCTTTGCCAACTTTGTTACCCATCCAGCTCTTTCTGTAAACAGATTATCCAATTTTATACAGTTTCTGCACTGGCCACTTTTGGATTTGAGTTCATGGAGTAAAATTCAGGGATTTTCTTCTCTTTCCAGCCACATAAAAATGTTAATATTTTGAGAATGTATCACACAGACAATAAAAAGGATTTTACGAGGATGGTGCTAAGATGAATAGCACCCCTGAGATGTGTTGGTGTTTATTAATAATAGGCTCATTTTAAGCACTGAATATATTTTTGTGTGACATAAAGTGCCCTAGCAGAAGGCTGCTGCCATGCAGAGCAGCCCACGCCTGGCAGCCTGTTGTCAGAGCAGGTGAAAAAATGGATCGGGCTGGTTAGATAAGGCTGCTCTCCAGAACCATCAGGAGACACATTTATTCAGTGCTTCCAATTTATTTGCTTCCAGATTCTGTTAGCTTAGTCCATTAATTCCAATGTGGATTAACAATTTGACCGAATTTGTAGATAAAGCAGCCTCATTTTTTGAAGTGCCCAGCACCCAAAACATTACTTGAAATCAATGGGTTATGGGAGTGCACTTAGCACCTCTGACAATTAAGTTAAAAATTAATTGTAGATGCAAACCCAGTAGCAAATAGTTAGTTTGAGCATCCTTCTAATGAAGTCAATGACTTTAGTTTTACTGATGTTATTTGGTATAAATCAAGCTCCCTATCAGGAGTATATCTAGTGATTTAAAAACATCAACTTTCCATCTCATTTAAAGAAGCGCTGTAATACATTCCAGTGCCTCTATCAAGAAGAGTTTTTGAAGTTTTCTACAGCAAGGCTAGTGCCTGCACCAAGCTGTTTCTGTTTACTTCTCCAGATAGATAACAAAGCTTCTTTTGATAAGAAAATGCTGCATATTATTAGTGTCCAGTGATGTCGTTCTGAAACCCATTGGGCAAGCTTAATTAATTGGGCAAGCTTCAGTCTATTTCCCTGCACTTCCTATCACCCAATTCACGTTTATTGTTTTCACTTGGTTTCAGATGTCTTCCTTTCTTCTTTTTAACATTTCATTGCTTTAGCTTCTTCTCCTCTCTCTTTGTTTACCTTTCTTCCCTGATTTTAGGATTTTAGTTAGAATATTTTTTGCCAAGATTCATTTTTTTTCATCACCTCTCATTTCATCACAGTCTATTAGGTTGCAGTCACTCAATTTCCAAATTTTCTGGTTTTTTTCAATGGCGATTTATTTGATTATATCTCCTTTCCAGAGCATTTGTTAGACTTTGTTCTCTGATTTCAAGATTTCATTCCCTTTCCTGAAAGGAAATTCTTCCTTTCAGGAAAGGGAATGATATCTTGCGATTTCAATGAGGATGAATTGGGCAAGCTTCGGTCCATTTCCCTTCACTTCCTGTCATCCCTTTCACTTTTATTGTTTCCACTTGGTTTCAGATTTTTAGTACTTGTCCTCTTATTTTCATATTTTTATATTCTGGTTACTAATAATAGGAGGGGTACATTAAAAAGGTCTTCAAGAAGTATCAAAAAATTTGGTGAGAGACAGGTGTGAGACATATTGGCACCATGATATATGAAATCTACCACAATACACACACATATTTCAGTTGCTGCTTAGCCCTTACTCCCCTGCCTGCACCATCCCCAGCAGGAAAAGGTGATATATGTTTTAAAGGAGTCTAAAGGAGTTTTCTTGTATTCCTCCTGAGCTGCATTCTTCAGGAGCAAAGCATGAAAATTAACCCTTGGATATAGAAAGGGCATATTTCTAGCAATATCACAGAACTTCATATTTAAAGAACCACAGAATCAATTCACAGGTTGGAAAAGGCCTCTGAAATCATCAGGTCCAACACCTGACCAAACACCACCATGTCAACCAGACTGTGCCATGTCCAGTCTTTCCTTAAACACCACCAGGTACATTGGCTCTGCCACCTCCCTGGTCAGTCCATTCCAACATTTAATCAGCATTTCTGTGAAGAAAGACCACCTAATGTCCAACCTGTCATGCGACCTTTATGCAAAACAAACAAACAAATAAACAAATAAATTAAAATCCAGTTGTTTTAATGCAAATGTCTGGAATTTCTGTCTCATGCATTCAATAATCCAAAATACATCAAAGGATGCAAGTTTTTGCACATTAGTATGGGGCTTAAAATAATCACAAAAAATCTTTATCTAATTACTTTGTACAGAGAAGTAGGCTGTCCTCTACATCTGAGCAGAGCAGGGCAGACACTATGATTGTTCAAGAGGAATTTGGAGTCTCAGGTTCAGGACGAAACAGCCCACTTTTAAAGGATCCCCTAAGCTTCTGTTAGACTTGACTATCCAACAGTCATTAAAAAACATACAAAGAAACAAACAAACAAACCCAACAAACAAAACACCGCAAAAACAACACCCACACCACACCCCCAGTGGGGAAATCCTTAGTGAAAGACTGTGCTCCTGCATTTTGTCATGTCCTGAGCAAAAGTTTCTTTTTCCTGGTTTACATTGCAGCAGTGTAAGGGGCTTATTTATGGCTTGGGATTGGTCTGAACAAGGAGGAAAAGGGTAGCAATCCTCTTTAGCTCAAGGTGATGCCTTGTTAAGTGCTGAGAAAACATTACACGTTCACAGCTTCACTGATGGGTGTTGTCCACAGGAAGCTCACTCATGGCTATTTAGGCATGGTGAGAAGTTGCATAGTGGGTAATCTGTTTTTATGACCCTCTACATGATTTCTGCAGTTTCTGTGCTGACACACGTTGTGCTCCCTGCAGTAGACATGCAACAACTCTCCTTCTCCCCAGCGAGTACCACAGAAACCATGAAGAACAAGTTAAACACAGCCTCTTTTTGTCCCTTTTCAGGGTCCTGGGAGATTCTTCTCCTGCCTTTTGTCCCTCTTCCTCCCTCAAAATGAGCCAACATCTCCCACCTCCCAAAAAAAACCTAATTCCACCCCCAAAAGCCTCCTAAAGCAAAAACACCCAGCCCCCAGAAGACTTCACACCACCCCCCACAACAAAGTCCAAAATTATCAGGAAGGCTTAGAAGACTCTGAGGTATTAGAACAGTTGATTGAATAAGTCATCCTCCCTCTTCTTTGCAGTTTTCTCTTTTTTCTACTTTATTTCCCCATTTTCCTCCATTTTATGTTATCTTTAGTTTAATTAAAGTTAATTCAAGAATTTAAATGAGTCCAATTATATTTTTGCCTCATTTCAAAGGGTAGCTTTAATTCTACAAGCGAGAAAAATCAGAAAATGAGGCATGTGACTGCTCTTTTTCCCAGAGAAATCAAGTACGTCTTCTTGTTATGGATCCATGCATTAAGACACATTCACTTTAAAACGTCTTCTTAGACTCTAAGAATATTTTGTACAAGGTAATTCAGACATCTTTATGTAATGCAAGATTCTGGCTAACATTCAAGCAGTGATGACAAAACATATACTCTTCTGCATCTTGATTTTCATAGATACCTACTCTAAAAATATTCAGACTCTTCAAGTCTCAAGACTCTCCAATGTTATTACCTGTGTTTAAGGATTGGATCTTTCACTTGTCTTCAGTTTGGGGAAAAGAGAAAAGGAAAGTCATTCATAACTTCCCAGTTTCAAGAGAGATGAATCAGACATTGTCCTAGCACTGTCCCATGTGGCCACCAAAAAAACCGCAGGCACAGAGGAGAAACACACATCACCTTTCTTCTGTTGGCAGCTGAAATCTTCATTTCTGAATAGCACGGGGAAAAAATCTCTGTCTTGAGTAATACTCAGCTATGTCTTTGTTGTGTTGATTAGTCATACAAAACACATAAAGCACAAAAGCATTGGTGCACTGGGAAAACTGAATTTCTGTGAAAAGAAAGCTCAGGTTATAGTTCACAATGTACAACAGTTTCATGGGCGAATGAACAGTGCAGATATCTGAGAAACAACTGGAGTGTAAGGTACGTTTCAGAAATATCTATCCTGACATTGCTGGGGTAAGATGATCAGCAGCCCTGTTTCTGGCTGATTCTTTGCAGGATTATAATGACAATAACCATGCAAGTTTGTGTCTGTTTGGTTCTAAAGGCAGATTATCTATTTACTGCAGCTGAAAGCTCTGATTTAGAGGTGTCTTGCCTTTCTGCCTTCTGGGTTTTGTTGCTGGTAGCTCAGTGCTCATTCTCACACAGACTTGCTTCACTGTTGGGTGGCCTAATACCCAGAATTTCAATAAAAACAATAATCTACCTCAATATTATAAAATAGAAGATATCACAACATTAAAGAGCTTGAGCTCTAACAGTTATATTTATCAGTGTATTTTCTAGTTCATTATATAAAATCAGACCCTTGAAAGAGCTCCTTGTCTACAACATCTTTCTTCTCCATTCAAATCCCTCTCCTTCCACAGACAAGCCATGAAATAATTAACAACAGTTACAATTTGCTGAATGACTTTGTGCTTCTTGGTGTAAAGCCAGCTGACTCACTTTTATGTCACTGATTTACCTGAAACTTAAATGGGAATAATATTACCTGTTAAGGAACTCAATGCTCTCCAAACAAGATCAAATAATGCAGCTGTACTTTCAGTGGCCATTCTTTGTAGACTGTTTACAGAGAAACTTGTTGGTTATATAATCTGTCAACGAGATGTTTGCTTTTTTCCATAAATTTAATTAGGTTTTGATAGATTCATCAGTTTTCATCTAAATTATTTTTGGTGAATTCTAATTGGCTCCTGCTGTGGCTTGGCAGCCACATAACTGATCATATGCCTATTTAATCCACTCATGGGATATTTAACAAATTGTTAGCTATTTCACTGTGCACTGAAGTGTGGCTCTACCAATTCTTTTTTCCTGTCACGCTACTGGGGCTATTATGACAGTCCATTATGTGATTTATTTTGTGAAATAAATGTGAAGTGTTGCAAAAACAACAATACATCATAATCTTTACCCAAAATAAAATAAGGTCAAGAGATATTTCTTTGCTTGTATATGCAAAACACTAATACCTTTCTTTCCAATCTGTGGACTGTAGTTCACTTTTTCTGACATTAATGAACTAAGTAAGACATATTGCAGTGAAATTGTTATGTGATAATTCATTTTATCCTTCTAAAATAAGTACTTAATTGCTTAAGAGGAAAAGGAATAGGCCTATTTATCAGATGTTTAGGCTTGTCTACCTGAGGAAATAGCCTGGAATAGTTATTGCATAGTAACTCTTCAGAGGACATTCTTAATCCACAGTGAAATTGTCCCTGTGTGTTTAGCTTAACCCACACTGGAAACGAGTACAGACTGAGGGTTGCACTTTGTATTCACCCCCTGTATTTATTTCCCAAAATTTTCCCACAAAGAAAATTTTTAGTGAAAATCATGTAAGGAGTTCAGAAAAACAGCTCTAAAACTTAGTTCATCTTTTATGCAGTCAAATTCTCACTCTCCTGCCCAGGATGCAGCTTGCTAGGCAGGACTAGAGATTACCCAGAATGTGGGAAGATGTTTCAAATAAGTGCCTGAGGTACAGGTCTATGTGCTCCCTCTTTTTCCCCAACTGCCCAAATCATTTATCTTAGGTGGGGTTGATTCTTCTCTTTCCTAGTTGTTTGAGGTGTTGGGGGGAGGGGTTGTGTTGTTTGGTTTTGTTGTCTTGATTTTTTTAATGGGATATAGAGAAGAGTACACATGATGCTCTGGAGTTTATGGTACTTGCTTGTGTTTTTCCTAGTAGAAGGCGAGCTGCTTGTGAGCTTGGTCTGCAGAACAGTCCTGCAATACTTCAGCTCTTGACTGGAGATGTGACACTCACTCTTCCTTCTGCTAGCACAGAGAGACCTAATCAGTGAAATTTCTGGTCAGACCTGTCAGTGTGCAACTTTGGTTGCACACAAAATAAATCAGGATAATGATGCCTGTAAAATGGTGTGAAATTTTGAAAGACGTACATGATAGATGTGAAATCATAATAAATCACCTTCTCAGTAGAAATATCAGGTTTTCTCACAATGTGGTAATTTCTGTGTGACACAATTCACATAATATCAGACTTGAGAAATCCATAACTCAGATATCAGAAAACAAGACAGAGCTGTCAATATGCCAGTCCAACAAACGATGTAAAGTATTGTTAAACTTTGCTATAATTCACATGCCATCAGAGTCATACAGCAGCTTTTGTATATCCATGTTTTCTTAACAGAATGTAGTAGGTGAATACACAACGAGTGCAGTAAAGCGCTGTCAAACCAAACCATTAGGTATGACAGTCCCCAGCGGATTAAGGCGTGATGGCAAGGTCAGTGGGATGTGAAACTTGGCTAATGATGTCATGCCCTTGTCAGCTTGCATTGGCTAAACATGTTAGGGTTTACCAGCAAGCCCTATGGCTTAGTGAGCACTGCTAAAGGGAATTTCGACCTGAAATAGGTCAACGTGAGCAGAATACAAATACTTATGCTCTAACGACTCTTGTTGAAAGCCTGGCGCTGCTAAAGCCAGTGGTAGCTCGGCCAGTGACCTCCGTGAGGCCGGGATTTTGCCCTTTGGCTTTTGCGGATATGACATTCAATTAAATCCCTTTGCTTCTATTCTGTAGACTGGGTTTCATCATACGTCATAAGACATTTGTAGATTGCAAGCTGTGTGGCAGGGAGCAGCATCTCATTAAAGATTTGTACAGATACCAGATTAATGGGACCGCAGTCCTTCCAGGGCCACCTCACACATGCTGAAGAGCAAAGCAATAAAAGAAAGCCCATCCGCAGTGCAAGAATGCTCCTGCTGTAGGAATTAGCTAACTTTTATCATCTGAAAATGACTGCCCAGCATGCTCTGTGCAGCTGAGCAGAGCTGTGTGGGTAAGTGTAGAGGGAGCTACAACCAGCTTCCCCTGTCAGAAAACATTATGGTGAGCAGGGCTCAGATGGAGGAGATGTCTCCCAGCCAAGACCCAGCCACCCTGAGAGTTGGTGCTCCAGGAGCCAGACAAGCATTCCAAAGATGAAAGGGGCACTAAAAGAGGGGCTGGACAACAAGGCAGGATGAAAGTAGGCTGTGTGTGTCTCTTGGAGAGACAGAGATCTGTGGTGCATCTTATGCTTCAGATAAGCAACAAACCTTGTCTGTCTCGCAGAGGTGGTGATGGTGTTTTATAGCAGTTTGGTTTGGTTTTGAATCAACACTCAGTGAATAAGTACTAAAGCTTGTTCCTTCAGACAGAAATTTTGTTTGTTGTGTGGGGGTTTTTTGTTGGGTTTGTTTTTTGTGGGTTTTTTTGTTTGTTTGTTTTTAATTCTAGGTACAGGCATTGCTAGGTTTACCAACTGAGCAAAGCAAAAGTATGCCTCCATTGCCAGAGCCACAAAAGCCAAGGAGAAAATATGCTCACTCTTAAGAGGCCATCAGCAGAGATTCTCAGACCACTCAGAACCACGTTTGAAATGCACAGGCAGAATCACCCCCTGCAATTTCACAGAAGCACAGGTCTGCCTAGCTCTGTTTAGCACATCTAAGGGCAGGAGAAAGGAAAGGGAGTATATTTAGTCATTCTTCAGTGCATTCTGTTGTCTCACTGGTCAAAGCAGACTTCTAAACTTCTCCAAATTTATTTTTAGAAATATTTTGACTCAAGAATCTTGAAGTTCAGCAGAATCCCAATGGCCAGTGGCTATGAAGAAGTTACAAATCTCAATCTGACACTCAGATCCAAGCTTAGATTCGGATACACTTTGTGTTTGGATTTTTTTAATTGCAAATACACAATGGTTTAATTTCCAGGAAGGTTAGGTATTAAAATTGTACTACATTATTTGTCTAAAAAATAAAAAAAATCCCCTAATGAGATAAATAAAACAAGGTAGGAGGAGATGGAATGGACTAATTCTATAATGGTGTGGCCAAAGTCTTAGATACATATAGGCAACTTAAACTAAATAAAATTTTAGAAGTGCCCAACAGTGTAGATGTCTTACTTCTGCTAATGTCAAAGATTATTTTACTGTCAAACTGCCAGAATAAGGGCAGTCTGAAAGATGAGAAATAGAGTATTATTAGTGTCAGTGTCAGAAAATGTGAATGAGCAATATTATCACAAATTAAATCAGACACAGGCAAGTAGCTAAGAAGAAGTAGGTTTCAGAGAAGGAAATCTTATACTTAACAAAAATTTATGTCATTAAACAGTTTAGGTGTGCACAACCTCTAATAATTTAAGAAAGAGAATTTCATAGAATGCAGTGACTTCAAAAGAGAGAGTAGGGAATTAGCCAAGAGTAATAATCATCTAGTGAGAAAGCAGATGATGTTAATCAGGAAAAATCATGAGTAAAAGAACAAGCACAACAGGACTAAAAAGTGACAATTTTGTTTTGCTATTGCCTCAGCTTATCAGGCTGCCCATGAACAGGTGATGAGACAGATCTGGGACAGGGACACTGTGAAGTTCCTGGGACTGAAATGTTGAAGTTCCTTCTCTGAAACATGAAGAGCCATATTTTGCTACTGACAGTTTCTGTGCATCTACAGATAAATCTCCAAAGCCAGGAGTAACAGAGTAGATAACAAGACCAAGTGTTTCAACAAGACCAAGTTCAGCAAAATTTGAATGATTATGAATATCCAAAAGCAAATAGGAAATCCTGGGAATTTACTTACATTGTGGAAAAACAGAAAGGAGCAGAAATAAAGATACGCACAGAGAAGATTTCTGGGAATATGAACATTTCAGATAGGGCAGAGAGGAACATAGAAGCTTTCTCTCAACAGGTACAAAGATGAAGCTACACAACAAGAGAGGATTGTTGCCATCAGCAGGCAGAATAGAAGAATGCCCAACCACAACACACCTCTAGCACAGAACAAGAGCTAGGAGATTATTTTAATTCACAACAGCCTCTATACCAGACGTAGAGCAGGGTAGTTGAGTTACCAACATAGAAATGCTTAAACAAACAAAGGAGATACTAATGACCAGGAATAGTCGAGCCCCCAGACTGGGGACTGGGCAAGCACCAAACCAGGAGTACACAAAGTTAAACAGCAAATATCAGCCTGAAGCCAATATGTGGGTGCAAAGGGGTATGTGGAAGAACAATGGAGCAACCAATTGCAGTAAGCATAAAGTGAACTACAAGTAAGGTGTAAGCAGGTGGGAAGAGAGCCATCCAAGTAGTTTCATCTAGCTAAGGAAAGAGAAGACTAAAATATTATTTTTCTGCATTTTACAGAAGCAACTTGGCACACTTATAAGGAAAAAGGCATCTAGTTATTTAGCATACAAAAATGTGTCAGAGGAAATGTAAAGATGTTTTTACAGAAAGAAATCAGAATATGCTGTGTAACTGTTTTTACAGATATGTATGTAGGACCAAAAGAACAAGAAATCTGGTGTAGAAGTATGTTCAGTTGCAAACCCTTATATTTTCAGGATTATGAAAACCAATAAGGTATTTCCTTACTCTACTGAAGTACAAACACACACACAAAACAAAAATAGATCAAAATGAATGCTTTCAGCGAAGTTCCCTTGTTCTTCGTTTCAGGCCAGTAAAAAAGAGTTTGAAGAACAGTTTTCAGAGGGCGTAAAAACCTCATAATTAATCATTTCTTCAAACACATCGGGAGCAGGAAGCTATAGACTTTGTAGGCCCATTAATTTATCAAAGTACAAAAGGAACTTTCAGAGAAGATAAAGCAGAGGAAGAAAATTAAATTATTTTTTACAGCCTTGAAGGAGTTTGGGAAAATATCTGGGCTGGAACCTTTCTTCATGCATCAGAGGGGATATGTCAAAGAAACTACTTCAGAGTGAGTTCATTAGAAGAATCTATAGAATAAATTGTCAAAATTAAGGTAAAAAATTGTCAGGTCCAGATAATTTAACGGCTGACCTACTAAAGGAAGCTGCAAGGCATTAGAGCTGTCATCGCACTGCAGGAACGGAGGATGGCAAAAGTGACGACAAATTTTTATGAGTTGCAAGGTGTATCTGTAGAGCTGTAGCACCTATCAATTTGACAGCTGTATCAGGAACGTGGGCAGGACTTAAATAAGAGGATATTGGGAAAGTGCAGTACCCCAGGGAAGGAACTTTCAAAGAGGGGAGTCATGTCTTGCAAACTAGACAGAGTTCCGTGAAGGCATCCACTAATACACATGGCTAAGAGCATGGGCACAGAAAGGCAGGGGAATAGCCAGGCTGTGTTTGCTAAGAATCCTGTCTCCAAAAGTGAAAGCCTAGGAAAGAGAAGACAACCAGGACAGATGTGCAAGATGTTCCTGATGAATGACTTCCAATCCTTTTAACTCCCATGAGTGCTTAAGGCAGCCTTTATTTCTATACATATAGTAACTTTCAATGGATTTGTGATATGTGAACTAGACCAGTCTGTCCCTTGAACCCACAAATAACAAATATCTACATTAAGTGTGGCATTGAACCCGGAAAGCTAACTACACATTGCATGAAGAATCATTTTGCTGTTTTTTATTTTCTAAACATGCCTTCTAGAAGCATCCTTCAATGTCCTCTACTTTAGGTACAAGAAGAGAGAGTGAACAAGCAATTCCCACCCTTTCCTGCACATACTGTTTGGGATTCAATCTCTAGAATTCATGAAAAGTATTTGACAATGTCCTTCACCAAAAATTCTTCCTACCACAGTATAGGAAAGGAATTCCTTTGAGGGCTAGGTAAAGAGTTAAGGTTTAGAAAATTAGGAATAGGAATAAACAACCAATTTTCTCAATGCAGAGAAGGTACCAGTAGAGTCTTACTGGTGTATATGATAAGCCTGCCCTGTTCAACACACTTCTAAATTACCTGGAAAAGGAAGTGTATAGCAAGATGGCTCTGTTTTCTGTTGATAAGAACTTAGCTCACGAAAAAAAAAAAAAAAAAAGAGAGAAAATTTCAGGAAACAAACTGACTGAGTGATTAAGTGGCAGATGAAATTCAAAAGAGATAAATGTAAAGTAGCATGTACAAGAAAAACAATCCTAACTTTATATACACAGTGACAGTTTTAAATTAGCATTCAGGAATAAGATCTTGGAAGTATAATAGACAGTCTATGAAAGTGTCAAAGTTCAATGCTCAGGTATAATAAAAAAAAAAAAAAAAAGGCAAATTGAATGTGAGGAATTATTAAGAAAGGAAAAGAGAAGGGAGAGAGAGAGAACATCATCCCATGCTGCATAGATATGGGGCTACCACACCCTGAATACTGCGGGCAGTTCTGATGCACCCATCTCCATGGTGTACAGCAGGTCTGAAAAGGGTTCAGAAGTGGAATATTAGGATGACAAAGGTACAAGGTGGTTTCTGCATCTAAAGTGATTTAATAGATGAGGCTTTTTCAGTCTGAAAAGAGGTGACTGAACAAGACTCTAAAAACATCTAAGAAATCACAAGTGTATAGGAAACGTAAACAAGGATCTTGTGTTCATTGTCTTTTCTAAGCAAGAATCAGAAAGTATCAAAGAAAGATGAAAGATGGCAAATTCAAAACAGAAATGAAGCACAGTCAGCTGTGAAAACTCTTTTCATAGGTTTTCACTAGAGTATCCCAGGCTTCAGAGAGTGATCAGTCAAAACAGGTTAAATAAATCTAGATCTATTAAATATGGGGACAAAATGTGTAGCCCAGGAGTCATGGTTTATCAGGAGCTGAGATATTGTGCTGGGGAAGGGTTTAGGCCTTCCCTGGCTTTGTACTCCTCTCAAGGCACCAAGAGATAGGCTGCTATCAGAGAGAAGATAATAGATTAAACTAATATTTTGGCTGTACATGTTTAGACCTTCTCATGTGCTCAGCCAATACACTTCAGCTTTTAAGATTCACAGTTAATAAAATACTTTTATTTTTTAGTCTAGTACAGTAAACCTATTTGGTATGGGCTACACTGACAGAGCATAGAACCCCACTGGACTATGACAGTGATGGTATTTTTTTTGTGGCACTCTGTAGTTTCGCACTTGAAACAAGAAAGATCACTTGTGAAAGAAATAAGTGAGCAAATTGGCATAGGAGAACGGCTTCAACAGGAGATCCAGCTGTAGCATATCTTCAAGTCTTCATGGTTGCTGGAGATGGCCAGTAATGTTGACCCTTGCATGGTGATTTTGGTGCAAAAGGAATTCATCTCTTTCATTGAAGACATAGTTCAGTGGTGAATATGGTGGTGGTGCTGGGTTAACCATGGAACTTACTTGATGATCTTAAAGGTCTTTTCCAGCCTTAATAATTCTGTGGTTCTACCATACTCCTCAATTTTAACTACATCAGATATCAAAGATGGTAGCTTAAGTTTTGGGTTATCACCTTGTAGTAATCACAGACTGCCAGTTACAGAGCTCGGAGTTCAAACCTTGCTCTGCTTCTACTGAATTCAGTAATACTGGCTGACACTACTTCATTCCTGGTTCCTTTCTGAAGATCCAGCTGGGAGGAACAGCCAAGGGGTTTGTAAAAGGGCACATCAATGGCAGATGTGGAGAGCCTGAGAAGAGGTCAGGGATTTTGTAGCATTTTCTTAGTAACAGGCACGATCAAGACACACGTGGGAACAGCACTTCTTAATATCTTCCCCATCAAAGAAATTAGGAGCTACATAATGTGCCTGGCTTTGCTTTGTTTTGCTGCACAATGTGTAATGGAGCAGGCACTGCTCTTCATGCCAGTGGAAAAGTGGGGACTGGCTGGGAAGTGTTCGGTGCCACAAGATCAGGACCCCAGTGCACACACCTCCCCAGCAAGGAGGAAACAGCAACCAGGCTGCTCTCCCTCCAGTGCAGAGGGCACCTCCCCACCACAAAATCCCCAACGGGAAACTCCTCAGGCTGGGCAGAACCTCTGTACCTATTTACTGGGTATTTACTGTACCTACTTACAGAATATCTAGAGTACTTTCTCAACCTTAATTGCACAGGGGAGCAGAACAGCCCATTAAATTGCGATCAACCAGATTGCAGACAGAATTTAAAACACAGTCCTACTTTAGGCAGTATGTGCAAAGTCATCCTACCTCACATTTCCAGGCAAGCTTGACAATCCAACAATTGAAGGACCATCCTCCTCTCAAAGAGAGCATTGTTTCAAGTTTTTGGGGTTTTGCAGTGCCACAGCAGCTCCAATTACCTTCACCTACAGTTAGTATTAAGCACTGAAAATCAGAGCCTTAGGTTTTACCTGAGATACAGCTGAAAGCGCTCAGCCCATTTATCCCATCAGTGGGAAAGGACACTGAAGTGGTTTGGAAATGAAGGCAAACTTTGCTAGAGCTTCTTCTAGTATCTTAGTAAGTTTCCCAAACTGGAATTTAAGAATGCAGACAACTCCTGGCTCAGAAATGGCAGCATATAAAGTCTTAAAGAAAAATTAAACAATGTAAGAAATCTCTATGTGTTCTTTGCCAGATAATTGAAAAACATCCTGCAAATTGTTCTGACATGTTTTTGAACTTGCATTTTATTCTGTGAATTGATGTTAAGCTGTGTCCCTTTGCTGGGCCATTTGCAAATAGAAAGATTGTCACATTAAATCATTCTAAAATACAACCGCATTTACATTCCAATTTTAGTCTGCATTTCCCTAGTGATGCAGACAAAATAAGAGTTTTCTTTAATTAAAGTGACTCCCCAGAATGTTAATGAATACTTGATAGAGTTTGGGCATTTTCGTAAGTGTGATGTTCTTATTTTGCTGACAAAATACCCAAGGATACAGCTGACCTCCTCTAATGACCTCCTGTTCCATAGAAGGAAGTACACAGGAAACTGTTTTGGGAGTTGGTGGGTTTTTTTGTTTTTGTTTTTAATTACAAAGGTTGTGTCACTTGTCTGGATATTGACAGAAGGTGATAGGACAAAACAGGAATGAACAAAATTATGGTGTCTTTGTGTTCATATTTGCCTACTGGTAGGATATTTTTCTGAGAGCACAGGCTGTGTTGAACTTAGAAAGGAGAAATGTAGTTCAGTCATTTCTGAAGTCACATAAAGTTGGCCTTCCTTGTGACTCTCTGCAGCTACCTGAAAGTTGGTTGAAGCCAGGAGGGAGTCAGCCTCTTCTCCCAAGAGACCAGTGACAGGACAAGAGACACATCCTCAAGATGCACCAGGAAGTTTAGGCTAGATATTAGAAAAAAATTCTTCACAGGAGTGGTTTGGCATTGCAGTGGGCTGCCAGGGAGGTGGTGGATTCACCATTCCCAGAGATGTTTAAAAAATGACTTAATGAGACACTCAGTGCCATGGTTTAGCTGATAAGGTAATGTTAGGTCACAGGTTGGAACTGATGATCTCAAAAGTCTTTTCCAACCTAGTTTATTCTGTGATTCCTTTCTTTATAAGACAGACGTCACAATAAACAGAAGCAGAAAATGTGAAGGTTTTCAGCACAGTGTTTTGTCTTTACCACTTGACAGGTTTTGTTTTCAGCAGAAACAGTGATTAGGCCAAATGCTCCCGCTTGCACTATACACAGTAATGCACACTCCTGCAGAACAGAGCAAAGTACAGCATAAGAACAGGGGCTTGTGCTCTGGCTTTGCACAGCTGCAAGTGATAACCCACCCTGGGCAGGAGATGAGAACTCATCTACTCTGTGTGCCTTCCATATGGTGCAGCCAGCTCAATCTGAGCTACTCCTCCTGCCAGAGCACTCATTTCTCCACCATGACAGATTGGCTCCTTCCTCCTCTCTCCAAAACCCAAGGTGTATAACCAAAGATGTAGTATTACACAATCAACACAAGTGAGTGTTAAACAAACATTAAGAGTGATAAAATGCAAATAACATACAAGTCAGTTATTCTCCCGGGTTTGTCAAGACAAGAGTCATGTTCAAGGTGGATGGCATCTGGAGACAAAATGGAGAAAATCAGGCACAGGAGAGGGAAACAAGTTGTTGACACCACAGTTGTCTTGAGCAATCAGGACTGGTGAGCATCAGCCCAGGAGGCCTTTCATACACTGGAAAACTCCTGGAGCCCCAGACTGATCTCTCACTCAGTCTTTGAGCAAAACAGCCATGTTATCATCCTCTTTAGGGAGAGGCTGATCCTTAAGCTTTGTTTTAGAAATTTCAAAACAGAGCATTGTTATAAACAATATATTTTCTTTCTTTTAGCATTTCCAATCAATGTGTGGGAGTTAAACATTTTTTAAAAATGAAACAACAGACAAAACCAAAATGTTTTTAGTCAGTATTTCAACCATCTCAAATGCTCATCACAGAATCACAGAATCACAGAATCACAGAAGCATAGAACATGCTGAGTTGGAAGGGACCCATCAGGACCATCGAGTCCAACTCCTGGCCTTATGCAAGACAATCCCAAGAATCTCACCATGTGCCTGAGAGTGTCCAAACCTTTTTCGAACTCTGTCATTCTTGGTGCTGTGACCACTTCCCTGGGGAGCCTGTTTCAGTGCTCAGCTACCCTCTGGGTGAAAAACATTTTCCTGATATCCAACCTAAGCCTCCCCTGACTCAGCTTCAGGCGATTTCCTTGAGTCCAGTCACAGGTCACAAGAGGGCAGAGATCAGTGTCTGCCCCTCCTCTTCTTGTGAGGATGTTGAAGACCACAATGAGGTCTCCCCTCAGTTTCCTCCAGCCTGAAAAAACCAATTGACCTCAGCCTTTCCCCATACAGCTTACCCTTCAGATCCTTCACTACACTCATGGTCCTCCTTTGGACAGTCTTTAGTGATTTAATGTATTTCTTATATTATAGCACCCAGAACTGCCCCCAGCACTCAAGGTGAGGTCACCCCAGTGCATGGCAGAGTGGGACAATCCCCTCCCCTGCCTGGCTGCCCATGCTGGGCAGGATTTGCCCTCCTGGCTGCCAGGGCACTGCTGGCTCATGTTCAATTTGCCATGGACCAGGACCCGCAGGTCCCTCTCCAGAGTGTTGCTCTCCATGCCCAGAAATGGACATTGACTAGGAAAATCAGTTGTGAGGGCAGCAAAAGCATATCTGAATTAACAAGAGCTGACACAGAATCTTCACTCTACTGCCTCACCAAAGTCTTACAGATTCAGAAAGCTGAGACCTTTCTCTTTGTCATGTCCTTGTATTTCTCTGTTTAATTCGGAAGTAGAAGTCTAAAAAAAAAAAACAAACCACACCAGACAGATGTTATTTCACTTCCCCACAATTAAAGGACAAGTGAATCTTTGTGGAAAATCTTCCTCTTGAGCTGTCAGCTACTGATATGACAGGCAGAGAAGCTCCCTTGAGATTTAAGCACACATCCACAAAATTTTGCTAACCGTCCAAACACAGCATTTAAGTGACTGCTGGTATTGTACAGAGATTTTCAGCTATAACAATAGTCTCAGTTAAAAAAGGGGGGAAAATACCACAAGAAAGTAAAACAAAAACGAGACAAAAATAAAACAAGAAAATTCCAAAAATTAACAAAAACACGAGCAAACAAACAAAATCACCATTCTCAGGGCAGAAGAGGAAGGGCTTGCTGGCATCAGCAGGCTCAGCTGTTCTCTCTGCACAGACCTTAACAAACATGTGCAGCCTGCTATAGGTAATTTTATGTTGAAAGGCTTACTTTGGAGAGCAAAGCCTGCTAATTCTCTGCCTTGAAAATGTGCTTGTAACAATGGCAGGGCTTTTTTTAGTTCCAGTTTCATGTTAGCATAAAGTGCGAGGTTATATCACACTTCAATTGATTAAGTACTGATCGCCCCGGTAGACAGATTTGATTATATTGCAAGCATGAGCCTGGAGAGAGTAATTAGTAGTTTCATCCTCATTCTGCATCCTCAGTTCCACATTTAGATTATGAACAGAGCCTTTCAGGCTTCTTAATTTATTTTTATAAGATATCACAGATCCACAGCTGCTTGGCAGCAGATACAGAAGGTGCCTTTGTGAAATGTATTGAGCCCTTAATTATTAAGGCATTTCTTGTTTTGGTGACCTCCATCCTTGTTCAACTTATCTGTAGTCACAGTCAGCAATAGCTGTGGAAGAAATGGAGCAAAGACAGCTAAACTGTTTAGGCAGCAGCATTAATGCTGACTTTGATGGCTTTCTTCACCTGTTCACTTTCTTCTATTTAAAATTGTCATGTGGCTGGCAAAGCACTCGGGAAAGTTTACATTTGTCCAGTCATGATTTCCAGGACACAGATTTTTGTGCTTGACTGTTATTCCTTTGTCTTGCAGGGACACAGGCACAAAACCAGGTTGTGAATTGTATGCTAACCTGATGTTAATAAGAGATAAGAATAACCTCTAACATCCAGGCTCTCTATAAAATATTTCAGTGCCTAGTACCCAGTAATGCACAATATAGATGCAATTTAAAGTGGTGACAGGAATAAAAAAATATTTAAATACTTTTTAAGTATTTAAAGTAGCATGCTCCTAAGTAGCCCCCCAAAAGGATCAAAGATTTGGTAGGAAGAATTGCTGAACAAAATGCATGCATTTTGTTTGGTAAGTAATTTATCAGCCTCAGTAGATTTACTAAAATGTCACAGGTGGAATGGCAAACTGAAATATAATTTTTGGGATACTACAGGAGTGCATTTCTTTCTGCCAGTATTTTCTTCCAACCAGTTTGGGGCTTTTAGTGCAGAACGTTGGGTCATTTCCATATTTCCCAGGCAACAACTCCTACCTGACTGGCAACAGTGATCTATCTTGACTGAGCTGTAGCCCCAAGAGAAACACCTTCTGGATTTTGAACATCTACATTGATAGCAAAATCTCCCTCTAATGATTGCTTAAAATCTAGAAATACATATTCATTTCAGAAATGTCTTTCCTGAAAGTGATTTGTCTTTATTGAAAACATCAGTTGGAAATCACAAACAGGTTTGAATATTACTTAACACATTCTTGTTTTAAAAAGCCATGTCAGCAATGTGCCACAGTCCTAATTACTGCAGAGAAATTAGCAAAGAATTATATGCAAATAAATGAAGATAATCAACGTTATTAGCACATTCTGCTAGTCAATCATTTCAATTGCTTTAGGCTATGTGACAGTACTGATATGGGAGAATCAGCTAAAAAAAAGCCAAGATAACTCTATCATGTGAGTACCCATCATTTGCATAAACATTTCAAAGGTAGTTGAGCCACGAGGTGTCAAACTGGGCTGGCTCTGGCAATCCATATTACCTGCATTGTGAGCATGGTTTGCTATGAAGAGTGGAGTTGGCAGGTCAGTATATCCTACTTTTTGGTTTCTTCTAGTGCATGTCTTTACAGATAAGATATTTCTATGCTGGGTTTTTGCTTCAGGCAGTATTAGTTACTGGGACTGACTGGTTTTTGTGTTGCTGCCTAAATGTCTCTATTATTTCAGAATGCAAGACTTGGAGAAATCTGGTGTTCTACCAGCATTAAAATTTCTGGTGGCAGACGAGACAAATCTGGTGCTGCCATGTTTTGACACAATGGCTGGTTTCTACTTCTGAGCTGCATTTTTTCTGCCCTGTGATAAATCTCACCAGTTCTTGCTGATTTTTTTTTTTTTTTTTTTTTTTTTTTTTTTTTTTTTAATATTTTTTATTTCTGGGAAGAAGAATGCAGTTTGTTCTTGTTGGGTGGAGACCTCTATTCTCACAGCACAGTTTCCAAGAATTCACTTTTCTCTGATCTTGTTCAAACTGCTCCAGTGACTGGGAGGGCATTGTCCCCTCAGCATGACTCACAGCCTCCAGGACACCCAGCCAAGGCAGATTTATATTTCATGGGTGTTCTGGGCCTTGTGCTGAAGCAGAGATTGCTCAAAGGCTGTAGCCTTTGAGAGGAACCAGTTTCCTGGGAAAGATGAGGCTTGATGGTGGAGGAGAAAAACATACTGGCTGCCCAAAAGGAATGGGCCTGAGCCAGAGGGAAAAGCAGTCTGCAGCAAAAGAGGATGTGACCAGCTGCTGAAAGAGGACTAACTAGAAGCTCAGAGAGCAGAAGCCAAGTAGAGGGGTAGAGCTTGGGTGGTGGGAGATGCAACTCCCTGCTCAGAGAGGCCCTGGGGCTGTGGGGAAGGTGGGAGCAGCAGCAGCAGCAAGGTAACCTGAGGCAGGCACACAGGAACAGAGCCAGGCAGGCAGGCCGAGGGCAGGAGCAGAGGTATTCATCTGGATATTAATCCTGCTGACGCTTGCTTTTTGTTCACAACAAGTACTTGCTCACCTAATTGCTCTCCAGAGATTCGCTCTCCCCATCCACAGGACCAGGTTCTCGGGGACTGCGGTTCAAGGGAACGATTGCAGGATTTAAATATACATACTTAGAGAGAAAATACAAATATAAGACTGTGCCATAGTTCTCATACACGCACATACTCAGCTATTATTTTAGGACCGTCTCTCTCGTTGTGCCAACACTAGCAAATTAAACAGTTCAAAGGAGCATCCCCAGGCACTGGGGCTGTCAGAGCTGCCTCCAACACAAGGCTGGCCTGTGCCACCCCCTGCTCTCTCAAACCATTCCTGGACACACTTTGGGAGTAAGCACAGCCTGGGTTCCTTCCCATCAGATGTGACTCCTTACCCCAAGGCCTGAGGGAATTTAGTAGAGGTGTGTCAGCTGCCCTCTGGGTCCAGGCACCATCCTGGGCACACTCAGCTGACAAGTTCAGGCACAGCTTTTATACAACACTGCAGTCAACTTCCAATTCAATGTTCCCCATGCTTGGTGGGGATTTTATTATTATTGTGTGTTTTTAACATATGTTATGTTTTCAAAGGGAAAAAATTCCAGTGGCTGATTTTTCTCAGATTTGCCTAGCTATAATTAAGCTCCCAGAAGCTGGTTTAGATTGAGCATCCCCAGAAATTTCTTACGGGTATTAGAATGCAAGAATCTAGTCTGTAGTGCCATATGGTACAGCTCCAGAATGGTGTCACCCTTACAGCAGTAGAGATTATTTCTTATAATGCCTTCTATTATTTCTAATATTTGCTCAAACCATTGTCATAATTGCAAAAAATTGTGATGTTCACTTTTATCTTTGTAGATTGGATCCTCCTAGCCATGACTCATGTCTATATTTGGAATATTCCTTTGTTCGTGGGAGCTCTGAATTCATTCATTCACTTATTCATTCAGGACCTCCTCATGAACTCATCCCTCATAACGTTCCTCCATTTTTTTTCAATGGGTCACAACTTCAGGTGTTGAAATACTGAACTACTGAATATTACTTCTCACCGGTGAAATGAGAAAGACTTGGTTTTTACACTTTATGGAGGAGTCGCTGTTTTCACAGCCTGCAGAGTCACCACATATATATATATACACAATATGCAGTGTTACTAATGTTGCAGATATGGAATGGCAAGGTTCTTCATTATATTAAAGCAGGTATACCCTGTGGCATTTTTTATTTATATTATCTCATTATTCCATTAATGAAATTTTTAGTTGTTGCTGGATTTAAAAAAAAAAAAAAAAAAGTTGGCTGTGTCAACATTTTTTCTACCATTCAGTGATATTTTGTCTTTTCATTCATCAGAATTTTAAGAAAAATATTTTCCCTTATATATCTTTTGTCTATTCAAATAAGTTGATTTTGTTCACATTTTCTAGCCAAAAACAGAGGCATATGACTGAATACAGTAAGAATCCGGATACCTTATACTTCTTTCTATGTGGGAAAATTACATAAAATTTGGAAAAACAAATATATATATACTTAGATGCTACATAAGATATGACCACAATCATATGCTCAGTCTTTCTTTTCCTATTTCTCCTTTTTCTAGACACAGTTAATAACTTATATTCAATAAATTCATTTACATAACAGATGCACTGGGAGCATTTAAATTCTAAATAATAGCCTTGAACAACTGGGATGATGCCATAGTAAGAACAAAGTAGAGGAATTACTCAGAGCATCTTCAAATCCTTGAAAAGAAGAATTATTTACAGCAATTGCCAGATTAAGGTAATTACAGTACCAGTATACTGTTCTCATATGTGTCAAAGGAATGTGTATTTTTAAATCAAGTTAAATGGCTGTATAGGCTATTAGGATCATTTTATGATGCTGCTGTAGCTGAGACAACACCTCACAACAGCTTAAATTTATATGTATAATAATAGTCTGCTTTGTTTAATACATTTTTGCTAAATTGGTGTGGCCATTCTATTTTCTAATGTAGATAGGTGGGAGTGTGTTTGTTTTAGAAGAGAGGCTCTGCTCCATAACGTTGTTTGTGCAGACTGTGCAACGTTACCCTCTAGGCGTTTACTACATGGGACATTAAAACTCAGATTTACGCCACTTCTTTAGAGGTGGTAGTCAACTGCAGTTGCTGTTACAACAACTCAATTTTTGTATAATACACACTAAACCTCCACTGAGAATGGTTTTGTACTCTTTTAATGCACTCCATATGCTGAAAGAAATAGTTTGAGATTAAGGGAGGCTTATGGTAGACGCTGGCTAAACTTCTTGTTTTCATTTGGTAACCCCAGAGGCTCATAACAGCTCAGTGCCAACATCACAGCCCAGCTCAGGGGCGGGCTGGCTGCCACCTGAGCATCACACCATCACATGCAGACCAGCACAGGGGCTGTGCAGACCCAAAGGGATTTAAAGTCACCGTCCAGCCTTCCCTGGACCGCTTCTCACACCTTTGCCTCACCTGCCCACCTTCCCATTCACTTCATACATTTCTTGTGTTTTCTCCCCATGCCCCAGTTTTGTACTATCCAGTATAAAAAACAGACATGAAGAAACTTCTCCTCTAGTACTTCTACTTTTTCTCTTATACTGGCATATTTTGTCTGTATACGCACAATTATGGATCTCTACGCTATCTTCCTTACCCATAGTCCTCCAATTTCTGTCTCATTTTTATGTAACTTAAAAATGTGTTTGGCAGTAAAGAAATATAAAATATCCTTCTATACTGAAAGTGAAATTTTGAAAGGAGATAAGCCAAAAAATCATCAGAGTTTTATAGATGGATTCAGTATCTCAGTTACTGGCCTCAGACAAACAAAAGGTAGTCAACATGTCCCTGTGCAGAGGAGTGTGTATGTATCCCACTGCTGGGCAGATGTGCAGAGAACTATGTATCCAGCTTTAAAAAGCAGTTTCTCATGCAGGTGACCATGTGACAATTACAAGCAGGGACAGTAGCAGATTGGTTTGTCAGGCAGGCTTTGCTCCCATAAGAAGGGAACTGTGCTGATGGAGCTGGTTGGATAGAAGAAACTTCAGCTGGGACAGAGCACAAGAAACAGAGCAATATAAAGTCCTCCAGACCTGGCGGGAACAGTGTCACCTCTAATGGTGCAGCCTAAATCCAGCTTTTTGTTCCCAATTCAGTAAGCATTGGTGACTAATTTTGTACAGGTTGCATCAACAGATATAGCCACAAATCTACAGTAGAAAATAGAAAAGCCCTAAAAATGTATCTAATTTTATATATTGGGCAAATCAATACACCAACAGTCATGGAAAATCCTGAAGTAACATTGTTCGGGGACCAAGAAGAGCCTGGCTTGCAGCATCCCAGAAGTATCAGAGCTAAGACAGCCACGATTTAGGAGAACCAGAAATGAAAGTTGCACTAGTTAAGTCATGTGGTGATTTGGACATGGTTAAAGATTTCAAGAGAACAACAGCTGGCACAGGTCTGGGTTGCTGAGAGCAACTCCCAGCCCATCAGGAAGAGTTGAGAGAAAGGCAGACAGTGTCAAAGCTAAGTCAAGATATCTGCCTGGAGAATGAAGTAGAAGGCTTAAAGGAAAGATTTGAAGGAAATAAGTATATCCCAGAGAAGAAAACAGTAAAAAAACCAAACAAAAATGTTTAGGGGTCGTGGAAGCTCTTTCTGAAAGTAAGATTGTGGTGTAGTCTGGAAAGTGAGACAGTGAATGGCAGAGGGAGGGCTGGGTTGAAGAGAGACACAACTGTGCTGTTCAAAAAACAGTTGGAGCAGTGCATTTGGAGACCACTCTGAGCAACATTAAATTGATTGACATTCCCTGGAGACAGTGAACCTTGGTGAAAAAGCCTGTATGTAACTCACTCAGAAAAACAGTGTGCAAATAAATAAATGTTCCCAGAAGAAACTACATTACCTCTGGAATTAGCTTGTGTGAAATTTGTCAAGTTAAATGCTTCAATGATACTGGTTTCACCATATGTTTGTAATTTTTTTCTTGCAGAGCAGCTGGTATTTTTCTAGGATGTTCAGGTCATGCCCCTATTGTCTAACCATGACTAGCAACATTAAAACATTGCTCAACAAAATAAAGTCTGAAAGCTCTTTCTTAACTAGCTGCACATTATTTTGTTTCTTTCTCTTCGTTCTTCGTATGCAGTTCAGAAAAGCGTGGACTCTTTTTTAGGAAACCAATCCCTCTTTAAACAATTGTAATTCCCTTTTTTTTTTTTTTTTTTTTTTTTTTTTTTTAAGCGGAATCACTTTGCTGAGAACCTGACTGGGAATTGAAGACATCATTATCAATGTTTTGCAGGGAAATGAAAGTGGGGGAGAAGAAAAGCATTACAGAGGGTATTGCTGCTGTAACAGTGCTGGGAAGGCCAGGCAGCCTCTCTGCAGCACGTGGGCTTTTGGCTGCTGCAGTTAATAAGCAGGGACCTTGACAGACTGGCATGACAGCTCCTTCCCTCTTGTCAAGAAACTGCTATACACTACCATCAGTGACTGGGAGGAAAATGTAAAGTTTATCCTGAAGCTGAGAGAAATCAGTGACTAGTAAAGAATGGGGACATGTAAGTAATGCAGAGTAAGAGAGGTGGATCAATTTATAAAGCAGGTGGTACCAGGCAACACGCATTCTGAAAATGGCCAAAGCAAAATTATACACCTAAAAATAATAGTGGTGGCTTGTACTATGCATTAATAATCTCAGGAAAATAATTGCTCTGCAGGCAACATTGTGTATAACTGATTGAACATGAGCTCTGAGCAATGCGCTGTCATCCAAAGTTATTTTTGGATTGATAAATACATATATACCTGTGAGTGTGTAGAAGTCTTTGGTGGGAATGACTTTAAACTTTATTCCTTGTCCAGACATTTGAAGGTATTTTGCAGCTCTCTCCATGACCAAATGGAAGTTACCTGGTGGCTACAGTCCAGCAGTTACGTTGCATCTAAAAGTTTTGAGCATACCTGCATGCTGCATGACAGATTTCATGGGTCTCCAAGGTGGAAATTACCTTTCTGTGCTCTGCTCATGCATATGAAGGACTGCTGAAATGGCAAAGATGACAAAGCCAGGGGTAGTGTCTTGCAGTTACCAGCACAAGTCCAGAAACTGTTCCCTGAGTCAGACTGGCACAGCAACAATTCTGCCACAAGACAGGCTTTGTGGTGGAATAGCACTGCTAGGGAGCACACAGATCTCTGTGGACCAGCAGATATGCCAATTCAATGGCTTTATCTCAAACACTCTGTCTTTTGCTATAGTGTTTCTGTTAACACACTCTTTTCTTGAGCAGGCAGACCCTGTCTAGCACTTTCTCTTCTGATATTCCAGCTATTGCTCCTTTCTAACCTTATTTTTTATGCCTCTCAGCTGCTTAATGGGAGCCCGAAACATGGCCTGCAGTGACGTGGCATTAAAACTGCGGATACAGCTCTCCCTGTGTCCATGGAGATGCAGGGAAGACAGCCTGGAAAGTCTTCTAGGAGCTGCTGGCAGTGACAGTGTGGATCCTACATGGATCTCCACGTGCCCCTGTCATGCCAGGGCTCTCCCAGCACCTGTGCCAGCCTGTGCACCAGACCACGCTGCTGCCCCCAGCGCAGAGCAGCCAGGGACACCTGCACAGCAGGGAGGA
This sequence comes from Hirundo rustica, assembly GCF_015227805.2. NCBI lineage: Eukaryota > Metazoa > Chordata > Aves > Passeriformes > Hirundinidae > Hirundo > Hirundo rustica. The sequence goes on along the minus strand of NC_053450.1, from coordinate 138,625,272 downwards.
GGAGAGGTGTAAAGCTCCAGTCATTTTGGTACATATCCATTGGCCAGGGCTTTTCTAAAACCACTGCCAGTCCTTCCCTGGGGAAATGCCTTGAAAGAAATCAGGATGTTCCCCAACAAATGTCCTAGCACAGGGTCCCCTGCATGGACACCTATGGTGTGTGAAGAGGCCAGAGGACAGATTATCTTTCCTCCCAGCCTATTTTCCTCTGCAATGGTAAATGCCTGCCCGAGTTCATTGCACACATCTCTACACAGACACCCCCACCTCCTCTGCTCAGAAAAGGGCAGAATTTACCCCAAAGTCGTGCCAGATGGAACCACCACTGACAGTGCTTTGCCTTGAGACCCGTGATGGCTGCAAACCGCAGAACCTCCTTTCCAGAGAGGCAATGTGTTTCAATCCCACTGCCTGCCTCTGAGGCTTATTGAGGAATTCCCATCTCCTGTGAGCAAACCAACCCTGTCAGGAGATAAAATCCGGTTTTAAAGAACTACTGCCTTGTCTTATAAGCACTGAAAATCAATGAAACTTGTCCTCACTCATTTAGACAGCCTGTGTATTCTTTTGATTTTTTTGTCTGAAAGCATTCCTAAATTCCTCTCTGGGTCTAACTGCCAGTAATTTGGGGTTTGCTATTTCACAGTCGGTATTTCCACATGGACTGGAACAGGGTGTGGTCCCCACGACCCCTTCGGGGGAGCAGTTAGGGCGTCAATTCTCATGCCCAGCTCTCCCCCTCTCCCTCCCCGTCCCGGCAGAGTCAGAAAGCTCCCAGCAGCGGTGGAGGTCGGGGTTAGCCCTGCACCCAGAGGGGTGGGCTGCAGCCCCACAGCCCCCAGGCACAGCCCCCAGGCACAGCCCGCTCATCTGGGCCGTGGCAGCTGCCTGGTTCTCTCTCGCCGGGGCTCGGAGCAGTGTCCGAGGAAAGCACGGCAGCGCCCGGCCGCCGGCGATGGTCCCCAGCCCTGCCTCCGTCGCTCCGTGTCGGCGGAGCCCGCAGCTGGAGCCCAGCTGTCTCTCTCTGACCCCGAAAACAGGCAGCGCTGTAAATGCACACCTTCTTTCCAGACCACACAGGCAGTAATCTGGAAATGACACATCTTTTTCTGGACACAGCCCTTCAGCAGAAGAGAGAAAATCCCTCTCCTTGTCCGGGCGCATCCTCGACCTGCTGTCTGGCTTCGCTGCATTCAGCAGGATAACAAACATCTGGCTGGATTTCTCTTCCCATCTGGCCTGTTCCTGTGGTTTCCCTGCCCCAGCTGACATTTCCTTCCTCTCCTGCTTTACAAGGAATTCTTATAATCCTTTCTACATGTTTTTCAGAAAGAACAAGAGGTAACGAGCACCTGCCTCCATGCCCTGCCAGTAACGCCTGGTGCTTCCGGTACCCAATTTAGGCGCAAATTAAATAGAAACACGACATACCAGAATCTTGAGGTATCACACAAATGAAAAATGCTAAATGGGTGGAGAAGTCCAACTTTCCTCTGAGCAAGGCAAAGCATATTCTCTTTGCTAATGCTTGTGGGATTATTTGAACCTCTTAAACTTTAGGAAGCACTGAAGATATATAGATATATGTAGATATATAGATACATACATATTTCTTCTCTGTAAAGAAGAGCCCTGCTTTTCTAAACTGTGTATTAAAAACAGAGGATGAACCATTTTATTTATTTTTTAAGACTGCTCTGAAAGCGTATTTCCGTCGTACAGCTGAGAATATAGGATGCAATATTTAGGGGTTTTTCTGAAATGTTACATAATATGAGGATCTGGAAGTTATATTTATGGAACAGAGTGATATTTGAAAATAAAGGGAAATGCAGGTGACATGACATCAGAGAACAGCCAAAGACTAGAAAGACTTCAAGAATTCAGCACAGCAAAGAAAGGTGACTCTGGTTTCTAACCTGAAAGATTAGCGATAAGGATTTAGTGATCTGGATGCTCTTGAGACTATTATATGAGCACACAGACAAAATGAAAGATACTTTGATCTACAGTTCCCATTTAGGAAACCCTAAAATTAGATACAGTATGTGTGAGGTGCTGAGTGTATCTCATAGACCACTGAGCAGGTCTGTAATTAACTTTGGTTCTTTGAGTGCTAAAGGACATGTGATTGATTATCATTCAGACAACAGGCCTAGAAAGTGCAGCTCTGTCATGGATATATGAATATATAATGCTCCCTGCTAATTCTACTTCAGCTATGTGGTTAATATTTGGACAAATTGCTCGGTTTTGGAAAACACTCTTTTTAATTTCAGATTTAAATATCAGGATACACAGGATAAAAGTGCTCTGGAGAATGAAAGCTAGCAGCAAGTGCTGAAGACACAAGGCCAAGCTCAGGATCAGAGCCAGGGGTTTCCATTCATAATCCTGACTCCAATCAAAGAATATTTGGGGGAATCTTTTCAAACCAGCTCTGGCTAAGGGCCAGAAAGTGGCAACCCAAGGTTTCCTCACTCTCCGCCCATGGAGGCACTAAATGCACCCTTCTGCCACATCTGAACACCTGGTGAGTTGAAAATGCACCAGAAAGGCTCCCAGAGTTAAAGCAGCCTAAAACAATTTTGGTAGAATCCTGGAGCACCCCATTGACAGGAAAAATCTGAGGGACTGTTTTAATACCTTGCTATTAGACAGCATTGAAAATTTTACTGTATTTCTAATGAAAATTTGTTTAGCAAAAGGGACAAAATATTGAGGTTTCAATTCACTTTACAGAGCTTAATCCCATTAAATTAAAAATAGTTGCTGAGAAAGGTTCACAGCTCTTCAGCACAGAAATCTTATCTATATTACCACTAGGTGGCTCAAAATGAAAGCAAAAGATACACCACTCACTGCTCAATGCATGACCAGAATGAACACATACAGCTTAAAGACTACTACAAGCTGTCTCATAATTGTCACGCTTCAAAACTTTCTATAAATCATCAAGTTCCCCAGGTTAGTGATAAATACTCACTTGAGAGAGCAGAGCTGTCACAGACTCAGACATGTCATAGCTCTTAAAGACAGATGTTGCTTTTGAATGTGTGGGAGAGCAACTTCCAAAAGAATAATTCGTATTTTTCTCCTTCTTAAAATCAATTGCTATCGAATGAAGTTACCAAGTGACAGAGAGTGATAGAAGTTGTTTAAATGCATCTAAAGAACAGCATTATCACATTACTATATTTTAATTTATTTTAACAAATTATCTGAGCAAGTGATTTGTTTTGTTTCATAGTAATTGTCTTTATTTTTAACAGCAGCTTATGACTTGGGCTTTAGCTTTCCATTACACATTGGTTTAGATTAAGGACAAAGCTTGCAAATCAAACCCATCTTTACTTGAAAGTAACTTACTGATAGGCAAGACTCCTGGGTATAGATATATATCTACAATCAATCAAACCTGCTGGCTCAACAGCACTTTGCTCTTTCCAGGTCAATTAAAATAAATAGAAAGGACAGTTCCTGTAGAACTTCAAGAGGCAGATTATGTTATCTACTACCTTAGAGCCTGTTATCCTACCACTGACATATGAATTGCCTCCTATTGAAGATAATGGGACTAGTTAAATAGGAGGGTGTCAGACAGAGTGAGAGAGGGACACAGAAAGGATTTCTGTCTTCCAATAACTCAAATACAGTTAGTGTTACACGCAGATCTCCCATACCTTACACGAGGCAAGACAGGGTGCAAGCCACAATGAATATCTCCTCACAAGCATCCTCACATCCCCCATGCAAATAAAACACTCCCACAGAAGTTGTAATCTGGGCAGTTAAAATACTCTTGGACAATAAACATGGTTTCATGTGGTGGCTCACTGAGGAAGATCTTGGTACCCACATGTGATCATCAGGGCTATAACTGAGAGCAATTGAAAGAAAGAACTCTCCAAGGGGATAATATCCAGACTGATACCAGATAGCCACAGTCTTCCTTGGCAACTCTAGAAAAATACAGCATGTGCTTGTTTTGTTCATCTTTCCCGTTTGACCAGGTACATTCAGACTTAGGGCACTGTTGTGTCAAAAGCTGAGATGAAGCTGAGGGCCTTAAAACATGCACCAGGCTGAGAGACATCAATGTTTCCTTGGGAAGTTCCCTGGAGGACACACCAACACACCTCCAGCCATGGAAGGACAGAAACACCCTCTCACCTATTAAAATAATGGAAGGATCTTGTCTTTTCCCTCCTGCAGAGAAGGATATCCAGAGAGCAGCAATGCCAGCATGAAGGAAACACACAGAATAACACCCCTCCCTTGCAACAGACCCCTCAGCTGGAGGCATCAGTCTGTTAAATCAGATACACCTTCAAAATCATCACAAGTGCTTTGCAAGTTGCCCTCTGGGGACAACACCCCACTTTCTACCAGGATTGAGTTGTCCTCACAGTGCACACCAGTTTCACCCCCAGGCTCAGAGGCACAGCACCTTCACATGCTGTGGGTTCTGGAACAAAGACCCTGCCCAAAGATACCCCAGATGGCTCTGAACACCACACCCTGCTCCACAGCAGAAGCTAGAGGCAAGAAGGTAGGAATGGCTCTTCCTTTAGGGATGCTGAACTATCCACATTGCTTTATCTATCCTGCCAAAGTCTTGGCATTTTTCCTTAAGAGTGAAACGTAGTACTGGCAAAATGCAACAGAGCTTAACTTCCAGGGTACAAACCTTGTAGTAATGTCATAGCAGGCAAGTACAGACCTTGTGCAAACCTGTTACAACAAGTAATAAGGTACAAGATGTAGCAACTTGCTACAAGAAGTAACAAGTTCCCTTAGATACTTGTTTTTACTAGCTCTTATATGGCTTTCACAGCTCTCACGTTTGTGAAATCTCTCCAACAGTCCTTGCTGGGGATGTCACTGGCTGTCCCCAGATCCATAGAGGCAGGCATGGGGTGTCCTGGGCTGCACACCAGAGCAGCGTGCAGGGAAACGACATATTCTCCACATAATGATTGTACTTGGCTTCCAGCACACACTTCTGAAAACTCTCATCTCATCAGTAGTATCATGATAAGGAATAACATATGCTGGGCTTGTTTTGTATGCTGTTGTTTTCTTGAGCTTCCATTGTGCTATGTGCATGTGTGCGCACACCCACGTTTGCTGTACTTTTTTGGTTGTCTGCCAGCTCACCAGTGCTGGAGCTGCTGTAGATTGAAGATCTGTCTCATTTTGATGCACCACACACTGGGGCACAGCTCAGCACCCTGCTCCTGATGCAGAGCCCAATTCAAGCTCCCTTTCCTGGTTTTCAAAGCCTCCATGCCTACTTATGCCTACAATGACAAATGATTTGTCCTTCTCATGAAAACAAAACAAAACAATAAATCCCATGCTAATTTGCTGAACTATAGGAGCAAAGTTGTGACCAGAAAAGGCTGAACCTTCAGGCAAGGTCCAAAACAAAGGAGAAACAGACACTAGCTCCATTAAATCCAAACAAAATATGAAACCCACCCCTGTGCTCTCACTGCTGGAGCTGGTCCCCAGACCAGGGCATGTTGCTGCTGAGTCTGGTTCTTGTGGCTGAGTGCAAAGGCAGATCCCTGTCTTCAAAAGCTTCTGAATACAGTGGAACAGCACTATGGTACAGGCAGATGCTGGCTGTAACCCACAAGTTTCATTCTGAAATGTGTGCATCTGGCCTGCAATATTTGCAAAATTAAGCCTTTACTCTGCAGTTAATTGATATACAGGCTGTGCAGAATTCAGTGATGTACTTGCTGTGTGTCCCTAAAGCAGGTGCTGGATACCTCTGGAGCTCTAGGCCATAGTTTCTGAATCTAAAAACCTCTCTGCAACATAACCATGACTTCTCATATTATGAAGGAGCTGCTGTTGGGAAGTCTTCTTCAGCCAGCCCAGAGGCCAGCAGGGCCACCACCTACAGCAGAGTGAGAACAAAGGGGAAAAGTAAAGGATGGAGGATTTGTTTAGGCAAAGATAATCTGAAGGTTTGACTGGAATTAAAAGAGTTGTAGGGCTGAGTAATAAACCTCAGCATTTTGTGTAAAGACTACTTGGTTTAGATGTGTCTCTGTGCCCTTCTAGTAAGCATTAAGATTAGATCTGTGCTAAGTAAATATCCTATCACAGGCCAGACCCATCTGGGAAAGAAAAGTGCTGTAGTTCATGACTCCTCAGCCTGGACTCAGACTGGCTGGACTTTCCCACATCCAGCTGACTGCCCTGCCCGTGGTGTGGACAGTCTGCCTGTTATGGGCAGATGTGTGTCTGCTCTGCTGGAAAGGACAAGGAATGCCTTGGTGCTCTCTTCAAAGTACTCCCACTCTGAGGAATGAGAAGGAATAACAAAATGAGAGAAAATGTATGGGAAAATAAGGTTCATGGCTTAGAACCATACCTTCTTTTTCTTTTTCTTTTTCATTTTCTTTTTCTTTTTTCAAAGAGAAAGACTAGGCAGGCATTTACCTTTTTTTTTTTTTTCCCCCTTTTCTTTTCTTTTTTTTTCTCCTTTTCTTCCCCACCCCCCCCCCCCCCCCCCCAAAAAGGGAAATGTCTGTTCCTACACTGCCACCTTCAGTCCTTTTTTGTTTATAGTCTTAATTTTACCTAGACAGTTTAATTTTCTGAAGTTCTATTCTTTCTGTTGGTAAAGGCTCAAATACAATAACTTTGGTGCAATTCTCTTTGACAGTAGCTCATATTGCTAAAACATAACACTCTTCAGACCCAGGAGGCAACATCTGAACATTTCCAAATAGGGAAATGTTCCAAATGAGTCTCTTGCATCCAAACATTTTCTGGACTGACAAAGCAATCAGCTGTTTGCTGAGAAGGTAATGGGTAAGTGGCAGTGAGGGGGGAGAGGTATATGTGTATTTCTAAGAAGGTGGAGTTTTACCCAAAAAATGTGGTAGGTTCAGTGTATGCTGCGTGTAAGATATGGACCCATGGATGTGAATGCCTACAGTGATAACAGGAACTAATACAAGCAATAACAAATACAGGTGCTTCTGTCAGAGGATCAAACAGTGGAGTTATCAGAAAATATGGCAAACATATACTGGCAAGGTCATGTGCAACTTAACATTATGCTGAACATGGCTTAACCTCAGAATTAATAAATTTTATACCTAGACTATTCAGCGGAACTATAGCAACTGTTTTGTTAATGAATAGAATGGGAAATACATTCTTTTTAGTTTTTGTAATTGGGGCTCATTTTGATATGGGGATATCTTGTCAACAGTTGCACTTAAAGAAGTACTGTGTTGTTTCCAGGATATAAAGCTGGTGTCACACTCTCCTCCACACCATATACTAGCAAAGAAATCTGTGGTTAGCTTCTCAGAAAACAGTATTTTTTGAAGTTTGTTGAGTAGAAATGTTCACGTCAGCACTTGTGCTATGCTCACAGGGTCTTGTCCCCAGGCACTGAAGGTGATGTTGCACATTCACAGTCTGCATCAAAGGCTGTGGCTGACAGTGACCATGTGGCCTTCAAGAGGCCACAACATAAGGAAAGCCAAAGTTCCCACTTCACAGCAGAGCCTTACTGGGAGGTTTTGTGCCCAGTCCTGACCTTTGCCAGAGCCTCCGTCTTCCGCGTTGTGATGAAAGGAGCCAACTCTCCAACACCCTGGGCTCTCAGAGGCAGCACAAATATTCTCTCATTTGTCTCTCAACACAAATGTTCTCAGCAGTCCTGTGCTGCCATGAGGGGCTGAGGCCAGGGCTGTCACACTCCCACAGCCCAGCACCAAGGGGAAGGGCGGAAAGGAGCTGTTGCTCACACACCTGTGAAGAAAGGCGGTGGCAGGAGCTTTCCAAGGAAGCTGGGAAGCACTGCAGCCCCATGCCCTGGGCATTCCTAAGGAGAGAGAAGAGAGAAATCAAGGGGATCTTGGCTTGGTAGTCGGCTGTGAGAACTGTCTTCATTTTATGATGCACGTGTACATACCTCTGTGTGTGTGTGTCTGAGTAATGTGTACTATGGATGTAAATTTATTCAGAGTGCAAAATGCCAGAAACACAGGTGAGATTCAGTCAGAGATGGAGGTATCTAAATTTAAGCACCTAATTGCAAGCATTTATTTGTGAGCTGGGCATCTCAACTCCTACTGTAGTCAGCAGAGATCAGCAGTGATTCAGCTGAGAACACTGGTGTCTGATGACATTAAGATGCCCTGGAGTTTTTTAGCTGGCCTCCAACTGCTGCTCCAGAGGACCTAATGTCTCCCATAGGTCCTGTGTCACATCTGCAAGCCCCATCTTGATGCCCAAGGTAGCCTCAGGCATCTCAGTTACCACTTACTGCTGTCAGTAAGAGAGCAACCAAAGGGAACATCTCAGTGCCTACCTCACTGTGGGCAGTCTCATCTCCAGACCCCACCATCTCTGCTGAATATCCCTCCCCTGAGATTTGCAGACTGGATCTTCACCATCAATAGTGGGAGCTTAGAAATCTCATCTACAAATACACTGGATGACTAATTTTAGTGTCCGAGGCTGAGTCCTGCCCAAAGTGTTTGTCTCTTGGCAACACACATTCCAACTCATGACTCAGTCCCAGGAAGAAGCCGTAATAATCCAGTTGTAGCATGCACAGGGGAAGGGTCTCACCTTCCCAAGGGATCTCATCTGCCAAGGGATCTCTCCATCTCCCAAGGGATCTATGCTGCCAAGTGTGGGTGCTGGGACCACTGCTGCAACTAAGGTCCAGGGAGAGAGTGAGCCTGAGATGAGCAGAGAGAGAGGGAAGGCACGGGCTGCTGCCTGTCCTGGCATCAGGGAACTCCCTGGAGGCTCAGCCAGCAGGGCTTTGCTTGCTTCCAACTCTAGGTAAGCTCTGGGGAAGCAGTGGGACCAGCTGGGAATCCATCCAGGCAAAATAGAAAAAGCTCTTTACCTGTCTTTGCTACCGGCAATCATGAAGAGGCAAGAGGGGCCAGCTGGGCAGAGATAGATGGGAGGTCACAGACAGCACCTCTCTTGTTGACAATGCCTAAAGCACTATAGGATAGGAGATCCCAAGGACACACAGTGTTACTTAATGTAGACAAATCTGGGGCATGTGGGAAGACACAAAACGTAGATGTGAGCTCCAGCTTGGGATGCTTTCCTGGCTCTGTCCCCTGGAGCAATCTGATAGAGCAGCACACTCATGGCCAGTGAGACTGTGACTTCAAACCTCATGCATGCAGGTTTGCTCTTGCTGGTAAATTCATGCCTTATTTGTCTCCTGCCTCGAAGCAAACATAACTGTGTTCATGTGCAAATGAATGTGACACACTGTGATTTCTATTTACTAGCATTTTATGCCTACATTACCCAGCACAAGCAGTTGAAAATGGTTTCTGGCACTGTTAGTTCAGTCCTTAATGTAACTGCATCAAAGCCGACTTCTTCTAATGGACTGAAACACTGAAGTACTTACTTTAATTTAAATAATTTAGGAAATGAACCTAGAAAGAGAAGCATTTCACCCTAATGCAGCACATATTGCTGGAAGAGCTGCCAAGGCTCAGTTGTTTCCTCCCAGCAGTGAGAGTCAATGCACCAGGGGACATAGCCCCAAATGTGTGTCCACAATCCCTGGACAGTGCCTATCACAGCTTCCCGAGCACAATTTTATACTTTATCACAGTGTTGGAATCACAGTTATCACAGTGTGTTATCACATGTAAGGAAATGACTTCACATGGATTCTATCAATGATTATATGAAAAAGCTAAGATTTTTTGCCTGCCAATAAAACAGGTCTTTCCCACTGTATATTACTACCAGTGTTCCACGCTCAGGATGGGGCTCCTAAAAAGTGCCTCTAACCATCATCAGTTTCCAGAGGAGTGACCTTCCTCTACTTCGTTTCTCTGTACCATAAGAAAAAAGTAGAACAGATTATTGTTCGTTTGTGTCTCCAAAATTTGTCATCAAAATGCTATGAGAGTGAAGATCTGCTCTAATATTTTTATCTAAAACATGAGAATAACAAAGTGTAATTCATAGATGGCATCTGGTGTAAACTATTTTAAGACCATACTTAGAAAAGGGACTGAAATGTCTTCATCTACTGCTTTAAGGCTCTCTCATTGACAAAAGGTTTATTTGCATTTATTCTGCCAAGTACATTCTGAACTCCACGGTATAAAACCCCTGCCTGTTAATTGACATGGTATTTGAGCTTCAGATTAATATCCTCTTGATTGTTCTCCTGACAGGACTCCAATGAACCAAACAGAGCAGCTTTGCCTGGGAAGAAACTCATAAAATATGAATTGGAGAGCCAGACCATAAATAGAAGTAGCTCAGATTGTAAATCCAGTCCATCACAGTATTAAAGAAGTTCTCATCCAGGAAAAATGAGCACACCCACTTCCTCCTGGAGACATTCATCCACCTTCAATTCAGCCCACTTGCCTCTTGGAACTGACATTAGTTCTAAACCAAACTGATGATCTGAAGTAGGGTGATTATTTGAGTTTAATTTTATTTGGGTTTTATTTTTTCAAGGAGCCAAAGTTATTTCATTAAGCCAAAAGTTATTTTCTTAATTTCTCAGTAAATGTAAAAATGAGTAGAGTAAACACAGGCAAATCCATGTAAGCACAAAAGCAAGGCATCTCAGGAGAGCACAAATGAGAGCTTACATAAGAGACATTACACACCTCGTTATGGAATTCAAAATATTTGACAAGGCAAAGCCTGTTGAGATCTGTAAATAAAGTATGAATGTTGGTGCTTCAAGGCAAAAAACAAGAGCAAGCAGATACCAAAGGATGCAAAGATGAGTTTAAGCTCCTCCATCTGAAGTCTTTTAAAACACTCCAGAGGTGCCCAAGTTTTTCAGTGACATCCTGTTCATTCAGTGCAGCAAAATGCTGAGCAAGTAAGAAGCAAACCCGATTGCTCAGAGTGTAAAAACACTGCAGTAAAACGATTACCTTGGCATGTTAAGTGTCACTGTAGAACATAAAGCTATTTGGCTGGTGCTTAAATGAATGCAAGAGGAATTTATTAACATTTTTATGAAGAATAAATACATTCTTGTTTATAATTTAACAGCAAGGTGATATTGATAAAGGTCTAGTGGATGGAAGTGTCTCATCACAGAACCTTGTCTGTGCAAGGTTGCTGAAGCAGGCTGTGGAGCCCTTAGTCCTGCAAGCAGATCTGCTGACTTTGGTGAGATAGCAAAGGTCTGAATCCTTTCCACTTTTATACACATTCAAAGCTCCCCACCTGTCTCAGCAAGGAGGGACGGCAGCACACTCAAGAATAGAACACTTACACCCCTGCTACAGCCTCCTGTTGTCTCTCCCAAAGACACCACAAACAGCTCCTAATCTCTCAAAATGTAATCAAAGCTGAGTTTCAAGAGGGATTAGTTGAATGCTCAGCTCAAGGGCACTCTTTGAAGGTGAAGGGATCAACAAAACTCCCTTGCTTGCAAAATTTGAACCTGCTGCAACAATTTTAAAGCTCTGATAAAGGGCAAACTAACTGATGAAACTGCCTGTTTAGTAGAAAAAAGCAGGCTATATCTTTACTTGTAACAGAGTTTTTGCTTTTAATTTTTTAAAAGTACATGTTTGTCTAGCAGAACATAACTTAGTATTCTATTTCTATACCAATCACAGAACCAGACAACAGAGCACTAATGGTAAAACAGCATATTATAAGATATCATACAAATTTACTTTAATGTAAGAACTTTACACTCACACAGTTCATCCATTAGCAATCTAATATTTCTTGATTCATCTTGCTTTTAAAAGAGGTTACCACGGGTTCTAATGCCAAAATTAAACACACCCACAGCCTTCTAGATAAAGGAAAAAAAATCTAATATTCTCATAATATAAAATAATGTAAGAAGATAATCTCTAAATAAATAAAAAACTTTTCTCTTATATTGGGTATACAGTACAGACTTACTGTAATTGGTCTATCTTCTGTGCAACAGCAACCAAAAAAACATTTCCTGCAAAGCCTGTTATAGTTTTATAAAGAAGAAAATAGAAAGATATATGCACTGGGCAGCAGAATAAAGTGAACAAACATTTTTTTTCTGTAGGAAGCCTGTGAGAGAAGTTCTTGAATGTCATTGCTAGCTTGGATTTGGAAGCCCAGCTCATCCCTCTTGGCACAGGTCAAACGGCTCAGGACTGTGACCCTGATGGGAGGAAGAAGTGAGTATACGTTGGAGAGATTGCTTTGTCCTCCTTCCCTCCCTCCCCAAGGCAAGAGAAACGTCAAAAAAAGTCTTATCCTATCATGAGATCAGAAGACCACATACAGAGGAGAGGAAGTTTCACCAAAAAGCCACTTTCTTTGGTCTCATCAGCAATCGCCTGTCAAAAGCTTCACTGCGGTTTCAGGATGTGACTGAGCTGTTCATTGAGAACAGGGACTGTCTCTGTATTCCCACCTGTAACAGCACCTGCAGTTAAACTGATCACAGGACTTTACACACAGTATTTCTCCTAAGACATATCCACTGAACAACTTTTAACAGTTTCAGAAATCAGCCACGTATGCAGGGTTTGATACAAGAGACCAAAGGTATAAATTTAAAACCAAACCTGCAAGTTGTTCCTTACAGGCAGCCAGGCACCCTCCTGGTTTGGCTTTGGTCTCGCAGGTTTGGCAGACCAGGGCTGTCAGTCCTAGGGCCTCATCCACAGCACTCCAGTGCCAGTTCATTGCAGTTTTGCACTGAGCATAATCATATGCTCTGGTTTGTTGTGAGTTCCTTTCCTAAAGGCTTGGCTGATTCAATCTGCCTTTAACTCTGAACAACCATTGAACTGATGCCTCCAAAAAAACTATCCACATTAACTCTTATGCCTCCTTCCTGAGTGGTACTAGGGATTAATCCCTTACTCACAATGTTTCTACTTAGAGAGATGGATTTTTTTCTTGTATGCATTACCTCATAATTATTGACATTGAATTTCATGTGCTATTTCATTAATCAGTCATCATTGCAAATGTACTTGGACAACTTCAGGTCAGACTGCTCTGAGAAAATATTCTGCATTGCTGTTGCTCATTTCATTTTTCAGATTTTCTTGCCATATCCTTTATGTCTTAAGTGGCATAGTCATCAGCATGAATTAGGTGATAACCCACCAATACCTCCTACTTTTTCCAGTGTACAGCCACGGAACACCTGAACATGAAGAAGGCTCAGAGTCCTCCTCCAAAAGCCTGTGCCCTACACTGCTTCCCACTGTGCAGTGTCCCTGCCCTTTGCAATGTGCCCTCCTGCAGGCTGTGACCTTCCTTTCTCCTGGGCACCATGGGGTGCAAACAGGGGGAACACCGCAGGGCAAGCTGAGGCACAGAGCCTCATCAACACACAACAGAACTACACCCATGACATTTCCAACCAGCAGCAAGAGGTGACAGCAGCAAAGCTGGCCCAGGCCACCTGCACAACATCTTTGAAAGAGAGAGGAGCACTTCACTCTGGCTGTCTCTATGACTGTCCTTAGGGATATCCCTGGTATCAGGTACTCGGGTTTTTGTCTTGGGTCGTTGATGAAGACAAGGATCCATGAAAAGAGGCTTCTTATGAATGAGAAATTACTCCTTCCATCTCCCACTGTCTTTTAAATTCTACTGACTTTCTTGGTATGGATGTCCGACTTCTTAATCTGTAGTCTTTCAGATTATTCCTCAACCCTTTTTTTTGAAGACCTGTGTCCCATTTGCAGCCTTCCATTATTTTGTCTTTACGTCCTTTAAACTGTTTCTCAGACAGGACGACTGCAGTTACCTAAAGCTCCTGGATGAATTTGTTCTGGTCCTGGGAAGAGGTTAGATTCAGTTTGCTGGTTTATGCTAATCAGTTTCTCAGACTCATCTCCTGCAAAGAATTACTCTAGCGGGAGCTGTCTCCAGATGTCTCCTGTAACCAGCACTAATAGAAACACATAATTTAGCTCTGCTGCAAGGTCCTGTCTTCATAGGGTGCATTTTGTACCCCTTCATCATCTATTGGTCCAGTTGGCTTTCTGGGCAACTTTCTCCTTTGATGTTTTTAAAGCAGATTTTATAGCAGCTTTCTCATCTTTATACTAACTCCCCCTCTAAACCCTCTATGGCCTATTTTACCCCCCAAAATTGCAACTTTTTTCATGTTGTCTTTTGTGCCTTCATTGTCTGCCTACCTCCCACTCGATTTTGGATATTTACACCATAATAATCACTTGAATTTAAATTACATTAATTAGGCACAGCCATCTTTTTCAAATTTATAGAGTATTTATTCATAAGGAATTTTAATTTAAAATTGTTATATAAAAGAAAAACCTGTAATTAAGAAGGAAATTTAATCTCTTTCTATGGAGTATATCTGTTTTCCATACACTACTGAAAGTTGTGTCTACTACACAGAACCTGAATTGCTGCTCTGTCCCAAATAACTATTTAAAGAGCTCATACATAGTCATCTCCTCGGGATACAAAAGCTTGCTGTGGACTGGAAGAGAAAAAAAGGTTTAATGAGGCCTGCCTTTTGCTCCCATGCCTCACTTCCTCGCATGCATGAAGGCAATGGCCACCTGAGCTGTTGCACAAATAGAGGGTAGCAACAACCTGCAGCAGAATGTGAACTGTTGAGGTGTTCAGTTTTGTCTCTTGGGGTTCCGACTTTGAGAAGCATGCCTGTGAAAGACAAGAGGCGATTTTTATCTCCCGAGGGAGCACAGGACTGAGGCTGTATCTGAACTCCCATGCCCTCACGTCCCAGGTGACTCCTGTGGGAGGAGGGTGAATTGTAGCTCAGGTCCCCTTTGGCCCACAGACTCCAATCACTTTCCTGCAGAATTCCAGACCCTGCAGAGGGACAGTGCACACTTGCATCTTCATTCAGTGGAATGTTGGGACACACAAGGACGTGTAGGTAGTCCCAGATTCTGCAAGGCGCTCTCAGGTACTGTGCTCGTGACCTAACCTGAGCACAGGATCAAAAATAGTTTGGGGCTGCTCTACTTCACAACACACTGCAACAGCACAGCCTGGAACATCACCGACCCAGCACACAGAACAGGAGTCCAAACCTGATCCACCATCCTGCCCCCAGGCATGAGGCACCTGTCCTTGCAGGGAAAGCAGAGTCACTCCAGCAGCTCAAGGATAAACAGGGAGCTTGTGTTGAAAGTGGTCCTGAGTAAGGAGACACTGGTTTTGTGGTTCCTGCAGCTCAATGAATCCTGCATGCATGACCCACTCTCCTGATTTTCTTACCACATTGGTGTAACTGTGATGTGATATGTCTGAAATCAGTGAAGCCTCTGAAACAGATAAGCCAGAAGAACTGAAAAGTCACTTTTCCTTTGTAAGCCTTAATTGACCTTTCCTTCATGCAGTGAATGGTTCCCATGGGCTTTGTAGTGTGTTGTTGCTTGTCATTTTTCTGTGAGTTGTCCTTTCTGGTGGTCTCTGTCTTCTCCAATTGTTTCAACAGAAGCAGAGTCAAATCCTGTGTGCTGGCTCCTGCATTTTTTGGAAAATAAAATCTGAAGTAGCAGCCGATGTCCCAGTGACCATGTGCAGCAACAAGGAAACTGCAATCCCTGTTTCAAAATTAAAATTGAAACCAGAACAACCATCTCAAGAGCAGGCATGTAGGTCCAGCTGCAGAGGAGAAGTTTGTTTCTTTTTTCACAGATGTGTAAAGGTGGCTCATGACATGATAACCAGGTGTGTGACTCCCATCAGCTGTGACACAATAGATTTTCAGGTGTATGGACAGGTTCCCAAGAGTCCCCAATGAATTTGGGCTTCAGATTTGCAATGACTGACACCTGCTATTCAAAAAGGAAGTGGTTTCAGCTGCTCACACAAGGAAGTACCAGAAGTGTGCCAAAGAGGATTACAGAAAATGTCACTGCAATCCTGCACATCCCTCAGGTCCCTCTTTGTTTGTTTCTTTTGAAATTTATCTTAGTCTTCTACAGAGATAAGAATGGGAGACAACATTACCAAGGGCTGGTGATTTTGTTCCATTTAATATCTAAGTAGAGAGGAAAATAAAATTTATTTGTCAGCTCAACCTTTAGTGCTTACGTCCCTAATACAGCACTAAAATGACTCTATTAAGGAAGGGAAAAATTATCACAACATTGAAGGTTTGATCTCTCCCAATGTACATGCAACAGAAGTTTAAGCTTTGCTGCATTTCAAACAAGGACGAAAAACAAAATAGCCCAACAAAGGTCTTAAAACAAGGATGAGTAAGAAGTCTAGCAACCACAACTGATTACTTAAGGTTTATCCTGAAAACTCCTTCAGTAATTTTACTCCCCCACTAAAAAAGCTCCATTAGAGACGCCCTAAAACCGTACTTTCCGGTTTAAGTCACATTTTCATGATCGTGGTGTGGGTAGACTTTCAGGTGGTTTTAAGATTAAGCTGCTTTTGAGCACCAAATCTATGTGACTTACAAGTCTGAAAAATGCTACAGGTCACAACACTTTGGCTATATTTTTTCTAGAACAAAATAAAATTGCACAACAGGTAATATTTTCAAAGATCTGTAAATATTAAGTCTCAGTAAGCAGATCACACAATTCAAGTTTCAGTGGAAAAGAACCATCTTGTGCCCAAAACTTACAGGCATGCTCCAATAAGTTAAAGTAAAATATCTCTGCTCAGAAATTACAACCAAGTTTTGCTTTCTATGGCCATCCTGTGCTTCACAAGATCTGGCAGGAGTTTTGAATACTGAACATTAGTGACAAATTGTATCAGAAATGTGAACAGAAGAAAATTGATTTATGAATGCCTCTACAATATATTCCTTCACTATCAACAATAGGAAAAGCAGTCCTTCAACACCTCATCTAATTGTTTGACCAGGAGTTTTTATAGAGCTGGTTTATGAAAATATTTACTCGGCATTTATGTTTCATTCCAGTTCAGCATTTTCTGGAATTCTTGCAGCACTTCTGGAGACTAAGGATATTTATTCCAAATACATGTCTGTGATCATATTATACTGAATCTTTTTACAGTTCTCCTACATACATCTTTCCTTTCTCATCCAGCTTACTCCCCACTAAATGAATGAGGGTAAAGAAAGATACTCACTTTTTATTCTAAAGATAGCTACACAAAGATCTTACACGTTTCTTCAACTAGCTGAGTACAGATTTTTCTGCTGATGAACCATCCCTTAATTGACTTCATTCAAACCACCCCAGGTGGGTGATTAAAAGATTGATTAGGGATTTGTCCCCTGCCTGTCAAGTCTGACTGCAGCTCACTTAAATTAATAGTGCATCTCTCCTCGAGCTTGAAATGATAATGCACTGCTTGATTGACTGAAGTGTCCCTGGGTCAAATCAAATGGGACAAACTGATGCCACAGAACATCTCCTTGTCTGGCATACAATATTAGCTACTTTTTGATGCACAATATATTTATCTTCCATTGCCCTACAGCATTTCATGACCACTGAATCAGAGAAAGAAAATCTCTTTAGAGGTGGGGAAATGAAAAGGGAGGAAAGAAAGTAATCGACAAAAAGATGGGTTTATTAACACTTGCTTACCCACCAAGAACCAATTTTCCCCTGGAAAGATTTTTCTCTGAACACCCACTGGGTTTCTTCTCTCCTCATAGAAGTTTGGTATCTCTAACTAGCAGTTTCTGTCAGGACCACATGAAAGGTCATCACCTTGCGTGTCCTAGCGTTCATCTAAACCTTTCTGGGAATAAAACACTTGAAACTAATGTTGTTCCTTTATTGCCTAGAATCCAAAACAGGATATTGCAACAGCAGGGAAGGTAGGAGGTTGGTAGGATTAATTTGAACACAGTAAATCAAAGACTTTCTCCAGGAGGAAATTCCCACCTATCTGTCACCTGCCTTCTGGGGTGAGGCAGTATGATGCCTATTCCCCAAACGAAAAACTAGGAAATTATGAGAATACCTCTAATCAGTGGAGGCAATCAAAAAGTGGAATAAAAATACTCCTCGAAAGGAGATGTTTCTCAAGTGAGATTCTGATTTCAGTTGGTGAAAAAAGGTCAGTGTCAGCAAGGATGGCTGCAGCAGTCTTTATGGCTGGTACCATGAGCTTCGGTACCAAAGATGACTGCATAGAGATTTCCATATTCCAGTGAAACAAAGTCCCTAAAAGTTGAAAATATGGATTGAGATGAGCGTGTTTGTTTGGAGGAGAAAATTTATTGGCAGCATCAGAGCAAACTCAGAGTGAATTGTAACCAACTCAAAGCGGAGAGCACTCAGTTTGCTGATGGCCAAGGGGTGAAGCAGACCTGGACTGAAGCAGTGTTTGCAGAGACAGAGGTGGGCATGAAGGGCCACTGCAGAGACTGGTGCTCAGGAGTAGCTGAAGAATAATGATTATTAAAGAAGATCCTGTGCTGAATCTCACTCTAAATAAAGCTTTTTCCTTTTCTCCACAGACAGCAGGCCCAGGCCTGGCTGACTGATCTGTAGAAAGCCACAGCTCAGTTTTCAGAAACCCCTGCTACAATCTGAGCCATCTTGATCCCCTGGGCAGCTGAACTGACCTCTCTTGTGCTGGGATCATTGCTCATCTGCAGCTCTGTCAAGAGACAAGCTGAGTCCTTTCTCATAGGAATTTCTGAAATACAGCCAGCCATCACTGACCTTTCTATTAAAAACAACATTAAACTGATTTCTCAGGCTCAGTACTCCTTGAGAAAGAAATGCAAACGGCACATTTCTCAGGGAAGTGGCCACAAATAAAAATATGCATTTTAACATTTGTCATTTGCAGATTCATGTCCCAGAGAGGAACGGTATTCAAACCACTGCCTAAATACTCAGGCAGAGATTATAGCACAAGTTTTCGAGTATTGACTTATTAGTGAAATATGAAACAAGGCAAAAAGATGAGTGGTCTAACAAGTAATATGACAAAATACTACTGGACATCACAAGCTGCCCTCTCACATTTCCAGAGAGTAGAAAGCAGCAGCCATCAGAGAAGCAGGGCAAAGAGCATCCAGTACTCCTGGATGTGGAAGTCCACTCACCCCATCATATCCCAGCCCACCCCATCCCAACTCGTTTTACACGATCCCACCGAGTGCAGCCTACTGCATTCTTAGGGAATACTATTGATTAGGCAGGGTGCCAAATCAAAGCACCCTAAAGAACAAATAATCATTAAGAACAAGAAGAGATTTATTTCTCATCATTCATTTCCTACTGAAAACTTTGCTCTACTTTCTACAGCAGTCATTCTCTGTACATCAATTGGCAAAGCACAGCTCCACGGCTGGGAGAGGCATTAAAAGACAGGCATGAAAGTACAGGACTGGGGATGGGATTTTTCCCCCTGTAATCACATCCTGATAATGCTTTGGTTTGCTACACACAGCAGCCCTTGAAGTATCAGGGATTGCGTTGCAAAATCTCACAGTCCTGAATCTGTCTGTGTTAAAACCTTTATGTTTTCTAACATCTGCAATGAGCTGAAGCCACTAGATCAGCTTGGGAAGCCTCAGATACTTCAGCAGTTGAGGAAAAAACATTACAGCCACTGGTTTTTTGGTTTTTTTTTTTTCTTTTGTAAGGAGGACAAATGGTTGAGTTTTTAAAATCTTGTTGTATTTTTGCTTTTAATGATTTAATCCCAGCTGGCAAATAAGTACCACCAGTGTGGAGGAGAATTGATCAGCTGATGATCTGGAAGCCTTAAGAATATTAGGTTTAGAAGGGTCCTTCTAAAACAAATTGTCTTAATGCCCTGTGGCTCTAAGTTCACCAGAGACCAGGTAAAACACCTCTCTTTCAATGTGAAGCTATAGCTTTATCTCTCTGTTTTAACTAAGGCATACTTAAGGCAGTATACTGCCTATGCTTTTGTAGAGGCAGACATGAAAAGTAAAATGATTAATGATTCATGATTGACATTTCCAACTTTTCTCTCAATTAACAACGTTTCCAATCATTTGTTCAATTTAGCCTATGGAGGTAAGACCTAAGGCCATTAAGTATTACAAATGAAAGCAGGAATCACAATGTGTAGCAGCTTCTTTACATTATTCTAAAAGCTCATAACTTTAATAGACCTTGAATGTTCCATTAAAAAATTAAAACAGATAGCTTTTTTTGCCCTGCAAATTTTATATACAATGCTTAATGATTTATTCTGTTTAAGAATGCCCATAAATAAAGTTTCTGTGGTATCAGAATAATTCTAGAAGCAGGGTTTTTAAAAATTTGATAATGCAGGGATGAACAGCTGATAAGGGTGGAAATGTAAGAATTTACTTTCTTTGCAGATGGAATTGTTTCTTCATGGAAAAAAAAGGTTCATCATACCTTCCTCAATTTGAGCTCTCTATTCACTGATTTATTTTGATTCTTGTTCTTGATGCATTTTTTGTTTAAAGGGGGAAGCAAGAAGCTGAATCTGAGACTGATCTTAGTTTTCCTAATACTAATTCATTATGCAGCACTTCCATGTGTCTATCATGGCCTTTTGTTTAAACAGCTAAGTTAGAGACATCTTAAATGTTAGTATGAATTTATTTGTGTTGTTTTGGTAGTGTCTTAAATTTTAATGCTATTGCATTCAAAATGACATTTTACAAAGAATGTTTATTCTATTTCAATTTTTCAAAAGCATTGCCTCCAGGCTGAGAGAGACCTTCAAGCTAAAGGTTAATGCTGACATTTATGGTTCAAGATTTTTGTTTATACCCTAACCATGAAAAAAACAAATGAATCTCATTTCCATATATACTTGGTAGCAACAATTTTCATCAGCACTTTGTATATAGCAGACAAATGTTTTAGTGCTGTTAGACAAAAAATGGTGATGATAATGAGTTAAGTAACCTTTTGAGCAGAGGCCAATTGCAGAGCTCTCACGCCATTAGCAAACTTTGAAAATGTAATTTGGTTACCAAAAATCATATTAAGCTGTCTTACCTATAATTTCCCCTCACAATATAGTTGATTGTTCAAATGTGTTCCAGAGATATGATCTTTTATGATTTTCTTTTTCAGTTTCCTCATATATTTATCAACTTTAAACTTCAAATCATAACTTTAGTAGCTAGTGATGCCAAAATGTTGAAATACACTTGGCCACATCAAAAAGAACAACCTGAACAACAATTCTCTGTCAAATTAAGAGTTAAGTACAATATCTTTTGTATATTTTCTGTTTCCTGTTCAAAATCCAGTAAATACAACAAGCTGCTTCTCTATTTTAAATCATATATTACCTTAATATTGTTCCTTTCTGTAATCAGACCTTTACTACAATTCTTGTGTGCACATTGGAATAAGAGGCTTTATTACCAGATTAGTATTTCATCCTTGCTCAGTCTGCAAATATGTGCAGGCTTCAATTCAGAGTCCTCTAAATTGAACAGACATGCCACAAACTCACTTATCCCATCAGGATTAGCCTCCCTTCATATGTAAATGCAATAAAGAAAATAACAAAATTATAATTTTTCTATGGTTAGCTTATGCCCATCTCTTTTTGGATGGTAAATATGATTCATTGCCTTCTAGCAACATCAAGAAAAAACTAGAAAATAAGCAAGTTTAATTCATAGATCAGTAACTATTGCAGTCTCTTTGCACAGTGGCCAGCTGCTGGATGTGGCTGATCTTCTCAGTCCAACATATGGCTTCAGTCAGTCAAGGGTTTCCCAGGGGCAATGTCAATCACAGAGGCAGAAGAGAGCAGCAAAAGGAGAGGAAAGGCTGTATCATCTTCCTGACTTTGCTGCTGTTCTTCTCTCTTTCCTTTCCCTCACCTCAGCTACAGCGCTTGTACTGACTGTCTGCCTGCTATGCAAGGGGGAGCCAAACAGGGGGATGCCATGCCCAGCTACTCCTCCCAAGCGCTTTCCATTGTCCACAGTCACTCAGGCTGCTGTTCAATAGGATTTGGATGACTGCACTGGGTACTGGAACTGGAGAATCCACTTTTCTTTCCCACTGCACTGCCCGGAGCCACTGTGGTTGTGCTTCTGCAGCTGTTTCAGGCACTTGTACTCTTCGCAAACCCCTGCTTGGAAAATATAAAGCTGGCATTACATTAGGAAGAATTAGAGGTGATAGGTATCATTTCTACATTCAAAGAGCTGAAGATTTAAAAAAAATTATTTTGCAAGGGAAAAGTATGGCAATCTAAATGAGTTTGGATTTCCTCCCTGTGTGATGGAAGAAAATCACACACTGCTTTGCCCTGCGTGCTTCTCTTCTGTTAGAGTGAAGTACTGCTCTACTTAGAGATTACAAGTCACTGGCAGAGGATTCATCCAAAGAGTAAACAAGACTACCACGATAACACTTTATTTCCATAGTGATATACAGAGCCACATGGTAAGAAGCAGAATCTATCCAAGCAACATCACCAGTGTGTGGCGGTGCAAGAATTGTTTTATTAAGTTTTTATAAGAAATTTTATGTTATGGTTCAGTTCACTGTGCCCCCAGTTTTGTAACAGTCCATCCCCTTTGAGTTGTTTCATGTCAATCATCCCACCCCCCACCTCTCCTTGTCAATCCCCTCTCCCCCCCAGCTCTGGGGCATCCTGTCTATCACTTTGGGACCCCTCCCTGGCTTGGGAAATTCCCAGGGAGGTGTTGCGTGATAGGTCAGCCCCGGGGGAATCCCCTTTTCCCTTTTTGTCAGTGGTCAGAGGCTTAGATGTGGACACCCCCTGTTATCCCCTGAATTCCCTGATTTGCTATCCTGTTGTGACCTCCCCTGAACCCTCCCCCGCTTATAAGATCAGGGAGGGAAATTTAAACTCTCTCTGACCAGCAGTCTGGACGAGCTGCAGATCTCCCACAGCTCGGCTTGAATAAACCACCTTTAAACCTGCTTAGCCAAGAGCCATCCTTTTATCTACCACCGTTGTCACAACACTTTTTGGACCAGCTGCTGCTGAGAAGCCGAGTCCAGCAGGTAAAGATAACCTGCTTGCAAACCCGGACTGAAAAAGCTCTGGCTGCTGTGCAGATCTGAGCCAGCCAGGGGCCAGCGTCCGCCCGGTGTGGAAAGGCACAGCCACAAAGCCAGGGCTTATGTTTATTAATTACCTTACCTTACCTTCCTAGCTCAAATCCTCTTGGAAACCTCATCTAGTCTGTTGAGAATGATCACCATGCTGCTTATTTTTCACATAAGGAAGTGATAGCATTTAACACTTATAATAACTTTCTTACAGTTTTTCTTTCACAGGAAGAAAAAATTTCCTTTAAAGCATTTTTTTCCTCAAAAAGTTCTAAATGGAAGCATAAGAGAAGTTTCATCAGAAAAGCAAAAGGCCCCAACCCCAACTTTTGAAGTGAGGACAGCACAAAGGAGATGGAAACCCCAAGCCCACCCCAATTCAATGCACATTTGGAGTTTATGTTGCAAACTTACAAGCCTAGCTGGAAACATACCAGCCTCTTGCATAACCACAGAGAGCTGGGTAAAATACTTTTCATTACTGAATCCTTTATACTCCATAGGGTGAAAAAATGAGGTGAAACATGCTTTACTAGTCATGCAGGATACATTTCAATTTGTGACAAAGTAGCAGACATGAAGAATTTTTAAGATGAAACTTTATAAAAATTTCAGCTCTGCCAAAAAAAAAATATAAAGCTTGTATTTCATTTGGCTCACGACTCCACTAAGTTAAGAAATGCAACGTTATTTCTGAACCTCTAATTACTGTCACAAACATAGTTTGACCTATGATAATGAACAGTTAGTGAATATATATGTATGTGTGTGTGTGCATGCATTACTTAAATGCTTTGTTTTCAAAAGGTTGGATGCCACAGCATTAATTATAAAGTGTACCCCGAAGCAGCAAGCTGGTACTTTGATTAAACTACTCAAATAATTATTCTGATCTCCTCAGAACGTGGAAAATAGTCTAGCTTACTTGATTCATGTCCAACAACTTATTTTGCATTTTTGCGAGCTTTCTAACAGACAGAATGGACTTGTGTATCTGTTTATAGAGTGCTTAAAGCAGTCTTTGTCAGGGCTCCTGTATGTTACTGCTATAAAGAGTATGAATAGGCATGTAAACCACCCATTTATTTGAGGTTGTGTTTAGGCATATGTCTACCCTGTAGGTCCTGATCAGCCCTGCAGAGTTTGTATTCATCTTCTCAAAGAGAAAGGTACACTTGCAAAATAAAAGGAAGACCAGTGGTTTGAATATGGTTTTTTACTTTGAAATATTATCCCTTTGAGAACTGGGTGAACCCCACAAATTCTGGTTTATGAAAAGGAGGAAAAAAAAAAAAGAAGAAGAACCTTCCAATGAAATCAAACCACCATATGCAGTTTTGGTTTTCAGGCTGAAGACCAACACCTTCTATGGTTCTAGGAAACCTCAGAGGCTGTTAACAAGATCAGATGTAGACATTCAGCATTACATAGCTCGATAGTTTAAAATGAAAAGACCCCCTCACAATCCAATTAGGGCAGCAGGAAGAGAAGCTGATACATGATGAACATAGATGAACACAAAAGTTGGCATACATGAGCCAACTCTGAGACTAATAGCCAAGCTGTAAATTCTTCAGGAGAGAATCTCAGGGACAAGGATACAGCTTTTCTTACTGACACTTCTGACTTTAATTTCTGGCATAATGTGGTCAGAAAAAGAAAATACCAGCAATAGCAAGAAAGCAGAATATACAGCTCTCATGTGTTCTTTAAAGGTTTCCTTCATGGCAAAGCTGCACCCTTTTTTGTAATTGTTAGTACACTTACAACCCACATGTCTGTGGTTCTTCGCATTTACATGCTCCACCAGGAAAAAGTGACACTTACAGAAGAACATCTTCCACTTTGAGACAAAGTACAGAAAAGATTCAGGAGAATTATTAGCCTATGGACAGCCTGACTTCCATCCTACTTGGAACCAGAGAACCTATTCTACAGAGGCTGGCCTAGACACAGTGACACAGACTTCAGTATTAGGAGTGAAAAGTCCAAGCACAAGAGACATAAATCCTAAAAATAGTAGAAGAGACATTTAAAGAAAGCAAAAAACTACATTTCACATGGAATTTCTCCAGTGCTGAGCACAGTCTGTGTGCAAATATAAATCATATATGCACTAAACTGCTAACCAAATCTTTTTCTTTAAAATCCGTTTTCAGTTGAGTTAGCTGCAGGATGTTTCACCTTGAATGTATTGCTGGTTAAGCTTTTCATCTACTTTCATTTGATTAATTCCAGTTTCGGGCTTTCAGTGCTCATTCAGTATCACTCACTGTATAATAGTTCACTATAATTAACACCATTTACTTCATCCTTTTTATATCAAAAAAGAATGATCCCTCCCTATTGCTATAATTTAATTTTAGCTTCTATGACTGCAACAGTATTTAACAAAGTATTGCTGTTTCTCATAATTTGTCCTAAGAAAATTATCACTGACAAAATATAGAACAGAGAACTCAAGCAGGATGACTTTGGCCATTTATTGCTGCTACTAATTATCCTAACCTTCTTATCATAATTACTTTTTGGCCTACTTACCCAGTCATCCTAACCTGGCAGCCCTGACTTCCGCTATCCTCAAGACTAAGTGCTAGGAAAGCTTAAGTCTTTGTTACTGACACTAAATACAAACTGAGAATGGAACACAGAGAGCAGTAATTCAAAAAATACCATTCCTTCGACAGTCGTTTTCTTAGCAGTAACCGTGACCACCATGAACTTTCAATGGCACAAGAAAGGGAGAGTTTGTGGGGAGATCTTTGATAGACCAACTGTTACAGAGGAGAAAAAAAAGCTTGCATTCAGTCGACCCTTTCTTCAAACAGGGCTAAATACTGATACTCAAAGCTAAATACAAGTTGAAGAAATCCCTGTGATTTTAGATTGGTATGCTAATCATCTGAGAGAAAAGGTAACTGGAGTCTCTAGGACAGTGCTAATGAGGTCAGAAGGTGAGATGTTTATCTCCTACAGGGAAACAGGAGCTCCAGATCATTGTTGCCTGTGGAACTTGATGGAAAGCCTTCTTCTCTATTTACACTGACAGCTGTAGTTCTTCTGAAGGTTCAGCTTCATCTTGTTAATAGGTTCTTTTGCTCAGGACTGAGAGGTCTGAGAGGGGCAGTAGCTGATGGTGAGAAACGCTGGTAGCAGGCAGCCAGGAATTCCTGCCTGAGTGCAGGAGTGATTCTGCTTGATCTGTGCAATTCCCCTGAGGACTGTGGTGTTTGGGGTGAGATGCAAGGCACGGAATGGTGCCCTGCACAGCCAAAGGAAGCTGTAGATGCAAGGCAATTCACGGGAGACTGCCCATTGCTTGGGACACCTCTCAAGAGAAGGGTTACAAAACAGACCAACACAATAGACAATCCCCTTAGCTGTGAGCAATCACATGGGGGGGAAATTTCAGGGGGAAATATCACATATGCTTGGCCTGTCCTCAGTACTCCATCCAGGTGTCTACTTACAATTACTACAGGAAAGAGCAGACCAGGTGCTGCTGACTGCTCTGAGTCAATAAAGCCACTCTTATGTTCTCCTGCAGAATGTGAGCACAGGATCCTGACTGTCACAGCTGTGCGCTGTTCTCCTTGCTGCTGAGACACAATTTGATCCCTTTCCTGCAGATATTTCTTTTTCCCCTAATGGCAAGTTAAGTGACACAGGGGTGTTTGAAGCTGAAAGGGCAATTCTTGGAAGGACTGGAAAAAATCCTGGATTTTTTGTTTGTTTGTTTTTTAATATAGGTTATAAAACTAAAATTACTTTCTGAACAGGTTCCAAAGCTACCAAGAATGTACCGTTGATTAGCTTGGTATTGAATTCATGGCTCTGTAAAATAAAATTATTTCAAAGGGGTGTCTTTACTGGGAAAAGACTTTTTTACATTGTAGAACTAAATATTGAAAAAGTTAAGCTCAGATACCACTCCCTTGGGTCCAAGGGCTCAACTGGTTGCTGCAAACCTGTTAGGTTCCCTTGAAGTGACTGCTGTTGCAGTAACTATTTTGCAGGCACTGCCATTATTCAAACACGTTTTTCCATTCCAAGAGGAATGGAGTTGCCTTCTCTTAACTATATGAATGAGAAGTTTAAAAACATTAGAAGTTTTGCATTACAATGTCATTTTTACAACATGAGTATTACACTTTCATATAGCTTTCAGCAAATCCTTGACCTTTAAGAGCCATACCATACATATGATATTAAAAACACACTGCTCAGTAAAAGTCTATTGCATCTTTCATTAATGTATAATTGAAAATAACTCCAAAAAATGTTTTCCATGTAAATTCCAATTTTTGTTGAAATTAACATTGTACTTAAAAATAGTTCACCACATCAGTGTTTTTTTTCAGTGTGTTGTAAATCTAAACCTTGATTCTCCCCTTCTCTAGCAGCAACAGTAGGTGCTCCCAGGGTGTTTATGATACATGTCCTGGGTGGGTTTAGGAATTCGGGCACGAATAATGCTTTCCACATCAGCCAAAACCACTTCTACTCATAAGGCTGGAAAGTGCAAACCCACATACCTGTATCTTTGCAAATCAAGAAATGTAACACCTTAGACTGCTTGTGCTTTTAGTTGTTAAGAGAGGTTTCTAATCCTTTAATAATGCTCCCCTCAAACTGTAATGTAATCTCTTAATCACTTTAAGAAGCTACTGAATTCCTCTGTCATAAGCATCTGTTTGTAATGACATATGTAACAAAAGAAGATGGTGTCTGTTTTCAAGATTGTGACTTTTGTGGCATATTAACTGAAGGCCACGAAAATGGTAGGTAACAAAGTTTAGCCAAAAGCACACTTAGCTCAGAACTGGCTGTTAGGATTGTGGTGCAGTTCTGCTTGACTAAAAACCCTGTGAGGAGCTCCAAAGAGCAATGAAACACAAGACACATCACAAACGACATGACTATTATTCTCGTTCCCATTATTTAGGTGTCTGATTCATTTATTTACAGGTTCAGCACTGTAAGGAACAGGAGTTCTGATCATTAGAGAAGCAAGCAGCAATTGTTATTACAATGATATGCAGCCCTATGCGTGACACTTATTTACAGGGGACCAATTTTTCCACAGGGTTGAAATAGCACAGCAGCACAGTATTTAGATATATATCAGTACTGGTAGAACTAAAAGTCAAAGGTGCGTGGTACAACTCACTTTTCTCTTTCTATTTTTAAAAGTATTTGTGGTGAAGATTATGCACCTACTGCTTGAGAGAACAACATATCATGGTACTGCTGTCTTCCTACAAAATTGTTTACCCAGTTACATGACATGAAAAAGACTCAGTCTCATCTGTCAGTGGAATCTAACATACTGAGGGGGTTTAATCTTGTGTTTTTCAGAGGCATTAATAGAGATGCTACAATAAACAACACTTAAGTTTAGGGACAAAAAGGTTTGTGAAGACGTTTCTATCTCTAATAATGTTTGGGAGATAAAATATTTCATACAGCAAAGTAAAACTAATTAGTGATATGAAATAGCCTGAGAGGAGGGAACTTACTTTGTAAATTATTATTAATCAAAGAGCAGGCACATTTTTCTGCCTTCGTCGAAGTACAAACAGCATTACTGGCCCTACCAGAAATGGATGGCAAGTCTCTGTCTCTCTGAAAGTTGAGAACTTCACTGAAATAAATGTGGGCTTCAAGATAATTATATGAATTTAATGTACATTGAGTTAAAGACACCATTCTGTTCAAATGCAAGACATTGTTATGCTATTATATTAATTAAGGCATTTTATTTGTTACATATTTGAACATAATATACTTCTTTTGGCTTTTATAAAGTGTTTTCAGCATCCAGTTAGTAACTGGATCTGTTCTGTATGCTTTCTCTTTAATCTGAAAAGATCCATGAGGAAACACTGTATTTCTCTGTTACTAAATTTTTGAAAATGAATGCTATATTTTAGTATATAAATAGACAAATGCATAAATATCTACTCAAAAACAAATGCAAAGCAAGTTTGACAGAAAAGGGTTACAGCCTAAAGGAAAACAGCGAAAGGAACATAACAGAATCAAAAACTAGAAATGCCAAATGTTTCATTCGCATTGATCGTGAGTTAGCAATTTACAAGCACCGAAAAATAAGAAAAAATAAAGTGCATGTATTATATCTACCATGACTCATAGCACCTCTATTGTACTTTCTGCTGTTTATAAAGCCTGTTAGCTGTAACTCATAGAATCACACAATCATAGACTCATAGAATGATTTCGGTTGGAAGGAACGTTAAAGATCACCTAGTTCCAAACCTCCCATCCCCAAGGGCCAGGACACCTTCCACTAGATCAGGTTTCTCAAAGACCCATCCAACCTAGCCCTCCAGGGATGGGGCATCCACAACTTGTCTGGACAACCTCTGCCAGTGTCTCATCACGCTCATAAAAATTTATTCATAATATTTCACCTAAACATACTCTCTTTCAGTTTCAAGCTATTGCCCCTTGCCGTCACTACATGCCCTTGTAAAAAGTTCATCTTTCTTGTGGGCCCCCTTTAAGTACTGGAAGGCTGCCATATCATCACCCAGGAGCCTTCTCTCCTCCAGGCTGAAGAACCCCAATTCTCTCAGCCTGCCCTTGTATGGGAGATTTTCCAGCCCCCTGATGACCTTTGTCACCCTCTTCCAGACTCATTCCAGTAGGCCGTCGTCCTTCTTATCCTGGGGACCCCAGAGCTGGATGCAGTACCCAAAATGGGGTCTCATGAGAGCTGAGTAGAGGGGTAGAACACCTCCCTCCACCTGTTTGCCACGGTCCTTTTGATGCAGCCCAGGACACATTTGGCTTTCCAGGCTGTGAGAGCACCTTGCTGGGTCATTCCCAGCCTCACATCCACCAGCACCCCAAGTCCTTCCCAACGTGCTTTGTCCAACAAACACTTTGTGTTTGTGTTGGGGATTGCTCCAACCCAGGTGCAGAACCTTGCATGTGGCCTTGTTGCACTTCATGAGGTTTTCACCTCATGTCAAGCTAATTCCGTGAGAAAGTTGTTCCTTGCTTCTCTAATGTGCATTAACTGAGCAAGAGCGGTTGCCTGACTTCACAGCCACGAGCCAGTGATGAAACTGTGATACTGCAGGAATCATAGGTTACAGTTCCCAGTTAGGATGAAAATTTTCTAGGGTGCCATGTAGACTACAAAATTATTCAAATGAAGAAGAATTTTCAGTGTAACGCAACTTTTCAAAACCATAAATTAACATGCACCTCACAAAATGCCACATTTCCAATGGGTGGAGAGGCATCATATCTTGTCAGGCCTCATGTTACCAGAGAGCAATAACTAAGACACAAGTAAGCTCACCAACAGCTCAGTTTACTCAGGTGTCTCACTCTCCTCCATTCAGATCAGGCTGCTGGCTCTGCACCATCAGGATATCTGATTTGTCTGCAGTGCCTATAGCTCTGATGTCTCCAACAATGCTAGCAAAGCAGAACATGATGCTAAAATCACCTTTGTTACAGCTTTTGGCAGTTACCTGTGACTATGCAATGAACTGAAGTAATTTAGAACTGTAGTTTTAGAAAAAGCAGGACTTAAAATAATAAAAAAATCATCTGACCTTTCTGCTGCTGCCTAAGCCTCCTTGGCCCTGAATCAGAACAGAGCTGAGCTTTGCCAAACCTGTGCACAGCAGCTCCTCTGCTCTGCCTACTCCCTGCCTTCCACTACAGCCTTTCTGCCAACAGCACTGAGATTTGCAGTGCTATGAATGTTTGTGGTTGCATTCAAACTTGTAATTTTTTTAACCTGCTCATGAAAACAAGAGGAAGACAACTTTGTTCCAAATGACTGCCAGATTCCATCATTAATAAGGAATTTAGTCCCTACTAGGATATCACCAATAAAAACAAGGCTTGCTGTTAATAAGAAGTGTTGATATGTCCTCTTGAAAAACAGCTGTCACTCTGTGACTCAGGGGCTTTAGATCCAACATGACTAGGACACAAGCTGTGAAAAGTGGTAATCGCCACTGGGAGGGATGCATGCTGCAAGGGGGACGGAAGAGGCACTGGGATCAGACGACGAGAATAGGTTAGCAGAAGGACAGGGAGAAGGGGCTGAGAGGGTGTTGTGGTTTAACACCAGCCAGCAACTGAGTACCACACAGCCATTTGCTCACTCCCCCACCAGCAGGATGTGGGAGAGAATCGGGAGAGAATCGGAAGAGTAAAAGTGAGAAAACTCGTGGGTTGATATAAAGACAGTTTTATAGGAAAAGCAGAAGCCCTACATGCAAGCAAAGCAAACCAGGGAATTAATTCACTGCTTCCCATGGGCAGGCAGGTGTCCAGCCATCTCCAGGAGAGCAGGGCCCTATCACATCTATCTAATGGTGACTAGGGAAAACAAACACCATCACTCCAAACGTCCACCCCCTTCATCCTTCTTCCCCCCACTATACATACTGAGCATGATGTTCTATAGCATGGGATATCCCTTTGGTCATCGGGGTCACCTGTCCTGGCTGTATCTCCTCCCCAGCACCCCCACCCTAGCGTGGCAGTACAAGGAGTACAAAAGGCCTTGACTCTGTGCGAGCACTGCTCTCCAATAACAAATATCTCTACATTATCAACATTGTTTTCAGTACAAACCTAAAACACAGCCCCATATGAGTCACTCTGAAGAAAATTAACTCTATCCCAGCCAAAACCAGCACAGGCTGTAAGAGCAAAATTAGAGGCATGCAGCAGGGAGAGGTGGGAATACAAACTGGTGGGACAGTGACAGCCCTGTGTGGGACGATGGGGAGTGAAAGACATATTTTTCAATTAGCCAGAGGAAAAAAACATTTTTTGCGTGTGCATTGGGGCTGCATTTTGACCTTTCGAGTTTATACGTGATTTTGAGAACAGTCAAATTCCTCCTAAACCTTTGGAAGGGTGAGGGGAAACACCCAAAAAACCCCAACACCCTAAAAGAACCAAGTTTGCATGTTTCACAGAATTATGACTGTGGAACATCCATTATTTTAGACCACCCTTCTGTGCTCTGCCGTTGTAGTGTAGGTGGGAGGTGACGATTCAGATCTTTGAATCCCAAGAACTGGCAAAGCAGGCAAGTCATATTAGCTTGGGGCTGGAAAGCAGCTGTTATGTAATTCCCTCTCATCTCCACCAGAACTGCTGAGAAGTGGTTTATGTTATTTACAACTGCTATAACATTTTCCTGCTTGTAGTCACCATGGCTTCCTATTAAAAAGCAATTCAGTTATATATGGAAGTTTTATATGTAATACAGTATCTTTAACTCTCTCCATGGCTACATATTCCTCATACAATTATTGCAGCTTGATATTGCAAGATTGTCGCACGGCAGCTATGTACCAAGCAATACCTTCAAACCAAGTCTATAGAGTTAAATCCTTTAAAACTCACCTATGCACCCGAGTGCCAGCAATGAACCTTGTCACAGTGCCCAGGACCCTGTGTATGCCCTGGGGAGGGAGCAAAACTACTCTGGGACTCGGGATCCTACTCACCCCCTGCAGAGACCTGCTTTTTCCTTCTACCTAACAAGCACCATTCTGAGATGCTGCTGTCCCTGCTGAGCTCGATGGCATCTCTGCACAGCACTGTGTTCTGCAGAGCAAACATTTCCCAAAGGACTAGCACAGTAATTTTCTTTCCTCATCTCACTGGGCAGCATAGAGGGAAGGCAAGTCAAAAATGGCATTTCGAACATGGTACAAGTGATGATTAACTTTCCATACAGCTGTTGCTATTACATTCTCCCTGTCAAAAATTTTCTTCCAAGAATCTGTGTAAACAGACTCTGCATTTAATTCCTCATCTGCAATAACTAGAGGCGAGGGCTGATCTTTCAGGGAGGTGACAAAGTTCAGGGTTTTGCTGGGATGAACTTGCCCAGCAGCGCAGCAGCAAAGAGCTCATATAAGCTCCATTCTCATTACTTTACCCCTGAAGGAATTAAATCTGAAAATTTACAATAAAGCATGTAAGAACATGAAATGTCACATTTTTATAACATCCTATTCACGTATTTTCCATTCAGAATTCTTACTATTTATCAAAGCTAACCCAGCTGTAAACACTTACTTTAATAGCCCATAAAAGTGAAATTAATACTCCTTTACAAACATACTTTTCACAGCTCTGTGCTTGAATTACACCATAAAGGTTGTGAAACTGAAAATAATACATAAATCATGTTTTATTGACTGAAAATTTCTAAAATACATTTTGGACTTGACTCACAAGAAACAAGATCTCTGTTCATATTTAATCTCATGGTAGGAAAAAAGAAATATGTTGCAAAAACATATAAAAAGTGCTTTTTATGCCAATGAAACAAAGGCAAAGTTATAAGTGAGATATAAAACCCATAGGTGAGGCCAACAGAAAGTAAAGCTGCCTCAGGTGCTGCACTTCCATCTCAGAGATAGACACACCGTTTTCACTTTTGTTGGCACATTTTTGTTGGCCCTCTCTTCAGCATGTTTAGCAAATGCATCAGCATATGCTCAACACAAAAAATATTTAACAAGAATAAGGTTCTCTAAAGAAGGCTTTCAGTCTGAAACTATTTTTCCAAGTGTTAGTACTTTTACTAGTGAGAGACTAAAAATACATTCCTAACCTTTTTGGTGTGTATACAAGCAGTTTTTCTATTTATTTTATTGAGTTTTTTTTCTTTCTCATCCATAATCTCTACAGATATCTGTATTTAAAAAAAAAAAAAAAAAAAAAAAAAAACACCACCAAAACCAACCACTCTAAAAACCACACTCTATACACAAGGTCTGGATTTATATCACAGATTTCCTTAGGGGAAAGAAAAAAAAAAAAAAATTAAAATGTCTATGTCAAGACCAAATTTCAGGTGGGTTTTTTTTTCTTGGTTTTAATCAGTAATGGAATATTCCCTACCATAAATTGCTACCCTCCTTTCCTCTCTTGCTTTGATGGTATTCACTAACATCGGAAAGAATTCCTAATATTTCCTCCCTATGCTATGGGAATAAGCACTCAAAGTTAATGAAGGGATTAAATACGTAATAGTAATAGTAAAAAGGTTGAAATAAATATTTGAGCAGAAGATAAATCTGAATCCAGAATCAAATTTGGTAGAAAACTTGTGGCATCCCACTGAAGATTTCCATGTGACCAAATGTCTGTAGCATTTTTAGAGCTGTAAAATGCCTCAGTGGGCAGTTACAAACTACTTATGATATATTTATAGTTCATAGAAAAAGTAAATAGATAAAAATAGTAAGTATAACTGACTTGGCACATACTTGTGTTTTTTTCGGTGAGAACTTTTGAGTGAACAGAGAGATAGAACTGATTCCACGCTCCAGTGATGTTAAACTTCTTTTTTCTTCATATTAGACAGGAGTGATATAAGACACCAATGGGATAAGATAGAGCACAGGTTTCTCCACACAGAGACACTGCCTCTTGTCTACCTCCTCTATCAATGTCAAGCGACCCAAAGAGAAATGATACAGCTGCTGGCTGGCAAGAGCTTAATCCAGAGAGCACTGAGATAACGCTCAAAGGCTTGAGGAAGCACCAAAAGTCTTAGCAGAGATTAACTCAATCCCTTGACTGAAGTAGAGCATCGACTATTACCTCCTTGGTCTCCCGGGGTAGAAGCCTAGCTGGATTGATTTCCTGTAGATGTTAGAGCTGAGGCCACTGTCAAGGTTCCTGTTATATAACCTATCTCTGTGACGATGGTTCCTCACAAATACAGCCTACTCAGCGCAGCTTCCCTTAGGTTTTTGGTTGCAAAAGTTTACATTCTTTTGGGATTTTGTTCGCCATTATTTTTTTTTTTAGGTTTTGTTTGTTTGAAATTGTCGCAATCTCAGTACGACAATAAAGAATTTTGAAGGGCATATGTACCACAGTATCCCAACAGCCCTCTTTGCAACAACCTATTTGGTGAGGCTTTCCACAGTTATTATTTCTGTGCAAATGCTTCTCTAATTTACCTTAACAGAGCCCAATCTTGCCTTATTTATCTGTTTTGGAATGTGTTTGTCTCTGGACAGAGCTAGACAAGGAGAAGAATCTGATTACATAAATGCTATCAAATAACTGAATTTTTTACTCTTTAGTATAACTTCTAGCAATTTCAAGTGTTGCATAGCCTCTTCAGGACAACTGCTGTAAAATATTAACTGAAAATTGAGATCTACCAGGAATCACATCCATGTGAACAGTTCACATGAATTATCATGAGTATATACAAAAGGACAGCAACCTAATTGACAAAACATCCATAAATATTTACTTCCTGATAGGTAAGATAACGTGCATGCAAAAAAAAATATTGAAAACTAAAAGTAAAATAACTAAATGGAGATCAAGTTTTCAGATACCTGCAAAGCATTTGCTGTTATAATGCTGATTCCCATCCAAGTCCCAGTTGGACTGCAGCTTTGCTGTGCCAAATGCTCTACAGTATAACAGGTAGATTTTTAAATCAACTTTTAATTCACCACTTTTATGGGTACTAATCTGAAGTAAAAAAAAACTTAGTCTACATGTATTCAACTTACCAGTTCAGGGAGAACACAGGCCACAAGCACAAACATTCCTTACCTAAAGCCAAAGCTCTCTTTCACTGGATTAGTATCGAGTAAATGGTGGGAGATAAGTGGAAAATAAAGCAATTACTTCTAAAAGCAAAACATTATTTTCTTTCAAATCTAGCAGTATTAGTGTAGCAAAGAGATCCAGAGTGTAGCAAAAATGTAACTTGTTGTGAAATAACATTATTAATTTATTAAGAAATAATAAATTCAATTGCATTAATGCTTTTACATCAACAGTCACAATGTTGATCTACAAGCTGACAAAACCATCTTTCAGACCAAAACAAGTCTTTTC
This sequence comes from Hirundo rustica, assembly GCF_015227805.2. Classification (NCBI taxonomy): domain Eukaryota; kingdom Metazoa; phylum Chordata; class Aves; order Passeriformes; family Hirundinidae; genus Hirundo; species Hirundo rustica. The sequence goes on along the minus strand of NC_053450.1, from coordinate 138,589,390 downwards.
ACGAACACTTCATTTTGGGCACCATCTTTCCCTTGATTATACATAAACAGCGAAACACCTGTCAACTCCTAAACTCACTCAAATGTCCTATTCAATTAGGTTTTGGGTTGCAGCATATCTATTTTCTAAGGTTAATCCTGAATAGGCAAATGATTGACAATCAACAAAACTAACCACAAAAAAAAAAATTAAATTGCAGATAGAGTTTGCAGAAGTAATAGGAATCATGTTAGTAATTACTGAGACAACAATTTTATCACTGTTCCTACCTTAAACCACAAAAGGCAAGGCCAGTCCTCGTGAGTAACCTGTTCCAGTGGAGCTGAAGTGTGTCAGGAGAGCAAACAAATCATACAGACACGTTAGTTAACTGCTTAGCCGCTTGGTCATATCTCAGTCTTTAAGTCATATGGAAGACAGGCAATTTAGATATAAAACATACTGGCTGGTTTATTTACGAAGGGAGTACATTTTGACCACAGGCTCTCCCTAAAAAATAACTAAAGAAGCTCAGTTGGAGTTCCAATGATCATGTTATTTCTAAAAGCAGACATCTAAACTTGAGTACAGGATCAGCAATGGGAAAAAAATAGTGCATTTAGTGATATTGGGTTAACTTGACAGACTTTACCGAATCCCAAATCATACCCAGAGATCTGAAATCATTATTTTCATGCCCAGATATGTTGGTTAGTTAAGTTTTACAGACAACAAAACCAGAAGTTTTGTGCAGGAAAAATGCTGGATCCTTGTACCTGTGAAAATAATACGGTTTTGCTAATGTAATTATGGATTAATTTTTTTAAAAAAGGTATTTCAGCATACTTCAGCATTTGACTCACAAAAATCTGTTAAGACGTTTTATGCAATTTTTAGAATTACATTGACCTGTGCAAATCATTTTGATGTTCAACCACGCTTTAAGCCTTTGAAATTCACCATGTCTTCACCCTTCATGAAATCCTTCCCTTTTTTTAATGAGTGTTGCATCCCTTCCTTCATTTGCAGCCCCCAAAATCTCAGCAGTACAAGAACTCCATAACTAGACCACAAGGAGCAGCAGCAATGATCCTGAAGCTGCCACCAGAACAACGGCACAGTCAGTGTCAGTGCTGGATGTTCAAACACTATCAACCAACCATGCCTCGTAAGAAGAACTCAGTTGTTTGCTTTCTACAACTTCCAGTAAAACTTCCATGAAATAAAATAAAGATTAAAAGCATAATGGTTTAAAAATACACACTAAAAATGCAGGAAATGCCATTTTTTAAGAACACTTAAGAAAGATGAGTTCCTCCATGTGTACATGCATTATGCTACTACAATTGCATATTTACCTTTTCTCCAGAGAAGCCTGATCTTATTCAGTAATTAGGACAAATTTCTGAGAAGACAGACTCGTGCCACAGAAATCTGGAATGTGGCAGTGGTTTATTTCCATCAATTTGCAATCAATCTGAATACTGTGTACAGCTTTCCTTGTATAAACAGATTTTAAATACTAACTTCAGAAAAAAATGGCTAAAGTACAATATATAACTGCATTGCTATATCTTTTTATCCATTAATAGTATAAACTGGCTATAAAAAAGATTATAAATTAAAACTGAACAGGAAATATGAAAGCCACTTTTTTTCAACTGAAACACATGTGCATGTTACAAATCAGCCTGTATGTTAGTAAAAATTCAAAGTTTAAATTTTTCTGCTTCTTTAAAAAGCTCTACTTTTTAAAGATGCCTACACAATTGCATTTGGCAGAGCTGATGTCCTTTTAAACAGTTACTCACTACCTCTCTGTATGCTGCATATTTTCACACAACCATGCAATTCTGAAACAGGACAATCTTTTTAACACTGAGGCTCGGGAATTTTTTTTATTTCATACGATTTTGCACCAACATCCTAGGAACATTTATCACTGTGTATCAATAAACTGTTGAATAAATACAAAAGAGTATAAGCAATTTATAAGCAAGAACCAGTTATTGCCAGTTACTTGTCTGTGTTGTGAGATATCTGTCATCATTTTCTGCTTGGATTCAGAAGCTATGCATGAGGACACTGACAAATCACTAAAACAAAATTGAATTTTTATCCTCAAAAATCCTACCAAGTAATTCTGACACCATAAAAGCAAAAGAAGACAGTAGAAATATTTGTATTCAGGTGATTTTGTACTTGTATAAGAAGTACTGAAACACACCTTTATTTACAAGTGGCATTAATGTAAAAAGATTTATCTTGCACACATGTATCAGCCAAATACAACAGGACACATAAGCCGCAGTAGCTGGCATTAACAACTTCTGTGTGTCCTAAGAAAGTTACTAAGCACTAAGTGTCATCCACTAGGCTCCCTGAAGAGCAAGCCCTTGACTGAGATGGAAAACAGTGATACTTACATAAATCTTCCCTTTCCTACTTGCCCATCACCCTTATTTTGGGATTCCTCCGCTACAAACCAATTCAGTTCTTGCAAGTTTGCTTTGTGTAACAAAGTCTGTTCAACACACGTGACAATTTTAACATATCCCTTGCACATTTAGTGATGGAATGTCATAGTCTTGGCAACCTAAGGAACTCCTGAAATGCGGCATCCAACATGTCAGCTAATTCACAATTGTGTTATAAAATACAGCCAAGATGGCCTCACAAAGCTTACGCTCCCACGGACTGAAGTTCACATTAGCTTGGTTTAGAATTAAAGCATTTTCTACCTGATTTATAGAACCATACGAGTTGGAAAATCAAGCTCCTTTTCTGACTTATTGTCAATAATAAAAAGTCTGTTGACCAAAGTCCCCTGACAGGTCTAAGGATTAGCTGGGTTATGCAAGTGATTAGCCAAGGTTAAAATAATTGGGCACTGAAATTATGAGCCAGGACAATATCTGTCCTTCCCTTGTTACTGGAATTGTTGAACTGAGGACAGTAAAGGAAAACTTGCATCTATCTCTGCTTTTGCTGGGGGTGAGAGTAGCGTTACAAGCAGTTTTGTAAAGCTCTGTCCACATTAGGATCACTGCTTCCATAAAATTTGTCCATGAAGCTGCCTCTACTCCTGTTCAAGCAAGATACCACTAGCTTCCATCTGAACCTAGTGTCTCAGCTGAACTTCAACCACTACAGCTATTGAAAAAAAAACAAATAAAACACCACTTTCCACGTGTCCAAAATATCTGAAATGCCATTTTTTAAATTTCCCTTTAGACAAAATAAGTAATGCAAAAACAAGTGCTTTGTTACACGCTTCAGCAATACACCCTCAATGTCTTTGCAAACTAGTTCAACAAGTAACCTAGTTCTTTTTCAAATTCCTTAAAGTTATCTGCATACCCCTGTGACTCATGCAGTAGATAAATTGCTGAGGAACTCTGTGGGAACCCATCCCAGGGTCCCGCATGGCTGGTTTTTAACACTACTTTATTTATTTGTGATACTTTAGCATCATTTTTGTCGCACAGAGTGAACACTATGCAGTACCAATCCTTTTCACTTAGCTTACTGAGCATTTCTACGGTTTGTGTTGCAAAACACAAACAAAATTTGTAATCACAATTCATGATATAGCTGAAAATGGTAATTTTAGAAGACCTAAAATAAATGTGTTTGTTGTTTTTTTTTAAAGTTTGGGATAGTTGCAACTTTGACTTAATCACAACCAACCAAAAACCTAAGCAGCCTGGATACAAAGTTTTTAAACAGCCAACACATCACTGATAGTTATTGATGCTGTATTAATATTTTCACTTTTAGAGTCACGCGAGTAGCCTTTTTTCCCATAAACTACCACTGTTCCTTATGAACATATTTGTGACTGTATCTTTGCCGTGCTCTCACTTCAAAACTCAGCTTTCCAAAGATTCATGGGTTAAGCAGTAGGGGACTAGGAAGGGTTTTTCCACCACTGTTTGTACTTTAAAGAAAAGGCTCAACTAGGTGTAAAGGGAATGGGAAAAATATTCTATTTACCAGTATCTTGAAAATAACGTAACATTTAAGTCTACGCTTCATACCACATAAACCAGTAACAAATATATACTGTCCTGCAGCTCTTCATCACATGCGCTCAACTAAGTCCGATGCATTTCAGCTATTTAGTTACTTTTTAATCCTAACTTTAACCCAGTACCCTGCTGTTGTTTAAGGATGGGTCCTTTTACTACTTCGAGATCAGGGACCGAGTTGTAAACCACATGCACATTTGTAAACACGTTTTAACAACTTGCAAGGCATTTCCATCTTCTGAGGGGAGTAAAAAGCTGTATCTCCCTATGACATTGCTTCTATTGGAGTAACAAGAGGGTGCCAAGGCATCGCTACTGACCGGATAAATCTCAAGCAAGTTTGGGATTAACTGCAGAATGGAGGTTCCCAAAGACCAGTGTCCAAGCCCAGGTGTGCACAGACCAGCAGAGAGCTGGCTCACCACCAACCCTGATGTCACCAGCTCATGAACTGTGCTTGAGAACGACTCTTCTAAGGCATAATATAGAAAATTGTTTCTCACTGGCTAACAGATATACTTGCTTGCAGTAAGAAAATAATTAGATATTTGATTGTCTTTAAATGCTTGAATTTCTTTCACATATTGACAGACACCAGAATTATCAGTGGTTCACATTTGCAAAGTACTATGTCCCTTCTTCCCACCTCTTAATAGGGAAGACTAAGACTTAAGACTAAGAAGCTTAACAAAAGGTCCTGTGAACCCACCCTCAATTCTTCCCCACACCAGGAATGCATAGGGTAGAAAAGAAGAGCACGAGTAAAATTATATTCTTTATTCATTCCATTTTAGCTGTGAATGTTCCTATTATACAAATACAGTATAAATTCCAAAATCACAATATATTACAAAATAAAAAAGTACAAACTGCATTACTTAATAAATATATCTAACAAGTTAATCAGAAAGTAGAAGAGACAGAATCCAGATTGGAAACATTTAAATGTTTGACCCAGCAAACCATACAAACCTCAGTTTAAGTATTTTTTTTCTTTTAAGCCATAACATAGAATACCATTCCTGATTTCTTGATTAGAAAATAAAGTCACGTGAATAAAATGTTGTGATCAGATAAAGCTTTTTTGGTGAAACACCAGTGCCAAAAAAGAAGCAGGGCTTATACAAAAGACACCATAACCCCAGAAACAAGAACACAAACACTGAGGTGCAGCCAAGGCAATTACTGCCAAAGCAGGAGACTATTATCTAGTCACAACATTCTATTGCAAGTTAATGTTCTGTTATTATAGATAAATAATATAAATGGAGCAGAGGGTGAGCCAACCAGGCAACAAGAGGCCAGTTTACTCAAAACAGTAATTAAAAACAGAAGAGTCAATTGCTCCCTGCACTGTTCACGTGTAGCTGCATTCCAACTGGCTCAAAGGACCTGTTCTGTGCTCCAGGCAGAGAAAGCAACTGTTCCTAAAAGCAGTCTGTTCTCACTTTGCTGCAGTTTTACAAAAGCCATTATTTTGATTTTGCAAGAAAATACCCACAGTCTTTTTCATCAGCTAGGGGGGTCAGTTTGACATCGAATTCATTTGGTAAAAATATAAGGTTTATGGGTAAAAAACACAGCAAAAAATAGCTGTTACATCATAAGCCTTATTTACAAAAACTGTTTACAAACGTTTTTGGCTGTACAGCTGAAAGCCAGGTACTAATGTAAGATGTAGAAGATGGAGGTAACAGTTTAAAAATAGTGTGCAAAAAATACATTCTTATAGAAAATAGACAGTGGGGAGACACAAACATACACGGAGAAATCTGCTTGCAAATAACCCGAGGCTAAGTTTTTACAACAGAATATTACAAATACATCCGCATTTATCCCCCACAACCTACAGTCCTTCTCAGTCCGGGGTGCTGCTGCTTCATTAAGGATTAAGGCATCACCATCACAGCCAGCACACCCCTCTCTCTGTCAGTCCCTGCAGCAAAGCTCCCAGCCTGCGGCCCAGGCGGTCTCATGAGCAGGCATTCTGCTCTATGTACATCTTGGACAAGGACACCGCCATGGACTTGGCCAGCTCCTCATCCCGCCTGCGCTGTACCTGAGTCTGTCTGCACCACGCCTCGTACTCTGGGTTGGGGCACATGCGGTCCAGCACGGCATCGTAGTGCCCATTGCTAAGCCAGCTCAGCCAGATACTGGGTCGCGTCGGGTCCTCGGGCCCCAGGTAGTGAACCATGGTGGAAACGGTGGGGCTCTCGGGCCGGCCGCCCGTGGTGAGGTGAATGTTCACGTTCAGCATCTGCCCCATGGCCAGCAGCTCCGGGTAGCCGGCCCAGGCCCCGTCCTGGGCGGCGCCGATGAGGAACTCTCCCACGTCGCCCTCGATGATGGGGTTGAAGTGGTCTAGGTGGTCGGCGATGTAGTGCACGGTCTGCTCGCGGAGCTCGCCGTGCAGCCGCTGGTCCCCGTACACCGCCTTGCAGACGGCGCGGTACAGGCAGTTCCCGTCGGGGATGATGTGGAAGCGGAACCGGCCCTTCTGCCGCAGGTACTTGTCCTGCTTCTCCACCTCGGCCAGGTACAGCGCCAGCTTCTCGCTGCGCTCCGCTCTGCCGCCGGGCCCCCGCCGCACGTCGGGCCCCGCCGCCTCCTCCTCCTCCTCGCCGTGCGCGGGGCCGCCGGGCTGCGCGGGGCCCCCGCTCCGCTCCGCGGGGCCGCAGCCGGGGACCAGCCCGGGCTGCGCGCCGGCGGCCGCCGCCTGCAGCGCCTGGCAGTGCTCGCTGAGCCGCAGGCTGCGGTTGCTGGGCTCCTCGGCGGCGGCCTCGCCGTCGCCGCCGGCCTGCCGCACGCTCTCCAGGATGCCCTCCAGCCAGGCGCGGCTGCGCGGCGAGCCCGGCACCAGCTCTCCGGCGGCCTCGGCGCGCTGCACGATGCGGATGGGCACGATCCTCTCCAGCGGCCGCCGGCGGCTGACGGTGACCTGCGCGCAGGAGCTGAACTGCGGGCCGGCCGCCGGCCGCCCGGCCGGGCCCGCCGCGGGGCCGCTCGGCATCACCTCCAAGCAGGACGAGAAGGCGGGCATGGCGGCGGCGCTGCTGCTGCCCCCCGCGGGAACGAAGCTGTCCTTGCCGGAGCTCTCGGCGGCCGCGTTCGGGCCCGCGGCGTCGGCGGCGCTCGGTGTCTCCGCGGCGGAGGGTCCCGGCGACAAGGAGACCTTGAAGACGGCGGCGGAGCTCGGCGAGGCCGCGGCGGCTGCTGCGGTCGCGCCCGCCGGGTAGTGGGTGATCACGGAGCTGTAGAGCTGCATCCTCGGCTCCCCGCGGGCGGCGCTTTATAGGCGGCGCCGCCGACGGAGCTGGGGCGGGGAGCGGCAGCGGGGGCCGCGCTGGGGCTGCCGAGGAGGATGAACCGCCCGGGTAAAAATAAACAAGGGCATCACCGCCCGCCCCGCCCCGCCCGGGCCCCGCGGCCGCGGCAATTCCGACTGCGCCACCGGCCCGGCCCCCCCGCGGGCTCCGGCCCTTCTGGAAGCTGCGGGAGCGCGGAGGGGGCGGGGCTGCCCGGCACGTCAGCGAGCACCGCCCCTGCCCTGCCTGCGTGCGCTCGGGGGCACGGCTCCGAGCTCGCCGCTCGGGCGCGGATTGTACTCCTTGGATCCGTTCGGTTTTGGACAGTGCCAGGCGCCAGCCGCTGTTTGTGCACCTGCGGTCCCACTCTGGGAAATGCAGCGCATGCATACGAAGGTGTGTGATATAAACCAACGCATCTTAAGAGGAGACACGCGGTCTGAAATACGGGTCTTATCAAGATCACTGATAATTTGTTTATTAATGCCTGTAGCACTTTAAAATTAAGCCATGTCTTCTAGCCTTAGCTGCGGTATAACTAAAGTCATACCTGACCCTTTGTCCATGGACAGTGGTGTGACCTGTGCACACTCCGTTTGATTACGTTCTGACAGGCATGCTGACCAAGAAACACCAGTTTACACTGTGATCAAATATTAACACAGTCATTCCTAACAAAATAGGAAAAAAGGCATTGACATATGTAAGTTCAAAGTGATACTTAAAAATAATTCTGGATTCCATCCCACGGCCTCAAGTATTTTCAGGAAAGTGTTAGGAGTCCAGGCAGATTGTAGAACTTTAAAAACAAACGAAATAAACAAACGAACAGAAAACCCATTATTTGGAAATTCTGAAAAGTTTCTCTTCCTCATTCCATTTACATCAAATAAAAAGAATAAGATGATCACTTGCAATATACTGCAATGTCAAAAATAATTGTTTCTTTGGAGCCTTGGTTGTATTTTGTATCAATCTTTATGGATATCCTTCCTATCTTCAGTCTCTGCAGCTGATTCTAGGGCTACCAGTAACACAATATGGAATTTCATTTTCTTTGCATGGAAAACATATTATGACTCATTTGGCTAAATTGCATGTTGGAGAAAAAAAAATGCCCAAATCCTGCATGCAAAGTTATGTGGATATTTATGGGAAAAGTTTTTACTTACTTTTTTTTATTATTATGGATAAAACACAGCAGTTTATTGCATGCAATATTGGGAGCCTTTTAATTAAAAATTACAGACTAAATATATATCAATTTTTTTCCCTTAGAAGCTGAAATGTAAGAAGTATATCAAATATGAATCAAAGCCCAAATGTCCTCACCTGCTAGAGCCAGCCAAAGAGTTGATATATTTAGAACAAATGGTGATGGGCCTTATCCAGGAGCATTTCTGGCAGCCTGTTGGAGTGGGATAAGATATTACAACTGCTCTGAAATTACAGAGTGACTCCTGTATTTCAGAATGTTCAGAACTTTGTTTTAAATATAGTTTGTGAGCCCAGTCAGTGAGTCTTTATTTCTGGACTAATTATTACTTAGAGAGGAATATATATTGATCAAATAGCAGTAATTTGAAATCTTCCCTCCTTGAAATGGAGGCTTGGAGCAAAGGAAATATTCCCATCTTATTTCTTAGTCAAAACTTGACAATGTCTCTTTCCAAGTTAACATGTATATGTTTATATATATACTGATAGGAAATTTAATGTGAAACTACTGAACTACTGGATATTGCCCCTTCCAAGTGGGTTTAAAATATGCCAGTTGCTCTTCTTTGTGTGTTTTGGTCATTTATAAGGGTGTACATTTATAAGGGTGTATATTATTTAATGTTCACCAGCTTTTTTTTTTTTTTTTTTTTTTTTTTTTTTTTTTTTTTTTTTTAGTTCAGAAAAGGTATCTGTGGTTTGGTTTAGTGAATGTTCTGTCTGCTAGTAAATGTCAGAGCTGAGTACAGGATGGTGGGTTAAAGTCTTCAACAGTCTGGTAACAGAGTGGAGAGGGAGAGGGGCAGGGAGAGGGGCAGCTCTTTCTCTTAGACAGCAGTAAATGGATGCAGCAGAATAAGAGCACTTCTGGCAGGAGCAAGTGCTGCATTTTGAATACTTAGTACTGCAAATTTCTTTCTTCTAGGATATTATAGAAACTGTTGCTAATGACTATTCTGCCTCTCCAAAGCCATAGGTTACTTGGAACAGAGGTACATTAATGGATGGGCAGCTGTTTAATTCTGATTGTTGGTTACAATGAGTTACAACTTGAAGTTTGTGGCGCTTCATTTTAGGAGAGAAACTGATTTTTGTATGCCCAAATTACCCTGGTACTAGTATTCTGATGCTCTAATTACCATATTCTGGATAAGAAAACTTGTTTATCTGAACAGAAATCCAAGGAATATCCTGAAATACATGCTAAATATGGCAGCAGGTTTTTGTAATGGTATCACATAGATTGTCCTTTTTTTCACTTTTTGCTTATAAGCAGATATAAAGTCTCCCTTAAATTTTCAGTTAAAATGCACATAATAAGCTTACTAAGGTTAAAATACAATCAAAATCTGTTGCTAGGTAACTGAGAGACAAAACAAACATTGTAACAACTGTCTTGGTGTTAATAGTACACTACTTTTGATATCTTTATTATGCTCTGTGTGAAGTAAATGGAAAGAGAAGCTCACCTTGGTGTGTTTTACCTGTGTTGTTATTAAGTGCTGACAGTGTAATGCAAGCAACATTTTTCATAACTGAGCAGCCAGAGTTAGTCACACATACTTGGCCTGAAGGGAATCCAGTCTCTCTGGATGACCAATGACAAAAATCCCATTGAGCTTCTGCCACACAAGCATCTCATGGTTAGCTTTCAACTTTCATACTAGTAGTTACCAGGAATCAGCACTTCCTAGGGGTATCTTAGATATCTGACAGGTTTTAACAATAACATCCTAAACCATGGTCTACACCAGGGAGTAATCTTAGAACGGCCTGGATTGGAAGGAATCTTAAAGATCATCTAGCTCCTGGTCATCTTTTGCTAGACCAAGTTGTTTAAAACTCCATCCAACTTGGCCTTGAACACTTCCATGGATGGGACATCCACCACCACCAGGTGCATGACCTGGAATGATCAAGTGCTATGAATACAATTCTCATAAAATAGAAATTTCAAAGAAATATTTGAATGCCTTTAATGCAAAGGTATCTATAAAAGCCAGGGGCACATGGTTCTGCCTTTAGTGTCTTTTACTACCAGAATATTAATCTTTAACGTTTCTTTCAGCTACATATAGATCTGCTGTTATTCCAAGCAAAAACTAAATTTTTCTTTATTATGGCCTGGCTGAAACACAACCCATGTATTGATTACTTCCAGAATACACCTGTATTTCCAACTTCTGTCCACTTTTGCCTACAGGTTGTAGCCTCACAAGCACTAGAGGTGTTTGGAAAGTAGTATGGATATGCCCTTCACTGTTTTCCACAGAGTAATATTCCTGAGCTTCTGGTTCACTCATCACAGGGTAATGTACGGTCTTTGCTCTTACAGAATAGATCTCAAAACAAGCTCTGCAGTAATAAAGCATAAACATCTCCCATGGTTAAAGTTTCTCTTGACATTACTGTTATCACTGGTTACCCTGCACATTCCAGGAATAGTTTAGATTGTTTAGAAGGCAAACCACAATCACAAAAACAGCTGTGGAACAACAGTGGTATTCACTGACGTAAAACGAAATGCATGAGAGTAGAACTAATTTTAACTTTAATATGTAGTAGATACATGATTGACAAAGAAGAAACAAATTAATTACATCACCAGGAACATTTGGTAGTGAAGAAAGAAGGAGAAGGTCACTAAAATGATGTCGTGAATTACACTGAATAAGCATTGCCGTTGCTTCTTTTTTGTTTGGTTTTCGTTTATGCTCACATAACAGCCCTTTGGACAAAGTTATTTCTGACTGAAGTATTTAATGAATTAATAACTTCTTGTATGTAACTGGAAGAGGAAATGTTAAATTTATACTAATAATCTGAAGTGGTATACAAAGAAAAAAAAAAGAAAATTATTAGAAACTAGAAAAATATATCAAGAATCTTCCAATACAGGGAATTCAACTAGAATGACTTCAACTAGAAGAAACATACTGACAAAACATCAATTTAATCCTCGGTTGCCTGCAGATGATCATATATATCATATCATATCATATCATATCATATATCAATCATATCAGCATATCATATAATTCCTTTAATAAAATTACCAGTTACAGGTAACTTATTCAGAGTATAGTCAGTGAATCTATAAAACTGTCACAAGGCAAAAGAACTGCCAAAAGAACCAGTTCTGCTCTTTCCCATTCCCAGTCTCTTTTTTCTAGTCCTGGTGCCAGCTGCTTTGTGATGGCCTACATGTTAGCATTAAGTAAAGTACCTACTGTATTTCACCCTAAATGCTAACATAAAAAGGAGGAAAACTGTATCCACACTTACACTGAGGTGTGAAAATGTTACATAAAAAAAGGGCTATGTCTCAGAGAGCTTTGCCTCACAAGTTGTTGCTCAGTTTCGGCATATATTAAAATTTTATTCACTGTATGGGTGCACCAGGCATTAGAGATACAACCAGTGCTCTGACATCTTGTGGTGAGAGTTTGTGGAAAAAGAGCTGTTGGTGACAAATATAGACATTTGCTCATGTCTCAAGGGCTCAGTTGGTGAGTCTATAAATGTGAGTGATGACGCAGGTCAAGCCTCACATATCTGCTCAGAAGTGTAGATGGCATTTGCAGTGATCATTGTGCACAGGGCCAGGTGATGATACCAGGAAAGAAAGGATTGGGGGGGGAGGGGGTGGGAATCTACAATGCTGCTTCATCTGAAAAAATATGTTAATAATGTGGTAATAATGTTACATAGACAAACCTTATAATGTGTATGATGGTTAGAAAGGTTATCTTCTTTATTTCTATAAACCTTATGAGATATAAAAGTGTTCACAATGTCTATTTTTTTGTCAGCTACAGGAAATCAATCACCTTCTCTCCCTTTCATGTCGGTTAATGGCAATTTCAGGTCGAGGAAAGTACATACTTTGGCTAAGACTAAGACCAGGACACAGTTCTGACAAGGACAGACTGTGAAGGAGGTAGGAGAAATGGGCAATACAGAAATAACAGAAGCAGGAAATCACCACTTACAATTAAAGGAAATATTATTAGTAGCTTAATCTTGATAGAAACCTTGAAGCATAAAATAACTGTGGCAAAAAAGAAGGTGCAATACTGCTGAAGTGAACACTTTTGAAGTGAAAAAAAACACTCCAATGAGGTAGCAAGCAGCCAGCACTACCATGCGTGGCCTCACAACCAAAAGACTTTGGAAACAGAGTGATTCCATGGGAAGGGTCATCCCCTCTATCCTCCACAACCTTGCAGTACACACCTTTCCCTGCCTTTCTGCCATCAATAAGCAGCAAAAGGAGGAATCATCATTTTGAAGCTAGAAGTGAGTGTCACAGAAAACCACATTTCATCATTCATGCTTTGAGAGCCACAGAATAGCATGTAATTACATTTACCAGCTTTGTTGTTCCCCTGCCAAGTCCTTCCTGTGGGAAAAGGCTGTGGTTATGTGCTACATAACCAGCTCAGCAAGTCATGTCAAATCCCTGATGAAAAGTAGGGTGAGAGCTTACCTCATCACCATTAAAAACCTGCCCTGTTTCCATTTATGTAGCACAGAGCTAACTGTTACGGCAAGGTTGGATCACAGGTATTTAATTCCACTGTCTTAACTTGAAAAAATAACACAGGAAGAGCCATTAGAGAGGAGGGATGACATCAATTCATCCTGACTGATGTCCTAGTCTGCGCAAATAATTAAATCTTTCCTTAACATACTTTACCATATCTAAGTGTACAATATGGAATTATTTTTTCTGATCTGAATTTTGAAAGTTCTTATGTAACAAGAGACAATTTTTTTAAAAAAAAAAGCATTTATAACAATGAAACTGAAATACTTTTCACTGGAGAAATCAGGGACAGATACTCTCCAGTTAGCAGATTTATACTGGTAACTCCAATAAGAATGGAATCTTTATTTAGCTTGAAATATAAATTAGTGTTCCTGAGGCTTCAAGTGAGTATCTACAGAAATTTTAAAATAGGAGTTTAGCAATTTGAGAGGTTTGGTATTTATTCAAGTGTAATAGAAGCATTAACATTGTTGCAAGAAGCACTGCTTGTTAAAGCTAAATTATCATTTTGTGAACATAAATATTCTTCAAGTTGTGATTTATAGGTAAGCACAATTTTATGAAAATTAAGCATTAATCAATTAGTAATTCAGAAAGAGAATCCAAAATACAGTCATTTTACTATATCAGACCTGGACATGAAGGGGTTTGTGCATGTCTATCTGAATTTGATATAAAATCACTATAGGAAATTTAGTATATCTAATCTTGTGGTATCTAAAGAAAGTTTCTGATACTGCATGGTATGAGTCATTACCAATCCAATGAAGACAGGGAATAAAACAAGAAATAAAAGATTATGATGGAGACAGACAACTAAAAATGTTTTAAAGAAACTGTTACACTGAAAGAAACTTGCTAGTGGACTACTTCAAAGATCCATCTTGAGACTGACTTTAATATTTTCATTTATTACACCAGCACTAGGTGTGCTACTGACTTAAAGATTCAAGCTGAGCAGCATTTAAAGAAGATTTTTAAAATGTCATATAGGAAACATCCGAAGACTAGAGACAGAATTGCTTTTGTGACTATCTGAAATTCAACAGTGCAAAGTGAAAGGGCATCCACCTGGTGGCAGGTCAGTATTTCTGTTACTAGTATAATCTCCGCTGTGGGAAACCGTCAGGACAGAAAACCCACAAATGGTATTCAGAGGAAGAATCACTATAGTTTCTGATGTAACTTTCAAAAGGAAAAATAGGATCCTAGAACACAGTAGGTGAGTACATATCCAAAATAAATAAGTATTTCTTTTAGAAAGGACTTGTGAAACTTAGTCTGGAATACTGTATACACTTCTGTTCACTGTTGCTTAAGGATGTTGATTGGAAAGAGAGCAAGGGGGAATTAGAATGATCAGGGAATTGGTGGCTGTCTAACAAGAGGAGACAACTGTTCTTGGCTCTCAACCTAGTGAAGGTTGAGAAGGGATCCCTAAAAATATATCACAGATTAAATACTCGGGAGTAAGAAGAACTCCTTTGGTTAAAGGTAGTGTTGGCCAAAAAGAAATGGATACGAAGTGGCAATGAATAAATTTAGTCCTGATTCACAGCCTTGGCTTTCAGATATGACATAACTGCAAATAGTTTTATGAAAGGATCCTGGTAACAAAATACTTGCAGCACCATGGTGAAACCAGTGGCCTATGAACATGAGGACCATTATAGTTTAATTATTGTAGAGGACTATAGCTTGGTAAAGACTTTGATCTTAATGTGCAATCAAATCTTATTCCATTTCTTTGTTCCATTTATGTCTGTTTCCTGGATTGCTTTTTTCTCTTCATGGGTTTTTGTGGTGCCACAGTGTTCCCTTCACAGAAAGCAGAATCCCCAGCCAGTGAAACAGTAACATTCCTGGAGAGATGGGACACAAACCAGAGGCAAGTAGGATCTCTTTTTCAAAGAGTAACAAGTAAACTCATTTTGCTAAGTACTATTCCAAATCCCTTTTCAGCAGCTTCTAACTGGGTTACAATTATCATAAAATTCAGTTCAGGGAATTTGGAGAATGACGATTATAAACAAATAGCTTTTGATTATTATCTAAGAGAATCAATAGGTGTCCTTGCCCAGATGAGAGAACAAAGACATTTCTAAATAAACAAGATTATTATGAGTGCAGTAGGTAATTAGGGTGTGCAGCATCGAGTTACTTAACATAAAAACATTAGTTAGAATAGTAAGGATCAACAGTAATCAAAAATAAGAAAAACTTAGCAGTCATAATGTGTCATAAACAAAGTATTGAAATTTTCAGTTCATAAATACATGTGAATCTTCTGATCAGAACTTCTAAAGGATAAAACTTGCTCCTTTCATATGTATCAGAGCAACATATGGGATAAATAAATAAGTTTTCCTAATCTGTGATCTGATTCCTATATGTCATAATAACTTTGATGTAATCTTTGGCAGTTTTTTCTTAATAATTTCGTGTTCTGTTTCAAATGGATAACTAGATTTTTTTTTTTCCCCAAGCCAAAATACATGCTTTCCTATATTATTAGTGTTGAAATGTGACCTATAAGACAGGCTTTACAAATGGTCTTTTGAAGCCAAGTAATAAATTCTGCCACTCTTCCATTTATTTTTCTAACCAAAAGAAAACCTCTGAGAAGAATAGTTGAGTTACAAGTATCAATTTAAACCATTACTCAGCACACCTGACTTCATGATGAATCTCCCTTTTATATTCAAGTAACATTTGTCAATATACTCATTATTTATCTCTTGTACTATATGTAAATTCTTATTTTTCTCTTTTTAACTATTATGATAGAGATCACTTGTTTATCCCTTTTTCAGCTTGAGCTCAAAGAAGAGAAAAAAAAAATCTAGCATTTAATTGTATGTTGGCAGTTCTCACTTTCAGTTTTTCTTCTGTCAGTGAAATGAGATAATGCCCAGAACTTGCAGAAAAGGTACAATTAGTTACATTATTTTCTTTCTTGAAAATAAAGGCACACTTTTTTTTTTTTTTTTTTTTTTTTTTTTTTTTTTTTTTTTTTTCCCTTCCCTAAAAGCCATATGAATCCTTGGCACTTCTGTGGACTCACAGAATTTGAAATGGTTTTATTCATCTAATCATGGTGAATTATGAGCCATAAAGATTATGTGTCACATTGAACAGACATTGAACTAGCAAAATTCAACTCCATTAGAAGAAATCATCCTGTTTAAAACTCCTTACTTTATCTGTAAGTAATTATTGCTTCTACATTTATAGAGGTGCTATATTGATGTGATGTTTGATATAAAATATCTGACATCTCTCCAAGTGTAATTTGAATTCAAAAAAGTTTAAGGAATTTTTATTGCAGCTGCTAATAGCTATTGAGGTCAAAGAGCACTGCCGATCAAACAGCGTATTCAAACTCACATTATTATCTTCATAGATTTTTTTAGCTAGTTCATACTTTCTGACTGACTTCTATCAAGGGAGAACTACAAGAAAATTATGCCTAGCTCTGGGCCATCATTCTGTTGTCTCCTAACCACACAAAAACTAGAATGTCAAAGTCTAAGATTATTATTGCAATGAAAGAAAACTGGCCATTCATAATGGCTTACACTCATGTTCAACAACTTCCTTTAGCCTGCAGCCATAAACTGCCCAGATTTTTTCTTCTTCCTTCAGGGCCTAAGCCACTACTCTGTATTTCTTTCACATTTTCCTCTTAATCTTACACAGCTTTAAAAATCGATCTAAACTCCACCCTCCTCTCTCTCCTTTGGTCTGTTTGTAAAGATGTGAGTAGTTCAGGACTGTGTGCGGTCGGAGTCGCTACACTGGTGCCACGTTATGTGCAATATTGTCTGAAACATGCCATCATGTGGAGAAAATGTTTCTTGACCTCGGTTATTCTCATCAGCGTGAATTCTCATCAGACGCTCTCCAGTGAGGATCTAACCACTGATATTTACAACTTAGCAGCACTTCTAGCTTAAATAGGAAGTGTCCGGTTGGACAGACACTCCCAACAGCAAGGAGATTTCGCTTAAGGTGGGGAAGAGGCTACGGAATGAGAAAAACATCTAGAAGGCAGTGAGGGTATTTGCGAAGCAAAGGTGACTGGTAGCAAATAGGAGAAGGGCGTTCTGCCTCTCGGGAGAAGAGGGGCTTGGGCTGGACCCCTTTTCTCCGCTCGGGGACGCTTTGCGGGGTGACGCGGCCCCGGGGCAGCAGGGCCCGGGCGCAGCGCGGAGGCCGCGGCGGGGCCCGGCCCGAGCCCAGCGCCGCCCGCCCCGGGCCCGCGTCACTTCCTGCGCTGCGCGGCGGGGCCCTGCGGGCTCGGGGCCGCTCTGGGTCCGTACCCCCGGGCTCGACCGCGGCGGGGCCAGGGCGGCTCCCGGCCCCTGTCCCGTGACACCGGTGACGCCATAAACGGGACTCGGCCTTTTCTGCCTCCGGTCGCTGCCTTGTCTCAGGCATCCACCTGCTCCGGCGTGGGGCTACTCCACGGGCTGCAGGTGAATCCCTGCATCCCTGTGTGTCTCCATGGCTGCAAGGGAATGAATCTCCGCTCCGGCGAGATCACCTCATCCCCCTCTTTCTTCACTGACCTTGGTTCCTGCAGGGCTGTTGCTCTAAGTGTTCTCACTCCTCTCCGATCACAATCACGTTTGCACAATAACTTTTTTCCTTCTTAAATCTCTTACCAGAGAGGTGCTGCCACCATTTCTGATGAGCTCAGCCCTAGCCAGCGTTGGGTCGGTCCTGAAGCCGGCTGGAATTGGCTCCATCGGTCACGGAGGAAACCTCTGGCAGCTTCCCACAGCAGCCCCCCTGTAGCCCTTCAATACCAAAACCTGGTCATGGAAACCCAATACTTCTGTCTATCTTAAAAAAGTAATTCAAGTGAAATTATAAAAGAAATACAGGCACTGCCTCTGAATTTCCATAATTGCAAGTGGGTTTTTTTTTGTTTTTAGTCTCTTAGGTTTTCTATCCCTTGCATTTCAGGTGGTTTAAAAATAGGGTATTACAGCACTGATCATGCTACATAAACAGTTATCAAAGAAACACCAGAATAAAGGAGCTACCTATTGCTGTGCTTTAGTCAATGTAAATTAGGAAAGTATCATAACAGTTTTCTCATACTATGAAAAATACTGCTGTCACTGTCATCTCTGTATTGTATAACCCTTAAGGAATCTGTTTTGGTTTTTCTTATACCTATTTCAGCTAAATTATATGGATTTGTGTTTTCAAAATAAATCTATAAATATGCAAGTATTAATACCTTAATTAGAGACTGGATTGCTTGGCTTTCTGGATCACAGAAAATTACACAGGGGTTTACAAGACTTTAAGTACGAAAAAGATAAGTGAAAATTCTGAAAGTTTAGAGTAGTGGCTAAAAGCATGGAAATAAATGCAGGCCTGGCAGTTCCATTGGCACTTGCCCAGTCTGAGTTACAAGTTTGACTTGGCTGATCTCACACATCTAAGGAGATTAAATGAAATAGTGCAGTGCTTTGGCAAATCACATACAAAAGCAAATCGGAAAAAAAAGATCCAAATAATACAATCTACTCTTGTCTTGTGCAGTTGTGTGTCTTCTAAGCACTGTGTCTCCGAAATGTGATGCTTAGACTTGGGAGGGAGGGTGCAGTCCCAAAGGAGGCACAGTGCCGTCTGTTCAACCAAGTGCCTGAGCAGTCTGTGCGGGAAGACGGTGCCTCCGGAGACCTGCAGAGGGAGATGTGATCCTCCAAAATGAGGGGTTTCTAGCTGTGCCTTTACTGTGTAAGAAATTTCATAGGAAGGTGCTTAGGGTTATAAAATAATTACGCACACAAAATTCCTAGAAAGAATAAGCTTTTCTTTTTAGTGCTCAGTGGTAAACAGAGATACGAACTAAAATTAAATGCTTTGGGTACTATTTTTAGAAGCAGTATCTCATCCTGCCTCTAATCCCTGAAAGACTCCACCTTTTTTTGCTCGCCTGCGCCAGGAGCAAGCAGAATGTATTTCCTTTAACCCTTCACCTTTTCCTTGCTAAAATGCTGATATTTCAATTATTTTCATCAAAAAACACTTTGCAGGGTGTTGAATTAGGATTTGTAAACAAGCTTCGGCCAGTTACTGAGCTTACATTTTGATGTCTGTATTAATACATATGTGTGGGTCTCATTTGCAGAATCTGACTAGTTACCATCTGGCAGATACTTGACTGTTCCTAAATTAGTTATTTTTTTGAGAAAGATGAATATACTTCCTGCATAAATATTCTCTGCCTGTCAAATAATGAGTCCAAGTATATTCCAAATATGCAAGTATATCCAAATATGAAGGTTTGGAGGGGGAGTCTTTAGTTTAACAGGGGACACTTTGTACACCAGTGTACGAGGCATATTTATATTGAGGGTCAGGTCTCATGCTTTCCTTGCATGGGACTAATGAGATATGTTTTCAGTTTTGTACATTCAGATCTTCCATTTCATGAGTTACAGTTTTCTTAGTTTTAAATTTTTATTATCCCTAGGGGTGATGCTATGGAAGAATGATTACAACAAGCATTAAAAAGATGTCATTGATACATCTGAACTTGGCAATGTATGTTAATTTGGGTGCATCTTTATAATTTATTCTGCAAAAGTAAATTACAATTTTCTTCATGTAATTACTTTTTAATTTTTATCAGACAACATTGTAGTGCAATATTTCTTATTCTCTTTTCAGAAGGCTCCCTGATGCTTTATTTAACAGTCAAATTTGCTATTTTGGGTTGAGAAGCAGCTCGCAGATTAAGAAACATACATTTAGGTATCTTATGGGAGTGTCACTACATACCTGTCACTACAGTCACTACAGATCTGTTTTTCTGTTGAGTGGAGATGTCTAAAGATATTTGACCTGGCCTGTGACTCTGGTTGCAGAAAGAGACAGGTTTCCTTCAGCCCCATGCCTTGTCAGCCAGGCCTGTGTGAGATGTGTTTCATACCTCACTTCTGACAATAAACCGTGTGTTCATGAGCAACTGAGTCAAGTTTCATTTGCCTGATTACCTGTCCAGGAACTCCCCAAGTTCTTAGGCAGACACTTAAATTTAGGTCTTTTGCTCTGCAGATGACATTCCAGCTGGCAGCCTGAGATATCCAAAGCGTGGGCATGAAGCTGTGAGCTCTGACAGGTGTAGACACCCTGCCCGAGTGAACAATAGGGCATAGAAATGTATTTAGGTGATTAAATCTAGTCACAGGCATCTTGAACAGAGTAATGGGATAGACATATTTTTCTTTTGATCAGCTTGCTTTCTATATAAAAATAAATAATTCTAAGATTTTGATTTCTAGCTCATTTGCTCCCTCTAGCCAGATTTGTCCATCTGCAAAAGCATCAGTCAAGCACAATATGGAGAAAATTTTGAAGAGCAGGCTCCAAACTTTTGTAAATACATAAATGAATCACTGACAGACATTGACTTTTTACATAAATGGGTAAAATAATTCTTTTCCCTTCTATGTTAATTTTCACTAGATACTAGATTTCACTCATATATCCTTTTTGTGCAGATTAAATCAGTATTTTACTTAATGAAAAGTAATCCATGGAAGTACTGGAAATAAAGAAGTAAAGAAGAGTATTAATATAGATTCAAAGTTTACCGTATAAGGTGTCTCTTGCAAATTTACAATGAACAGAACATGAATTGCAATGTGATCCGCATATTAACAACCATATATAAAAAGATATTCTTAAATTGTCTTGTGGTATTTCTAGTAAAATACTTTATAACAATATTTTAATAGGCAAGAAAGGTAGCACACTCCCTGTGTGTATCATTTATTCACGGTTCCTTCCCCAAGTATTTATTTGATAAAATACAGTCAGTGAATGTTGGGTAGCAAATCACAGCCTCTTCCAGCATTAACACTTCTTGGCAATCGTGTTGCAATCAATGAACCCTCACTACAAGGGAGAAATATACATAAATCCTCAGATTCAAGTTGCTCATTTGAACATTAAGAAAAAATATTTTAATAATGCAGAAAAAAATACAGAAAAGGAACATGATGAGCTTGTTATTTAAGTAGAAGAGCTTGGATTTCATTTTCATAAACCAAAAAGAACAAATAAAAGTAGTTTGGTTCAATTTTCTGATTGTTCCTGTCCTTTTACTGTACATCAAAATTCTCAGTAATGTATTACAAATTCAATGACAGAATGAGGTCCAAATTCAACAAAGCAACAACAACAGCTTTGTGACATAGTGGCTGTTCTCAGGGCTAATTTTCAAGTAGATTTTGATCATGAGTGTGATAGACTGCTGCTCTGAGTATTAATGTGTCACAAACTGGTTACAGAGTATAGCTTTGCGCTTCGAAACCAGGAGAAGGTATTTGATTTTTTTGTGATGACTAGGCATTTAAACTGTATTTAATAGAAAAAAAATCAACTCAAAAAGTATTTTTTTAATAAATACTGTTTTTTCCTTAGGCAGTTTAACATTCTTTAATAGAGTTTTAGGTGAGTCATAATCATAATTAATACATGAGTGAGGAATGTTAGTAGATACCAGTGGAAGAATGCAAATGAGTGCAGTTTTTAATTTCTTGACTGGTAAGGATTGACCACAAAATACTCAGGCAGTGTAGGATTAGACCCAAATATGCAGTCAGTGCCACTTTTCCATGTTACTCAGGATAGGCAAATCATGAAGGGATGAGCATGCTTTAATTCACATCAAATTAAAGGAACCTGCTTTATTGTCAGTCTGTGATCGGGTCTATTAGGAGGCAGAAACATAGTAATCACATAAAATGGAGACTGGTTGAGTTTGGAAAAAAAAAAAAAAAGTTTTGATGAATTTGGTAGCTGAACTCTTAGGCTCCCAATGATGACCAATCGTGGGCACTCCAGGTGGTTTTCTAGTGCCCTCTAGGGCCAGTGACACAAACCTTCATGGTAACTAATTTCAGCACATAACTGGAACAGCAAGAAGAATCCTCATTAGGAGGTAAGGAATCTAAATTTCAGCTTTCTTCCCCTACAGACAAACAGAGCACACATGGTTATACTTCTTGACAAAACAAAGTCAGTATTTAAAAACATGATTATTAAATTACTTTACTTATGTGGGTAGTTGGGAAAGGTGATGGGTAAAATATTTAGTTAA
This sequence comes from Hirundo rustica, assembly GCF_015227805.2. NCBI lineage: Eukaryota > Metazoa > Chordata > Aves > Passeriformes > Hirundinidae > Hirundo > Hirundo rustica. The sequence goes on along the minus strand of NC_053450.1, from coordinate 138,567,172 downwards.
ATTATTCTACTGTTTATACATAGCACAGTCAAGTGCAGATATATAGTGGGAAATGTGCCCAATATATTAACAGCATCTCCTGTGTAATACAGTATATTAAAAAATCATAGACAATCCTGGAAGGAGAAAAGAATGTGTTTTTACAGCATGAATGATCTCCTAGACATGTGCAGGGACAGGAGAACAGGTGCACTTCTGAATGGGTTTAAACCAGCATTAATCATGTGGATGTTTCACAGAATAGGATAGAGAAATGTGAAGCAGAGGAGAAAAGTTCACAGAAAAGATACAAGGAGCTGTGAGGCTGAGGAATTTTAAAAAGATGTGAGAGAAAATCAGAAAGCAGAAACCACTGACCAAGTGACAGAAGATGATATGCAGTTCAAGAATGTTGCACAGCTTAAAGTAAGCAATTAGAAAGCAAAATCAAGCGTTTTGCTTTTCAGAAGGAAATGGTAGATTGTGTCAAGAAAGAAACTGCAAGATTTTTTAAAACTTCACAAAGAGTAAAGATCTTAATTTTTTAGTTTTGTTCTTCATTCCTGGATAACGGTCTATAGCACCATCAGTGGAAGAAAGAAATTCTGCTCCAAAACCAAGTTTAAAATAGGGGAGGGATTTTTGTGAGCATTGAGGAATCTTCTAGCAATTATTTCTAATGTTTCAGGCAGAGATAATTTAAAAGAGTACTTCAGACTATACAGACTATTTGAAGAATAAACTGTTCCTTTTTACAATTTAGGTAGTGAAACACTGCTTCTGGGAATTCTAAAACAAGTATTTTCTTTTTTAATTCAGAACTGGTTGCTAATCATTTAAATCAACATTTCAAATATACAGTGAGGGTATAACTTCATTTGAAATATAAAAATGTAACACAAAATCTCTCGTTTGAGTTTTCTTAACACCTGCAGTAGAAATTCATGGAATATAACAGCTACTTGGATACAACCATTAATGGATACAAAAAGCTCTTTTCAATTATGAATCTTTTCCCCCATGCAAATACAGACAACAATAGCTAGTTATAATGGCAAAGAACTCTCCTGCTTATTCAGTCTCTAGTCTTCAAATAGGAGACATTCAGTCTCATTTGCCCATACAGTCTCCTTTGTATCCCTTCTGCAACATAAACATATCCTTCTACCCAAATTGACTGCACTTGTCTGGAATTCACTGAAATGTGACAAATCTGTAACACTTTTTCAGAGCTACTCATATGTTTTAGGCTGGTGAAAGCAGTCTCAGGCTCTAAAGAGGTTCCAGAGTGCCGTTTAAGCCTTGCTTTTTCATCCCTGCTCTCTATCCTTGAGATGTGTGGTACTAATGAGATCTGAAAATGCCACCTAACTGTGCTGGCAGCCACCTAAGGTAAAGGGTATGTGAAATTCTAGGGGTACAAAATCATCTCCTCACTATGTTTTAGAAGTTCTGAGTTGGTGGGAGTACTTTTAGAACACACAGCTGGGTCAGAAAGCCTGTGGAGACATTTTAACTTCACTGGAATTCAGCTGTTAAACCTTTCATTGCTATTAAGGTTCAAAACAGTATGGCAGCAATATTTAAAGTGCCTCGCAGTTTTTAGTGGTACAAGGTTGGTTGGCTGTAGATTTAGTGCTGTAATGCTGAATTATTTAGTGGATTGTCAGGAATTTTGATACAGTTTTTGGACTCAGCCTCTTATCCCAAGGGCCAGGATTGTATTACCACTGTCATGCCTGTGAACCCACTGTAAAGACACAGGCTGAGGGCATTGGCCACCTCTCTAGAAAATCTCTTCAGGAGTGTGACCACACTCTCGGTAAAGAAATGCTTCCTAACGTCCAGGCTAAACCTCCCTGGCACAACCTTGAACCGTCCCCACTTGTCCCATCACTGGACACCAGGGAGAAGGGATCAGTACCTGCCTCTCCACTTTTCCTTCTTGGGAAGCTGTAGAGAGCAATGAGGTCACCCCTTATACTCCTTTTCTCCAAATAGACGAGCCCAAAATCTTCATTGCTCCTCACAGGACATTGTTCCCAGCCCTTTCACCAGCTTTGTTGCCCTCCTCTGGACATGTTCAAGGACCTTCACATTCTTCTGAAATTGTGGGGCCCAGAAATGCACGCAAGGCTTAAGGTGAGGCCAAGGTTAATGAGAAGCTAATAAGTTATGCCATAAATATATGAACGCATTTTTATATGCAAGTGAGTTTTGGGGCACACACATGCAATATTTCCAAAGCTTAATAAGTATTGGTGAGAAAAATTGACCAACAGTTAAAACCTGAATACAATTATATTAACAAAAAAGCTGAATTTGCTAAGAAAACAAGTGTTACGTGGCTAAAAAGGCACAGTCTCTTAACTAAAGAAGAGAAAAGCTATTGCTAAAGACCTGTCCATAAAGTGGTCAGTGTATCAGTGAAAGAACTATAAATGGCACCATTAAGGACAAAATAATCAATTTATTGGAAGCAAGGGAAGTGAATGAAATTGCATGACTTTACTCTTGAGTAAAAATTGTAGAATCATCAGTAGTGAAAATCCTTGGGACAAGCACAGCACAGCTAGCTGGCCAGGGAGGAGATTGTCCTGCTCTATTCTGTGCTGGTGTGGCCTCACCCCAAGTCCTGTGTGCACTTTTGGGTGTCACAATATAAGAAAGACATAAAGCTATTGGAGAGTGCCCAAAGGAGGGCTAAGAGAATGGTGCAGACCTGGAGGGGAGCTGTGTGAGGAGCAGCTGAGATCACTTGGTCTGCTCAGCCTGGGGAAGAGGAGACTGAGGAGAAATCTGCAGCCTCCATATGAGGGAAAGCGGAGTGGCAGGCACTGATCTCCTCTCTGGTGACACACTGGTCAAGGCCTAAAGCTGTGTCAGGGAAGGTTTTGGTTGGATGTTAGAGAAAGGTTCTTCACTCAGAGGTTGGTTGGGTGCTGGAATGGGCTTCCGATAAGTGTAAAGAGATACTTGATCTTTGAGTACTGGTACTAGTTGTAGCCTGCATAGATAGGGAAGTGAACATGAAAAAGTCAAAACATTTTTAAGAGCTGGAGAAAGTTCCCTAAGTTGAAAAATTCAGTTTCTATCTGTTTATCATACAGTTTGAGATTAATTCATTACAGAATCTGAATACCTTGCCGAAGAGAAGATTGGAAGATATTTGCATCATGTTTGGAATCTCTCTTAAGAGAATGCTTAATCCCTCTCTAGGTCACAAGAAGGATCCTAGAGACAATTTACAAAACTTCACTAATTGGTTTTCATCCCAGACAAGCTTCTGAATTGATGGGAACCGTTGGTTGCAATAAACATTTAGTGTCAAATTGGCTGGCCAACCCTTCATCCTTAGGCTGCACTACAAAGATTACTTCAGGATCTATGCAATCTGTATCTCATCCATACAGCAAAAGTTTGTGATCACCACCTTCTCTGAGGATTCTGCATTCTCATACAAAACAGCAACAAGAAAAGTTCAGTTTATTTCTGTCAAAGAATTTGCAATGAAAAGGCTATTTTCCCTCCAAATCTATGCTGATTTAATCTTTCCAGCTCTGACATGGCATTAGAAGGTAAATGGAGCTATCTGCACCAGTAGCCACTTGTTAGTCCCTCCCTGGGCAGTGTCTGTTTTGTTTCATTTAAAAGGCCTCCATAAATGACAAAATAGAATACAGTGGCTACAAGATGACGCCACTATGAGAATGGTTGCTCATTAGAGCATGTTGTCAAAGGAATGATGACATCTTGATCTCCTTCAAGCCCTAATAAAATATATCCATTAGCTGAATGGAAGATAAAGGTTTATTGAGAAGGATGACTTTAAGGTAAAGGCTTGTATCCAACCAATGCCCATACTGCAGGTTCCTGTGTTAAACTTTAAACTGCATTTCTTTGAAATATACAGTTATAAACTATGAAAGATCTAGTATTATAAACATGGGAATGTAATATGTTATGGATAGTAAAAATAAATATAATTTAATATTGAAATTATAATTTCCCTTGTGACTCAGAACTGAGTGTGTTTGTAAATGAGTGTTTTTAATGACAGCCTGGGCAATTGCACCCTCTGGTGCACAGCATGGCCTGTAAATACCTAAAGCAGAGTCTGAAATAGAGGTACATGATCATTTGGGTGATAGATTCTCGAGAATGGAATGTTTTCAAGGAAATTTACCAATGTATCTACAACAGTAACAACTTCAGTTTGTGATTTTACTGGAATATTCTCAAATACATTCTTCTTTCATGTCATAGGATAATACCAGTAATTCACATCATATTTCTTTGCAATAAGGGTGCAAAGTCATAGCAGTTATTCAAAAGACTGAATTGTTTTGAGTGCACATTAAATTCTGCAGTGCACTGAAACAAAAGGGCCTATTTCTCAATTGCATTGTAAATGGCACACGTCCTCTCACCTTTACCTGTTTGCCTAGAATACTACGAGTATCAGTGAATGAATCTAGTTCATTAACTCATTGTGCTCCAAAACTATGTGTGCATATCTTTCTTGTGTTATCAGAAAAGCTATTCTAAGTTTACAGTACAAAACCTTAGCAAATATAGAGTGGAATTATTAAGGCTGAAGTATGCTTGCCTTTTTTTTTTTTTTTTAATAAGAGTTATAGAAGTGTTGGAAGGAAGGCAATGCATCAGAAAAGGTGAGAAATCTTGAAGTCTTCAATCTAAGCCACTTTGTGTAAGCCGTCCAACCTCTAGCCCTTTTTTCTTGCGACTTGAAAGTTCCCCAGTTTAAGCAAGCCAAACGCTACCGCTGTGGGCAGATGGTAGGGAGAACATTGCTACAAAACCTGCCACTCAAAGTGTAACAGATGACTGTAGCTACAGAAAATTGTCCCTTTGTTCATTTTGCTAATGAGTGTCCTCATTGCGGCGGGAGACGGAATAGTTAATGAGCTGCAGTTCCCGGCCGCGGCAGGCGGTGGCGCTCGAGCTGAGGCTGCCCGGCCGCGGCCGAGGGCAGCGCAAGGGCCGGGGGAGCTTTCGGCGCTTCTCGTGTCCCCTCCCTACAGCGGGACAGGGTCCTGCTTGCGCCGACGGGCCCTCTCAAAGTTACTCTTAGGATTGACTTAAGTCTCTTTTTTGTTTGTTTTATGTCCAGGTTCTTCTTCGAGCACCTGCTGTGGATGCTCGAACACAGCCAGAGCCGAACAAATACTTAAGCCTTTTAAGAGCTGTAACAGTTACTTTAAAAGTCTTTGGAAATTCTGGGGTTGTTTTGCGATGGCTTAGAGCTGACCGCTGCCGGAGCAGAATGTCAGCTAATTACCGAAATGTCGCATGTGCTGTTTTCGTAACTACTTAACTACTACTGCTTTCCCTGCAGGGTGTTTGGCTGTCTACAGGGTCTGGTAAAAGTTTTCAGTAAAAGCATGCACTTTCACAGTTATCTCAGTATAATTTGAAATCTGATACTGCAGAGACGCCGTTTAAAATGAAATACTGATGAAGTAGTTCACTAGAATTTATTCAAATTATTACATTATTGAAAAGAACGTTCTTCTTACACTTGGTCTTTATGTAAGCGGCTACTGTTTCTTCAGTACAGGAAGAGAAACCACAAACTAATATGAATTAATTTGAAAAGCACTTGACATTTTATTTACACAATTTTTTATAAAATCAATGAAAAATTTGCAGCCAAAACTTTATGCACACCGGCAATTTCTTCTGGTGAAATGGAGACGAAAAAAAGTCTTTTTCAAAGAAATAAAATAGTTATGAACTATATTTTATCCGTCATTACACGATAGTTTAAGTTTACATGCCGTTTCATAAACCTGAAATTTAATTTTTAAAGGTCTTAAGATTTTTTATTTGGAGTACTTTTTTTTTAAAGTTCATATTTTTACCAAACAATGCAAATAATATCCTGAATTTTCCGTAGCAAGCAGAGCGACTGTTGTGCGTCTCCTCTTTTGTGTTAATATTTTAAATGGTTGCAGGAGTTAGTTAATATTCTGGTATTACTATAAAGATCTGTGCCAGCTCTGAAAGCTTTTCTATAATTTTAAAAGAAATATGTGGCAGTAAAATCTAGACAGCCATAAGACAATATATTCAAATGTTTTCAATAGCTTTGAAACCAACAAGAAAAAAAGGGTAGCTGTCCCAATAAGCTTCAGTCGCATAAGAAGTCTTTTCCATAATGGACGTGGCAAGATTTAAACAAAGGACGCGCATAATAAAAATGTAAATGAGTTTGCTTTACTAAAACTATAACTTTAAAGTCTTTTGTTGCACGTTATCCTGGAACCTTCTTACAAGGTAATCACTGTTTGCATAGAGATTTAAACCGTAGTCTTCAATAGCATTAAACCCCTGCACGGTCTATGTGTGACAGGCATGCAAAGCCATGTTAATGTTCAGAATATGAATTGCCTCTGGGTGGCTCCGACACCAAGCAGAAAACCAACTGTGTTGATATCAGAAGGCCTGATGGACTCCATGCGGCTCCCAGCCTGAAAACTTCACCGCTTTGACATGTGATGTGCTCCTCATGACACTGGCAGCACTGTCACTGAGCGGTGACACAAAGGCAACAAGCCCCCCTCCTTAGCCATGCACTTTGCAACCCCCCGGTGCTGCCTGTCCGCGGTCCCTCCTGCCTGCCTAGTTACGGACAGCGCTTCAGAAACACGGGGGGAAGTGTGGGTGGATAGGCCCCAGCTGCCTTCCTGGACACAGCCTCCATAATAAATTGACCTGAATGATGAGGGCACGCAAACAGTATGATATGCATTATTCCTGTCAATAAAATGTCCCCATGTGTTATGGGCTTTGTATATAATGTACTGCAGCCTTTCTTCTAGCGGGGACCTATTTAAAGTCTTGACTTTTTTTTTTTTTTTCTATTCATATTATGACTCTGTAATAGAATTCAGAAATTATATGAAACTGTGTTGTGTAGTATTACGCCAGTGCAGCGTATTTAAATCCCCGATTCCTTCCTAATAAATTCAAGGCTTCGCAATCTTTCAGGTTGTCTTTGAGGACGATGGCCGTGAAAAAAAAATGCTTGAAATAGAAAATGAGTCTTTTAAGTTGCACAGTGAGACTTCTCATCTTGAAAATGCTCTTGAAAAAGAAAAAAAAAAAATAGGTAAAATTTTAAACTGATATCAGATCAAGATGATTAGTTTAAAAGCATGTAAGAAATGTCACTGAAGTTGGAATTGTTTGAGCTTCAGAACTTATTTCTGGACTGTTGTCTTTTTCTGGTATCAAGAGATAATTTTGTATGTATTTGCAGCAAAATTCATCCATACTTATTCTAATTCTAATGCATATATTTACATATTTTTAGATTATGACAAAGGAATATTTGCTGTGGCTTTTGAGACCTCTAATATTGCCTAGCAATGTGACTAGACTGCTTATTTTGTGACAGATATATACTGTAAAGTTACTGATACAGAAAAGTACCATATATAGATAGTTATGGTTTTCTAAATTACATTCTACTGTTTTATCTTTAAAATATTAAAATCTACTCTCTCCCTAGAGCAGTTTTTGAGCTTCTGCAAAAGGTACATTTCTTCCTATAATTAGTTTTGTGTTTCTGGGAAAGTTTATTACAGAATCAGCTTCTCTCAAATAAGCTAGCACTGGTTTTGATACCTGCGCTTTATTATAGTTTCTAAAAGAAGGTGTTTTTCTAGATGCAATGTACAATCCTTACCTGCAGGATACTTCTCATATATTGCCAGAGTGAAAGGTTTAATGGAGGGCTAGAAATTATGGCAACATAATCAAATTTGGCTGTTTAGCTTTTTTATGTCCCTACAGGTTAGACTCAGTATCACCTTCAACAGTGGTGAGGTTTATTTGATATAGACAATATTCCTCATTCCTTTTTATCATCTGATCCTGTGGAGCCTCTTATCTTTTGGTAGTTTTATATGAGACATAAAGAACCACCTGCTAAAACACTCTGTATTGGGTGTGAGGAGCAGCAAGGATGTCCAGAACCAGTATTAATGGAAAGTTGTGGGCACTCAGTCACACTTGAACTTACTTCTCCGTATCTCTGTGCCCAGCCAGCAGAACAGCAGGGAGGAGGCTGTGAATGTCAAGGGCGGTGGTGAAGGTCACAGCTCTGCCAGGACTCTCATTCCAGTGCATTCTGCTGGCTTTGGACACTGACCTGAAGCAAACACTTTGAATACATTAATGTAGGCATCTCATTTCAGGGGTTTTCTCTTTCCCCTCATGTTTTCAGATAAGCAAGTTCAAGCAATGCAATTATAAATGGAAAGAAATGTGCAAATGTTCAAAGGATTCAAAGTAATTTAAACTTTTGTAAGTTACATTCTTGGCAGAACAGTAACAGTCTTGGAGTGTAGGCAGTGTATAGTCCAAATCATGTTAGAAAGCTGACTTTAACTTGACTTACATTACTTTTTGGGTTATGGTAGTATAACTCCTTATAGAGTAATAATGAATTGGTATTCCTTGAATAAAATTACTTTTAAAACCTGAATATTCTAAACCTCAATAAGCTACAGTAAAAGGATTGAACATTTTAATTTAAAAAGTAGCACTAGTGGTAAGTTTTTGAAGGCAAGGAAAGAAGATTTATAGTTGAATAGCTAGAAACTTCAAAAAAGAAAATTAGTAGTTTTTGTAACGTATGGCTTGTTAAATATTCCACTATTCCTGAACAGAGCTGTTAGTATATGTGAATTATTACTTATATGCTATCTGAGCAAAACATTATCTGAACAAGATGTACAAGCTAACTTTTAAAGAAAACTTTCATTGCCAATATTTATTAATTAACAATTGATCTCAGTAAAAGGTTGACAGCACTCAGTGTTTTCCTGGTATAACATCTAGATATCTACCTAGTGAGCTTCCTATCTTGTGATAGTTCTCAAAGAACTTTTTTCTACTGTGTACAGTTCTCATTCTGAAAATTAGGAAATAGACACAGGGCTTCTTTCTATAACAAGCATTCCTTCTGTGACATATTTCCAAAATGTTGTGTAGATTACGCACTTCTCTGTGATGAAACATAAGGGAAATAGTGGTACATCTATATTTGAATTCCACTATAACTAAATTCTCATGCAAAATCATATTTTTAAAGTATAGATATATTTTTGTGGTGACTGAGGCACTGGATTTCTAAAACTGTCCCTTTTGTTGCCTTTTATTGTGCCTTGGATGAATATCCCTGTGACCATGTTCCCCACTCCCAAAATAGTGATACCTGTTTATCTTTCCAGGAGCATTGAAAGGGTAAATTCATTAGGATTTTGTACATGAAATATTAAATCAAAATTGGAATATTAATTGTTCAGTCTAATGCACTAGTCTGTTGAAGGAGGAATGTGTCTTCTGTTAGCTTTTATTGTCTTTCTGTGGCAGTGCTCAGGAATCCTGCTTAGATTTGAAGACCTGTCCTCAAAAGAAAAGGCCAATCACCTGTTCCTATAACAAATGTTCCTTCTTAGTTCATTTGCAAAGTTCAAAGAGTATTTTTAAAGTACATTTTTTCACCCTTTCACTCACAGGAAATTTTTCCTGAAACTTACTGTTTGTTTTCTTTCCCTTCCCTTCATCTCCATAGAATGGAGGGCATTGTCTAATATTTAATATCTTCCCATAGATGCCACCTCAGCCTGTGGTTTTGAGAAGCTGCACAGGTACTCTTTTCTGTGTGCCACTCATATGATCTGCAGGCACGGATCTGTGTAAATTTGGACCACACACCTTCCTCTGTGTTGTCTCCTGCGCAGCTGCCTGTACAGGAGGCCCTTCAGAGTCACGCGCCTGTCAGGTGCCAGGGTAGGTGAAATGCTGTGGGAAATCTTTGGGGCAGTCCTCATAATGATTCTGGTAATGAATCTAGTTATATTTCAATTCTCAAAAGAAAAACTACAATTCTTCAAGATTAACTACATGTCCTTTGAGCTATGCCCTCCAGATCGCCAGAATGTGCATAAATTCTTCTCTGGTGAAAAAGTTTTGATCCTAAAAAAGAGGAGCTGGACACAAAGGCACACACTGCTGCAGCACCCAGCAGCTGGACATTTTATTCCAGAAAGGGAATTCACAAAGTTAATACAGTACCAGTATTTAGTATACACAGTATAAGGAAAAGATAACACTCTAAAAATGAGATTCAAAGCAGACACAGCCAGTCATGAGTCGCAATTAAAGATGTTGGAAGCACTTGGACTAACTAGAAATTACTGATTGATTTCTCGTAGGTGGGAATTGGAGTCTTGACCTTCATCCTGTGCCCAGGCAGCCAAGCTGTGCACTGTCTGAGAGCATTGCCTCTCTCATTTCTCTCATCATAAGAACGTCATAAGAGATGGAAAGGACTGAGTTTCTCACAAGGACTGGAGCATTTGCCCAGGGCTCTGATCATTGAACCTGAGGACCTTTGAACCCATAGCTCCATATACCAATGAATTGACTCTAGTTTACACCATGTTCCTCTTTAAAGGTGGATAATACAGGGACAGCAAGCACAGAAGATGCACAGTCTCTAGGATGCGTGTTGGGATTCTCAGCATAAAGAAAGAGATCTGGTTTTTTTCTATAGATCTGTTTTTTCTTTCTTTGTATTTTTGCTGAGTATTTTTGCCTGGGTTGGGTTGCAGAGGTGGGGGAAGGGGACATATTTTGCATTATTAGTTTTTTATAATTCATAGCCTAACGTAAAGTGCGTAAATAATCTATGGATCCAAAACACAGGGTTGTCCCTTTCTCATGCAGTCACAGCTTTGGTATGTCGTCAAGCTCATGCGTGAGTATTCTGTATCTAGTCTCATGAATTTCATATTCTTTGTGTCCAATGGCACAGCTTGAACAGAACTGGTGGCTTATTCTCATCATAGAGGGGTAGTTAGGCTACTTTTCCATGACTTGGGATATTGTAATCAAGCCCCATAAAACTCACAGCGGCATACAATGTCGGCTGCCCTGATTTGTGGCTGAGCATTCTAGCTTCTGGGTTATTATGCTGAAGGGGAGCATTTCTCCATTTTTATGAAAGAAAATGAATGTCAGTGTTGTACTCAACATTGTCTGGTTTTAAATATGTTCAACATGCAAATTCAGTAAGTAACAAACTCTGCTCCTGGTGACACTGGGAAATATAGATGTTTAACTGGTGAGTCCCGAGTGACAGCAGCTTTGACAGACAGCTCCAGCCCAGCAGAACCAAGGAAGCTTTGCCACGCAGTGTAACTGTTTAGAGGAGTTTGATTCTGGAACTTCTAAAGAATTGGTAAAGGATTTTGTGTAAATTGCTCTTTAGGCACAATCCTTTGTCCTGGGTGAGAAGAGATGTGTAATTTGCCTGACAATGTTTGTCTCACAGGGACATGGTAGAACTTACTGCAGATGATACAGACATCTGCTGATCTTTCTACCATGTACAACACAACAGTGGAATTGCTCCTGCAGCTCCAAACTGCCACTGCTGGCTGGCTGCAACATGTTTCCACAAATACCCACTTTTTTGAGGGTTTAGGTCACTGAAGTCTGTTTCTTATGATTTCACCATTTTCCTGCTTCCTGTGACATCACATTCTAGTCTGCTTTATATGCGTGACTCTTGCGATATTATTGAACTCCACATTAAAGTAGGAAGCTCTAAGTGAAGACAACTATCTGTTATCACACAAATGTTTGTGTGTGTGTCAAGGTTTAAACCCAGACAGAAGCTGAGTACCTGTAGTCTCTTTATCAGGGAGACTGGCCTTTGAAAGGGTTTTTAAAAATTTATGTCTGCTTGTAGCATGAAATCCAACACTATTTCTTACACATAAGTATTTTAGTTGATTGAAATTCAAGTCAGAACTGGAAAATGGAAGACTATCAGCTAAAAATCTGGTAAGATACTGGTGTATGCATTTTTGTTTGTAACCATCATTTATTATCGCAAGTCTAAAAAAAAATGCAAAAATCTTTTGATATGCCATAGATTCAATAAATTTATTTTAAAAGTAGGAAAGCTATTTTACATGTGAAAAAAGACAGCAAAAGTACTTTACAGTTGTATTTCTTTCTTACCATTTTTTGAAAGGAACAGAGGTAAACATTGTTACTAGAAATACTTTTTTAAAAAATCCACTATTTTGGCTTAGGATGACTTGGAAAATATTTAATAAATGCAACATTATTTGAAAGGATTTGCTGCTGCTGTTTGCAGATGTCATCAACAATGATACAGAGTTTTGTTTCAAAATATTTTTGTATTCTGCATTAGTCTCATAAGAACACTGCCTTTTATTTTCTTTTTACATGATCCAGGAACTTTCCAGACGGCTGGTCCTTTATTTTGCCATTTGACTTTTTTTTCCCCAGCCTGATTTCGTACTGGCTTTCACACTGATCACTGCTAGTACGTCTTTGTTACAGTAAACTGACTGGGTTTATTATAATAAAAAATAAAACACAGCTTGACTTGCAATCTAAATGTGCTGGAAAAGAATATGATACTGTTTAGAAGAGAAAAGGTTGTGAATAGAAAAACAGTACCACTTCAGTTATTTAAACATTTGCTTTTCTGCAGCTTGTCAAACTTTGTGCCAAGTCATAGCTGCTTTACTTTGTTTTGTTAATCTTAGCACCATGTGTCTTGGGCTTTTTTAATAGAGGACCAATCCTGCAGTACTTACTCAGTTTTCAGTTTCAGTGAGTCTGGGTAAGTACTGTAGGACTGCATTTTTTGTTAAATTAGGGATGAAAAAAAACAAAGTATAATGTTGTTGAGTAGATCTTTCAAAAGAGTTTGTAAAGGTTAAAAAATCCTACAAAGTAAGTTGCATATTAAATAAATTCTAGTAATCGCATTCATAATGAAAATAGTTTTTAACTCTCGTCACATTTTAAGAAAATTTCTTTGATATGAAGATGTAAGCAGGACTGTATTAAATAGGAAATAATAAATAAAACATTTTAAAATATTGTAAAATTGTTTGTCTAAAGTCAGACCAGTGTATAGACTTTGCTCTTTCAGGGAAAATCTTTTGGGATAAGAATCTGCCAGCACAGAATCCTAGTTAGTTCTAAAAATTACAGTCTGACTGGTATATTTACCAAAAGCATTTGAAGGTGTAAGATGCTGTAACTGAGGGTTGATTTGCCTTCATTGTGTGTTTCTGAAGTGATATGTAACATGAAAACAGCTCAGACAACATTTCTGGATCATCTCTGAGGCACCTAGAAAAATAATTTTAGGTCACAAATTGAGTTGTGATTATTCTAGAAGTCCTAGTGAGACCTTTAACATCAAAGCTTCAGCAATCAGGTTTGAAATTAAGAAGCTTCTATTAAATGAGGAGAAAAATAAATTCTCAGAATAAAAATTTGTTTTAAACTACATATTTATTATTAAGCACCTCTACTTCTAGATTATCATTAATCCAGATTTAATGAAAGATTTTTTCTTTAAATGTTTCTTCTAAGGGGCTGTGAATTGGGTGAATTGGGCAAACCTTTCTCTGCACAGGTGTAGTAATTGTCTGAGTGCACAGGGGTCCAGCCTTTGCAAAGGCAGTTGAGTGAGCTTTGGTCTCACTCCTTTCTCTCCTCCTAATTCTAAAATCAAGCACGCAGTTGTCAAATATCTAGGAGATATTTTGGAGTCTGCTCCTGAGGCCCCCAAAACACACAGAGTGTTCACAACTGATAGTGAAAAGTGATGAAGATACCTTGACTGATTGAAACCCCCAATCTTATTTAGCATTAAATTTTTGGGACCTTATCTTGTCATTGCATATTATCAAACAGGTCAGTATCAGGCACAAAAAAATACAGATAATGTGCAGGGTGGATGGGAAATTTTATTGAACAGGGAATGCTGCTCCTCTGGAAAACAGCAAGAAAGGAGAAGACTCAGTGAGAACTTAAAAGCTTCACTCTCGGGCTTCTTCTTGGTACTCTGAGTGCATACAAATATGTAAATGAAAGATGGACAAGCAAGAGAATAAAAATACTCTCAGTGGACACAGTGCTCATGAAGGATGAAGTTAGAACATAAAAATTTTAATACGTCAGTAGGGTTGAATCTGAAAATATAAATCCTAGAATGTGTGATTGGAATAAAGCATTTGTGCTCTCAAAAGATCTCTCTCTAAGTTTTAACACGTTCTTAAAGCAATTTCATCAAGATTATTGTATAAATGTAATATTTCCTGTATTACTATACAATTCTGCATCTTTTTTTCTTTGATTTAATAAAGAAAAATGTTAGTGATAGAAAATTAAATTTCCTAATGGCTTAAATCCTGGAAAATGTAACAATGTTAGATTAACATTTAAAAATTAACAACTACACAACAGAATCAGGAACAAAGTGCTGAATATTCAATCAATAGTAAAGTCCTGGAAAAATCCTATGGGGGAAAGTATCAATTGATTAAATGTTCCCCTTCTGTTGTCTTTAATCATTCTATCAATATTCTGTTTCATTTAATTGAGAACAGACAATATTGTTGGTTTCCCATCATCTGAGTAGTACAAGTCCATGAGCAATGCTGAGCACTACACTGCCTGCTGGCTTTGTTACAGCTCAGTACTAGCCAGGAGCTGCTGTCACTTTCTGAAGTTGTTGACAGTCCCAGCTCATATTCAACAGCATTTTCAAAGAAAAAGAGTGCATATTTTCCCTCTAGTTATTATGATATCCCCAGATGGTGAACTGAAAAACAGTTTTCCACTGGCATAGATCAAAGTGCTAATACAATTAACTTTATATCTGAAAAAAAATCCTACGCCTTTTGAATACACTTATTCACAGATTATTTCTTTGTTACTGATTTTAATATAGTTTTCAGATAAACTGTAATGCTGGTTAAATTAGACTTTTTGCAAAGCTTTCTGGCCATAGTTTCGTTCATATTTCTTGGTGGTTTCTTTTAGCAGCAGAGGGAGAAGAGAAAAGATGACAGGAGAAAAGTGCAAGGTGTCCTGGGTGTGGCACAGAAAGCAGAATGCCATTAACTTTAACTCATAAGGAAAACACAGATTTTATTACTTAATGTTGCAAAGTGCTGTGCCTGTGTTATACCTCTATTTAATTTGTCTTAGTCTAGTTTTTCTTTTTCCACCAGTTTCTCTTAAGCCTATGGGTGTTTTATAAGTATGTGAGTATGAGCGTTACTTAAGTAATTAAATTGTTTCCTTACATTAAAAAAGAAAAAAAAAAAAAGACAATCTGCTTTCTTTACAACTGTACCTTTTTAGACAGCCTTTTTTCCATTTAGTCTGAATGGACTTGAGTAACATCACTACTAGACTAGGTCCTGACCTTCTCCCTCTTTGGACAAGTACTCACTGATGCTTGCCCTTCAAACTAGAGAGAGGAGAGCATGGCAGACCACAGGGTGGTGGTCTGGTGGTGGTCATGATATTTGACTGCTACACTCATTGGGTGAGTGTCACTCTGGGGTTGTTTGTCTGAAATCAGTCCAACTTACCAGGTAGGAGTCTGATGGAAGAAATCCCTTTATTACCTCTGTACCTCACCGAGAGCTAAAAATACTGGAAAATATTAAAGTCCTCAAATCCTTGTTTTAGTTTTTCCAAAGGAAGCAATGCTTTACCAAAAATACACAACTACATGAATCACAGGGCCAGAAAACCAGATGGTTGCTGTTTGCCATTACACCAGTATATTTCATAACCAAAAGCAGCCCAAATGCTACCTTTATGCCATAGTATTGCAGAAAACCAGCAGCTTACTGAACTGTGGTAATGCCTTCACACAGCAAGTTTTAAGAAAAGTTATTCCATGTACTGAATAGTGGTTTTTTTCTGAAGCTTAAGCTGAGAATCAAATCTGTCCTCATGTGAAAAATATTTCCTCTGCTTCATTGAGACTGAGTAGGATGTGATCCTGTAAGGACCATGGAGAAAGAAGCAGGATTTAAAATGCTGCTAGGGCATTTGGGTACAGCTGGCATGTGAGTAACTACCAGAAGATAATTCTCTGTGGGCCCTACGTGGTGCCAGAAAGCTCTTGAGGAATTACTGGTACCTGTCATGGAGGTCCACTAGTTTTTTCTGTGGTTTTATACCTGATGTGAGGTATGGTTCCTTACTCTTGCACTTCATGTGTTCCAGCCTTCAAGGCAGAATAATACATACGTAATGAATATATACAGCTGAAGAAAACCTGACAACTATATATATATAAAGTGATGTTACTGTGTTATGACTATCAGTATTCAGGATATTAAGAATTCATTGAACTATCTTGAAAATAAAGATTATTGCAAACCAAGAAATGTTATTGGAATATAGGAGAGTCTGCAAACAAAGTATACAGGACTACATAAATAATTTTAAGGTGGTTTTTATGCTTAGAGTAAGTTTCATAACCCATAATAATCTATCACTGAAACACTTCAAAATATGCCCACAAAACAGTTCATTCAGGAAATTCATTTGTCTTTTATTATATTCTAGTTTCACTTTAAGTGACATGGGAGACAATCCCAGCAGCAGTGGTCTAGATGGTTTTATAATCAAATTATATATCTTTGTGTGATTCTTAACATTTAGGGATTGAACCTCTATTTATGCTTTCCTTTTTGCATGCTGAATAATCAAAACCACATCTTTGGTTTATTGACCGAAAGCATGGTCTGTGTGACATAAGTCACCTTCCCTTTCCAAATGCTTACTCATGTAAGTCCTTCTGTACACTTCTCAACTTTGGGAAACTTCAGGTAAAGAACCTGTGAGAGAAATAAGGAAAAAAATGTTTACCATTTAAATAGCATTTGAATGTTTTCCTTTAAAAAGTGCTCATTCTTCCTTCGTAAGAATAATGGATCTGTAACAATTTTCATTAATCATCTGGGCTATTTAAAGACTCACTCTTCTATGAGGTCTCTAAAGTTGATCATAAACAAATAAAAATACAATTTCTCATCTATCCATACTACTACATTCTGTCATTTACCAAAGGTGTGGGCACAGTGGAACTGTTTGGATTTCTCTTCTGCTGTGAATTATATTTTAATCATTTTAGAAAGTATTTGCCTGGAAAATGTGTGTGTGTGTATAGATATATTTGTGGAATTTTTCTAACTGTTTCAGAATATTCTTATTATATCAGAATAAAAGTATAAAAACAACCATTTTTAAAATTGTTTGTATTATCCTTAAAGTTACATTGAATTTGTGTTTCACAATGCCTTTATTTGAGTAAAGGGTTATTAATATCCCCAATCTTCCTGGAACTTCAAATAACAGGAAAAAAAACAACTAAGGCAACGCTTAGAAGTTGATATCTCAATCAATGTGTTAATCAGCCTCACTTTTTGAGGCTGGATTTCCCTCAATAGTTATTTGACAAATCCCATTAATTATAGTTAGATTTGGAAATCTATGGCATGTGGTGAGAACAAGCCATATGCTGAGATAAACTGAACTGCAGCACATCTAGGTTAGTTGAAGTATGTGTGATCTTGGGAAGTGGTACTTGATTGTATTAAAACAAAAAGTTTGTGCACTGTCATTAATTATCTCGCTGTTACTGAGGCTTGTGGCTCAAAACATTATAGCCACAGAGGAATACCCATTATTGAAAAATTGATTCATGTTCTTACTTAATGGATTCTGTATCAATTAAGTATTTCTTTGACCCTTCCCAGATTTCTATTTGCCCACATGCTATATTCATACAGTAAAATCTCAGCAGAAACAACATAAAATTTCAATCTCAGCAGAAACAACGCGAAATTTTGACAAAAAAATCGGCCTCCACACTACCTCTAAAATCTTCTGCGGCCCTTTTAAGGACTGGTCTTCAGACGACCACTTTGATTCTAGCGCAACTTGATAAAAGAAAGATTACAGTTTTTACAATTTTCCGTTAGATTATCCTTTTTGTGGTTGCAGATGCTCTTTTTAGAGCTGTATGGTTTTGTCTTGGTTCTGAACAACACCGCGGTGATCCTGAAAGAGAGAAGATGACTCCTCGTCCTCCACTCACGCTTCTAAAAAGCACAAAGCGTAATTATTCCCTGCGGGCTCTTCACAAGAGGATCAAGATCCCGGACGTGCGCTCTCCTGGCAGGGGGTGTGGGGGTGTCCATCCCACTCCCTGCGCTCCTGGGGGATGGAGCCTCCCAGGCACCGGGGGACTTCGGCACGAAGGGCTTTCAGCACGCAGCGTGCCGGGAGTGGGTAAAACACTAAATGATGTGGTGAGGTTTTGCTCTGTGGTTGGGGGTTTTAATTTTTGAACGTGGGTTTGAAGGAGCACACAGCAGCACATTCAATAACATTCAACTACTTTTCAGTTACTATTCAATTACTATTCAATTACTATTAAGTACACATACAATGTTAGCTGATCTTTTACACTGTGTTTGTACTGTTGCAGGTTTGGTTGTGTAAATTTTTTTGCAGCTGGAGCAGGAGACACCTGCATTCATCTCTATACATTTTTATGTATCTAGATAGGGATTATATTTGCACTGGAAAATCCATTTTGGTATAGATTAAGATTTTGAAAATAATAGGATATCTGTTTATCCTCTGTTTCAGTGGTAACTGAGGGCTGCGTAACGCTCTGTTGATAAAAAGGGAGATACAAACAGTAAGAAATAGTGTTTATTACAGCACCAGGAGACTAGAGATGGAAACATAGACTGGATCATTCTAGCTAGTCCCATCAAAGGGAAGACTTTCCTTAGTGAGTGGTTTTCTTTAGAGTAATAGTTCATATCCGAACAATAGCATGATGGGAAGGGTGTAAGAGTAGAACAGAAACAGTGTCACAACTAATTAATTGCCACATTTCTCCCAATATCTATTTCATAACCTCATGTGTCATATTTGTAGTTCAATTTCTTGGTTCCATTCTATTTTCTAACTTCCTTAAATTCAACACTTAGCTCCTAATATTTAGCACATAACAAATGGTTTCCTCCCTCAGTATTTATATTCTTCAAGGTTGTCTCCTTGTTATCATAAAACCTTAGAATAATACAATAAGTAATGGAAAACAATATTTTTTATGATTGAAATCTTATCATAATACTGATGACGCACATAGTTGGGTACATGTTTGCCAAATCTTTCTGAATATAAGTGGACTAAAAGGAGTGAATTTGAATTGCAAGTAGTGGAAATTGTAACTACTTCCAAAAAAGAGAACATTAAACTCTAAATGTTCTCTTTTTTCTTTTTTTTTTTTTTTCCTTTTTTTTTTTTTTTTAAGTTGTATTTTCAGTACTCTAGAAAGAGGAAAGAATATTCCTGAAATTTCCCGGAAACAGATGATTTCCAGTAGGTTACTGATATTTATGCTATTCCTCTGCATTAGGCATAAAGGCGTATCTCTGAGCTTGTCTATGAAGCCATGGTATGTTCATCTCTCTCCAGCCTTTGTGGCTGTACAGCCAACAGGGATTCATTTTAGAACTCTCCATACAATTAGAAGTCTTGTTGAGGAGCAAATCTATTATTTTTGAAATGAGGTAATAATATTTCTGCAACAAGAGTTGCTTTTTGTGCTGAGTCAAGCAGCATATGTTGTTTTTCAAACTTTCAACTTTCAAGATGAAAATCAGTTTGGAAGGAGGGGGAGATGTTACCTAAAGGCTGGTTGCCCTTTCCTACCCAAAAAGTTACAGCTCCAGTGTCTGAATGGATGAAAAGCTTGGCAAACAGGAAAAGCTTTAGTTATTAGATTCTGGCCATACATATTTTGCCAAGAATTAATTTCATGTTTGATTATATGTCTGAAATATATGAAAGGTTTTCCCTGAAATGTAACTCTTATAATCACCATGATAATACAGAATATCTTAATTTATGTAAGAAGAGCTCAATTTTCTTACTTAAGTTTTGGAATCTGTTCAATGGATTCCTGTTTTGGTTTCCAGGAAGCAAGGTTGAGATGAAGGTTCAGTTCTTTTACATTGCCTGAGGTGCTGAGGCGCTGTCACCATGCTGAAACACCATCTAAGTGATTGCTTCCTTTGCCAAAGAAGTGGGTAGGGCTCGTCTCTACTGAGTGTGTCAAGCACATTTATGTAATGAAATGCGGGATTTTTGCAAACTATTCATTTTCAAGTAACATGCTCTCATAATCCGTACTACATGAAACCTTACATAGGGAGAAGAGCACATAGTTATGTGCTGGGAACACTTCATTAATGGCGCAGAGAGAGGATTTCCTGTAGAACAGATGGCACTTGCAGTGTCAACCAAAGCGTTCATCTAACCCAGCATTGTCTGGAACCAAATGCCCTGGGGCAAGGATCCGACCCAGTTGTGGGCAGGCACCATGCACCCCTGACAGATGGCCGTGTGTGGAGGCAGCCCAAAGACCACGCACATGGACCTGGGGTGGCTGCTGAGAGCTGAAGCTCACACTGGAAAACACTCACTAAGCTCGAGCTTGCGAGGTGTCCTACTCTGAGCAGCACTACGTACGAAAAACAAAGGCACAAGAGCTTAAATCACATGTAAGGGAGAAAGCGATGGTTTCACAGCCCTTCCCCCAGGTTTGTTGATACACCAATAGTAGGCAGAAACCTGTTTTGTTAGCTCTGGTCAGCTGCAGGAGGGCCTAAAATTTAGTTCATCGTTCTGCAGTAAGTAAAATAAGTGACAGTAATAAATGCATTTAGAACGATACACTCCAAACTTTTGAAAAATTTGAACGCTCTGGTGTTTTTTACCTTGATGTTTAGTGTTTCTTTTCACTTTTATATAAAATCGGAATAAAATCTTATTTAAGCCTGACTAAGGTTTTAACTGGAGGATACAGTTTAAATAGCAAAGACTTTTCAGATCAAGAAATTGATCAAGGCTCCTTCTGTATTGAGAATACACTGGAAACACCCTTGAAAAGGGGCAAGAGTCTCACTCGTCTTCAAAAGTTGAATTTTAATCCAGTTTATTGTTGCTTTCCACATCTGCAAAGGTATTTGCTCTTTTCTTCAGGCAGGAAAAGCACAGTTTTGAGAGACAGATGTGATAGCAGAGACTTCAGAGGACCAAACAGAAGTCGAGAAGAAAGAGTATCAAAATACAGAAGTGGCTGAAGTGATCTAATGAGAAACATGATAAAGATTTGCAATGAAGAAAAGAAGTGAGATGGAAAAACATAATGGAAATAATTTCTTTGTTTAAAACATTTATATTTTTTAATTTGATGTAACTTAGTTTTAAACTGGAGGGGTGTTTTTCCATTTTTTCACAATAAATATTATAGAAAGCGTAAGTGCAACTGTCCTTCATTCCTATTGACTCTCATACCAAGCTGAAGTTCAGAAGTGCCACTGCTTCCCCATGGAACCATCCCAAGAGCTGAGGATCTTCAAACTGTGAAAAGTCTTTAGACATGGTCTTTTCTACTCTATTGTGTCCTAGCAGTCAGTGGGGATAGCAGTAAGGGCTACTGTTATGCTTCTATATCAAGCAGGTGGGAATCAAGTCTTGGGGCTTTTGAGCTGCTTTGCACTGTTATCCCATGGCCTGAATTCCAGCCTATTTTGTGTACAACTGCAATAGGCCTGAATTTGCTTTTGCAAACTCTCCTTTTACCCAGCTATGTTGACACTGAAATCCAAGGTGCTACATCAGTATGAAATCCCTCTGTTGTAAAGAGAATTAGACCCTGTGGTTGGTTTTGCAGTCATTAGTAAGAATGAATATTTACAGTGAATTTCATTTGCAGATTTCTTTTCTTTATTTCAAAAGCCCTGATACTGCAATGTATCTGCAATATTATCTGTTCTTTAACTCTGGTGTTTACACCTCTGAATGAGCCACACAGCTACCAGCATGTGTATGTGAGAGAAAGTGGAATGCATCTGCAGCTGAAAAAACAAAATGAGGACCTGATCTGGATAGGGCTAGGATTTCACACAATGCATCCCTGAAAACCTGGAAGTTCTGTTCAAACAGGTGGGTGGATGGTATATTTGATTTGCCAGGTTCGTGTCCATGTTCATGAGCCCTGTGGAAATATAACAGGGGAGGGAATGTGTGCTTCTGTGGGGTGTGGAGGAGATGGCTGGGGAGAGGACACAGCAACCATTTAATCTTTGGGTTTTTTTCAGATTTTGTCTGTTCTGTATAAAATATAATTTTCAGTTGGAAAAGTTACATATATATGTGACACCCTGCAGAGTGACAGTGGAAGGTTTGAGATTGTTGGGTTACTTACAGATTTTTGACACAGTGTGCCTCATCGATGGTCCTCTCTTTTCCCAAATAATAAAAATATTACAGGAAATTAAAACTGGTTAGTGTGCTCATTAGGACTTGTCAGTTTTCACCACTGCAAGGAAGTTATAAAACCAGTCTGCCAATGCAAAGTGAAACTGAAAGCATAATGACCAAGGAGAAAAGAAAAATGGAAAAGAAACACCTTATGAGACAGAAATATATTAAAAATAGATGGGAAAACTTACTGTCAAGGTGGTCTTATTGCAATTGTTACAAGCTAAGTTCAGGTGCCAAGAGGATGGAGCCAGGTTTTCTCAGTGGTGCCCAGCAACAGGATAAAGGACAATGGGAATAAATTGAAACACAGCATGATCCATCTGAATGTGAGGAAAATCTTCTGTACTGTGGGGGTGGCAGAGCACAGGAACAAGTTGCCCAGAGGGATTGTGGAGTCTCCACACTGGAGATATTCAAAACCCACCTGGATGCAATCCTGTGCAACCTTTTCCAGGTGAACCTGCCATAGCTCCAGAGGTCACTTCCAAACCCAACCTTTCTGTGATTCTGTTTAGATATATATTTTATATATATTTACATATGGACCTTTCTAATGTCTAGAGATCTCACAGAACTGTGGCATCTTTGACATTTTAATTGCTGAAGCAGTAGCAGTCATTTATGCAGCAGCTTTATCCTAAGACCCCTCAGGAATCCTCTGCCATTTCTGTGAAGTAGGAATCAGCTTCCAGAAAAGGAGGGTGAAGATCCAAAGCCACAGAGGATGTGAGTGAGTTACATGTCAGGATATTCTGTGGGCACCTGTCCATCCAGACTGGAAATGTGCCACAGCTCCCTTCTTGTCTGTGCACCTGGATTTTCCTAGTGCTGACTTGGGACTGATCTCAGTCAGAGCATCCACACAAAACCAGGATTAGGAGGGATTCATGGTCTCCAAGTATAGACATAACTGTGAAAATCAGAGTTAGATCTGACTCAGGAGTTGGTTTCTGTGTCCTGTTAACTTGGCCATACACCTTCCACAGAGCACTGGTTTTGCCAGGGGGAAGATGTAACAAGAGATCTTCAGTTCTCATCCATTTAAAGCAATAGCAATTTTATTATTCATAGCAGCAACAAGAATGCATTTAATTATCCACAACGCTCTTTTTCTTATAGTGGCCAAAGTGTTGCCTGTGGAAATCCTTAGAAACAAAACAAAACACCCAAACAAACAAAAAATTTCAACTTCCAGCCACTGACTTAGGTTACAAAATCTTTCAATTTTTAACAGGATGTTAGAAAAAACTAACAACCCTAAAAAGGGAATAGTTTTTCCAAGAATATCACTGTGTATGAACAAAACTTCCTATTTCTTTTTGCACAGTTGGCAAAAAAAATAACCAGTGTTTTAGTTACTTTCAGATAACATGCTTGGCACCTGAGTAGCGAGCTGGTAAGACAAGCCTGACTGCTGAAATGAAGAAACTCAAGAAACATAAAGGTCAGGAAAGGCAAAGCACAGAAAGGTAGTGGCCAAAACTTCTAAGCTGCGCTTCTAAGACATTTAAGAAACCTCTGTGATGATTTAACTTCTTCTATTTTCACTTTTTTTCTATCTTAGAAAGGAAGCTGAGCAAAATAATACAATATTAAAAAGAAATTTCAGATTTTATAATACAAGTTCAGTATTGCATTGATAAAATACTTCAAGCCTATGGATTGTGCAAATTATATTAATGAAAATTAAGGTAATTATATACATTATTCAGCTACTTACTCGTTAGCTTTTGAGGATGTAATAGGTAGGTTTAAAGGACTAGAATTAAATATTAACAAACTGAACAGTATATTGTTAAGCTGTTTGTAACTATGATAAGCACTTCAGACAGGTAATTTTGTAGACTGTGCTAATAGTACTCAGAGTTCTTAAAAACAGGACTTCTATGTGCTGTTAAAGTGCATCTTTTTTACATCTTTCTTATACCAGTCTTGAATGAGCTTTTAATCTGATTATGCTTTTTTTACCCTATTTGTCTTCTCTTCTAATGCCACTCTTTCATAGAATTCTTTTTCATCTCCCTTTTTCCATACTTCATCATCTTCTGTCATTACACTTTCTCTATCCTAGAATCTCAGTGCCTTCTTTTGTTTTCCATGTGATGACTGTTCTCCTATTTGCACACTTTTTACTCAGCCACTTTCCCTAAAATATTCGTCTTCACTCCCTACGTTCCGAAGTATTTTGGCTGAAAATTGTTGATTGTCAAAACCCACAAATTCCCTCTAATCATTGTAGAGATAGGATGAGAAATGTCGTGCTTCTAGGTGACACAGCTCCCACACAACTGCTGAGGACACAGCTCTCTGATTTGCTGTGAAGACTGAAAAATCTTGGATAGCTATTAATTCCCTTGGTTTAAAACTGGTCCCATTATAAGTCTTGCCTGTTGGAAAAGCTTTGTGCCATTCCTTAGGCAAGTAGCACTGGGACAGTCAGGTGTCCTAGGACTGCATCTGTACCATCAATTTTTAATGGTTTGGATGCTTGCATTCATCCTTGGGTCTTTGTTCTGTGCCAGCCTCCATGTGTCTCTGTTGCTTCATCCATATTATGTTTTCAAAGAGAGCAGCCACGTTCTCGAGACAAAACGGCAGTGCTGGTTTGTTCCCTGTGGTCAGTACAGAACACACCCCCATGTAACATCAGGCCACATCTCAGAACGTGCCCAGGGTGTGTCTGGCACCATGATATAGAAACACAGGACGTGACAGAGCCCAGTGCTGTCTCAGGTAGGAAACTATCTGAAATCCACACGTGTCCCATGGGACCCAGCCTGTCCCAGTATGGATGCAACCAGCCCACTCTGGTGACTGGCACTCATCAGTGTGGACAACGAGTCGTGGCATATCTTAGGGCTGTGATTTCCTCCCTGCAGCGAAGCATTTCAGTGGTGTATGCCTTATGCAGTGCATGCAGCATCTTTATTGTCTGTGAAATGTGCAGGCTTTACTAAGACAGGATGCCGCAGCACACAAATAGAGTGGAAAGGCTCAGGAGCCTCTATTCTAACAAGGGCTGCCAGAGCTTCCAGGGTCTCTACCAGGACCCTAGGAACTAGGGTCTGAAATCTGCAGGACAAGATGTGGAAGCTTAAGCTTTTACCATCAGAGACAGTCTACATGTGAGTGGTATCTGGAATGGCAAAATAGGAGAGCCTGAGTAAATACCAAATTAGTTATTTCAATATGTTCAAAAATCTATTTCATCACGTAAACAGTACATTTTATTCTTTCCAGGATGTTGTGGTGGTTTTTTTTCTTTTTAATTCAAGTTTATTTCAAATTTACCTGGACTGATACTGAACTTTACTGAACAATATTTCCCACCAACTGCATATTCTGCTGTAATTCAGACAATTCTTTTCCTTTCTTTTTTTATCTCTGGAACAGAAATCAGGGGTGTGGAAATGCAACAATTCCTGTCCTACAAATGGTGACCTGCAATGAAGACACAACCATTGCAAAGCAAACTCTCTGTGTTGTACTTTGTGCTTATTTTGCTTGATCCAATATCCCTAAGGTCAATGGATAGTTTCTCAGTAAATTCACTATTCACTGAAACCGGCCCCAAGTTATCTTCTCATCTGAGAATGGTGAGAATGCACTATGTTGTTGAGCATATAATGACAATGTTATCAGAGTTTTTAGTAATAGTGCAAGTCTCTTTAGAAAAATGAAGTTCTGTTATTCTTGTCAGGTCTACTTTAATGAGTGTACACTCTCTTACCTGAATAGGTAGATGCTGGAGGATACTTTTTTTAACGCAGACCATTAAAAATTTTGTTTAATTAAGAGATAAATGTGCCTTTTTATACATAGGTAATGTACAATTTAATAGAAATAAAATAATTTTCATGAAAAGCCAATAAACAGACCAATAAATCAACTACAGGAACATCCTTAATTCTCCTTCACTTTTTTCCAATAGTTTGTTAAAGAAGCAGGCAAATTATTTTTTCTCTGACAGTACAACTATCTGGGCAGCAGATATTCCCCTGATTTTAGCCTGTATATTGTTATAATTTCATTATACTCATAAAAATAATAATAATAATAATGTGAGCCCTCTTGTGGCCAGAATATCTTCTATGTGTCTTATGAAATCATCAAAAACTATGTGGCCAGGTGAAGTAACTGCCTCAAAATATCTAGAGAACACTAAGTGTATATTGTTTTAGTTAATACTTCTAATGTCAGTTCTCTTTCATTTTTTAATAACAATGAAATCTATTTCATTTTTCTTTTATATCTTCCTTAGTTCACTATTTGTAGCTAAAATGCCCAGGAACTTTTCGGTTTGTAACATGGGTTTTTATTTTAAAGTCTTTATATGTATCAATTATTTCAATCATAGAGGACCAAATATGACCATCAGGCAGAGCTGTCTTTATTTATTACTGATGGGGAGCTGAGCTCTGAGGTGATTTTGAGGTGGAAGAGATTTTATTTCATTGCCACTCATCACTCTTCCCTCATGAATTCAAGACAAAACATGCCAAATGATCCAAACTACATATTCTTATTTAAGAAAAGTTTTTATCACTGATACAACATTTTTCCTATTTTTGAGGGGTTTTTGCTTCTCTTCATTAAAAAATCTGTTTCTGCAGTGTAATGCATTTCTTTGAAAAGAAAGAGGAAGAATTTTACAGCTGTTCAAATTAACTCATGAACTGGGCCTTGAGAAATTAGCTAGTCATTTTCATTGATTAGATAAAATATCAGCACTCTGTGGTTAAAGTTATAGTAAATTTGCTGACAGAAAGGGGTATTTTAAGTTCAAACTCCGTGTTCTTCTCCTCACAGATTTTTCCACTGCATAGGGTCTGTTACTGTGCTCAGATATTTAATGTAGTGTAATAGTGGCATTTTAATGTATATACGTCCTGAACATTTACTGATGATTTGTTTTAATTCTGCTGATCGATAGCATTTGCTTATTTCCCTGAGGCCTGAAAAGAGACCAAAAACATACTTTTCATTGCAACTGGTTATTTTAAAGCTCTACTGGAGAGTATTGGTTGCAATGCCTTAATCTTCTTCTGTATCGCAGTGTTTATGGTACTTGTGTACAATTGCTTATTTATGACCTTGATATATTTATATATATGTTCAAGAAATACAAACAGTCAACACATCTGTTTGTATTTTTCTGGTTTATTCTGGTATTTTATTTTTTGATTCCTGTATTTTATTTGCTTCTGTCACAGTCATTTTAGTAGTCTGGAATAAGATTAAAACCAGAGTGTATTTTTTAATTCTTGCTCTGTTAATCTGTATCTATTTTTTTCCCTAAGAAATGTAGCATACATTTATATAGCAAAAGAAATTCGATATTCACAAACATAAGGAGTGTTCATTGTTACAATTAATATCACTGCATTCTTGGTACAGATTCTTAAGAAACTCTTTGGCAAGAGTTGCTATACAATGAACAGAAATTAAGGCTTCTGGTACTGAATACCCCAGAGAAATTGTATGCACAGGAAATATGCGTATAGAAAATATGTCAGGGAAGAGGCAAAGATTAGTGAATTAAGTGAGGAGGAGGAAAAGCCAAACCTTGTGCTCATTAATGGTGAAATTAGGTAAGTTTCTAATTTTCAAAAATTGAAGGAATGTAAATATTAATTGGGCAAAACAGTGGGTGATAATGTGGATTGATTTCTTTCACAAAGAGAAATTCAGCTGCAGAACTTTTTGACCAGAGTCACTTCTCATATGAGGTAGGTTGAGGCTACCCAGAACTGAGATGCTCCATCTATATTTAAGAGTATCTTATATTTACAGCTCTGAAGAGAATATCAACCAAATGTCCATTTCATTACAGTTACTTTGATATTTGGGGAATTCTATTTCAGTATGGTTTTAATTATATGTAGTAATTCTTAAGAATGACACCAAGCTAATGTAGGCTACTTTAATATGAAAATCTTTTCCACCTGCATGTGGTTAAGAGTGACACTAATCTTGAAAAAACCTGCAGCACAGATTACTAAGCACTTAAATGTGTATCTCTCAGTTATATGGTAAGTAAAGACAAGGCAATTGGTTTATTTTATTTAATGTTTCAATTGGTTTATTTTATTTAATGTTTCATTTCTATCAATAGAAACCTTTTTAATGCATCAAGATACAGAAGCTTGCTCATGCCATATGACAATGGATATTATAAAACAGTAAGTCCAACAAAGGCAGATTGTTAAATCTGGGTATGCTCAGCTGCATGCAGTAAAATATTGTGTACATCATTGGTGTGTACAAATAACACAGAAACTGGGCCTTGGCTGGATAAATAAGACATCCTTCTGCAGTATATGAATGAATCATAGGATCATAGAATGGTTTGGCTTGGAAGGGACTTTAAAGATCATCTAGTTCCAGCCACCTTGTCATGGACAGGGACGTGGTTGCCCAAAGACCCATCCAACCTGGCCTTGGACACTTCCAGGGACCAGACAGCCACAGCTTCTCTGAGCAACCTGTTCCAGTGCCTCATGACTTTCTGAGTAAAGAGATTCTTCCAAATATTTAACCTTAATCTCCCTTTTCTAGTCTAAAACTATTCCTTCATTTTCCTATATATGCCTGTGTAAATCTCCCACTTTTTTAAAAGCCTCCTCTATGTACTTGAAAGGCTGGAGCCTTCTTCTCTCCAAGCTGGACGATCCCACCTTTCTCACCCAGTCATTGTTGGAGAGGTGCTCCAGCCCTCTAATGATCTTCACACTCCTCCTCTGGAGCCACACGGTCCAACAGGACCATGGTTTTCCTGTGCTGAGGACCAGACCCTCCCAGGGGGGGTTTCACAGTAACAATACAATACAATAACTCTTTCAGTCGCTCCCTGAGCTCAGACTCAGACTTTAGGCTGCCCCTGGCACAAGGTAAGGAGATCAGGATGAGGTTTGGCATGTGATTCTCTCTGTTGCTCACATTTCAAGTGTTGGGTAGGATGAAGCCAGAAAGCCCTATAAATATGACTGCTTAGACTCTGAGAATGTGAAACCTGTAAGTGAGGTAGAATTGAAAGCAAGTTTTGATGTTTGAGAGCTACTGGATGTCTGGGAAAACAGTTATGTGACCAGCTGAAGGTCACCTGCAGCCAGACCCAGAGGTCAAATGGAAAGTTCTGTCTCACCCCCAATGTATGGTTCATCCCACACCTGTACCCCTCCCCTGAAGTATCGGGTATCTGTAACCCCATTGGCACAAGCCCTGTTCCAGCCCACCTTGAAGCCCCCTGATAAGGGGTCCCCAGGGGGCTGGACGCCCTCTTTGCCTGGCACCCTTCTCCGAGGACTTTCCTCTCTTGGAATTTCCTCTCCCTACCTCTCCCTTCCCCCACTCCCTAGGCCTTGCCACGAGCTGCAGCCTGGCAGCTCCGAGCAAGGCCTCACATCCTTTACAATAAACCTCATCTTCTAAAACCCAACTTCAGAGATCTCTCGTCTACATTCATCCACACCGTCCCGGAGTCTGCAGCGAATCAATTTCTACATTCAAGTCCTGGCACAGCAGGGAGAGCCACCCCTAAAAAGCCATCTGTCTTTCTGTTTTGCATGTGGGTACAGCACAGCGGGCCAGATTGAAATGAGGGGCCTGGTTTTTTCCAGGGATATTAAATACAGGATGATAAGTTCTTGTCTAGATGCAGCTTAGCACAGTCTGCTTACTCTCAGGAGCCGGGCAGAGGAGTCCATTATAACTGAGTCCTTTGGGGTTTGACCTAAATGCTCTAGAGTTCAGGAAGTTCTTCAGTCAATCTTTTGGATGGCCATGGATAAGCACAAGTCCATATTGTCCCTGTCTCTGTTCAGTTAGAAATACACTATGCTTGGTCTGGAGGGATATAAGAAAATTGTTTTAGCAATTCTCCAAAATAGAATGGAAGGTGTAAATGAATTAAAATTCATTTACTGCATGGCATTCTGTTCTAAAATAATTACTTTCGTATACTTCATGCAGAGTTGTATGTCTTTTGTCCCCGTTGGGCTATTCTGATCTCATAGTAAGAATTTCATGGAAAATTTACAAGGATGGAGCTTGTGTCCTAGGGTAACTTTATGATGCTTGTATCCCCAATTGTCTGTTCTGTTTGTGCTGTATATTGAGTCCTGTGCCTTTAAGACTGGTTCTAAGAG
This sequence comes from Hirundo rustica, assembly GCF_015227805.2. Classification (NCBI taxonomy): domain Eukaryota; kingdom Metazoa; phylum Chordata; class Aves; order Passeriformes; family Hirundinidae; genus Hirundo; species Hirundo rustica. The sequence goes on along the minus strand of NC_053450.1, from coordinate 138,536,792 downwards.
CAAGGAGAAGCGCGGAGTTTGTTTTGAGAAAACTGCCTGACTCCTCCACATTCTTCTGCGGACGGGGTGTTCGGCGGAGGCTTGGAGAGACTGCAGGACAGAGATTTTTTTTTGCTTTTAGTTAGTTTCAGCTAGCTAGGGCAGAGAAGTTCCCTGGACTGTTTTTTTCCTTTTTCTTGGAACTGTTTAAACCTGCTCTGGACTGAAAACCCAGGGGAGCACTGGGGGCTGCACCTGCGGCCCACCGGGGCCTGGACCTCGGCATTTTCCAGCAGCGCCGGAGAGACTGGGACTGAGGAGAGACTGAGAGAGAGCCGAGCTACACCCACGGCAAGGACTTTCTCAATTTGCCATCTCACTTCAGAAGGAGAGGTTTTATTGTTTCATACTATTCATTCTTTATACTTGTATGCACTTCATTTGTTTAGTAAAATAGTTTTTTCCACTTTTCTCCAAAGAGGGTTTTGTTTTTACCGGACCGGTTGGAGGGAGGGGCCACTTGGGTTTGCTTCCTTAGAGGGATCCTATACAGGGGTTTTCTCCCAAATTTGTCCCAAACCAGGACAGCTTGTCAAATTGAAAACATTTTGAGTTTACCATCACCAGCAGAGAGTTGCATTAAATAGTACTTGCCATTGACTTTGTTCCTGATTAAAATAATATTTAAAATTTACTTGCAAATATATTCAACTCTTAATGTAAAAGATATATAAATCAATTTAGCATTCAAGATAAAACATATTCCTCTGATATAAGAATATTTATACAGTGGCAATTCCATATTCAGTTACAATGAACAAAATGCTACATCCTTTTTGAAATCTTTTATTAATCGATATAAATAGAATTTCCCTTTCCTCTTCAATATTAGTTATTACTTGCAGGTATTTTGTGTTATTGTTTATTTTTAAAATATTGAACATATTCAAACTTTCTGAGGGTTTGGGGTTTTTTTCAAATGTATACGATAACAATTAATAGCCAGCTTCTGTTTTAAATAAAGGTGGCTGAAATTGTAACCATCTGGATATGAACTGAAGTAGTATTGTCTCAGTGGGTAGTAAGGTCAGTGTGACCCGGATTCCTCCAGTTCTAAAATAAATGGGAAGACCAAAATTATTTAATGATAAATTAGTGAGTTTCTAATGTTATGAACACCACCTGTTGCAGAAGCAGAGAGAATTTTATTTGTCTTGGTACCTCATGAACCTCAATCTCAGTAGGCAGATTATCAGGGGATGGAAAATTCTATACCCAGATTGTGAACACAGGTAGAATCTTTATGAGACATTTACGTCACTCAACTGAGATTATTGTTTGAAATTCTGATATATATAATGTGAACATAAGGGCCTTTACGATCTGATTATTTATTGATGCCTTGAGAGGTTACCTAGAACAGAGGCTGGACAGAGTTGAAGGAATAAGGTAGGTATTTATTATAAAGGTCTTCAAAGGACACACCTTGGGCAGTACAAGAGCCTGGCTGAGGTTACACACAAGATGGACATAGGATCACACATTTTCACACTTTTATTGGTTTGGGTTCATTTACATATTGGGGTTAATTGTCCAATTGCAGCCTCAGGTCATGAAGTCCTCCCAGACTGCTCTCCTCAATTCGCTGTTGATTATATTTCTTGGGCCTGAAACTGCAACGTTGTCCTTGGTTCTCCAGCTGGACAAGGATTGCTTTGTCTAATTAAACTGTGAGGAGAACTTGCTAACACTCTGTATGAAGTTCAGAGTTATATCCTAATGCAGTACAGAATCTGAAAAATATGAAAGCTAAAACTTAAGGCATCATTATGACAGAAGATGATGGGGATCTGGGGGCCCATATAAAGCCAGAGAATTTTCAGGTGGAAAAAAAATTACATCGAAGCAAGGGCTAATGAAGAATAAGATATTGTTCAGGATGCTATGGGTAATTACAGAAAAACTACCAAGGTTACAAAAATAATGAGCTTTCCATTTTAACCATCAATTCAGATAAAGTGGAAAAAGGGAAATTTTCAGTGAAAAGCACCCTGATGTATCTCTTTTCAATTCTCTAAACAAGTCTCTGAAAATAGCAATGGATTAATTGACTTTCAGATTCTTCTCTCAGAAGGCAACATGAAAATACCTTAGCAATTCTTTAAGAAAGGAGTATGAGTTGCTTTAGTGCTTAAAATTATGGCTATTAATAGACTACGTGGTATGCTGGTGTGTCTGTTTCTAACAGCAGTCTGATTCACTGTGAGTGCATGATCTGCTTTAAATTATTGAACTGAACAAAGATGGGTTCTTAAGCAAGATGGCAGAAATGTGCCTTATAGCAAATTGTCAGTCAGAAATAAATGTTAGTATAAATATAGATGATACAGATGGAGATAAAGATATAGATTACATGGCTACATATATAGATTCAGATATTTATACAGAAATACACTTTTATATATATATGTAAATATGCAGGCAAATATTAAATTCTTCATGTTCTAGCCTGGGAAAAAAAAGGTATGCATGAAATAATTCCAGTTCTCATAATTTTGTGAAAGTATTTATGCCCATTTTAATGAGTTAGGGCCAAGAATAGTCCCTCAAGAATTAAGTTTGGCTTAAATGTTGTAGTGCAAATATTTCTCAGGAGGTTTTCTTCAAGCACTCAGCTAGGTTACTAAGTTACATTACTAAGCTAAGCAAGAGAATTGTTTATATAAGTCTCATTTCTGTGTTTTAAAGTGTTTTATTCTTTCTTTATGAACAGTTTTAATTTTGCATCTTTTTCCTGAGTTTCAGATAAACAACTATAATTTGGCTTTTTTTTGTTATTTAGTCAACAATAATTTCCAATCAATCTTGATTAAAAAAAAAAAAAATTCTTCTCTGGCCATAGAACCACAGAATATCAAGACTACAGAAGAGCAGAAAAAAAGAAGACAAATATTAACTTATTGGACTTCTAAAGGCAACAAAAATGGACAGTGTTTGAAGACAGTGAATCTGAAATTTTTGATGCATAGTAACATATTCCGAAGAATTTCTAAGTGCTTAGCATGAGCAATCATACAATTTTGGAGTGCAAAAATAACATGGATATGGGATATTTTAAAAAGAGCAGAGATAGTTACATTGAAAATGACTTGAAGCTATCACATTTGGTCGTGTTTGTGCTGTCAGGGACTATTTTTTCTGACCCAAAATCCCAGTAAAGGAGAGATTTTGGGAAGCAAGCAAAAGAGTTCTTTGATCCCACATTTTGAGTTAAAGAACAGTTGTCTCAGTGGCAAAATTCTGTTCTTTAAGACACGAGATCAGAAGGTTTGGAGGTAGCCTCTCAGAGAATACTTTATTTTGGCTAGCTAAGAAGGGATGCTTGGGATGTGTGTTTGTGACTCATTGTGAATGAGGTTTATGATACACAAAAAAAAGTCTGATTGCTTCGGTGTTTTCACACAGGTATCCTTTACTCTACAAAGACTGTCTAATAAATGCACAAGCCTTGCAAATACCTACCAAGCACAAACTAGTCCAGTTAGACACTTTTACTAATATGTCTGGGTAATTACTAATGGTTCTGGGAATTTGAGCCAAATGTTCTATCATTTGTTCCCTCATCTGTATGAAAGGACTTTTGAACTGTCTTCCTTCTTCAAACTCTAATACATTTACCAAGAAGCTTTTGAGAATGCTTTTGAGAATGATCTGGATTGGTTCTTGATTGGCCATTGCCTTCTTGCTACCATCATGGCTACAGTAATTTCCACCTGAGTTTTTCACAGATGATGAACAGAAAAAAGCCAGGCATAACACAGCCTATGATTCTTTGGTTTGGCAAGTGCAATCCCGTATTCCATCCCATATCTAGGAACCAAATGTAATTTGGCATTCTCCAGAGTCTTGCTTACTAAATTCTCAAGGGAAGAGGGAAACTATAGAGCTCTAAAATAAGCATAGAGAAACTTAAATGCAACTGCCTTTCACTATGATCAAAAATGCATGGAAAATGTTCTCCACTCTCTTTTAACAAGGCAGAAGCATATTTCAGATTACAAAATTGTAGTATGGATTTGGTTTATTTCTTTAGACCTATCACTCTTACTGAATATTGAATATAGGCTGAATTACCAAAAATTTTCATGTTTGGGGGTTTTTTGTTTGTTTATTTTGATGTTTTTTAGATACTGAAAGACTATCAGCTAGTTTGCATTAAAAAGAAACTACACTTTCAGCAACAGGGGTGTCATATTTTTCTGATGATTTGAAAGAATTGTTGCTTTATTCCCTGGGGCAATGTGGAGCATAAAGGAAAATAATGTGGGAATATTCCTATTCCTGAAATATTTCAGCAGTTGCTTCCATAGCAAAATCAGTTTGTCTGGTACATAGTTGTAATATATTTTGTTTTCAGAATTTTGGAAAGAAAAATAAAAGTATTAGTTAGTCAAACAAGAATGTTCACTGCATTACCAGTTTAACTGAAAAGAAAATATTTCCTTAACTAGAGAAAATTCTTAGAAATAAATTCATTATTAATTTCCTTTAGAGCAAGCCTAACCTTAATACTTTAATATTATTGAAAAGCGGTTACAATAAATTCATCATTTCAGCAATTTGAAGGAGTATATGGAAAACTATGACTCAACAGGACTCCTCCAACATATAGCCATGTTTTGGCTTCTGCACAAGGCTTGATAACATTCTCATGAATAGTTGATTAGGCTGTAGAGTGCAATGTCTGCATACATAATTGAAGCTATACAGAAATAATTGATCCAATTACCGGTGCTATGTAACGTCATTCTGGTTAGAGACCTGTCCCACTGGCTGATGTCTGCCCTACAGTTTCCCCTCAAAGAGCATATGGGATATTCTGAAGGAATCCTTAATATTTTCAATTACTCTTTTGCCCTGCAAAGTCTCTTCTTGATGGCTGATAAACTGTGTTAAGTATTCTGTAGTAACCAAATTCATCCCTGCTTCCATATCCAAGTATATTATTGGAAAGCATCCAATCTATTTGGACATATGGATTTTCTGTTTGGTAACCCTAAACCCTCTCATCATGAATGGTGGAATGAACAAAAAATGCTAAAAAAATGTTCAGAGAAGAAGCAGCCCTCTCTCTCACCTCTTCCCAAGTTTAAATATTGACCTACCTAGCATTAATCACAAGACACACTTGCAAAATACTTTGCCTTTCGTCTCTCATGGGATTATCACCACAGGGTTTTTGTGAAGATTTTGAACATTCAGCTATCATAGCATATAGAAGACAGGTAGAATTCAAGTGCTCAAAGGGGTTTCTTTGCAAAATCTCTTATTTCCCCCTCTGTCAATGCTGGCGTCTTGACACGTGAGCACAGTCCCAGAGTCCTTGTTCAATACTGACTGCAGGAGCTTTCCCTGGAGAGTTTTAGGAGTCACACACCAGATGCTCGCATACATAAGCACACAGCAAAAGAAGCAAGTTATCAGGAACTGTCTGTGATAAGTGTGAGCTGATGCACAGGAAAAGGCTTCTCAACCTTTCCAGTCCCATATTCATGGGTTTGTGTACCTATAGTAACAGAGAGACAACCTACCCTAAAAAACAGCAGTAATAAATAAGTGCCAGACAGAAAACAGTGGTTATTGAAATAAGATTTTTAAACTGCTAAGCACAGTAGGTGATCCAAAAACAGGCAAAGAATTGCTCTTCCAATAACAGAAGGAATTTGTTTCATATCATGTGATCAAATATTCAGGGAGGAAAACTCTGAAAAGTTCCAACTTGAAAATGGCATGGTCCAGCTTTCCAAAGAAATGTATTAGAACACTGATAGCCGAATTTCAGGAAGGAATAGTACAAGTGTACTTGATTGTAAAATTATCGATTTTACGTCAAGAATGACAACCTAGAATTTCTTTTTAAGATACCAAAGCCCTCATAACTGATGCAAACATAAAGGAATGTTTCAGGTGTATCATTCCTATTTAAAATATCCTTGATTGATTTTATTGCAAGCTGTCAGCTCATGGAAATATTACTGAAAACAATTCAGAAATTTTCACTTAATGAAATTAATGTGAATTTCCTTTCTAAAAGAGTGAAATGCATAACTCTAGTGACACTTGCAAACAGTGTGGAAGTGAGAACAGTTTTGGTGCTTCATGTCAAAGCATCAGTGAAATCATGTGAAATCATCTCTTGGTTGTATCCAGATAAATCCCATGGATAAATCCAGAGAATTTGATATACCAATTAATTGTAGTAGAATTAATTGCAGTAAATCTCAGATGTGTTAATTGCTTAGAATTGTTTTCAACAAGAAAATAACAATGTTTTAAGGCATAAGGGTTTTTTTTCTGTGAATAAGTTTGCCGATGTTTAATGAAATAAATAATTACTTAAGCAAAGACATGAAAAAACAGAGGTTTAGGAATGCATGATAATGTAAGTCAAGTAGTTTTAGGAAGTGAACTGTTTCTTTTATCTATTCTTGAAGCTCCTGGATTTAGGATTCAAGTGGTGCATCACTTCCCCCAATTGTCTACCTCCACACAGAAGTTTAATAATACAATAGGATTTATAGTAAAGATAATTGTGACTTTATCAGCTTCAATATAGGTTCTTTATTTCCATACAAATATATTTTTATTTAAAATGTAGTAAGTAGAACTTTAAACCTTTTAAAGGTAAAGGAGAAAATCACACGCTAAGTTAACATCCTGCAAAACAGATTATTTTATAAATTCTTAGGAAACATATTAAACCCCTTTATCTTAGACAGGTTCCAGATTGTACACCTGCCCCCACCTTATCTATAGACTTTTTTTTTGTTTCCCCCAAATAGAACTTTCTCAATTCTTTGCTGCTTTTGTAAAGTAGTTACAAATATAAGCTGTGAGCACAGCTTTGCTGGGCGCTCGTATCAGGTGTAAAGCTCTGCTGTGGAGGAGGCTTTTCCAGGGCTCAGAGGAGTTACTGCTCTGCATAGCACATGAAATGGAAAAGCACAATACACCTGAGTGGGTGGTGTATGACAATAATTGAGGCAGGAAAATTTAATTCAGCAGAAGGAAATGAGGTGACAACTGTAAAGCATCAAACCGTCTTAAAGTTTCCTACCTCACTCCTGTCCCAAAGTTAACCTCGTGTCAGGAAAGACACCAGGTCTACCCTGCTGCTGGGCAAAACGGGAAACCTTGATTGCACCTTGCTCTGAAACTTTCAACACGAAAATCTGAGTTGTGGTAAAGGTATGGTGGGGGCCATTGACAGCAGGGGGAAGAAGACACTTGTGGGCTACCCACCTTCAAGCCCGCGGGCCGCAGCGCGGACACTGCCCCGGGTGGGCAGGGGGCTCCGCTCGAGCTGTGCCCACTGCAGAACTGCTGGTACCCACAGGAAACTTGGGAAATCACTTTGGTTTTCTGCCAGCTTTTGAGGGTGGCCCCAAACACTACTTGTAGATATTGAAAAGAGTGTTATTGACAGTAGTATTCGATCATTAACAGCTTGGCAAAATCCATTGGACTCTGTGTTTCAGCTTCCTCGTAGATAATTTCCCCTTCATGTGGTTTGGGTTGAAGCTGAGAGTTTTGTCTGTGGATATTTTTTACTTTAGAGTCATTTTAACGTCCCAGCACAAAGGAATATTGAGAGTGCTGCCCACACGACAGCATTTAAAAAACAAAACAAACAAACAAACAAACAAAAAGGTGCCAAACAAAAAACCAAAACAAACAAAAAGACCCCCTTGCATAGAGTAACTTGGACTCAATAGCCTAGGAAATTCTGAAAATCTGCCCCGTGAAGCACCTCTCAAGAACTGAAGGAGTGTGTTCAGGATCCTTCAGTTTTTAGTGATGGGAAAGAGCTCCACTAGATTCCATCATACCTTTACAGGAGGATCCATAAAAGTGGCTGTAAAGTCATTCTGTCCAAGCCCACTCTCTGCTAGTTGGATTCATAATCAGCGCTGTAGCTATGGGTAGAAAACTCAATACAGTTCTAAAGTACCTTTAATTTAAACTTATATTTGCCATTTCGAAATGATGCTGCAGAGAGATCCACCTTTAGGAATGGCAGAAAGAAGCATGCAACACTGGAAGCTGAAGTTTTGCCACAATATTTACTCTCTTCCTTGTTTAAAGATGATAAAACCGAACACCTACAAACATCTATGCTTTCCATTGTATAGCATCCAGTGCTGTTGATTTGTATGTACTCAGGGAGAGTTTTCTCACAGTCTGGTGTTTGCATCTATTGACTTTGTAATCTATAGACGGACTCTTAATGAGCAGAAAAGACAAGAATCTCAGATATAAAGCCTTGGAATAACAGTGGGCCTTTACAGCTTGTCAGTAGGAGAAAGCTCAAACATAAATATCTGATTTACAGAAGTAACACAACTTATTTTGATAGATTACATTGTTTCTGTTTCAAATTACTCTGTCAATCGAGAAGGAAGAGGTTAAGAGGTCATATTTTTAAAAAAATGCTTGAATGGGCTCTTTCAAGGGATTTTTCATAAATTTCACCCCCATAATTAATTGCTTATTTGTGACACTGCAGAACCTCTACTTTGTCTGACAAACATGCTGATTTTGTGAAATGTTACTTTACAAATCTCCTCAAACGGACAGGAAGAGGACCAAACCCCCTACATGGACTGAAATGTAGTGATTTGCACCACACAGTAGTTCCTGACACATCTTCATCACATCTTCATTTCAAGTTTGATCTTTTTTCCCCTGATGGGTGAGGCTTTGTTGCTGTTTTGACCTGTTTCACTTAGGAATGGATCGTGCAGAAAACGACACCGGCTTTTAAAGCAGAAGTGAGTTCAAGGCTCAGAATGGTCTGCACTGAAAATTTTTATACCAGTGGTTAGCCAGCAAGAGGGGAAGGAGAAAGGTTAGGGTGTGCAGTGTTGAGGCAAAGATCCCCTTGGCTAAAGCGGGGCTTAACTTCATTCTTGAGTATCAACTCAACGCCCTGGGCGAGCCCATCTACGGGAGACGGAGGAGCCTTGTTTCTCCCGTGCCCTTTCCGTGTCACCGCCCCCGCGGTGGCACCCACGGCCGGGGAGGACACCCGGCGGGACGCACTCAGCACCCACGGGCATCCCGCCGCCCTCCCTGCCGCCCCCGGGGCCGGGTGCGCCCCGCGGGGATGGGAGCCCCGCTGAGCCTCCGGCCGTGCCGGACGCGGTTCGGGACGCCCGAGCCCGGGCGGGGCGCAGGGGCATCGGGGCAGTGGGCAGGGCCGGGTGGACACTGGCACGTCCTGCTTCGGGCAGAGGCGTTCGTGGGTCGGTGGGAGGTTTTGCCCGCAGAGGAGGCGCTGGAGGCCATGGCGGGTCCCTCGTCCGCCCCGTCCAGCGCAGCCCGGCCAGGTGGCGGCGATGAGTTTCTCATCAGCGTGGGACACGAGGAGCGTCCTCCACACGCGTGGGGCGGCGAGGCCCGCGAGGAGCGGCTGCCTGGCCCCGGAGCTGGCCCTGCCCGCTGCGCCTTCGCTTTTCCAAGGGCTCGATTCCCCGGCAGCCGGCAACAGGAATAAATTACAAAGCCGCACTTAAGGTTAGTGACTCTTTAAATGGAATTTTTCATTCAAACTTCGTCATTAAAATAGAAAGGCCTTTTGGTTGTGACCATACAGGCATAATAAATTGTATATGTTTGCGATACTGAATGAATCTTGCCCATATGCTGCACTGCAAGGCTACATGAATGAAGCATTTACCAAATCAGGCCCACCACATTAAACAGAAAAACAATCTTTATTCATGGTAACTTATCAGTTTCAATTAATCAACCTGAACAATAGAAATTCTGATGTGTTCAAGCAACTTGAAAGCAATAGGTCATCTCCAGGGCAGCCATGTTGAGTCTTTGTGCCTATGGCTTCGAACAAAGCAACATCTCCAATAAATGTACATCCCCACACACAGATGTGTGACTATATCTGTATAAACATCCTGGCGCGCTGAAGGCCCTGGTGTACACCGACGGCTGTACATAGAAGTGTTTAGCTTTTTGTCATACAAAAAGTAATTGCTCTCCAGTTTTGGGGTTGGTTTTGTTGTGTTTTTTTGTTTGTTTGTTTTGGGGGGGGGGGGGTGGCTTCTTTTTTTTTTTTTTTTTTTTTTGGAGCTCCACAAGTTTAAACAAAAGAAAAGAAATTTCCATTGGATGACCATCCTTTCAGTTTCTCTGCTGCTATGTGAATAGCATTGTGCAAACCATTCCAATGGTATTGAAAAGGGGTAACCATTGGTTTGATTTGGTTACACGGTTTCGTAAAGAGCTCCCTCCCACTGCCTTAGGGTCTGTGAAAGGTCTGTGACCTGTTTAGAACTGCCAAGTGAAATGTCATGTCGCCCCTCCCAAATGGGAGTATCTGCATTCATTTGATCAGTATAAAAAATGATTGGGGATGGCGAGATCAGGGCTTTTGAATTGCAATTTATAGCAGTTTACAAAAATGCACATTGTTGGAAAAGAAAACATGGAAGTGTTTCTTTCTAAATTGCATTACCTGTGAAATGTCATTAGTCTTTTTAGGATATTGCATCCTATTTTTTATTATCTCAGAGAGAGATTTAAATGAAGAAGTTGAGTGTTTGCTTGAGATACGAGGACACAGCGCACAGCACCTGCTAAGTTTTGCCATCAGCTGCTGGAGGAAAGGTTTTCCCGTTCCTCTCCAGCTTGAGCCCATAGTTCTGCTGTCATCACTTGGTGGTACCGTGTATTTCATGAGATCTTATCGGTTTAGCGCAATGACACGAGGCTGCTGCTTTCCGGCAGGGTGGTTTGCTCATGTCCAGGGCTCAGCATCCTCCTACCTCCCGCCGAGCGCTTTGACCACCGCCGCCTTGTCCGGAGACGGCTCCGCCGAACGCTTAATTTGTTCCTCTTGCGATTGCCCGCACCTGAAAAGAAATAAAACCAAAGCAAACGAAACACAGCAGCAGGGAAAACCGAAGGATCGGTTGCACTGATTTAAAACTATCCTTCCTTCAATGTGTCGTCTCTCACGCCATCCTCCCCGGGGACTGCGCCCTTAATGCGCCCAGCCCGGTGGTTGGGGACGCGGGGGGCGCGGGTCTGGGGGAGCGCCGTGGCCTGGGGCTGGGCACCTTCCCTTCCCCGCTCCGTGCCTGTCATTGGCCCCACACCCTCAGCAGAGCTTTGGGAATGTCAGCTCTGCTGGTCACCGGGGCCACGGAAGGGACCAGACGTGGGGCAGTGGCGGGGCCTCTCTGCGAGCGGTGCGGGACAGAGAAAGGTGCGGGGGTAGAGAATAGATGAATATTCTATAGAATAGGGGGGACACGGCTGTTTCAGAGGCAAAAGCGAGGGGTGAAGGGGCCCCGGGTGTGCCCGGGACGGCGAGCGTCCTTGACTGTGCTCGAGCCAGGCCCCGAGGGCGGGGGCTGGCAGGGATGCTGGCTGCTGGGCTGATAAACAGGGCGGGGAGCCGGGGGCTGCTCCTTCTCCTGGCGGTGCCGAGTCGAAGGGTGAAGCTCTCCCTCATGACCTGTACTCCTCACCTTGCAGGTGCTCTGCTGCCAACAGCGCAGGGGGATCCGGCTTGCTCTGAAAAGAGCACCCCTTCCTCCGGGCCAGCTTACCGCGGCCTCGGCCAGCGGCCGGGTCACCCCGGGACTCCTCTTTCCTCGCCCAGACCGAGCTAAACGCTGCTCGCCTGAAGGTGACACCTCAGTACCCCTGAGAGCCTTGGAGCGGCACCGGCGGGACGCCACGATGCCGTGAGAACCTCTGGCAGGTTCTTGCGGGCACAGAGTACTGCCAGGACACAGTGTCCCTGTGTCTTCTCGGGCTGATCCGGACCCTGGGACGAGGGGAGATGGAGAGTCCTCGCCGACGCCATGCAGAAGTTAGATGTCAAGTTCCGCAGCCGATGAAGGAAGTGGTCACGGCACCAAGCGAGTTGAAGAAGCGTTTGGACAATGGTCTCAGGCACATGATGTGATTTTGGGGGTTGCCCTGTTCAGAGGCAGGAGTTGGACTTCTATGACCTTTGTGGGTCACTTCCATACAGTATTTTCTATGATTCTATGATCATGTTCACTGGGTCCGGCACAGATGCTCTTTGTAGCTGTCACCCAAGGCTGAAACGTTAAAACGGGACAGATAAATTATTAGGAGTGAAAAGCCTCGAGCGGCTTAATTGGGAAAAGCAGTCCCTGTTCCAACCAATGTCCGTGCAATTGCACACTGCAGCCCACCATTATTCGAGCTTCATCTACTATGCACTATATACCACCGTCTCCAAAGGATTGTTGCCCTAGAAACTTGTTTTAAATCTCCAGCTATATATCAACACCTTGTTTTAGCAGTCCTTGGCTGAATTACAGTTACACAGTTTGGCGCTTCTTTCAAATTTCCTCCCATCAGTTTGGCGAAAGAAAGGAATTTTTCTCCTTTAGAAATGAATTGGCTTAATTAGTAAGTAGATTAATGGCAATTGCTGGTGAGTTGGTTTCCAGCAGAGTTTCACCAGAGAGGGTTAATCGGAGTCAGGTCTGGAATCTTTCCCAGAACTGGCTGCCAGCCATTTCCGTCAACCAATCAACCCCGTAAACAAACGCGCCATCCTCTGAAATAGAGTTTATTTCTTACTGTCATTCCGCTGGAGTCATTTCCCTAAACAGCCGCCACCTCGCCAGGGGTTTGAAATGGATCGCCCTAAACTCGTGTCTTCTAATTTTCAGTGATTTCCTAAAATACTTTGAAGGGTTCGTCCGGCGGAAAAAAAAAAAAAAAAAAAATAATTAAAAAAAAATGGTTGGGCGCATCGGCATTCAATAAACAAGTAACCTGCTTTCAGCAGCCTCCGGCTGAGATTTTTCCCTTCTGGGAAGCTTATAATTCGAGGCAAACCAGTTAACATAACTCTTTTCTGAAACCAGTGTCTCAAACGTGGGGCAAGCAAGAAAAACATCAACATTGACTTTGACATCTTTTTCAGCCTTTCCACTTATTTATTTTCTATACCGATAAAACGTATTCATACTTCGACTTGCAGCTGCATTAGTCTTGCAAAAAAAAAAAAAAAAAAAAAAAAAAAAAAAAAAAAAAAAAAAAAATCCCTGCTGAGAAATGCATATAATAGGAAAAACAGATCGGCTGGACAGCAGCGTAATTAATGCCAGAAAGGGCTGAGGCCGGTTTCATAGTTTGTCTTTTGAGGATATCAAGACGAGACCTGGTGAAAAATGACGCATGCTTTAACATTTCGGAAAGCTGGCAACTAGCAGCGCTCCCCCCCCTCCACCCCTCCTTTTTTTTTAAACTTTATGCCTCTGAACAAAGGGGTCGGCAGAACTAGCTAGGTTGTAATGAGTTCTGTGTCCCTAGCACATTAAGTGCATCATGGAAACATATTGTATCGAAATAGTTTGGAGGAGAATACTGGGGATAAAAGAGAAAGGGTGCTTTGATCAGCTCCCTGGGGTCCTGAGTGCGCGCAGACCGACTTGCAAGGACTTATTCAGCTCCAGCGAGACACACTTACAACGCCATTCAAAGAAATTTGCATATCTGTAATTTATCACATTTGTCCCCAACATTTTTGCAAGGTAAATAAAAGTTGGCTGAATAAAAAAATATCAATCATCACAGGGCGAGAGAGAGAGGGAGCCGGGAGCAGGGCGAAGTGTTTGTTTAACCAGACTCTGTTTGGAAAACTTTTGCTGAATGCGGGGTAAAACTCTCCCCGAAGCGTTTTGCAGTTTATTTCAAGGCGGTGACCGCGCTTGCGACCGCAGCCAGAGCTCCGCGCCCCGGCCCAGCCCAGCACTGGGCTCGACCCAGACCCCCAGGGGCAGGAGCTCCGGCAACCCGCGCCACCACCACCCCCCCGGCGCAGCACCGAGCGGCACCCCGGTCCCTGGGACCATGCCTCGGCCCCGCAGGTCCCCGGAGGAAGGGCTGGCAGAGGGGAAGCGGGGGAGGTAGAAATAGAACGTCGGAAAGGGCCCCCGCGAGGGCCTTGTTCAGCTTCAGCCGGCGGCGACCGCACCGCCACCGGCATCTTCAACTTGACCTTGGCGAGGGGTCCGCGCCTTCCCCTCATCTGTCACCCGCGGCCGGTGACAGTGATGCATTTCACGCATTGTCGGGGCAGGGCACGGGGAGAGCCGTCGTGGACGGGACGAGACGGGCTGGCTGCGGAGCGGGTGCGGCGTGTCCGGGCGGTGGCGGGGAACAGAAGTTATAGCGAGACGTCTGTGCGGCTAATTCCGTGAAAGGCGCGTCCCGGTCCCCCCCGCGGGAAGGTCAGTGTCGCGGGCTGCGCTCCGCCGAGGGGGGCCACAGTGCTCTGCGCCTCCCCGACCGCGTGCTACCCACACCGGCGGGCACGATCGGTCCAGACACGTCCCGAAGCCACGGCCGTTTTCCACTATTTCCCAAAATTGCCATTGCGAGCCCACCGGCGGCGGTCAAGCACGAGAAGGGCTCTCCGAGCCGCGTCGAGGCTACAGGGTCTCTCCCCACTAGCCCCAACGCGCCTCGAGCCGCTTCTCCCTTCAGCGACTAGGGGCAGTTCCCCGTGGTATCGCCCGAGCGGGGGCCGGCGCCGTCGGGGGCCGAAGCCGCCGTGCCCACCTCGCACGGGAGCTTCTCCGCCCGCCATCCTCTGGGGAGCCGTCCGCCCAGCGTCCGAGCCGCGGCTCTTGCCCGGGACATCTTTCTGCCCAGGGCCGGAGCGAGGGAGGCTGGGGCGGCAAGCGGCCGTCCTGAATCGGTCCCCGCCCCCGGTAAACTCGGCGGCCTGTGCAGCCGTCGGAGAGCTCGGCGGAGGTATTTCCCAGAACGGGAAGCCGCCTTCATCCGCCCGGGGTGTGCGGGGCTCCTCCACCGACTAGTCCCCTCCGCCCTCTCCTCTCCCCGCGCCCCGGGGACGGCAGAGGGCTCGCTGCCCCGTCGGGGCCCGGGGCACTGGCGGAGGATGCCCCCGCCCGTGCCACCCCGCCGGGTTGCCAGTCCTCGGGGAGCGGACAGCCTCCGCCCGGCGGGGCCCGGAGGCTCGGTCCGCGCCGTTCCAACTGGAAGTCCCGAGGCGGCGAGAATCGGGGGGACCGGGGCGGCCGTGGCCCGTCTGCGCAGGGCCGGGCAGGGCCGGGAAGAGCCTCTTGGCACCCCGGCGGCGTCCTGCGGCGCTCCATAGCGGAGCTGACGCAGCGGGACCGGGCCTCCCCTGCCTTCTCCAAGCCGCCCGGCGTTCCAGCTTGCGCAGAGCAGGTGCACTGGGAAAGCGGGGGTCCGCGCCGATCCGGGGCGGCAGGCGGAGGCTGACACGCGGGAACAGAAGCGGACAGGGGGCGGGCGCTCCCGTGGGTCCCCCGGGTGCCGGCTCCCGGCCGCCCGGCCGGGTACCGCGCCCGCAGACGCAGAGTGGAGCGCTGCCTCCGGAGCCGGCGCCGCCGCCCCAGGGGCCGCCCGGGGGGAGCCCCGCTCCTGCCGGCGTGGCCGCCGCCAGACGTGGCCCCGCGGCGCGACGCGACGGCTCCTCGCGGGGCCCCCCCCGGGGCCTCCACCCGGCGCGGCCACCGCGCAGGGGGCGGGCGCCCGCCCCTCCGCCCGCGGGGGCGCCCGGCAGCCGGGGCCCCCTCTTGGAGACCTCCCATGCGCACGCGGGGCCGGCGGGCGGTGAGAGCCCCGCTGCCGCCGCCCGCCGCCGCTCGCCGGAGCCCCGACGGGCGTCGGTCCGCACCGTGGGCCGCGGCCGGGAGCCGCCCCCGGCCCCGGGCCGCCCCGCCCGCCCCCCCTCACCGCTGGCGGCGGTCGGCGCGGGGAGCGGCGGGGCGCACTGATGCGCCCGCGCGGGGTCCGGCCCGCGGCGAGGCGCGCGGCGGCGCGGGGCGCGGGGGCGGCGCGGGGCCGGGGCGGCCGCGCGAGGGGAGCGGCGCGGGGGGCGCGCGGCGGCGCGGGTGGCACGGACACCCCCCCCGAGCCCGCCGGGTACCCGGGCCCGGCGCGGCGGAGGCGGCGGCGCGCTGGTCCCCGCCGGGCGGTCTCCGGAGAGGCCGGCGGCGGCCGGGCGCGCCTTGCCTGCAGCCGGAGCCATTCATTCCCCGCCCCTTTGTTCGTCCTGAGAGTAACGCTGTGAATTAAAAGAAATGACAATATTTCGTATCTGCTCGCCCGGCCAGGAGAAGGGCCCTTGAGCCTGGCAAAAATCAGGCGGATCATTCATCGTGCCACCCCGCACCTGTGGGCTTGGCATTGAAAACCCCGCGGACCTCTTCCTATTCAACTTAATTATTCCCCTAAGGCGCACAATGGTTGAAATGGAGCAGGTTGGAGTCTGTTTATTGGTCGTAAATGTTTTTCTGAAGATCTTCTGAATCTCATTGTTAGCTCGTTGTTTGAGGCTGCCCTCTTTCTTTCAGACGAGAGTAGCCTTGGACTTTTCAATTTTCAATCGTAACATCTGCTTAATCGTACGGATCAAAATATGGAGACACAAAACATATGTAATGGTTGATTTGTTAAATCCTGGTAATGAGTTATTAACAAGGGAAAACAATAGGGCAGGATGGTGAGAGCCTTATGGTAACAGAGTCACTTTATGCAACGCCTGACGTTTCCCTTCTTGATAAATGGAACTAAGGTCTGAGCGCCAGGTGATAGCAAGAAAATCAATGTCTTTAGGGGCCGGCACCGAGACTTTTTTTCTATGTGAAAAATTAGGAGACATAAAATTTAATTGGCTGATCAGGGGAAAGCAGTGGTCTTAAGTTTAATTGCCAGTAGGCTTAGCGAGGGAGACAAAACAAGATTTGGGCCTGTTTGTTTGCTTGCATCCCAGAGCCGAGTCCAAGTGTATCGTTGAAAATGTGTTTTATTATAACACATGTCATGCTTTACAGTTCCCATATTGTGTAAAGACAATAGTTAATGGTACATTAAAGACAAGCAAACCATGCCAACACGTCTTGGACACATTGTAAGGGCCTCTCTCTTTGCTCGCTTTAGGCAGCTGCAGTCCAGGACCCAGAAGCACAAAAAGAACAAGTTTGAAATACCAGGTGCATCCGAGAGAACCACGACAGGGATTGATATGTTATAGCCCAGGACATGAACCTAGCAATAAAGATATCATTGCGATTGTTTGCGGCTTCCACGCCATGTAAAGCCGGAGGCGCCGGAGCAGGCTGCTTTCTGGCAGCGGAGGCTCTGCCTCCCCGGGCTCCCCCGGCGCCCTCCGCCAAACCCGAGCACCTGTTGGCCAGACCCCGGCCCCGTCGTGGGAATCGCCTCCCGCCCACGCTTCCAGGTCTCGGCAGCGCGGTTTGTTGTGGAGTTATTTAGGACCATTCCCACCGGCTGCGGGATGCTTTGGAAAGCGGGAGGTTTACCAGGGGACACTCAACTGGTGTTTGTTCGACCTCGCAGCTGGTACTCGGTGCCAGCGAGAGATGCGTGAATGAAAGAGGGATGAGATCCCCGGCTCGGGAGGCTTCACGCCCCGCGCCTCGCAGGGCGCTCACCCGACTGCCGGCAGATGAGAGGCCCTGGGAACCGCGGCGGGACGGGTTCACAGTGCCCACGGCAGCCCCTGCCTGCGCACGGCTCTGCCGAGAAGTCACGCACGCCTTCCCATCCCTTTGCTGGCTGTGCGGGCGAGCGGTCTGACGCTTCCCTCCCTTTGGGTGGGGAGCTTCTTGGTTTTGGGGTTTTGTTTATTGTTTTGGTTTTTCGGGTTGGGATGGGGTTTTTTTGTTGTTGTTTGGGGTTTAGGGTTTGTGAAAAGTGCATATTATATGGCTCTACGCAAGATATTTACTATATGTGTTATGTTGTACTAATTGTTAATGTGGTATTAATATTTTGATAGTATGGTAAATGTAGTTTTGTAGTTAAAATGTAGTTTTTATGTACCAACCACAGGAAAATATAAATCTTTCAAAGAAGAAAGAATTTATTACTTTCTTATCAGAAGAAGACCAGCTCCTCCTGCTTTTCTCAGCCAAGTGGACGCCACAGAGATTAAAGGAAAAAAGTGATACTAACCAGAGACAATTCTTAGTTAGAATGGAATTTATGCATTATGTATAAATTGTATGAATATTCAACAGGCTATTGCTTTTAAGAGATAATTTTTTGTTAACAGGGGTCCTTCTTCAGAGCTTGTAGCTCGGGAGAGGCACCCAGACGTCTGTAACTTTGTTTTTATTGTCTTGTATTGTCCTAACTCTAAAACTGTTAAATTTTTTTACTCTAATTCTATTTTTATAACCATCTTATTTACTATTAAACTTTTTAAATTTTAAAACAAGTGATCAGCGTTTATCACAATTATGGTAGCAGAGGATGGTTATAACACCTCACTGCTGGTGCCTTAGGAGAATCAGAGTGAGGACGGCGCGCCCTGCCCAGTTTGGCAGCCTCGCTCTGTGTTCTCCTGCTGTGACCGGCAGATGCAGGTTACGATCAATGGACAAGAGGAGACAATAAAACAAAGAAAGGGAAAAGATTCCCTAAAACCGCGGTAGTTAGCCCCT
This sequence comes from Hirundo rustica, assembly GCF_015227805.2. NCBI lineage: Eukaryota > Metazoa > Chordata > Aves > Passeriformes > Hirundinidae > Hirundo > Hirundo rustica. Next base: position 138,518,277 of record NC_053450.1, on the reverse strand, counting down.
AAGACCAAAGTGTACACGAAGACAAAGACCCAAGGACAAAGGACAGGTAAGTATTGGTTTGGAGGGGCGGTTAAGGGGGGGATGAATGTGTGTGAATGAGAGGCAGCTGGTTATCCCAGACTTGCTAAGCGAGTGCGGAGTTTCTGACGCTGCGTTTCCGTTCTTTCGCGAGAAAGACGGCCAGTAAAGAGACGAAGCGAGTGATAAGAAGAGTGAGAGAACCCCCCCCAGGGAAACTGGGACTGAATTTTAGAAAAGGGGTGGGACCCTTAGGAAGCAAAAAGTCTGCTGGATTAAGGGGTGATTGCCCAAGAGCATCCAGGACTAAAATTTTTGCTGGGTTGAGGGATTAATATCCCAAGAGCACCCAGGGTTAAGCAAAAAGTCTGCTGGATTGAGGGTTAGGTGCCCAAGAGCATCCAGGACTAAAACTTTTGCTGGGTTGAGGGATTAATATCCCAAGAGCACCCAGGATGAAGCAAAAAGTCTGCTGGATTAAGGGGTGATTGCCCAAGAGCATCCAGGACTAAAACTTTTGCTGGGTTGAGGGATTAATATCCCAAGAGCACCCAGGGTGAAGCAAAAAGTCTGCTGGATTAAGGGGTGATTGCCCAAGAGCATCCAGGACTAAAACTTTTGCTGGGTTGAGGGATTAATATCCCAAGAGCACCCAGGGTGAAGCAAAAAGTCTGCTGGATTGAGGGGTAAGTGCCCAAGAGCATCCAGGACTGAAACCTGCTGGGTTGAGGGATTAATATCCCAAGAGCACCCAGGGTGAAGCAAAAAGTCTGCTGGATTGAGGGGTAAGTGCCCAAGAGCATCCAGGACTGAAACCTGCTGGGTTGAGGGATTAATATCCCAAGAGCACCCAGGGTGAAGCAAAAAGTCTGCTGGATTGAGGGGTAAGTGCCCAAGAGCATCCAGGACTGAAACCTGCTGGGTTGAGGGATTAATATCCCAAGAGCACCCAGGGTGAAGCAAAAAGTCTGCTGGATTGAGGGGTAAGTGCCCAAGAGCATCCAGGACTGAAACCTGCTGGGTTGAGGGATTGTGCCAAGAGCACCCAGGGTTTTGCCGGATTGAGGTTATGCCCAAGAGCATCTGGGGTTGAACAACACAGCTAGATTGAGGGCTAAAGTGCCCAAGAGCATCTGGGGTTGGACAACACAGCTGGATTGAGGGGATATCCAAGAGCACCGGGACTGGCCAGTAACACCTAAAATGGTAATAGGTGATTTAAAAGTAAAAGGTACCTTGTTGTTGTTTTGTTGTTGTTTTGTTGTGTGACCTGCGCATAGGCCTCAGTTTCCCCGGGCGGGTGGGGGGCTGTGGCAAAGTTTGTGTGACCTGCAAATAGGCCTCAGTTTCCCCGGGCAGGTGGGGGCTGTGGCAAAGTGTGTGTGACCTGCGAATAGGCCTCAGTTTCCCCGGGCGGGTGGGGGGCTGTGGCAAAGTTTGTGTGACCTGCAAATAGGCCTCAGTTTCCCCGGGCAGGTGGGGGCTGTGGCAAAGTGTGTGTGACCTGCAAATAGGCCTCAGTTTCCCCGGGCAGGTGGGGGCTGTGGCAAAGTGTGTGTGACCTGCAAAACCGGCCATAGTTTCCCCGGGCGGGTGGGGGGGGCTGTGGAAAAGCGTGTGCGTGACCTGCAATTCAGCCCTTTTTCTCCTGGCGTGTGGAGTGGGGGGGGGGCAGTAAAGTGTAAGTGACACGCAAATTAGCCTCATAAGTGGATCGGCACCTGGGGCGACCAGATTCTGAGCCCTCCTCAGAGGCCCAGCTATAGGGGGAGGACACACAAAGCCACGATTCTCTGGCGACAAGCTGCATGTCCTAAGAGTGTGAAAGAGTGTATAAAAGTGAAGAAGGAATGAAGTAAGAGTAGATGGAAGAAAGCACATGTAATGTTGACTAGTATATCTCCTTAGAGGGAAGTGTATTGTATTTGTGTGTGATAGAAGGGATTTGTGTGTGTGTGCATAGATAGAAGTGGTCTTTAGGCTGTAAGAGAAAGTGAAAAACAGAGGTGAGGGACGAATAGATAAAATCTTGAAAAATGGGGCAGAAAAACAGTACATTGGATAAAAAAAAAAAGAAGTGTAAAAAATTACCAACAGAAATACCTCAAGATAGCCCTCTTGGCATTATGTTAGCTAACTGGGATAACAACCCTTGTACAAGAAAAAAAGGAAAAGGTAAAGATGATACAATTTTGCATGATAGAATGGGCAGAGAAGGAAATAAGATCTGACCACGTTTATTGGCCAAGATATGGCTCTTTTGAGAACTGGATCTGTCAAGCTCTAAATATATTTGTAAATTCAAAAGAACCGTTTAATCCTGAAGAAAGAGAATATGCCACATGTTGGACAGGAGATTTTAGGAGAATAAAAATCTTTAATGTATCAGAAACGCCCGAGACGAAGCAGGAAAAGAAAAAGGGGAAAGAAAAGGGAAGGGAACAAGAAGAAAAGAAAATAGAGTGGGATCCTTTGCAGGCTTTGCCCCCTCCTTTCCCGCTCTATCCGTCCGCGGCCCAGCCCCCTGTCCCAGGTCCCGCTTCAGCCCCGCCCGCCCCCAGCGCGGGCTCGCAGCCTCCGGCAGCCCCGCCTGCCCCGGTTCCCGTCCCGAGCGCCGGTTCGCAGCCCGCGGCAGCTGCGCCGGTCCCCGCATACACCCCAGCCCCGGCCCCGCCGGTGAATTTGTCTGCCTCAACCGCCTGGTCTGCAGCCGCCTTGGGGGCCGTGCCGGGGGCCTCTCCTAACGCGTGGTCTAGGGCTGCGGCCGCGATTGTGCCGGGGGTCCCGTCGGTCCCAGCCGTCCTATCTCCAATCGCCTCCCCCACTGCCCGACCCCCGGCTGCCCTGCCCGAGCCGGCTGCGCTGGGCGCTGCCGCCGCTCCTTTGTCTCTGCCGGGAGCCGCTGACTCAGCTGCCACCATCCCCATGCAACCTGCCCACGCTCCCCTTTGGAATCCCCCGGAACTGCTCCCTCCTCCTGTCCCGGCAGCAAACCCCGCCTACGCTCCGCCCTTGGAGGACCAAGCCTCGGCGCTATGCCCTCCCCTTTCCCCCCTTGCAGCCCCGAGCTCCGTTCCCTTGGTAACCACAGCAACTGCTCAGAGGAACGATTTCTCCCTAGAAATGCCTTACCGAATTACTAGAAGTTTTGTTAAAAGACAGCCCCCTCTGGATTCTTTCCCAAAACACGGGAAAAAGACTGCAGAGGATAAAAACCAAAAATGGGATAAAGAAATTAGTCTATTCCCACTGAGAGAAGTCCCAATGGGGGGAGGTGGGACAGGTTTTGTAAATGCCCCTTTGACTTCTTCTGAGGTCAGGAATTTTAAAAAAGAAATCAAAGGAATTTTAGAAGATCCTATCGGCACTGCTGAACAACTAGACCAGTTCTTAGGTCCAAATATTTATACCTAGGAAGAGATGCAGTCTATAATGAAAATAATATTTTCTCAGGAAAAAAGACAACTAATCAGAGCAGCTGGAATAAAAGTTTGGGAAAAAGAGAACCCACAGGGGCCCCCTGGAGAGGACAAAATGCCCACTGTGTCTCCTGAGTGGGGTCAAAATAATGAGGAAGGGAGGAAACACATGAATGAATATCGTAATTTAATAATCAAGGGAATAAAAGAGGCGGCACCCCGAGGGCAAAATGCTAAAAAAGCTTTTGAGGCACAGCAAGAAAAAGAGGAATCTCCAACTGAATGGTTGGACAGACTTAGGAAAAATATGAAACAATATTCTGGAATAGACCCTGAAACTGATGTGGGAAAAGCTTTGTTAAGGATTAACTTTGTTACAAATGCTTGGCCAGATATCAGAAAAAAATTAGAAAAAATTGAGGATTGGCATAATAAATCATTAGATGACTTACTAAAGGAGGCTCAAAAAGTATATGTTCGAAGAGATGAAGAGAAAGCTAAACTGAAAGCAAAATTTATAGCAGTCACCATGCGAGAAAACAATTTTCAAAAAATTCAAAAACATACAGGCAATACTTTTAGAGATAAAATTAATAAAGAAGGATAAACAAGAAGGTAATGAGAAAAACAACATTAGGAGGTCGTGAGTTAGCTCTCCGACCATTTCAAAGTATCCAAGTAGATTTTACTGAACTTCCTCAAGTACAAAGATGGAAGTATTTATTAGTAATAACAGACCATTTAACCCATTGGGTAGAAGCAGTTCCCACTACCAAGGCCTCAGCCAACATGGTAAGTAAGACCATTTTAGAACAGATTATTCCCAGATACGGAATGGTTAATAGAATAGACTCAGACAGAGGAACGCATTTTACGTCAAAAGTGTTACAACAGATAATTCAATCTTTAGGGATAAAATGGGAGCTCCATACCCCATGGCATCCACAGAGTTCTGGTCATGTAGAAAGGATGAACCAGACTTTGAAGAGAACTTTGACCAAATTAATGGTTGAAACCCAAATGTCATGGGTACAATGCCTACCTTTGGCCTTATTGAGGATCCGAACACAACCCAGGTCAGACCTGGGAGTGTAACCCTATGAAATGATGTTTGGGTTACCCTTTTTAACCACCCAACATGAAAATGCTACCTATGAGGTAGGGGAAATGAGCGTTAAAAGATACGTTAATACCATCGCAAAAACTCTTGAAAACTTACGGTTGAAAGAAATAATCCCTCAAACCACACCTTTAGACTTTAAAATCCATAATGTTCATCCAGGGGAATGGGTGCTAGTAAAAACCTGGAAAGAACAATCCTTAACTCCTCAATGGGAAGGTCCTTTTCAGGTATTGCTGACGACCGAGGCCGCGATCCGGACCAAGGAACGAGGGTGGATCCACGCCAGCAGAATCAAAGGACCTGTGGATAAACCTAAGGAGTGGACGATTACATCTGAACCGGGTGATACAAAACTGACTCTTAAACGGGGACTGGGTGGTAATGAACTGGGAAGACCCAAATGGTCCAAGAAACATACCCAGGATCACACCTAATTGGGAGATAAGGCCAAGCTTATATCAGTGGTTTCAAGTTCCGTCTGGACAAGTTTTGAGACGCCTCAGATATCCTCCCTGGGGAGGAATACTTCCACTCCAAACAGGAGGATCAGGACTGTTTTGGGCAGAGAACTCTTGTATTTACGCCTTAGCCTGTGATTTATACAAGGAGGAAGAGGAGTTGCAACTTCCATCAGTGTCAGACCAAATACCTTGTTTGATCCACCCAAATACCAGACATGCTAGCTGAGTTAAATGTAAATGTTTAAATTGTGGGAAGAATTGGTATTGTAGTTCACACAAGCGACGTTCTCGTTGCAAGAAGTGTCAAGGACCAAATCGATCTCCTATCCAAATAGAATTCCAAGAAACTGAAATAATAACTTTGTTTTGTGGATGGGAATTATTAGTGCCTGTTGAATGGGAGATACCTGAAGAACAGTGGGAAACGACAGTTAAAGAGTGTCAAAAACGATTTGTCTAGAAATTAGCTAAAAGGAAGTGACAAGGAAATAGAGGGCAAGACCAGATTGGCCTCTGTATTCGCCACCAAGAAGATCAAATACACCTGCTGTGGGTTGCAACCCCATAGGCATGGGAGGTGGGAGTATAAGCCATACTGGACCTCTGTTACTCCTTTTTCTGTCACTCAATTTTTGTCTTCTCCCTTTTGAGATATCGACAAGGCCATGTTACAGATGTTACCAAAAGCTGTACATGGAAAGACACCGAGGTTCTTTTTTCATTTCTCACACTCATGTCAACAGCCACTGTTACAACCCATCCAAATTAGGCAATTGCATACATAAAGGGAAAAAGTACTGGATTGCAGAGAACTTAGGAACAAGTGGTAGCAGGATGGGAAGTCAGTGCCCAAAAGAGGAAAGATGGATTTGTTTTACCTACATTACTGGGAAAAAAGCACCAAATTTAGTAAAAGAGCAGTTGATAAGCAAAAAGGCTAAGTCAGTAAAACCACCTAAGCCTGTGCCAATTTCCATCAATGATTTGTATGCCAAACTTGAACAGCAATTAGAGAAAGAAATAGATATCTCAAGGATGGGTAAAAATCAGTTTGTAGAATTGGGAGAAAGAATAAGTAAGGAACTTAACATAACCAATTGTTGGGTCTGTGGAGGGGCTTTGATGTCAGAAGAATGGCCATGGAAAGGCAGCAGCTTAGGCCCAATTGAGCTTCTAAAATGGAACCAAGCAAGTACAAGTAGAAAAAACAGACCAGAAGGGTGGATTTTAAGCTCAACAGTGATAGGGAAAGAATGTCTCTGGCGCACTGAGAAAAGCTTCCTCTATGAAGTAGGAAAAACACCCTGTAAAAGATATAAGGTTAGTAATGAAACTTCTGTATGGTGGGTCCCAGAAGCACCAACCGTGTATTGGACCCAAGAAAAAGCAAAGAAAGTGAATTGTAAGTATGACAACAAAACAAACCTTTTTCAATGTAATGATACAAGTAAAAATCCTTACTATGGCATCCCAGAAGTTTCCAAATTTTGGGAGAATATAGATCAACAAAAATTTAACTATTGGACAGCTCCAGACGGCTTATTTTGGATATGTGGAAAAAGAGCATACCCAAAACTCCCCTCCCAGTGGAAAGGGAGCTGTACTCTAGGAATTATACAGCCAGGATTTTTTCTTTTACCAGGACCTGATGGGGATCAATTAGGGATACCAGTTTATGAGGATCTAAAGAGAAACAAAAGAGAATTGATTGGAGGATTCCAAAAATGGGGAGATGAAGAATGGCCCCCTGAACGCATACTAGAAACATATGGGCCAGCCACCTGGGCACAAGATGGGAGTTGGGGATATCGAACCCCAATTTATATGCTAAATCGTATTATAAGACTTCAGGCCGCTGTAGAGATAATAACGAACAAAACTGGTCAGGCAATGGAATTAATATCAAGGCAACAAACCCAAACAAGAGCGGCTGTGTATCAGAATAGGTTAGCTTTAGACTATTTGTTAGCTGAAGAAGGGGGTGTTTGTGGAAAATTCAATACATCAGATTGTTGTTTAAAAATAGATGACAATGGAGATGCCGTCCTGGACATAGTCAATGATATCAGAAAAATTGCCCACGTACCAGTTCAAAAGTGGGAATCAATGCTAAATACTAGCTGGTGGGATAATGTGTTAGGAGCAGAATGGTGGAAAAAGTTAGGCTTCTTCCTTTTATGCGCTACAGCTGGTTTAATATTTCTTCCTTGTTTGATTCCCTGTTTCATTCAGCTCATCACCAGTGTAGTACAAGGCATGCAATTAGTGAACATTGACCAAAAGTTGCCTACAACAACACCACCACAAAGGATTATGGTGTTAAAGAAACAAAATAATATAGAAGACCCCTTCAAAGAAGCGAGATTGATTTGTGAAAAAAATGAGCGAATAATGAAAGCTAGAAAACAATGAATATTGCTCGAGCCAAATTAATTATAAAAAGAAAGAGGGAGGATTGTGAAAAGTGCATATTATATGGCTCTACGCAAGATATTTACTATATGTGTTATGTTGTACTAATTGTTAATGTGGTATTAATATTTTGATAGTATGGTAAATGTAGTTTTGTAGTTAAAATGTAGTTTTTATGTACCAACCACAGGAAAATATAAATCTTTCAAAGAAGAAAGAATTTATTACTTTCTTATCAGAAGAAGACCAGCTCCTCCTGCTTTTCTCAGCCAAGTGGACGCCACAGAGATTAAAGGAAAAAAGTGATACTAACCAGAGACAATTCTTAGTTAGAATGGAATTTATGCATTATGTATAAATTGTATGAATATTCAACAGGCTATTGCTTTTAAGAGATAATTTTTTGTTAACAGGGGTCCTTCTTCAGAGCTTGTAGCTCGGGAGAGGCACCCAGACGTCTGTAACTTTGTTTTTATTGTCTTGTATTGTCCTAACTCTAAAACTGTTAAATTTTTTTACTCTAATTCTATTTTTATAACCATCTTATTTACTATTAAACTTTTAAAATTTTAAAACAAGTGATCGGCGTTTATCACAGGGTTTTTTGTTTGTTTTTATGGAGGATTGTCGGTTTCGGTAATTAAGTTGTCTTTACATCTGAGGCATCCCGAGGGATGCTGGTTCCGGAATCACAGCATCAGCCCGCACACCTGGAATCCGCACCTCCCTCCCGTGAGACTGCGGGAAGCAAACTGCCTGCAAGTGCCTCTGACACTCCCTCCCACCCCAAGCGGAGCTGGGGATTTCTCCCCCTTTTGTTCTGTTCTACCCTGCTTTCCAGCTCCCGCGGGGCTGCGGGGAGCGGCGAAGGGAGGCGGGACAGTCCCGGGGCCGGGCGGGCCTCCCCCGCCCCTCCGGGGCGCCGACGGGGCAGTGCGGGCGCGGAGAGGTGACCCATGGGAGCCGGCGCGGGGTTTCAGGAGTGCGGCGGGGGCTCTGGGAGCGGGGCAGGGAGGCGGGGAGCCCCTGCCCACGGGGCCTCGGGGTGCAGAGCTAGAGGGTGCAGCTCACTGCCGCGGGGAGGAGGGGGCAGGTGGCGGGGAACCGGGATTGCGTGGCTGTCAGTCACGCCTTCCCCACGTTGATCCCTTCCGCGCCGAGCCGTGCTCCCCACCAGCAAATCCCCCGAAGCTGCCGCAAAAGCTGCGAGCCCGCGTCGCGGGAGCCGCCGGGTCCCGCCGGGTCCCTCTGGGCCGGGGGACCTGCACAGGCGGTTCCCTCCTACCCTGTGCAGCGGATTTTGTCGCAGGAGCGCGGCGCTTGGGTGAATGGATGATGAGTCAGTCAAAAGGAGCTGTCAGTCTCTTTGAAGATTGCGTTTAAAGGGACTTGCCAAGTCAAGACGGGAGAGTGACAAGATAGAGACCCTGGTGCTTTACATGCGAAGGCCGGCTCTTCCGCTTCATCTGCACCATACTAAAGGATGTGTTGAAGCATTGAATCACAAAAAAGTGGCACGCCAAAGAAAAGGTGCCACATAACAATGATTGTAGTGTTTTAATTGTGGAGGATCGCATCACCAAAGCCAATTGAGACGGACGAGGCTATACACAGAAGGAAACGGTACAACACTTCCATAACTTATAATTAAACTGAAGTCCGACTAACATTTGACTTTCTAATGAGTGTAATGAGATTACATGCCTGATGGAAGCATTTGTGAAAAAGCGACTTTCTGTGTTTAATGAGGTCCTAATACAGGACAAGATCGAATTATAGGTCGGCTCTTTTTCTCTCAAAGAGCCCCGTCTAAGTTCAATGACACCGGTGCCGCCTGCCTCTCGCCGGACGGGGAGAGGCTTGCGGCCGGTCAGCCCCGCAGCAGCCCGGAATCGCACGAAAAGTGAGCAAATATATAAGCAATGACACCCCCACTCAGCCCCCGGCCCAGCCTCGTCGTGTTTGTGTGCGTAAGTAGCTCCTCTAATTGCTGTTGGAAAAGATCCATGCCATTCGCGCTAGGGAACTAAATGTGTTTAACTAGGTTAATGCAATTAGCATGCATGCAACATATTGCTCCCACTTTGAGGCAGTTTTTGGAGGGGAAAAAAAAAAAAAAAAAAAAAAAAAATGGAAGGCGAGGGAGAGTGGTACAGTATATGATGAGTTATAATTATACCTTGGCTCACCCGGGCCGTTCCCATCCGCCTGGGTACCGCGTGGGGACAGCTCTGCTCCGGCCGTGGGCCGGCCTGGGCATCTGGGACTCTGCCGGGGGCTGAGCCGTCGGGGCTGAACCGCGGGTGCCACGGGAAAATCAGCACCTGCGGCGTCGGGCCGAGCCCCCCGCCCCAGCCCCGGGCTGCCCCCCCGCTCCCACCGGGAGCACTTGCAGCCCCCGTCCCGCCCGGCCCCTGCCGCCCCCACCCCTCGCCCCCGGGCAGGTGCAGCCCAGCCGTCCCTTCCGCAGCCGGGCACGCTGAGCTGGGGCTACCAGAGCGATTCTACCACCAGTTGCATGATGGCTTTGCCGTCCCCCTATCCTCCCCCCGCACCCTCCGGCCCCAGCGGCAGCCCCGGGGCGAGGAGCGCGGGGGCTGTTTCCCAGCAGCGGCCGCTGGGAGAACCGCGGAAGAGCCCCAAGCCTGCCCGGTCCCCAGCCTCGTCCTTCCCTCCCCGGTAACTTTCAGGAACAGCTTTGTGCGGCTGCGGATAGTGCGCCCATTCCCACGGGCGGCAGGGTCGAGGGTACAAGGCGGGCGACACACAGACTCGCAAGGTTTGTGTTTGGGGGCTCGGATCTTCCAGCTGGAAACCACATGCAGTGCTGAGACACTGAAAGGAAGGGACCTTCTAGAGATAGACAAAGACATCAGTTGGAAGTACTTCAGGAGAGGACGGTAAAAGGGGTGGAGAGGAGAAAGTGTGTCCCCGCCCGTCCCCGTCCCCCTGGCGCTATAAGAGCAGCCCGAGCCTGCGATGGGGCAGTGGGGCCAGCATCTGGGCCGAGGGTGCCACTGAGTCTCGGGGCTCACCCCGCCTGGACACCGGTCCAGGTGTTCATTGCAAGGCTTCCTCGAGATGTGGTGGGGGTCTTGGAAGACGTTTCCCACAACTACACTGCTCCACAACGTACAATTCGGGTTTATTTTTCACAAACACAAGAAGAGTCCACGAGCGGTAATAAATTATTTTCACAGGTTCTGGCATATTTCCCCCATTAAAAAAAAAAAAAAAAAAAAAAAAAAAAAAAAAAAAAAAAAAAAAAAAAAAAAAGGTGCTGGTGAAATAAACCTATTGCATATCTTTAAAAAAAAATCAAGATAAATTATATAAATTATATATTCAAGACAGACGATTCTACCTCATTATCACTACTCCGTAATAAATAGATAAATAAAGTTGATTGCCCTTAGAGTCTGAATCTTAAATTACATTTACAATATAGGTCTCTACATACAGCATGTACAGAGCGGGCGGGGGTGGAGACCACCCGCGCGGCGCCTCACGCCACGTAGTCGAAGGGGGGCTCGTTCTCTATGTCGTTGACGGAGGGTTTGTTGTTCACCTTCCGCGGGTCCTCGGGGGTCCACACTTTGGCTGTCCGGATTATGTTTTGTTCCTTGAGCTGCTTTTCATCAGTCCACGACAGCGAGTGACCGGCCAGAGGGGGGAGTCCGTAGTCGGGGTCGCTCGGAGAGGGAGATCCTGGAGGGCAGGAGGGAAAAGGAAGGCAGGGGGTTATTGCTGGGACCGGCATTCCTGCGGAGCGCGGTACCGGGACGCGCCGGCCCGCCACTTACTTGTGCCGCGGTGGCAGATGATGATTTTCTTGGGCTGGCTGGGGCTCTCGCTGCTGGCGCTGCGCAGCGGCAGGTCGGACTGCACCAGTTCGCTGAGGAAGTTGATGTAGCCGATGGCCAGGCGCAGAGTGTCCACCTTGGAGAGGCGCTTCTCGTAGGGCAGAGTGGGGATGTGCGAGCGCAGCCCCTCGAAGGCGTCGTTGATGGACTGCATCCGCCGCCGCTCCCGCACGTTGGCGGCCTGACGGAGCTGCTGCAGCTCCGCCTCGGAGCGCACCCGCCGCCGCCTCTTGGCCGAGCCCAGCGCCTGGAGCCGCCCCCCGGGGGACAGCAGCGCCGCGCCCGCCGCCCCGCAGCATTCGTAGGCGAAGCCGGGCGAGGCGGGAGACGGCGGGAAGGCGGCGGCCGGAGCCGGGCAGCGGTAGCCGCCCTCGGGGTCGCCGCCGTCGCGGTAGTACTCCTGCAGCTGCCGGCTAAGGAAATCCACGTCCGGCTCCAGCAGCCCGTCCGCGGCCAGCACGTCCCGCTGGGGCGGCTCGGAGAAAAAGTCCTCCTCGTCGAAGTAGGGGGGTGAGGAGAAGGAGTCCAGCCCCCCGGGAAAGTGCTCCAGCAGCACGGTCTCCATGCTGCTCCCGGTCCCGACGCGGACGGGACGGGGCAGGGGGGCAGCCCCGCCGGGACGCGCCCGCAGCCGCTGTGTCCGGCCCGCTGGCCGAGGCGCCCCGGCGGTGGCGGTGGCGGGGCCGCCCCCGCCCTGCCCTGCCCTGCCCGCCGCGCTGTGGCGGGAGGCCGGGCCGCGCCGCCGCTCTCCGGGGAGGGGCCGGAGCCGCTGGCGCCGCGGGCCGGCACGCGAGGGGTCTTATAACGACATCCCCGGGCGCGTGCCGCCGGCCGCCGCCGCCAGCCAATCAGGGCGCGCCGGGGGGGCCGGGCCGCCCGCCGGGGGACACCGCGCGCGGCCGGGGGGCGGCGCCGCCGCAGCGGGGCGGGGGCGGGAGACGAGGGAGCCCCCGCCCGGCACCGCCGCCGGCACCGCCGGGTCCCGCCCGTCGGGCGAGGGCCCCGGACCGCCTCGGCCCCTCTCCTCACCAGCCGCTACCGAAACGCGCCTCTTAGCGTTGACGCAGCCTCGCTCTCCGCGCCGGGAAGCGTCACCCCAGCGCATCTTATCCCCGGCGCTTTTCCCGCTCCCCCGGGACCGGCGGTCCCCGTCGGCGGCAGAGCTGCTGTCAGAGCGGGCACAGGGGGAATCGATGGCGAGGATTTTATTCCTGGCGTTCGAACTGAAGGCAATTCTATCGAAACATCAAAATGCATCACGTCAGCTCTTGCGTCCGGCCGTGCGTCGATTTTGACCTCATCGGTCCCCGTTGCGTTCTCCCTTTTCCCACTCCCACTGCTCCTGTCCGGACGAGCTCGCTCGGCGGAGGCTCTGTTAATAATTCCCTAACAGACTCTCCCTGATTAAAGCCTTAAAAATTCTCACTGGAGTGAAATGGATTACCCGCCAGATTAGGAGAGGATTATCTCTGTCATTAGCGCTGCAATAGTTTGTCCGGCAGAGTCTGTCGAAGTTTATCGAAAGTGACTTTCCAGCGTGCCACCAGCGCGGGCAGAGATCAAACTCCGCGTGGAAACGTACCCGGGTCTATCAGCAGAGCAAGACAGGGCCAGCTCCGGGAAGGTAATAAATGACTCGACTTCAAAGCCGCTGACATCGCCGTGATAACGGCAGGGAAACGCGTGAGTCACGGGAGGGAACAAAGAGCTTTGCAAGAACCACTTCTTGGAAAGTCCCGCCTGCAGACGGACCACGAGAAAAAAACGAGAAGGGAAGGCGGAGATCTCTGCGCGAAGTCAGGAACGCGCCACGCGTGGCCGTGGGACTGCTCCCACCGTCCCGGGAAGGGGAAACTGAGGAAGTGTCCCGTTAGAGGGGCTATGCAGCGGCCATGCGGTTCCCCGTTCACGTCTACCTGCGGGGCAGGATCGGGGACCTTGGAAGGGACTGGGATGAGTGCGTCCGGACTCCTGTTTCCATTCATTCCCGCCATCCCTCAATCTCACACGACACACCTCTGTCCAGAGCTAGGCTTCTGGATGCCCATCCCCGCAGCGCTGCGAGGAGCCCCCGACACTGCCTCTGCCCCAAGCTGAGCCAGCCCCGCTCCACGGGAGCCTTCCCGCCCCAGGCGGCTGCTCCGGCTTCCTCTGCCTCGTCAGCCCTTCGGCCCCTCACAACTGTTTTCTGCATCGGCTGCCCCAAAACCGCCCGCAAGTCTTAGATGCGGTCTCACGAGCGTCGAGTGCGGGCAATAATCCCTTCGCTCTGTCCCCTGGGCTGTGATCGTGGTCATAGCGCTCAGAGCTGCTGCTGGCATTCCGAGCGGCAGGAGCAGCCCACCTGGCGGGGACCGCTCCGAGTGGCGCTGAGCACGGCAGCCAGGAGGCCCCTCGGCGTTCCTAGCTGTAGCTTGGCAGAGGCATCGCTCGCCCTCGGATCACTCTTCCCGAGCAGCCCTGTCGCGTTGAGCCGAAAGACTCACCTGGGAGAGCAAACACAGCTTCAGCATCGCATGAGATGTTTTCCCTTCCCTGCCCCGGGGCTCCCCGAGGGGTCGCGCTGCAGCTTTACACTGCGAGCATCCCTGTCCCTCCTTTGCCCTCCTCAGCGCTGGGTGCATTAAGTGCTTGGCGGGCCCACGGCAGTTTTGTGTGAGGCCCTGGTGGGAAGGCAGGGACCTATCGTGCCCAGCCCTTGAGGCTGCTGTGGAGGGCAGAGAGGCCGGGTAGTGCAGGAGAGCCCATGGCCGCCCCGCGGCCCCCAGGAGCCACCAGCTCATGCACAGCCTGTCCCCCAGCTGTGCTGCTCTGTCGAGGTGCAGTCCCCGAGCCCCTGTTTCGGGTCACCTCCAGCAGCCCGGGCTCCAGGCCTATGCAGACCCGGGGAACGGGGGCTCAGCTCACGGTCCCTTTTGTCCCGTTGCGACATACCTGAACGGAAGCCTGGCCCTTCCCTACCTTGGCCCCGCGCAACACAGAAGAATCTCCTTTTCCAAAAGCAAATGGACTTGAGTGCAGCCAGGGAATGATGGCTACGGGTGGAGCACCATAGCGAGAAGCACAGGTATAAATCTAACACATACTGTGCATTCCTCTCAAATCCATGTCACACCTGCCACAAAACACACGGGAAATGAAGAAAGCAAACCTCTAGGGACACTGAGGTGATTTTGGGAGAATTTGCTGGCCACAGAGCTGGCTCTATTCCCTCCCTTGCATGCCCAAGAGGTCATCACCCCTTGGCGATGATGCTTGCGAGTCCTTGCTCCTGCCACATTCTGGCTGGAGCCAGACACTCGAAATCCGATGAGCAAATTATGTTGAGTGGCCCCGGACACCACTGCTGCCGCTCGAGACACGCAGACCCACATACACTCATAGCCCACCTTACAACGTTTCCCCCAGGTCAGACAGGCTAAATGCCGCCAGATCCTGAAGGGGAGTGACACCCCCAACAGGCTCTTTCCCCCAAAACCTCTGCCACCAGCCTTCTCCCAGCGCAGCGTTTTGACCACGGTGTGTACCTGTCCTCGAGAGCGTGACAAGGCGTCAGGGTACCGGGAATCTCCTTAATGCAGTGGTGAAACATCTTCCCGACAGCCTTAACTGAAGGTTAAGGGGTAAGGGGTAAGAAAGAAGAGAAGAGGATCTCTCCTGTTGATCCAAGATCTACAACAAATGCCCAGAGAAACTGGGGAGCCCAGTTCATTTGCCAAGCGTGTTTCCCCTTTTCCCAGGGCTGCAGGTGCCTGTTCAGCTCTGGCACACGATAGTACTGCGCAGCCGGCGGGAGCCCTGCAGCATTAGGATGCAAATGTCACTCTGTGGAGGTGGCACGACACCACCGGGCCACAAAACTCAGGCAGGTAATCTGGGAAGTCAGTCTGTGAGGTCTGTCTGTCCCTGAGAGGCAGCTCCGTCGGGACTGACGGCGAAGGGAACGCATTGTAAAGGGAAGCGGAGGGGTATATTGAGAAACTAGTGTTTCCAGACTGCTGGGGGCTTGGAGCTTGTCGTGAAACCGGTCAGACCTAGCAGATCATTGGAAAATTTGGGAGCAGTGCCCCAGGGAGGAAAGTGATGCAGGGAGAACCCCACGACAAGCACGGCTGGACTGGGCGCGCAGGCAATGAAACATCGCTCCGCGGCTCGTCAGCGCTCGATGCGACACCCGGCAGAAGCGATTCCCTCGCTGTGGCGAACCCAGCCCTCGCCCCTGCGGCAGTGATGGCTTTAAAGATGAACTATTCCAATTTCGTACATTTGCCTTTGGGAAATTAATACCATCTCCGAAGGAGCCGCCTGAGGTGCGGGAAGGTTCCTTTCGGGTTGCCTACGATACTACAAAAGGAAGTCTGCAAAAATCAGGAATATGTACAAGAGGAGCCTGGGCCGTGGCACCGCACTTGAGCCACCACCGTCTGTGTCGCAAACTGCCTTCTTTCAGTATTTGTCCAGTACGGATGTCTCGCCTGGCCTCGTTTTGCTTTCGGGAAGGACACCTCCCTGCACCACTGTCCAACAATGAAAATGTATAAACAGTGCTTGACGCTTCGTTATTTCTATTCACCGAGGGCAGTAAAAAGTGTTAATGGGGAGGGGGAAGGGGACGGGGGGGGCAGCGAACGATACCCCAAAAGGCGCATCGCCTTTCGCTCAGAGGCAATGACCACACAATTCTCTCTGGCAGCCACCTTCACGGGAACAAGAACTCGCGAAAGGTCCAGAGACAGGGCGGGACATGGTGCCATGCAGGGCTGCCTGAGGAGCCTGGCCCACCAGCACCCACTCCCGACACTCCGCGGGACCACGCAAAGCCCCTCGCCGGGGGAATAAGGGGGGGGCACGAACCTTACACTGAAGGGACCCGGAGCACGCTCGGCTCTGGCTCTGCTGGGATGCTCGGCCCTGTGCACGTCCCAGTAAACCAAGCCCACACCAAGAGATGGGACCTGAGCCTGGCTCGAGAGGACGGCAAAGATCCCCTCCGAGGGCGGCGGCCACCCAGCACCATGAGACTCCACAGAGGCTCTTCTTCTCCAGGGCGAGAAGCACGCCTGGCCCGCCGCCACCAATCACTTCCCATTGACAGATAGGTTTTCCCTCGAGGTCTCTTGGGTCCGGAACTGGGAAGGGAAGCGGGGGCAGTTCCCCGGCCCGGAGGGGTGCAAAGTGTGCGGCCTCCTGCTACGCGCGACAGGATGCCAGTCCCGGCTCCCTGCCTGTCCTAGCGCCTGCCGCACTGAGCACGTCGGGCCGGGCCCGAGGGTTCGGGTCCTGGCGGGCTTTGCAGCTCCCAAGAGTCTGCTCCGATCCCCACGAGCACCTTCGCACACACATATCCTGGCCGTCTTAGCGGCGAGCGTCTCCCGTTGGGCAAGCGCGCAGGAACACGGCACCGCGTTGCTGCTCAGCCCCTCCGCGGGGGGATGACCGCGAGGTGAGAAGCGGCGGGGCTCGTCCTCGTCGCCTTCCCGCGCACCCGGAGCCACCGCGGGTGTTGCGGGAGGGGCGCGGGCCCACGGCGGGAAGAGGCTGCCGGGCCGCCGCTGCCCCCGAGCCGCCCCAGCCCACAGGTACCCGGTTCTACCTCCTGTCACGTTTCACTCAACACCTGGGACATGGAAAACGGATAACAGGTGGCGTTAAAGGGGCAGCAGTCTGAAGCGATGGGGGGACACAGGTGAGGGGAGAGATCCGCGCCCCGCACGCTGCCTTTTAGTCCAGAGTCTTGTGAAGTAGCTCCAAACTCATGTGATATTCCAGAATAACTAATCCTGTTAGCTAAAGCTGAGGAAAAACCTCAGGTCCCCAGAAATGCCTAGGTGTGTTTGGTTTCCCATCCAACTCTTATTTCTACATTACCTGCATAATTTTCCTGACTTCTATTGTTGATCCAATACCCTTCAAGGGAGTCATACCACAGGAATGGGGAGACAAGTCAGGACAGTTCCACCTTCATCCACGCAGGCTCTACACAATATTTTTCTCAAATCTTCATACCCACTCTGTCAATGTTTGGTTAAACGAGAAGTCTGGAGTCCGTAAAGTCTCAGTAGAGCAAATCCTGAGTATGATAAATTTTTCCTTAAAACTATAAAACTTAGCAGCTCACCTGTTGGGATTCTTTGGCACACTGCACTTACTCAAAGTTGCAATGTTTGATGGAGAAAGGAAGCGGGAAAGTTTTAAAAGACGGGACCGGAGTTTGCCCAGAGTCCGTGAAAATGATATTTACCAGGAAAGGTTTAGGGAGGGAGGGAAAAAAAGAAAAAAACGGTGTCCCACTGCAATTCACTATACAAGGTGGCACTTTATTGAGCAACTTCTAGGATTTTTTTTACAGCTAAAAGCATAATTGAAATCAAACTGTGTTCAGGGCAACCTTGGGGAATTGTGTTTTTTCACGGAATTAAACTTTTACACAATTTGCTCGGTATGAAGACGAGGCGAGGAGTCCCGCACGCCAGGCACCAGAGGCACCGGGCAAGTCTGAAGTGCCAGGTACTGGAGACCCAAACCCACTTTGCAGAGACGTCTGCGGGAGCTCGTTTGCTTCCCGCGAGCCAGCAGAACCTCGCCAGCCCATAGCATCCCCGGGCTTTGTAGCCCAAGCATCCCCGGAGGCAGGTGCCCGGGACCCGGGCGGCTTTCCCGGAGCAGGGACTGGCCCGGGGGGTGCGGAGGGAGCAGAGCAGGCCGAGGCGAGCCCACCCCTTCCCCCTTCACCACGTGAGGCCCATAAATACGGCGGGGAAAAGCTCTCCCCCCTCGGCGGCGCTGCCGGGGCGAGCGCGGCGCGGCGGGACGGCGGCCCCACAAAGGCGGCGGGACGGCCCCGGGCCCTGGCCCGCCCGGCGGAGGAGGCGGCACCTGCGGCCGGGGTCGGCCCGGCTGCGCGCCCTCCCCTCCGAGCCGGTACCTGGGCGCTGGGCTCCTAATGCACCATAGCGGGCTCTTTCAGACTCTTTCAAACCGAGATCGCGGAGGTCACCGTGTCTGCAAACCCCCCCTCCTCCGGCCGCTCGGGCCGGGGTGCCAGTGCGGCAAGCTGGAGAGCAGGCACAGCCCATGGGAATCCCAACACTTGTGCCGCCGGCTCCCCCGGCCCGCCCTTCTCCCCCCTCCCCGTCCCGAGGAACCGCTGAATGTATCAAATGAGCTGCAATCGATCTGCGGGCACGGGGGAAAATCAAATTATATGGTGCGGCTGGGCGGCCGCGGCAGGCAAAAGGTGCGGGCGGTCGGCGGGCGGGCTGCCGACTTCCCTCCGCCAGAGAGTCGAGGGACTGCCAGGGCCGGCCGCGCTCCCGCCGAGCCCTGCTCGGCTTCTCCTGCCGCTCCGTGCAGGGGCCTGAAAGGCGGGGGTTCGCCGGCTGCGGGGGGCTCGCCCCAGCCCTGCAAAACGCCGTTCCCCCGACAGGTACCTCCGTGCCCCGAGGGGCCCGATGGCCTCTCGGCCGCGCTGCCGGCCTGCGCGCAGGTTCCCCGGCGTGCGGAGGCGCGACCGACTAGGCAAAGGACCCGCGGGGGAACGGCATGGGGCGGACCGCAGAGAGGTCGTGCGTGAAAAGTCTTCCCTTCCCGTGCCGGTTTCAGGTCTCTCCGAGCTCCTCTCCCGGGACTGGGACTGGGAAAGGGAATCAGCCCCTCCCGGCATCGCTGCAGCCGGGTCCGTCCCGTCCCTGTGGATCCCGGAGCTCGCCGCCCGCGGGACGCACCGCCCCGGCGAGAAGCGAGCCGGGCACCCGCCAGCCTGGACGGGCAGCACCTGCCGGAGCCGCGGGCTGTGAGCAGAGGGGTTTCAGACAGCGAGCTCGTACCTGAGCCCTTTTCTCGCCCCCGAGACGTGCGCAGGGGGACGGCTCCTCTTGGGAAAAACCCCGCGCGGAGCCGGCGGTTGTCTGCGGGTCCATGGGAATCTGGCCACTTGCGCCGGCCGCAGCCGGGAGGGGGCTGTGCTTCCTTTACAAAAAGAGACACAATTAAGCAAAATGCTCAATGAACATTATAAATGATGTGCAATCGCCTCGCAGATTGCTTAGCAAATCAAATTATATGGTTGCTCACGGATGATTTCCATGTTCTTTAAAACGCAAACAGGTACTTTCTGATTCGGCGGGGAGGAGTGTTGGTAGTTTTTTTCCTAGACAAAACAACAACAACAAAAAAGCGCAGCGCTTTAAAATTGCGAAGCAATGCCACACGCTGAAAGGCGGCTGTGTGAATATTCACGTTCTCCTTTGTTCGCCCCTGAATTTCACAATAGCCCGGGAAGGGCACGTTCACTGCGCTCTTGTAAATTTACCAATCCTTGACTAAAACCGCCAGGCACCTGCTTGGCAAAGCACAAAGCTGCCCACGTTTCCACCAACAATTTGCTGTTTCATCCGCTTCTAAACTGACCCATCAATAGAAGGGTTTAAAGTTAATATCATTTACATCAACGGAGATGGCCGGGCTCGAGGCTGCGCCGGCTGCGGAGGCGGCAGGACCGCGGGCGCTGCCCGGCTCTTCCTGCGGGAGCCGTTCAGGCGCCAGCGGGGCGGCCGTGCCCAGCCTGCGGGGCCAGCCAGTGCTGCCCTGCCATGCCCGGGGCACGGGGAAGCCGGAGGAAAAGGGTGCGGGATGGCGGGCGGGTGCTGGGTTTGCAGGCGCAGGGACTCATTTAGTACAGCGCAGCGCAATGAGACCGCGACAAACCCAACTGGTCCCCGCAGGGAACGGGCTCCTCTAAGGAGCCGTGACGGCCCCCGAAGGCGTGGGCAGGCTGGGAGCAGGGGCTGGCTGCCCGGGCTGCCCAGAGCCCCCGGTAGATCTCTCTCCGGTGCCCGCCGCCCACGCCCTGTCGTACGGGCTGTGCGGGGTTCCTCCCGTTCCCTCGCGGGGAATGTATAAACAGGGCCACTGAAGGAAAGCAGTATGTAGAAAGCACGTTCGATAAGGAGTCTCTTATCTTCCAAGAGACAAAGCCACGCAAGAGAAGGGGAAATGATTCCCTGAGACCAGGTCCTGACAGCTCTGCTCTGGTGCAGGATCGCTCATTTGAAACACTACACAAGACACAGGTGCAAAAGGGTTCGGTGAAACACAGCGGAGCAGGGCACAGCTGCTGGAACGCTAGCGAGCTGCTTTATGGTGTAACAAGGGCAGTAAGGCTCCCGAATCCCAGCTGGCAGGAGGCGCTGTGATTTGGCTTCAATACTTTATTCCTGACAATTTCCAACAACCGGGAGTCCTATCCCAAAGGGTAACAGGGCACCTCTTCATTCTGCTAAGCACCTGTGTTACATCATCTTTTCCATGAATAAAACCAGCTCTAGATTAAATAGAAACGAATCTTTCCTGTCAATGAACCCGTGTGTTTGTTAGAGACTCCAAAAATTTTCTATCCCCCTCCCTTGAATTCTTCCTCCCTGGTTGATGCCCATCTGTTCTGGTGTGGTTGTTGGTTCCCATGAGAGATCTCGATCTCCATGGGATTTTCCCTTAGGTCTATACACACTCCTTCCTTCCCAGGTCTCACTTTGCCGGGGCAAGCAAAGCAAGCTCAGGATTGCACTCCCCTTTTCTTTATCACCTTTTCCTGCCCTTTTCTTCAAATAAGTTAATCTTCCGGGATAACCAGAACTCTAATGGTACACAGCTGTCCAGGAGAGTTCTCACAGCTCCTTGGGGAATGATGTCAGAATTTGCCTTTCTGCCCAAATCCCTCACTTTGAACTGCAAGGGTTGTATTTACCTTTTTCATGGCCGTGTTCCTTCAGTGGCTCATGACCACTTGGTCATTAACTAGCGGCCCAAGGTCTTTTTCCTCCTCTTCCTGGCAAGGACTATCTAGACACAGCCTAGCACATGTTCTTAACACATGTCCCTAAAGTGTGACTTCTTAGCACTGGATCTCTTTCCTTCTTTGCCACTTTAATATTCACAGTCCTAGGCTTATTCTGATGATTTTTCAAGCCCCTTCCACACTGGGATGCCTTTCCTGCTCAATAAATGACAAATATTGTTTTCAATCCTTCTTTTGTTCATCAGTTCTTCCTGAAAAAAATTATGTTTTGTCCATAAGAGCAATGAGATTGCTATCCTGGGCCATGGCATAGATCCATGTGTCCAAGAGTTTTTGATTAATTTCCCTCTCTCTCTTCCATGAACTTGTCTAATGGCTTTTAAACCAAAATAGTTTTATGTGTCCGGTTGTGTCCCCGCTCCGGGTGGGAGCTGACCCCCAGCTAGCTCGGGTCAACACAGACACAAAGTTTCCAGTTCGTTTTGGCTTCTCGGCTTAGCAGCTGGACCCAAAGGTGACAGTCAACAGCAGCAGAAGAGAAAAGGCTGGCTCTCAGCTTAGCAGGTTAAAAGATGTTTATTAGCAGAGATCTCCAAGCTCCGAGGCGAGCGGCTGAGAGCTTCCAGGCTGAGAACCCAGTGGCTGAGAGGTTCCAGGCTGAGAACCCAGCGGCTGAGAGAGCCTCTTCCTCCCTCCCACCCCCTATAAGCGGGGGAGGGTCCCAGGGAGGATACAAAAAAGACCACAAATCAGGGGATTCAGGGGGTAACAAGGTGTGCCCACCCCCAAGCTTCAGACCACTAAAATCCAGAGCCAAAGGAATTTCCCCCAGGCTACCTATCACCTGAAGCTCTCTCACGGAGATTTCACAATCCGGGAGGGACCCCGGGAGTGATAGACAAACTGCCCCAGAGAGGGGGGTTGGGGCAGAGGGGATGTTACATGTCATGTGAGGTATGGGATGATTGACACAAAACACCTTATTATACAGACAACACAAAAGGGATACAGAATTGGGGATACAGTGAAA
Organism: Hirundo rustica; assembly: GCF_015227805.2. Lineage (NCBI taxonomy): Eukaryota > Metazoa > Chordata > Aves > Passeriformes > Hirundinidae > Hirundo > Hirundo rustica. Next base: position 138,496,155 of record NC_053450.1, on the reverse strand, counting down.
CAAACCATAACATAAACTTCTTACAAAAATCTAATAAAACAGTTCTGCACCACCACAGTTTTATTAAAAATATTAAGAGCTATTTAGTAGACCTGAGTTTTAAATTGATGGTTCCTGTCTTGGAAAGAGATAAGGCTTAGAGATGCAGGAAACACCAAAGGCTTAAAAGCACCTTAAGAGTCCATGTTCCTCAGGAAATCTCCCATCAGCTAACATCTAGCCTCACAAGTGCCTCTCACAAGGAAATACTCTCCATTGTTGATGTTTTTTTGAGCGGTCTTGGCTGTAACATGATATTGAAACTAATTTTTTAAGACTTTTGACAAGAATGGCTGACCTGCTGTGGTTGTTCAGCTCCAGGAAAGGATTTCTGCTACAGATCCCTCAACCACCACTTCTAAATGCAGTTATAGTTTTGTCCAGCCCAGATTTAGGCATTTTTTGGCTCCCACTGAGAGCCCACTGGGTCTCTCCCACGTTCTTTGTTGATCACCTGCCTCTCAGTATACCAGGAGCCTTGGGGCTGCATGCCCAGCACCTACAATTTAGGCATTGCAAAATCACATCTCTGCATCCATTTAGCCCTGAGGCTTTTATCTTTGTGGCAAATTATTAACCAAGTCAGGGACACGAAAAACATCTACACAAGGAGATGCTGCATTTCCTCTGGAAGTTGTCCACACATTTGTAGCACTGTTTTACTTAGCCTAGTAGCTCTTCTCCAGTGCTCACCTTCCAGGAAGCATGGGAGAACATTGCTCATTCCACTCTATGAAAAACTTTCTCACAAGGATTGTTTTCTTGTCTCCTCTGAATGACCTTTTTCTGAGACTAAGCACATCCATATCCCTACAAGTGTGCACTTTTTAAACATATTAGCATTTTTATGGTGTTCACTGCTAATTTCCCTGTAGCATTTCTTCAAGTGTAGTGTCCAAAACAGGACAGTGTACTCAGGCTAAGCCTCACCAGTGCCAAGTAGAGCAGAATAATTACCTCAGTGTTTTACCCAAAACACTGCTATTAGTGTACCCTCAAATGACATTTGGTTTTTCTGCATCTCCCATTTTGCCCAGTGCATAGCTCACGACAGCCAGCTGATCCATTCCTGCACTACTGCTACCTTATCAGTTATTCTTCATTTCACAAATCATGCATTTGATCAGTCATTTCTCCCGAGCCTGCATTTTGTACTTGTCTTGTTACAGTGCAGCTTATTGATTTCAGGCAAGCTCTCCAATCTGTGAAGATCAATGTGAGTCCCAATCCCGTTCTCCAAATCAACCTCTCCCAGCCAGTGCTCTCAGGAGTTGCATTAAGCACTCTCTTTCCCCATAGCCTATTTATCGTTGAAAACATTGGAGCTGCAACAGACACCTGCAGGACTGTACTTGGCACATCCAGCTTTGACAGTGAACTGTGGATGAGCGCTTTTGTATGATTCAAACACTATATGCTCATTCCAATCCCTGTTTTATTTAGATCTCATTAAATGGTTTTGTTTATAAGAAGAGTAAAGGCTTTGGACACTAACAAAGTTGACATGTATGTTACATGTGTCTTTACACACTTGGCTAGTTAGTCCTTCAAATAAGGACACTGAATTAATTTGAAGTGATATGTCGTTGATTAATCCATGCCAATATGTTTCACTGCCTTCTTATCACTTATGGGCTTACAAATTGATTAATAATTGACTCTCATTATCATGGTTGCGCTGATGGATTTATACTTCCCAGGAACCTTTTCTTTGCTCTTTTTTAGGCTTGTAAATACATGCCTCTGGCATCAATGTCCTCAAGCAAGTCACTTAGGGTGCGAGTCCTCATTAACTTCATCCAGCCAAGAGCTGGACATTAATTAGAGAGAGATTCAGTCCCTCACACAGAGCAATAACATATATGGTCTAGTACAGTATCCAAAACTTGAGGCTTGCAGATATGACACAGGTTCAACAGGAGACCTGCACATTTCTGGGGGCTCAGCTGGAACTTCCATGCAGGTTATCCATGTGGGATACCTGAGAACATTTAGAAAAGGAAAGGGCATCTGCATCTATGTTAATGTAACTGCCCTCCTAAGTATAAGGTGTTCCTCAACATATATAAGGTATAAGGTTTCCTCAAAAAATGGGTAGAACAAGCCCCCCTCAGGAGGGAATTTTTTTAAGGTGGAGTCTCGTGGCCATTGAAGATGTCACTCTTGGTTCACTGGCAAGAGAAGGAACTGAAACTATTTACCTAAAACTTAAAGGACTAATATTTAGGCAGCTATCTCTGCCTGGTTTATCAAGGCATTCAGCCATTTAAATGATTCAAAAGCCTAACAAGAGTTTTGAAGTACTCAAGCACCTTGCACTCAGTCTGGCCCATACTCGGTCTGGTGGATTTTTCAGCACAAGTGAAGATATGTCGTGTAGGAAGCTAATTACTTCATATTACTTCTAGACCATCTTTACATGCTTAGAGGTCTCTAACAACTATGAAGAGAACCTGCACTGTTTAAACTTCAGCTTGGGGGGTTTTTTGTTGATTCAGAGGAATCCAGGGCTTTATAACTCATCCCTACCTACTAACAGCCTTTCACTCACTCTCAGGTAAGGATAACCAAGGGAAGGCTTGCAGGGCACGCCGATCTTTGGTAACAGAGCCACATGCACCCAAGGCAGATGCATTAAGTAGTACAGACTGTGAAACTGAAAATTTGCATGAGCTGAGTTAACACCTCCCTCCAAATCTACAGACAGGACACCGGTGGCTAGACATGCCTAACACAACAATATGCAATACACATGCGCAATAAATTTGAAAAACAGTAAATATCACATCAGATGACATTTTTACCAAAACTCTCAAGACCTCTCCAAGACATAGCAAGTCCCAAAGGTGTGTGAGCACTGCAAATGCCCTGCATGCATACAGTCAGGATCATCTGATGTACAAGGTCTTTGTGATCAATTATATTTTAATGAATGAATGAATGAGTGAATGACATAGAATGTGTGTGAGAAAGGGATAGCTTGAGAAAGCAGCTTCTCCATCATCTGTGCCTTTATTTGCAAGCTGTCAGAAACATGTAGGAAAAGTTCCACTCCCAAGGCATCATATCTTACAGGCTGTTTGATTTAATCCACACCTCCACTGGCTTCCCAATCAACAGAGCCAGCAAGGAGTTATCAGATCCAAATGAGCTGCTGCAATTTCCCACCGCCGCATGGGGACTGAACCTGAATTACCCTAGGCCACCTGTCCTCCCTCACCACTGCAATGTACAGTAGAGGGATTTAGGCATTATTTGTAATCCTTTGTCTGCAGCCTTGTTGTTTGGGTGGGGCTGCACCTGTTCATGGCGAGTGGGAATCCCTTAATTATGGCTGTGGGACTGGGCAGCGAGAGCTGGCCCTGCACACTGGCACACAAAGGCTTAGGGCAATGTGTGTGAATTCAGTGCCCTCTTTCTGCCATGCCAGCATTCATTGCAAATCCTCCATAGGTCTTCATGGCTCAGCTGCATTCCCAGGCCTTCTGCCTGGTGTTTCACACACCAGATTGTCCTCTCTTTAGAGGGCAGAGAGGCTGCCTCCCTTTATTTTGGATCCCTGGGGACTGCAATTGTTTAGGAATAGCAGCAAAGAGACAATAACACATTTTAAAGCGTACTTTTGGTTATAATATTGCCAGTCCTTTATTGGTATCAGATGCAAATGGAGTTTACCTGATGAACATATCCCCATTTCTTTGAAGGGTTGTGTACGTAACAATAGCTTGAGCCACAAGATACATCCATGTTACACACTCCAGGGAGTGCTCAGAGATGCTGTCATCCATGGTGTCAACAAAGGCTGGGGTGAACAGACCAAGAGCAGCCCTGCCCAGAAGGGCTTGGGGCTTCTGCTGGGTGAGGGGCTGGACATGAACCAGCCACATGCACTCACAGCCCAGAAAGCCAAACGTGTCCTGGGCTGCATCAAAAATGGCACGGGAAGCTGGGATTCTGAGGGGATTCTGCCCTTCTGTCCCACTTTGGTGAGACACCACCTGAGGTGCTGCATCCAGCTCTGGGGTCCTCAGAACAGGTAGGACATGGACCTGTTGGAGCCAGTCAAGAGGAGGCCATGAAGTTGATTAGAAGGATGGAGCTCCTCTCCTCTGAGGAAAGGCTAAGAAAATTTGGGTTGTTCAGGCTGGAAAAGAGAAGGCTGACTTAATTTTCACCTTCCAGTACCTAAAAGTAGGCTACGAGAAAGATGGAGACTATTTAAAATGGCATGTAGTGCTAGGACAAGAGAGAATGGCTCTGAGAGTAGGTTTCTCTTGATGTGTACAAGATTGAGTGAGGCTCAGCACAACCTGGTATAGTGAAAGGTGTTCCTGCCCATGACAGGAACTCAAACTCAAACCATTCTATGATTATATGACCCTGATCTCTTCCTTCGCTCATTCCAGTTACCTGCTGAAACCCCTTTCCATGCCACCTCACTTCAGTGGGTACCTTATTCCCTTTCTCCCCTGCCCTGTGCCTGGAATAACCATCTTTTGCTCCTTCTTCTTCTTCCCTACCCGAGATTGCCCCTCTTAATTTCTAATGTTACTGTCTCTCACCAAATGCCAGCAGAAAAGACGCTAATGGCATGGCCAGCCTCCACTTTTTAATTCCAGAGGCAAATGCCACACAGAGCTCTCAAAGCCATAAGGAAGCGTGTGCCTGGATTGCACTGCGGGGTGGAAGCGTGACCTGTCAGAAGGAAACTACGATGTACCTGACTGCAAAGACCGACCAACTTTCCGTTAAGTGTGGACACAGGCATCCCCAAAACTCACAACACAATAGTTTATTCCACCTTTTTCCCCTCCAGCTCTCCGGATTCCCCACGGGAAAAGCCGTCCAGGAGCGGGAGCCTCGGGGCTCTGCCGCCACCTCGTGACGCCGCTCGGAGCCGGCCGGGAGCGGCGCTGGGATGGCTCCGCCGCCTGGAGCACCGCGATACGACTGGAACAGCCCCGAAAAGCAGAAACCTGCTTTCTCCCTAGCTCTCACGAGGAACTCTTCATTCGCAGCGCTGCTGCCCGTGAGCAGCCGGGCTCGGCCGCGCCGTCCCGCAGGAGGAGGCTGGTACCAGGCCGCGGGTGCCGAGTCCCGCTGAGAACCAACGACGCCGGGGAAGAGAAAAGGGCTTAACTGGTGCTCCCTCCGTCCCGTCACAGCACCTGGACAGCCCCGGCTCCCCTTGCTCCTTGGCAACGTGCAGATGAGGGACCATCCCTCAGCACCTTCTTTGAACCTGTTGTGACAGCCACGAGGATAACCAGGGTTGAGAGCCAGCTGTTGCTAGGCTTATATGACAAATGAGAGATTCAGATGTAAGATTGATAGTAATTAGATTGCCACCTGCTATCGCTTTAATCCGTATCCCGGATTTTTAATTGTTAAGGGGGGCGGGCAGTTGGCATATGAATACATGAGGACTATCTTGCATGGCACAAAGCATTAGGATTGTATCCCAGGCACCACAATTAGGACTGCCCGTTTTTTTTTGGTTTTAGCCTCCACTGTGAATTTTGGCCTAATTTTTCATCATTTTCCTCGTGAGTTTTCTAGGGCTTAAGCACTCTGTCCTTCCATTCAACATTTATATATTTGTTTGTTTGCTTGTAGCCAATGCAGATATTTTCATTTTAGGCTTGGACAGCGCTTTCCAGTTTGGCTTCCTGACAACCTTCTGCATCAAGTGGCCTGCATTCATTGGCATTGTGTCTGATTTTCATCAGGTTCCTCTCTGAGACCTATTCCTCCTGGCTGTAACCCAGGTGAGCAGTTCTCTGCAGTCAGTGAATATAGCTGTCAGTAATTAGTACTTAATCAGATTTGTAGGGTTGGGGCTCACTCCTTCCCCCCTGCTTTAGATGGCACCAATCGACTTTCAAGTCACGCTTCATCAGAAAAAAGAGAACACCAAGAATTTTGAAAGGTTTGCTATCAGGTTCCACAAAGGGATATGCTTGGGAGGAACACGTTGGTTTTGTTGGAGACACACACAAAATAGACGATGATTTGCATAAGGAGCTGAGAGAGAACTGAATGAGGGAAGGGGTATCATTGACTTCAAAGAGTATTGGATCAGATTCATGCAGACCATCTGCAACTTCTTTTGATGCACCAGCAAACTGGAGATAACAAGCCTCTTTTCTCTACATGCCCTGTGTAGGGCATTATGTGAAGAAGGACTTTGAGCCTGGCAATGGCACAAGCCACTCTTAGAAGACTAAGTAGGTGCATATAATATGTTTGGGGGAAGCTGTTTTTTCGAGGTGATCGAATGCTGCAGCAGGTTTGAAAGCGAACGTACCCTAGAGGTCACTGCAGAGCAGTCATTTGAGTCGCAATGTGTTCCGAGGAAAAATTGCCAAAGCACTTTGGAATATTAGATTTATTCGAGAAGACTCTCAGTAGTCAGTGTCCATCTCTCTCCAAAACCACCCAACCGTATGTCATACCTCCACAGAGCAGGATCCCAAAACTCTGCCCTGATGCCTTTCTCAGGCAGAACGTCACCTCCTTCAGGCTACACTCCTCACCTCATATTCCCACCTACTCCCTCTACCACATCTCACCCCGTGAGGTCTTCCTGCTGTGCAGCAGCCCAGTCTCATCATCCTGGCTGTGTCACATCCCCAGAGCATGCACAGGCTGCCCCCCTCACCCTGCCGTGGTTCCATCAAACAGCTTTGTTTGCTTTCTCCATCCAGAAGTGGTTCTGATTGTAGATAGGGATAGGTCCTTGCAGCGGTTGCCACAGGCTGGGACATCATCAAAAGCACAGCTGCACACCTCTGATCAGCTATAGTTATCTATGGAGAGATGCTTAAGGGACTTTGTTAAATACTATGGTGTGGGTGGAGCGGAGGAGTTTTATTGTCTCTTTGGAAAAGTTAATCTCCTTCCTCCATTTAGCCAACATTTATCAATTGGCAATTTCTGGCTATTCTTGAGGCAAGTGTAAAGCAAGAGGGTGAAATTTTGCAGAAAATATAAATTGGCACAGGGGTAATAGAAATAAAAATAGAAACAAGATCAATATAATAAGCTATCATAAGTATTTTTACAGCCCTTTTCATTTGTGCATGTCAAACAATTTTCAAGGGCTAAAAGAATCAAGCCTCTCAGCAGTGCTCATACACCAGAAATACGCAATTTCTTTCACCTATTGCTTAACTGCTGTCACCCCTGAATTAGGAGAGAGAAGCTGTTCATTGCTCAAGGCAATGATGCCTCGTGATTTAGGGTATGGGAGGCTAACTCAAACTGTAAGACAAGGCAGCATTTAGAGAGTTGGCCAGGCCATTGCCTTACAAAAAAAGCCATGGATCTTTAACACCAAGTGGTCAGGCTCCCAGTTTGACGTCTCAGCTGATAAAACAGGAAGGGTGAAAGCAGGGGCAGAACCAATCTTTTAACAGCTGGCTATAGGAGAAGACAAATTTGTAAACTGTAAGAGGGACAAAGGAAAAACATTTACCCCCTGCTTTTAATAGAGATTCATTCATAAAACTTAAACGAAGGCCACAAGGTCATAGAAAGTTACATGTGATCCAGTTTTGGAAAATGCTCTTCTTACAGACTAAGCCCAGAGGCAGAGGCTATTTGAGCTATTGCCAAAGAGAAGTGTCATGGAGGCCCCTTTTCTCCTTCTCTGGGGGCCTAAGGAAAGTCCAGCTAGACATAATGTACATGACAAGGTTTAACGATCTTTGTTCATAATGGATCCAAGCGTGAATTCTCAAGTGCATTCAGGAGAGGCCCCGGACTAAGAGGTAAAATGTAAAGCCTGAAATAGGGAGGGAACATTTTCTGGATTGGGATAGGGTCATTCCTGGGGCAGTGAACGTATACGGGTTCATTTTGCACCTGGTAGTCTGAATAACAGTGAGGTCAATCTCCTGAACTTCCCAAGCATGAACACCTGCTTCTAGCACTGCTTATATCCTAGTCCTTCACAAAACTTTCTCCTTCAGTAATCCCAGGAAATGCATAGGCATCCCATGTCTCTGGCAGAACTATCCCCAAGAGACTTTCACACCAGGGAGGATTGATCTCAGCTCTCCCATTTCCAAAAGCTCATAGGCAGTTCTTCAGCTGATGTCCACCAACTGTGTCATCATCCTTCAGTGCTGACACCTCCAAAAAGGAAAACATAAATTCTTGTCGCCCCTGACTCCAGCACCTTCCTCTGTGTTGCCTTTGCCTCTTCCTTCGAAGTTGGGCAACAGTTGCTGTTCTTTCCTGTTGCTTTTCCTGCTATCACAAGATGCCTGGATCCATGTTTTGATCTTCCATAAGTGACACCTGAGCAAAGATGACCGGCTGTGATCTGCATTTCTACATCTCGTGCATCAGTAATACAACAGGGCATTCGTTTCCTGAATGAAGCAGGCTGTGCAAGAATTCCTCATGACTTTTTTACCATCTTTTTCTGATTTCTGTGGCAACTCCTGTGGTGGTGCAGAACTGTTTTATTAGATTTTTGTAAGAAGTTTATGTTATGGTTCGTTTCACTGTATCCCCAATTCTGTATCCCTTTTGTGTTGTCTGTATAATAAGGTGTTTTGTGTCAATCATCCCATACCTCACATGACATGTAACATCCCCTCTGCCCCAACCCCCCTCTCTGGGGCAGCTTGCCTATCACTCCCGGGGTCCCTCCCGGATTGTGAAATCTCCGTGAGAGAGCTTCAGGTGATAGGCAGCCTGGGGGAAATTCCTTTGGCTCTGGATTTTAGTGGTCTGAAGCTTGGGGGTGGGCACACCTTGTTACCCCCTGAATCCCCTGATTTGTTGTCTTTTTGTATCCTCCCTGGGACCCTCCCCCGCTTATAAGGGGTAGGAGGGAGGAAGAGGCTCTCTCAGCCGCTGGGTTCTCAGCCTGGAAGCTCTCAGCCACTGGGTTCTCAGCCTGGAAGCTCTCAGCCGCTCGCCTCGGAGCTTGGAGATCTCTGCTAATAAACATCTTTTAACCTGCTAAGCTGAGAGCCAGCCTTTTCTCTTCTGCTGCTGTTGACTGTCACCTTGGGGTCCAGCTGCTAAGCCGAGAAGCCAAAACGAACTGGAAACTTTGTGTCTGTGTTGACCCGAGCTAGCTGGGGGTCAGCTCCCACCCGGAGCGGGGACACAACCGGACACAACTCCTTTGCCCCTGGTGAGTTTTTCTGGAAGTCGCTTTGTAAATGTTGTCAAACTGTGTGCGCAAAGCAGGTGAGCAGAACGAGCACAGCCAACATTTGTTCTGGCAGTGGATCCGATCCCCGGAGCCTGCGGGGGATCCGAGCCCCGGAGCCTGCGGGGGATCCGATCCCCGGAGCCTGCAGGGGATCCGAGCCCCGGAGCCGGCAGGGGATCCGAGCCCCGGAGCCTGCAGGGGATCCGAGCCCCGGAGCCTGCCGGCAGGATCCCCGCAGTCACCCCCGGCACAGGCAGGGAGCTGCTGACTCGGACGTGGCTGCAGGACCATGTGCTTGAGTGTTCGATAGGAGAGTTCAGGCACAAGGTAAGAGTGAGTGCAGTCAAGAAAGCCAGAGCCCAGGGAAGAGGGAAGAAGGATACCACAGAGCAACAGGGAAAAAAACCCAACAAAACACACAACAAAAGAGAAGACAGTAATAGGGAGCCCAATAATGGGCATGCATTTCTCTTTCTTCTGCCCCATGGCAAGCTGCCAATCTCTTCCACACAAATTCCTCAGTGCTACTAAAACCAGTCCCCATGGACACACCTGCCTTGAGACAAATTCTTTTAGTCTTGAAAAAATCTGGGCACTTCTTCAATAAAACGCTTTGCTTTTAAACTGCTTTGCTTTTGTGAATTTTGGCAGCATCTCACACTTGGAAAGCTTTTGAGAACCCTTTCTGTAATCAGATTTCCCTGTCCTGCCTCGGGGCACTGTGGGCGAGTCACTTCCCACAGCTGTCCCTCAGCTTCCAATTCTGTGTGTGGCTCACCGCTGCCTCAAAGGGCTGTGTGTGAAGAGCTGTGAAATCCATGAGGGCGATGGGTGCTGAGCAGTACGCGACACGCTGTGAGCGCAGTGGTACCGTCCGCTCATCACTCGGGCATGGCAGGAGGTGAGGCAGGCACAGGAGTATGGTTGAAAACACTTCACTGCCCACAGCAAAGCATCGTAAAGTGAATCACAGGAGGCAGCGCAGTCATGTGACAAGACTTCAAGACTTACTTCTACACAGTTGGGCCAAGGTTTAAGACCAGAAAACATGAACGTGCTTAGGAGTACTAGCTAAATACTCAGGGGAAAAAAAAAAAAAAGGAAAACCTCAAGCTGAGACTTTTCCAGTTCCTTCTCATGAGCCACCTCATGCTGGAGGGGTGGCAAAAATATTGTATTTGCACTGACAATGATCTCCCTTCTTTTTCTGTACTGACCAAAATCAGACTAGGCTGTCCACAAGCATAAGAAAGAATCCAAATTATTTTCAGCATGGTACAACAGAAAAGAGCATCACTGCGATTCTGTGGATACACAGGATACAGCTAAAATAATGGGCATTATGATTTCTGCCCATTCTAATTTTCTTCTGAGTGAAGTTTCTAGTAATATAAGAGCAACTTGCTCTTTCTTTCCTATTTTCTCTCCTTTTTTTCCTATCATTTCTAACCAAGGCCTTATGACATTTGCTGAGAAAGAGGTCAAGTATTGCTCTTTATGAGCCAAGTTCTTTCCTATAGTCTCTCCTTTTTTTCCCTGTTATTTCTAACCAAGCCCTTACCACATTTACTCTGAGAAAGAGGTCAAGTATTGCTCTTTATGAGCCAAGTTGCCCGTGTTGGCTTAGATTTGGTTTTAATACCACAGCTGGAAAACATGCTAAGTTTACCTCTTCTCTTTTTTTGGCAATTTACACCCTCTCCCCACTAAACAATCAATTACCAAGACAAGTTTTGAAAAAGTAGGGTCAGAAGATATAGATGCTGTCATGAGCCATGCAGAGTCTAATTCTGGCTTGGCTGCAAATTTAATTTGAAGTCTTGAGCAAGTCAATTAAATTTTCCTCATCAAGTCTTCCTTCAACAAAAGGTTACTTGCCTTGTAGAAATGCAGTAAAGACTAAGAAAGTCAGTAAAATAGTTTATTTAGTATGTAAAAAATCTCTTAAGATTATGTAGAAACCTCAACTAGGATTTTTTTAAATGGCTATTTAAAACACAATGAGATAAAAAGTATCACCATTGAAACTAATTAATGAAATAACCATGGTAAAAACTCCTCAGATATGAAAAATGGAACATAAATCTGCAGTTGCCTGGCAAAGTATATTCAACTCAGAAAAGCAACTGCTCTTTATTCACTATGGTGAAACAAAGTAATTGCAGGTACATGAGGAAATTCTTGTAACCTGTGATACTCCTTGATAATGCCTTCCATTATTATTGGTCTTTATTTTTCATGATCTTATAACAGTTTAGGCCTTGACTTGGGATTTGTCCTGGTGTGGGTGGTACCACAGACACAGAAGATAATGAAGTGCACTGCCCCAAAGAGCTTTTGGTCAGAGATCCCAAACGTCCAACAGTTTACATCGCACTCAAAGGTGATGCGCCATTACTCTGATTTCACACACGTGGTCAATTTTCCCCCTTTCCCCCTGTTTCATACAAAGCAGAACAAGGCTGCTCATCTCAGTGTCTGGTTTCCCCCTCAGGAGGGGCTTTGCTGTGTTCCCTTGGTGACATACCAGGATAGAGCAGGTCAGGTGCTGTTCTTGGAGCTATGGATCTGCTCATGTGATTATGTATCGGTAGCACTGCACAAGCTGAACTGGGGCCTTCCAGGACTCCTTCCTCAGGTCATCCTGCTCAGGGAGGAGGCACCAGCTGCTGCTTACCCCAAACAGCCGGTTGTGTACAATGATCTTTGTAGGTGTGAAATTAATGTGCTCTCTGCTCCGGCAAGCTCCCTCTGTCAGTAGTAGGTACTAACTTTCCAGTTTACTAAGAGCTGAGCTCTACCAGCCACGTCCATCCACCCGAGGTTCTAAGAGTGTGGGTTGCACACAGGTCTCTGTGGATACTTGTTTTGTCAGCTTCACGGTCTGTTTTGTTTGTACGGCGCTTTCATTCGTAAAAGGTGTCAGTGAGACCTGGAATCTCTGGGGACAGGAAAAAAACATATTTTGCCAGTTCTGTTCTACTTTAGGCCACTTGCATTAGTGAGGAGCACTTCCATTGGTATCCCAGGCAAAAGTCACTCTTCTAAGGTAGATGCTGGCTTCACCCACCAGCACTTGGCTAAACACTGGAGTCCTCATGGGAGCACCTTCCCCCTTTCTGAGAGAACCCTCTCCTGTTAGGAAATGTGAGGATAGAAGGCTGCCTGAAGGATGCCTTTAAAGGTCAAATAACCTTTTCAGTAGCTGTGCAGTAGCTTTTTAAGACAAACGTACAAACAATGAATGAAAGTATATCAGGATAAGGGGCACATGAATTCAGTTAGTGCAAAGACAACAGTTTCTGTGTACAGCCTAGTCAGAGTGGACAGAAAGACAGTGGGTGATGCAAGGGCAACCTGAGAGACAGAGCATGATGCAGCACAGGCACAGCAAGCAGCGTGTTAGTGCTGTTAACAGACACCTCTGATGGCAATGGGACTGTCACCAGCTGTGACATAACATAAAATCAGCAGTACCAAGTGTTGGCTTCGCTCATGCTGCTTTGCACCTCTGGTGGGCTTTGTGCTGTTCTGGTTTAGGTTGGCTGTAGTGATCATTGTTTCTATGATGTTTTTGGATTTGTGGAGTTATGGTGTCAAGGAATTGTAAAGTTTGCCTGTAGAATGCAGAGGAGAATGAAAACCTACAGAGCTCCAAGACAGAAGGAGCAGAAGTAAACTCAGTGCAGTAGAGGTCCATTTTCTGACCACATTAAACAGCTTTAAGACTACACTAGTAAATGAACACACCCTTTTTATCACTGAGGCAACCGAAGTGGGGAGAGTGGAAACAGGCTGTTATAGGTAAAGCCAAATGAGATGTTGCCTAGTAACTCTCAGCAGGGAAGCATTTAAACCCAGCCAGTTTAGTGAAGCTGATGTTCTGAGTCAGAGATTATTTTCTCTGGAAAAAAATTCTAAAGGAAGGAAAGCTCAATTTAGCAGACATAGGATTTATTTTCCTGTTAGGGCAAACCATAATGACAGTGCTTGGGAGAACGGAGAAGTATTTACAAACTTGTACAAGGAAGAACAGACAAGGCATCAAAAACAACACTTTACCAAGCCTTCTTTTTGATGCTGATTTATTTCCCCCAAATAGAGTAAATTTCACATTCATGTTTATTTTTTGATTCTGAAATACACAAGTGATAACAGAAGTCTGAACATATTACACATTATTATTATATAATTGCTGTAAGAGAAGTTTCTGGAGCAAACCTTATTTCAACTTTGCTATTGGACACAGAATCAAAATAATTGATTTAAAAGAAGAAAGACTCCATGCCTCCACTGGTTCCACTGCCTGGAATAGTTTTAATTAGGTCCTCCTTCAGGACTTTGCTTTTATGGGTTCACAGAAAAGTCACTTGGCTCAGCTAAAGGTCTCTCACATCAGGGGGAAAACCCCCCTCAGACCTTATTTGAAGATTCATATTATTTTTGCTTCCCTTTAAAAGGATATGATGATTTTACAGAAGTATAAGCTTTGCCATGATCAGCCATGTACATCTGTGTTCCTGAGTGCCACAACTACTGCTCAGAATAGGCAGTCAGGTTCAGGAGAGCGCCTCATTCCAGCAGCTTCAATACAGTTAACGATGATAGCGGTGAACGTGAACTATTGCACATATTTTAATTAAAAAATACAATAAGCAGATCAACATGCCACAGTAACTATGAAAAGACAGTAACTATGCCAAAGAGTTACAACAAAAATATGTACTTTATCAGCAATGAAAACAGCTGGAAAACAAAGCTACTACAGCATAGATACTAAAACTCAAGTTATATATTAAAAGTGAGAGAGTTTTTTGCAAGCATGCTGTAAGAGCAGAAAAAGAATGTTCTGTAAGCCAGAGAGAGCCACTTCTCAATGACCAGAGCCTGGTTTGAAGTTTAATGAAATGCTGTTGATACAGAACCTCTGCCCAGAAGGTGTGGGTCCATCATCAAACACATGGCCTAGATGGGCGTCGCACTGCAACAGAAATTATTACCATTTAATTATTGTACTGCTACAGAATGACATAATAATTTAGGTTGGAAAAGACTCTCATTCATAGAGCCCATCTTTGACTGATCATCACCATGGCACTAATTGCCATGTCCAGTTGTTTCTTGGACACCTCCAAGGATGACTTCACCACTTCCCTCGGCAGTCCATTCCAATGCCTAACAACCCTTTTCATGAAGAAATTCCCGCTGATGTCCAGTCTGAACCTCACTGGTACAGCCTGAGGCCATGCATGTCCTTGTCCCGTCTCCAGCTGCCTGGGAGAAGAGGCCAACTCCCACCCGGCTGCACCCTCCTTTCAGGCAGCTGTACAGAGCAATAAAATCACCTCTGAGCCTCCTTTTCTCCAGGCTAAACACTCCCATCTCCCTCAGCTGCTCCTGATCACACCTGTGCTCCAGACCCTTCCCCAGCTCCACTGCCCTTCTCTGGACTCTCTCCAGCACCTCAATGTCCTTCCTGAATCGAGGGGCCCAGAACTGAACCCAGAACTCGAGGTGTGGCCTCAGCAGTGCCCAGTACAGGGGATGGTCACTGCCCTGCTCCTGCTGGCCACACTGTTGCTGATGCTGGCCATTGGATGCCATTGCCTTCTTGGCCAGCTGGGCCCTCGCTGGCTCCTGTTCAGCTGCTGTTCAGCAGCACCCCCGAGGCCTTTTCCACCTTGCAAGATCTTTCCAGCCGCTCTGGCCCGGGCTGTGGCACTGCAGGGGTTGTTGTGAGCCCAGGGCAGGACCAGGCACAGGCACTTGGCCTTGTTGAACCTCAGACCTCTGGCCTCTCCCCATCAATGCAGCCTGTGCAGATCCCCCTGCAGAGCCTTGCTGCCCTCCAGCAGATCAACACTCCCACCCAACTCAGTGTGTCTGCAACCTGACTGAGGGGGCCCTGGATCCCCTCATGTGCATCCTGGATAAAGATATTAAACAGAGCTGAGCCAGCACTGAGCCCTGGGGAACACTGCTGGTGACCAGAAACCATTGTCATTGCATTATTACCACTGGAATTATGGACCAGTGTTATGCTGGTAGCTACTGTGCAATCCTGAATTAAGAAAATGACATAAATAAATCAGTGTTGAGTTGTGTGAGTGGGAGAGCCCTGGGCGTGACAAAGAGTCACATCTTGTCAGTGGGCAAGTATCTGTCCCAAACAAGAAGATCCCAGAAGAGAAAGTCAAAAGGTATCAATGCCAGAAAGTATAGGAAATGAATTAGAGGATCTAGACGTCTCAATATGTCATAAAAATTTCAAGTTAATTAATAAATCACTGTAGATCATTCACACAGATCAACTCAGGATTCCCCTCTCAAATTAATGAGGTGAAAAAATTAGACACAGTATAGCTATCAGTGACATTATAAAACTGGAAGGTCTTCAGCCGGGGTTCTTGCTGCATATGGCTGCAAACGTGAACTCTTCCAAGACAACGGACTGCAGCAAATTCTTGTTACATTTGCAGATGTACCTAAGCCTGCTGCAAGTACTGAAGGACACTGAAGGGCAGCATTAACAGTCTTAACAGTTTACAAAAACACACACACACAGACAGGAAAAAAACCCCAACCATATCCAAGACGCAATTAATTAAATTTAATTGCATATTTTTATACCTTAACAAAAGTAAGAAACAGATTCAGGGTTGGGAAGAAATGGTTAAGGGTGGCAGTTCTTTAGAAAAAGAACCTGGATTTGGGACAGCAGGGCCCAAAATAAATAAGTGTCTGTGTAATACGGTCTGTGGAAAGGTAAAGGTGTAAGGACAGGAACACCATTTCTAACACACCTGAACAGCCTCCAACCCCTGCTGCAGGCTGGGCCCAGCTGCAGTGCTCTGTCCAACCTTGCATGCTAACCCAAGAAGGGAAAGGGTCATTTGGGAAGAATGCAAAACAGAACAACAGGATGATGAACACATTAAAAAGTACTGCATAAAAAGGAACTGTTGAAGGAACTGGACCTTTCTAGTCTAGAAAAGAGATGACTGAGGGAGCCAAAATAGCTAGAAAAAAATAAAAGGGTGACTTCTGTGAAACAAGAGAATCCACAGAAAACAGCTGTGGAGATGCAGGGCACAGCAACCACCCTGCAGGCCAAATAGTAATGACAGCAAATGGTTTCAATGGCTGGTGTCTCAATCTCTGCATATTTTAAGAACATCTACAGCAAGTATTGAGCAAGACTGAATGAGGAAAAACTGTCCCTGTGATGGGCCAAATGCGTGCACCCTATTTCAGAGTCTCTTCTACCATCTCTTGTCACACCTTGCAGCACACATTGAGTAAATTTTCTGTCTAAACTCCAGCCTTTGTTTTCCCCAGTCCCATACTTTCCTTCACCCCAGACTGAGAAAGAACGGCTCCAGTGATACTGTAATTCTCACTGCTGTGTTTAGGTAGATTCATTCATGGGCACAAAGAAAGCTTATGTTCTAAGTTTCGTGGGTTTGTGTATCATCTCGAAAATAAACATACCTGTTTGCAGACGACTTCAGTTCTAGTTGACCCCAGTGAGTTATCTGGTCGTCTCACAATATTGGTATTACTTTCATCTCTGCCACAAGTACCATAAGCCTCAGAAAAAGATGGCCATCCAGTCCCAGAATTGTACTTCTTCTCTGAGCTATAGTGGAAACCAGATCTTCTTGTTAATTAATAACAGAGTTGTTGCAAAAGAGTCTGCTTCTATTAAGAACATTGGCTTTTCCCCTCATTCCTCTGTTGCACCAATATTAATAATATTTGGCACAGTAGAAGTTTTCTCATTGGCATCAAACTGTGCTGGAAACTCTCCTCCAAAGGGAATTCTCAATCAGCTCACAACAGGAGATCTTGCCTCACTGTTTCTGTTTCAACAACAGGCATGCATTTTATAAAGCTTAGAAAAGGTCTTTTTCTGACAACTGTGCTATACTATCATTATGCTATAATGTTTAGCTGAATTACACCTACAGAGTTGCAGTTTGAAGCCTGGCCCAACCCAGCAGTCTCAGAGAAGAGAGTTTACAAGAAGAAATGAAGAACGGACAAAGGCTGGGCTGGCCCACCAGACCAGGCTCATGCCTGATGATGCCAGAGGCTTTGTTTTGGAGTCAGCCCCCAAGCTGGTTTGGAAAATCAAACAGAGCCTTGCTCAAACCATTAGTCAACCAATGACAAATCCTCACAGCACAAAGATCTACTTTTCCCAGAGATAACTGTGGCCGTAAGAAACAGCACAACAGACTGTCAGCTTGTGGGTGCCTCCTGTTAACATCCAGGGTGACCAACACTGTTTAGCTGCATATTAAAACCTAGAGCATACTGACAAATAGGATCAAAAGATATTTTAGGGGTTTGGTACAGAAATGAGATGATGCCTCCTGTTTAAAATTGTGTAAGCTTTGACAGTAATATGAACCTTCTCTTATCAAAGAGAGACCTAGCATGAGTTAGAACAAAAAATGAAGATAGGTTCACATACTTCTCAGAAAAATGATCTGGAGACTCACCATAACCATTTCCTCACGATTTCTCATGTTTTTTTCCCCCAGTTTCACAAGCCCAATGCTCTTACTGTCATCTAGTGGTGAAGGGAGACATCAGCACCACTAGCAGCTCTTGATCAAGGGGACTGAAATGTTAATTCGGACAGAATTTAAAACAAAGTACGTAATATATATATATATATATCATGTATATTTTGGTGGGTTATTTGCGTGGTAAAGAAAAATCTTGAAATCTTAATTGCAGTGCCTTTTAAAATGATAAGGCAAACAAAGTGGACAAAAAGCTTAAAAAATCCAACCCAAAGAAGAGTGCATGAGTTGGCATTTTTATAATGATCTGTACAGGGCTGTCGTTGAGTAATGCAGCTGTGGAAATAAAAGAGGATTTGCTAGCACAGAATGACCAGAGGGCAGTTTTTGTGGGGGCTGTTCCTTAGTCATTTACATCAATGCAGAATTAGCCACGAGAAACGCTCCACTTCCCCTCCTCT
Source organism: Hirundo rustica (assembly GCF_015227805.2). Taxonomy (NCBI): domain Eukaryota; kingdom Metazoa; phylum Chordata; class Aves; order Passeriformes; family Hirundinidae; genus Hirundo; species Hirundo rustica. The sequence goes on along the minus strand of NC_053450.1, from coordinate 138,477,946 downwards.
CCATAAAATTGCAAAGAAATAGGACACAGCACAGGAGCAGCCAGCTCTAAAGCAAATGCAGTTTGCAGACTCTGTGTTTGTACATCAAGGTCCTTAGGGCTCCAGGCCTGTTTCTTCCCAGCCAAGGAAGGCTCCCTTGCTTTTCCTGCCACAAAACCACATGAACACACTCCCTACCAGCCACAGAGTCCCCAGGAATGACCTGGACATATCCATACATGACATCTGAGCTTCCCTGACACACATCTGTTCTGTTTCCTTTTTAGCAAAACTTTATTTTTTGACACAGGGATCCTTATGTTTATTCACACATAGATACAAAGCTCCTCTTTGAAAACCCACAGAGTCAAGGAAGGTCTTTAACACTGTGTGGGTTTTGCATCTGATCCTGACTCTGTCCCTTACATGATGCTCACAATAGTTAAGTTTATTGTAGCTGTTTTCCACTGCTAAAGGAACAATCTTTTGAGCTGTTAAACTAGCTCTCAACAGAAATGGTCTCTGTGTGGTTTTATTAACAGTAATGTCACTTCGATTCTGTAATAGAAACATTTTAGTACCTAAAAATATTGCTGTTCAAGATCATATTTGTCCTTTGAAGTATTTCACCACTTAATTTATGGATAAATGGACTTTCCCTAAACATATGCATTAGATTAGACCTCGACACACCATTCCTGCAGCATATGTCATTTACTTTGATCCCTATTTCAGCTGTCCTGGATGGAATCCAGATAATTCTAAAAAGTGCTTTTTGCTGTATGAATCTCAGCTGTAGGTTTATGGTTTGATGAAGGTTTGAGATTTCATTAAAGCACCACAATTTGCTATCTATAAAGGTTAGGGGTTTGTTCCATGTATTTCCAAGCCTTTCAAATGTATATTTGGTAGCAGAAAGTAATAAATTCTGGTATAAATGTATATACATATTTCAAAGAAAGGAAGAAATATTTCATGTTTACCTGTAGCTAATGAGCTAATCTATTTGGGGGGGAGGAGGAAAAAAAAAAAAAAAAAAAAAAAAAAAACAAACACAAACCCCCACACTTTTAATGGACTAGGAAATAAACATGATGAATGAATTTCTTATACAATACCATTTCTCTCCCTCATTGCTTGTGTTTTCCACAGCGTAATATCTCCATGGAAAAGATATATTTTCAGGTAATTTTTCACATTTAATAGTTTCCAATTTTCTTACAAGGCTTTTTTTCTTGAAAGTTTGGCCTTTTTGGTTTGTGAGGTTTAGCATTATCTTGTGCTGCAAAGAAAAGTGCTTATATTCTCTGAGAGCTGGATAGTGCAAAGGGCAGCCTGGCTGTTTGGTTTTATTGCTGTTTTGTTACTAGTTTAACAACAGAAGCAATTCCCTCCAGTGTTTGTCTCTCTTCATGTTGGCCTGTCAATATCAATTGCCCAATATAAAAGATGCTGAAATTGAAGGAAAATCTGAAGGAATGGAAGAAACTTTTTCACAGCTTAGTAATTTACAATTTCTCTAATTTATCTGAATTTTCCAGAGGTGTTTTTAGGTTTTATATTTATATTTTATATTTATTTTTAGATTTTAATTATATTTATTTATTATATTTATATGGTTTTAATATTTATAGTTCTTATTGTTATTTTATATATTTTTTATATTTTTATTTTGTAATGCGGAGCTAACATCAGAAGTGAATTTATTTACGAGTGTTCATTAGCAAACCTCTACAGAAAATTATACATTTAAGCAAATGCATGTTTGCATAACAGTAGTTTTCTGCACTTGGCGAAAGAAAACTAATGGTACACAATTATAATTTAATTGATTATTTTGGGTTTATTTTCCAGACATCCACTACATTTTCCCCTGCTTTCTTACTATCCAGCTCTCTTGATCCTTAGAGCGTTTCATTTGAAGTTCTGATCTGTGATTCATCCTTTAAATCAGCCACATTTCTTTTGATTCTCAGTTGGGAATAAATAAGGGCTATTTTCTAGACCAAAAATCTGAGAATTTGTCTTTCCTGGTTCAGTTACAGAGATCAGAACACCCTCTGCACATCCTACTCCAAGGCACTCTATTTCCTTTTACTTAGACGTTAATGAAGTTGCAAAATATCTAGTATTGTAAAGAGCACGGAGGTTAACTGTGCAATCATTTGCAGCCAGGCTTTAAAAAGTAGATGTAACCAAAAAGGCAAGAATAGTGGAATTTAATTTAGGGAACAAGGAGGGGGTGGAGGTGAAGAGAAGGTCTCAGCTGCAGTGTGAGGGACACAGCAATAAGAACATCACAACAGTAGCCAAAGGCAGGCCAAGGTCTCTCCAGCCCAGCAGCACGAGGGGCAGAAGACGAGTATGGAGGAACACAAGAACAGAGCAAACACACAGTGACACTCATGCATAAATACATGTATATGCAGCAGCTTGTGGCTTAAGGGCCTCTCAAACAGAGAATTATCACCAACGAAAAAGAAGCATGTCAGGAGAAACAGAGCACAGCGTGACAGCTGTGTGCTGGCCACTGGCAACCCTCATCAGCTCAGGGAAAAGAGATAAAATGCATCAGGCATCCTGGAAGTCTTACACACACCACCTGGGCACCAAGGGATTGTTCTTCTGACCAACACTTTCCATGCCATTCATGAAAAGACATTGCTCTTTCTGCCACAATTAGTACATGCTAAAGATGCTGTGAAATCCAGAGGATGTTACCTGAAGAGGGGGGCATTGCAGCACACACAGCAGTATATTCCTGCTTCTGTGTTATTCAGATAGATCCCACTGAATGGCTTTTAAAATAGGAAGGAAAAAAAAGAAGTTAATAATGCAGGTCTTTAAAAGCTCACCATCTGGAAGAAGCATGTAGGAATCAGATTCAAAACAGGAGAAAAACCATAAAAAAAGGCTTCGCAGGGGGGCTTTGAAGAACAAATATTAGCAGCCTGGAGAAATGAAGGGGAGGATGCCTTTGGATTAGTAGTGAAGTCTACCCCCTACCCCCACAAACCTTGAGACCAGTTGGATGCATAAATCATCCAGGTACCAAGGATGGAGTTGTGATCTCCAAGAAACTGGTGAAATGTGCAGGATTCCAAACGCCAGGGCTCTGCTACGGACTGCCACAACTTAAAAGTGGCTTTACAAAGGGACTTTTCCTTTACAAAGGGACTTTTCTCCTTCTTACATGGTCCAATCCTGGCATCCTTATTTTACAGATACGGATTTGGGCACAGTTCGTATTGTACATGATCCACATGTGCAGAAATCCTGACTCTGGGCTAGGGACAACCAGCACTCCACCCACAATGCTACAAGGCTTCCTTTACAGAAGGAGGAAAGATAGGGATTTGTGGCTGGGTGATCTGGCACCTGAGGGAGAGCCCATCTCCTGAAGGGTGCAATATTTTTAAGATTTCCATGGCTAAGCTACATATGGTCATAAAAAGGAGACTGCAGGATAAAAATGACCTTCCTGTCTTCTGGAGGGGCCTCTACTCCCACCACACAAACAGCTGATCTGGCAGCAAAGCACCCCAGAAAAAAACCAAACCAATAAAATATGAAAAGTATGCAGAATGTTTTTTCATCTGCAAAACAGTCTGGGTCAGAACAAAATCCACCCTGTTCCGTATGTTGAGTCTAACTTTCATCCACAGAAAGGTGGGGGAAATCCTGTGAAGAAACTGAGTGGCGACAGCTCCCCAAGGCAGGTTTTTCTGTGCCCAGCAGGAAGAGGAGATGTTCACCCTTGGACAGCATTAGCACTTTTGCTCACCGGTTCAGTTCCTTTTTCTCGTGTAACATAGAATTGCTCCGGAGTCAATTTTTTTTTCCAGTCTGTAGAAGCAGCTGCTGCAGCTTGTCTAGTCAGGGGGCCTGTGTCTTCAATTAGATGTAGAAACATAATTTAGTAAGACAGCTTAGATTCCATTGATGCTTTCCATCATCATCTCAGCTCTCCCAAAGTTTCTAAGGGTACAGACCAAGCACAGAGGGCAGTTCAGGGACATGAACAGGAGCAAGTGCCGCACTTTGCATCTGCTTTCCATTTGGTGTGCTACATCCAGAGAGCAGCTCCAGCAAACCACCCGGGAAGGCTTGTAAAGGAAATGGGCAGCTATGACCCAAGGTACCACCCCCTCTCCCAGCACAGCCCTCTCCCCTGGCTCAAGATGGCTGGTCTGTTCTTCACCCCTAGGTATCACTAAAAGGTTTGGCAAACCTCCTGGAAACCCTCAGAAACCAGAAGTAATGTTCATCTGTGGGCTGTGGAACACCAGCAACTTCCACAGGTGCCAGTGAAAAATGGTGCTAAGGAGGAGGACTAAGAAAGCAACACCTACAGCCCAAGAGAAATGGGGCCGTAGTCAAGTGAGGGACACACAACAGCAGAGCAGAAGTCACCCACCATGGTGCAAACCTCCAGCAACATATCCTGTGAGCCTGTACACACCAAGAGCACCTAAAGTGGTACGGGATTGGCAAATAATTAATAGACTGGGTGAAAAACAGTGAATAAAGTAGTTCAATAACCTTCCTAATCAAAAAGTCTGAGGTGGGGAACTACCTCCTGGCCTATCTCCCATCAGCACGGGATCCTTGAAAAACAATCAGCTCCTGAGGAATGAACGCTGGCCTGTATTCATCTCTTGCGAGGCAGAGTTGAGACTGGGGGAAGGAGGGCAGGGGGAAATGAATTTGAAAATGATAGTTTAACCACAAAACTTGGAGTTTAGCCTGCCAGTTCAAGACAAAGACCTACGGCATGCTAAGGCCGCCCTTCTGAAGCGGCCAGAAGACGGCGAGCACGGGGACAGCCTTTCCCCGTCCCCGTGCGCCAGGCGGGGGTACCTGTGCCTGTGTGCGCGGCGCAGCCGGCGCTCGGCAGCGGGCAGCGGAGCGGGAGGCGGCTCCCGAGCATCCTCCCGAGCATCCTCCCGAGCATCCTCCCGAGCGGACCGGCCGCCATAGCGGCGGGGCGGCACCGGGGAAGACGCTGGCCGTGTGCAGTCCTTGCGTTCCACCTACAGAATCAGACCTCACAAAAGCAATGAGTGAAGCACCCGCTTAAATGTCGATGCGGCATTTGCAGGTAAAGGTTTCGATCGCTTCTTACCGAGAGGCAAAGAGACCAGCTTAAAAATGAGCACTCCCTGCAGCCGTCAACATAACAAAATCCTGTTGAGACATTTGCTTGCGGCCGCTCTAGGTTGTTTTTAAGGCGATCAGGTCTGGTGCTTGCATGCAGAAGCGCTCTTGCTGTCCCGGATGCGTGTTTACAGGCATCTCAGCGCTGACCGGGGAATGGCGAGGGGGCTGTGCCGTCTGAGCGTTTCCTGTTTTCGTGAGGTGATTTGCAGTCACAGCTGCCTTCGCTTGGCCTATAAATATACCTGTAATAGGACACCAGTGTTAGTTTGGCAGCCCGTCCTTAAAAGGCAGACCTAAAGAGGAATTAATTTTCCAGGGTAAGTCTTAATGCTACTGTCGGCTTTTCTTCCAGCTGTTATATTTCTGATTTGGAATTAGTCCATAATTTCAGAAGGATACGGAAGGAAATGTTTTGATTACATTGGATAACAAAGCTAAGAATGATGTTTAATACAAATTTACTTTCTTTTAGTCTAATTCTTCTAGCTTAATTCTAAAATCAAAGCTAAAAAATAGTCTTGTGTGGTCAGCCCTGTATATACACGTTCCACGACAGTGAGTTCCATGGTAGCTGAGGACATCCTACACAGCATCTGATCAGTACCACAGCCGTAATCCCTGCCTCTGCTCAGATCCACAGAGCATTGCACCAAAGGAGGGATATCAGCACGGCTCCTGTGTGGCGCATTCACCGTCTGCAGTGACAGGGGGGAGCGGGACACACAGCTGATTTATGGCTCTGTCCCTAAATGGACATGGTGGAGCAAAGCCAGAGCACATGGATAAAAATCCTGGAGTGTGATGCCTGTGAGTCCTCATGTTATAAATAAGTTCTATTCGAATAATCTATGTTTTAGTTACTTAATTGTTAAGTAATTTCATTAAGATTGTTAATGCTAGTTCTGTATATAGAATTTGCCTTATTCCTGTTTTAATATTGATTTATCACCTTATTTACTTGTTTGTTAATTAAGAATTCACCTTATTACCTGTATCTCTGCTCCCATTCGCCAGATAGTGTCTGAATATGCAAATAAAAAGAACACTGGAATTCTGGGAACAACTCAAGAACAAGAGACTCTAAAAAGCAGTGAACCGAAGTAAAATCCAGGACTGAAGTCGCACTTTAGACTAGTGCAAAAGGTACGGGGGTCAGCCGAAGCAGCTCTATTTAGTCGCCGTGACCTGAGAAGGAGTCCCCCATCGCTGGATGACCCCTGATCAGCGACGCGAAACGGACTCCCTGGCAAGGGGAAAAAGCCCGTGAGAGGGGTGGGAGTCCCCAGCTTTGCTGTGAAGCGAAGCTGTGTGTACCTCCTCCTCCGCGTTGCCAAGAGAGCAAGCAAGCTCTCCCCCAAGGCCAAGCTTGATAATAAAGAAACATACAAAAAGAGCAAATCTCTCTCTCTCTTTTTTTTCCAGAACACTCAGGACTGTGATTCAGGATGTTAGGAGAGCAGAGCTGCTGGCTGGAAGGAGAGGGCTTTCCCACCCCACTTTGGTGCTGGAAGAAGGCAGCATGCAGAGAGATGACATTTTTCCATGTTCAGCCATTTTGGAAGGGACGATCCTGTGATCTTTCCCAACACTTTCTAGCTTACCCCTCTGGGATCTTACATCAGTCATTTAGCCATGGTTTAGGGGGGAGTTGGAACACGTTAGGAAGCCTTGGTGAGGAGAAACCCAATCTGACACTTCCCCAGTTCTGGCAAGTGGTTTAGGGCTAGAAAGTGGTAGCAGGTGATGCTGTCACTCTTGGCCTCTGTCTCCAAATCAACTGTAGAAAAGAGGCATTTCCCTCACATTCCTGGTCTTAATCTCGCTCAGATGGTGTTTGCTCCTGAGGAGGACGGCTAATCAATAGAGTTCTCCCTGAATTATCTGAGAAATGAAGGAGGGTGAGAGAAAGTGGTTAGTCCTGAAACTTGCATGTTTTCTTGTAATTGACATAGATTTAACTGGTGTTTTTTTAAAAGACAAAATTAAATAAAAATGAACTCTCAGTATCTTTCTTGCAGGTCTCTGTTACTGGTACCATCCCAAAATGCGGCATTTTTGAGGCAGTGGGAACTGAACCAACACAGGTCTGCTGCTGTACCATTTTCCTCAGGTTCTGTAGGAGGGAGGTGGGTGCCTGAGTGGCAGTGGGAGCTGAAGGAACACAAGGCATCAGGCTCATCAGCCAAGCCTCATCATCCTCTCAGTTACCCAGTTCAGTAGAAGCCACTCCTTGATTAAAATAAAGGGGGTGGTGGAAGAGGCAGATCCCATTCATCTCAACAGCTGTGATCCACGTTTGAGGTGGTACATGGCAGAGCAGGAGAAAATCCTCCATTTTCCCCTCCAACAGAAGCCTGACCTGCAGTCATCCAAACCAGCATGACAGGTCTTTCTCAAGTGGAAAACAACCCCCCCAGCTGGAGGTAATTCATTTTTCAGATCTTCAGTGCTGAAAAACCAAATCATTGTCCTGTCATGCCTGTAATGTTGCCTCCCATGGTTACAGCACACACAAGCCGTGTAGCTAGGCAGACATCCGGCCTGCCTTTCTCCCCATAGACCGTTCTGAAAGCCAATTAAGCTGTTACTTAATTTTCCTCCTATTTTCTCTCCCTTATGCACAAGGGGAAGCATTTAAAAAATCTCCCCTAGCTACATTATGTAAATTTTCAAGTAAATTCTCCCTGAGTAGTAATTCAGCAGATTTGTTGTTAAAAACGTCACCTGTCTCCAGCATGTACACAAGCTGCATCCAGGGAAGGGTCACTTAGCCAAAGCACCGTGTCCCCTTAGACACGTGTGGATGGGGAGAAGCTCCTCAGCTCCTCCCATAGCATGGCTCTGTGCTGAGGCAGCAGCAGCATCACATGTGTAGGCGAGATCAGGAGGGAAGAGGGAAGCAGGCACAGTCCAGACTATCCTGCTAATATTTATTCAGGCTCCAGCCATTTCCCAGCTCAGGCTCTGTCTTGACTGACGGCTGTGGGGACAAGCAGAGCATCATGTACTGCCTACGCTGGCAGATACTGAGCAATCAGCCAGGAAGAAAGGAGGTGCAGAAGTGGAAAAAACCCTGTTCAAATTAAAACCTCTGCTTACACAGCTTTTGTTAATAAAGCCCCTTGGCATTACCAGGTATGGAAGAAAACACTGAAATTGTGGTGGTTTTATTTTGTATGCATTTGTATGCAATCAGTTTTCCTCTGCTCATTTTGTCAGACCTAATGTATGTCCCCTCCTATGGTGTGGTTCCACTGAAACATGTGGGAGCCCACCATGCAACAATTTGTCTTGAACCTGTGATATGTAAGAGTGCTGCATGCCCAGGTGCCTGGGGAGAGAAGAACAGGTGTCTGGCACAAGTCCTTCAGTGTTGGGTTATATCTGTGGGGGGCTCTGTTTCCTCCACAGAAACCCTCAATGTTTTTATAGGAGATACTGCAGGAACTCCACATCCTTCCTCAGCAGAGTCTTCTCTCTCCTCTAGTAGACTTGACTTGCTACAGCTCCACAGCCAGCCTCTAGCCACTCAGGTGTGATGAAACTAGGATTTCTTGGTTTACCACATGGAAGCACTATCTAAAGGTATCTGGTAGTGCTCTGGTGCTGAATTCCAGTGATGAAAAGGGATTTTGTCAAAATTTATTAGAAACAGAAATGTCAAAGTACCTGGGAAAAGGGTACTTCTGGTTTCCAGAGACACAGAGACTGAATGCAGATCTGAACCTTCCTGAAGCTGATCTATGGATTCTGCTTAGATTCATTTATGGAGCAGCCTGATGTGATTCAGGTCAAAGACATCATCAGAAATAATGAACACACTACTTCTTGCTTTGTTTGCTTTATGTTTTAATATCTCTTTTGGCTATTCATAAGCTATAGGACACCTGTTTATTCTAATATTTGTTTTTGAAAAGTAATAGGTCATATTTGTGGATAGCTTAAGAGGGAGCCTTCTCTTGGAGTCTAAGGGTAGAATTTGAACAATAGAGGACAGAATAGAATAGTTCCAGTTGGAAAAGATCAGGTTTGGTCCACTGTGACAAATGTTTTGAGTTGGATTAGACCAAATGCCCTCCCATAGGTCCTGTCCAGTATAAATTATGCTAGGATTCTAAATGCTTTGAGAAATTTCTTGCATAACAAGTGAAGGCATGAATTCAAAGTTAAATTGATAGTTTGTAGTCACTCCTTGATAGAAAACTCAGCTCTGCAACTGAGCCATTGGTTCAGCTAAAAGTAGACATGCAGTCTTGTATGGAGTATGTGTATCTTCAGGGCCAGGCTATTTCCCTGCATTGCCCTATGCATCCCCCATATCATACCATCCAAGTTCCTTGAGCCATATAGACAGTAATAATACATTCCACTAATTTGTGTGTGATTTCTTATCCCTTTTATCCCAAGGTAGTCAAGAACTGAGATGGTTCTTCCACATGGTACCCAAAGCCTGAACAGAAGATTGAATGAACACTTATTTGGCAGCAACTTCCGTAGCAGCAGCTTTCTGTAGGTTATCTTAATGGATTTATCACCCTGAACTAAGCCCTGACCATCTGTTCTGTTCTCTCATTACAAATACAGAAAAAGCTAATTCATGATTGCATCATAAAAAAGTAAAATATAAATGATTTAAGAGTAGGGCATGCTTCACACACTGATTAGGAAACCGGCTCTCTTCCATGGAGTGACTTGCTTGACAACAGGGCTTGCTTTTTTCCCAGCAAACAGGAATTACTGAGGAATGGGACTTGCTAGAACAAGTTTTATTCCCACTCATTAATCTTAGATGTATTTTTAAATTTTGGATTCTTGTAAGTGAAGTTATGAATCTTCTTTCCTTCTCTCTTAGATGAGCCCCTAAAGATTTATTTCTGTTGGAAAAACTAGCATTTTGTTCTCAAGGCATGAGTTAATTTCCCATTTCATGAAAATGAAGTGCCTGATGGCAATCTGGCCCAGCATACCCTGCTCCCATTGGAACAGGACTTGGGGTTTCTTTTCCAGGACCTATCTGAGCTGAGCAAAAACTTCTCCAGCTTCACATGATATAAAATCTGACCAGATCTGCAGGGACAACCTACTTATGTAGGTTGAACCTTAAGTGAGGAGCTTTTTAAAAGGCAGAGTGTACTGAGTCAGTGCTGCTGTGGCAAATGTTTTTGTCTATATTTGCTATGTAGGAAGAGGGTAGAAAGGATCAGAGTAGGCTCTAGGTTTCACATGGATCTCTTATTTCTACACCACACTGGCATTCATCTAGCAAGAAAAAAAAACCCCAAAAATGGTAGGCTAGGTATTGCTAGCTCATTTGTTAGTGAATTGCTTTAATTTCTGAAGTGCCAAGCAAAGATACCTTCCCACCATACCTAATATTCAGCAGTGTTTCAGTATCAAAACTGAGCATGGATCTGACTGAAACCTGTGCTATTCTTTACAACTGAATTTCTGTGGTCAGGAAATACACAGCAAGCGACAACAACGCACTGAATCAGTGGCAGCCCCTGGCTGAGACACTAGAACAGATTCCCCTGAGAAGCTGTGGCTGTCCCATGCCTGGAAATGTTCAAGGTCAAGCTGGGTGGGGCTTGGGACATCTTGGTCTAGTGGAAGGTGCCCCTTACAACTGTGGGGGTTGAAATGAGATGATCTTTAGGAGCCCTCCCAACTCAAACCATTCTATGATTCAGTGACTCCCATCCCTCCTCTATCCTATGGTAACAAACGCTACAGACTAATCCCGGTGTAAGTAACTCCAGATTTCTGACCAGAGGTTTTACTCTGAAGAAGGTGCCCTGAGCATTGGACCAGTGTGATCCTTGCCACATGGAACACTGCATCCTGAGCTCACCTTGCATTTCACGTTGTGTTTTAGACCTGTACCACATGCCACATAGCTCTTGGCTTGTGGAAACTGCAGTGAGCTACTTAGACCCAACATTAAATTTGGCCCAGTGCTGCAAAGTCCAAGTCCCCACCAGTCCCTGAAACTGTTCTGTCATTGGGAGTTCCTGAAGAAATTTAGTACCCGAATAGTCCAATATTTGGTCTTACAATACCTGACTTTTTTTGCACATATTTATACCTAGGAGTTAGCATTTAGTTACCTAGTTCTCTCTTTGGTAATGCAGCTCTCATTAATAGCAGGTGGATCTAGGATTAAACCCACTTACATTAGAGGTCTGCAGAAAAAATAGTGTAATGAAAAGAAACTGGCACTCACAGCATGTGCTTCTTCTGTATGATCTACCACAGATAAACTGTGTCTTAAGAGTGCCCATTTGTCAGAGAATTCTCCAACTTTGGAAATTAGATATCATTACCAACATCTGTTATATCTTGGGACACTGAGCAGACCTCCAGTCTTTCATAATATGTTCCCTAATGCCAATTAAAACTAATGACTTGACATTTTGAAAAGCCTTTTGACTCTTTAATATCTTTTTGACACCTGGCCTTTAAGCAATCTTCTTTCAGACTGTGTCACGGAAAGCACCTTGTTCAGAGAAACTCATACTAAAAAGGAATTAAAAACATGCTATGGTGTGGGGGGTTTTGTTCAAATCCTTCTTATAACTAGGAAGCACTGCTGATCTGTAGAAAAAGGTGTGCTGGTTTTGAATGGGATGGAGCTAATTTACTTCACAGTAGCTGGTATGGGGCTGTGTTTTGGTTTTGTGCTGGAAACGTTGTTGATAACACTGGGGTGTGTTTTTTACAGCTGAGCAGCTCTTACACAGCACTAAGGCCTTTCCTGCTCCTTACTCCACCTGCGAGTGGACTGGGGTTGCACAGGAACCTGGGAGGACAGAGCCAGGATGCTGACCCCAAGTGACCAGAGAGGGGTATTCCACAGCATACAGCATCATACTCCATATATAAAACTGGGGGAGAAGAAGGCAGGGGTAGGACATTCTGACTGATGTCCTTTTTGGTGTTTGTGGAGGTGTCTACTCCCTGTAGGTGTTTAGAAAAGACTGGACATGGTACTTAGAACCATGGTCTAACTGACTTGGTGGTGTCTGGTCAAAGGTTGGACTCACTGATCTCTCCAATTGGCTCTGTGATCCTGTTTGTCTTACTGAGTGGATCACTGTTAACACACGATGGAGCCCTGTTTTCCTGGGGATGGCTGAATACTTGCCCTGGCCATGGGAAATGGTGGATGAATTCCTGGTGTTGCTTTGCTTGCATGTGCAGCTTTTGTTTTACCTATTAAACTGAATTTTCTCATTCTTTTCCCCCCACTTACAGGAGGAGGAGTGCATGAGAGGCTGTGTGGGGCTGATGGCTGACGTTAAACCCCAAGAGGATATATATGAGAAAACACAAGAGATGAGCATCAGACACAGCAAGAAAATCTAGGGATGTCGCCTGGAAACAGCAAGAGAAAGCAAAAAAGAAATGGGGAACAGCGAGACTGCAAGCTGTGGGACCAGCAGGCACTGAGATCTCTGGCCGGGTAGTTAGCTTAGCTTTTCTTGCAACAAAAGAATGAAGTGTCTTTGGAGCAGTTTCTGCTTCACAAGGACTTGGCACCTTGTTTTACAGCAAAATTGCATAACACTGGCACCACAAAAAGGAAAGAGGTAACACACTATGGAACCTAGGGAGAGTTTTGTTACTTTTATGCACCATGGATGAGGGAGTGAAAAGCAGCAGTGAACAGCTCTTGCTGAAGAGCTTTTTTTAGTCTCTTATTCTAAAATAAGCAAAGAGATCCTGTGGAGCTCAAGAATTTGGTCTGCTGGAAGACAGGGTCTGCTGTCCTCACTTGCAAAGTCGGACCAGCATGAGGAGAGCTGGTTGTGGACAGCATTTCAGTTAGGTGAGTGTAGCCTGGGCAAAAGGCTGCATGGGCAACATGATCTGCTGCTTATTTTGATATGATCATTCTTCTCATCTTGCTGTATTTCCCCTAACATCTACCCAACTTCAAGTAAGAACTAGCTTCAATTATGCTTCGTACAAGGTTTCCTTAGATGGTATCTTAGCATATCAGTGAAACATCAATGAGCTGGAAGAAATAGCTGGTTCATTACCATGCAAATAAGCTCACTCTTCATGAAAGATAAGCTTTTACTAGCTCTTTATAGTCTCCAATACTCCAAATTCTTCCATGTCCTACAAATAACATTTTTATAGGTCAAAGTCATGTATGTATGTATGTATATGTCTCTCCCCTGCTGTGTTTTGCTCATTCCTGTGCATATTCTACCTGTACATGAATTCTAAATTCTGCCTGGGTGGCAGTGGACAAGGAAGGCCAGATAAAGTTATTCCACTATTTCTGACATCTTTCTGTGTCAGAGACAGTGTTTGCATAACAGAAAAATAATTAGCTCATTAGGAGGACAAAAGAGTTGTTGATTTATCTGCAAAGACCTGCTGTAGTAGCAGTTCTGGTGAACTGAAATATCATGTCCCATATACACAGTTGTATTGCAAAGGCCACAGCCAGTGCTAGAGCAGAATCCTTTGGTTGTTCCCCTCTGTGGCATTTGGGAAGAGGTACAGCTGCCTGGGAGGAGAGGAGGTACAGTGGGACAGCTGTAGATTTAGAGGGTTTGTGTACTGGATGTGCCAGTGGGTGGCTGTACAGGTATATCTGTGCTGTGTGTCTATCTCTGTGTAAATGTGTTATTAAATCCCTAGACACACAGAAATCCCCTCAGCTATGAAGTGCTGAACCTAGCAGAGTGCTCTGGAAATGCAGAAATGTATTTGAGCCATGCTCTTTACCTTTTCCATACTGACCGTTGTCAGAAATGGGTTATTTCCTTGGATAGACTCCTGGCTTGAGCCTGCCTGTCCATTCTTATGCTTTCTTCTTCTACTTTGTTGCAATGTGCTTAGGCTTTTAATTACGTGGTGGTGTTTGGGTTTTTGGTTTGTTTTTTTTTTTGGTTTTTTTGGTCAGTCTTCTGAAGGAAAGTAGGCAGTGCCAAAGAGTTGTTGGGAGGAAGACCCTTGTATAAACCAGTAAGGGGCTATGAATATGATAAATGTTTCAGTGCACTTTTCTATCTTAACTAAGTTGACACACTGGCCAGTAAATTACTACTGTCTCTGCAGTTTCCATTCTGACATCCACTCTGTGTTGATAATGAGCTGCATTTACAGAGAAATGAATCATGTAGTAGAAGAGGTGCAGATCCATGCAAAGAAGCTGGAAATTAAAGAGTATGTCACAATTCAAACCCCACATTTACTAATAAAAGACTTGTTTTTCCCTGAAGACAAGTTTAGTGAGGAAAGTAACAGAAAAAAGTTCCTCTTGGATCTGAAAATAAATACGTATTTTTTTCTAAGAGCTCTGGATTCTTCTCAGGATCCAGAGTTAATCAGCAGCGGAGATTTCCTGGAGGAAGAGTTCATTTCAATTTCTATACATGTGGGATTGCATGGTTTGAGGGAGTGATGTCCTGCCACTGCTCTAACTTAGCAGTGGGTAATCAGAAACTATTTGAAATGTCCCAAATCTATAAATTACACTGCAGTTGTTCCCTGCTAGCATCAAGATAAAACCAGTGTAAGTTAAGCTCAGCATTCCTATTGCTCAGGGATCAAGGGCAATGGAAGAGAAGCATGGAAGAGCTGGTACTGCTGCTGCCTGCAATCTGTACTGCTTTGGGACCTGCTGGGGGAAGAAGAGCCCACTTCTGCAGCAAGGTGTTTACCAGAAGCACTCCTCAGAAACCCCTTCAAAAACTCATCTGCAGAGCCTAGAATTACTCCCTTAGCCACAGTGGTCCCAGATGCACAGAACAAGCAAAAGCAGAGGTTTTTGCAGGGCCAAAGCATTAGACTCTCTCATACCAAAACTTCTAGCGGAACTTGCAATCCCATTGACAGCACCATCTGTTTGGTCTGCTGCTTTACCGACTCACATTCATCAGACAGGTAGGAATTACACTTGACCTTTTATCAACACAATCTAGATTTGTATTTCTTGATATGCGGATGTGCTGTATATTAAGCATTGTGCTTTTCAATGCCAAATCAAACCCAAAATTCTTAATAATTAGTGAGGGCAGCAGGGTGTGTATGTGTGTGCATGTGCGGTGTGTCACTTGCAGATGCCTTGGAAGAGACCATGCAGGAAGCAGAGCAGGGCACTTCATCATTTCTGCACAGTCAATACTAAGCTGGGCACTTCCCATGGAACAAGAGGAATGAGTTTTCAGCTTCTCTCAGAAGCTTCTCTCAGAAGCATAGATACCACAGTGAGCATGACTTGGGGGTGCCTGGTTCAAATCAGGATCTTCAGTCCCCATCACTGTCCTGGGCTAAACATCTGCATACCCTCTCTTTCAAGAAGCTGAGCACATCTCATTTGGTTTTCATTCTGCACAGCTACTGGCCATGAGGCCCATTTCTGTGTAATTTCCTGGTGGTTACAGCTGTGGAGGAATGAACCTTGTCTCAGTTCTTACCTTTGCTTCAGACAGCTTTTCACCTTGCAGGAGAGCATCTAATTATGAGGATCTTGTTCTAGGCAGGGTACAGTTTCTATATTTGACGGTAGAAATTTAAATGTCTAGGCAGTAAAATATAAGAACATTTCTGGAAGTGGGTACTGGAGACCCAGACTATTTTTTCCAAAAGGAAAAGCCTAATTGCTACTCCCAAATACTAAGTTGAAGAGGTTGCTCAACTTTTCTGTTTCTGTAGTCTATTAATTCTGCATTCTTTTCTACATGACAGCAGATCTTCAAAAAGGGATGTAGAGTGCTTAGTGGCCAGAACAGATCCTGCAATGAGGTAGCTGCAGACCGTTTTGTTTGTGCTTAGGAAGGCATCAAGCCTGACTCCTTCTGTGTGACTGATCTGCCCAGTGAACTATTATGTAAAAGGAAATATGAGCCCTTCCCCATCTGCTCCTTAAATGAAGGTAGGCAATCAATTCCCTCAGGCACAGCCCAAGCCAAATGGTGTGTGATGGGCATGTTCTGGGAATATTCACCCAGCTGAGCCCTGTAGAAATGTTTTCTGATTCACTTCTGGAATGAGAGTGAGCTGAGCTGCTCTTATCAAGGGTGGGGAAATTCTTCACCAGGCCATGGACACAACTGCAGGTCCCTGATTAACATCAAATAAAAAAGCGTGGCATCTCTTGACTTACTTGACAAATAAAGGGCAGTTTTCAAAGTAACAATTTTAGACTGAAGGGTTTATATTCTACCTAGATCTTAATTCTGACGTCCAAGTGCATTACAGTTTTGAGGTAACAGAACTCAAACAGTACAAAGTTTAAAACTTTTTTGGATCCTACATTTCTGGATGATCAAATTCTGCATTATACAATGCATAGTATTTCATTTTATTTGTTTAGATAATTATTCTATGTAAAGTGAGCTCATATGTCTAGAAATTTCCCAATTTTTATTTTGAAAAACTGCATTCTATTTTTTCCATATCGATTTTTATTAGAAACAACAGAAAATGCTTTCTTTTCAAGACCTCCTCAAACACAGTCATACTTTAATGTTATGGTTCCAATACAAAATAATGAAATTCCAATGTAAGAAAACTGTAGAAAATGATAGCTAGCAGGAAATTAATTCTTATTTTATGTCAATTTACTGGACTTTCAAAGTTGTGGGTTTCTATACCCAATCATACCTGTCAGCAAGAGCATATGACTTTCCATAAGTCTCCTACCTGCTACATAGCAATGATAAGAAACACATCCTCACCCTTCTCTCAGTTCTGCCAGCACATCCTGCATTTTGTTTCCAGATTTCTTTTCATTCTGATGTCTAAAGGACTGCTGAACATAAGGTTAAAAAAAAAAAAAAAATGAACATGAGGCCATATAAGTGAATTTACAACATAAAGATAAAATGTTCCCCTAAGGGCTACCAGGAAATCATGCTATGTGTCAGAGGAGGAAGGAGAGGGAGTGGTGGGATCATGCTCATGAGCAATAATGAATACAACAGATACAAACCTCCTCCTCAACCCAAAGCAGTCAAGGCAAGTGACTGTGCTTATACAAACATTAAAAAGCTAAAAGAACACAGACCCCAAAATTTTAAATCACTTTTTTGGTAGGCAGGAAGTAAATGCCTTGTTGTAGGTGTTCTGGTCTTCTGAAATTCAGTTCTGTACAACATTGCCTGCACTGGCCTAACTGCTGTACAGTACATTCTCACAGTTTTCCACAGTAAACTCAATTGATAGTGGTGCTCTCTGAAATACTCCAGTACATTCCTGACAGTTTCACCAGGATGTGTTTACCAGAGTGTTCTAGCCGGTATTTTACCTCTCTTAAAAGCACCACCACTTTTCAGCAACACCATGTTACCCAAGGCTGCAAGAAATACAAACTCCCTTTCTAAAACTGCTGCCTTCTCAGAGTCTTATTTTATCTTCAAGTCAAAAATAAAGAACTTAAACAGATCACAAGCACTAACTTATCAGTCATCTGTCTTTCCTGTGCCAGGACAAACAGTATTTACTTTCATCCCGAGTATCCTATTATCTGTAAATATTAACTCTGCCAAGTTCTAAGATGTATAAATGGGATTTTTTTTCTACAGAGGCTGAAAATATACTGTTATTGTAGTTCTAGTTCTCAGGTCTTGGGTTATTTCACACAAAAATTGTCCAGTTGTTTTTAGGTGTCTTGTTATTTCATCAGATGTTACATTCTCTTGCTTTATGGACATGAAATTCCTATAAATGTGCATGGGATTTGAAGGAAAATTCAAAAAAGAAAGAGAATATGCTGCATTGGAATTTAATGTATTTAATAAGCATTTTAATGTTAGCACACACCAAATATTATTGATTACCAAATTTTCATCTGTAGTTTTGCAATTTAGTCTTAAGATAGTACAAAAAAACCCCCCCAAAATTTCTAAGCACTGAAGCTAGATACCAAAACCACATTTAATTAAACCTTTAAGGCAACATACCAGATATGCTTGGTTTTGATAGCTGGATAGGAACCCCCTCATGTATCATAAATACAGCACTGCAAACATGTTTAAATATTTATTTTGGTCAAATTCATCAAGATGATTAAATAAATTTGTATCGATCAGCCTTTGCAGTTCCTTGTTTTAGCAAGCAGCCTGGTTCAAACATTAGATCTACAATATATGCTTGAGGAGGAAGCAGAAGCCCTTTGGGAGAGTGTTCAACCAAATGAACTTCATTCCAAGCTCTGTTATACTTGCCACGAACTAAACTACAGCCAATGCCAATTCTGTCTGCTATCACCTAAAAAAGAAAGAAAGGGTAGTTAATTGCAGTTCATTAATGCAGCTTCTGTGATATACTGAGAGGCCCCATGATGCTTAAAAACCAAACAAACACCTGAAAGGCCTAGAGCTTTCTTGAAACAGACTTTATAAATTTCTCAAGTGTTCCAAACTTCAAACCTTTATTGTTGGTTTTGAATAGAAAGTGTAGGCTTTTAAAACTTTATTTCTCGCATATCCTATGCACAACATGAAAACCATTCCATTTAACTCTTTTCATGCACTGATACACTTGTTTACCAGCCAGTCCTTCAGATCTCAAATGAACTGCAACACCCACAGTGCCCAGCAATGTTTTTTTCTACTTGGAAGACTAACTTCTGAATAACATTTTGAAGTCTATTCAAGCAATGAGGTGTAGGCACACTGCACCCATACAGTTAGGATGAAATATTAAGTGTAAAACTGTAACATTTTTATCAGTGTAAGTTTAGGACTGTTGCTTCACTCCGAAGCACTCTCCTTGCTGTTCAGCCCTGGAAACGTGGGAAGCAATGAAATGCGAGGCAAGTGTTTGCTAGATGAAACACCTGCCTTTCCTCTGGGCTGCACTATCACAGACAGACCTGTAATGGTTTCCAGCTACCAAACTGCTTTTTCAACACACATCTGCTGTGAACGAATGAAATCCTGGAAGGTTTTTAAATTGTTACAAATGGACATGGATATCAATTGCTGAGAGTGTTGTGGCTTTAAGAGAGATGACCTGTCCCTACAAAAGTTTGTTAGGACAGCGCAGCATAATTAATCACGGCCTCAGAATGTCATAAAATAAGTTGGAAACTTTCTCTCCCTATGGATACCATAAATTTAGGGTCATAATCTTTCTCTTGTGTATTCTTTCCTAGGTTCTTCCTGCTTAATATGCTAGGCCATTGTTTCTCTGTTTCTTTCCATTCAAGAAAGGGAACGATCCAGCCAAGGAAAAAGGATGAGACAGATAACCAGGCTACACCAGTACATTTTCATATGAAGAAAGAAGAAATAAAACTTCCCAGTTTCTTCTAAGAAACTAGAACACAGAAGCTGTTATATACTGTCACAGAATGCTGGATAGATACCAAATAAAAATTGTCCCAACAAGTTTACATTTGCAGCATGGAAAAAGAAGGAAGCTGCATAATTCAATATTTTGCAGTTTACAGAAAATGTAAAATGTTTTGACTCCAAATTAGGTACTTTGGCTTTTTGCCATTTATCAAGTATTCTGCTGGTATCAGTTAAGACAATTTAATGACAAGAATGTTTACAGAAAGAAGTGATGCTGGCTTTCATTCACTGGGAAATCAACTTTGCTGTTGAAAAATTATGAAACTGTATACAAAAGATTTTACATGGATATATTTTGTATATATACTATATACTATATATATACTGTATTATACCAATGCAAATATACTTTAGTTTAGATTATACATTTAACAACAATATGTTATGTTGCAAGATAAATGATAATGTACCTTGAAAAGTAAAGCTCTGTGATAGAACGTCCCTTTTTTGATTTTCCCAATAGGCACAATGTTGCTTTTCAGTTCAAATTCGATTGCACTCATGTCAAGTTCCCAGCAGAAGTTATGTAGTTGCTCTCTTTCAACAGAGCCACCCATCTTGTCTGCAACAAACCTGTTCCAATTGCACACAAGGATCAATTACATCTATAATTCCTCCTGCTTTTATCGCAAAAATGTAGCACAATGAAACATATACAAATGTACAGAAGCAAGAGGTGAATGGCTTTTCAGACTGTAATACTTTTTCTACATTACTTAATTAATTTTTAATTCAGTAATTGGTATTTTAAATATGCTTACTGATAAATACAGATAACCATAACTCAAGTCATTCATATTTGTCACAGAATTAAACCAAGGTGCAAAAGCAGAGATTCTGGAGAGATGTAGTATAGGCACAAAGTCCTCAGAAAAGGTCATCAATAACAGTGTAATTACTCAGAAGTTATTACAGAAACTGATGTTCATGTTTACAGGTAACAGATTAGGTGAGTTACATATTACTGTCCCCAGACCTATCATTTGTTTGAAATAGTAATAAAGGCATGAGAATATGTATGACAAAAATAAAGCCATAGGTGATGATCCCAACACAGGAAAGCAGCTGTATTCATTGAAGGTACTTATCTTCTACATGTGCTTTCTTATATTGAAGCCAGTATTTTGGGGGTGAGTGATATTTATCCATTAACACAAAAGGCTCAGAAAACAGAAACAGAGCAGAACTCAGTATCAGTGCATGCTCTGCCAAAAGCATTTCTTTTGGGGGACTGTGCACACGCAGGACTAAGCCCTGGTTTGTAAGTCTCCCCATTACACACACACACCCCTTCATCTCCCCTGTGCAGGGTTGCTGTGTGTAAAGGCCTTTGCTCCCCTCCGTGTCTCAGCCACAGGCACAAGGGTTATTGAGGTCTCTTACTCTGGACAAGATGCTGCAGAGCTGACATGAAAACCACAAGCCATTGCTTCAGATAGGGAGCTAAAACCTGCATCCCCTCCTCCGCAGAAGCAGTGAACATGTTTCTCTGCCGAGCACAAGCAAGGCAATGTCTGAGGCCTCACTTTTCAGAAGTTAGAGTCGAGGAGGCATTGGTTGCATTGCATGGGCACAGGGAGCTATCACCCAGTGTGTCAGACAGGATATCTTGAAGCTGGGTAAAGCTGAGAAGGTGTGGGGCTCGAGGCAGTCCCTTGTGCTGTGTGTGCCCTCACTGAAGAGAGCAATGCTGTCCCAGTCAGCGTGCTCACCACCACACAAAGGTGTGCTGTGTTTGTTCCAAAGGAGACGCCCCCTCATCTAGCCTGACCCCCACCCCAATGAGCACAAGAGGAACTCTAGCCAGGGTGCCAGGCTGCTGAGGGATGCTGCAGCTGCCTTCTCCCCAATTCCCTATTCAACACACGCTATTCAGGCAGCTGCCTGAAATAGAACACAGATAAATCCCCACAGAAAACATTCTGCTTAAATTTCCCATGATTGTTTCACTGGGTTGTGTGTCTGCAAGCATTTCATTGGTGTGTTAGAAGAGCAGATTTAAAAGAGAATTTTATGGATTCCACCTTGAGGAAGACAGCATGATTTATACACAGCTGTATAGTTAAAGATGAATATCTGTCAATCAGTGAAAAATTCATTCCTCATATCACATTAGAAGACTTCATTAAAAATGAGCATTAGTAAAAGTAACAACTTTTGTGAGAGTAAGTGGGATCTGACACCAAACTCTCCAGATTCAGGTGGCAGCCTGGAAACTGCTAAGATACAAAGGTTAAACTATGGAGAAGATGAAAACAGACACACTGCTTAGACACGACAGTGATTGGTGCCCAGGCTGAGGAGTCAGTGCAATTAATGAATCACACATTGATATCAACACTTTGTACTTGCACTTTTGCAATATTCTAGCACTATTAGATTGTCAGGATATCAATTCAAGAGCACTTAAAAGCTATGTTAGAAAACCTGTCTTATGCTTTTGGCTCTATAGAAAACAAAATACAAAAGATTTGCTGCCCCAAGGGGTTCCAAAACCAAGCAGACAGGAAAGATGGCAGGAGAAAGAACAGATATGATACATGTAACTTGCAACCATCTTGACTATTAGATTTGGGTTCTAACAATGCTTTTAGGCTTTGCAAAACCTGGGTCTCTGGGGCTCCTTGATTATGTAGATGCTATATGCAGTTGATGTGGTCACTGGAAAGAATCAGTACAGATGTAAAAATGTGAAAAAGAACCTGAAATTGTCTATAAGAATATTTTTTTTTTAATGAGAAATTGATACTCTTTTGTTGCAAGTGATACCTTATTTTAAAATATATTCATTGCAAAAAAATTAGAAACAAGAAGCTTAAAATTGAAATATGTCAACATTCTGGGCCAAAGCTGACTTCAATTCCACTTAAGCATGGGAAAATAACTATTTTGAAAATATTGACCTTGGATAAAAAAACAGTTACATTACCAATTCAGCTTATGGAAATACTCACTGTGCAAGAGCCACAATCTGTTCCCGGGTAGTAGTTAGTGGTAGAATTACTCTGGAAGCATTATTAATGTAATCCATTAAAATGAAGTCAGGTGGTGGTAACCAATGGGAATTTTCTAAATTTATTTCCTCCTGGACTGTAGGTGTAACTTGAATAACTTCTTTTGGTTTTTCCTCCTCTTTTTTCCCCTTCCCTTTCCTTAAAAAAAAAAAAAAAAAAAAAAAAAAAAATTTTTTTTTTTACACTTTTCTAGAATACTGTAATCTCTAAAGTGCAAAGTCAAATACATTAGTTCTCCAACAGGACATTTAGACAAATTGATTGGGGAGAGGTGGAAGGTAGGAGACTTCTTTTCTCTTGATAACAAATATCCAAAATCTACAAAGCTATAGAGAACACGTGTGAAACATGCCCTCAGAAGGTGGTTAGGAACAAATGCCATCAGCTCCATATTAATATTGTTGTCAATTCTCCTTTTATTTGAGTTTTTACTTGATAAAAATCTGGTCTCCAAATGAAGGAAAAAAATGGTATCAAAACCACAACTGAAATCTGGACAGGACGTTCCAAAAGACAGCCTCTGTACTTGCAAGTTCAGGTATTTCAAGCATTATGCAAACTACAGCATGGCTTGTCAGAGAAGGATTTTACAAGTCTGTGTTTTTGCTGACTCTTTGTCATTGCACATGCTTCATATTTTACTAATGCTCAGGATCTGAAAAATGACTATGATTCTAAACAGGCATCTTTAAGCACCCAGCAGAAGTATAAATGAAATTACTGTTCTGCTTAAATTAAATACTGTGCATTTCACAAGTTATGCAGCAACTATAAAATCAGTATCTTACTACAGGTATTATTAAGGTCTGTATGATCAGACAGTTTGAGATCTTTCATTTGTGGGAATGCATAAAACTAGTGTTTTGTAAGCATTATGTCTTTTTTCAGCATAGATCCTGAAAATTTTTAATGTGGAATACAACAAAACTTCTTTCCGTTGTTTAACAGTTCTGGCTCATTTCTTAAAATCTATAATACTTCTGGTGATCTTGAAAGGAAAAAGAAAAAAAGAAATAAAGGACCACTAGAGTACATGGATCCAGGACACACTATCATTATTGCATGCTCTTCAAATTATTCTTAAAATTTGTACTATGAAAGCACTCTTAAGATGGAAGGCATTGAACAAAGCAAAAGGGCATACACCATTATCAGCCGTTGAATTCAAGCAATTTGTCTTCAGAATACTCTGCAAACTTTTCTTTAACCTATTGAGATTTACCATATTCACAAAAAGCCCATTTCATAGGTATCACAAAGCACATTATTTTAGAAGGATAACCAATTAAGATTTAATCTTAAAATTATAGAAAATTCACCGTCCTCTTAAATAAACTGTTCTGGTTATTAATTACACTCACACTTGGAAAAAAGCAGACAAACAGTTTTCTTTATCTAATTTGACTCTATCTAACTATAACCAGAGAAACTTATAATGCTAGATCAAATAGCTATCTACTTACCATTTATCCATTTATACATCACAGTTAAAAATACTGTGTTTAAAAAATCCTGAATTATTCCCAACTCTCTGGCGTACAGTTTAGGAGGTTTTCAAAAGAAAAACATCTACAAGTGCTATAATTCTTGTTTCTTCACCATTTGTCCTTTTTCCCCCTTGTTCCCTTCTATCTTCCCAGTACTTTCTTTTCTCTAAGTGAAGTGCACCATTAAATTACAGTAGTAAAGGAGAAACTGTTTCCAATTCCTATTTATTCAAATGACTCTAGAATCACACTTATTCTCCTCTTTTCAGGAACTCCTCCTCCTCCATTTTCAGGAATAAAAGACCTGAGAGAAATGGGTTTGAACAGTGATTTGTTTGGGGTTTTTGCTGCTGCTTATTTCTCTCAGGTAACACTATGTTCTGTTCCTCAGTGGAATAGCTGATTTAATGTTGTCTTCGACACTTGTCTCTACCTTACTCCTCAACTCTTCAGTTCATTATATCTCTCTAAACCTCACCTCATAAGGATCTGTGGAGCTGCTGTGTTACAGCTCAGTGCTATAAAATAACCAGTAACCACTATAGGAGACTTCTACTGCCTTTTTTCCTGCCCTCTTTTTTTTTTTTTTTTTTTTTTTTTTTTTTTTTTTTTTTTTTTTAATCCCCATTCTCTTGCCAGCGGGAATTGTGACATCAGAAAAAAAATCACTCTCATTTCTCAGAGATGTCTTCCTAGTCGTGAGACTACTTGCTGCGAAAGCAGAGGAATATTGCAAAGGAGAGCTCATGGCACTTTAATAGTCTCCAAGCTGTTTCTGATTCTTTGCAACTTTAGTACAAGAGTCCAACAGGTCACCAGAGCATCAGCCAGAGAAAGAAGGCAGCCGGTACAATATTCTACCATCAAAAAGCAGCCTTAACACCTATCTTCTTTCCCATTTTGCATAGCTTAAATGCCCTGTTCTCTTTTGAAAAGGAACAACTGAGCATTGGGAAGTATTTCCTTAAATGCAGTACTGAAACATACGATGGAATAAATACATATTTGTTAGTCTACATTAAATACAATCTTTTAGCCCAGTCAACATGTACACCAGATATGAAATTGCCTGATTAAAAATGTTGCCATCAATGAAAATATATGTCAAACTATCAACTAGGCACTTCCTCACATCTAATTCAAACATTTCCAGCAGACAATTACAACTGCCCTTTCTCTTGGCTTTCAACTATGGTTTATATAAAGTAGTATCACTTTTTCAAAACAATGGCTTTAAGCAGTGTTCAGTAGTACTTTGCAAAATAATGATGAATAGAAACCATATGATCAAAGCAAAAAATCTGTAGGAAAAGGTCTAAGCATGTTTGAGACTTGGAGTCAGCTACTGACCTTCAAGTAACTCCCATATATCTCACAAATTAATAATAATAATGATGTATGAATTATGGATTCAAAATGAATGACAATGGGGTTATAAATCATACAACTTGATCATGACATTCAAAAGCAATTATTTCATACTTGAAGAAAGGAGTCCTTGTACCCTGAAAGGTTTACTATGGGCAATTGAGGCAGGTATTTGTTTTTTCCTAAAGAAATTTTTTTTGCTATACAGAAGAGTCATGGCTGCAAACAGAGCAGTAACTTATGCTGTAATTGACATGAATTACATTAGGAAGCAACTATCCAGGTGTATCCTCATCACACACTGTAATAAACAATTAAATATATTATCAGAACAGGTCTCCCAGCTCCTCAGTCTATACAAAATGGCCTATGACTCTAGAGCATCTTCCAAGGTGAAGGAACTCCCCACTGGAGCAGAGAAAACATAACTGGAACTCAGTACCTCCCCTCGCCTCTGCTCCCTTTGAGTAAACTGGAATAGGCCCAGGGGGTCGTGAGCAGGGCACGGAGGGCAGCAGGAGGACCTGCAGGGGAGTAGAAGCTGGGACAGGTCTCCTAAGGCACTCAAACTGCTGTATCTGCTCTGGTGCATCCTGAAACAGGAGCCTTCCACAACACAAGTCATACAATACATTTCAGGTATCTACTATAAAATGATTTAAACTGAATTTCAGAAAAATAACTAGTCACATGGGAATGACTTGTAAGTCACTAACTTTTGGATAGGCTAGTCTGGCAATTTGGGTCCTAATTTAAGCCAAAACCTCAAACATTTACAGTCAGTAGCTATTATCTGTCAATAATTTGTATGTCTATTGTAAACAAGCTGATATAATTCAAACATATTAAAATATAACTCAAAGTATAATACTTTAAGCCTTTTTCTCTAGTGCTGTTTTTGCTGAATGAACACCATTGTCCAGGTAACTTCTGTTTTTCCTCTACTGGAGATACCACTGAACTATTGAGATCAAAAGCTGGTTTCAGTTTTGTCTCAATATTCTTATTGCACTTTTCATTTCTTAAGCACAAACATACACAGAAGTGACACAAGCAGTGTCAGAAATCAGCCATTCTCTCTGTCAACAAAACACGTGTACAGACAGTAGGGTATCACAGTTCATGAATGAGCTCCAAAATAAAAATTGGAAACACAGTACATCAGCTCCTACAACAGACACATGATTTCTCTTTTTTTCCCAACCCTGCAGCACTTAGCATTCCGTAATGTCCATCACTGACCAGAACTCACAGCCCTAAGCCATTGCCAAGGCTCCTTTTACCATAAAGAAAGGAAAATCAGGAAGTCAGGACTGGGACCCACAGAAACCAGCATGATAAATGGTCAGCTCACTAAGTAAGCTAACAGAAAAGCCAAGGGCTGTTGTAGGTTGTATCACACTCCTATCAAGCACTAGACACCATTCCATTGATGGCAAGGAGGCTCTATTTGGACTGCTTTTGGATTCCCTGGAATCAGGCATGTACACCTGCCTTCTCCAGAAGGCACTGCTGTGGTCATGACTGTGTTGCTGCTTTACAGGAAGGACAGCTGGGAGACCATGGCTCAGTTTGCTTCCACAGGAACAAACTACAGGTTAAGTATTTTATATTAGACATACACTAGAAGCCTGGTCTTGGTGAGAGTAAGGAGAGTTAAATACCTGAACAGCTCAAGTAAAAAGCTCTGCTCATTACACTTCATCCTTAGTGATCAGCTACAACAAACTACAGACTGCTAAACCCCAAATATCTTGTGGTCAGCTATCTGCAGGTGTGAGGGACAGACTCAAATTCTCTTTCCATGAAAGAAGGAAATTAATTTTTCACTACAAGAGTAGAGATTCTGATCTACTTGGTATGAAGAGACAGACTGCAGCACTGTACCTAGTGTATCGTATGGATCAGGACAAGCGCTGCAAGAGTGAAGCATTTTTAGGCTAGTTGCCTAAAAATAAGGACAGCTCTGAGCACACCCTTCTCAGCTTTTAGTCATCTGTCAACTGCATGGAAGAGATTTAATCTAGAAATAAGAAGGCATGTAGGCAGTGTAGGAACATTTTATGGGTTTAGACTCTAAACTTAGAAAGAACTTCTACTGTAATTTCCCCGTGTCTTGGTTGTAAAATAACAATATTTCACTGCGTCCAAGGGAGAATGAAGGAAAAAAGGATCAAATAAGTGTGAGCTGTTCAAATACAGCAGGGGAAGAGAGGACAAATAATCACTAAGATAAACAAAATAATATTACTGCAAATAGGAGGTAAAGGAAAGACTCCAAAAAATATATTTAACGTTGTGTTTAGGTATTTGTATGCTATTCAGAAACTGCCACTATTTTCAGTCAGATTTCTATTTCTAGTGTTAGAGCATAACAGAACATTGACAGCTAGTCAATCTGAGAACCGTACCTTACAAATTTTTCTCTGCTGGCTTTTCTTGAAACAGGCGGTGATGCATCTTGTACCTTCTCTACTACAACACTGAAACAGAATAAGATATTTTTGCATGTTATATGCAGAGTTAATATTTGCAGTTGAAGCTAAGAAAATGGAATTTGTATTTTAAAGGACAATAAATATATTCATAGGTGGTATATAAGTGAAAGAAAGAACATAACTACTAATAAACAGACATTAATTTAGGGATCAAAAATGTATGGAATCACAGAATGACAGAATAACCTGAGTTGTAAGGGACCCATCAAGATTATCATATCCAACTCCTGGCTCTGCACAGCAGACCTATCCCCAAGAGTCATTCCAAGTGCCTGAGAGCATTGTCCAAATCCTTCTTGAACTCTGCCAGGCTTGGTGCTGTGACCGCTTCCCTGGGGGGCTGTTCCAGTGCTCAGTCACTCTCTGGGGGACAAACCTTTTCCTAATACCCAACTTAAATGTCCCCTGACACAACCTCAGGCCATTCCCTCAGGTCCTGTCACTGGTCACCAGGGAGAAGAGATCAGTGCCTGATCCTCTTATTCCCCTCATGAGGAAGTTGTAGATTTACATGAGGTCTCCTCTCAGTTTCCTCTTCTCCAGGCTGTGAGCTCAGTTACTCCTCACACGGCTTCCCCTCAAGGCCCTTCACCATCCTCGTGACCCTCCTTTGGACACTCTCTAATGGTTTAATATTTTTCTTACATTGTGGCCCCCAGAACTGCCCCCAGCACTCGAGGTGAGGCTGCCCCAGTGCAGGGCAGAGCGGGACAATCCCCTCCCTTGCCTGACTGCCCATGCTGTGCCTGATGACCCCCAGGACAGGGTTGGCCCTCCTGGCTGCCAGGGCACTGCTGGCTCATGTTCAACTTGCCTTGGACCAGGAGCCCCAGGTCCCTTTCCACAGGGCTGCTTTCCAGCATCTCATTCCCCAGTCTGTCTGTATATCCAGGTCTGCCCCATCCCAGGTGCAGAATCCAGCACGTTCCCTTGTTGAACTCCATGTGGTTGGTGACTGCCCAGCCCTCTGACTTGTTGAGGTGTCTCTGCAGGGCCTTTCTGTCTTCGAAGGAGTGAACAGCTCCTGCCAGTTTTTATCATCTGTGAACTTGCTTAGCGTCCCTTCCAGTCCTGGGTCCAAGTCATTTATGAAGATGTTGAAGAGCACAGGGCCGAGGATGGAGCCCTGTGGAACCCCACTAGTGACAGGTCACCAGTCTGATGTCACCCCAGTCACTGTAACCCTTTGTGCCCAACCCATGAGCCAGTTGCTCACCCATCACATGATGTGTTTATCCAGCTGTGAGCTGGACATCTTGTGCAGAAGGACACTGGGAGAGACAGCATTGAAAGGTTTACTGAAATCCAAAAATCTCATTACATCAGCTGGCTCTCCTGGATCAACTCCATGGGTTATTTTGTTACAAAAGGAAACCAGGTTTGATAAGCAGGACTTTCCTCTCATGAGGCCGTGCTGGCTGTGAGCAGTGACTGCGTTGTCTTCCAGGTGTTTTTCAATACCTCCCAGACTAATCTTCTCCATAACTTTACCAGGAACTGGTGAAATGAAATTAACAGCCTGGTGTGAAAGGTTGTTTTGTTATATCCTTAAGCACTTTCTGTAAACTTTTGAGAAGGATTTATAAGTTGTAGGTAATGGTTTGTTCCACGTTACCCCCCGTTTTATGTAATGGTTCCTCCCCTCTGAGTCTGTTATGTAACAGATCATTTTCTGTCAATCATTCCACTCCCCCACCTGTCCCTGTCAATCCCCTTTCTCCCCTCTTGGTCGCCCTGTCTGTCACTTCGGGGCCCTTCCCTGGTTTCTGGAAAGATCCAGGGAGGGCGTTGAGTGATAGGCTGGTGCCTGGGAAATCCCCTACCCCCCTCTTGCTATTGGATCATTGTTTGAGAGTTAACACCCCCTGTTACACCCCCATGTTCCCTTATTGGCTGACCCGTTGTTGCCTCCCCTCGATCCTCCCCTGTTTATAAGTCGTTGCAAAGCTGTGTTCGGGGCTCTCTTCGGGCAGCAGTCGTCTGAGGCGGAGCTCCTTGCTGGACTCCCCTTAATAAACCACCTTTCAACCCTGCTTGAGAGACTCGACCCTTTCTCCGCCGCCGTGGTCGTGACTGCATCTGGTCCCGTCGCTGGTGTGGGGGAACCAAGACCCCACAGGGAGGAGGTTGCTTGCCCAGCCTGTAACCCCGACCTAAGCGCGTTAGCCGCAGTGTGTGTGATCTGAGCTAGCCTGTGGCCAGCGCCTGCCAGGCGCAGAGGACACTGCGACAGCCTGTAGTTTCTGGGTTTCTTCATGCACTGCTTGAAAATCAGGACACTGACCAACTTCCAGTCAGCTCGGACTTCTCTGTATTCCCAAGACTGCTCAAAAATCATCGAGAGAGGTTGTGTAATAACATCACCCAGGTCTTTGAGGATTCCTGAATGAATCCCACCAGGCCCCATACATTTGTAGGGATCCAGCTGGAGCAGCAGATCTGGCACAATTTCAGGGTTGACTGGGAGTTGATCATTCCTGCAGTCATGGTCCTCCAGCTCAGGGCACCCTTGGTCCATCATCCGTGTTCAAGACAGAGGCAAAGAATGTGTTAAACACTTCTGCCGTGTCTCTGTCCCTGTTTATGAGATCATCTTCAGCCTGTAATGGGACAATGTTGTTTTTACACTGCCTGTTGACATTAATATATTTGAAAAAACTCTTTTTATTGTCCCCCACAGTTCTGGCTGGCTTCAACTCCAGCTGAGTTTTGGTCACATGAATTTTCTCCCTACAGTGGCCAGCAGCAGCTCTGTATTTTTTCCCATGTCACCTGACCTTGCTTCCACTGGGCATACACCTTCCTTTTTTGCCTTATTTTTAAGAGAAGATTCCTGTTCTGCCAAGATGGCCTTCTGCCTCACCTGCTTGACTTCTGACATTTGAAAACTGCCTGTTCTTGTGCCCTTAGGAGGCGATGTTTAAAAAGTGAGCAACACTGATGGATGCCAGCATCTGCAAAAACATGTTCCCAGACATCTTACTCACTAATTCCCTGAGCAGCCTGTGGTCTGTTCTTCTCAGGTCCAGAGTTGAGGTTTTTGCATTTTTCCTTCTGTTAACAGAGATTTTAAACTTGATTGCTTTGTGGTCACTGTGGCCAAGATGTCTTCCAATCTCCACTTGCTCACAAGATCCACTCTTTTGACAAGGAGTAGATCAAGAAGGGCATCTTTCCAAGCATGTTCCATAAAGCTGTCATCCAGGTTTTTAGGAATATTCTGGCCTGGGCTGTACCAGGTGTGTGATGTTCCCAGTTAATTTCTGCCAAGTTGAACTCTCCCATAAGGACAAGGGCAGTTGACTTGGAAGAGTCCCTTAGTTCCTCAAAGAATAATTAGTCAGTGTCCTGGCCAGGAGGTCTGTAGTGGACTCCAGTGATGGCATCTGCATTATTTGTTTGTCCCTTGATTCTTATCCAGAGGCTCTCAACTGTGCCGTTGCCAGCTGTGAGCTCCGTACATTCTACCCCTTCTATTCCATACTGTGCCACCCCTCCACCTCTCCCGCCCTGCCTGTCCCTCCTGAAGATCCTGGAACCATCCAACAGGGCACTGCAGGCACAGGATCCATCCCACCAGGTTTCACTTATGCCAGCCATGTCAAATCTCTGGGACTGGGCCAAAGCCTGGATTCCCCTTGTTTGTCCCTCATGCTGGGTGCATTAATGTAGAGACATTTCAGGTGTGGTACATTGTAGCCAACATCTCCTGAGGCAGAGTCAGGGATCCCATTAGTGCTCCTTTCCTCAGGTTTTGACACACCATCCCATCACTCATCACTGGCCAGCCTGGCTTTGTCCTTTTCCCCCTTCCAGGCTGGTTTAAAGCTCTGTCAATGAGCCCCACCAGCTCCTGTGCTAGAGTTCTTTTTACCTTCTGAGACTGGTGAATGCCCAATGATGAACACAAAAGTAACTGGGGAGTAAGGCTGCTGCCAACGTTCAAAAGCAAGCAGCTGTATCAAAGTCAAAGAATGAAGACCTGATAGTTAAAGACAGCTCTAGGGATCAACAAAGAGCATGGAAGTCTAATTTGTCATAGATATTCCCAGACATCTTTATGGTGTCATATACAAGCTTAAAAGGGAATCTAATGATACTGTAACCCAAATATGTGATGTGTTGACAGAGAAGAAATTTTTGGACTTGCAAAATATTGGTAGAGCGATCTTTGATCTGTGAGACTGTTTACAGGAAATGGTTCCCAGTTAAACAAGCCCAATACCAACTTCCTGCATTCAATCTAAGAAGATTTGTTAGGCTGGCTCCAACTTAAACAGAGAAGAAATGGACACAGGTTCTTTATCAAGCCTGAGAGCTAAATGCTTGGCTTTGTCCCATCTCTTGGAATTATGTGCTTAAAATTCCATGCATTTGTCTGTACAAGAGGACCATCAAATCATAGGTTCCATTGTCAAATGTTGACATTCAGCTCAGATGACATAATTATTACAACAGATGACAAGCTTTGTTATAACTAACAAAACACTGGGTGTCCCATCATCAGGAATCAAAGAGTGTTAAATGAATGAGTCTTCAAGGCTAAGATAAATAAAGCAACTCAAGTGAATAAGCTATTCTCCAAATTCTTGTTTTATAAAGTACAAATGTTTTGCCTCCTAGGACAAAAAAGCACTGTGCTGGGAATAAAATAGATGTCTCTATTTATATGTGTGTGTATGGAGAGACAGGTAGATAGACTGAACAAAGTTTGTACTGGAAACAGTGAAAACCATTAAAAAGAAGAGCTATTACAACAAATTCTAGTAGATCTAACATGACTCACTTTTCTTGGGGTTTAGCATTAATGAAGATTATTGCCCGACGGTCAGTAAGCTCTTGCTTGCTTAGCTCCTCCAAAGACAAAAATTTCCCTCCATGTTTTACCTACAAGAAAATTAGCATAAAATATAAGGTGTTCTCTTCAGTTAAAGATGCAGAGAAAAAAAAATATTTAAAAGATACATAAACAGTAATTTAAAATTCATAATCTTAAACCAAAGACTGTGGAAGAACTTATAAAGGCATTCAAAATCCGAAATAATTTTCTTCCTAATTTGCATTTTCTTCATAAATTTTTCTTAGAAAAGATTGTTTATAAATATTTTAGCTTGTAGTTATTGGTTTGAAGCATTCCAAACAGTTCTAGAACAAGGAAATGTTCCTGCCTTTGAAGGCTTTACAACACAGGATGGAATTTTCAAAAGAAACCAAGTGCTTTAGGAGCAGGTATTTCACTGTCAGTAAGACTGATGTTTCTAATTCTTCTGGGTATTTTGAAAAGTCCTTCTCAGGTTTAAATTGAGCACAGCACTAATAAGTGATACTGGAGTCAGTCTTTATATACAAACACCTCTTTTGTGAGAGAAAGGGTCATGACCGACGTGAAAATATGAACTCTTCGCTTCCTTATGTAAAAATAAACAAACAAAACATCCATAGGTCATACAATGTCAAGTTAGCATAAAGTATAGTGCAGGGAAAGAGACCAGAAGAACTAAAATTCGAGAAAGGATCTGGAAAGGTCTGAACAGCTCAGATAGGATTGCGAAGATCACAACTAGAGAATACCATGAAGATGATTTCATCCATTAAGATAATCAAAAGATATCTGTATAACAGCTGTGAAACTTCAGGACAAGAAAACAAAGGATTTTCTGTAGCCAGATTTTAGCTGTTGCTACAGTACTTTTTCTAAACTAAGAGGAAAATTTTACTCTTTCTAAATAAAGTAATTTGTTTAGAATAGCTTACCTGACCACAATCATAGAATCCATTAGTAATGATATTACTTGGTGATAAATATCCCATCCGGCTGTACTTTTGGGAAAGATAGTTATCAAGTAGCTTTTCCAGAGCAGCTTCGCTAAACTTATTTTTATGCTTTGTTGACAGATTAATTTCTTCTAGGATGTCTAAAGCACTGACAAATAAAATACAAAGGCTAATTTATCATTAAATAGTAATTAAATGTCATTATACAGCTCAGAGTTAGTTTTCAGCATTACCAAGGCCAAGATAGATTCACTTCCAAGTGCTGATCCTGTGCCCTCTGGGCCAGCAAGGAGTGGTTGTGCTGCACAGAATTCCTTCTCTAGGGAAGAAAAACACTGTGCAGTGCTCAAAAGCAGAAGCAATTCCTTTAGGTAGTTAAACACTACCTAAAGAAATGCAGACAGGATGCCACTTTTATCTAGAAGGATGTTATGCACCTTAGAGAACTTGGGAGGAAAAAAGATGTAAAAGGAATAATGATCACAGCTGACCATATGATACAGTCCAGGCAACCTCTCTCCTCTCTCTTTTCAGCTGCAAGGCAATTTGCAGATCCAGTTGTGCATTATGCAATGTGTGAATCCTTCTGGTCTGGACTGTTACTGTGTTTGGGGGAGCTGGCAGATAGTTGCTAAATAAGAACAAGCATGGAAGCACAAGGAGTTGTATCAACACCACCAGAATGGCAGGACTTTTGCAGCATGGAGACAGAAACAAAGAGTAATGTGGGGACATGGGAGGATAGGAATCAATTTCCTAAGCTTGTTCTGCTGCTGAAACACACACACTGACAACTTTTGACCTGAAAAGCTTAGGAAAACCTCACCACAAAAATAAAGGAAACTGAATCAGGAGAACATTGCAGCTCTCAGACTGTTCAGGAATGAAAAAATAAAAGCTAACAGGAAGAAAGGATGATTATCTTCGTAAGTGTGTGTAAGAGTACATATTCAAATTTCAATCTGTGTGTGACTATGAACACATACAGATATTCCTCACCTCCCAAGGAATCAATTTTATATATACACAATATATATCTATTTCTGTGAACTACATGGGCAGCCTCAGTTGTGGACATCTACAATGTAGACTTCTGAAGGGATGAATTCAGATGGATTCCAGAGAACAAGTTTTTCAGACAAGGCAAATGACATATTTTTCTTACAGAAGAGAGGGCAGTGGGAAAAGAGTGGAAGAGCAGTTCAGGCTGTATGTCTACAGCATACTGCAGATAATTAGCAAGTATCACAGGGAATGATTTTAAAGGCAAAAATTAATAAAGGCTAATATATACAGCAGGATCTAAATCAAATGACATTACACATTGCCCTCATATGGAAGACAGATAAACCAAACCCAGACAAATAAAACAGCTGCACCAAAAATTCCATGAAGGGATGAAAAACAAACCAAACCAAACAAACAAACAAACAAACAAAAAAAGCCAGGAATCAAACAGAAATGGAAACACTGATATTTCCAACAGAATAGAAAAAGTAAGGGACAAGCCCAAAAGATGCACAGGCAAAGTGAGACACAACTATTCAGGGACTGAAACAAAAAGAAATGTTTCATATGCTACAAGTCAGAGAGAAAAATGTAGGTCTCTTACTCAATGAGGGAAGAAAACTCGTAACAGATGGCCCAGAAAAGACTGAAGTGTCTGATGCCTTTTTTTGCTTCAGCTTTTATAGAGAGGTTTCAAGCAGATGCCTGGCAGTAATATTAACAAGAAGGTAGAGACAGTAGTCTTAAAATGTAGAGGATAAGTTTGAGGAGACAAGGTTAGCAGTCCCTGAGGACAGTTATCTCATATGCTCTGTAAATTTGCAAAAGCAACATTGGAACTACTTATAATTGTATTGGAAAATTCTAAGGCTAGATGGCTGGAGAATGGTGAAGGGCAAAGATACTATCTAGTTTCGAAAAAACTGTGAACAAGGAAATTATAATAGAGATCATTCAGCCAAATTTCAGTGTCCAAAGAACACCATATCAAATTATTAAACCATCAGTTGGCAAGCAACAAGATGTATTTGTCAAGAATCAATCATGAAAAGTCAATCTAATCCTTGCTGCAATAAGGTAATTGACTTAACATATAGGCAGAAGAAGAAGACGTGAGATATGAGCTGAATTTGAGATATGTTTTGATTTTTATAAGCCTTTTCACTTATTCCTACTTGGATACTCATGAGCAAGTCAGGGAAATATGATCTACATGAAAATAGCATTAAGTAGTGCCTGACTAGTTGAAAAACTATGCTTAATGTATTATTATCAATAATATGCTGTCAAACTTGAAGGACACATGAATTAAGACTCCTGCTCCGATACTGTCTCACAAAAAGGGATTAAATAAGAACAGTGCCATATGCAAGATAGAGAAAATAATTACTGAGCTTTTTTTGATGGTGGTATGACCTCACCTGAAGTACCTCATCCAGGCTGGGAGATGGTACTTCAAAATGGCATAAGAAATTAGAGAAATTCAGAGATGTGTGATGAAATGATACAAACAAAACTTGTCTAACATTTTTACTTTGTCATGAAGAAGAAACAGAGAGGGACACGAAAAATGAGAAAATTCAGTGAGTTAAATTTCTATAAAAAGTGGTTATTCAATCTCACTGAAAGCAGGACATTGTAATAGACTATGAACACGAAGAAAAGTTCTAATAGGAATTTATTACATTACAGCAGGCAAAGCAAAGGCAAATACAGCGCTGGACGGCAGGGGAGTCTCGCTCCACCAACTGCCGTGCATTGGTAGATTTTTCAGTCTTGCTTTTATCTTGCTTCTTTCCTCCGATGATGTATGTGTGACGTGTTGCTGGGAGGGTCTCTTTCTGTCCCTCGGTGGTCGCAGAGATGAAGGCTGTAGTTGTAAGCTGGAATTCCTGAAACTTAAAGCTGATTAAGCAAGTAGAGAAGGAATGAGCAAGGGTCTGTTTGCCTATCAGCTTAGATAGTGACATAGTAACTTCTTGTTATCTTGAGTTATTTGATCTTCAGTGAACAAAAAATAGTTAATGTTTATCACAATTCCCCCATTTCTCTTGTTCTTACTTATTTTTGTTCACTGTATCTTTGCAGTTCTTGTCTAGCTAACTCTAAAGTTTTTAAATTTTCTTCTTTAGGTATCTGATCATACTTAGTCTTAAGAAGCATAAGATGTGCCGCTTCTAGCCGGCTTTTCACTATAGTAATCAGTTTATTAAATATACATGGTCTAAAGTCTGCTTGCAAATATTTATCATGCCCTCTCCTGGGTGTCTAGTCAGAGGCGATTGTTTCACAGCTCTAATATCTACAAAAATATTCCCCAGGATAATTACAATATCCTTTACTGTGATTTGAGCTTGGGCACATGTAAAATTCCGTTAGGTTCAGTACTTTTTTACAATGATTTATGTTGGTCAGATCACACAATCTTACTCTGAAACTGGGTGCTCCTACAGTAGTTACAGTTTGCAAAATCTCATTGTCATCCCATCGCCATAGTGACTATTTAAAGGGTTGGTGTGGTAGATTGTCTAAGGCATTAATCCTTCTCAAGTATAACATCAGCAAAAGAAAAGTAATCGGCTGGGTCACGTGGTGAGCATCATTGGGGGCATAGGAATGGGAGTATATCTGAGGATTGTTCTATTTTATAGACTGCAACCTGTCTCTCTGCCCAGGGTCCTTGCTCTTATTCTTATTCCTGAGGCAATTCCTCAAATATTGTTTTGTTGTCCCACCCCTGGGGTTTCTTTCCTCCACAGCTTTTTACCCCTCTGCCTTTCCCGTCGACTCGGTTGCCTCGAGCCACGGGGGGTACCATCTTCTCGGCAGCAGGGATATTCTTCAGGAGGTCCCCGGGGGCGACTCTGTTGCCTCTTGACATAGGAATCTCAGTTCCGATACTTAACTGGGAATGTATCACACCGGATTCCCTTTAGGCGTGTGCGGCAGGTGCAGTCAACAATTTCAGCTATGAACGGGATGGGTTTATTAGGGTGATAACAATAATATTTTGGTTTAATCCCTAATGCAAAAATCTTCTACCACTCTTCTGATTTTCCTACTAATCCCTCATATTTAACTTTATATTCTAGAATCCAATCAGTTACGTTCCGCTGCAGTACCCAACAGGGGCTGCAAATTCCTCTAGGAGGGGTTCCTCGCCTACAATGACTCCACCACCTGTCCCCGCAGATTTTACAAATATAACAAACAAAGGGATAACAATTGCACTCTGGGTCTCTACACTTTATCTTAACATCAGAGTTACAAATTAATCTTTCTTCCGTGTAGTGTGGTTCTGGTGCATATTTTACACGGTGTCCATTTATTGATGATCTCTCCTCTGGATCCGTAACTTCAGGTCTCCAGGATTGCTTGTTACCTGCTACTCAGGAGTCAGTTTGCTCACTGGCCCTTTAATTCTGCCAGCATGGGTCCCTTTCTTTTCTGCTGTTCTGACTGCAGTATTTGTAGTAAGTAATACAAGGTAAGGGCCCTCCCATTGTGGGGCCAAGGTTGCTTCTTTCCAGAACTTTATCATTACCCAATCTCCTGGTTGCACCTGGTGCAGTTTCAAATTTAGTGGGGGTCTCTGAGCTAACTTTTCCTTATTCTATAGATTTTCCCTATATTTTATTAGGCTGGTAATGTATACATTCATATTTTGATCCCTCAACTTTGGATGATCTTGTGGTTCCTCTATATTGTAGGGCATTCCATACAACATTTCAAATGGAGATATTCCTATATCCGATCTAGGTTGTGTCCGGATATTAGCAATGCTAATGGTAGGCATTTTACTCATGACAGTTTGGTCTTAATCACGAGTATGGTCAATTGTTTTTTTAATTTTTCCATTCATTTTTTTTACTCTTCCTGAACTTTGGGGGTGCCAGGGGGTGTGATAATCCCATTGTATTCCCATTATTGCCATGGTTTCCTTAATTATTTTGGATGTAAAGTGGGGGCCTCTGTCTGAGTCAATGGTTTCCGTGACCTCTTATCTGGGAATAATCTGCTCTAATAGGGTCTTGATCACTGTTTGTGCTGTTGCCTTTGCCGTAGGGAATGCCTCTACATAATGGGTTAGGTGATCCACTATTACTAATAGATATTTATACCTCCTAGTCTTTGGTAACTCAGTAAAGTCTAGTTGGATGTTAGCAAATGGCCAGTATGCTGTAGGTCGTCCCCCCCATTAAGGTTTTTCTTAAATTGGCCTTATTTACTTTTAGGCAGGTAACGCACCCCTTCACTACCTGCTTTGCCAAGTCATCTGCCCCAATACACATGTTTGGTGGCGAATTGATCTACCAATGCTTGTGCCCCCCAATGTGTTTTGCTATGTATTCTCCTCATAATATCCATAGCTATGGATTTAGGCAGTACAGTTCTATTATCCTCTGGAAGTCGCCATTTCCCTTCTGGGTCTTCTCTCAACCCCATTCTTTTCATCTTTTCTTCTTCCTGCATAGTAAAACTATATATCTTTTGCAAATTTCCTCTGCTAGTCTTACACTCTTTTCTTTCAGCCTTCGGATCTTTCTGGGGGGTAGACTGTGACGTCTGCAAAGCAGCCCTTTTTGCTTTCTGATCTGCTGCATTATTTCCCCTGCTTTTAAAATCCAATCCTTTTTGATGCCCTTTCAGGTGAACAACAGCAATTTTCCTAGGTCCCCTCAAGGCCTTCAGCAGTTTCCTGATTAGATCCTGGTGAACCAGGTTTTTTTCCCTGGGAGTTTATCAACCCCTGTTCTTCCTATATTTTCCCAAAAGTGTGTATAATCCCATAGGCATATTTTGAGTCAGTATAGATGGTACCTGATTTATCCTTCAACAACTGCAATGCCCGCAGTACAGCATAAAGTTCACAGGCCTGCGCCGACCAAGATCTACTTAGAGGGCCTGATTCGATAACTGCAAGTCCTTCTCCCCCAACTATTGCATAGCCAGAGACCTTTTTTCCATTAATTACTCGCGATGAGCTATCTACAAACAACCTACCCCCCTCTGGGGAGATGGGGTACTGTTTAACCCTTATCGGTGTCTCTGGATCTTTAATGATTACCGAGAAGGGGGGTATATTCAACTTTCCTACACTATCAGGAGTGTACTATACTTTTGAGTTAATTTTTTCCTCATCCTCTACTCTCAAGGGACAGAGTTTTATTTTGATTTCCTCATTTACTACTTCTATATTAATACTCATTTCTATAATTAAGTCTCTCCCTAACAAATTATAATCTGCTTCTGGTACTAGCAGAAGGTTCCTATTCCTATTTTGGACTTCGATTCCACCAGTACATTCTTAATAACAGGGACTTCAAAGGGCTCCCCCTTCGCCCCTACTACTTGAGCAGTTTCTTTTGATATCTTACATCCCTTCGGTAGTACCTGGACTGTCGATTGCTCAGCTCCAGTATCTACTAAAAACTCAAATTCCTGCTGCTGAGGACCTATTTTTAATTTTATCAAGGGCTCCTGATGTTTCTGTGTCCCCAGCAAATGAAGCCCCTGACTCCGTCAGTCCTCTTTGAAGACTCTCTCATCCTTCAGCTGCTTCTTGCAGTTTCTCCGAAAGTGTCCTTCATTCCCACAGTAGAAACATACGCCTCTATTCTTTTCCTCTACCCGGAGAACCCCTCCCCCATTTCTCTGGGCCACTTGACTTGTTTTGGGAGGGGCATCAATTCTCTTAGTTTCTCTTACTGCTGCCACCATCATTCTTACTTGTCTCTTGTGACTCTCTTCATCTCTTCTCACACATACCTTCTGTGCTTCTTTCAATAGCTTATCTAGGTCTCTATCTTGCCAATTATCTAGTTTTTCTAACTTCTTTCTGATATCTTTTCACGATTTAGCCACAAATTGTGTTTTTAGTAGTGCTTGCTCTAACGGTGTCTCAGGATCTAAGCCCGAGTACATCTACAGGTTTGGTGTTTTTTTGTTTTTTTTTTTTTTTTTTTTTTTTTTTTTTTTTTTTTAGCGTTCTAGCTAATCTGTAGGTGTCTCCTCCTTTTTCTGTCTCTCATTAAATGCTTTGTTGATGTTCTGCCCCCTAGGCACTGCTTCCCGGATCCCTTGTACTATTATCCCCCTCAGATCCTGCATATTGATTCTGTGATCCTGCTGCTGATGATTCCAATTGGGATCCTGCAAAGGCCACTTGGTGTCTGCTAAAGGTCCTTGTGCATGTTGTGAATCTCATATCTGCATCCTCGCTCGTCTAATCATATTTCTTTCCTCGGCCGTGAAGAGAATATTTAATATGGCTTGCAACTCGCCCCAAGTATAAATACTGGGTCCCAAAAATTGGTCCAGTCTCTCGGCCACCCCCAAAGGATCTTCCAGGAGGCTCCCCATCTCCCTCTTAAATTCCCGAACAGCCCCAGAACTCAAAGGTACTGAAACAAACCCTATTGCTGAGTGAGGTCCCTGGCCCCCCCCCACAGGCATTTCTCTTAGGGGATATAGGTTATGCTGTCTAGCCCGACCTCGGGTTATGGGTCCTTGCACTTCCTCGGGGGGGCTCGGGATTACTCCCTGCTTCATGAGGCTCTCTTGGAGGTGCATCAGGAATCTGGGGGTTCTGAGGGGGTATGTAAGGGGGTGGGATCAGTAAGGCTTCTTCCTCTTTACTCCTGTCTTTCTTTCGTCCTCCCTCTTTGAGGGGAAACAGGAGCACTTCACCCCCAGGTCTTGTAACCCATACATTAGCATATTCACTTTCTTCCTGACTAACAGGAATTTTAGTGTTTACTCACAAGTTGAGTTTTTGCCTCACCCAATCTTTTGATGATCTAAAAATAGGCAAAAAAAAAAATATTCCAGGAAATCTCCTTTCCACCCTATACTACTACACAATAATGGATCATTTTAGCTTTATCTTTACCCCCTGTGTTAGGGTAATGTTTCTAATTGTCTAATATGAACCCCAGTGGGCTATCTGTTTTATGGGAGTAGAGGGCCTGCTCTTCCCCTGTCCCATCTTCTGGAGTGCCCTCACACAAGCGTGGTGCGGAAATCACTCGCTTCCCCTTGTTCGTGGCTCACGCCCTCTCGGGCAATGAGAACCGCACTACTGAGGGTCCACAATCACTTGGAAAATCCGAGCTGCCGGTTCTCCTCTCACTCACACACACACTCGCAGCACTCCAGGATACCCGACCCAGACCGAACGGAATCTTCCACACAGATACTCACGCGTCTTGCGTCTTCGTCCGGACCTTTGTGCACAAAGTTTATAGGGTCTGCCGGCCTCCTTTGCCTAATGCTTTGAATTTAGGTTCGTCGGTCCAACCGAGACAGGAATCGGGTCTACCAGGGCCGCCGACTGATCGGCGGGGCGCCCCCCAGGCAGAACCAAAAGTCCTATCTCACAGGTGGATCCGAGTCACGGCACCAAATTGTAATAGACTATGAACACGAAGAAAAGTTCTAATAGGAATTTATTACATTACAGCAGGCAAAGCAAAGGCAAATACAGCGCTGGACGGCAGGGGAGTCTCGCTCCACCAACTGCCGTGCATTGGTAGATTTTTCAGTCTTGCTTTTATCTTGCTTCTTTCCTCCGATGATGTATGTGTGACGTGTTGCTGGGAGGGTCTCTTTCTGTCCCTCGGTGGTCGCAGAGATGAAGGCTGTAGTTGTAAGCTGGAATTCCTGAAACTTAAAGCTGATTAAGCAAGTAGAGAAGGAATGAGCAAGGGTCTGTTTGCCTATCAGCTTAGATAGTGACATAGTAACTTCTTGTTATCTTGAGTTATTTGATCTTCAGTGAACAAAAAATAGTTAATGTTTATCACAACATGATTTAAGGGATATTTAAAACTGCAAAACCCTTTCTAAGTGTAAGGATATTCCAGCACTGGAACAGATTACCTCAGAAAGTTGTGAAACTCCCTCAGGATCAGTATTTACCCAAGCCAAAATATGTCAGTGTACCTTATTCAGTCTTCCACTAGGATAGATGGATATCACCTTCAAGATCCCCTCCTGATCCAAATTTCTGAGAGTCTCAGAAATTCCCTCATAGACAGATTTAAGGTATCTGTGCAGTCACCAGAGAAGTGCCCAGCAGAGGGAGCAGGGCAATTACATATATTTTAATTTAACAGTAACTAAAAGAGTCGCCTTGTCTGAGGAGTCCCATGTCATAATTCTTATAACCTAAACCAGCTTTTGTAATTCAGATATTAATATATGGAAGTCGGAGTTCCTAAGAAAAAATAAAATAGAGCCACTTTTCTGTGGCACTTCAGCACAACTGCAGTTAACCAGAGCTTGTAAATCAAATCTAGCCTGTGTGTAGTAAGTACAATTTACTGTATATTAAACTTAGTCTGAAACCTTTATTTCAGTTTCAAATGTATGGGGCACTGTAGTTCCCAATATTGAGTGATAAAAGTTATCTTCAATATAAAGCTTAATTCAGTCACAGAAACAATAAAAGTTTTCTAATTCTACACAGTTCTCTCTACAGGCTTATACTTTGCCAGAAAATTCTGTTCCTTAAAATCAATACCATTTCATCTGTAACATCTGTGGTGCAAAAGTAGTTTCAGCTTATCAGAAAGTTATGTTCTTCTGCTATAAATATGTAAAGATCGACCTAAATTGAGTTCTCTCATCAAAAATTTTCTTTTGACTTTTGATACTATTTCTACTCACCCTAGCCTGCACAGTTCAACAGCAGTTTGTTCTTCACTTCCACAGACCATAACAGCCCAACAGGCATTTCTTCTGACTTCTTCATTCTTAGAATGCAGCAATTCAACGAGTGGTCCCAGTCCACCTACATTTCTTAACTATCAAAAAAGTGAAAACATTGCCACTTACATATTTCATCTACCCCAGCAAAAAACAGCTTGTGAAATTCACCTCTCAAAACATTCAAGCTTTGTAGAAAAGCTACACTGGGCTGAAAAAAAGATTGTTCAT
Source organism: Hirundo rustica (assembly GCF_015227805.2). NCBI lineage: Eukaryota > Metazoa > Chordata > Aves > Passeriformes > Hirundinidae > Hirundo > Hirundo rustica. The sequence goes on along the minus strand of NC_053450.1, from coordinate 138,434,396 downwards.
GTGGATTCTGTGTTTCTGTGAACTCAGCATAGGCTGGAGCTTTAGAGTGGTACAAGACAGACATCCCTTCTGGCTCTGGCCTGCTTTTCAGTTATTAGGCTGCAGTGTGGAACCCAAAGAGACTGTGCAACGCAAGAGTGCCACAGAGAGTTACAGAGCTTTTTCTGTGTTCTGGTGCCTCCTAGCAACTAATTTACATCACAATACATTTGAATTTGTATTGTATGCATGACAATCTTATTAACATCCTATTCTCTTGTGTGCTACAGTATCTTTCCTATACATGCTGGAGGAAATACTGCTCATTTCGATTTTTAAAGAGAAAGACATTTTAAGGACACTGAAAGAGGTAGATTAATTATCTATGCCCCTTATTCATGTCCTAATTAATAGCCTTGACCCATGACAAAACCCCAGCTTATGATTTATGAATGCACATAGCATCATTCTTATTTATGAGAAGAAAATACTATGACCAATTCATAAACAGCAAAGAGTTCAACTTGCTGGATGTCACTGATCAAAGGATTAATTACATTTTGAGTTTTGTCTGAAATACATTTACTCCATACACATCCAGTATCTCATTAATCAAGGTCAGACATTGCTGTTCAGGCCTTGGAAATGGGCAACAGAACACTGAGGGAGAGTAAAGAGGACTGAACTTCTCATCTTCAAAATTCAGCCGACAGTTGCAGCTGAAAGAAACCTTGATGTTTAATGCTCCTAAATATACAGGTCAAGATATAGCCCTGTTAAAGCTCATTGAAGTCACTGAAAAGCTGCAAAGCATTAATTTGGTGCAAGCAAACACAGTCATGAAAATTCAAGTTAAAAGAAAACCCTTTCCAAAATCCCCTAAAAAACTAAGCTAAATTCAGCAGAACAAGTATCACAAAAATAAGTAACTACCTAGAAAGCTTAGGACTTCTAGGTCAGGCACAAGAGATTCCTGGTTAATGTAACTCCCACCTCAGACCTAGAAGTATTATAAATAAACACAACCTCAAAGAGTAGTTTTACCTCAGTTCGTGCATCAGCATCACAACCAAAGGCAGCCACAGCAAACGCTGCTTTGCTCTGCACTTGGCTGTTGGTCGAGCGCAGTGGCCCCACGAGGGCATTCATGATACCATGGCTCTGGATACTGCTGCGGAACGGCTCTTGCAGGGACAGATTTGTTAGCACTGCAATGGCATTGGAAATGGCTCCATCTCTCTGGGCGTTCAAGGTCTTCATTAATGGCTTAATTCCTTTAGCCTTAGCAACAACACTAGCAAAATGAAAAAGGGGAAAAATATTTGCTATTTTAGGATCATTTTTTCTTCTTAGTATGCTGTTTTTACCAACTAAACTAGTATTACAATTCAAGGTTCACATCTATACATATATAGGCATCTGTACCTATAAATGTGTGTGTGTGTGATTTCTCTGTGACTCACGGTAAGAAGTTCAAGAGGCAAAACCTCAGCAGACAAACCAAGTCACGAACTTGGATGGATTCTTTAACTTACAAAGACATGAATTCTCTCTGAGGTATTGAACGAGTCAATTAAACCCAGCATCTTTTCAAAGGTGCAGAATTTCTGTATCTTTGGTTCCAGGCAAACACTTCTGCAGCCCCTGATCACCTCCTCCCATAAACATTATAGCTCTGCTAATGAGGATTATAGTGAACAGAGTATCCAGATCTAGTCTATGAACAGCAGATCCAGTTTACAATTTCCTCTGTTACCAGATCATTTTGCATCCATGGCTGAAGGGTGCTGCCCCTCAGCAATGCTGGAACAAACCCTCATGTGGCCAAGTCCTAAGATAAATGTGAAAATAATCTATTATTTTATTGTTATTTCAATATATGTTAATGTTATTTCAAATAACATTGGGGAAGATGGTTGGGATTTTTTTCTAAGGAGACTCTCACAGATTTAGGTTAAAAAACGATCAAAGAAAATAAACAGTCAAAGAAAAAAAAAACCAGCTGAAGGAGGAGTATTAATGAAATAGCAACTTTGAGCACAAGACAGCAGAAGGTGTAAGGAGCTGCACTACTAGAAGATATGTAATTTTACTTAAGGCTCATCTGTTTGTTAAACAAAAGTTGGCAACATTGTTAGCAATGGGAATGCACAGATGGCAAGCTGAATTTTCATTGCAACTGCTTTTTATACTCTCTATTAATGCATGTTGTCTACATCAAAACCATTAAAAATTCTTCAAAAGAGTTTACACTTTTTATAAGTTTTGCTAAATTTCTCGAAACACAGTAATAAAAGAGATCTGTATGTGAAAATCTTTTACTGTAACAGTACCTTACCAAAATTTGACTAATATTTGGGTAACTTTCACAGTTGCAAAATAAACCAAGCTTAGAAGTATCACATATAAAAGAAATAGCTATACTACCAAAGACCGTTGGCATTGGTAACAAACAAAAAAACTCCATGAGGAATGCTGACAGTCACACTTTTATGCAAACAGGACAGAAAGTAGAATACATGCCAACCTGTGCCACTAAAAATAAAATAATTATTAAAATAATCCCGATACATGGGCAACATGATGTAGGTCTTACTGTGAACTCATCTTAGGGCAAGTGTCGCCGTGTGGTCAGAGAGGGGGATACAGATGCTCCTGAGCATACCTGGGTGAATGAGCAGAGCCTAATGGAGTTTGTTACTCTCACCTCTGCCTCAGGTGCAAGGCAGTGGCTCTCAAGCAGTGCTGGAGCATGGATATAACAGTATGTGGCAGGCAGACAACAGTTACTTGTTTGGAAAACCAGGGAAAAAGCAGCAATCTAGGGACAGAAGGTGCAGCATTAAGATACAGGGTCAGTTTGGTGCTGCCTAACTAACCTTCCTGGAGCACCAGCAGCCTTAATGCAAGCACTTCAGTCTCTATTCAGAAAGTAAATCCCATGTTTTCAGATGTCCCACACTACATCCCTCTGTCATCCTTCACGTAGCTGGATTTTCCTTTGTGTGTTCTCCTTCCCCTTTCCTACTTGACCAGATGAAGAAGAGCTGAAAATGTTTTATTTGTTGGGTGGCTTTTTTTCTTGTGGTTGTTTTGGGTTTTTTAATTAGGTGAGGCAATCATACTTCTTTGGTTAATACTGTCTTATCTTGTCCATGGAAATTTTATCCAAATTTTCAGCTTCTGGACTATCCAGGCTGCTGTGTGTGAAGAAATTCTGGACATGCTGACTGCACATGTAAGAATGAGCTGTATACCACATGTATCACAAGCTTGCTGGAAAATATCACATTAACAGCACATGTAGCAATGCCATGAGGTTATCTGCTGGCACAGCTTGGGTGAGACTCACCACACATACACAGCTGCACACAGCAAGGTGTGCCCATGAGCTATATGATTTACTGTATCATGCACTGCATACACACACACTTTACCCAGGAAGGAAGAAAATACAAAACCAAAATCAAACAGTTTCTCCTTTACAACAGATACACAGAAAGTCCACGATTTATGGGACAGATTCACTACTCATAAAATGCACCACTGCATCACACTGGTGTAGTATATCCAATATTTCTGCAGTAAGTGCAGGACTTACTATTCCTATACTACACGCAAGAATACACATATTCTCCCACAGGAGCTCCTAGTAAACATAACGTCACAGTCCCTAACAGACTGGCTACAGAATGATACACAGCACCGAATGACATAGCCAGTGACATCATAAGCAGATTTACTATAATTTCCATAAAACCAGCAAGTACACAAGCACTTAACAAAAGAGCAAGGTGGCGGCTCCTCATGTGTTCAGAGCTGACCCCAGCAAGGTATAGAGCACCGCCAATTTTCTCAAGTACCACTCAGCTTCAAAGAGGTTGAGAACTATTGATTTAGAAGATCATATGTATTTATTTCTATCCTGCGTTCTGTCGGGGGCTCCTTTTTAGGAGCTTAAATTCCCCGGCATTCCGGTGGTCTTAGAGTTCTGGCCCTCTGCAAAGCTCTGTGCCAAACGCAGGAAAAGACGGAGTCTTCAAGGTTACATGCTTCGTTTATTAGTTCTTATCTTACAATTTTCTCAGTGTCCAAAAGATGTTTGCCGCGGCTCGGACATCTGGTGACTCCCCCTGTCTCTGGGCTGTCCTTATCTTTTATACTAATTGCTACGTATTCTTTATTTACTATTTATTACCAATGTCTATCACTATTACTACAAAGGTCATCTTTACTCTGACCCAATCCTCACTAACTACTTTGTGCCAACGTCACTGCAGAAATGGAGTGAGGGAACAAGAAGGAAGAAGAAAGAGACAACGCCCTAAATTCTCCATCTTGCCCCATTCACTTCAATGCCAAGAATCCCAAACTCACTGTTTTTTCACCCTGTGATATACTAAACTACTATTTTTACACTCTTGTGGCCTGCAATGCTTCCTGCAGTGCAAGAAGCCTCTCCCATGGACTGAAATCAAATCCAGTGTCTCTCTGAGCTCTGGGCTCTGGGCTGGGGTCCCAGACCCCCCTGCCCAGGTCCCTGACCCTCCAGAGCAACCAAAGGAATGCCCTGGACTCCAACAGCGTTCTACTTCTGCGTACACCCGTTTTGAATCTCAGTTTTGTGCGTATCGTTTAATCAAGTAGCATAACTGAGCACAAGGCAGAAAGAATTTGTTCAAAGTGACAATGGCTGGTAACAAGAGTTGAAGGTAACCAATACCTTTTTAAGAGGCTGTGAACATCTGAGGCCAGTGCTGTGTCCTGGTAGCAGAAATGCACACAAAAAAAAGAGGAATGGGAAATCCACAGCTCAACTCACTCCTACTCCACAGGCCTCTGGAGAACACAGAAATAACACTGTCACCCTGGGCCACAGCACCTGACCTCAGAAGGGAGCTGAGAGAATGAATGTGGTAAAGTTTAAGGTGCTGAAATACCATAACACTAAGTACGGGGGTCCTCATTCCCTTTTATCTTGGGCAGAGACATGCACTGTGTAATTCTTTTATTATGAGGCAACAAAAGTCAGAGAACAATTTTACCAGCTGTCTTTGTTTAACGCAGATCAGCACTAGACTCTCCCCACCTCCAGAACACTCTCCTTCAGACACATCCTACTGAGACTGTGCAATTTATCAGTGCTTCTGCTACAGAACTATATCCTCAAGGAGGAAGTGAGCCTTGGTTTAGCTGAATAGAAATATATGCTTTTTGATGTGGAAAAGGAGTAAATTAAATAAATTCACAAGTTTTTTCCTCCGTGCTTTGTATATATTCAAAATACATACTTTCCTAAACAAGGAGAAAAAAGGTTAGGGAAAAGGAAAGAAGACAACAAGAGGGAAAGAAAAAAAAAAAGGATGTTGCATTGACCACATCACTATTTTTTTCTCAGAAGTGGAAGCTGAGTATCTGAACTATGAACAGGAAGAATAAAGAAGACAAGACAGGTGTAACAATTGCAGAGCTTAAATTAAAGTTAAAATACTTGAAATGTTATGAATTATAAGCACATATTATGATCCTTGGAATGCCTAACCTAACAGAGAGGCATTTACTTTAATCTAGGTATACACAGTTCAGGTACCCTAAGGACTCTAAGCATGCTCTTTAGTGAAACAGTAAAATTCTGATGACAACTGGTTTCAAATTACTGTAGTCAAGAATAGCTAAAATTTTTTTCAGCTGTCATTGGGAAGACAAATATTAAAAGGTCACACAATAAATATTTAATTTATTAATTTAAAATATACATTGTAATGGTAAGACATTTTCCTGAAAATTCTCTAAAAGATAATTCAAGACTCGAAGAACAAATGCTGAGAGACTGAGGAAAAACAATAATTTTCTTTACTGCTGTTACTGCAAAAACAAATAAAAAGTTGACAGTAAAATCATTACCAAAAACTTCACAATACAAACTTATTTTTAACAGGCGTTTTGGTGATGTGCATGAATGTCACTGAAGTGAGTATTTTGTTGCTTTAGTTGTCTGGGGTGCAATAGGAGAGCTCAGATATTGGGAGTGTGTTGTGAAAACAATCAGCAGTAAAAATTTGATGAAAATCCTATGGGGTTTTTATACTTTATTTTATTTTTAGTACTATAAGCACTCCGTGGCAAGAACCTTTTTGTTGGCATCACAGGAGCATAAAAGCTCTGGTCTGTGACCAAACCTTCTAGCCACGGCAAGAAAAATAACAGAATTACTTAGAGCATCAGGAATGGTCCAGCTAGCTTTTCTTCCTGAAGAGAAAGTCTAGCCTAAGGGAGAAAGCAACTAAGAGTGTTCAAAGAGCTGCCAGAAAACACCAAGATTTCTCCTCAAACCCCCAGCCTAAACAACCTCCGGGGGAGGGGAGATAGAGAGAAGAGCAGTGGTCCAGCTTGACACCACTGTTTACTCAGGATTGTACTAAATTTACACTAGTGAGATTGACACTTCGTAAAAATGGTAAAGTATGTTTGGTTTTGTTTCTTCTACCATGGCTGAACATAAACTGGTTTATATTCAATTATATTTTTATTCACTTCTATGCTGTTTACTACCCCCCTCCTGACTGAGGATTTAACACAATTTCTGCTCAGAAAAAATTCAAATTTTTCCTCCTCACTGGACTTCATTTTCTTCAAATGTGTTTGCAACTGCATGTTTAATTTCTGTGCAAAATTACTGTGATTGTGTGTGAGGTGCTTAGCTAGCCATTTATGCCTGTGCATAGCTCATTTTCATACATAATTGCATGTAAATTATGCATAAGAATTATGCATCTAATTACACACATTTTTTAAAATCAACTCTCTCTGTGTTAAATCGCATGACTTCTTTTTCACACAAGGCATTTTTGATCCAGCTCTCTTATGCAATTTCTGTCTGAGAAAGAATATCATAACCAGAAGTTTGAAAAAAAGCCTCAAGAAATAGCTTCCTTTTTATTCCTTAAATGTATTAGTATTCTTCATTAGCCTTGTTATGCCATCAGAATAATCACATCCAATAAATGTCTTACGCACTTACCAAAAATTCACTTTGTGATTTAATTATTTTCAAAAGCAATTGACTGTTGTAAATAGTCACTCGTATTTTATTTAAAGACTGATATTACTTCCGTTTTCTTCACTATCCAAGGGAAATTAATGTCAGTATGTTTATTCTGAGTAAGCAAATCTAGCACAAGAGACTCTGATCTACAATCTGGGGGCCCTTTGTACTCCAATAAAAATATTGATGATACCAACAAACAACATTAACTTTTCATTTCAGGAACTGAACCCTCTATTTCTATTTTCTAATGACGAGTATCTTGGTAAATTGCAACAAAACCAAAACTCAATAAACCTCACAGTCTGGGCATAATAAAACAAACTGTCTGGGTTAGCAGAGACTATAATACCTGACTCTCATTTAGCAATTCACAGAGCTCTAATGTCTATCATTGGGCTCATCTGACAAAGTTACACAGGTCACAGTTCTGTAACTGTAGTATACCGAATTTAAAATATTACAGGAGCATTGGTAATGAACTATCTGTTCACGATGCCTGAGACTTTCAGTTATAGTACTATTTGCAACCTTTCTAAAGAATTTCTGATATTTCCACTATTATGTGGAAGGCTTGAAATCCAACAATAGAAATTCTTTTTTGCTTCTGAAACATCGCATGGACCTTCAGCCAGGATAAGTTCATTAGAACGACACAATCCCCCTCTCTCTTTTTTCTGACCCAAGAAGTAGGGCATATAAAAATCAGTAACTAGGCAGAGTCTGGAATCCACACTGCTACAAAAGCAAAGTAAGAGGGAACATGCATGTGCTGTCAGAGCAGCCTTCACGGAGGTGGAAGGAAAGAAAAAGCCAAATCAGGGTCCTCACAATTCCTCTGAACGCAGGGAGCAAGGAGACCATGCTTCTTCATCTTTGGAAGCGCCAGCTGAGGAAGGATAAAAGAGCTGTGCCACGTCAGTCTCTACACACAGTTCTTTGGATTGGGAACTTGAGCTTTCACTTCTGGATAACTTCTGGACAAATGTGGACATATCTCAAACGGCAGTAGTCTATTTTGCCTTGCTACAGCTCAAGTTCTTACAATGATTTGAAGTGCGGAAATTTATGCTTTTGGCCCTTTCTCCTTAAATTATATCTCTAAGAAAATATGCATAAACTACTATGTTACGATAAAATTACTAAGGTAGTATGTCAAAATGTTAAGGTTACTTGTGAAAGCTTATTTTTACCAGATGACAGTCCAAGTGGACAACATGCCATAGTTAGTGCACAGGTTAAATTCACAGCAGGGAAGAATTATTCTGCATGGTCAGTCATAACCCTGAAATTTTCTTACAGACACTTCAAATAAACAACTTCACACTATACTCAACATACACTAAATTCAATTTAGAAATCTACTGCAAAGAAAATGTGCATGCAAAAGCATGCATATACATTTGTTTGAAATATTTATTCATAAGTAAAATAACCCTTGCCACTTTTAATTCATAAAAAGCATAATTTATCTTAGTGCATATGACTGAATGACATTGCAAGGATACACACTCAAGAGTAATCATGGTACTTGTGCCTCTGCACAAAAGAAAGTTTTCTCTCCCAGGCTTAGGAGTCTCCATCCAGGAAGAAAAAGTTTGTACCTGATCCTACAAAAATCTATCACAGCAAGTTACAGGTGACAACAAACATGCTCTGAGTGAAATTATCTTAGCCATCCAGTGATCATACTGCAAGGCTTTGAAAGGAGGAGTGTACAAACAGGCCAAAAGATTCTGCTGTATCTACAAGGAGTAGAATTTCTATGCACTTATCATCATTCCAGATCAGAAGTGTTCTGTCTGAGACTACTTTGGACCTACTAAGGTTTCCATGCACTTTAGGATGTGGTGACATGAGAACTGTGTTACACAGAGATAAATGCTCTATACTGGTCCTTGTCTTGAATATAACCCCGAAGTTAAAAAACAACAGCCAAAAAATACGCCAGGAGAATGCTTTTTTTTTTTTTTTTTTTTTTTTTTTTTTTTTTTTTTTTTTTTTTTTTAAAGAAGAAGAAGAACTGTACTGGGAAGAAAACAGTCACAGTGTCTGAGCCTACAAGACTTTCCCATGCAGCCACGCCTTCCCAATCTAAGAGAAAAACAGTACAGCTGGCTGTATGAAAGATGTTTGACTGCCAGCAGGGCACAGCCCCATGTCCGTGGGTTGTGTATCAGTCATCTGATGTGATGTTAAAGTCTTAGTGGGAACCCATTTCTGAGTGACATCCCAGACACAGGACTTAACTCAGCTTTTCTTCCAAAGCACAAATTTGTCATAAAACATTTTGCAGTTTTCAACAGAATCCAAGACGTAACTTGCAAGGAAAAGCTTGTGAGCTCTTAGGTAGTGGGTAATGACTTAATGACTTCTTTTTTTTTTTTTTTTTTTTTAATACAGTACCTCCCACAATACGGTCATACAGTAAGAGAAACGAAGAAGAAAAACCTGTTTGTGGCCTGAGATAACTGTATTTTACAGGGTGTAGATGTAGATCTTAATGTAAAAAAGTAATAGCACGACCCTCAAAACTCAAAAATATCTTTACCTTGCAGCACATTAACTCAAAAATATAATTCTGTCACTAGGGGTCAGTATTGAAACATATGATGTCTACACAATACAGCCAGCGTTCTATTGTTGATTTCCTCCTTCAGAAAAACAAACTTATGTCATAGAGAACTGTCAAACCACAAAAAAGACAAAACCTACAGTGGATCATCACCTTCTAATGCTATTATATACAGCTTTTATTCTAGAAAATTCTGATCCTGTTCTCATAAATTAATACATATATTCATGCAAATATATTATCTTACATAAAATTGACACTTTAATATTTATGTGAGTTAGATTCCATCCACAGTCTTGAAAGAGAAAAGCTATTACTAAGTTTCCCATTTTCTAATAGAGAAGATTACTACCTAGTGATATTAGTACCTTTTGGTAGTAATCACTACTTCCTAATAATAGCAGTATTTGGAATGTAAAAAACTGGACCTTCTTCAAATTTATTCCTTGACAGCCATACTCATCCTAAAAACAACAACAAAAAAAATCTGTTGTGTACTGAAAGTCTCAGTTGAAAAAGTTGAGGCACTCTCACTACAGGTGAAAAAGATTGAGGACGTATTTTGAGTCATTATATCAGCATATGAATTTCAGTTTGGAATAATAGATATAACACCCACTAAAGTCAAGGGAACAACTCACTTTCTCCTCACTGGGCACTGTCCATAACCAATGAGTTCCCAACCTCTCCTCCCATCACAAAATACTCTCAAATCTTAACAATCTTGATACATTTGAGAAAGCATACATTCAGATCCTGCACTAATGCCTGGAACTGCCTCTATGGATATAACCATTGCGAATTCAAATCAGATTCCTGTGAAGGATTTAAGAATTAGAAAATTAAATAACATAAAGCTTGTTGGCATTGTAAATTTTGGGATGATATTTTACTATCTTTAATCCAGATATAAAACAGAATTTTGTCACATGACATTTATTATAAACCCCAGGAGAAATATTCTGTCATAAGTCTGTCACGTACCACAACTTCCTGGAGCCCTTGGTACAGATGAAGAAAAAACATCCTTTTCCCCCTTCCCTCAGACCAAATTCTAACTGAACGCTATAAATTTTGCACTTAAAATAAACAATTTAGGACAAATATTATTGAGGCAATTAATTAGCTTTCATGTCCAGTACAAAGTTCTAAATTCCCAAGCATATGTTTTCCTTTAGCGGCAAATCCATTAGGTGCCCAGGATTCAGACACTGCTAGATTTATGAAGGCAGCTATTAGAAATGGCATTTGTGCTACGACAATAGTGAAGAAAAGAGCTGATCAAATTAATGTCTGACTAACTGGTACATGTGAGAGCTTATCTCCGTGTGCTACTTCTAATATCATATTTATATTTAACATGATTATCTTATCCTAAATACATGAAAAGCAAAAATAATTTATTATACTTCAAATCAGAAAAAATAGGCAGAGGCTGAGGTAAGCCATTTGTTCCAGGATTAGATGTGTGGCACAGAATCACTTATTTTCCTGCCCAACAGATGACGCTGCTGTTTCTTTGTTCACGTGCAATTGTTCCATTTGTGCATCACATCCATTACCGAAGTGACTGCGCCCACATTGCCCAATGCCTGGACACAGCGAAACCAGAGAGCTTCAGAGATTCTTTAAATGGCATTTTGCTGTCCAAATAACTGTATACAGTTTTCAAGAAAGCACATAATTGTTCTGGATTTAAAAAAAAAAAAAAAAAAAAAAAAGGCGATAGAAAAGATGGACGCAAATTTTCAGCTGAACATAATTCTCTTTTTTTTCAGAAGCAGACCACAGAAATTCTGACACATAAATCAAGGATGACCTTGGAGCTATGTACACATAGTAACATAACATCTTAGAATAAGCACATGGGATTTTAAATTGCAATTGATTTGCAATTTTATTTTTACTGAGCCTAATTATTAACAAGTTTACAAGGATGCATTATCAATATTGATTAGCATTAAAACTCTGTCCTCATGGCAAAATTCTTATAAAAGCATATTCTGGGGGTGTCAGTCTGTAAACTAATGAGGCATTTGATCACTGTATTTTTTCCTATGTGCTACTGAATTGGGACACATCATCTCTGCAGCAAAAACTTAAATGCTGAAATATTTTAGAAATTATTTATATTAATTGCTATGCACTCTGGTAGAGATCCTATTGAAAATCCATGTTCTTCAGTAAACCTGAAAACTCAAACCACTTGTATGGGACTCATCCTCTTCGGCTCTAGATTTTTTGTTAGAATACTATGGGAAGCAGAGTAATTCCTTCATTTATTTATTTTTACTAAATCGTGGTTGCTTGAGGACTTGTGTCAAATGACAAGCTGGTGTCTGTCCCATTCATTGTGAACAGGTGTTCTAATTACCAAACCTCCACCATATTTGACACCTTTATTAGCTCAGTTGAGAAACAAAGGATTGATTGGGTAAGGGTAGAGAACTAGCCTTTCATTGCTGTGGGGAAGCACCTAAAGGTCAAGGTTAATATACATTAGTGGGGGGTAGTATTGCCCATTGCCTATGCTGTTCTTGTGCTATTAATCAATGGAAGACTTTATCATTATGAGCTACCTATGGTGGGAGTTTTAATTACACAATTCCTTTAAATTGGTTGTTGTTTTTTTTTTTCCCCCATAATATATGAAAAGCTGGCAACAGTTTTTGATATTCCTAACAAGAACAATGAAATTCCAGCAAAACCAGAAATATATTATACCCTCAAATATGTACTGTACCAAATAAAAGGGCAAGGTCCACATCCTTCAAATTAATGTAACATAGAAAAATGCTCATGAAATTAAATACAGCAGAATGCATGCATATGAGTTCAACAAAGTTGAATATTTAACTGGCCAGTAAAAAGTGAAAGTACTTACAGCAAACAGTCGTCCCCATCACTGGACCCATTTTGCTCTTGCCACATAAGGTCCACCTGCTGCTACTAACTTTCTGATTTTATATTCTTTGAGGGCTTATAACAAGAATCCAATACATAACTGATAAAAGGGCACTAGTCTCATCAGTTTCATTTGAGATCAGAATATTGTCAACATAATGACAGAGCGAAGTAACAGTATTATAAAAGTGCATCAGCATCTTCATTATTTGTACACGTATTTTCAATGTCTACAGAACATACAAATGAAATATTCTAGTATGAAATATGATTATGGTAACTCAATCTGGAATTAATTTTCTCCAAACTATTTTTTTTCCCCTATTATGTGAATGTAAAATAATATGAGACTGATAGTCAGTCAGTGAGCTGGAACTATACCAATTTGTATCAGCTAAGGGTTCTACACTATATATTCATTTATAGATCCTAGTCACACTCAGACCCTTCTCTGACTTTTTAATGGTTTTGATTTAAAAATGAAGCTTTGAAGTAATTATATAGTCACATGGAATTCATCCAATATACATATTTAATGTAAATTATTGCTTCCTGATTTTCACAGAAGACCTCTGATTAGATTATCTGGTGCTTCCATATTGTACTTGAAGCTGGATTGCAAGGAGAGAGAAGTATATGTAAGCCACCTTTATAATTTCCTGACTCTGCCCAGCAAGAAACAAATATGAACTTCATTATAATGCAGAGGAACAGACACAGCTATTTCCCTGCCTGAGGTCTCAGAAAATTGTTCCAGCAGTGGAGCTAAACCATCTCCTGACTATCTCCTTAGCAAAAAGAAATGGAATGAGTTGGCACAAGCTGCTATACCAACTCAAAACTCTCCAGAGATCCCCTTTCCACAATATGAAACCTCAAAGGGCTGCACTATGAAAACCAGCTAAAGTGGAGCTGAAAGTTTGACCTCTGGTCTCCAGCACTGTGCTCGTTTCATGTGTGTGTGACTCCCACTGACACCAACTGAAGAGTCCAGCACATGAGGAGAGCAGAATATCAGACAAAAAAATGTACTATGTGAATCTTGAGAACAGAGTATTATTCTCTTGTGTCAAATTATTGCTCCATCTGGTAACATAAAGTGAATATTAGTGACTATTAGAGCTGAATCAATAAATTGAAACAATTTGTTTAGTGAGTTATTTTACTTTTTCACTTCAAAGAATGCCTGTGACTTGATTACAACTTCTTTAAGTATATTCCAGGAAACTTTTAAGGATTTTTTGTTTGTTTGTTAAGTTACGTGTGACTGCTCACATACATCACGCTGCTCTGTTACTTTTCCCTGAACAGGACTTCTAATAGAGGCATAGAAGAATGCTGCAGCTGACAGTAGAATTTAGTTGATACAATTGCTTTGGAACATATAGGGAGATAACCATTGTTACCTTTGTTAGTAAATTTGGATTCTTTTCTTTCAGAGAATGCACAACAAGATTTCTCTATTACTTGGGAAATAATTTAAAAAACAAAACAAAACAAAAAAACCCCAATGTCAATCAGGAGATCTATCTCCCTCAAAGAATGGATTTAGATCAGACAAACCAGTCGTATGAACCATCAAGTTTTAGGATATATCAATGATTTTGGATTTAAAAAAAGAAGTCCACATCAAATGCTTTAGATTATAAGGCACATTTTGTTCATATGTTCTCTTCAAAATGTGATTTATATCTCTGCTTTCATTACATCTACTTCATCCCTTTGCTTGATGAAGCTAATGTTAGTAGAGACAGCACAACTCTTGTAACACTGATGAGAACCAAGCAATTGCAGGTAACTCAAGCACCAAATGTGCCTTATAGTCAAAATCAGACTTTCCTTGTAGGATAAGGACAAGATGAGGCACTCTTTAAAAATCAAAATATTATCACTTCAGATTAGTATTATAAATAATAATTTAATTATTGCAGACTCACCTTGCATTTTTAGGACTGGCTGTTGTCAAATTAGTTAATGCTGTCACTACAGATTCTTTTACCTCTTCATTATCACTGCTTAGCAACCGTACTAGCTGGGGAATCCCTTTGAAAGAAATAATTGTATGTATGAACATTTAAATAAACCATGGCAGTCTGCAAAACTGTAATACTGTCCTTATAAACAGAAAAAACACAAATTCACATTGCATCCTCTCCCCCCCTTACTTACCCTGGAGTCCAAGGACACATTTACTGTCTATATTCTCACACATGGCAGAAATGGCTTGGGAAGCAGCAACTTTAACTCCATCATTGTTAGCATCCAAAAGGCTTAGGAGAAATTTCTCAACCTCTTCCCAATGTAAGATTTTTCGTATTTCAGCTTTAAATGAGAAATAACAATAGCATTAACCTGCATGTTTTCCAAATCGGTAAAAGGACATGAATTTGATTTCATTTTGTTGTTGGAAATATTTTGGTAACAGAGGCACCAGCCATTAAGAAATGTGCAAAGGACCTGAGCCAAATCCCATCATAGAACATCGTGAGTTGGAAGGGACCTGCAAAGATCATCCAAATCCAACTCCTGAATTAGGCTTCATTGAACTCTGAACCAAGCCCAAATAATGACTATTAAACACAGTATAAACTGTATAAACACAGTATAAACATAAATACTCCAACAGAATGCAAAGTTTGTTCTCTGTAAGACTTTAAAACCACAAAATGCATACAGGCTTGATGGAAACAGCTTTTCCAATGTAACAGATCATACTTACTAAGGATCAGGCTGAACTTCGGTTTATGCTAACAAAGTCCAAAAGCATAAAATTCAAGAACATACCAGTAAATGCACAGTTGAACTTCGTGGAATAGCACTCAATGTCTTAAAATAGTCCAAAAAAAGGCAAGGAGCATTACAAAGAAAATTATCATTTTTGCACAGCTTGTAGTTCTTCATTAATGCCCACTCTGCAGAGAATTTGAATTTTGTTGTCTAGCACAGTGTTCAGTGCTCACCCTACACTGCACTGACCACCAGCAGCTGCAGAAGGAGAGAGAAGCTCCTTCCTCTGCACAAGTAGCAACACACAGCACCAAAGTATCCACAGACATCTGTATATAGATACCAATAAACTGATAAACTCCCTCAGCCCAACACTGGTGAGATAAGAAATGCAGGTGTTTCTTAGAAAGAACCCTGAAAGAAACTTTCTCATGCAGAAAGGCACTAGACAGCAAGGAAGCTCTACAATGATGAGAGTCAATAAACATTTAACCATATGCATAATTTAAACCAGACTAATTATATGCTGGAAGTTATACCTACATAGTAGAATTTTGGAATGTATTAAAGAATTTCAGGAACTGGGAAGTCAGTGGGACTTCAAAATATTTAGAAATTTTACCAGTGCTTCTTACTGTTCTGAGGGAACATTCCCTTGTTTGGACTGTTGCCTTCCAAACAAATAAAAAAATAAAAGGAAAAAAATAGCAAGTATTCTTTTAGATAAATCTGAATCTGTAGTGAATAAAAGTAAACAAATACAAGTCCACAAAGTCAATGAAGAGCAAGTTTGATCGAAAATGCAATTAGAGCAGAAATGACTCAAAACACAGAAATGAAACAGGTGCAGTTAATTTCTCCTCTTCAGCTCAGTTTTAAGCTTTTTTAGAATCCTCAGATACGCAAATGAAATCCCAAAACAAAGACAAAACCAAGATGCAACAAATAAAACAGAGAGGATTTTAAGTGTCAGCAGAGCTTTGGCCACAACTTTGATGTGCATCGGCCAGCTCTCAAGAGAATGCCTCAGTTGGGATGAGATACTACTTTGACAAGTTACCAAGTATGTCGCTGGCCTGTTGCTTGCCAAAATAATCCATAATCCCTAATAACAATCTCTAGAGGTTCTTCATGCCTCAGTAATTTGTTTATTGTACAGCAAGTTACATATTTGTTTACAGATTTTCTTTAAAAATATTCTCGCTTTTAAAAGCAGCTATGATGATGGGTAAGCATTTATTTTAAATATAATTTATGCCTATATGAAACAATAATATGAATAAATAATTTGAATGAGTGAAAATAGTAATTTAAAATACTTTAAACAGAAAAATAATTTTATAATAATGTGGAAAAACAGGTCTTGAATTTGAGCTTACGATAAAAAGTATGCAAGTATATTTAGGTAGCTAGATCAATGAAAATTATTAATATTTCAATATCCAGGTTCCAATTCTATTTAAGGGATGAGCATTTTTTGCTGATCTCCCTGTGCGTATGACTTGTTTCCTTTGTGTCCTCTACTACAGACTAGAAAGAATGCACAACAGAAAAACATGATTTATACTGAAGTACTTCATATTTCAGTGCCAATACCATTTTTATAGTGATTAATTTCTTGACCCTTAAGTAATTTGAATACATTGATTTAACATGAAGGAAAATCAAGCATACCACTAAAAGAATTTGGAGGACCAACCAGTTCTGTCCAGATTTTCATGCACTGACCACATAGTAAGACAACTATTTTTTTTTTTTTAATATATTTTCCTATTTCCCCTTCTTACCCAAAAATCATGATCTGAATTCTACTCATTACAAT
Organism: Hirundo rustica; assembly: GCF_015227805.2. Taxonomy (NCBI): domain Eukaryota; kingdom Metazoa; phylum Chordata; class Aves; order Passeriformes; family Hirundinidae; genus Hirundo; species Hirundo rustica. The sequence goes on along the minus strand of NC_053450.1, from coordinate 138,417,344 downwards.
TCGGGTCACTGTCAGCACCTTGTGGAATTATTTATACCAATTTCAAATGAAAAAAAGGTAATGTTAAATAGTATCATGACCTCCCACTGATCTTGAGATGAGATAATGCAGATAAACAAAGATCTGTATTATGAAATGCATTTGTTAATCAGGCTACAGAGCATGTTTAGTGTGCTCCCCTTTGCGCATGAGATGCATTGAGATACACAGAAACAATGTGGAGAGCTTCAAAGCAGAAGTTTGGCAGAGCAAGTGCGATCATCACTTTGTCCATAAACACTCCACAGCATTTTGTTGTTGCTGGTGTGTCTGGCATTGTCAAGGGAAAATCAGGCTCTCCTTAATCAATAGTCCAGATAATCCACTCACAGACATTCAATAATTTATAGCATTAGATTATATTTAGCATTCTGAAATGACTGCATTATTTGGTGGGCAAGGCAGGAATCACAGTATAATTCACCACTGTAATTCTGAGCATACAAAACAAAATCATCAATAAATTAATATATTAAATTCAAAATTATGTTACAGAACAAAAAAAAATCAGGGACAACGGCATAATGATTATGTATAGAAATATAATCCATTTTAATGTACTTAAACAGAGCAGCATTCTAGAGATACTATTTAAAGTTGAATATGTTCATACCATGTAATTTATTCTGATACTGAGAATAACTCTTAAGGGATAAATATATCTTATAACAACAACATTAAGTTACAGAAGTCCCTTTCCAAAGGGTTGAGAGGGACATAAAACAAAACTGCTTGCTATGATCACATCTATCAGGAAAAAAAAAAAAACAATCCAAAACCAAATTCCATCTGTCAACAATAATAATTTCAAAACCAGATACTGTGGTATACTCAGCTGCCAGGATTAAAAAAAACAACAACAACAACAAAACCAGCTAGATACATGTTCTGTCACAGCAGAAGTAGGTTTTTCATTCCAATGAAAAGCAATTTTTTTTCCCCCCAAGGAAAAAATACAGGAAATGTTGGTAAATTGCAACCTTGATCATCAAACCTGAAGAATGCATAGCTATTGCAAATTTAATTAAAAAGTTACTACAGAACTAAGAGCTGTGTTGTATTATACTGGATTCACATCAAGGCAAGTACTAGTATAGTATACATTGGTGTGGCATTTTGGATAGGCTATTTAGTGTGATTTCAACCAAAATCCAATCAAACAAACAAAACATGAAAATATTTCTGTTTTATTTTTGCACTTGGACTATTTCTTATAACGGCCTCCTCTTTACACTGCAAGGCTGGCTTTATTCCAGTATCTCTACGCAGCTGGAAAATTCAGTGCTTTTGGAGGCTACATTGAGCAGCAAGTTTACTGGACTGCATTTTCCACTGCAACAGGACAACAGGTTTCCTTTTGTCTAGCTGGGTATCACCAAAATTCTACAGCTTGAAAGCAAATATTTTAGATCTTCTTTTGATGTATTTTCCCAGCTTGCTGCATTCATACTAACTGTCACAGGCTGAAGAAGAGAGCAAACCTTTATAATGAAACCTCATTGACTCCATTTGTAAAGAAGCATGACAAGAAGATGCATCTTCACTGACGGTAACATCCCATGATATAAGATCATAGGCAGTACTGTAATATATTATGTGTTCTTGCAACTGTGCTTTAAAAATGTGCTCAGACATGCTTCTACTAACAGCTGCTAAAATATTAGGCCACAAAAACTGAAAAAAAAAAAAGTGTGAAAGAGGACAAGAAGGCTATGCTTATTTGAAAATAAATATGATAAAGGAGTAAGATGCAGCAGAAAGCAGTAGGAGCAAATATAAATCTGCTTAGCATACAACTTACAAGCCTGTCACAGGACTATAAAAATGATACTGACAGTCCTAAGTAGCATAATAAAATAACAACATAGGAAAATACACAAAGAAAATACTGACATAAGAAGGTCCCTTCCTATCTTTGATACCTGAACATTAATGAAAACAATTTTCAGTGACTTGCCAAGCTTCCAACAGATAATAACAAAAGCACAGAAAAACCCAGAGAATACTCGGACACTCTTTCTGTGTATCATTTTCAATCCAAATAATTACAAATATTCAGGATATCACACTAAGCAAGGTGAGAAAAGAATCAGAAAGATAGCATGGGGAGAGATGAAAAGAGGTCTGAAATATACCAGAAAGGAGAGATTATTTTATCTATGTATTAAATTAAATGACATATTTTTAAAATACACATAAAGCCACGATTCAACCGCAAGGTGCCAGAATTATGAATGAAATATTTAAATTCTACTGTCATAAAAATCCCTTGACAGAAGTAAAATCTATAGTCAGAAGTATGTTATTAGTTACATTGCATTTTGTTACACACCACCACTTGGCACATGTTGCAACTCAGTAGCCTATGTACAGAAGGAATTTCAAATATAGTTTGATTAAAAGAGCATCCTTGTGGTCATAAATGATGAGCATGTTCTGCCTAATTCAGAATTCCTTGGTGAATTAAAGAAAAGTATATAAAAAAAGAACTATAGGATGAATAATTATAAAAAGATTACAATGAAACTATTTCACTCCCCTGGGAATATTAATCTGCGAGCCATTTGAAAGGTTTCCTTTCATGCCTCTGTTAAAGGAATTTGTATTTGAAATTGCCTGACATTTATACGAGCAGTTGAATGCAAAGGGAAGTCAGCTTACAATGAAGTCTTAACAGATAGAGGCAGAAACAGTGCCAGCAAAGGTGGCTTAAGATGGCAGTCAGCTGGCATCACCAAATAAAAGACAAGGATCATGTTTTCAGAGCTCCGTTTTCCTTTGAGGACAGCATTTTACAAGAATATAATAAAGTAAAATAATGAAAATAAATTAAAAATAAATTGAGGCCAAACTGTAACATTTTCAACTATATCTATATCTATCTATCTATCTATATATATATATATAGTCTCCTTGCATCCAATTGTTGTTCTGATTGGCAAGACTCATCACTTTAATTAATTAATTCTTGCCAGTGCTTTCCTCAGCACAAATAGTACCCTCAACCAGAGAAGATGGCCTCATTCTGGATAAAAATTTATTTCATAAACAATTTCATGTCCATGGATTATGGAAAAGCCACATACAGTCATAAGCTGCCTTGGTAATTGCCTTTGCTGCATTCTTCTGAATATCAGGAACAGTAGAGAATTCTAAAAATGAAAGTAGTTTTTTAAGGCCTCCTGTCAGCTGAATCTGTTGCAGAGTATGCACATCTTCGAGGCAATTTCCCAACACAGCAAGAGTTTCGATATGTAGATCACTGAGTTCCTAATTAAAAAAAAACAAAAAAACAAAACAACCATACCTTGAAATCACAACTAAAATATCTTAGGCTTTTAAGTTTGTAGGATAATTGTTGTAACTTTCTTTTGGGCAGTACATTCATACTGCAAAGTACATATTTACAAATTAATATTTTCATGTAATTTATTTGATGATGACTTAGGATTCAACACGATTTATTAAAAATAGTAAAACTCACAGAAGTTTTTTGTTTACTTCAAAGAGGATTAGACAGGTACTCAGAATGGGCCTGTGATCTTAAAACTTAAAAAACTTCACTAATACCTCTATGCATTGTATCTCCCATTGTGACACCTGAACTCAAGAAGCACTAAACTGAGTCTTATGATAATATAAACAACAACAGGAAGTTGTGTCTAAAGCCATTATATAAAGTAAACTCCATTCAAATATTGAATAATAAACACTTTGGGAAATGTCTTTGCTTCTTTTCTTAGTAAGCTAGATATTCTAGCTTATCCTATTTCTATCATAGTTCCCTCCAAGCAAGTAACTCTTTGTACTTGTGCCTCTCTTACATAAAATAAGTAATATTTCTCATTAGTCATACAAACATCAGCACCACAAACAAAAAAACTCTTAAGGCAGGTAAAACGTACATTGTTTTCTAGTATATTCAGAAGGCAATCTAATGCCTTATTTTGTCCCAGTAATATCCTGGTTTCTCTGTCCCTGCTAATTACTTCTAAGGTTTGAAGGGCCAACAACTGAATGACTGGATATTCAGATTCCAGCAGTCCCAGCAAGGGTGGAATTACATTCAGTTCACGAACTGCAGCACGGTTTTGAAAATCCTGCAGTAAAATATTACAACAAAGAATGTTAGTAATAGAGAATATAACAATACATCAATTTCTCACTGTACAGAAAGAACACTGAAAATTTGATTTCAGACATTTAAAAGTGAGTCAATACTCCAGAGCTTCCAGTTCTGCAGATTTCTTTCTTTTAAACTAAAAATCAAACTGAATATAATCAAGCCCCACAAACTTAAATTCGAGGGGTTTTTTGCATGACTGAAGTACACACTACAAAATCTAGTCCTGTATAAAGAAGCCTATTCACTCTTGATTTTACCATGTTTACCTCAACATAAATGTTTCTTTGAGAAAGTTTTTATTTAAATTTAGTTTCACTGGTTTTATTTACCTCAGTAGGAGAAAAACAGTTTTTTGCACTCTGCTGTGGTTGCCTGGTTATATCTTCTTTTGTTTTAGGAATTATAAAATGACGATTTAAAATTTCAACTTTAAACAGTGAGTGTGCAGCTTAATAAAAAGACAGTATTTGATTATAATAAAAAAGAAAATAAATAAATAAATTACAATTTGCTTTTAAATAGCTTATTGCACATGTGCAGCATGCAATTATCCTTATCAATATAAGCAAGCACCAGGTGCAGTTATCCAGATATACCCTGCAACAAAGACAGCGAGATAGTAAAAAAGGAGAAAGAGTAAAATGTGATTCTGAATAGACATGCTCTGATGCCCCAAAAGAGATAGAGTTATAAACTAAATTCATTACTGAATTGATTCGCTTAAGCCATGGGAGAGAACTGCCATACAAATGCACCATTCTTTTGCTAAGCGGCATATGGATGACATTAGTGAAAGTAGCCAATAACGAAGCTATTCCTCCCAGTAGGGAAAGGAGCTGTTGACAGCATTCACCTATCATTAAAAAGATGTTCAAAATTGTGCTATGGACTTGCTGGAAAAACAAGAAACAATGCAATTGGTAGTTCTTTAATTTATAGGATAATTCCAACCTTTTGGATAGACAGATTAGAACTCTCATTACTAAGATTAACATTTTTCAACTAAGAAGGCAAATTATTATTTAGTTTTAAAAATCTGAACCTCATACAGATTGCACTTTTACTGCGGTACAGCACAGACAACTGCACTAAGTTCAACAAAATTAAAAGCCAGCTTCATTCATAACTATTTTAACATTCAGGGACTCAGGTGCAAGGAGTGTTTCAAAAACATATATGAACACTGTGGAGTAAAGGAAACAAATATTTTAAAATTACTAACCCCACAAAGAATTTTGCACCTGTCAGGGGTAGGGGTGCAAATGCTTATCTGCCTCTGTAATTTAAGGCAACAAACAAGAGCAAACATTACCTGTACCAAAAGGTGGATACACTCAAGTGAATTCTTCTTAACATCAGGATCAGGGCTACCTAGCAGTCTGATAAGTGGTTCTAACCCACCTTGCTCAAATATTTTTACTTTAGTAGTATATTCAACAGCCATATGTGCTAGACAAAGAGTAGCAAACTCATGAGTAACTACATCTTCTGCAGAGAAAAAAAAGAAGCATTTTGATCAAGTTTTATTCAGCACAGAGTATTTTTCACTCATCCAATAGTTTAAAACATTATTTGAAGCCAAAAAATAATAGCTGTTAACCATACCTGATGTGTCCATACACATCTTTTTCCATTTGTACAACACAAAACACTACTCAGTGAGCTACAGAGCTACTCCTATAAAAGCATTTACCTATTTAACATGCACTAGGAAAAAATCACAAGTTACAGGATGGATTTTATTAAATCATCTGATAAAATGGCAATCATAAATTATTTCTGACCAAACTTTTGCACAAGGAATGAATACTTTAAGATACCTTCTGGCGCTAGCTGTGATATAAGCAAATTTGTGACATCCAGTTCGCTCAGTAACTTCTTGACATCATCTACAATGAAGTAAATACAAATATGAAGGCTTTCGTTAGGCATTGTTGGCTGAATAAAGAAATAGAAACTGCTCCAAGCAAAAGGTACTTATGGACACTCCTTGAGTGACAAAAAGATCTGACCGGGAAAGACACACAATTAAAGGCTGACCAAGATCATAATGGGCCCAGGAAAAAAACAACAAAGCAGAGATTTTCAAGTAGCAGATGACATTATTTGACATTTGATACATATTAAGTTTCTCTGTATTTCATTGAAACTTCATTCAAAACACTTGCATCTAGGAAGTATTAAATATTAATTTAATTAAATCAGAATTAAATAATTTTGATTAAATATTGCACAATTTTAGTTGCCAAAGAAGTCATACCCCAATAGCTAAAACTAGTTGTGGTTAAAATTATCAAATTAAAAGCAATCCTTCTGTTATTTAGTTTTCAAGCTATCATTTTGCAATTTTATGCTAACGCCAGCCCACACAGCAAATGGAAACCATGAATGACACAGGTCTTACTAAAATCACAGTAAAGACTTTCAGATTGCATTTTTAATGTTGTCAATAGCAAACTAGCAAAACCTCAACCTTTGGAGAGAAAAATCAAGTAATATTCTTTGCGACAGACCATGCGATCCTACAGGGCTGTGTTGTTATTATCAACATATTCAACCTGTTGAAATGTAAGAAGAAAAGGTATGAGTTTAATTTACTTTTAAATAAAAAAACAATTAAGATGTGAATATAAATGGGAGATACTTGTCCATTCAAATCCGTGTTTGTGCAGCACCACTGACGACATGCTAATGCTGAATTAAGAGTAACCTAAGAGGGTAAGGTCCAGTGCAGCATGACAGGCAGGAGGCAGTTGAAGAAAAGACTTAGGGTGTGGTTCGGATATCCTTATGGAAGACAACAGGGTAAAACATTCACCAAACTAAGACCTGTTGAATTACATTTATCAGATATGGGTCTATGAAGCACTATAAAAATAACAGCCACTGAAACTCAACCTTTCATCACTTACTCTTTATTCTGGGCCATTAATATAGGATTTTTTGACATGATCAACCTCTTGTTTTAATGACTACACAGTGAAAAATAGTTAAACCTTGAGACTCTTACGATTAGAAGCCATGATGCCAAATACCATGACGGCATTTCTGCGTACAAGTGAATCTTCATGCGAGAGGAGTTTATACAGATGTTCCAATGCTCCAAGACCAAGAAGTATCACTTTGTTTTCATCACCTGAAAAGGAACGGTGTTAAAAGCCCAAGAAAAAGGCCAGCAACCTCACAGTTCTAATGAATCAAGCAAAACTACTACCAATCTTTTATTGGACAGTAGAATCAAAGCACAGAGGCCTGACAGGTCCTTTGGAGATCATCTAATTTACATCCCAAATAAATATGTGCCAAATAGTTTCAAGGATTAGTAGTATCTCAGATTCATTCACATTTTTAAAGTGAAAGATGCTTCTGTCTATTGGACACTCCACTCATTTGTTAGAAACTGCAGTGGAAGTACAAATGAAAGCTTTCTACTTAGCAAAGTACAGGTGAACAGTATCAGGTGAATGCATTTTATTTTCCTCTTTGTTTGCCTCCCAATTTCATTTTCCTCAAAATAACAGTTCTGTAATTCTGTGGATCTTTACTATCCCTCAAGGAAAGCAACTATCAGGATTTGTATCATTAATTCATACCTGAGATTTCTACCACTTGATAATGAAGTGTTTTGTAGCTGAATAAGTGCTGGACATGCCAAGAACAGAGGAGTTTGTGTGATTACAGCCTTCTGTTCTCACTCACGCAGAACACACACAAACCCCAAGAAACAAAATCCCAATCCTACTCCTATTCTCAGTTCCCACAACAGCTTTATAATTCATTTTCTAATGAACCATGCCTGTCCTTCCTAGCTACAAGTGAGCAGTGTGAGAGGAAACTGGAAATCTATGCTCATTCTCAGGCCAAGACATGATTAAAATGGAGGAAGTATTTTTTTATTGAGGGATGGGACTTAATTTACTTGCATCACTCTAAAAAATAGATTAACTGCAATTAATTAACTGAAAACAACTCCTTCTTTTGTGCCACACAACCCTTCTCTAGTGCAAAGTTACAGTCTAGTATTCTGGAAGATTACAGGAATATCTACATCAATAATTTAAAGGATTATTCTTTTAGTATAAACATAAAAGACAAACATCTATTTTCCTGCAGTGTGATATATTTTACTGTGGACAGGAGGGAAGGAGCCAGCAAGAGTTTACGGTTCATAGCTGTCTCCCAACAGTCCACATTCTCTCTTCACATATTCAGAATCTGATCTCATGCCCTTAGCCAAGCTTGCCATACTAAGCAGAACCTAAACATCTTTCAGAACCCAGTGACCCCTAGCCAGCTGTCAAAGCTTTCAGCTCTTCTCTCACAACTTCAGCAGTGTTGGTAATTTACATCAGTATAATAATCAGCATATAAATGCATAATTTTAAAATATAACATATATTAAATAGAAATTAAAATTAAACCATATTAATCAGAGCAAGAATACCACCAGTGTATACCAATTTGATTGACATCGAATAACATGGAATAAGTAGGAGACAACTTAGGAAATTATGTGCTACATAAATTTGAGCCTTTGTTATACAGCTGCTTGTCTCCTGAGTACCTTGAACATGATGTTTAGCTATAGATTATACAGGGACTTTTGGAAGATTTGGAATCTTGGAGACTTGTTAGAATCCTAACTCATATAGAAATAAGCTTGATAAAGGAGGCTGAGCAGTCTGCACTGAATCACCTGCACAGCAAATACCAACACAACAACTTTGTGTAAAAGTAACAAAAAAAAGCTAAGAAGTTCTTTTCATTGAAATTGAAGCTTAAAATTACTACGCTGGTACAGAAGTTTCAAACTGTAACATGAAAAAAAGAATTCTTTCCCAAATGCAGATCTGTTGAGAATAGAAAATAAAAAACCATACCTATGTCATATTTAAAACAAGCTCTATTAAACAGTGAATATAAAATTCTACAACAAAATGATAAAAGTTTCCATCATGCAAACTATAAGATTTCTTTATTACTGCAAGCATAGGTTGGACAGATATTTCAGAAAACCCCCCAAAACTTCGACACCTTTGAGGAGAAAGTAAGATTTCAATGCTAGGAAACTAAAGAATTGTGAACTACTATCAAAATCTAAGCAGTGCAAAACAAAGCTCATTGCAAAAAGACTAACCTTTTGATGCAAATTTATATAGAGCATCACATGCTTTGGCCAAAACTTCATTTTCAGGAGAACTAAGCATTAGTACAACTGTTGCTGGTGTTTTGCTTTCAATCAATAAAGGATCAAACTAAAAATAAAACAAAAAAAGGGAAAGGTTTGATTTGTACTGAGTCTTCCCGTGTGCTGCAGTAAACTCCCACATTTCACTAAAAAAAAAAAAAACCAAAAAAAAACCAAAAAAAAAAACCTAAAAAAACCAAAAAAAAACAAAAAACCCCACAAAACAAAAAAAAAAAAACCACCCCCCCCAAAAAAACAAAACAAAACAAAAAAAAAAAAAAAAAAAAAAAACCCACCAAAAAAACTTGTTTGATATTAATGAGTTGCTGTTTCCTTGGAAAAGTGTGACTTTTTAAATAACTAACAATTATAGACATTGTTGAAAACTAGAAAGAATAATTGACTTCCAAATAAACATAACCATGATTTCATCACGTATGAAGATTTTGGGAAAACCTTCATGCTTCTCGTCAAATCTAGAAAAGTTCTGAAGGTAACAAATGATGTAGTTGTTATACATGCAAGAGCATTCTGAGACTTCAGAACCAGGCATGAGAAGTTTCTTTTGAGCTGCTGTACACAGAGCCTGTGGACTCAGTACAAGGAAGAGGATTTGGTTACTCTGTGGCAATATCACTTTGTGGCTCCTTAAAAAATAAAAGAACACTTTCTGTGCCTTTGTCAACTCAGTTCACCAGCTCACCATGATCCCATACTAGATGAAGTATTTCCAAGATATAATTCCTGCTCGCCCAGCTAGAAACGATACAAAGGTTTCATGTCCATTTCTGAGCTCTTTCATGCAGAAAGAAATCTTCCAACAAATCAGACAATTTTCACCCTCTCAATAGACTTCTTAGGACTAACATTACTTGAGCAAGGCAATCTTCTAAAATAGCCTTTTGTTTCTTAAGAAGACTCAAGGAATTCTGAAAATTCTACTCTTTATTAAAAAGTTTTAAGCTTCCTTGGATTTTGACTAATTGGTTAGTATGAAAAAACTATCTTCTATCCTTACACTTTAGGCCTAAACCGTATCTGTGTTACATACAGAAACTACTCAATACTGGAGTCATGCAGTTCCTCCAAAACAACATATTTAGGTTTAAAATATAGCAGATTATAAGACAGCAATACATATTAATTAAAAATATCGTTACTATATATATATATATACACAAATGTCAATTATTTGTTTTATTTCATTAAAAAAATTTCTAACAGCTACATCAGATGCACATGTTGTTGAACAATCAAGGTACAAAGATACATACAAATCAGTTGTCAAAGAAGGAAATTATGGGGGGCAAATCTTAAAAAACATTCTGAGTGTGCTAGAAGAAAAATGAACACAGAAAAGGGTTTCTTCTTCTCCCTTTTCTGACTTGCTCAAAAATAAGGCAAAATACGATACTAGTACCAAGACTATTAAATTAATGTTTTTGATCAGTTTTTAAATCTAAGTGACCTTCCATGAGACAGATCACAATTCAGTAGGCCGTAAGGTCAACATACAAGTTCCATTAAGAGGTGGCCTGCCTAATGTGTTTAACTGGCCTGCCTAGCTTCAATCAAGTCTACAATCTGAAGAAACTGTCCAAATTCAGGCTTGCTGTGACAAGCTGGAAGCATGGGCCAAGTCATGGAACAAAGCCCCTTTCTAAAACAAATATAATCACCTTACTGTACAGTAAGTAATTCTGCCTAATAATGACTCCGCAGTGGGAATTAAATCAAATAATAACATAAAGGTGCAAGTTACATCTTAAGGACGGGCCTAAAATGATTAAATTAGTTATGGGAATTTTCTTTTTGGATTGTAATGAGGCAAAACAATTCAGCTTATCACAGCTCATTCTACCTATGGGAGAATTTAGAGGTGACTGAAAGTCCCTTTAGCTTCTTCATACTTCTCTACTTTTACATATCTGGGTCTTTGCATGGACAGAAAATGATCCTCAGGTAAATACTATTATTTAAACACAGACACAGCTCCTGAGTTTGGTCAAATACTTGGTGATGGGATAAAACTCCAGGTTTTAGAAAAGGCTGGTAGTTCTTCAGAGGAAAATAAACACCAATACTGATGTCAGATGAAGTTCAATAAGAAATTAAAGATGATATAAGAGTTTTAAATCTCAGTTATTTATACATTGATCTAATACCAAAGTCACTATTGCGTTGCTCCAGTTGCAGCATTTCTCACGTTAACAAGTAATTGTATAAACCCCAACTCAATGAAAATTTCTAGGATTTAATGACAGGTTGGCACATGAGCAGAGTGAAATTAGTCTCATCTCTTCCCATTCGATTAAACATTAGATTTGCTATTACTCTATGAAATATTCAATAGGCACTTTCCTATTTAAAGTACTTTTGTGCCTGAAATGCAGTAAAAGTAGTCACTGAAATCAATGTATCTTTAAGAACCAGAGGCCTGAGCAAGTGAGTGATTGAGGAATTACTGTGTGGTGATTGTCTGCTGGAACAGGTTGTGGAGTATCCCTCACTGGAAATACCCAAGAACCATCTGGATGCAATCCTGTGCAATGTGCTCTAAAAAACCCTGCTTGAGCAGGGAGTTTGAATCAGATGACCTACTGTGGTGCCTTCCAACCTGACCCACTCTGTGATTCTGTGATTTCCTGGGAGGTAATGTTGCTCATGAAAACTATCCTAGAACTGGCTATGACTTCTCCTAATCATAATGTCAGCATAGCTAGTGTTCCACTTTTTTTTTTTTTTTTTTTTTTTTTTTTTTTAATCCAATGCTTGCATCTAAATCTTCATACATCATTGCAGACTCTTCCTGTAATGGCACATATGGGACATTATGTGCTAGAATAATACACTTGAAGTTACAAACAACCTTGAATTAAACACAGAAATTTAACTAATTTATAAGCAACAACATTCCCATCAATCAGTTCGTATTAAGAAAATAGCAAGTTAAATGAAAAAGAAAGCTATAACATGTCTTTGATCTTGACTTTTGTGTACATTTGACTTCAAAGCCATTGGAAACGGAAGAGTATTTGGGGTTTGGTTTGGGGTTTTTTTGGGTTTGGGGGTTTTTTTTGGTTTCTGTTAGGCTTTGGGGGGGGGATGTGTTTTGGTTTTTGCTTTGTTTTTGGGGGGTTTATTCTGCTTCCATCAACTTAATTTAGTTGAAATTGAATGTAATATAAAATATATTTATACCTGCAACCTAGAGAACTGCAGAGCCTAGCGATTTTATGTCTGTGTTCAAAAAGTCCAAGAAAAATTTGCTACATAACTTTTGAAGCCATCTGTATTTTAACACCCTTAATATTCTGAGACACAAGTATTACAGTTAAAGAGTCAAAAAATAACTGTGTCTCTTCTTTGTTTTAAAGATACCACCTGATAACTTTATTTATCCTCCACAGTTTGTTCAGTACAAGAAAAAGTGAAATAAATTACACCCATTTGCCTTCCCTGTATATTCATAATTTTTTAAGTTTCTATGATATTCCTCTTCACAGTGATTCCTTCTGGGAATGAAGAAACCTACTCCCTTTGATCTTTCCTAAAACAAAGGCCATCCTGTCTGCTCTTGCTGTCTTTCTTAGTTCATTCTTTGTTCATTCTGCTGTCTTTCTATAGTTCAGCTGTACCTTTTTGAGATGGAAACACCAGAACTGTTAATGGCATTCAGGTGCACGTATAAGGCATTTGCTAGTAACATGATGTTTTGTCTTTTATTTCTGGAATTTGAGATTTTGCTCTTATTCTCTTTCTCCTACTTAGGAACTGGATGCCATTTTCATGAAAATATCCACATAAATTCTGATACACTGGATGACACAGCTGCAGAATAAAGACCCCATGACTGGCAAATTCTCTCCATTATGAAATCTGAACAATAACTTGTTTTCTCACCTTTGCTTCCTATTTTATAACCAGACATTATTGCTAGGACAGGAATTTCTTTTTACCTGTCCATGTTTATGTGAGTAAAAAGCCTGGTCTGAAAACTTTTGAAAAAGCTAAGTAACTTCATCAATCAGAACACCATTTTCTACTTGCTCACTGACTCTTCCAAAGAACTCAAGTAGATTTCACAGCTCAAAATTTCCTCTATACAAGCACTATTGGTTCTTCCACATTACTATCATATTTATCAATGGGTTTGGTTTTGGTTTTTTCAAGAACTATTTCTACCAATTAGCACAGAAGATAAAGTTCGTGTAATTATTGCTGTATTTCCTTCTGAAAATGAAATTTTCTACCATCCATCCTTCCAATGCCACATTTTCAGATGTTAGCTATTTTTCATTTAGCACAAGACCTGCGTAAACACTATTTATTCCTACTTGGGCAATCTTATCACATTTATTTTACTGATTACCACATTGCTTTGTCTTTTAACACAAAAATAAGTAATTTTGCTTTTCTTTCCTGACTGCAATCACCTAACAGTGTCTCCCCTAAGAACCTTCTTGCATCTAGCCAGTTTGAAAAAGTTTTACTGCTTTTTTTTTATCTTTGCTAGTTCTCTCCCAAAATATTTTGATGCAGGGTGTCAATGTGCTTTTACTTCTCATTTGGGAGTGGAAGCATTATTTTGCTTTCCCATTTGGATGAAAATCCCACTTTCTGGAGGATTCATTTATCTGCTATTATGCTATTGTTTAATCATGATGGGTTTTTTAATCCCTTAAATTTGATTTAAGATCAGTTTTTAACTTTTACCTTTCATAGAATCTTCAGAAGCACTACAGATATCTTTGCTATTCTTAATGCCTTTTCCTTTACCTAGAAAAACTGATCTAGTAGATACCTGGACATGCTAATTATTTCAGTTCTGTGAGTATCTGATCTCCTGTACTAACAATAACCCCCAAGATATTCCACTGAATCACAAATAATTTATGTTAGAAGACACCTCTGAAGACAATCTGTCCAACTGCTCTGTTCAGAGTACAGTGAGCTAGAACTCAGGGCTAGTGCACAGTCTGATTTTAAGTATCCCCAAGGATGGAGACTCCACAAGCCCCCTGGATAACCTATGCCATGCACAATCACTGCTATGGTAAAAGAGGAAATTTTTTTTCTTATGCTTAAATGGAAACTTCCTGCATTTCCATTTGTGCCTACTGCCTCTCATCTTTTCATGGGGCACCACTAAGAGGAACCTGGCCCTATTTCTTTACTTGTTCCCATCAGCAATTTTTACACTGACAAGCCTTCTCTCGAGACCAAGCAGTCCCAGCTGTCAGTCTCTCCTCCTATGACAGATGCTCCAGGGCTTTGTTCCAGTAAGGCCTTGTCTCTCTTGCACCAGAGAACCCAGAACAGGACACAGCACCCCAGGTGTGGTCTCACTCACCAACACTGAGTGAAAGACAAGAGTCCCTTCTCTCAGGTTGCTGGCAACACTCTGCCTAATGCTCAGGATTTTGTTAGCTTTCTTTGTCCCAAGTTCACATTGCTGGTGCATGTCCACCAGAATCACCAGGTTCTTTCCTGTAAAGCTGTTTTCCAGCTGGTCATCACCCAGTCTGTACCGGATATTCTTCCCCCAGGTGCAGGACTTCACCATTTCCCTTTATTGAACTTAATTAAATTCCCAATTTCCTATTTCTCTAGGAAATTGTTGAGGTCCCCCTGAATGGTAGCATAACCATCTGGTCTGTCAATCACTCCTCTTAATTTCATATCTTCTGCAAACTTGCTGGGGGTGCACTCTGTCCCATCATTCAGATCACTAAGGAAGAGACTTACCAGTATCTGCTCCAGGATCAACTCCTGGAACACACATAACACGAGTGCCTGACCTCTAACAGGATCTCAGGCTGCTGATCACAACCCTCTGAGCCTGTCAGTTCAGCTACCTTTTGGTTCATTTACACTGTCTGTTTATCTTGTCTGTACTTCATCATCTTACCTACGAGGACGTTACAAGCGGCAGTATTGAAAGCCTCACTAAAGTCAAGTCAAATTAATATTTAGACATTAATCAAAACAAGGTGGAGACGATTTCAGGAGCTGACAGTGCCAATTCATACATTCCACCTTTTTTTAACACCAGTCTTGTGAATGAAGACATTTTCAAAAATACTCAGGTATCTATAGCTTTCTTTAAATGGTAACACTTCAGTATTTTCTCTAGGGATAATCTTGGGCTCCCCTTTCAATGCCCATGATCTAGCTGATGATCAAATAATAATAATATTGTCTAGGTCAAACAATGTAGATATCATGTGAAAAGTGTCTATCAATCTATGTCAAAGCTAGCATATTTTATCTGCCTGAATTACTGTCTTAAGTCATTCACATAGAGAGTGAGGCTCAAAGCAATGTTTTTCCTCTTGGAGACCAATTCTCAGAACACAGAATAGTAAAAGACTAATTATGAAAGACAGAAGACACATAGAAGTCATGTTGAGGTTTTATGTAATTTTCCTTCCATAAGGATTTATTATTGATTGAAGATTATGAATTACATTTGTAATATTCACCTTTTCACAAGTTGGGTAAACCTGATGTCAACTGCTATGTCTCAGTGACATCACGGCTATTGGATATTAGTGTCTTAGTCAAAACTATTTATACTTATTTATATTGAAATTGCAATGTAGATTTTGCTGACTACATTTTCTGCTCTTGCAGTACTACAACTCTTTACACATAAATCCATTGGCTTTTTAAAACAGTGTACTGAACTTTGCACTTAGTGGGACTCCCTGAGGGAGTGGAACTCCCTCTGTGAGACTCATTGAGGTCCCTATTTTCATAAATTTGGTTGTTATTTGACATAGAATTTATACTTTTTTCTTTTCAATGTTTCTGTATTTCCTCTTCCTGAAGAAAAATTTTTAAAAATGCTTGTATTTTGAACAATTATCTTTTCTGGGGCCTCTTCACACCTTGTGAATTTATAGAAACTCTTGAAAAGTGTGCTAGTGTCAGACCCTTAACCTCTGCCTTTTGAAAATAAGTCTCACTATCACTATTATTCTATATTTGGCTTCAGCTCTTTTACTTTTCACTGTACTTCCAATGACAACAGAAAAACCTAAACTGCATCTTAAGACTGTATATATTTGCAAAAGAGACAGAGTATGTAGTATTATTCAAAATATTTGTCGAATTTTGTATTCAGGAAAAAACTGCAGATCCATCTAGGCTTTTAACTCTTTCATCCTTAAAGAAAGAGAATGTTTTCACAGTTGAAAAGACAGGCAGATTTCAGGTTGCTCTTCTCCTTTCTCCTTTGATTTTTATGAAGAGAAAGCTAACGCTGTTCTTCAACTAAAAAGAAGCCTGGATTGTTTCATACATAACTGTTTGCAATGCCTGCCAAAGACAACAATCTCTACAAAGAACTACACATGCCCAGTCACTCTGGTTTGTATGCTGTCCAAGAAAAGCAGAAACAGAATCATCTTTAAAAGCCATTTTTAGAATAATGTGGGTAAACTAGAAACTATATAAGGATGGTAGAGCTGAGCCTGTGCAATGTTTGTGCAATGTTTATTTTATAGCACATAGTAGTTTATAAACTTACCACATCCTTGGGTGGGGACTCTTCCTTCTTTACTTTTTTACCCATTCTAAAAACAAACAAACAAACAAATAAAAGCAGTCAAACAAACTCTCTTCTGTGTTTTAGGAACTAGTTTACCAGTGATTTAGGGAAGCTTGTAAGACAGACTTTCTTATTCATGTGACCCACCTAATCAGTCTGAAAATCTCTTTGACATGGTAATTTCTATACAGAAAGTAGTCCCTCTTTCTAACATTTGTACACATTTAGTAAAATACATCTGTCAACAACATACATAGCTAAAAAGGTCTGAGACATCACAGACTCAGGTTGTAATGTGGTACAAATACACAGAATATCCCTTTCTGGTAATTAGTTTTATCTGCATCTATAAATCATACATGAACTTGAAAGTCCTTTTAGGGTATCTCCCCATGTTTGTCTACGCATTCTGTGTTGGCAAACATTCCATACAACTGCAGAACATAAAAATAAGCTCTACCTTGAAAACATGATTCATATACAATATGAATTCTCTGTTCATATTTCACAGGAGACAAAAATCACATCTGCAGGTATTAAGAAACAGTATAAATTTCATTGATTTTAAAAAGTTACATTTATTTTCACAAAGTCCAGCTTGTTTTGTTACTTTTTCTTTCTGTATTAGCACATGTGCACATAACCAAGAAGACCTTCTCAGCTGCATCTAATAGCAGCTTCTGAAACATATGGATGTAATATCTCGTGTGGACCTAATTTCATGTGGCTTGCAAAACTTCAGCAGAGCCTTCCAGTTAAGGAACAAGCAAAAGCAAAGGGCAACATGAACCACTAGCACTAGCTATGCATAGAACATAACCCGTTATACCAAAGTTAAGTTTGTTTTTAACACTGTGTAAAAGTGAAATGTGCACCGTCAGTACCCCTTGTTAATTCCTCGGTTAGCTCTCAAAGGGAGACCACACATTCACCCTCACTCAGAGTTTACTGAGAGCCTACCTCTGGTGTAAGAGATTATTTTCTAGTGCAACATGAGCTGTAGCCTGGCTGGTTACAAAAGTCAAGGCTATTGTTTGTTGTGTTCAACAAAAATTTGGACCTCTTCTTGAATTTTTCAGGTACTGCTCCCCTACCAATCTCTACAAATCAATTGTAACACAGCACTAATGAAAACAGGTGATAAACACATCCTAAAAACAGATCTGAAATTTAAAACTTCATAGGCAGATCACTAATTACAGTTTTGAGAGGAAGATCCACACAGCCAATGATTTTTCAGCTCCAACCTGCTTTACCCTTGTGCATCTGCACACACACACATATGAACCACACACACACAAATTCAGGGTTTCAGAAAGCACAGCTTTGGCCAGAGGCAAATTAATTTACATAAGAAAAAGCATAAGGACAAATTACTGACAGTATATTCAAAAAGTGTGATGGACACACTACCTTCTGATTTATGCAGTCACTGTAGAAAGTAAGAAACATGCACACATGCAAGAATCAGATTTAGACAGTCATTCAGGAAATCTGGGTTATTTAAATTGTGCTAAATCCTGGCATGGAGATATGGACACTTATTCAGACTCAGTCAGTTCAGCTCAATTCATTTCGGATGTAAATTAAGCTGCAGTCATAAAAGGCAATTTTAATTCTGAGTGAGTTTAATTAAGTTTAAACCAACTAATTTTAAAAGTTAATTAATGTAAAATTATTTATAATGTTATATAATTAATGTTCTCAGATTCAAATTATATATATTTCAAGACCAAGAATAACTAAGGTTTTTAATGGCAAATATTTCTTCACTCTGTATAAATACATCCAACTTCTGAGCATATATTTAAGAAACTTTTACATATTTCTAAGTGTTCAGAAATATTTGGTTCCTTAAAAAAATTCATTGAAAAGCAGTGTGATCAGTAGCAACAGGCAGAGCAAACAGGTCAATTACTTTACCATGGGTTATGCCCCTCAGTCTATTTCTTTGCTGCAGTTATTAATCCAGATTTCAATGGATTCTGCTATCAAAGAGTGGTGTAAGCTTTGTTTTCATAAAGCTCTCTATATTCAGTGGTCATTCTCTGACTTGCGGGAATGATGGACATGGAATTCTTTGGCTTACTGATAATTAAAAATGTGTCTTTTGCATTGACCTGTAATTATCAGAGACAATCAATGTGTATTGGTATTAAAAGGCTACTGACCCATAAAAGAGCTTCTTTACTAAAATCCCTTTCTCTCCAAGATAATTGCGAGCTGTCTTTTTCTCAGTAGGTTTACAGTATGCCTATTTCTGATTCTCAGTTTACCAATCTAAATATTTAGAATTTGGAAAACAATTGCAGGAGGGCTTAAATTTTTGTATCTATCAAATGCTGGCTTAATGTCATCTGAAAACACTTATTTTATAATGAAAAATATTCACTAGTAATTATATGCAATTAAATTAATTAATTTCTGGACAAACTGGCTGCTCATGGCTTGGATGGGTTAACACTGCCTGGAGGAGACTCAGAGGGACCTTACTGCTCTCTGCAACTGCCTGAAAGGAGGGTGTACTGAGGTGGGGGCTGGTTTCTTCTGCCACATAACAAACAATACAGCAAGAGGAAATGGCCTCAAGTTGTGCCAGGGGTGGTTTAGATTTGATATTTGAAATACCTCTTTACCAAAAGGGTTGTCAAGCATTGGAACAGGCTGTCCAGGGAAGTGCTTGAGCCACCAGTCCTGGAGGTATTTGGTGCTTAGGGACATGGCTTAGTAGTGGGCTGGGCAGTGTTAGGCTAACAGGCGGACTTGTTGATCTTAAAGGTCTTTTCCAAAATAAACAATTCCAAGTTTCTAAATCTTAAAGAACAAAATAATATTCTCATTTGAGTAATATCCTCTACTTCATGTCCTGCAGATTTCTAGAATCATAGGAGCATGCCTTTTCTACATATGTTTTTTGAGATTAAAGGGTTGATTGTTTTAAATCATGTAGAGCTAGAGGTAATAAAGTACTTTGACCTAACAGATGTAGCCAATACATAGCCAAGCAATCCATGAAGTTATCATTCTGTGCTACTTCCTGTCCTTCACCTGGAATTTATTGCCTCAGTGGTAGACAAATCAGCTTGCTTTACTTTCCTCCAACCCAGTTTTAGTGCAGTGGTGCAATCAGGTGTTGTCTCTCAAGAAGCAGGACAGTCATTATGTCTAACGAAATCCTCATTCCAAAACCAAAATCCCCAAAGCTCTCCCTCAGTTCCGGCTATTCTTAGGGCCTTAGCTCAGTAGGCACTTCCCTGTTTCACTCTGAACTTCACTAGGACTTCCAGCTTTCCCACAGGACCAGAACCACTCCAGTGTGAGCATCCTAAGTAAAACCCGTATCTGGAATCCATGAGTAGTGTCCATTAAACTAAACAAAGTATCAACACTAAAGTTAATCACTCTGCTTGATAACTGATGGAGCTCTAGTCAACATATTCAATAGCTCTTAAGGCAGATTCATCCTAAAGAAGGTATCTAAAATGGAATAGGACCTTAAATATTAACTAATTTTTCTCTGGACCAAGACCAAAGTCTGGAGTTGTTAGCTCATGTATTTACATTGACATCTAAGTCTGTGAGCTAAGTTTATTACCCCATTTCTCCACATGAATGCCCAGGCTAGGCTAGGTCTGGCAGGCACTATCCCTGCAGACCGAACACTAGCAGAACCAGGCACACGAAAAAACACAGCCACCTTGTCTATTTTTCAATGGCTGCAGGAACAGGCATATCTCCAGTGATATCTCTATGACCAGAACATTCTGCCTATGAATGGAAAATGATTTTGCGGAATGTCACAAATGCGGATTTTTTGGTTCATCCAACTTCTTAACTATTTTATCAGGAACTGGCATCTCTGCCACGTCAAATAAAATCTGGAAAATTTATTTAGTTCTTGAAAGAGTTGCTGCAAATGCAGCAGAGGAGCAGACTCCAAGTACTAGATCATAAGATAATAATGGCCCTGATCCCTGCACTTATTTATTTTTATTGTCATACTTTAATGTGAATAGTTGCTTTTCTCAGTGTGAATAGTTTCTTAGATTGCAAATCTGAGATACCTATTTATTTCTAGTCACTACACTTTTGTTTTTTAAACAAGAGATGATGGCTAGCAAGCCAGCTTAAACAAAGAAAAATCTATAAATCATACTTTGAAATATGAGGAAAATTTTCTGATTGTTTTTTCTGTTTGAAATACTGAAGTCTTATAAATACTTCCTTTAACCTATTAGAGTCCTGCTTCATACACTTAAAGAATATAATATTTCCTGGGTTTAAATCAGATAATGCATTTAGCAAACATTACCTGCTCCATTTGCATCTTCTATTTTCTAAAATCTTAAATAAAAGATGCAGTAACCTAGGACCCTGCACATACTGTGAGAGCTGAGATGAAGAACAGGAATAAGTCAAAGACATAGCCAACTGTGAAACCTCTTAGTCTCTTCTGAGAGCAATTACCCTTGTAGAAAAGCAGTGCAAAGAGAAAGATTTAGAAATAGCTTCTAACCAGTTGTTTATTACATGATCCACTTTTCAAATTAACATTCCAATGCTTTAAGACAGTCTGAAATTATGTCACTACAACCTAGCCACAATTTTCAGGTCCTTACTGAAAATGATGCAAAAATGAGATTCTTTTTGCTCTTATTACAGAATGTCAAGTTAATTGAGCAAGTTTAAGTGAATTTAAATTTATTTTTGTCTCACATAAACTATGTTTTCTTGGGATAACAGTGAAAATTGCCTATAAATCAGTCATTATCGCTGATTATTTCAATTGATTTTTGTATGGACATTCTAGTACTGCTGCCTTCCAATGCAATCAAAAGATAATTATGTCATCAGCAGACAATCTCACTCCTGTCTTGAGTCCATAAACCAGTATGTCCTCTGTATGCCAGCTTAAATATCCTCATCATTCTCAAATAACTTCATATAAATTAAGAGAACAACATGGAATAGCCTTGAAGCTCCTTTCTTTCTCCGGAACTCTTCTTTCATCTTTTTTTCTGCCCAACTCCTTAAATATGGATCCCCTTTCCCTGTGTTGTCCTGACAGTGCAAGCATTACCACACTATTAAAAAACTTGGCTTTATATAATAAGAGAGTTAAAAAGAGATAGCAGGTCCAATTTAATTTTCAGTTCCTGCAGATAAAGATATATGTGCCATATGAAAATAATACATTATATGACAGACCAATTAAGTCAAGGCCTTTGAATTTGCCCACTGTTTTATCTGTGTGCCTGTGTATATTTGTCAAAAAAAATTATGAGGAAGTTCCACCTGAATATGAGGAAAAGCTCTTTACTCTGCAGGTGATCAAGCACTGAGACAGATTGTCCAGAAAGGGTTGTGGAGTCTCTCTCACTGGAGAGATTCAAGAACCACCTGGACACAATCCTCTGCAATGTGCTCTGAGATGGCCCTGCTTGAGCAGGGAAGTTGGACCAGGTGACCACTGCAGCCCCTTCCAACCTGACCCACTCTGTGGTTCTGTGAGTATGAACAGTCTTTCCACATGGCTGATCAGTATCCAGCCTCCAGAACAACAACAGACAAATGTTTCTGATAAATGCATGAAACTAGTCCCCAAAGTCAGATTTCTTCCATCTGTTACAGGGTTTCTATTTCCCTAAAGTACCACGGTTTAGATATCCTCAAGTTTTTATGTTCTTCCTAACAATAGTAGCTATTTTTACTGTCCACATAAACGCCTAATCCTTCTACACTTCATTCTTAGTCAGACATACTACAGCACAGGTACAATTGTCAAGTGTACTGTATAAGGAACTACTCCTTAGATTTTATTTATTTATGTAAATAGTTTAAATGTGTTACTCAATTCAACACAATAACCCTTCATTCTTATATTACAACTTTAGTTAACAGATGCCTCGGCTTGATGTTTTTTACCTTCCTTTATAAGTCACTGTACATCTGATTTACTTCCTTTCTAAGCTGTCTTAATTATTTTTTCCATACCGCTTTTCCAGACATGTATGTTTCCTGTCTCAGAGTCCCTCTGTGACTGTTAAACCTTTCTCAGATTTGATGTACCTAACGTGGAAAACCGTAATCAATTCTAGAACACTACTGACTTATTCCAGTGACATTGTAACTTTCAGGGTATTTATTTTTACCCAGTTTCCTCAGTGAAGATCTTCACTAAGTTATCCACATATGGTAAACAGTTTGTTTTCTCAGTCAATCACAATTAATTTAGATTTACTACTGAAGAGTATATTGGTCCAAGTATTCCTTACAGGATAAATTATACTGCTTTCATAAACAATGAATTTTATTTGTCATGGTGCTACCAGTTCACGCAAGTGCAGAAGACCTTTGAGAAGGTTTTACCAGTCTTCTTTAGCGATAACAAAATTATTTTAATCTCACCAGAATATTTTTATTTGTCTACATTATTGCTAATTTCAAAATTATAATGAACATGTTAAATAACATCAGACCTAGGATCTATTCTTGGAGAATCCAAGCTGTGACAAGCTGAATTGAGGAGATTTTTGTGTGTGATTCTAAATGTCTGAGATGCATAGTGAAATCCTTCATCCCATGAGAAACAGACTAAAGAAAAATGGACTTAATCGAAACCACATGAGAGACAGTAGTTACACAACCATTATCTGAGCTGTAATAGCAGGACACTTCCCATTCAGAAGGCAAAGATGGTCTGACTTAGGAAGAAGTACTGGTGAAATATTAAAGACACTCCTAAGATTTTAGCCAGCTGTGAAAATCTGCATGAATTAAAATGAATGCTTCCTCCTGTCAGTTTCACGGGAACACACTTTATCTTAAAAACCTCAGATATTTTTTCCTACCTCTCTCATTAAAAAGTTATTAAAAAAAAAAAAAAAAAGCTGTTCAATGACTTCAATTACTTTATTCACTGGCACGTATGAAAACATTCTTTATAGCAAGTATTTATACCATACAATATCTATTTACTATATTCTATACATACTATATAGTATAATATATAAATCCCACATATATTTCCATATATAAGAATCAGAATACATTCAGAATCCTAGGAGGGTTTGGTTAGAAGGGCCCTCAAAGGTCATCTCATTCCAATCCCGCTGCCATGGTCAAGGACACCCTGCACTAGATGAGGTTGCTCAAAACCCCCATCGAAGCAGACCTCGAACACTTCCAGTGACGGATCCACAACTTCGCTGGGACACTTGTTCCAATGTCTCACCACCCTCTGAGGGACTAGCTAACCTAAAAACCTACCCTCTTACAGTTTAAAGCCATTCCCCCATGCCCTATGCCTACATGCCCTCATAAAAAGCCTCTCTCCAGCTCTCTTGTAGGCCCGTTGTAGGTACTGGAAGGTGCTCTGGGGTGTCCCCAGAGCCTTCTCTTCTCCAGGCTGAAAACCAACAATTCTCTCAGCCTGTCTGCATAAGGACAGGTGCTGCAGTCCTCTGATCATGCCCTTCCTCTATCTGAAGGTAACAAAATATCCCCACTGAAAACCAGTTTTCATTTTGCTAGCCTAAAGAATTCTTTTTTCTCCAAAAAATGATTCGTTATTTCCCACAAAGACTCAGAATATGCTGAGTTGGAAAGGACCCATCAGGATCATCGAGTCCAACTCCTGCCCTGCACAGCACCATCCCCAGAAGTCACACCACGTGCCTGAGAGTGTTGTCCAAAAGCTTCTTGAACTCCGTGGGCCTTGGTGCTGTGACCACTTCCCTGGGGAGCTGTTCCAGTGCTCAACCACCCTCTGGGTGAAAAACCTATTCCAAATAACCAATCTAAATCTCCCTTGACACACCTTGAGGCCATTCCCTCAGGTCCTGTCACTGGTCACCACAGAGCAGAGATCAGTGCCTGACCCTCCACTTCTCCCTGTGAGGACCAGGAGGGTTCCGCTTGGTCTCCTTCAGGCTGAACAAGAGGAGTGACCTCAGCTGCTTCTCACACGGCTTCTTCTCCAGGCCTTTCACCATCCTCATGGCCCTCCTTTGGACACTCCAACAGTTTAATGTCTTTTTTATATTGTAACACCCAAAACTGTCCCCAGCACTCGAGGTGAGGCTGCCCCAGTGCAGAGCAGAGGGGGACAATCCCCTCCCTTGCCTGGCTGCCCATGCTGTGCCTGATGATCCCAGGACAGGGTTGGTCCTCCTGGCTGCCAGGGCACTGCTGGCTCATGTTCAACTTGCCTTGGACCAGGAGCCCCAGGTCCCTCTCCTGTGCATACATCCAGGGTTGTCCTGTCCCTGAAACTTGACCTTGTTAAATTTCACATGTCTAGTAATTGCCCGATCCTCCAGTTATTTCTGCAGGGCCTCTTTTAATTTCAATAACTACACAAATATGTATCTAAATTCAACCAGAATGTTTAAAGACTTATCTACATAAAAAAGATATTCAATAATGGGCCTTGAAAACTTTCTGAAGACACATGCTCTTGACTGTAGTGTTCAGATTGCTTTAGAAAGAAAAATCATATCCCAGCAGCATGTTATTCATTGAACAATGTTTTACTAAAAACTGTAAAACATTATATGATTATATGTTATAGTAAAATTTTATAGATTAGTCAAGCTTTTAACAAATAAAAATCCTAAATGGAACACAAAAAGAATGTTTATCCTCATCTCTATTTCAATTAATAATATATATAAAATATAATATTATCTATAATAATATATTTCCCACATATATATTGTCTATTCTAAGGATGCAAAACTGCAACCTTAATCAAAGGATTTCTCATACTGCACGTACTGAAATCTTTCCTTTTTTGATAAAAAAGTTTACCACTGATAATATGTTGTTTATGCATGTACAAGCAAAAGAGCAAGAAGAGACATGGCTAATTAGAGTAGAGTTGAAGACTAAGAAGTATTTTTCAGAAAGTGAAGTTATTTTAAACAGTATAAATAGGTTCTGAAAAATGGCTGTGATGAGACATAGTAAAGGCAACAAAAGAGTTTCTGCAGGCTGTAAAGGGGACTCAGTTTTTTTAAAAAAAAAGACAGTAACCACAAAACACACACACGAATTTATGAGTAAAGAACACCACAACATAAGTAGAGTTTATCTCATTTCCTGGGGTTCTAAGTTTAGCCCTTACTTTTCCAAGACCCGGTAAGTATACAGGCATATGGAAACTGCTTCTATTAATAATTTTCTCTTCAAAGAAATGTATTGGCTGTTTCCTTTTCTGAATTTTTGCTTTAGAAAGATCATCCTCATAAGCGTTTTTTAAGTCCTTCTGAAAACATGGATGACCTCTACTGAACATCCCAGATGAAGCCTCTCCTGTCTTGTACTAAATGGTGCTCATACTTCTTTGTCAATATGGGAAATGTCTCAGATGTGTTAATATCACGTTCATGATTTTGATGGTTATGTCTGCAAGGGTAGCCCTATTGTTTAATTTTAACTGGTATTTTATTAACAGTAAAAAAAGAAATAAAAATACATTTGTTGCAGTTTAAGATAAATACACAAGTAGCAGATTTGCAAACATAAGGACAGCAATGGATACATAAACCCATGTTGGCATTCATTGTGTTAGAGAAATATTAGATAATCAGAAAATGGCAACATGATAAAAATCACAAAAATGAAAGGAAGTTAGAAAAGGAAATGTTGCCTCCATCAATAAATGTGAAAGTAATCTTGCTC
Organism: Hirundo rustica; assembly: GCF_015227805.2. Taxonomy (NCBI): domain Eukaryota; kingdom Metazoa; phylum Chordata; class Aves; order Passeriformes; family Hirundinidae; genus Hirundo; species Hirundo rustica. The sequence continues at coordinate 138,390,752 of NC_053450.1, read as the reverse complement.
ACTCTCAATGAACAATAGAAAGCAGATGTCTTTACCTTGCATAAATAACAGACTATCTCATATAGATGATAATTTTGGATAACCAAAAAGATTTTTAAAAGAGTTCTGTACTACAGATGATGCTTCTCTACCAGTTGATCTATATTTTGCTTTGAAATTCCTGTGTACAAAAATCCTAAAACCTTTGAAATATTAATAAATTAGGTGAGGTTTTCCCTCTAATAGCCTAATCACCTGTTACTACTCTTTCAGAGAAAACTTCTGTACCCATTTTTTTATTATTCTCATCTTCAATCCATAGAATTTTAGATTTCCTACCTTTCATGTTACTGTCCCACAAAAATTCCACATCTTACCTGAACTGTTTGTTGTTTTTTTTTTTTTCTTTTTCCATATTATCTATCTAGATTTAAAAAAAAAATGTTTTTCTTCTACCATCTATATTTTCTTATGGCAGGTCTTTCCTTAGTGCATTTTCTTGCTTCCCAGTTCACATGTAAAAATACTGGTACAGTTATCTGCTGAATGCATCCACCCACTGCTGACACCAGTTCCTAAACTCCCAGTTTCTGGTATGAAATAGTGTGAGGGGCCCTTCAGTGCAGGATATTCTCTGTCTGGGTTTAAATTTTATTTATGTTCATACTGATACACTTCAGCTGTTATTAAACACCACAGTTTTAACATAAATCTTGCAATTGTCAAGATTTGCTTTTCTTAAAGGGGTAGATAACCTTATCATGCAGACAGGAAGTTTTCAGTGCGCTCTTTGGTTGTGATTGGAAGAAACTTCAATGTATGCCTTTAAAAATGACAGAATCTTAGAATGATGGTTGGAAGGGTGTGTCTGGTTCCGTCCCCAGTTCTGCACCACCACAGAAGGTGACCTTGATGATCATCTAGTTCCAGCCCTCCTGCCGTGGGCAGGGCACACCTTCAACTAGACCAGGTTTCTCACAGCCCCATCCAAACTGGCCTTGAACACCTTCAAGGATGGGGCATCCACAACTTCCCTGGACAACCAGTTCCAGTGCCTCACCACCCAGTAAAGAATTTTTTTCCCAATATCTAATCTAAACATACTCTCTTCCAATTCAAACCCATTCCCCCTTGTCCTGCCACTATATGCCCTCGAAAATAGTCATGCTCCGCCCTTTCTGAAAGTTCTAATCTGGTACGTGGAAGGCTGGGGAAAACAAAAACAAAAACAAAAACGAAAAAAAACCACAAAGAAACAAACAAACAAAAAAAACCAACCCACAACAACAACACTTACTTTGAATGTCTACAGACAGGTGACCCTCGGTGCACCGGTAAGCGCCGAGGGGCCAGACCCACCAGGAGCCGGGGCACGGCCCGAGGGCTCCGACCGCTAACGCACCGCCCGCCCGATACCGCCGATGCTGCCCCGGCACCGCCACCACCCGGGAGCTGTACCCGGTGATTTGTGAGGGCAACTGCCCCGGGCCCGGGTGCCCTCAGCGCGCCGCCGCTCCCCGCCCTCGCTCCGCGGCCGGCGCAGCGCAGCGCAGCGCAGCGCCCCCCGCGCCGCCCGGGGGCGATCGCGCAGCGCCGCCCGCGCCGCGCTTCGGCCGTTGCCCGGAGACGGCGGCGGCCAAAGCGCCGGAGGGAGGCCGCGCCCGCCGCCGCGCCTCCTTCCCTCCCCTCTCCCAGTCGTCCCTGGGCAACGGCTTGGAGCGTTTCGTGTGAATTCCCAGAAGGCTTCGGGGAAGCGTTTCGCCGTGAAACAGTCGTATAATCGATTTCTTCACACTTTATCCCGACTCCGAAGTGCTGGTGACACTGCTTTGAGGGAAACTTCAAGTCGTTCATGCTGATGGGCCCTTGATAATGACGGGAAGAGGAATCCGTTATTTCTGCAGACTAAAGGAAAAGGATACTTACCCAAAGACAATTTCTGAAAATTAACAAAAGTGTACAGTCTGTCTGAAAATTGCAAGTTGCTGTGTTCACACCTTCCTTTTGTGAATTTTCTCGATCCTGCATCACTGTCTATTTTCAGATCATTTGAGGGGGGGTGGGAAGTGGAAGGCAACAGTTTTCAGGAGAAATGGGTAGAGTACGGCGCAGGCAAACCTCTGTCAGAGTGCCGTGGGCAGAACATCAGCACAGAGGCACGAGGGGTGACCTCCTCTCTCCTCAGCTCCTAGGCTGGTGACGGGGGAAGCTGTGCCGTGTGGAGAATTGTGCTAGTCTCAGCATAATAACTCATTCCAGTGGTCTCTTTTGCCAGCCAGGGCTGTTTTGGAAGGAATCCTAAGCTGAATTCTGAAATCAAATAACATTTTCTACTTGAAATGCAGCATAATTGCTCTCAGTAGCTGCAGGAGTAACAGAAGACGGGCAAATACAATAATTTTGGGGCCTCAAAGTCAGGTAGTAATAGGTAAAGAAATAACAGGCTGCTATCGTCTCTCTCCTGTGATTCCTTTTAATCACAAATATCATTGCTTTCTCCCCAGATTTCTTCAATGTTACACTGCAAGTATAAATTTAGTTCTATTTTTATAAAACTTATCATTCTGTTGAAATCATGGCAGAAACATGTCCTGGCCTCACACTATGACAAATGTGTACCATCGTAACAGACGAGCTAGTGGGTCATTTTCAGCCATAGGCAAGACACGTGTGAGGGCATCTCTTTCCCCCTTTAACATCATAACTCCTATAGAAAATTTATGGAGATTTATAGTCATCTTCCTTGGAAAGCAACTGCAATGACAAGTCAAGAACAATTTATACTGACTGGTATCTCTGGAGACAGAAGAAATCACACTCTTTTTTTTTTTTTTCACAAGCTTTGTGACTGACTGACTGACTGACTGACTGACTGACTTTCCATAAAACCTGACCAGTGTCTCAGGTTTACAGTGGTTAGTAGAGTCTCACTCTGGCAGGAAAGGAAGCAAAAAACTTTTGGTAGAGGCAAGTCACCAGCTTCCCTAACTTCTTCAGGGACTTTTCTCTAAACAGTCAGGCACCACAGTGATGGGTAGGTGCTATAAATGTAAGAGATGAATGTAAACAGTAAAGGCAAAAATTTGGGTTTAATTCTGTGCTAGGTGTGGCTGGGCTGCAGATGCTTTCCTTCATAGTAGCTTGTAGATTGCCATGTTGTAGGTTTGTAACCAAAACTGTGTTAATAACACTCTTGCTAAGCAGGGCTTGCACAATGTCAAGGCTACCTGTTTCTCACGCTGCCCTGCCAAGGGATCGGCTGGGAGTAGGTGGGAGTTTGGGAAGGGGACACAGCTAGGGGAGCTGACCCCCACTGATTTTATGCCTGATCACATTAGGCTCAGCAATCAAGCTGGGGGCTGGTCTTCCCAAGGCAGTTGTTGGTTGGGGACTGGCTGGGCACGTATTTGCTGGTGGGAGGTGCTAAGCCTTTGCAGATCATTGGCCTTTTTTAAAATTTTTTTCTTCAGTTATTAAGCAGTCTTTATCTTGAGCAATTTGTTGTTTTCTCACTTATCTTTTTCTAATTCTGTCCCACTTGCTGCTGTGGGTGTGGAGATCAAGTCATCAAGAAGTCCACTGGTACTTAGTTGCTGCTTAGGATCTCCTTATCCCAAACACAACAGTATCTATTACTGAGAAAGCTTATCTTTTGCTTGTCATCAATAATGTTAGTTCTTATTGCTATTTCAAACATAATTCTGGCTAACTGCTAGTTGGTTAGATATTTTCCTTATTTCATCTGAATGATCACATAAAAGATATGCAATGATGCAGAGACCGTGTGAAAGAAGAGGGACGTGGTAATCAGGTGCATGTTCACCCTGTATTTCAGTACACGCACGTGGAACAATGGGCTTGGTTGTCCTTGAAGACTTAAGTGGCTTCTACAGGTAGGAAATGCACAGGTAGTCTCAGACTCGTAGCCAGGACTTTTCACAAATTTTGTGAAGAGTGTGAATCTGTTTTGTGAAACAGAAAGGAAGATGGACAGCAGCAGATGACCAGGAGAAAGTCAAGCCTGCAGAGACAGAATGAAGATTTGGTGGTTTTACTTTCATCTCTGTTTGCCATGAGAAGTGGTAATCAAACACTGTGCGACAGACATATAATTGCTGCATTTTTACCTTTGTTTTGGCAAAATTATATACATACATCAAGAAAAATATTTTAAAATTTAATTTTATGAAAATTCTGAATGTGTCCTTAAGTATTAGCTTACTAAGAAGGAAGCAAAGGGAGAGAACAAGTGAGGAGAACAGCTACAAAATGTCATGAAAACTCACAACAGACAATGTATTAGATTATGTAACCTAAAAATGTGTATTCTGTTTCATCCGTTGAAAGCTGGTTTTGGGGAGATGATTTATCCTTCTCTCACCCTTCCAGCAGGGAGGGGGGCACATGCCTTCTGATAGTGGCCCAGCCATTAAAACCAGGTGGGACACTGTTTCCTATCCCTTTCACCACCCCTCCATCCTCCAGGGGGACATCTGATAATGGGCCATTAGGGCCCACCAATGACATGACACATTCCATCATCCCAGTGTGAGATGCTCCACCCAGTGTATGTGTGTGGGGGAGCCAGCTGTTCCTTAGCTAGATAAAAACTAGACTTTCTACAGGACCATCTCTACTCCCCAGAACCACATCTATTACTCCAGGAGGACTTATTTGGACTGCTTCCAACAACCTGACTGTCGCTGTGCCTTGTCGCTTCACACAGACCACAGGCTAGCTCAGGGGCACTGCGGCTGGCGTTCAGTGGGTCGGGGTAGCAAGGCACACAAGCCACCTCCTCCCCGTGGGCACTAGGTTCCCCACCAGGCGACAGGACAGAAGATGTAGACACGACTACGGCGGCGAGAAAGAAGCCAACTCTCTGGCACAGTGCTGAAGGTGTTTATTGAGGGAGTCAACGGGTGGAGCTCTACCTCGGGTGGCAGCTGTGCTCAGAGAGCCCCGAGTAGAGCTGTGCAGGGACTTTTAACCAGGGGAGGGTTCAGGGGAGGTGACAACAGGTCAGCCAATGGGAAAGCGAGGGGGTGTAACTGAGGGTGTTAACCATAAGATGGGGGCCCAATCCCAAGAGGGAGGGAGGAGACTGCTCAGGCACCCACCAATCACTCGTCGCCCTCCCTGGATCTTTCCAGAACCCAGGGAAGGGCCCTGAAGTGACGGACAGGGCGCCCAAGGGGAGAGAGAGGGGATTGACAACTGGGGTAGAGGGGGTAGGGGTGATTGACATTTAACGAACTGTTATATAATAAACCTGGGGACAAAACCATTTGGGGACAATTAAGGGGTACAAGGAACAAACCAATTTACATATAATTATTAAAACATACATAAAACTCATCAATAATCCAATAAACTTGAAAACACGCCGCTACATCTCCCCCTTTTTTGTTTTTAAGATGAGGTGAACTGAAAGGGAGGAGGGAGATATTCAGAGTTCGGATAACTGGAGGCGAACCATTCGTGCTGGGTAGGATACCCCAGTCCATGATCTTCCAAATCGGGGTTCCTACCCTCATCGTCCTCCATCCTGTCCATCTCCATTTCTTCTTCTTCCTGTTCCTCCGATTCTACGGTAACTCGGTTGACTGAGGGGGAGCGCGAAGTGGAAATCAAATTTAAAATCATCCTTTTGAGGAGTCCAAATGAAATCACAGTCAGTAATAAGATAAACAAACACAATAGCAAGGTCTTTAAGGTGGATGAAACCCAGCCTGTGAGTCCCCAGTTTCCAAAAAGTTCGTCCAGCCAGCCGCCTGTCTCCCGTTTGATGTTTGTGATCATTTCTTTCATCCGCTGGATGGTGGCGTGGATGTTTTCCGCCTTGGACGACAAGTTGAAACAGCAGAGACCCTCAAACTCTTCGCATCGGTGGCCATGTAATATAATAGGAGGAGGTAATCAATGGCCGCCCGATTTTGAAGAGTTGCCTGTCTCGATGTTTCCTCCTCACCCAGGAGGTTTGTCAAGGCATCAGTCGTCAAATTAGCTTGTTTAGCTACCCAGCACTCTAGGTGGGCCAATTCACCTAGAGCTTTAGCAATTGCCACCCAAGGTAAGAAGATGGTGACAGCAACTCCTTTTGCTTTTGACCAATGCACAATTTCGTGATCACAGTCTGGGTCAATTGCACTGAGATCCCTCTTTTGGATTGCCGAATTCCAAGACAATTTGCGCTGCCAATTTGCTACAGAAGTTTTGTTGGGTGTAAACAAGCTCAACTGGCCTAACGTGCACGGACCTCCTGTGTGGAGAGGGGGGATGCCTGCCCACGCTCGGTCACCGCAGATCATAAAAACTCCCTTCGGGAGTTTGAGGGGCTTATGTCTGGTGGTGGTAGGAATGTGCACCTCTATGGTGTCCCGGCACCAGTTGTCCGGCATTAAACGATGGGGACGGATTTGATGGTAAAGTTTGTCCTGTCCCTTTGGGGGGGTGTAAATGAACTTAACACAAAAAGAGGCATTAACTGAACCAAGAAGCTCTAATTCCGTAGGGTAGGAAACCAATTGGGGAAGGGAATGCTCAAAACAGTGCCAAACAGAAAAGGGGTTCTTGATAGGGCCTCTCAAAGTATAAGGGTGGGGCCGGACCTGGTTGGCGGTTTGTAAATATCTGAGGAGTTCCGCGGGGAACTCCTCGGGCTTGAAGGGGATCCCCACGAGACAGGTAGAGAGAGGGTCATCCACTGATGCAGCCACGAGGCAGATGTGATCCTGGCCCATGGACCTGGCCAGCGTCGCCCACACGTTGGCCTTCGGCTGCGGAATGATCCATCCAGCGGCGTGGGGACAGAGGCTGCTGACGACTAGGTAGACCCCAAGGAGAAGATGGAAATCCCTCAGGGGAGGAAGCTGTGCTCTGGCGGGAATCATCTTAAACTGAAAGAAACTGAAGAACATATATTAATTGATATCTGCAACATCAGGGGGAAAAGGGAGCTCTTCCCATTGATCGTCATCCCTCCTTCTGCGCCTCCATGCTGCTTCTGTCACCTGGACAGATTTTTTTCCATGGGACCCAGAGACCTTCGGGACGTAGGGTCTCACCCATTTTGATGGTACCCACTTAGGCCCAGTGGGGGTGGAAACGCAAGCGTATCCACGACCCCACGTGACCAGCTCGTGAGGCCTTTCCGTCCGCCCTGTCTCTGGATCCCTGACCATGACCGGCGGCTTTTCCCTTTGATGGAACTGAGGGTTTGCACCAAAGTGCCGCACGACTGGGGGGTTCAATCCCTCGAACGAGCAGTTTAAAAAGTTGATAGTAAACAGTGCCCTGGCCAATCGAATTGAGGGTGGTTCTGTCTTTAACACCTGTTGTTGTTGGTGCAGGACCCGTTTGATGTCTCTGTGGGTCCTTTCGACCACGGCTTGACCTGTGGGGGAATGGGGGATGCCGGTTTTGTGCTCCACCCCCCATTGCTGCAGGAAGCTGCAGAATTCCCTTGAGCGGTACGCCGGACCGTTATCAGTTTTAAGCTCCTTCGGGATCCCCATGAAGGAGAAGGCCTGGATGAGGTGTTTGATGGCATCCAAGGACTTCTCCCCTGTGTGGGCGGAGGCAAAGACTGTCCTAGAGAAAGTGTCCACAGATACATGTACGAATTTAGAACGGCCGAATTCCGGGAAGTGGGTGACATCCGTTTGCCACACCTCGCAGCTCCTAAGGCCCCTGGGGTTTACTCCCGCACTCAAGGTGGGCAGCGCATATTTGGAGCAGGACGGACACGCGGCCACAATCGCCTTGGCCTGTTCCCGGGTAAGGTGGAACCGGCAAACAAGGCCAGGTGCATTCTGGTGGAAGAGTTGGTGGCTGAGTTTCGCCTGCTCAAAAACATTCGGCAGGGGGGCCATTGCAACAGGGGCAGCGAGAGCTTCAGCTCTCCTGTTACCATCCGCAATGAACCCAGGCAACTCGGTGTGCGATCTCGTGTGCATAACATAAAAGGGATGCTCTCGGTGGGAGACAAGCTTTATTAGTTTCGAGAGCAGTTCAAAAAGAGCAATGTTGGACACCTCCTGCAAGATAGCTTGCTCTGCCCTGGAAACTACCCCCGCCACATAGGCGGAGTCAGTAACTAAATTGAAGGGTTCAGGGAACTTCTCGAACGCTCTAACGACAGCGGCCAACTCAGCAACTTGAGGTGAGCCTTCCACCTCAGCAATATCTGCCTCCCACTGCTGAGTCTGAGGATCTTTCCAAGTCATGACTGACTTGTGGGATCTTCCGGACGCGTCAGTGAAAACAGTTAGAGCCTCGAGAGGTTTCCTACTCTGAACACTCTTTGCAGAAAGAACGAATTGAACATCCTGATTGAAAATTTTATGGGCAGGCCGATGTATTGAAATTTGTCCTGTAAAGGAATCCAGGGCAAATTGCAGGGCTTCATTTTCTTGAAGCAGATGTTCTAACATTGCTTTCGTAATTTGGCCCGATTTTAATCCAATTGGTATGTGTATGCACTGAAAATCGCACCCGGCCAGATATCTGATCCGCGATCTCGCCTTGCGGATCAACTCAGCTACCAACTCTTGTGGCCGGGTCATCCTTTTGGATCGCTGGTGGCTAAGGAAGACCCACTCTATGATTAAGAGAGGATCATTCCCGCCTCGATCCTTTTTGGTGTTATTGCTCCATTGGAATATTACCCCATGGAGGTGTGGCAATCTTCCCATTACAATAAATTTGAAAGGCAAGCCCGGGTCGCATCTGTGGGCTTGCCTGGTGGACATACAGTCCTGCACCTTCTCCAGTGCTTTCTTCGCCTCTGGGGTAAGGATCCTAGGAGAACTGAGCTCCTCTCCCCCTTTCAATAAATTGAAAAGGGGGGCTAGGTTCTCGGTGGTCAGGCCTAGCCAGGGCCTTACCCAATTCAATGCCCCACACAGCTGATGGAGATCCGCGAGGGTGCTTACCTTTGTTTTGATCTCCAATTTTTGAGGAACAATGGTCCTCTTACTGATCTCAAGTCCGAGGTATCGCCAAGGTGGCATCCGCTGAACCTTCTCTTCTTGCAGCTCGAACCCTGCAGCAATCAATGCATGGATTGTCAGGTCGAGCGCGTGGGACAGAACGTCATCGTTCGGGGCACACACAAGGACATCATCCATGTAATGATGGATGATGGCCTTGTCCGCGGCTGCGCGGACAGGGGACAGCAAGGAAGCTACAAACCACTGGCAGATGACAGGAGAGTTTTTCATCCCTTGTGGGAGAACTCGCCAGTGGTATCGCTTCCTTGGGGCTGCTCGGTTGGTGGTTGGCACCGAGAACGCAAAACGCGGGGCATCGTCAGGGTGGAGGGGAATTTGAAAGAAACAATCTTTAATATCTATGATTGCCAATTGCCAATTTTGGGGTAGCATGGTCGGGGAAGGCATCCCTGGTTGTAAAGATCCCATGTCCTCTATAACGTTGTTAATTTGTCTGAGGTCGTGGAGGAGCCGCCACTTGTCCTTCCCCGGCTTCTTGATCACAAAAACCGGGGAGTTCCAAGGGCTATTTGTTTCAACAATGTGGCCTTTGGCCAGCTGCTCTTCCACGAGCTCTTCGAGCGCCTTTAATTTTTCTTTGGATAGCGGCCACTGCTCTACCCAAACTGGAGAATCTGTTAGCCAATTCAGTTTTTGGGTACGGCGCTCCTCAGTGACCGCTACGGAAAAATCCTGAGAGGGGTTGGGAATGTCAATTGTGACCCCCCATTGGGACATAAGATCTCTCCCAAGCAAGGGTTCCTTATAATTTAAAACGAAAGGGCGAATATTAGCCAATTGCCCTCCCGGTCCCTTAATTTGGACCACGCTTTTCGATTGCTTAGCTAATTGTAAGCCCCCTACACCTTGCACATGTCCGGCTACGTTTTGCAGAGCCCAATGTGACAGCCAGTCCTTGGCGGGCACGACCGTCACATCTGCCCCTGTGTCTAACAGGCCCGTGATTTTGAGGGCCTCCCCACCCACACTAAACTCACAAGCTACCCGGGGTCTTTCTTCTGTGATGGCCTGCACAGGGCAGACCATCACGGTCTCAGATGTTATTTTTTAGTCCCCGGGTAGGAATCATCTGGGCGATGATTTGGCCCTTCACTAAGTAAGTAGGTGGGTGGGCACAGCACAGCCAGAGAACGAGTCTCCCAGGGTTGTTGACCAGCGTGCCTGGGAGGATCTCGATCTCCAGCGGTGTGTGTTTACAGTCCCCGATTACGATGAACTCACCTTCCTCGACTGGCCAGGGGCCCTGCTCTTCGGTATTTACCGATGCTAAGACCCAGTTGGCGGTCCTCAGATGCAGACCCTCGGTGAGCCGCAACCGATATGGGGAATATCTCAAATCTGTAGACAAAATCGGTTTTGAAAGGTCATGGTCAGTGGGAAATGTCACATCCGGTGAAATGGTGTCTCTGTTATTAATCGCATTGGGCAGCATATCATTGGCGCTCTGATGGTCTTTTGCTCCCCCCTTCATTCGGTCCACCCTATTTTTGTCTTGGCGCCGGGTGGACCTGCGCTCCCCACTCAGGTTTTTTGATTGTCCGTTTGCCCTGCTTGACCCTCTCCTCCACCTCCCCCTTTTTTGTTTTTAAAGTTGTCGAAGTCCTTTTTGAGATGACATTGTGTCGCCCAATGTCCCACATCCCCACAGAGGTAGCAGCGCTGTTTGTTCGGGACATATGGTCTCCTCTGTGGGGTTGGCCCCGAAGGTGGTTGGGTGGTGGCCGTTGCAACCTTGGGAGTCTTCTTCTGCTGCGATGTTTCACCAGTCTGTAGCAGGGGAACTTCGATCTGGCAGACTCGCAGCATTTCTGCCAGAGTGGGAGGGGGACCTAAGGGAAGGCTAAGTATCGCAGTTCTACACAGCGAGTTGGCGTTGTTAAACGCCATTTCCCTTAGAATCCCCCTTCTCGCTGACACATCCGGGATTTGAAGCTCGACTGCTCTGGTGAGCCTTTCTACAAAGGCGGTGAAGGACTCCTCCTGCTCCTGGAAGATCTTAAAATATGATGTTTTAGGGCCATCGGGGGCCATCCCGAAAAAGGCTGTCATGGCGTGGTCTCGCACGATATCGAGGGCTTTAGGTGGGATGATGTTCGCCTGATCAACAGGCGCCGTCCAGCGTCCCTCACCCATCAGATGATCCAGGGTGAGGGCATTCCCTTCCTCGTCGACCGTGGTTTCAGGGTCGACAAGGAGACTTGGCAAAGCATCTGAAAGCAGCCGCCTCCATGCTGATTCCCAGAGTTGGAACTCTGTGGAATTCATCAAGCATGAAAACAGCTGCCTCAGATCTGCAGGCGTTACAGCAGCCACATTCAGATCAGAGCGGAGGAGCCCCCTGAAATAGGGACTCTCCCGCCTGTAATCCTTGTGGGCCTTGCACAAGTCTTTGATGGCCGATTGGGGGAATGGGTGATACACTGGACGCACCTGATGCCCTCCACGGGAATGTTTGTAGACCACTGGGGCTAGTGAAGGAATAGGGGAAGGCCGGTGGGACTGGGAGGACTCAGGCTCCGGCCCCGCCCCCTCCGGTCCTAGACCGTGGGAACCAGGAGGGGGGGCGTGGGAACCGGAAGTGGAGGAGTCCCGCCTTCCGGGAGGGGGCGTGGTCTGAACAGCGGATGATGTCATTAGGACGTTTCTGGGGGCGGAGTCGCAGGGAGGAGCCAGGGGAGGGGCAGGAGGAGGGGTCATCAGGGAAGGCGGAGAAAAGGGAGGGGCACAAGGAACGGAAGGAGGAGGAGTTTTACAAGAAAGGGGAGGGGTTAGTAATAAGAAGGGGTTGGTCTGAGCAGGGGCGGGAAGAAAGGGATTGTGGGGAAAAGGAGAGGGGGATGGGGAGAACCGAGCCATGCGGTCTCCGCCATCTTGTGAGGATAGGGTAAGGGAGCCATCTTGGGGTTGAATTTCCCCATCAATGCTGAACCGAACTCTGGGTTTGTGAACCGGGAAAGACGAGGGTAGGGAAGGCTCCCAGACCATCTGGCCAGGATGGTTCGAGAGACCCCGGGCAGTCCGGCTAAGACTGCTCGGGCGGGGGGATCCAGGCATTTTGAAGGAGCCTGAGCGGGCAGGCTGAGTGCCTGCCGCTCCTTTCAAAATGCCCTTCTGGGGACAGAGGGGTTTCAGGGAAGGCTTGGGGGAAGGAGAACAGGGGGATGGTTGCCTTCTGTCTGGCTCCTTTTGTACTTCATATTGTTTCTTTATCGCAGAACTCAGCTGCGCGACCAAATTGAAATACTTTTGTACTTCTTTATCCCCCGTCCCCGCCAATTGAAATAATTTTCTCTCCACACTGCTCCAAAAACGGGCTGAGTGGAGCCGATCGGGGGATATTTTTGGGAAGTACAAAAAGAGCCATCTGACAAACCGCTTCAAATCACCTTTAGGGACATTTAACTTGGAGTCTATAACAACAACCTTTAAACTATGGTACACGCTTCTTTGGGCAACCGAAAGCTTCACACCCATGCTTTCCCAAAAAGGTTGCCCTCAGCTGACACCTGAGCAAAATTAAATCTAAAATCAAAAACAAACTGCAAGATTCACTATAAAAACCGAGCGAGGATCCCACCTCCTCGGGGAACCGCAACCAACAAAAGGAACAACCGACAACCACAAAATAAAATTACAAACGAAAAATAACAAAAGGGGATCCGAAAGTGAGTCTGAAACGGGAGAAAAGGGCAAACCCAATTCCCCCGGGCTGCGCAGCCAGAATCGCCCTAAGCGATTCCCTCCCAATCCAGTTTTCCCCCACCCCTGGGAGAAAACCTTCCCTAGTAAGTACCCCAGCAGAGATACTTACCCCCACCTCGGATCCAGCGAAGCCCAGGGTCGCTGACCGGCCGCCTGGAGAGGGCTCCTTGGGTGTTCAGGAGTTTTCCTCTCCGCCCTCAGGAGCGAGTTGTGAAACCGCTCGGACCGAGGGTAGCGTGACGTCCACGGACTATTTTCAGGCTCTTCAAGCCCCAGTCCTCGCCGCAGGGTCCACTCCGTCGCCGGGGGGCCCCACGTTGGGCGCCAGAAACACTGTCGCTGTGCCTTGTCGCTTCACACAGACCACAGGCTAGCTCAGGGGCACTGCGGCTGGCGTTCAGTGGGTCGGGATAGCAAGGCACACAAGCCACCTCCTCCCCGTGGGCACTTGGTTCCCCACCAGGCGACAGGACAGAAGATGTAGACACGACTACGGCGGCGAGAAAGAAGCCGACTCTCTGGCACAGTGCTGAAGGTGTTTATTGAGGGAGTCAACGGGTGGAGCTCTACCTCGGGTGGCAGCTGTGCTCAGAGAGCCCCGAGTAGAGCTGTGCAGGGACTTTTAACCAGGGGAGGGTTCAGGGGAGGTGACAACAGGTCAGCCAATGGGAAAGCGAGGGGGTGTAACTGAGGGTGTTAACCATAAGATGGGGGCCCAATCCCAAGAGGGAGGGAGGAGACTGCTCAGGCACCCACCAATCACTCGTCGCCCTCCCTGGATCTTTCCAGAACCCAGGGAAGGGCCCCGAAGTGACGGACAGGGCGCCCAAGGGGTGAGAGAGGGGATTGACAGCTGGGGTAGAGGGGGTAGGGGTGATTGACATTTAACGAACTGTTATATAATAAACCTGGGGACAAAACCATTTGGGGACAATTAAGGGGTACAAGGAACAAACCAATTTACATATAATTATTAAAACATGCATAAAACTCATCAATAATCCAACAAACTTGAAAACACGCCGCTACACCTGACCAAGAGGGTGCCAGGTTGTATCCCTGACTCTGTCAGGGTTTTCCAGGATTTTTGTTTGCTACCTTGCTTGTTTTTTTGTACTACTACATTTGTATTTTCCTTTTTTTGTAATATTCCTAGTAAAGAACTGTTACTCCTATTCACATATCTTTGCTTGAAAGCCCCTAATTGCAAGATTGTAATAATTTGGAGGGAAGAGGGTTTTCATTCTCCAGTCCAAGGGAGGCTCTAGCTTTTCCTTGGCAGACAACTGTCTTTCAAAACCAAGACAAATAGTCAGAAATGACAGAATCCACAGAATAACAGAATATTCTGACTTGGAAGAGATTCACAAGGATCCTTGAGTCCAGCTCTTGGCCATGCACAAGAGAGCCCCAAGAATAACAGCATGGGCCTAAGACCATTGTCTAAACACTTCTTGAACTCAATATTTTATTGAAATATAATTTATTCTAACACTAAAATATACAAAACAAAATAATACATATTGTATTAAAGATAGGAGATTATGAAATAAAATAACTTCCTAGAGACTCAATACCTAATAAAGTGAAAAAGAACTTATATCTACAAGAGCTTCAGTAACTACACATTTTAATTTTGTGATTAAATTTTGTGACTTAACTTTTGATAAAGCCACTATAGAATTTGTGTGCTGTCCTATGAAGGGACAGGGCCAATCAGATTGATTAATTTCAAGCTTCTGGAAAAAAAAGAATCAGGTATGAATCAGAAACATATTTGAAAGAATATTGGGGAGCAACATTTTAAAACATTTTAAATATTTAATTTCAAAAGGGATTTAAATGAATAAGCTACTGCCAAATCAAACTACTTGTTGAATTTAAGTGTTGGAAATTTGCATGTTGAAGTGTTCGAAATTATCATTCTGCTCTTACTGGAAGTGCCACTGGGGGAGCAATTTCTCATTTCCTGAAACATCAGAAGTAGAATTTGCTGGATTCTTAAAAAAAAAAAAAAAAAAAAAGTCATAATTTATGCTTTAAGAAATACCTGATGACATACGGTACACACAGTCTTGTCATATAACATGTTTTATATCACTCTCAAAAGACACTTAAAAGGAACTTTCCTTTTCTGACAAGAAGCAGCTGGCTTAAGGAGTGATGAATTTACAATGCATCATCTTGGTATTTCGGTTTTCTGTATTACTTCACACATTAAATTACTCAATATCAATGTAGATGGACCTCTTTCTCTAGAGGAAAAGAAAAAAGAAATCAAAATGGAAAACAAGCCTTTCCTTCTGATTTGCAACTGAGATTTGTAAGTCGTCATTTTTTATAGGCACCCTGCCTGAACAAGTGTATAGTATGGGAGTATTGAAAAATGTTCCCCCAATGTAGTTGTATTCTTTTCTATAAAACAATAACATTAAATTCATGAATTAACACTTTTAGCAAATAGTGTAACACTATAATTTAGAAACTAATGACCTGCAGCCACAGCTTATACCTAGTGCTGATCATGATATGTCACATCAGTGCATGTATATGTGTGTACTTAATAGCCTGATACTCTCAGAAGGAGACAGGTGGTTCAGCAGTGAAAGCTTTAAGCCAGGAGTTGAGACCCCAGAACTTTCTGTGTAATCCTGAATAAACTACATATAATGAAACCGATCTAGTTATTTAACAGAAATGACTTTAGTATTTCTATAGGTGTATTTCTGCCTATAAAACTGAGGACTTCTGAAGTCTTCATCATACACAGTGTTTTGAGACAAAATTCACTAAGGTCCTCAAAAACTGTTGTTGCAGCAAATAAACATTACAAAATCAGGAAGGGGATGCTTGAGCAGTACCTGGGAAATCAATGCACACTTGTTTCTTAAAGCATATGTATCCCAAGAAAATGAGGTTTTGTTTTACATCACCATGACTATCAAATTTTTTGTTTTTTTTTAAAAAAAGTATGTTAGTAGTAACCACTGTCAGCTAATATAAATGGACATATACAGGTATGGCTTTCATCTAAAGTGGTATTAGAAAACTGTAGATATTATCAGAGATGTTGAAGAATGACTGAAAGGAATGACTGAAGAAAGAAACTGAAAAAATTTTCGACCTTGTATCTAACACAGATCAGATAGTTCTGCCTAAATATTTTCACATCTCTTAGCAAATGTATTTTAAACCTTGTTCTCCCAAGACCTACATCCTTTTAAAGGCTAAAGTGAATCAGTTCTCAGGGATGCTGTTAAGTGTCATGCTGAACAGATTATTTGATATTGAGTTTTCTCAGAGACCACAATCTCCTGTGCCAATGAAAAAATACACAGATTGTGTTTAAAAAACCCAAGATTTTTCTTGCCCAAATTTCAATGTACAGCTTCATTCTTCAAAGATTAAATATTCTGTAGTGTCCTCAGGACAAATTGTGCAGCATTGTTTCCATTCTTGTAGCAGCACCAATCCTCTGAAGCCTTGCCAAAGGCTATGTTTCAGCAAGGAATGTTAACTCTATTCTTATCTTGCATTTGAAGGCTAGAGTCAAAAAATATAGAAGATAGTTTAATGAATATTTGTAAGTTGATTCAATACTGCAGCATTCAAATCAAAATTATTCTTTATGAAAGTCTTTGCTCTTTTAATTATAGATATAGAATTCTCAGAATTTGAAGGTTTAGTCCCTTTTTTTCCTCCTTGTTTCTTTCAGATGTCTAGGGGAAACTGAGCAATTTCATCACTTCTCTTCAGCTCCTCTTCATTAATCTACTCCATAATTAACATAATTTTCTAAACTCAAAAAACACTTCAGAGTACACAGTTACAGTTGCATTTTACTTTTTCTTACTGTGCAATTTTTAAAATCTTAAGGCAAAATATCGCTGCAGCTGAGAGGAAAAAAATCCCCTGTATAGGGTTTGGGTTTTTTAATTCAGAAAACAGAAAAGAAACAAACATTTTAAAGCTTGAGGTTATGCACATGAGTCATAAAAGTAAATTTTCTTGAGAAAGATGCTAGTTTGGATGAAAGTCCCATTGTGTTGTTTTGTTTAACTGGAAATTCAGTTATGTCTAGAAAATGGGTTCAGAAATGAACCCAATATTATTTAAAATATTTTAAGTTGTCAGTCTGTATATTACTTTTAATTATTATTTATTACATTCTTTACTTTTACCTAGGATAGGTCTCTCTGTTGTCCTTTTTGATGTCAAATTGTGAGAGTATGTCAATAGCCTGTTACTATTGCAAAATACATGTAATAAATACATATATTTAGGGCTATCTAAATATCTTCAAGCTGCTTTCTTCCCTTTTCCTGTCACAGTCAGTTAGGGGAACTTTTGTAAGATTCAGTACACATATTTCTTCCCACACCCTACAAATGCTTGTTTTGGAGTGCTTTTGCCAGACTCACACCAGATAGGAGAATCCAGCATCTAGCTGGCCAACTGCTTAACAAACCCCATGGGTAACTTGGAAGGAGCCAGCATTGCGCTCTCTGAAGCCTGGTTCCAGTGCCAGGTCTTACTGCTGGAATACTGTCATTCACATTTTCAATTAACTCTAGATATAGATCTAGACCTATCAGCCAAGCTCTTCTTATATTTTTGGTCCTAAAAATGCTAGACAAAGTGGAAGAGAACCACAAAAAGGAAGATAAGCCATGCTTCAGTCAGTGACCTTGAACTGCATGGAAATAAATGAGACTTTTTTTTACTTGAAATTATTTTGAATTTCACACGTTTCCCACATCGATTACTATCCAGTTCTTGGTTTGACATGATTTGTTGTGATTGTTCTTTAGAGAGACCCCGACGACCATGGAGGGCAAAAGGCACAGAGTCTGCTCTTTCCGGGGGGGCAGATCATGGCTTTATTTTTAGTGGTCCTGCCCCTACAGAGTCCGGGCCCTGCAGCTAGCTCCTTGCTCATCCCCGTTCCCAGGCGAAAGAGACACCCACCCCCTCTCCCAGGGCTTTTACCTAGGGGGGAAGGGGCTAGAGGCAGAGGCAAGCCACTGCCCAATCTGGGACAAGGTGGGAGTGGAACAGAGTTGGGTTACATTCCAGTGTGGGAGGATGGGCACTGCCAAGCAGGGACAAGCCACGTGATGCCCTTTGAACAGGGGATACAATAGAAAACATTACAAAACCCAATATAAAATGAAACACAATAGAAACCCAATTAACACACTATAACAATTTGTGTTGAAAATTACTTTGGCATATTGCCAGCCTACCAAAATGCTCCGTATTTCTGGATGTTAAGGAATTGGTCATCAACCCAGTTATTTTCAGTGTTTATCAGGGTGCATTCAGGAGTTTTAGTAGGATTTCTGAACAGAATTGTTTCAAAGCTGCATTTAGTTTAGGATATTGAATAAGATACCAGCTAAAATTTCCTGCAACACAACCCTCCTTTGTCTACTGCTTTTCCTGTGTTCAGTTACGTGTCATTGGATCTTGCACTCCCTTTGACTTGAGAAGAATTGCAATTTTTGTACTTGCCCATTCCTAATTTCTGAATAGATACATACTAATACACCTTTTGCTGTGCTTAAATTGGACTAGGACTAAATCCTGTGTGGTTTTTCAAAATCACTGTTGTCAAGAACAGCAATAATTCAAAGTTAGTTGCCTTACATGGCTCATTTATAGAGCAGAGCATAAACTTTTCAAAAAGCTTGGGAAGTTCAGACTTGACGATATGGTTTCCAGTGCAGAGAGTAATGGTTTTGAAAAAGGCTTTTGGATATATAATTGTGTTTTGTTGCGTTCCTTATGATTAGTAAGATACACAAATTACTGTACCCAGATGGAACAAGGTCTGTCTTTGTGGGACCCCAGGATCTTGTTCTTTTTACCATTCACATTCAGGAACTGTCTTGCAGAAAAAAGCAGGAGTGAGAAGGGGAAGGATGCAAGTCAGAGAGTTTATGGGTTTTAGTTCCTGACACAAGACACGTGAAGCTGAGCAGCAGGGTACTCAGAAGCATTCCTTTTTCTTTTCTTTTCTTTTCTTTTCTTTTCTTTTCTTTTCTTTTCTTTTCTTTTCTTTTCTTTTCTTTTCTTTTCTTTTCTTTTCTTTTCTTTTCTTTTCTTTTCTCTTTTCTTTTCTTTTCTTTTTTTCCTTTTTTTTTCTTTTTTTTAGCTCTCTTTATAAAGATGACTGACCTGAAGATGTGCTGGATTTATGATTATTTGCTTTCTATACTTTTTTAATCTGTACACTAGCACTGCTTTTCATTGCCTACTGGTTTACTGTGGTAGTGTTTCAAACTGAGCAGGTAGGGGAGAAGCTTGCTTGCTTGAAAAGGGAAATCAGATTTTAAAAGCATTTACAAAATTATGGCTGGTGTCTGCTTGCAGACTTGCTGGCATATTTAAATTTGGCCTTCATAAAATTCTTTTGGACATTTTTTCATCTACTGATACCAAAGTGTGTATTTAATAGCTTCTCACATCAAATTAAGCAGATTAATGTGATCATTTTTTCTTGTTCAGCCAAACTTTTGAAACATTTTTGGTTGCAATAGCTGGTCATCCAGCCTATGCAGTTAAGCAACAGGTTAACTGTTTTCTTGTGACAGTTCCTCGGTTGCTATAGATTAGCAGAGCTGACTGACTTCAGCAGAACCAGACCTATTTCCAACAGCTCAGGATATGGTTTCTTGAGCTATATTACAATTAAACAAACTTGTTCAATTAGCAAAAATTACTTTTTACAGTGAAAGGATAATAGAGGATTTTGCTTATAGGTGTCTCCCTTTGATCTTAGTCCATTGAACTATTTAATGATTCTGTTTTGTTTGGTGCTGCAAGCTATCAACTAGACCAAAAAAAAAAAAAAAAAAGAAAAAAAAAAAAAAAAAGAAAAAAAAAAAAAAACGAAAAAAAAAAAAAAAAACCAAAAAAATTAGTTCTATCATTTTCAAAGGCCTTTGCCATTAAATGTTCATGACTAAATCTATTTGTGTGTGACTTAGGAGGCAGTAGCAGCAAGAAGAGCTGCAGTGAAAAAGAGCAAAATGAGAAGAGAGACAAGGTGCACAGAGGAGGCTGAAATGGATTGCTTGATGACAAAGCTGGAGTATGAACAGTCAGAGAAATAAATCAAAGAATGGTTTTGCTTGTTCTGTTAGATTTTCCTATATTTGTGCAGGGGGTAGGGCCATATGCTTAGGATTACTAAGCTAATGTGCCTTTCAAACAAAAAAAGGCATTCTCTGGGGTTTATATTTTCTGTTCTCAGAACTCGTGAATTCAGTGTTGAAGTCATTAGTGATTTGCGGGAGAACATAAATCTCACTTCTGGTCTCTGTGACTGGACCTGAAGAATCTAGATGCAATATTTCCCCAAATGACAGCTTGATGCCAATCCTTATCTCTAGCTACCTCAGCCTGGTTGCATGCTATTTAAAAAAAAAAAAGGCTGAGAGTAAAATAGTTACTGAAGACCAACACAGACATGTTGATGTTCTTTAGAACAAGTATTTTATATTAGGCAGACTTGTAGATAGCTACAACTTTTTAAAAATTTTCAGGAATACTCTGTGCCAATGTCTGTTGTCTTACTTCACTGTCACAAATAGTAAATCTGTGCATAGTAAGTCATAATAAATCATGCTTATTAGCAATTAGTATCTGATAAAAATTCAAGTTTGTTGGAAAATTGAAACCACTGGTAAAGATTTATATATTCATATAAATTACATTTAGCATTATTCATAATATTCAGTTCTGTCTTTCCCAGAATAATATAGAAACCCTATCACAATGATTAACTATATGTGTTTCTGTTATTATCCTGACAGGTTTATCAGAACGGTGTCTTTCAGATTTCTGTAAATTATAATAAGATATGACAGGCAGGCTAGATAAGAAAGGATAAACATCTTCGAGAAGGAAAATTGGAATAGTTATATATTGTATTTGGTAAGACAGAGATCTTATTGGAAAGAAAGATGGAGGGAAAAATATAATCATTTCAAGGTCATAGACAATTTTAACAACAGATTCTACTTATTTTCCACTTGGCAACCATTATAGTAGCTATGGCATAGGGAGATCAAATAGAAGTAGAAAACAGGAAGCTCTTTCATGTTGCAGGTGACTGTAATGGGTATTGCAAAAAAACCTAGTAATTTTTATTTGTCCCTTTCATTGTGCTAATGAGACTCTCTTGCTTATAAAAGGGTTTCACTTGGCTATTGAGCTTTCTGCCAGTTTAGAAATTGGCTAGTTACTATATAGTTGTATTGTATGTTTTAGCACCTGTTGTTATGGTCATTACTCAGGGATAGTGACAATTGCCGTTTGGTCTTTTGTACATGTTGTTCTTTCCAGCCTCTCTATGGCTTATTGTTTTTCAGGCTCTGAACCTGTCATCTTCCCAGCCTGAATAATTTTCTCGCTGTAGGACAGTTAGTGTCTCATCAGTCAAATACTTCGGTCTGGAAGTGATTTATTCAAAGACGTGGGGTTTTACCAAACTATCCAGATCACTTTCCTGAATGACACTACTGATATCATTACTAAATATAATACAAAGGGATTTATTGCACTGTCTGCTTCATAATAAACTGCAGGTTCTGTGCCTTGCATGGTATCAGATATCGGTGCTTTCAGTCCTATTTATTTCAGTACCTGTGAGAATGCTGTGTGAGGCCAGTGGACAGAGGGAGCACTGAGTGATGGGGTAATATGCAGCTGGGAAATCGGTTGCATCCAGAGAGCACATTCCCTAGCAGGACCTTGTGAGCAGGGGGCTCCATTAAGATGGCATGGGCTTGCAACAGCTTCATTCCTGCTCCATGATCTCATGTACCAAATCAAAGGATCTGTGTAAGAGCTGAATACATGTGCGTGTTGGATCCCCAGCTGCAAGACAGGGCCAGGCAGGAGCCAACTGCAGGAGCCCTGCTAGCAGTGTGAAATGCTTGGCAGGTCTGAAGTATGAATTCAGTTATGTAATGGATGTGATTACCACAGACTAGCATCTCGTACATTCACTCACAGCTTTTAGGTAAAAGAGATAGAAAGCTGTAACCACATTGTGCTTATTATGCCATAAGCAACATACAGCAAGAAAATGAACACCATCAGATATTTTTACTTTCTCTGCTAAGGAAGGAGAGAATATGGTCATAATATCAAAAAGACCAAGACTGTTATAACAAGTCACTTGAATCCAGAAAAGAATCCTTTACTATTAGTAAAATGAAAGGTATCACTTCATGTCAGAATGCTTTTACAAAACTGGTCATAGCTGTCAAGTTCAATCTGTAATTAATATATTGTGCTGAATAATGAGTATGTGGGTGCATTTGGGGGTATTCTAGTGAATTTAATATGCAAATATTTTGACCAATGTAGACAGTATTATTAAAGACTTTTCCTGTAGTTATATTCACAGAGTTATGCACTTATTTATGGTCTAGGAGCTTGTAGTTGTCCGGTGGACAAGACTTTGTATGGTTTTGATGAATATTACCTTCATTTTTTCAAAACCCTAAGTTTGTAGTCCTTCTCTACATTATTTCGAACTTTCCAGTGAAGAGTTTCAAGCAAAAAGATGACAAAAAATATGGAAGTTAGCAGTGCTCTCTTCCTTTGTGAAGAGAATCAAATCCACATCTCAGTTCCAGTCAGTGGGTTTGAGCTCTGTTGACTGTGTAATTTGAGGTCCAGCCACAAACATTTCTAACTTCCCATTAGGCAGAAAGTTCAGTACGATCCTAATTTATTGGTTGCATTACTAATCTTCTCTTACTGAAGCTGTTGTTTGTCAGACCACTTTGAAAATGAGGATTTTGTTTTTCTGTGTTGATCTGTCCTGAATTTATTTCTTCTCTTTTTACTTGGAATAATATAAACCAAACAGCTGATTGTCTGTCCAAAATGGACAGAGGCAGTACAAAAGGAGATATCATTATTTGTAGTTTTTATCCTAAAGACATGAAAAATACAGGGTTTTTGTCTAGTAAGTATTTCCACTTTCTCCAAGAATATTGTAGCCACATAGTTGGAGACAAGTATTCCATAACTTGCAGCTTGATAACCATCTTGACAATTCTTTAAAATCATGGTCTAAATGCACTCCAAAAGAATGGAGAGAGTGTGAGAAACAATCAAAATGTAGATCTTTCCAGGAAAATATAATCCATATTTCTATCATATATATCTAGGGGTTATAACTGATTACCAGGTTTGGCTGTCAGTTGGCAGAGCAAGTGATACGTGCTCAAAACTTGTGGGTCTGGAGAGGATTACAGGTTGTGCCAATGATGGCAAGGACCAGGCTTACCAGCACTGAAAGCACTTTTCATTCCAGTGTGCCAAGTATTGATATACCCAGCATTTGAAACTGAATACCTGATGGTGATTTTATTTCCATTGGAGTTCTTACAATTTTCTTTTAATAATTTTAGTGTATTTTGTAGAATTGTTTCCTTTGTTATTCTATTATTTTACAAGTTACATACAAACTGGGGACTAGGGCCTCCAATTTAGTTGCCTGTATTTGAAGGTAATTCATATCTTTCTGGACATCCCAGAGGATCTCAGGAATCCTCAGGTAGCTGCTAAATGTAGTGTATGATTAAATTCTCTCTCTCTAGTTCCCAGACAGAGGCCATGGTGTGTTAGTGTGTAAATTTGGTTTATATTGTGTTTCATTTTCATATTGGGTTTTGTAATGTTTTCTATTGTATCCCCTGTTCAAACGGTATCACGTGGTTTGTCCTTGCTCGGCAGCGCCCATTCTCCCGCACTGGAATGTAACCCAACTCTGTTCCATTCCCACCTTGTCCCTGATTGGGCAGTTGCTTGTCCCTGCCTCTGGGCCCTTCCCCCTGGGTAAAAGCCCTGGGAGAGGGTGGGGCGCTCTCTTTCACCTGGGAACGTGGATAAGGAAGGAGCTGGCTACAGGCTCCGGACTTGCCAAGGGGCTGGAACCCAAATAAAGCCTTGATTTTCCCCTGGGAAGAGCAGACTCTCTTTCTTTTTGCCATCAGTGGTTGTCTGGGTCTCTCAAAAGAACTCCCTCAATGGTGGGTTTGCAAGAAACTAGGACATCTCAGAGATCACTAGGTGCCTGTGTAGAAGAATGTGAATCAGACCTTTGTGATGGACTTTATTTTGCAGAATTATGTATTTATATAGAGCACAACATCCTACAGTCTTCACCAAAAATACAACCATCAAAATGCCTAAAGAATACCGGACTGAAAATGAACTTAGATTAATTAAGAGCCTTTGCAGTATTTTTATTGTTGTTACCTAGACTTGCCAAACAGGTCCCATATCTGTGGGAACTCATATACTTTGAAAAACTGGTGGGATTATTTGTATTGTTATCTAGACCCATGTAATTATTTAATTGAATTTAATTTCTGCCATAGCATATTCTGCATATTCCCTATTCTTCTAATCTGTATCACATCATTTGAAAGAAATATACTGACAAACACCATGACCCTTCCAGCTTCTTCAAAAAATCACAATGTTTGAATACTGTGCAGAAGAATGTGGAAGGCTGGAAGGCATTCATGCCCCAGTTCAGTGAGCTGGTTACTGCCTACAATTTGCCATGCAGATCTGCCAGCACAGGCAGAACCCAGTGGCAGAATCTGACAAATGGGTGAGCAAATCTGCTGTGCTGTGGGGGGAGATAAACAATGCCGTGATGAGACACAAAAGTGCAGTAGTGTCAGAATTGTGGTCAGGGAATATCATAATCACTGTATCTTGTCTATACTCAATGCAGGGGGGACAGGAAAGAATATGTATAACAGATGGCGTGAAAGCAGCAGTTTTGAATTAATCAGGATGCACGATTATGAAGATTTACATGACAGATTTAGTGTATAGATGCAGATATAGAAGCTAGATGATTCCCAGAAGAGCATTGTAAACAGTCACTGTCAGGGAACACTCTCCTGGCTAGCGTTGATGGTAGACTGGCTTTGTTTTGGGCTTGTTTTCATTTAATGCTGCATTGGAATCTGGAATTGCTGGAAGAGAAAATGGTGAGTGTTTTGTTCATCTTTCCCTCAAACAGCTTCTTTGGGAAGTTTACTGTAGGCAGGAAACATTCCCAGTGAGGCTGCTCTGGAGTTGTGGGGAGTCACTGGTTGTCCGAATAACTCCGCTGAGGGTTCTGCTGCTGCCCAGTGCTTTAATTGGGCTCTTAATCGCTGGGCCTTGTCCTGGGGAGCCCACAGGGGCTGCAGCCAGTGCTGGCTCCCACGGAGGCTGCCTGGCCAAGAGCAGCCCCAGCAGCACTGGGCAGAGTCAAAGCAAGTTGGGGAGGAGAAAGAGCAGGGACCAGCCTGCCCTTGAAAGGCAAAGTTGCTCTGGGGCTCGCTCCTGGCCAGGGACTCTGCCCAGAGCCATCCCCTGCTTGCCAGGACCTGGAGGGGCAGCTGTGCAGCTGGGCCAAGCTGTGCCAGCAGCTCCAGCCCTGCTGGGGAGCCGTGCCATCTCTGGGCCCTGCTGTGCAGGAGGATCCCTGTGTGACACCAGTACCTGGGGCCTCACACATTTCATTCTCCACAGGGGCGCCTCTGCAGCTTCACCAGACCAGGCAAACACCTCAGTCTGGGAGAACTGGAACTGTCATCTATCCTCTCCTGTTGTATTGCAAGGTAACAGTGGCCATCGTATCCAGGGAGATTACAACCTCCAGCAGGGAAACAGACACAAGTCTTTCTTATATGCACAAGAATCCATTTATTCCCCCCTACCCCGAGCCAGGGAGAGGGTGAGAGCAAAGAAGGGTGAAGACGAAGAGGGTGAGCAGGGGCAGGGTTGTGAGTTTTATCAGGTATTTTAGGGGAGGAGTCTTAGAGTTTAGGTCAAGGGAGGAGATCAGATTTCAGCCTCCTCAAAACAGTACTCCACAACTCCTCTGTTTGTAAATGGGTTAAAAGTTTGAATAACTTATAATAAGGGGATTCTCAGGAACATGATTATTGGTTTGCAAAATTAAAATGAACATTATTAAGCTAAATAAACAAGTAACAGAAAAGCATTTGAGACTTAATTACAGAGGATAAAGTAACAGAATTGTTGATACTGAATTAAATGAATACATTTTCACTTGATGGGTTAATAGTTCAATCTCCTTTGGCTTTTGATCTTCCTACCAGAAGGGGTGCAGTTCTTTCATCTCTTCTTCACAAACAGCACAGGTCGTACTGTTTGGTCTCGGCTTTGGTGCTGGTGTTGTGGGTGTTATTATTGTAGATGATGATGACTGTGAAGTGAGGAATGGTGAAAGTGGCAGTAGTAGAGCTGTCAGCAACACATGGCAGGGTCCAGCCTTTTCTCGGCAGCTCTGCCATGCCTCCTCTGCCACACAGGCCCAGGGCAGGGGCAACTGCAGGGCACAGCAGGGCCTGGCACTCTCTCTGGCCAGCCCCACCTCGCTTCGACTGCTGTGCAGGCCCAGGGCAGGGCAGCTGCAGCCGCACGGCAGGAAGAGGAGGGTAGCTAGACAGGGGGAAGGGCAGGCACGGGACCGGAAGAGAAGGACTTTGGCAGGAAAGAGGATCTCAAAACCATGTGGTAAGCACCACTTTTTAGAAGGAGCACCCAGGATAGCGCGACCACTGCATTCCCGGGCAGGGATGGGGGGATATGAAAAGATAGGGGCGAAGGAGGACACAGGATAGCGGGAGGAAGGTAGTGCACCCACATCACTTCTGGACGGTTTCCGACCTTGTTCTGCCTTCAGGGAAAGGGGGACAGGGGTGAGAGGGGCACAGGGTGATGGAGAGACAGTAGCAACTCTGTGCCATCCTGGCAGTTTTCACTCCTTTCCACACTCTTAGGAACAAAGGGGAAGGACAGATATAGGTAACTTCACAGAAACTGAAAAACGTGAAGGTTCACAGGAGGGAGGACCACTGATCTAGGGCACCAACACACTTCACGCGAATCACCCATAATCATCCATAAGTTGCAGCAAACATGTCAGGAGAGTTGGTAAGAGTCCCCAGAATGGTCCCTTTTTGCAGACAGACTAGCCGCTTGAAGCTCTTAAAAACTCTTTCCCATGCAGAATTAAGACGTGTGATGGTAGATATTAGTCCATGGCTCAGTCCCAGAGAACTGGTCTCCTTCTTGGGAGTTTCCCCTCTGTGTAAGCATTTTACCCCCATGATTTTATGGGGGCCCTGCAGAGGTGACTTACGGATGTCAGTCCTGTTTTCTTCACTGGTTGCCCGCATTCATCCAACATTTGCTGTGTTGTGAGGTAAGAGTGACCATCATCTGCAGGGAGGTTACAACCTCCAGCAGGGAAACTGATGACACAAGTCTTTCTTATATGTGCGAGAATCCATTTATTTCC
Source organism: Hirundo rustica (assembly GCF_015227805.2). Lineage (NCBI taxonomy): Eukaryota > Metazoa > Chordata > Aves > Passeriformes > Hirundinidae > Hirundo > Hirundo rustica. The sequence goes on along the minus strand of NC_053450.1, from coordinate 138,363,695 downwards.
CCCTATCCCTGGATGGAGACGGGATGAGAGCAAAAAAGGGTGAAGACGAAGAGGACGAGCAGGGGCAGGGTTGTGGGTTTTATTAGGTATTTCTTTAGGGGAGGAGTCTGAGACTTTAGGTCAAGGGAGGAGATCAGATTTCAGCCTCCTCAAAACAGGACTACACACTCTCTCTGCACATGTCCGTAGTCCTTGCCACAGCTGTGCTACCAGCATACTGCTGGGCACAAGCTGCCACCACCACAAAGAACAGGAGCCTCTGTCCCTGAAGGTGCTGGCCCTGTTCTCCAGCCAAGAGAGGAGGTGCAGCCCTCCTGCCAAGACAGGGCTTGAGCGCAGCAACACCTCTGGGCTTCAGCTCTGGTGTCTGTGTGGTACCACCAGCACTGGTGGAGCACCTTGTGTGGGCACAGCGAGTGCCGAGCCGGCCGCAGCCGGACACGGGGCTCGTGAGACAAAGCCACCCCATTTTGTCTTTGCTTTCCATTTGAAGAAATGAGAAATTTTTAGAAATATCTAGAAATGTTTTTTTGTCAGAAGAAATCCCCAAACATTTCTTCCCGATTTCCATAGTAGTTTAGGATTTTTCAAAGTAGTTTTAGAGTTCTGAAAAACTTGGAACAGTTTTTGCACTTCCAGAGTAAAAAAAAATGGAATTGCATTTAATTGGTAATCTTTATTCTGGGAAGAACTAAGACAACCTAAAACACCCAGCCTACTGGAGAGGCTCTTTTCCCACTGGAGATTTGGACCTAGTCACAACCAAATCACCCAGAAGTTTTTCCCAGATATTTTCCATCATTTCTGAGAAGCTTGCCTCTTAGTCTTCAGAGACAAACTGAGCACAGTGGGAGTCTCCCGCTGTGCTGAAGGGTTCCTGTGTGCCAGCTGCAGCTGCAGCTGTGGCCACCTCCTCTCTCAGCTGGTGCTCCTCTGCAGCTTCACAAATATGGCCAAACACCTCAGTCTGGAACACCCGTACCAGACCTTTCACATCTCCATGCCCAATGTCCCAGTCACAGCTGCCTTACCAGCTTGGTGCTGTGCACATGCTGCCACCACGCTGTGTTGCTGAAGGCACTGGCCCTGCTCTCTGGCCCAGTCTGAAGGCAGGACCCTGCGGCAGGGGCCAGGCTTGGCCCAGCCCTTCTGTTCCAGTAAAGAGCTGGAGCTGTCACCCCATGTCAGCATGCTATGCCCAGCAAAGCCCACAGGGCACCAGCCCTGGCTGAGCTCCATGGCCAGGAGCAGCCATGGATGCCCACGGTGTGGGCAGGCAGGAGCCAGGCAGGGGCTGCTGTGACCAGCGGCGGGGCCCCGAGGGGCTGGGGGAGCCCATGCTGAGCCTCCCTGGGCTGCAGGCACGTTTCCTGCACTGGGTTCACCTGCGCCTGCACCTCCTCCAGTGGCATGGCCCGGAAAAGAGGGAAGCTGTCAACATCATCTCCAGGGCCACAGCCTGACCAGCAATGTCAGCAGGCAAAACAAAGGTTTGGCTCAGCCACTGCATTTTGACGAAGCCAAACATTTGCAATCAAGGCGGTTCATTAGGACAGATGGGAGTACACTCTGGGGGTACAGCTAAGGCCATGAGGTCACAGCAGGATCTGAGGTCACAGCAGGCTGAGGTCACTGCAGGCTCTGAGGTCACAGAGGTCCCAGAGTGCCTTGGTTGCCCAGCACCACGACGACCGAGCAGTCGGTCCTTGACCACGACTGCAGTGGCAGCAGCAGTGGCTGCAGCGGCACTGACATTGGGACAGCAGTGTCAGGACAGTGGTGGCAGCAAGAGCTGCGGGACTGGCAGAGGGCAAGGCACCATGGCCCTTGCTGTGCGCCTGCTCCTCCTGCTCTTCCTGGCTGTGGCCCTGCCTGCCAGGGCTGCCCAGGCTGCTCCGTGGCAAGCGAGGAGAGCAGGTGAGCCGGCGGCCTGGCTCCCCTTTCCTGGGACGGCGCTCCCTTCTTCCCGGGAAGCCTTGGGAATGGTTTTCCCCAGGGCTTTAGGGAGAGTTTTCTTTGGGAGAGAGAGAGCTCCCAGGGACCCTGGGCTGCTCCAGTCGCCCCTGCAGGGATGTTGCACAGGGCCTGCAAAGAGTGTGGAGAGTGACCAGAGCCAGCCCAGAGCTCCCCAGACCCCTGTGCAGCTTTGGCCGTGTCCATTGACGTCTGCCTCCCACGGCCCTACCCAACCCCCTGGCAGTGCCCAGTTCCCTAAGGCAGAGGGGGATGCCAGCCCACATGGAAATGGTTCTGATCTATGCTCCCTTCTAGAAATGCAGCGCAACTTGAATTACTTGGAAGTGCTGGTTAATGACACTTTGAAGACATTGGAGAATGCTGGAGGCAAGTTCTGAATTTCCATTGTTATTGACAGAATATCAAGCTGGCAAGAGCTCATACATGTGCCATTTTAGTTGAGGACAAGTCAGGGTTGAAGGATTCTGGAAACCTTGCTCTGCTCTCTTTTGGAGCCCTGAGCGGTCCCCCAGGATGGCTGTCAGTGGGAGGAAGGAGCGTTCAGCTGTCAAAGCTCTTCCCTTGTGCAATGGCAGGGTGTCCTTCTGTGTGCTCTGTGCAGCCATGGACAAGAGCAGAGAGGGAAGGGGCTGTGCCCCAGGGCTGTGCCTTGTGCAGCTCCTTTGCGGGCCCCGGGGAGCCTGAGGCTCTCCTATGGTGCCACGGGAGCTCTTCTGTCCTGCCTTTCCTTGCAGCCAAGCCTGTTGGTGAAGGTGATCTGGCTTCCCAACCCACGTCCAAGACGGAGCCTCTGGGAGACGGTGAGGGTAGGTCATGGCCTTTTCCCCCTAGGAGAGCTGCCAGCTCAGAGCCCACAGCTCGGCCAGGGGGCATCGCTGCAGGTGCCAGGACAGAGCCGTGCCCGTTTGTGGCTTCACGCTGCACAATCCCCTCACCGCTCCTGTGCCTCAGTGCTGCCCATGCAGATCAGCAGAGGTGACAGAAGCTTCTGTGCCTGTTGAGTTACAGGTGTGTCTGCAGGGAGGAATTCTCCAGCTTCCTTGATGGTTGCTGCACACAAACCCAGCTCCCATCGCAGGGGTGAGTAGTGTGAACCTGCTGACCCCACAGGCCCAAAGGCCGAGCACTGGATTTGTGGGATCCATTCCTGGGAAATACAAACGCTTTGCTCTAAGGTCCTCCGAGAGGGAAGAACAAAGCTGCAAGACACAAGACACCCCACGACCCATCTGAACGCGTGAGGCAAATGCTGAAGGAAATACTGCAGGGAGGACAAGGTGGGTGCATGTCCCAGAGCCTACTCCTGAGGCTCAGCAGCTGGGGCCTTTCTCTGCACATCCGGACACACCATGCCTGGCACAGCAGAAAGGGATCCATGGCAGCCTCGCTGCCCCGCTGCTGCTTTCCCACCCTGCAGGGCAGTTTGCCAGCCTGGCCTGGCTGCAGCTTCTCCCCAGGCTCTGCAGGAAGGCATTTGGCATCAGCCGACAGGGAGCCCCAACTGCCCCACGGGCCATGCACACCCTGAGAATCCCCTGCGATTTCCCGGCCTCTGGGTAGATCAGAAAGGGCAGCTCTTTGGAGATGGATGGCCTTGTCCTACCCAAAAAGTTGATTAGGATTTCTGATCCTTAAGCGTGTCTTTGACACTTATTGTGTCTTGAAGATGCCCCCTCTCCAATGGGGAATGGCTCGATCTGATAGAGCTGTCCTTTATTCCAGAAGTGGACATGGAGGCTGTGCTGAAAGCGGCATTTCCCGGAGGAAGCAGTGGCTTAAAGCCAGCCTCTGCTGCAGGAAGGGAGGCCATGCCAGGCACAGTCACCGGAGGTAATTGCTGTGCCTCTGAGCCTGAGCACTGCTGAGGCTTGAGCTGCCATCTCTGCGGCTCAGCAGTGCGGGCACAGCTCGGACAAGATGGGCACAGCCCAGAGGGGTTTTCCCCAGCAGGCTCAGGGCACTCGGGTACTGAGCAGTCCTGCTGAGCTCTCTCCGTGGGAGATACAGCCCGAAACCTGGCAAGCCTGCAAGGGGTGCCCGCGGTGGGGAAAGTGCAGAGGGGCAGAGCAAGGCTCCAGTGTGTCCTGACAGGGCCTGACTCCGTCCCCTTGGGCAGGGGGAGGTGTCCCAGGGGTAAGAAGGAAGGAGAGAGCGACAGGAAGGTAGGAAGGGAAGGAGGGATCGTTGTGGAACTGCCTGCGGCCGTTTTGCCAAGTGCTTTAGCAAGAGTTTCAGGTCTGGGAGTGAGAGAGCCCCAGGGGCCCTGGGCTGCTCCAGCCGCCCCTGCAGGGATGTTGCACAGGGCCTGCAAAGACTGTGTAGAGAGTGACCAGAGCCAGCCCAGAGTTCCCCAGGCCCCTGTGCAGCTTTGGCCATGTCCATTGACATGTGCCTCCCATAGCCTTAACCAATACCCTCGCTGTGCCCTGTACCCTCTGGCAGAGGGGGATCCCCGCCCACGTGGAAATGGTACTGATATGTGCTCCATTCTAGATTGGGATCGCAGCTTGCATTTTCTGCATGCCCTGCTCAATGGCCTCTTGAAAGTCTTGGAGAATGCTGAAGGCAAGTTCTCAGCGTGCCTTTCCTAACAGAATAAGCAGTGTCAATGTCCTGGCATCGCTGCAGGTGCCAGGACAGAGCCGTGCCCATGTGTGGCCTCGCCCTGCACAATCCCCTCACCGCTCCTGTGCCGCAGTGCTGCCTGTGCAGAGCAGCAGAGGTGACAGAAGCTTCTGTGGCTGTTGAGTTACAGGTGTGTCTGCAGAGAGGAATTCTCCAGCTCCTTTGCTCATTACTGCACGCAAGCCCAGCTCCCATCGCAGGGGTGAGTAGTGTGTCCCTGCTGACCCCACAGGCTGAGCACTGGGTTTGTGATGTCCATTCCTGGGAAATGGAACTGATTTCCTCTAAGGTCCTCCGAGAGGGAAGAACAAGGCTACAGGACACAAGACACCCCATAAGGCTTACAAAATCATGCAGCAAATGCTGAAGGAAATACTGCAGGGAGGACAAGGTGGGTGCATGTCCCAGAGCCTACTCCTGAGGCTCAGCAGCTGGGGCCTTTCTCTGCACATCTGGACACATCATGCCTGGCACAGCAGAAAGGGATCCATGGCAGCCTCGCTGCCCCGCTGCTGCTTTCCCACCCTGCAGGGCAGTTTGCCAGCCTGGCCTGGCTGCAGCTTCTCCCCAGGCTCTGCAGGAAGGCATTTGGCATCAGCCGACAGGGAGCCCCAACTGCCCCACAAGCCATGCAGACCCTGAGAATCCCCTGCGATTTCCCGGCCTCTGGGTAGATCAGAAAGGGCGGCTCTTTGGAGATGGATGGCCTTGTCCTACCCCAAAAGTTGATAGCGTTTCCTGATCCTTAACCGTGTCTTTGACACGTAATGTGTCTTGAAGATGCCCCCTCTCCAATGGGGAATGGCTCGATCTGATGGAACTGTCCTTTATTCCAGAAGTGGACGTAGAGGCTGTGCTGAAAGCGGCATTTCCCGGAGGAAGCGGTGGCTCAAAGCCAGCCTCTGCTGCAGGAAGGGAGGCCATGCCAGGCACAGTCACCGGAGGTAATTGCTGTGCCTCTGAGCCTGAGCACTGCTGAGGCTTGAGCTGCCACCTCTGCGGCTCAGCAGTGCGGGCACAGCCCGGACAAGATGGGCACAGCCCAGAGGGATTTTCCCCAGCAGGCTCAGGGCACTTGGGTACTGAGCAGTCTTGCTGAGCTCTCTCCGTGGGAGATACAGCCCGAAACCTGGCAAGCCTGCAAGGGGTGCCCGCGGTGGCGAAAGTGCAGAGGGGCAGAGCGAGGCTCCAGTGTGTCCTGACAGGGCCTGACTCCGTCCCCTTGGGCAGGGGGAGGTGTCCCAGGGGTAAGGGGGAGGAGAGAAACAGGTAGGTAGGAAGGGAAGGAGGGATGGCTGTGGCACTGCCTGCAGCAGTTTTGCCAAGTGCTTTAGCAAGAGTTTCAGGTCTGGGAGTGAGATAGCCCCAGGGGCCCTGGGCTGCTCCAGCCGCCCCTGCAGGGATGTTGCACAGGTCCTGCAAAGACTATGTAGAGAGTGACCAGAGCCAGCCCAGAGCTCCCCAGGCCCCTGTGCAGCTTTGGCCATGTCCATTGACATGTGCCTCCCATAGCCTTAACCAATACCCTCGCCGTGCCCTGTTCCCTGTGGCAGAGGGGGATCCCAGCCCACATGGAAATGGTTCTGATCTATGCTCCCTTGTAGACTGGGAACGTGATTTGGATTATCTGGAAGCCCTGGTGGAAGATGGCTTGAAAATCTTGGAGGATGCTGAAGGCAAGTTCTCCGTGTGCCTTTCCTGCCAGAAGAATCAGTGTCACTGTGGCAAGAGCTTGCCCACGTCCCACTTCCCTAAACATAATCTCAAGGTTGAAGGGTTCTGGAAATCTTGCCCTGCTCCCTTCTGGAGCCCTGAGTGACCCCCCAGAACAGCTGTCAGTGGGAGGAAGGAGCATTTAGCTGCCAATGCTCTTCCCTTGTGCAATGCCAGGGTGTCAGATGCCAGCACAGGGCTCACAGCTCTGCCAGGGGGCCTCGCTGCAGGTGCCAGGACAGAGCCGTGCTCGTGTGTGGCTTCGTCCTGCACGATCCCCTCACCGATCCTGCAGCTCAGGCTTGGCTGCTCTTGGGACGAGGGAGGACCCTGGCCCAGCCCCAGAAACCAAGATATTTTCTGAACCTGAGCTGTGTATTTGACAAGCATGACGTCCTGGAGATACCAGCACCCAAATCAGGAACCCATTTGATTCAGCTGTGCCTCTTCCTTCCTCAAGTGATGGACCAAAAGACCACACAGGACGAGACGTCTCCTGGGGAAACTAAAGTACCGTTTGCAGCCCCAGATGCAGGAGGTAAGGGAATCACAGACACAGACACAGACACAGACACAGACACAGACACAGGCAGAGGAGGTCATTGCTGTGCCAGGCTCAGTCCTCGCTGGGGCTGTGTGGCAGAAGCTCTTCCCCCAGCTCCTGTCCTTGCAGAGCCCGGCAGCAGCCCAAGCAGAAGGCACGTCAGCTTTGAGGCTTCCAGAGCTCATTCACAGCCCCTGGGAAATGGGACTGGCACCACAAGGTGCCTCCCGCTGCCGCTGCCCCCAGAGCTGGCCCTGAGCGCCCAGAGGCCCAAGGCACAGGAGCAGCCCTGCGCAGGAGCCCTGCTGCCAGCCCAGAGCCAGAGCCAGCCCTGGCTCCCGGCTGGGCAGGGGATGCACTGGATCCTGGCAGGGCCTGACTCTGTCCCCTCGGGCTGGGAGAGCTGTTCCACGGGCAGGGAGGGTCACGGTGGCACTGGCTGCTCAGGGATGGCTTTGGCCTGTGTCTCTCGAAGGAGCCACTGCTCAAAGAGCTGCGCTGCCCTCGGCCTGTGCTCCCGGCCTCCTGGGCTTTGCTTGTTGGGTGCACAGCCTGTGCCAAGGGGCGGCAAGGTGCCTGCAGGCCTCAGCTCTGTGGGAAACAGAGAACGTCCTGGCCATGTCCACGGCACTGCCAGCTCAGCAGCGGAGCACAGCACGAGCTAACGCTCCCCATTGCTCCCACAGATGCAGCCGGCACCATAACACATGTTCCTGACTCCCAGAAGAGCACTGTAAACAGTTTCTGTCAGGGAACACTCTGTTGGCTGGCGTTAATGTCAGGCCTCCTTTTTCTGGGGCTTGTCCACATTTTTTGCTGTGTCAGCATTCAGATTTACTGGAAGAGAAAATGGTGAGTGTTTTCTTCACCCTTCCCTCAAACAGCTTCTTTGGGAAGTCTGCTGTAGGCAGGAAACCTTCCCAGTGAGGCTGCTGTGGAGTTGTGGAGAGTCATTTGTTGTCCAAATAACTCTGCTGAGGGTTCTGCTGCTGCTCAGTGCTTTAATTGGGCTCTTAATCGCTGGGCCTTGTCCTGGGGAGCCCGCGGGGGCTGCAGCCAGTGCTGGCTCCCACGGAGGCTGCCTGGCCAAGAGCAGCCCCAGCAGCACTGGGCAGAATCAAAGCAAGGTGGGGAGGAGAAAGAGCGGGGACCAGCCTGCCCTTGAAAGGCAGAGGCATGTTCTGGAGCCTGCTCGTGGCCAGGGACTCTGCCCAGAGCCATCCCCTGCTTGCCAGGACCTGGAGGGGCAGCTGTGCAGCTGGGCCAAGCTGTGCCAGCAGCTCCAGCCCTGCTGGGGAGCCGTGCCAGCTCTGGGCCCTGCTGTGCAGGAGGATCCCTGTGTGCCACCGGCACCTGGGGCCTCAGACACTCCTCTCTCCACAGGAGCGCCTCTGCAGCTTCACCATGTGAAAAACAAGTTTCACATTCTTAGAGAAATTTATAAGTTTGAGAAAAATTTAAAAATAAACAGTTTGGAGAGAAAAAAGCAAAATACACTTTCTCAACTGAGGATGCTTGGCACTTATTTGAAGTGGCTCCCTCTCTCTCTCCCGGAGCCCCTGCTCTGTTTTTGCCTCGGCTAGCTGGAGAGCGAAACCACGCCAGAAGGAATTTTCTCTTCAGGGCCTTAAAGATCCCAGGGAGGCTGCAAGCCTTTTCATTTAGAGAGAGCAGGCGTCCAGCAATGGCAAAAGGAAAGAGTCTGCCCTTGGTCCAGGGGGAATCACGGCTTTATTCTGGGCTCCTGCCCCCACAGAGTCCGGGGCTCAGTCCAGTCCCCACCCCCGTCCCGGGCCCAAGAGCCAGAGAGAATTTTTTTCCCACTTGGTCTCCTTGCTTTTACCCAGCGGGAAGGGCCCAGAGGCAGGGACAAGCCACTACCCAATCAGGGACAAGGTGAGAGTGGAACAGAGTTGGATTACATTCCAGTGTGGGAGGATGGGCGGGGAGAAGGAGCAGGGACAAACCTCGCCATACATTTTCCAAGGGAACAGGGTGGTACAGAAGAAACGATTACAAAGTATGAAAATGAAACACAATATAAACCCAATTAATGCACTACAAGAACCTATCCAGCCAGCATGCCTGCTAACAAAAAGTTTGCTCCTTAAAAGTATCAGCCTTTTGCATATTTATAATCTCACATGCATGATTCAAACATTCCTTTTGAGTGTGAATTTCTTTGTTCAGTTGCAAGCTCTCCCCAACCATTTTATCTGGTAGATCCATCTGCGGGTGGCTCCATTCCATCTGATAGCACAGGACCCATAAATTCTTCTCACGGGGTTTTGGTCATTTTCATTTGGATAACAGAAGTTCAAATAGCTTTTTGGTTAGCAATTTTCATGCAGGAATGAAGGATGACTCCGCTACCTTCTGGTTTGGCCAGTACAGATGTTACATTAAAAGAAAAAAAACAACAAAACAACAACAACAACAAACAAACAAAAACCACAGACCAGTCTTTTAATACTGTGTTACAATAATAAAAAAAATATATATACATTCATCACATTTCTAAACTCTATTAATAAAAGAAAGTACAGTACAAACTTCCCACATGATACATACAGTATTCATTTTAACATCTGCGAAAAGCCGACTATAAAATACTCATTTATAACAACCAGACCAGCCAAACACCTCAGTCTGGGAGACCTGGAACTGTCATCGGTCCTCTCCTTGCACGTGTCCATTGTCCCTGCATCAGCTGTACTACCAGCTTACTGCTGGGCACAAGCTGCCACCACCACGCAAAACAGGAGCCTCTGTCCCTGAAGGTGCTGGCCCTGTTCTCCAGCCAAGAGAGGAGGTGCAGCCCTCCTGCCAAGACAGGGCTTGAGCGCAGCAACACCTCTGGGCTTCAGCTCTGGTGTCTGTGTGGTACCACCAGCACTGGTGGAGCACCTTGTGTGGGCACAGCGAGTGCCGATCCGGCCGCAGCCGGACACGGGGTTCGTGAGACAAAGCCACCCCATTTTGTCTTTGCTTTCCATTTGAAGAAATGAGAAATTTTTAGAAATATCTAGAAATGTTTTTTTGTCGGAAGAAATCCCCAAACATTTCTTCCTGATTTCCATAGTAGTTTAGGATTTTTCAAAGTAGTTTTAGAGTTCTGAAAAACTTGGAACAGTTTTTGCACTTCTAGAATTAAAAAAAATGGAATTGCATTTAATTGGTAATCTTTATTCTGGGAAGAACTAAGACAACCTAAAACACCCAGCCTACTGGAGAGGCTCTTTTCCCACTGGAGATTTGGACCTAGTCACCAAATCACCACAACCAAATCACAACCAAATCACAACCAAATCACCCAGAAGTTTTTCCCAGATATTTTCCATCATTTCTGAGAAGCTCGCCTCTTAGTCTTCAGAGACAAACTGAGCACAGTGGGAGTCTCCCGCTGTGCTGAAGGGTTCCTGTGTGCCAGCTGCAGCTGCAGCTGTGGCCACCTTCTCTCTCAGCTGGTGCTCCTCTGCAGCTTCACAAATATGGCCAAACACCTCAGTCTGGAACACCCGTACCAGACCTTTCACATCTCCATGCCCAATGTCCCAGTCACAGCTGCATTACCAGCTTGGTGCTGTGCACATGCTGCCACCACCCTGTGTTGCTGAAGGCACTGGCCCTGCTCTCTGGCCCAGTCTGAAGGCAGGACCCTGCGGCAGGGGCCAGGCTTGGCCCAGCCCTTCTGTTCCAGTAAAGAGCTGGAGCTGTCACCACAGTGTCCGCGTGCTACGCCCAGCAAAGCCCACAGGGCACCAGCCCTGGCTGAGCTCCATGGCCAGGAGCAGCCATGGATGCCCACGGTGTGGGCAGGCAGGAGCCAGGCAGGGGCTGCTGTGACCAGCGGCGGGGCCCCGAGGGGCTGGGGGAGCCCATGCTGAGCCTCCCTGGGCTGCAGGCACGTTTCCTGCACTGGGTTCACCTGCGCCTGCACCTCCTCCAGTGGCATGGCCCGGAAAAGAGGGAAGCTGTCAACATCATCTCCAGGGCCACAGCCTGACCAGCAATGTCAGCAGGCAAAACAAAGGTTTGGCTCAGCCACTGCATTTTGACGAAGCCAAACATTTGCAATCAAGGCAGTTCATTAGGACAGATGGGAGTACACTCTGGGGGTACAGCTAAGGCCATGAGGTCACAGCAGGATCTGAGGTCACAGCAGGCTGAGGTCACTGCAGGCTCTGAGGTCACAGAGGTCCCAGAGTGCCTTGGTTGCCCAGCACCACGACGACCGAGCAGTCGGTCCTTGACCACGACTGCAGTGGCAGCAGCAGTGGCTGCAGCGGCGCTGACATTGGGACAGCAGTGTCAGGACAGTGGTGGCAGCAAGAGCTGCGGGACTGGCAGAGGGCAAGGCACCATGGCCCTTGCTGTGCGCCTGCTCCTCCTGCTCTTCCTGGCTGTGGCCCTGCCTGCCAGGGCTGCCCAGGCTGCTCCGTGGCAAGCGAGGAGAGCAGGTGAGCCGGCGGCCTGGCTCCCCTTTCCTGGGACGGCGCTCCCTTCTTCCCGGGAAGCCTTGGGAATGGTTTTCCCCAGGGCTTTAGGGAGAGTTTTCTTTGGGAGAGAGAGAGCTCCCAGGGACCCTGGGCTGCTCCAGTCGCCCCTGCAGGGATGTTGCACAGGGCCTGCAAAGAGTGTGGAGAGTGACCAGAGCCAGCCCAGAGCTCCCCAGACCCCTGTGCAGCTTTGGCCGTGTCCATTGACGTCTGCCTCCCACGGCCCTACCCAACCCCCTGGCTGTGCCCAGTTCCCTAAGGCAGAGGGGGATGCCAGCCCACATGGAAATGGTTCTGATCTATGCTCCCTTCTAGAAATGCAGCGCAACTTGAATTACTTGGAAGTGCTGGTTAATGACACTTTGAAGACATTGGAGAATGCTGGAGGCAAGTTCTGAATTTCCATTGTTATTGACAGAATATCAAGCTGGCAAGAGCTCATACATGTGCCATTTTAGTTGAGGACAAGTCAGGGTTGAAGGATTCTGGAAACCTTGCTCTGCTCTCTTTTGGAGCCCTGAGCGGTCCCCCAGGATGGCTGTCAGTGGGAGGAAGGAGCGTTCAGCTGTCAAAGCTCTTCCCTTGTGCAATGGCAGGGTGTCCTTCTGTGTGCTCTGTGCAGCCATGGACAAGAGCAGAGAGGGAAGGGGCTGGGCCCAGGGCTGTGCCCCAGGGCTGTGCCTTGTGCAGCTCCTTTGCGGGCCCCGGGGAGCCTGAGGCTCTCCTATGGTGCCACGGGAGCTCTTCTGTCCTGCCTTTCCTTGCAGCCAAGCCTGTTGGTGAAGGTGATCTGGCTTCCCAACCCACGTCCAAGACGGAGCCTCTGGGAGACGGTGAGGGTAGGTCATGGCCTTTTCCCCCTAGGAGAGCTGCCAGCTCAGAGCCCACAGCTCGGCCAGGGGGCATCGCTGCAGGTGCCAGGACAGAGCCGTGCCCGTTTGTGGCTTCACGCTGCACAATCCCCTCACAGCTCCTGTGCCGCAGTGCTGCCCGTGCAGATCAGCAGAGGTGACAGAAGCTTCTGTGCCTGTTGAGTTACAGGTGTGTCTGCAGGGAGGAATTCTCCAGCTTCCTTGATGGTTGCTGCACACAAGCCCAGCTCCCATCGCAGGGGTGAGTAGTGTGAACCTGCTGACCCCACAGGCCCAAAGGCCGAGCACTGGATTTGTGGGATCCATTCCTGGGAAATACAAACGCTTTGCTCTAAGGTCCTCCAAGAGGGAAGAACAAAGCTGCAGGACACAAGACACCCCACGACCCATCTGAACGCGTGAGGCAAATGCTGAAGGAAATACTGCAGGGAGGACAAGGTGGGTGCATGTCCCAGAGCCTACTCCTGAGGCTCAGCAGCTGGGGCCTTTCTCTGCACATCTGGACACGCCATGCCTGGCACAGCAGAAAGGGATCCATGGCAGCCTCGCTGCCCCGCTGCTGCTTTCCCACCCTGCAGGGCAGTTTGCCAGCCTGGCCTGGCTGCAGCTTCTCCCCAGGCTCTGCAGGAAGGCATTTGGCATCAGCCGACAGGGAGCCCCAACTGCCCCACGGGCCATGCACACCCTGAGAATCCCCTGCGATTTCCCGGCCTCTGGGTAGATCAGAAAGGGCGGCTCTTTGGAGATGGATGGCCTTGTCCTACCCAAAAAGTTGATTAGGATTTCTGATCCTTAAGCGTGTCTTTGACACTTATTGTGTCTTGAAGATGCCCCCTCTCCAATGGGGAATGGCTCGATCTGATAGAGCTGTCCTTTATTCCAGAAGTGGACGTAGAGGCTGTGCTGAAAGCGGCATTTCCCGGAGGAAGCAGTGGCTTAAAGCCAGCCTCTGCTGCAGGAAGGGAGGCCATGCCAGGCACAGTCACCGGAGGTAATTGCTGTGCCTCTGAGCCTGAGCACTGCTGAGGCTTGATCTGCCACCTCTGCGGCTCAGCAGTGCGGGCACAGCCCGGACAAGATGGGCACAGCCCAGAGGGATTTTCCCCAGCAGGCTCAGGGCACTCGGGTACTGAGCAGTCTTGCTGAGCTCTCTCCGTGGGAGATACAGCCCGAAACCTGGCAAGCCTGCAAGGGGTGCCCGCGGTGGGGAAAGTGCAGAGGGGCAGAGCAAGGCTCCAGTGTGTCCTGACAGGGCCTGACTCCGTCCCCTTGGGCAGGGGGAGCTGTCCCAGGGGTAAGGGGGAGGAGAGAAACAGGAAGGTAGGAAGGGAAGGAGGGATGGCTGTGGCACTGCCTGCAGCAGTTTTGCCAAGTGCTTTAGCAAGAGTTTCAGGTCTGGGAGTGAGAGAGCCCCAGGAGCCCTGGGCTGCTCCAGCCGCCCCTGCAGGGATGTTGCACAGGGCCTGCAAAGACTGTGTAGAGAGTGACCAGAGCCAGCCCAGAGTTCCCCAGGCCCCTGTGCAGCTTTGGCCATGTCCATTGACATGTGCCTCCCACAGCCTTAACCAATACCCTCGCTGTGCCCTGTACCCTCTGGCAGAGGGGGATCCCCGCCCACGTGGAAATGGTACTGATATGTGCTCCATTCTAGACTGGGATCGCAGCTTGCATTTTCTGCATGCCCTGCTCAATGGCCTCTTGAAAGTCTTGGAGAATGCTGAAGGCAAGTTCTCAGCGTGCCTTTCCTAACAGAATAAGCAGTGTCAATGTCCTGGCATTGCTGCAGGTGCCAGGACAGAGCCGTGCCCATGTGTGGCCTCGCCCTGCACGATCCCCTCACCGCTCCTGTGCCGCAGTGCTGCCTGTGCAGAGCAGCAGAAGTGACAGAAGCTTCTGTGGCTGTTGAGTTACAGGTGTGTCTGCAGAGAGGAATTCTCCAGCTCCTTTGCTCATTACTGCACGCAAGCCCAGCTCCCGTCGCAGGGGTGAGTAGTGTGTCCCTGCTGGCCCCACAGGCTGAGCACTGGGTCTGTGGGATCCGTTCCTGGGAAATGGAACTGTTTTCCTCTAAGGTCCTCCGAGAGGGAAGAACAAGGCTACAGGACACAAGACACCCCATGAGGCTTACAGAATCATGCAGCAAATGCTGAAGGAAATACTGCAGGGAGGACACGGTGGGTGCATGTCCCAGAGCCTACTCCTGAGGCTCAGCAGCTGGGGCCTTTCTCTGCACATCCGGACACACCATGCCTGGCACAGCAGAAAGGGATCCATGGCAGCCTCGCTGCCCCGCTGCTGCTTTCCCACCCTGCAGGGCAGTTTGCCAGCCTGGCCTGGCTGCAGCTTCTCCCCAGGCTCTGCAGGAAGGCATTTGGCACCAGCCGACAGGGAGCCCCAACTGCCCCACAGGCCATGCACACCCTGAGAATCCCCTGCGATTTCCCGGCCTCTGGGTAGATCAGAAAGGGTGGCTGTTTGGAGATGGATGGCCTTGTCCTACCCCAAAAGTTGATAGGGGTTCCTGATCCTTAACCGTGTCTTTGACACTTATTGTGTCTTGAAGATGCCCCCTCTCCAATGGGGAATGGCTCGATCTGATGGAACTGTCCTTTATTCCAGAAGTGGACGTAGAGGCTGTGCTGAAAGCGGCATTTCCTGGAGGAAGCGGTGGCTCAAAGCCAGCCTCTGCTGCAGGAAGGGAGGCCATGCCAGGCACAGTCACCGGAGGTAATTGCTGTGCCTCTGAGCCTGAGCACTGCTGAGGCTTGAGCTGCCACCTCTGCTGCTCAGCAGTGCGGGCACAGCCCGGACAAGATGGGCACAGCCCAGAGGGGTTTTCCCCAGCAGGCTCAGGGCACTCGGGTACTGAGCAGTCTTGCTGAGCTCTCTCCATGGGAGACACGGCCCGAAACCTGGCAAGCCTGCAAGGGGTGCCCGCGGTGGCGAAAGTGCAGAGGGGCAGAGCGAGGCTCCAGTGTGTCCTGACAGGGCCTGACTCCGTCCCCTTGGGCAGGGGGAGGTGTCCCAGGGGTAAGGGGGAGGAGAGAAACAGGTAGGTAGGAAGGGAAGGAGGGATGGCTGTGGCACTGCCTGCAGCAGTTTTGCCAAGTGCTTTAGCAAGAGTTTCAGGTCTGGGAGTGAGATAGCCCCAGGGGCCCTGGGCTGCTCCAGCCGCCCCTGCAGGGATGTTGCACAGGTCCTGCAAAGACTATGTAGAGAGTGACCAGAGCCAGCCCAGAGCTCCCCAGGCCCCTGTGCAGCTTTGGCCATGTCCATTGACATGTGCCTTCCATAGCCTTAACCAATACCCTCGCCGTGCCCTGTTCCCTGTGGCAGAGGGGGATCCCAGCCCACATGGAAATGGTTCTGATCTATGCTCCCTTGTAGACTGGGAACGTGATTTGGATTATCTGGAAGCCCTGGTGGAAGATGGCTTGAAAATCTTGGAGGATGCTGAAGGCAAGTTCTCCGTGTGCCTTTCCTGCCAGAAGAATCAGTGTCACTGTGGCAAGAGCTTGCCCACGTCCCACTTCCCTAAACATAATCTCAAGGTTGAAGGGTTCTGGAAATCTTGCCCTGCTCCCTTCTGGAGCCCTGAGTGACCCCCCAGAACAGCTGTCAGTGGGAGGAAGGAGCATTTAGCTGCCAATGCTCTTCCCTTGTGCAATGCCAGGGTGTCAGATGCCAGCACAGGGCTCACAGCTCTGCCAGGGGGCCTCGCTGCAGGTGCCAGGACAGAGCCGTGCTCGTGTGTGGCTTCGTCCTGCATGATCCCCTCACCGCTCCTGCAGCTCAGGCTTGGCTGCTCTTGGGACGAGGGAGGACCCTGGCCCAGCCCCAAAAACCAAGACATTTTCTGAACCTGAGCTGTGTATTTGACAAGCATGACGTCCTGGAGATACCAGCACCCAAATCAGGAACCCATTTGATTCAGCTGTGCCTCTTCCTTCCTCAAGTGATGGACCAAAAGACCACACAGGACGAGACGTCTCCTGGGGAAACTAAAGTACCGTTTGCAGCCCCAGATGCAGGAGGTAAGGGAATCGCAGACACAGACACAGACACAGACACAGACACAGACACAGGCAGAGGAGGTCATTGCTGTGCCAGGCTCAGTCCTCGCTGGGGCTGTGTGGCAGAAGCTCTTCCCCCAGCTCCTGTCCTTGCAGAGCCCGGCAGCAGCCCAAGCAGAAGGCACGTCAGCTTTGAGGCTTCCAGAGCTCATTCACAGCCCCTGGGAAATGGGACTGGCACCACAAGGTGCCTCCCGCTGCCGCTGCCCCCAGAGCTGGCCCTGAGCGCCCAGAGGCCCAAGGCATAGGAGCAGCCCCGAGCAGGAGCCCTGCCGCCAGCCCAGAGCCAGAGCCAGCCCTGGCTCCCGGCTGGGCAGGGGATGCACTGGATCCTGGCAGGGCCTGACTCTGTCCCCTCGGGCTGGGAGAGCTGTTCCACGGGCAGGGAGGGTCACGGTGGCACTGGCTGCTCAGGGATGGCTTTGGCCTGTGTCTCTCGAAGGAGCCACTGCCCAAAGAGCTGCGCTGCCCTCGGCCTGTGCTCCCGGCCTCCTGGGCTTTGCTTGTTGGGTGCACAGCCTGTGCCAAGGGGCGGCAAGGTGCCTGCAGGCCTCAGCTCTGTGGGAAACAGAGAATGTCCTGGCCATGTCCACGGCACTGCCAGCTCAGCAGCAGAGCACAGCACGAGCTAACGCTCCCCATTGCTCCCACAGATGCAGCCGGCACCATAACACATGTTCCTGACTCCCAGAAGAGCACTGTAAACAGTTTCTGTCAGGGAACACTCTGTTGGCTGGCGTTAATGTCAGGCCTCCTTTTTCTGGGGCTTGTCCACATTTTTTGCTGTGTCAGCATTCAGATTTACTGGAAGATAAAATGGTGAGTGTTTTCTTCACCCTTCCCTCAAACAGCTTCTTTGGGAAGTCTGCTGTAGGCAGGAAACCTTCCCAGTGAGGCTGCTGTGGAGTTGTGGAGAGTCATTTGTTGTCCAAATAACTCTGCTGAGGGTTCTGCTGCTGCTCAGTGCTTTAATTGGGCTCTTAATCGCTGGGCCTTGTCCTGGGGAGCCCGCGGGGGCTGCAGCCAGTGCTGGCTCCCACGGAGGCTGCCTGGCCAAGAGCAGCCCCAGCAGCACTGGGCAGAGGCAAAGCAAGTCGGGGAGGAGAAAGAGTGGGGACCAGCCTGCCCTTGAAAGGCAGAGTTGCTCTGGGGCCTTGTGGCCAGGGACTCTGCCCAGAGCCATCCCCTGCTTGCCAGGACCTGGAGGGGCAGCTGTGCAGCTGGGCCAAGCTGTGCCAGCAGCTCCAGCCCTGCTGGGGAGCCGTGCCAGCTCTGGGCCCTGCTGTGCAGGAGGATCCCTGTGTGCCACCGGCACCTGGGGCCTCAGACACTCCTCTCTCCACAGGAGCGCCTCTGCAGCTTCACCATGTGAAAAACAAGTTTCACATTCTTAGAGAAATTTATAAGTTTGAGAAAAATTTAAAAATAAACAGTTTGGAGAGAAAAAAGCAAAATACACTTTCTCAACTGAGGATGCTTGGCACTTATTTGAAGTGGCTCCCTCTCTCTCTCCCGGAGCCCCTGCTCTGTTTTTGCCTCGGCTAGCTGGAGAGCGAAACCACGCCAGAAGGAATTTTCTCTTCAGGGCCTTAAAGATCCCAGGGAGGCTGCAAGCCTTTTCATTTAGAGAGAGCAGGCGTCCAGCAATGGCAAAAGGAAAGAGTCTGCCCTTGGTCCAGGGGGAATCACGGCTTTATTCTGGGCTCCTGCCCCCACAGAGTCCGGGGCTCAGTCCAGTCCCCACCCCCGTCCCGGGCCCAAGAGCCAGAGAGAATTTTTTTCCCACTTGGTCTCCTTGCTTTTACCCAGCGGGAAGGGCCCAGAGGCAGGGACAAGCCACTACCCAATCAGGGACAAGGTGAGAGTGGAACAGAGTTGGATTACATTCCAGTGTGGGAGGATGGGCGGGGAGAAGGAGCAGGGACAAACCTCGCCATACATTTTCCAAGGGAACAGGGTGGTACAGAAGAAACGATTACAAAGTATGAAAATGAAACACAATATAAACCCAATTAATGCACTACAAGAACCTATCCAGCCAGCATGCCTGCTAACAAAAAGTTTGCTCCTTAAAAGTATCAGCCTTTTGCATATTTATAATCTCACATGCATGATTCAAACATTCCTTTTGAGTGTGAATTTCTTTGTTCAGTTGCAAGCTCTCCCCAACCATTTTATCTGGTAGATCCATCTGCGGGTGGCTCCATTCCATCTGATAGCACAGGACCCATAAATTCTTCTCACGGGGTTTTGGTCATTTTCATTTGGATAACAGAAGTTCAAATAGCTTTTTGGTTAGCAATTTTCATGCAGGAATGAAGGATGACTCCGCTACCTTCTGGTTTGGCCAGTACAGATGTTACATTAAAAGAAAAAAACAACAAAACAACAACAACAACAAACAAACAAAAACCACAGACCAGTCTTTTAATACTGTGTTACAATAATAAAAAAAATATATATACATTCATCACATTTCTAAACTCTATTAATAAAAGAAAGTACAGTACAAACTTCCCACATGATACATACAGTATTCATTTTAACATCTGCGAAAAGCCGACTATAAAATACTCATTTATAACAACCAGACCAGCCAAACACCTCAGTCTGGGAGACCTGGAACTGTCATCGGTCCTCTCCTTGCACGTGTCCATTGTCCCTGCATCAGCTGTACTACCAGCTTACTGCTGGGCACAAGCTGCCACCACCACGCAAAACAGGAGCCTCTGTCCCTGAAGGTGCTGGCCCTGTTCTCCAGCCAAGAGAGGAGGTGCAGCCCTCCTGCCAAGACAGGGCTTGAGCGCAGCAACACCTTTGGGCTTCAGCTCTGGTGTCTGTGTGGTACCACCAGCACTGGTGGAGCACCTTGTGTGGGCACAGCGAGTGCCGATCCGGCCGCAGCCGGACACGGGGTTCGTGAGACAAAGCCACCCCATTTTGTCTTTGCTTTCCATTTGAAGAAATGAGAAATTTTTAGAAATATCTAGAAATGTTTTTTTGTCGGAAGAAATCCCCAAACATTTCTTCCCGATTTCCATAGTAGTTTAGGATTTTTCAAAGTAGTTTTAGAGTTCTGAAAAACTTGGAACAGTTTTTGCACTTCCAGAGTAAAAAAAAATGGAATTGCATTTAATTGGTAATCTTTATTCTGGGAAGAACTAAGACAACCTAAAACACCCAGCCTACTGGAGAGGCTCTTTTCCCACTGGAGATTTGGACCTAGTCACAACCAAATCACCCAGAAGTTTTTCCCAGATATTTTCCATCATTTCTGAGAAGCTCGCCTCTTAGTCTTCAGAGGCAAACTGAGCACAGTGGGAGTCTCCCGCTGTGCTGAAGGGTTCCTGTGTGCCAGCTGCAGCTGCAGCTGTGGCCACCTCCTCTCTCAGCTGGTGCTCCTCTGCAGCTTCACAAATATGGCCAAACACCTCAGTCTGGAACACCCGTACCAGACCTTTCACATCTCCATGCCCAATGTCCCAGTCACAGCTGCATTACCAGCTTGGTGCTGTGCACATGCTGCCACCACCCTGTGTTGCTGAAGGCACTGGCCCTGCTCTCTGGCCCAGTCTGAAGGCGGGACCCTGCGGCAGGGGCCAGGCTTGGCCTAGCCCTTCTGTTCCAGTAAAGAGCTGGAGCTGTCACCACAGTGTCCGCGTGCTACGCCCAGCAAAGCCCACAGGGCACCAGCCCTGGCTGAGCTCCATGGCCAGGAGCAGCCATGGATGCCCACGGTGTGGGCAGGCAGGAGCCAGGCAGGGGCTGCTGTGACCAGCGGCGGGGCTCCGAGGGGCTGGGGGAGCCCATGCTGAGCCTCCCTGGGCTGCAGGCACGTTTCCTGCACTGGGTTCACCTGCGCCTGCACCTCCTCCAGTGGCATGGCCCGGAAAAGAGGGAAGCTGTCAACATCATCTCCAGGGCCACAGCCTGACCAGCAATGTCAGCAGGCAAAACAAAGGTTTGGCTCAGCCACTGCATTTTGATGAAGCCAAACATTTGCAATCAAGGCAGTTCATTAGGACAGATGGGAGTACACTCTGGGGGTACAGCTAAGGCCATGAGGTCACAGCAGGATCTGAGGTCACAGCAGGCTGAGGTCACTGCAGGCTCTGAGGTCACAGAGGTCCCAGAGTGCCTTGGTTGCCCAGCACCACGACGACCGAGCAGTCGGTCCTTGACCACGACTGCAGTGGCAGCAGCAGTGGCTGCAGCGGTGCTGACATTGGGACAGCGGTGTCAGGACAGTGGTGGCAGCAAGAGCTGCGGGACTGGCAGAGGGCAAGGCACCATGGCCCTTGCTGTGCGCCTGCTCCTCCTGCTCTTCCTGGCTGTGGCCCTGCCTGCCAGGGCTGCCCAGGCTGCTCCGTGGCAAGCGAGGAGAGCAGGTGAGCCGGCGGCCTGGCTCCCCTTTCCTGGGACGGCGCTCCCTTCTTCCCGGGAAGCCTTGGGAATGGTTTTCCCCAGGGCTTTAGGGAGAGTTTTCTTTGGGAGAGAGAGAGCTCCCAGGGACCCTGGGCTGCTCCAGTCGCCCCTGCAGGGATGTTGCACAGGGCCTGCAAAGAGTGTGGAGAGTGACCAGAGCCAGCCCAGAGCTCCCCAGACCCCTGTGCAGCTTTGGTCATGTCCATTGACGTCTGCCTCCCACGGCCCTACCCGACCCCCTGGCAGTGCCCAGTTCCCTAAGGCAGAGGGGGATGCCAGCCCACATGGAAATGGTTCTGATCTATGCTCCCTTCTAGAAATGCAGCGCAACTTGAATTACTTGGAAGTGCTGGTTAATGACACTTTGAAGACATTGGAGAATGCTGGAGGCAAGTTCTGAATTTCCATTGTTATTGACAGAATATCAAGCTGGCAAGAGCTCATACATGTGCCATTTTAGTTGAGGACAAGTCAGGGTTGAAGGATTCTGGAAACCTTGCTCTGCTCTCTTTTGGAGCCCTGAGCGGTCCCCCAGGATGGCTGTCAGTGGGAGGAAGGAGCGTTCAGCTGTCAAAGCTCTTCCCTTGTGCAATGCCAGGGTGTCCTTCTGTGTGCTCTGTGCAGCCATGGACAAGAGCAGAGAGGAAAGGGGCTGGGCCCAGGGCTGTGCCCCAGGGCTGTGCCTTGTGCAGCTCCTTTGCGGGCCCCGGGGAGCCTGAGGCTCTCCTATGGTGCCACGGGAGCTCTTCTGTCCTGCCTTTCCTTGCAGCCAAGCCTGTTGGTGAAGGTGATCTGGCTTCCCAACCCACGTCCAAGACGGAGCCTCTGGGAGACGGTGAGGGTAGGTCATGGCCTTTCTCCCTGGGAGAGCTGCCAGCTCAGAGCCCACAGCTCGGCCAGGGGGCATCGCTGCAGGTGCCAGGACAGAGCCGTGCCCGTTTGTGGCTTCACGCTGCACAATCCCCTCACCGCTCCTGTGCCTCAGTGCTGCCCGTGTAGATCAGCAGAGGTGACAGAAGCTTCTGTGCCTGTTGAGTTACAGGTGTGTCTGCAGGGAGGAATTCTCCAGCTTCCTTGATGGTTGCTGCACACAAGCCCAGCTCCCATCGCAGGGGTGAGTAGTGTGAACCTGCTGACCCCACAGGCCCAAAGGCCGAGCACTGGATTTGTGGGATCCATTCCTGGGAAATACAAATGCTTTGCTCTAAGGTCCTCCGAGAGGGAAGAACAAAGCTGCAGGACACAAGACACCCCACGACCCATCTGAACGCGTGAGGCAAATGCTGAAGGAAATACTGCAGGGAGGACAAGGTGGGTGCATGTCCCAGAGCCTACTCCTGAGGCTCAGCAGCTGGGGCCTTTCTCTGCACATCTGGACACATCATGCCTGGCACAGCAGAAAGGGATCCATGGCAGCCTCGCTGCCCCGCTGCTGCTTTCCCACCCTGCAGGGCAGTTTGCCAGCCTGGCCTGGCTGCAGCTTCTCCCCAGGCTCTGCAGGAAGGCATTTGGCATCAGCCGACAGGGAGCCCCAACTGCCCCACGGGCCATGCACACCCTGAGAATCCCCTGCGATTTCCCGGCCTCTGGGTAGATCAGAAAGGGCAGCTCTTTGGAGATGGATGGCCTTGTCCTACCCAAAAAGTTGATTAGGATTTCTGATCCTTAAGCGTGTCTTTGACACTTATTGTGTCTTGAAGATGCCCCCTCTCCAATGGGGAATGGCTCAATCTGATAGAGCTGTCCTTTATTCCAGAAGTGGACATGGAGGCTGTGCTGAAAGCGGCATTTCCCGGAGGAAGCAGTGGCTCAAAGCCAGCCTCTGCTGCAGGAAGGGAGGCCATGCCAGGCACAGTCACCGGAGGTAATTGCAGTGCCTCTGCGCCTGAGCACTGCTGAGGCTTGAGCTGCCACCTCTGCGGCTCAGCAGTGCGGGCACAGCCCGGACAAGATGGGCACAGCCCAGAGGGGTTTTCCCCAGCAGGCTCAGGGCACTCAGGTACTGAGCAGTCTTGCTGAGCTCTCTCCGTGGGAGATACAGCCCGAAACCTGGCAAGCCTGCAAGGGGTGCCCACGGTGGCGAAAGTGCAGAGGGGCAGAGCGAGGCTCCAGTGTGTCCTGACAGGGCCTGACTCCGTCCCCTTGGGCAGGGGGAGCTGTCCCAGGGGTAATAAGGAAGGAGAGAGAGATAGGAAGGTAGGAAGGGAAGGAGGGATCGTTGTGGAACTGCCTGCGGCCGTTTTGCCAAGTGCTTTAGCAAGAGTTTCAGGCCTGGGAGTGAGAGAGCCCCAGGGGCCCTGGGCTGCTCCAGCCGCCCCTGCAGGGATGTTGCACAGGGCCTGCAAAGACTATGTAGAGAGTGACCAGAGCCAGCCCAGAGCTCCCCAGGCCCCTGTGCAGCTTTGGCCATGTCCATTGACATGTGCCTCCCACAGCCTTAACCAATACCCTCGCCGTGCCCTGTACCCTCTGGCAGAGGGGGATCCCCGCCCACGTGGAAATGGTACTGATATGTACTCCATTCTAGATTGGGATCGCAGCTTGCATTTTCTGCATGCCCTGCTCAATGGCCTCTTGAAAGTCTTGGAGAATGCTGAAGGCAAGTTCTCAGCGTGCCTTTCCTAACAGAATAAGCAGTGTCAATGTCCTGGCATCGCTGCAGGTGCCAGGACAGAGCCGTGCCCATGTGTGGCCTCGCCCTGCACGATCCCCTCACCGCTCCTGTGCCGCAGTGCTGCCTGTGCAGAGCAGCAGAAGTGACAGAAGCTTCTGTGGCTGTTGAGTTACAGGTGTGTCTGCAGAGAGGAATTCTCCAGCTCCTTTGCTCATTACTGCACGCAAGCCCAGCTCCCATCGCAGGGGTGAGTAGTGTGTCCCTGCTGGCCCCACAGGCTGAGCACTGGGTCTGTGGGATCCGTTCCTGGGAAATGGAACTGTTTTCCTCTAAGGTCCTCCGAGAGGGAAGAACAAGGCTACAGGACACAAGACACCCCATGAGGCTTACAGAATCATGCAGCAAATGCTGAAGGAAATACTGCAGGGAGGACACGGTGGGTGCCTGTCCCAGAGCCTACTCCTGAGGCTCAGCAGCTGGAGCCTTTCTCTGCACATCCGGACACACCATGCCTGGCACAGCAGAAAGGGATCCATGGCAGCCTCGCTGCCCCGCTGCTGCTTTCCCACCCTGCAGGGCAGTTTGCCAGCCTGGCCTGGCTGCAGCTTCTCCCCAGGCTCTGCAGGAAGGCATTTGGCACCAGCCGACAGGGAGCCCCAACTGCCCCACGGGCCATGCACACCCTGAGAATCCCCTGCGATTTCCCGGCCTCTGGGTAGATCAGAAAGGGTGGCTGTTTGGAGATGGATGGCCTTGTCCTACCCCAAAAGTTGATAGGGGTTCCTGATCCTTAACTGTGTCTTTGACACTTATTGTGTCTTGAAGATGCCCCCTCTCCAATGGGGAATGGCTCGATCTGATGGAACTGTCCTTTATTCCAGAAGTGGACGTAGAGGCTGTGCTGAAAGCGGCATTTCCCGGAGGAAGCGGTGGCTCAAAGCCAGCCTCTGCTGCAGGAAGGGAGGCCATGCCAGGCACAGTCACTGGAGGTAATTGCTGTGCCTCTGAGCCTGAGCACTGCTGAGGCTTGAGCTGCCACCTCTGCTGCTCAGCAGTGCGGGCACAGCCCGGACAAGATGGGCACAGCCCAGAGGGATTTTCCCCAGCAGGCTCAGGGCACTCGGGTACTGAGCAGTCTTGCTGAGCTCTCTCCATGGGAGACACGGCCCGAAACCTGGCAAGCCTGCAAGGGGTGCCCGCGGTGGCGAAAGTGCAGAGGGGCAGAGCGAGGCTCCAGTGTGTCCTGACAGGGCCTGACTCCGTCCCCTTGGGCAGGGGGAGGTGTCCCAGGGGTAAGGGGGAGGAGAGAAACAGGTAGGTAGGAAGGGAAGGAGGGATGGCTGTGGCACTGCCTGCAGCAGTTTTGCCAAGTGCTTTAGCAAGAGTTTCAGGTCTGGGAGTGAGATAGCCCCAGGGGCCCTGGGCTGCTCCAGCCGCCCCTGCAGGGATGTTGCACAGGTCCTGCAAAGACTATGTAGAGAGTGACCAGAGCCAGCCCAGAGCTCCCCAGGCCCCTGTGCAGCTTTGGCCATGTCCATTGACATGTGCCTCCCACAGCCTTAACCAATACCCTCGCCGTGCCCTGTTCCCTGTGGCAGAGGGGGATCCCAGCCCACATGGAAATGGTTCTGATCTATGCTCCCTTGTAGACTGGGAACGTGATTTGGATTATCTGGAAGCCCTGGTGGAAGATGGCTTGAAAATCTTGGAGGATGCTGAAGGCAAGTTCTCCGTGTGCCTTTCCTGCCAGAAGAATCAGTGTCACTGTGGCAAGAGCTTGCCCACGTCCCACTTCCCTAAACATAATCTCAAGGTTGAAGGGTTCTGGAAATCTTGCCCTGCTCCCTTCTGGAGCCCTGAGTGACCCCCCAGAACAGCTGTCAGTGGGAGGAAGGAGCATTTAGCTGCCAATGCTCTTCCCTTGTGCAATGCCAGGGTGTCAGATGCCAGCACAGGGCTCACAGCTCTGCCAGGGGGCCTCGCTGCAGGTGCCAGGACAGAGCCGTGCTCGTGTGTGGCTTCGTCCTGCACGATCCCCTCACCGCTCCTGCAGCTCAGGCTTGGCTGCTCTTGGGACGAGGGAGGACCCTGGCCCAGCCCCAGAAACCAAAACATTTTCTGAACCTGAGCTGTGTATTTGACAAGCATGACGTCCTGGAGATACCAGCACCCAAATCAGGAACCCATTTGATTCAGCTGTGCCTCTTCCTTCCTCAAGTGATGGACCAAAAGACCACACAGGACGAGACGTCTCCTGGAAAAACTAAAGTACCGTTTGCAGCCCCAGATGCAAGAGGTAAGGGAATCGCAGACACAGACACAGGCAGAGGAGGTCATTGCTGTGCCAGGCTCAGTCCTCGCTGGGGCTGTGTGGCAGAAGCTCTTCCACCAGCTCCTGTCCTTGCAGAGCCCGGCAGCAGCCCAAGCAGAAGGCACGTCAGCTTTGAGGCTTCCGGAGCTCATTCACAGCCCCTGGGAAATGGGACTGACACCCCAAGGTGCCTCCCGCTGCAGCTGCCCCCAGAGCTGGCCCTGAGCGCCCAGAGGCCCAAGGCACAGGAGCAGCCCAGAGCAGGAGCCCTGCCGCCAGCCCAGAGCCAGAGCCAGCCCTGGCTCCCGGCTGGGCAGGGGATGCACTGGATCCTGACAGGGCCTGACTCTGTCCCCTCGGGCTGGGAGAGCTGTTCCACGGGCAGGGAGGGTCACGGTGGCACTGGCTGCTCAGGGATGGCTTTGGCCTGTGTCTCTCGAAGGAGCCACTGCCCAAAGAGCTGCGCTGCCCTCGGCCTGTGCTCCCGGCCTCCTGGGCTTTGCTTGTTGGGTGCACAGCCTGTGCCACGGGGCGGCAAGGTGCCTGCAGGCCTCAGCTCTGGGGGAAACAGAGAACGTCCTGGCCATGTCCACGGCACTGCCAGCTCAGCAGCGGAGCACAGCACGAGCTAACGCTCCCCATTGCTCCCACAGATGCAGCCGGCACCACAACACGTGTTCCTGACTCCCAGAAGAGCATTGTAAACAGTTTCTGTCAGGGAACGCTCTGTTGGCTGGCGTTAATGTCAGGCCTCCTTTTTCTGGGGCTTGTCCTCATTTTTTGCTGTGTCAGAATTCAGATTTGCTGGAGGAAAAAATGGTGAGTGTTTTGTTCATCCTTCCCTCAAACAGCCTCTTTGGGAAGTCTGCTGTAGGCAGGAAACCTTCCCAGTGAGGCTGCTGTGGAGTTGTGGAGAGTCATTTGTTGTCCAAATAACTCTGCTGAGGGTTCTGCTGCTGCCCAGTGCTTTAATTGGGCTCTTAATCGCTGGGCCTTGTCCTGGGGAGCCCACGGGGGCTGCAGCCAGTGCTGGCTCCCACGGAGGCTGCCTGGCCAAGAGCAGCCCCAGCAGCACTGGGCAGAGGCAAAGCAAGTCGGGGAGGAGAAAGAGCGGGGCCCAGCCTGTCCTTGAAAGAAGAGGCGCAGTGGGGCCTGCTCGTGGCCAACGACTCTGCCCAGAGCCATCCCCTGCTTGCCAGGACCTGGAGGGGCAGCTGTGCAGCTGGGCCAAGCTGTGCCAGCAGCTCCAGCCCTGCTGGGGAGCCGTGCCAGCTCTGGGCCCTGCTGTGCAGGAGGATCCCTGTGTGACACCAGTACTTGGGGCCTCACACATTTCACTCTCCACAGGAGCACCTCTGCAGCTTCACCAGACCTAGACAACACCTCAGTCTGGAAGAACTGTCAGCTGACATGTTCAAGCACGTGTCAATTGTCCCTGCCACAAATGTACTACGAGCTTACTGCTCTGCAGAAGCTGCAACCACCACGCAGAACAGGAGCCTCCTCCCCTGGAGGTGCTTGCCCTGTTCTCCAGCCAGGAGCGGAGATGCAGCCCACCTGCCAAGACAGGGCTTGAGCCCAGCAACATCTTTGGGCTTCAAGCGCTGGTGTCTGTGTGGTACCACCAGCAGTGGTGGAGCTCCTCGGGTGGGCACAGCCTGGGCTGGGCAGGCAGCAGCTGGGCACGGGGCTTTGAGATTGATCGACCCCATTTTGTCCTTCTGGTTCTTTTGTAGAGATTAGAAATTTTTAGAAAGACTTAGAAATATTTTTTGTAGAAAGAAATCTCCAAACATTTCTTCCCTTTTTCCATAGTAATTAAGGACTACTCAAAGTAGCTTTAGAATTTAGACAAAGCCACCCCATTTGTCTTTGCCTTCCATTGATAGAAATCAGAATTTTTTCGAAATATTTAGAAATATTTAGAAATGTTTGGTCTTGAAAGAAATCTCCAAATATTTCCTCCCTATTTCCATTGTAGTTTAGGAGTTTTCAAAGTAGTTTCAGAATTCCAAAAATCTTGGAACCGCTTTTACAATTCTAGAATAATAAAAAAATAAAATAATTCTGTTTTAGTGGTAGTCTTTACTCCAGGAAGACACCCAGCCTACTGGAGAGGCTCTTTTCCCACTAGAGATTTGGACCTAGTCACAATCAAATCACCCAGAAGTTTTTCCCAGGTTGTTTTTCAGGATTTCTGACAAGCTCACCTCTTAGTCTTCAGAGGCAAACTGAGCACAGAGGGAGTCTCCTGCTGGGCAGAAGGGTTCCTGTGTGCCAGCTGCAGCTGCGGCCACCTCCTCTCTCAGCTGGTGCTCCTCTGCAGCTTCACAAATACGGCCAAACACCTCAGTCTGGAACACCCGTACCAGACCTTTCACATCTCCATGCCCAATGTCCCAGTCACAGCTGCATTACCAGCTTGGTGCTGTGCACATGCTGCCACCACCCTGTGTTGCTGAAGGCACTGGCCCTGCTCTCTGGCCCAGTCTGAAGGCGGGTCCCTGCGGCAGGGGCCAGGCTTGGCCTAGCCCTTCTGTTCCAGTAAAGAGCTGGAGCTGTCACCCCAGTGTCCGCGTGCTACGCCCAGCAAAGCCCACAGGGCACCAGCCCTGGCTGAGCTCCATGGCCAGGAGCAGCCATGGATGCCCACGGTGTGTGTTATAGACATGAGAAACTGAACTTTTTGTTGAGTCATATAACTATATAAGCATGTACCTTATAACTTTGATTTCAATTTGTAACTGTATATGGTTCAAGTAGTTCCCATGCTTTTGTACAGGTTGTGTTATAAACGCTTCAAGGTAGACCTTTGAATCTTATATGTATCATCTGTATTCACAACTTTGTACGATTTGTAAGCAGTTACACTTGAAGAGTTGTTACAACCTTGAGAACGTTGGCAATGCTTTTAAGGACTAATGCAGGAGAGAAAGAAAGAGGAAGGGGGCGAGTGAGGGAGAGGGGGGAGAGGGGGCGGGGGTGGGTGTTTTCTTTCCCTCATAGAAGGCTCCGGAACAGATCATGACTCCAAGCCTTGATTGGTGGACAACTGACTAATCATTCAAAGGCGGGAAAGGGAGCCAATCACAGCAAGGATCCAAAACCCACCAATCCCTGAGGAGAAAGAGACTATAAAAGGGGGACTGACAGCCCTCAGAGGGGGAGAGAGAGTGACTTTCCTAACACACATTGTATCTGGCTTGTCGAAAAGGGTGCAAGACTAGCACAAACCCCTCGTTCCTGGTAGTCGATTTTTTAATAAAATGATTGGGCAATTTCCCACAACACTGGAGTTTCATGGCCTCATTCAGAACAGTGTGGGCAGGCAGGAGCCAGGCAGGGGCTGCTGTGACCAGCGGCGGGGCTCCGAGGGGCTGGGGGAGCCCATGCTGAGCCTCCCTGGGCTGCGGGCACATTTCCTGCACTGGGTTCACCTGCGCCTGCACCTCCTCCAGTGGCATGGCCCGGAAAAGAGGGAAGCTATCAAGCGAGTCTCCAGGGCGACAGCCTGACTTGGTTTTTGTTCCGAGATTCAGGTGGTTTTAGAGCCTTTTTGCTTTCTGCAAAGCCCTGAGCCTGACGCAACAAAGAGACGGAGTCTTCAGGTTCTGATTTTTCAAGGTTGCGCGCTTTGTTTATTGTTTCTTATCTCACAATTTTCTCAGTGCCCAAGTAAGGTCTATGCAGCTGCTCGGGCATCTGACGACTCCTCCCCACTGGGCTGCGGCATTATCTTTTATACTAATTGTTACGTGTTCTTTATTTATCATTATTTGCCAATACCTATCACTTATACTAAAAAGGTCATCTCTACTTTGACCCAATCTCTTTAGACTACTTTGTGCCACCGTCTCTGCAGAAAATGGAGTGAGGGAAGAAGAAAGAAGAAGCAGGAGACAACGCCCAAAATCCTCCATCTTGCTCCCATTCACTTCCATACTAAAACCCCAAACCTCCTGTTTTTTCACCCTGTGATAAGCTAAACTACTATCTTTCACGTTCTTGTGGCTTGCAATCCATCCTGCAGTGCAGGAAGCCTTTCCCATGGACTGGGATCAAAGTCAATGTCCTTCGGGGCTCTGTGCCAGGATCCCAGACCCCCCTGTCCCGGTCTCTGACGCTCCAGGGTAGCCAAAGGAATGCCCTGGACGCCAACACCTGACCAGCAATGTCAGCAGGCAAAACAAAGGTTTGGCTCAGCCACTGCATTTTGATGAAGCCAACCATTTGCAATCAAGGCAGTTCATTAGGACAGATGGGGATACACTCTGGGAGTACAGCTAAGGCCATGAGGTCACAGCAGGATCTGAGGTCACAGCAGGCTGAGGTCGCTGCAGGCTCTGAGGTCACAGAGGTCCCAGAGTGCCTTGGTTGCACAGCACCACGACGACCGAGCAGTCGGTCCTTGACCACGACTGCAGTGGCAGCAGCAGTGGCTGCAGCGGTGCTGACATTGGGACAGCAGTGTCACGACAGTGGTGGCAGCAAGAGCTGCGGGACTGGCAGAGGGCAAGGCACCATGGCCCTTGCTGTGCGCCTGCTCCTCCTGCTCCTCCTGACTTTGGCCCTGCTTGCCAGGGCTGCCCAGGCTGCTCCGTGGCAAGCGAGGAGAGCAGGTGAGCCGGCGGCCTGGCTCCCCTTTCCTGGGTAAACACCCCCTACTCCCCGGGAAGCCCTGGGGATGGTTTTCTCCAGGGCTTTAGGGAGGGTTTCAGGTCTGGGAGTGAGACACCCTCAGGGACCCTGGGCTGCTCCAGTCGCCCCTGCAGAGATGTTGCACAGGGCCTGCAAAGAGTGTGGAGAGTGACCAGAGCCAGCCCAGAGCTCCCCAGACCCCTGTGCAGCTTTGGCCATGTCCATTGACGTCTGCCTCCCACGGCCCTACCCGACCCCCTGGCAGTGCCCAGTTCCCTAAGGCAGAGGGGGATCCCAGCCCACATGGAAATGGTTCTGATCTGTGCTCCCTTCTAGAACTGCATCACAACATGGATTATTTGGAAGTGCTGGTTAATGACACTTTGAAGATATTGGGGAATGCTGGAGGCAAGTTCTGAATTTCCATTTTTACAGACAGAATAATGACTATCAAGCTGGCAAGGGCTCATACATGTGCCATTTTTATTAAGGAACAGTCAGGGTTGAAGGGTTCTGGGAACCTTGCCCTGCTCTCTTTTGGAGCCCTGAGCGGACCTCCAGGGTTGTTGTCAGTGGGAGGAAGGAGCATTTAGCGGTCAATGCTCTTCCCGTGTGCAGTGCCAGGGTGTCCTTTCGTGTACTCTGTGCAGCCACGGAGAAGAGCAGAGAGGGAAGGTGTCAGGCCAAGGGCTGTGCCCCGGGGCTGTGCCTTGTGCAGCTCCTTTGCCGGCCCCAGGGAGCCTGAGGCTCTCCTACGGTGCCACGGGAGCTCTTCTGTCCTGCCTTTCCTTGCAGCCAAGCCTGTTGGTGAACGTGATCTGGCTTCCCAACCCACGTCCAAGACGGAGCCTCTGGGAGATGGTGAGGGTAGGTCATGGCCTTTATCCCTGGGAGAGCTGCCAGCTCAGAGACCACAGTTCAGCCAGGGGGCATCGCTGCAGGTGCCAGGACAGAGCTGCAACCATGTGTGGCCGCACTCTGCATGATCCCCTCACCACTCCTGCACTACTGCCTGTGCAGAGCAGCAGAGGTGACAGAAGCTTCTGTGCCTGTTGAGTTACAGGTGTGTCTGCAGAGAGGAATTCTCCAGCTCCTTTGCTCATTACTGCGCGCAAGCACAGCTCCCGTCGCAGGGGTGAGTAGTGTGTCCCTGCTGACCCCACAGGCTGAGGACTGGGTTTGTGATGTCCATTCCTGGGAAATGGAACTGATTTCCTCTAAGGTCCTCCGAGAGGGAAGAACCAAGCTACGGGACTCAAGAAACCCCACGAAGCTTACACAATCATGAGGCAAATCCTGAAAGAAATACTGCAGGGACAACGAGGTGGGTGCATGTGAGGCTCAGCAGCTGGGGCCTTTCTCTGCACATCTGGACACATCATGCCTGGCACAGCAGGAAGGGATCCATGGCAGCCTCGCTGGCCCGCTGCTGCTTTCCCACCCTGCAGGGCAGTTTGCCAGCCTGGCCTGGCTGCCGCTTCTCCCCAGGCTCTGCAGGAAGGCATTTGGCATCAGCTGACAGGGATCCCCAACTGCCCCACGGGCCATGCACACCCTGAGATCCCCTGCAGTTTTCCGGTCTCCGGGCAGATCGGAAAGGGCGGCTGTTTGGAGATGGATGGCCCTGTCCTACCCAAAAAGTTGATAGCGTTTCCTGATCCTTAACCGTGTCTTTGACAAGTATTGCCTCCTGAAGAAGACATCTCCCAAATAAGAAGTATCTCAATCTGATCCATTTGCACCTCTTCCTTTCTCCAGTGATGCAAGGAGACAATGTGCTGAAGGCGAGGTTTCCCGGAGGAAGCAGTGGCTTAAAGCCAGCCTCTGCTGCAGGAAGGGAGGCCATGCCAGGCACAGTCACAGGAGGTAATTGCTGTGCCTCTGCGCCTGAGCCCTGCTGAGGCTTGAGCTGCCATCTCTGCTGCTCAGGAGTGCGGGCACAGCTCGGACAAGACCGGCACAGCCCAGCGGAATTATCGCCAGCAGGCTCAGGGCACTTGGGTACTGAGCAGTCCTGCTGGGCTCCCTCCATGGGGGACACGGCCTGAAACCTGGGAGGGCTGCAAGGAGTGCCCGCGGTGGGGAAAGGGCAGAGGGGCAGAGCAAGGCTC